>NC_064639.1:1105726565-1108161400 GCF_023864345.2 Schistocerca serialis cubense
CCGACCAGTAGCTGCTTACAGGCGTTGATAAATATCAACGGGGCAGCTGAAAATGTGTGTCTCAACCGGGACTCGAACCCGGGGTTCCTGCTAACAAGGCAGACGTTCTATCCGACTCAGTCACCGAAAACACAGAGGATAGTGCTACTGCAGGGACTTATCTCTGGCACGCTCCCCGTGAGACCCATACTTACACCTTACTGTCCACACACTACATGTGTAGTGCCCCTGTCCACTATATACATTACTCAGGGCAGTCAATCTAGCGATTCACGTAAGAGTTTTGGCAATGTGAGTGCATCCGCACTGAGGAAGATTATTGGGCGGTAAGCCTTATCTGTATGGCAATGTCATCTGTTCTTTCGGACATGTCCGAAAGAACAGATACCACCTCCATATATATCCCCAACGTTTACACGTCAGACACACAACTGATAGTGGTTCTGTACATGGTGCAGAATGACCGTCCAAGTCACATTGCGTAAATCTGACAGGTATTATACAATCGTCACCTCGAAAGTGCTACAAATCCCCTGCCTTCCTACTTTTAACAAAATGCACGTTACAAAGAATATTGCAGTCGAGCTCATTTTCCTTGATCAAGATACTTTGAAAAATTAAAAAATTAAGTTTCATGACTCACCACACTGTAGGCCATAGGTCCAGACGTTGCGCTGAAAAGGCGACGTCAGTTCTCTGGCACACGTGAGTCTGACTGGTGCCAGAGAGGATGTAGTGGAACACCATGTGGCACGAGACAGACAGTCCGAAGCTCCCAGATATCCATATTGCGGCTCTGCGCCGTGCTGTCATACAGGCAGCGGTGGTGTAGCTGGGGTATCTGGCAACCTTCTTTGGCACCTGTTGACAGAGACGACGTCGGCTGAGCTGTGGCACATGATGCTTCTCTCAGCGACGCGTCAAGACCCAAAGGTGTCCTACCTATGGCCATGAGTGCATGGCACGACTTGCGCCACCAGCATTTCCCAGCAGGCAGCAGGCAGGTGACGTATTGGCTGTGACCCACTGCCCCCTGTTGATGGCCAGCAAACTGCTTCCCAGAGCCAGTGCTGATCCAATGTGGTACTGGCTACAGCTCACGTGGTCTCAGGGTTGACTGACCTGCCACAGAGTCCAACTGTGTTCGACGACCACCATTCTGGCTGGTGCCCCGACCATTATAGCTCAGTGGTAGTCTTTGTGGAGCGCAGTTTGACTCTGCCACGGGAACATTGCGTCAGAACTCGCGCTGGGAAGCAGTTTGCTGGCCGTCAATACAGGTCAGTCGGTCACGGCATTACGTCATCTGCCCGTAAATTGCTGTACAGCACTGGGAGCGAAAACTGCACCATGCACTTGCGGCCATAGTAAGGAGAGCGCCAAGTCATAAGTCTTTGCTGACAGAGGCAGCTGAGTTGCGTGACGCTCCACCACTCTGCCGATATCGCACTCGCTCTCTGTCAGCATTGCTGTATGACAACACACAGGAGACCACTGGACGCCTCAGCTACACCACTACTGCGGCGGAAACCCACAACAAAGTTATTTTGCAACTTCTGGTTGTTTATCAATCCCCTTACAGTGTCCCACTGCTCCCACTCGACTATAGATCTCTTTATTTGTGTTAGATTTCGGTTTTAGGAACAGCAAGAGCACATATGTCGTAGTAAATTCAGTATCAACAAATAATTTTGACATACACTCCTGGAAATTGAAATAAGAACACCGTGAATTCATTGTCCCAGGAAGGGGAAACTTTATTGACGCATTCCTGGGGTCAGATACATCACATGATCACACTGACAGAACCACAGGCACATAGACACAGGCAACAGAGCATGCACAATGTCGGCACTAGTACAGTGTATATCCACCTTTCGCAGCAATGCAGGCTGCTATTCTCTCATGGAGACGATCGTAGAGATGCTGGATGTAGTCCTGTGGAACGGCTTACCATGCCATTTCCACCTGGCCCCTCAGTTGGACCAGCGTTCGTGCTGGACGTGCAGACCGCGTGAGACGACGCTTCATCCAGTCCCAAACATGCTCAATGGGGGACAGATCCGGAGATCTTGCTGGCCAGGGTAGTTGACTTACATCTTCTAGAGCACGTTGGGTGGCACGGGATACATGCGGACGTGCATTGTCCTGTTGGAACAGCAAGTTCCCTTGCCGGTCTAGGAATGGTAGAACGATGGGTTCGATGACGGTTTGGATGTACCGTGCACTATTCAGTGTCCCCTCGACGATCACCAGTGGTGTACGGCCAGTGTAGGAGATCGCTCCCCATACCATGATGCCGGGTGTTGGCCCTGTGTGCCTCGGTCGTATGCAGTCCTGATTGTGGCGCTCACCTGCACGGCGCCAAACACGCATACGACCATCATTGGCACCAAGGCAGAAGCGACTCTCATCGCTGAAGACGACACGTCTCCATTCGTCCCTCCATTCACGCCTGTCGCGACACCACTGGAGGCGGGCTGCACGATGTTGGGGCGTGAGCGGAAGACGGCCTAACGGTGTGCGGGACCGTAGCCCAGCTTCATGGAGACGGTTGCGAATGGTCCTCGCCGATACCCCAGGAGCAACAGTGTCCCTAATTTGCTGGGAAGTTGCGATGCGGTCCCCTACGGCACTGCGTAGGATCCTACGGTCTTGGCGTGCATCCGTGCGTCGCTGCGGTCCGGTCCCAGGTCGACGGGCACGTGCACCTTCCGCCGACCACTGGCGACAACATCGATGTACTGTGGAGACCTCACGCCCCACGTGTTGAGCAATTCGGCGGTACGTCCACCCGGCCTCCCGCATGCCCACTATACGCCCTCGCTCAAAATCCGTCAACTGCACATACGGTTCACGTCCACGCTGTCGCGGCATGCTACCAGTGTTAAAGACTGCGATGGAGCTCCGTATGCCACGGCAAACTGGATGACACTGACGGCGGCGGTGCACAAATGCTGCGCAGCTAGCGCCATTCGACGGCCAACACTGCGGTTCCTGGTGTGTCCGCTGTGCCGTGCGTGTGATCATTGCTTGTACAGCCCTCTCGCAGTGTCCGTAGCAAGTATGGTGGGTCTGACACACCGGTGTCAATGTGTTCTTTTTTCCATTTCCAGGAGTGTATAAAGTGGATTTTTGATATATGTTTTCAGACTTTCTTAGCCGTGAAAAATAAACCATTATTCCTAAAACAATGTCACCGGAATTAACCATAAGAGACTTGTGTAACTCTTATAAGTGTTACTTAACCTAAGAGTTTTGGTCAGTAGTGAAAGTTACTAATCTTTGAGTGCCTCAATAAGTAAAGAGCCTAATTAGGTGTGGAAACATTTAATCTGAAGCTCAAATGTGCTTGCAAATTGTGTAAAATCTTAAATATAATTCAACTTCTTTACACGATACAAATTTTTGTAGATGTATATTTTGAGAAACATGTATATTTACTTCAAAGATCCATAGAACTGACAAGTGTGTTATGCCTGTTGAAGTTTCACTGTAATCGAGTGCTGCTTAGCCTAAAAGTTCATAACAGCAGCGCCAATATTTTGCTGCAAATATTTTAGTAAGTAACACAGATAATTTACATGTGGCACTATTTAAATTGAGGCTGCAAAGTATGTGAAATCCTACATACAGTGCAACTTTATTTTACCGTAATTTTCGTAGAGATCTTGCATATTACAATAAGCTCGCAAGCTGTATGCATTCTAATAAGTAAAATAGACAATACTGATGCTGAATATTTGGTTAGGAGCTGCATTGGGAGAAATCTCACAATGCTACCACCAATTATAAATAATTTTATCACAGATTTTTATTTTCGGGATAGCGCCTCTGACATTGTCGTTGGAGATGGCACGTATCTAATTGTTACTGTCCACGGTCGTCTCCCGTAAGTGTGTGTATAAACAATGGATATCATTCTAAAATTAACTGATGCATCATAATAAAACAACTTATTCCTTCCTAAAATCGAACACATTCCTTTCTTCCCTTTAATGGTGTTGTGCATGTGGTGGTAATTCTAGCAGGGGCGCGTGTAATTGAATACAGGTTTTTAGCAAGCCATAATACCAAATGCAGCAATAGTTTGTGTTATAGTTGTCATCGATTGTATTTTTTTCTTCTGTTGCGTTATCTTCACTTACCTCCTGAAGTGGCTATGTAAAATAATCGTTAAGTATTGATAGCACACATTATCATACTGAATAAACTTAACTATTTAGATACTGTTGCAATGCAAACATCATCTTTTCTAGAATAATTGCCATATTTTAGAATACTGTGGCCCTTGCCAAACAACACAGGTGTGGTAAAGTAATTTATTTGACCCTAAGAATGTACTGCAGCCTACATTCTTCTGAATCTGCCTAATGTATTCATCTCTTGGTCTCCCTCTACGATTTTTACCCTCCACACTGCCCTCCAGTACTAAATTGGTGGTCCCTTGATGCCTCAGAACATGTCCCACCAACCGATCCCTTCTTCTAGTCAAGTTGTGCCACAAACTCCTCTACTCCCCAATCCTATTCAATACCTCCTGATTAGTTATGTGATCTACCCATCTAATCTTCAGCATTCTTCTGTAGCACCACATTTCGAAAGCTTCTATTCTCTTCTTCTCCAAACTGTTTATCGTCCATGTTTCACTTCCATACATGGCTACACTCCATCCGAATACTTTCAGAAACGGCTTCCTGACAGTTAAATCTATACTCGATGTTAACAAATTTCTCTTTTTCAGAAACGCTTTCCTTGCCATTTTATATCCACTCTACTTCGACCATCATCAGTTATTTTGCTCCCCAAATAGCAAAACTCCTTTACTACCTTAAGTGTCTCATTTCCTAATCTAATTCCCTCAGCATCACCCGACTTAATTCGACTACATTCCATTATCCTTGTTTTGCTTTTGTTGATGTTCATCTTATATCCTCCTTTCAAGACACTGTCCATTCCGTTCAACTGCTCTTCCAAGCCCTTTGCTGTCTCTGACAGAATTAAAATGTCCCCATCGGCGAACCTCAAAATTTTTATTTCTTCTCCATGAATTTTAATACCTAATCCGAACTTTTCTTTTGTTTCCTTTACTGCTTGCTCAATATACAGATTGAATAGCATCGGGGAGAGGCTACAACACTGTCTCACTCCCTTCCCAACCACTGCTTCCGTTTCATGTCCCTCGACTCTTATAACTGCCATCTGCTTTCTGTACAAATTGTAAATAGCCATTCGCTCCCTGTATTTTACCCCTGCCAGCTTTAGAATTTGAAAGAGAGTATTCCAGTCAACATTGTCAAAAGCTTTCTCCAAGTCTACAAATGCTAGAAACGTAGGTTTGCTTTTTCTTAGTCTAGTTTCTAAGATAAGTCGTAGGGTCAGTATTGCCTCAATGTTCCCATATTTCTACGGAATGCAAACTGATCTTCCCCGATGTCGGCATCTACCAGTTTTTCCATTCGCCTGTAAAGAATTCCCGTTAGTATTTTGCAGCTGTGACTTATTAAACTGATAGTTCGGTAATTTTCACATCTGTCAACGCCTGCTTTCTTTGGGATTGGATTGATTATATTCTACTTGAAGTCTGAGGGTATTTCGCCTGTCACGTACATCTTGCTCACCAGATGGTAGAATTTTGTCAGGACTGGCTCTCCCAAGGCCGTCAGTAGTTCTAATGGAATGTTGTCTACTTCCGGAGCTTTGTTTCGACTCAGGTCTTTCAGTGTTCTGTCAAACTCTTCACGCAGAATCATATCTCCCATTTCATCTTCATCTACATTCCCTTCCCTTTCTATAACATTGCCCTCAAGTACATCACCCTTGTATAGTCCCTCTATATACTCCTTCCACCTTTCTGCTTTCTCTTCTTTGCTTAGAACTGGGTTTCCATCTGAGCTCTTGATATTCATACAAGTGGTTCTCTTTTCTCCAAAGGTCTCTTTAATTTTCCTGTAGGCAGTATCTATCTACCCCTAGTGAGATAGGCCTCTACATCTTTACATTTGTCCTCTAGCCATGCCTGCTTAGCCATTTTGCACTTCCTGTCAATCTCATTTTTGAGACGTTTATATTCCTTTTTGCCTGCTTCATTTACTGCATGTTTGTATTTTCTCCTTTCATGAATTAAAATCAATATTTCTTCTGTTACCGAAGGGTTTCTACTAGCCCTCGTATTTTTACCTATTTGATCCTCTGCTGCCTTCACTATTTCATCCCTCAAAGCTACCCATTCTTCTTCTACTGTATTTCCTTCCCCCATTCCTGTCAATTGTTCCCTTACGCTCCCCCTGAAACACTGTACAGTTTATCCAGATCCCATCTCCTTAAATTCCCACCTTTTTGCAGTTTCTTCAGTTTTAATCTACAGTTCATAACCAATAGATTGTGGTCATAGTCCACGTCTGCCCCTGGAAATGTCCTACAATTTAAAACCTGGTTCCTAAATCTCTGTCTCACCATTATGTAATCTATCTGAAACCTGTCAGTATCTCCAGGCTTCTTCCATGCATACCGCCTTCTTTTATGATTCTCGAACCAAGTATTAGCTATGATTAAGTTATGCTCAGTGCAAAATTCTACAAGGCGGCTTCCTCTTTCATTTCTTCTCCCCAATCCATATTCACCTACTACGTTTCCTTCTCTCCCTTTTCCTACTGTCGAATTCCAGTCACCCATGACGATTAAATTTTTGTCTCCCTTCACTACCTGAATAATTGCTTTTATCTCATCATACATTTCTTCAATTTCTTCGTCATCTGCAGAGCTAGTTGGCATATAGACTTGTACTACTGTGGTAGGCGTGGGCTTCGTGTCTATCTTGGCCACAATAATGCGTTCACTATGTTGTTTGTAGTAGCTTACCCGCACTCCTATTTTTTATTCATTATTAAACCTACTCCTGTATTACCCCTATTTGATTTTGTATTTATAACCCTGTATTCACCTGACCAAAAGTCCTGTTCCTCCTGCCACCGAACTTCGCTAATTCCCACTATATCTAACTTTCACCTATCCATTTCCCTTTTTAAATTTTCTAATCTACCTGCCCGATTAAGGGATCTGACATTCCACGCCCCGATCCGTAGGATGCCAGTTTTCTTTCTCCTGATAACGACATTTTTCTATTGATACGTTATCTTCTCTCCCTCCTTTCTCTGATTAATATTTTAGAGTTCACATCATGTTTCGCATACAGATATGTGTGGATAATAACTTGATGTTAACACTGTGGTAATCGACATAAAAGTCGTCTTTTTGCACAGCCAGGTTATTTTACAGTATTTTAGAATATTGCGGCGTCTGACACATATCATACGTGTAGAAAACATTTAATTGAAGGCTGAGTTGTGTCCTAAGCCAAATATGGTTTCTTTGATCGCATTTTGAACGATTTTGCCAATCCAGATACCTGTTGGTCCATGAGAACCACTCATGATACAGAGTTGGTATATGTGACAACTTTTAACAATGGAGCCACCTATTGATAACAGTAAGAAACTGGGCTATAAAGAAACGTTTTCAGGCGTTGCAGAAAAGTTTTCAGAATGAAACTCTTGTTTGGAAACTACGTGTTCCTAATACGTTTTTTTTTTTGGTAAATGCTTGGTTTTCATTACTTACAGAGAAGTGTTATTCGATAGCGAAGCTACTGATGTGACTGGTAAGGCAGTCCATAAAAGAGTATCTGGAAATCATTAATGCAAACATAGTCGACAACTCTTCGATATTTTAGGCAACTCAACATACGTTGACATATTTTTGATACATGTTGCATATACTTATCATTGCAGCCCAGATGGGACTTCATTATAATAGTCATAGTTGACTGCGACTGGAGGAGAGATGAGGGAGGTGGAACAAGATGCAAAACGTGTGATCTGTTTTGCACATACAAAAAAATTTTCTTTCAAAAATGTTCAAATGTGTGTGAAATCGTATGGGACTTAACTGCTAAGGTCATCAGTCCCTAAGCTTACACACTACTTAACCTAAATTATCCTAAGGACAAACACACACACCCACGCCCAAGGGAGGACAAGAACCTCCGCCGGGATCAGCCGCACAGTGCATGACTGCAGCGCCTGAGACCGCTCGGCTAATCCCGCGCGGCTTTTACTTTCAAGTTGAGGTTAAATAGTTCTTATTGTATGTTTGATACCAATTTTAGATACTATGTTATAACTATTGAATATGTGTGCGACATTCTACATATATAGTGCACGTTTCTGACTTTCAGCTTGATGTGATGTATTTTTTTACTGCTTGTCTGAGACCATTTTCAATATTACACTCTGATTGGTAGGAAGAAGAAGGGGTGGGGATTATAATGCACAAATTGGATGGTTTCCATCTTCTTGGATTTTTTGATTGGCTAATGATAAGGATGGTGAGACAAGGGCGTCGATTAATCTGTCTTTCGAAATAATGTAATTTACCGCTATTTTTACGCATCTCTTTAATACTATGCCGTGACTCTCTGGGATTTAAAATTTACAGCGTCGTAAACAACTGGGCTGTTTCTCCCCTCTTGAAATTTTAATACTACGCTATGACTGGTTGTAGATAAAGAGGGCAGGGATAAGGAGGAAGCGTGACTTCTCATTGATAAGCATGAAGATATCAGTGAAACTGATTTGACGTCACTGATAATGATGATGATCTAGGTCAATGACCTAGGTGTATATAAATGTAAATGTAAATAAAATACGCTTCAATTCTCATTGTATTTCGATTGATACAGTATACATAAAAGTATCGGTATCATAGGCAGTATCCTGAAGTTTGGTGTTTCAAATTAGATCATTATTTGCTGAAACAGTGTGTGAAAACTTTTTAACACAAGAATCCGATACCCATCATCATATGATTCAGAGTTCGATATCTGACAAGAGTACTAACTAGGTAGATCAATACCTTGTCTGAAACATTGTAACTCTCACATACTATAAATAGAAAGGAAATCGTAGGTCAACTTGTCACAATAAATCTGAGCGCGCTCCTGCAGACAACATTTCACAGTCGGTGGGATTGTAGCAACGCCGCGGATGGGCACACCGTCGCGGCACGAGCTTATCTCACTGGGATGGCACCCTCTTCCGGCGCCGCGACTAATGAATGAATAAGCCATCGACAAATTAATGGTAGCCCTAAATATTAAAGAAACGCGTCAGGCCGAAGTAATCCGGATTAGCGGCGGCTGGGGCGGCGCTGCGCTTTGCTGATAAATAAATTAGCCGGCGGCGACACCCACGGCTGTGTTCTTCGTGGCGAGCCGCGGAAACGAATTGCCGGCGTTTAGGAGGGACGGCTCCCCGCCACCTGCCTCACCGGCTGCCTGCACGCGAGGGGAAGCGGCCCCTGCGGTTGCGGCCGGCGCTGCGGCCACGGCTGCAAATTCGCGGACCGCGAGCCGCCCGCTGACACCCACCTGGCCGTGTGTGTGCGCTCGCGTCCGTGTGAGTGAGGGTGCGGACGTGCGCATGCATATGCTCGTGTCCCCGCCCTCCCAGGGCCCCTATGCTAAACAGCGTTACACGGCCCGGATATAATGAGATAGTAATGGTACGCTCAGGGAGGGGGAGACGACCGCGTTCTGTGCGCCAGATATGTGTGGACTAACAGGCTATAACACTAGAGTTTCCAGCACTAAAAAAATTAATGCGGCTTGTAAAAGGAATGGATGCTACTCTCATAACGATAACTTTCTTCGGCGCACGGAGAGACAAATACGAGGCCTGTTCAGAAAGTAAGCTCCGATTGATTGCCAAATTGAAACCACAGTGAACATCAGAAATGTTTTACTTGTAACAATTAGCTACACCTTTCAGCTACTTCTCTACGTAGTCGCCGTTCTGACTTAGACTTTTGTCATAGCGTTGTACCAACTTTTCAATAGCCTCATCATAGAAGGCAGCCGCCAGTACTTTCCGCCAATTCTCCACGCTGGCCTACACGTCGTTGTCTGTGTCAAAATGTTGTCTTCAAAGACAGCGGTTCATGTGACCAGAGATGAAACTCAGGGGGAGACAACTGCGGACTGTATTGTGGATAATCTAACATTTCCATTTGAAAACGATGCAGGAGCATCTTCATTGCCCCTGCAGAATGCGGCTGAGAATTGTCGTGAAGACGAAACAGCACGACAGTTATGTAATGTTAGCTGCATAGCTTCAGGCGAAATTTCGCACCAGGCCCTCGTACTTGGCGGCAGACACTATTTTCTAGACATCTTTACGCACTCACTGCGAGCTCTGAAATGAGAAGAGCGACGTGATGCTAACTGGGGTTATACTAGAGACACTACCCAACACATCTGTGCAAAGCTTTATCGGATTTTCATAGTCGTTTCCATTTCGCGACCGATCGGAGCTTACTTTCTGAACGCCCCTCGTATTTCCCCCGTCATAGCTGAGTACGAGGGGACACCCAAAAAAAAAAAAAAAGGATTGTTGTCATAAAAATTTTGTTGATGAACTTTTTCACAAAATTACTTCAGTCACCTTCAAAATACTCTCCATCACATGCGATGCACTTGTCAAGTCTCCTTTCCCACTGTTGGAAGCATGTTTGGAACTCTTCAAGTTTGATATTGTCCAGTGCCCTGTGCGAAGCTGTTTTTACCGCCTCCACATCGTCATAACGCTCCCTTTTTAGCGTTTTTTTCATTCGTGGAAGTAGAAAAAAGTGGCACGGGGCTAGGTCCGGCGAATACGGAGCGTGGGGAACGACAGACCACCTCTGAGATGCCAAATAGTGGGTCACTCGTAAGGCCGTGTGTGCAGGAGCGTTGCCGTGATGCAGAAATCAGTCACCCGATCGCCAAAGTTCCGGGCGTTTCCTCCTCACATCCTCTCGCAGACGCCTTAAAACATCCAAGTAAAAGTGCTGGTTAACAGTCTGGCCCGGGGGTACGAATTCCCGATGCACAACTCCACGAACATCAAAAAAGACAATGATCATCGTCTTCACATTTGACCTCACTTGCCTTGCTCTTTTGGTCTGGGAGAGTTGGGAGTCCTCCACTGGCTTGACGCTTGCTCGGTTTCTGGGTCATACCCGTAACACCAACCCTCATCCCCTGTAATGACTTTGTTCAAGAAGTTTGGATCACGTGCAATCTCTGTTTTCGAGTACTGACACACATTCATGCAGATGGTTTTTTGCTCCTGTGTGAGAAGGCGCGGAACAAATTTAGCAGCAACACGTCTCATGTGCAAATCCTCACTCAAAATCCGCTGGCACGAGCTCCAATTGATTCCTGTCTCTGCTGAAATTTGGTCGGTCGTTTGGCGACGATACTCGTTGATCATTTGGCGGACCTTTTCAATTTTCTCTTCATTTTGCGATGTTGAAGGGCGTCCAGAACGAGCTTGGTCTTCAACACACATCTCACCACGTTTAAAGCGCCCTAACCACTCGAAAACCTGTGTGCGGCTCATAGCGTCCTCCTGGAAAGCTTCCTGAAGCATTTGGTGTGTCTCCGTTGCAATTTTTTAAAGCAGGAAACAAAATTTCACACACACTCTTTGTTCTTTTAAAGTTGCCACAATGACTTCGCAGAAGTAACCCGCCAACACTCAGAGAAACACAATACCACACTTGCACGTTCAGCTCTATACTGACGCCGTCTCCACAGCTGTTTCATGAAGGTCTCTACTACCACCATCTAGCGTGAGAACCCTGCATTACGTCTACGAGTGGCAGCGCCCTCGGTGTCAGGTTTCTTTTGGGTCTCCCCTCGTATAGCAGACCGGAAGATACCGTTACCACAGACTTTCTACTTGTATATGCCAGATATTATTCTTAAGCGTTTGTTCCTAAATCCTATAGTCTGTCTACAAGAAAATATGAGGAGTCTTCTGAAAGCAGGATGTTTTTATTTAGGATTCCAATGTTATGTTATGTTATGCAGTATTCTGCCTAGTGGCAGGTCCATGTACTTACTGCTGATAAGGGTAATGCTACTGTCGTGCAGAAGAGTGAGGATTATCATAGAAAGATCAGTGACCTCTTGGATCCTACCACCTATAAAAAACTGAAAAAGGACCCTACAACGAAAGTGCAAGTGCTATTCAGTGATTAATAAAAAGCGCTTCCATTCCTACAGAAGATAAAAGACACCTTTGCAAAACTGAAGCTTACCCTCCTAGACTGTATGGGTTACCTAAGATACACAAGCCCAGTGTCCCATTGAGACCGATAGTAAGTGCCATTGGGGCTCCTACTCAAGAGCTGGCTGGATATCTTGCTTCTTTGTTGCAACCGTATATAGGTAAAACTGACACTCATATTAAAAATTCCATGCATTTCATCGAAAACCTGAGGGAGATCACAGTTAGTCCAAGTGAAATCCTTGTCAGTTTCGATGTAGTATCCCTGTTCACCATGGTCCCTGTTGACGAAGCTCTTTCTTACATAGCTGCTGTGTTTCCTACTGATATAATAGCTCTGTTTCGAAGTTGTCTATCCTCGACTTATTTTCAATATAACAACGAGTTTTATGAACAAATTGATGGGGTGGCCATGGGTATTCTATTTATGGAATATATATATATATATATATATATATATATATATATATATATTTAAAACTAATATTTAATTAATATTTTTACTATATGTAATAATACTATCCATGTTTAACACTTCTTTTTTTCGTCGTCCGAGCGTAGCCCTATTCAGATACTGTCTTACTTGTAACGCTATTTCATTTGACTGCCTCCAGGCGGAAGCACCTGTGCCTTTGTTTGCGCAATTATCCAACAGATGGCACTTATTGAACTGCTGCGCCTTGACTATGCTTCATTGTGGCATTACAAGCAGATTCCTCTTGTTGAAAGCAGCTTTGGCCATGGCGATTCTTCCTCGGATTTCGTTGGTCCAGTGGGCATCCTTTGTGATAAAACTTCCCAGGTACTTCAGCTGATTCACATTTTCCAGTTCGCAATTGTCAACTGTTATCTTCAAGTGTTTCTCATGTTTTGATATGCGCATCACTTTTGATTTTTCGATCGTGATTTCCATGCCGTATTTTCTTCCTGTTTCTACCAAATTGTTCATCATGTGTTGCAGCTGTCTCAGATTTATGGCGAGCACTACCAGGTCGTCTGCATACATCATATTATTCCACACTTTCTGGCTACAATATCCTATTTTTCTACATAATCTCCGTTCATTACGACGGCCTTACATCATCTTAGGGAAGCGCCTGTATGTCCTCATGATACCACTCTTCTGGTCGACGTACGAGGCAGCGTCTTGCTGCATCAGTAACCCTTCCCACCCCATCAACTGTACTGCTTCCTGCGGAGTGCGTCTTTCATTGGGCCAAACAGATGGAAGCAGGACCGTGTTGGAGGTGGAACATGGGTGGACACCGTCCACCTCTCCCGCCCTCCCCCCCCTCTCAACCAATTTTTCCGAGGGGTAAACCATCCCCTTACTATTTTACATGGGTAAAATTTTTTTGTTACAGTAATTCTCTTTCATCGTCTCTCTAAATTAAATTATTATCAGTTCTTAATTATAACCCATAGAACGTATTAGATGTGAAGTGAACTTAGCATTGATAAATGGCCCAGACCAAAAACGCTTTGCAAAAGGACGATGAACATGAGTCGCGATCGGGCATCTGTGTAGAGCCAAGAAGTAGTTTCGGCGCAGCGCGGCCTGTGTGGACGTTAAACCGTGCGGTTCTGCACAAAAATGAAAAGTTCTGCGCAGTAGCGGAAGATCAAAGGAAGTGCGCGCTGTGTCTCGAAGGCATTTCTCGTTTCCATTATTATTGACACACACACGCGCACGCGCTGGAGCATTGCTGGAGCTGCTCCGTTCTTGGTAGTTCTGCGCCGGTCTAAGCACGTTGTGCGGCACTCCACATCCGATCTCCACTCACCGTTAGATGCTCACATCGCATCACATGATAATAATGCCTGAAAACACTTAATTCTCTTCTTTGGGACGCCGATGTTTTTTTATTTAATATTCAGGCGCACGGGTGGGCGGCATTTACACCGCCTCTTGAACACGTAATCATTTACGCGCTTGATTCCCAGGTAAGTCCGGGTTATCTATCGGCTCACCTTATAGCGCGTGACCTTGATACTGACTGATTTGACTCTGTAGCCAGATGCAATAATGTGTGAGCATTCGGAGAAGAAAAACAGTTCGTGGCAGTGTAATCGCCGTCGCGTGAGAGCTAACTTTGCTTCAAATTGCGCAGGTGCCTGAAGGTTAACAATACAACAAAACCCAAGTCCTAGCTGAAACCTAATCTGTAAGATAAGACAGAAGTAAAATAACAACATTCCCTGTTCCCAATGCTAATATTGCAAACTTCAATGATCCAAACAAAACATCGAATGTCGCGGCTTGACCTGATTCTCTGCCGTGACATTATTACAGTAGACCTATTTATTATTTCAAGTCATTGTCATACCTTTCGATTGTGCGTTTACAGTTCGATTCCTAGGAGCATTAATTGTAAGCCACTGCACGGCCGGCACTGGTATTGTTGCTCAGTTTTGTTTTCAGTGTAGTAATAGGTGTTGTAGTGAACAGTTCTCGTGACTCCTTCGGTTCTACGTACTACTTTGCCCTTCCAAAGCCTGGCATATTGCATTTTTAAGTGAAAAGTGTATAAACTGTGCCAGTAATTGAAAGGTTTAATTTTACAGTATTAAACGCAGTATAGTAGATTACTTGAGTGGATCTAGTTCCGAGGTTTCAACTACAGAAGATAGTCCGTGTGGATCGAAAAAACGTGAAGCCGATAATCTCCCATCTATCTCATATACAAGTAGTAGCACCGGAACAGGTACTATTGAGGATAAAAGACAATCACATGAAATAATTCCTTGTGATTTGGTTCTCAAAACATACCTAGCTATCCTGTTTTTGTGGAACGACAGTACGTGGAGAGAATTTAAGATGAAATATGAGTGGTTAGTGTGTCCATGAACCATGGACCTTGCCGTTGGTGGGGAGGCTTGCGTGCCTCAGCGATACAGATAGCCGTACCGTAGGTGCAACCACAACGGAGGGGTATCTGTTGAGAGGCCAGACAAACGTGTGGTTCCTGAAGAGGGGCAGCAGCCTTTTCAGTAGTTGCAAGGGCAACAGTCTGGATGATTGACTGATCTGGCCTTGTAACAATAACCAAAACGGCCTTGCTGTGCTGGTACTGCGAACGGCTGAAAGCAAGGGGAAACTACAGCCGTAATTTTTCCCGAGGGCATGCAGCTTTACTGTATGATTACATGATGATGGCGTCCTCTTGGGTAAAATATTCCGGAGGTAAAATAGTCCCCCATTCGGATCTCCGGGCGGGGACTACTCAAGAGGATGTCGTTATCAGGAGAAAGAAAACTGGCGTTCTACGGATCGGAGCGTGGAATGTCAGATCCCTTAATCGGGCAGGTAGGTTAGAAAATTTAAAAAGGGAAATGGATAGGTTAAAGTTAGATATAGTGGGAATTAGTGAAGTTCGGTGGCAGGAGGAACAAGACTTCTGGTCAGGTGACTACAGGGTTATAAACACAAAATCAAGTAGGGGTAATGCAGGAGTAGGTTTAATAATGAATAGGAAAATAGGAATGCGGATAAGCTACTACAAACAGCATAGTGAACGCATTATTGTGGCCAAGATAGATACGAAGCCCACGCCTACTACAGTAGTACAAATTTATATGCCAACTAGCTCTGCAGATGACGAAGAAATTGAAGAAATGTATGATGAAATAAAAGAAATTATTCAGATTGTGAAGGGAGACGAAAATTTAATAGTCATGGGCGACTGGAATTCGAGTGTAGGAAAAGGGAGAGAAGGAAACATAGTAGGTGAATATGGATTGGGGGACAGAAATGAAAGAGGAAGCCGCCTGGTCGAATTTTGCACAGAGCACAACATAATCATAACTAACACTTGGTTTAAGAATCATGAAAGAAGGTTGTATACATGGAAGAACCCTGGAGATACTAAAAGGTATCAGATAGATTATATAATGGTAAGACAGAGATTTAGGAACCAGGTTTTAAATTGTAAGACATTTCCAGGGGCAGATGTGGACTCTGACCACAATCTATTGGTTATGACCTGTAGATTAAAACTGAAGAAACTGCAAAAAGGTGGGAATTTAAGGAGATGGGACCTGGATAAACTAAAAGAACCAGAGGTTGTACAGAGATTCAGGGAGAGCATAAGGGAGCAATTGACAGGAATGGGGGAAAGAAATACAGTAGAAGAAGAATGGGTAGCTTTGAGGGATGAAGTAGTGAAGGCAGCAGAGGATCAAGTAGGTAAAAAGACGAGGGCTAGTAGACATCCTTGGGTAACAGAAGAAATATTGAATTTAATTGATGAAAGGAGAAAATATAAAAATGCAGTAAGTGAAACAGGCAAAAAGGAATACAAACGTCTCAAAAATGAGATCGATAGGAAGTGCAAAATGGCTAAGCAGGGATGGCTAGAGGACAAATGTAAGGATGTAGAGGCCTATCTCACTAGGGGTAGGATAGATACCGCCTACAGGAAAATTAAAGAGACCTTTGGAGATAAGAGAACGACTTGTATGAATATCAAGAGCTCAGATGGAAACCCAGTTCTAAGCAAAGAAGGGAGAGCAGAAAGGTGGAAGGAGTATATAGAGGGTCTATACAAGGGCGATGTACTTGAGGACAATATTATGGAAATGGAAGAGGATGTAGATGAAGATGAAATGGGAGATATGATACTGCGTGAAGAGTTTGACAGAGCACTGAAAGACCTGAGTCGAAACAAGGCCCCCGGAGTAGACAATATTCCATTGGAACTACTGACGGCCGTGGGAGAGCCAGTCCTGACAAAACTCTACCATCTGGTGAGCAAGATGTATGAAACAGGCGAAATACCCTCAGACTTCAAGAAGAATATAATAATTCCAATCCCAAAGAAAGCAGGTGTTGACAGATGTGAAAATTACCGAACTATCAGCTTAATAAGTCACAGCTGCAAAATACTAACACGAATTCTTTACAGACGAATGGAAAAACTAGTAGAAGCCAACCTCGGGGAAGATCAGTTTGGATTCCGTAGAAACACTGGAACACGTGAGGCAATACTGACCTTACGACTTATCTTAGAAGAAAGATTAAGGAAAGGCAAACCTACGTTTCTAGCATTTGTAGACTTAGAGAAAGCTTTTGACAATGTTGACTGGAATACTCTCTTTCAAATTCTAAAGGTGGCAGGGGTAAAATACAGGGAGCGAAAGGCTATTTACAATTTGTACAGAAACCAGATGGCAGTTATAAGAGTCGAGGGACATGAAAGGGAAGCAGTGGTTGGGAAGGGAGTAAGACAGGGTTGTAGCCTCTCCCCGATGTTGTTCAATCTGTATATTGAGCAAGCAGTAAAGGAAACAAAAGAAAAATTCGGAGTAGGTATTAAAATTCATGGAGAAGAAATAAAAACTTTGAGGTTCGCCGATGACATTGTAATTCTGTCAGAGACAGCAAAGGACTTGGAAGAGCAGTTGAATGGAATGGACAGTGTCTTGAAAGGAGGATATAAGATGAACATCAACAAAAGCAAAACAAGGATAATGGAATGTAGTCTAATTAAGTCGGGTGATGCTGAGGGAATTAGATTAGGAAATGAGGCACTTAAAGTAGTAAAGGAGTTTTGCTATTTGGGGAGCAAAATAACTGATGATGGTCGAAGTAGAGAGGATATAAAATGTAGGCTGGCAATGGCAAGGAAAGCGTTTCTGAAGAAGAGAAATTTGTTAACATCCAGTATAGATTTAAGTGTCAGGAAGTCATTTCTGAAAGTATTCGTATGGAGTGTAGCCATGTATGGAAGTGAAACATGGACGATAAATAGTTTGGACAAGAAGAGAATAGAAGCTTTCGAAATGTGGTGCTACAGAAGAATGCTGAAGATTAGATGGGTAGATCACATAACTAATGAGGAAGTATTGAATAGGATTGGGGAGAAGAGAAGTTTGTGGCACAACTTGACCAGAAGAAGGGATCGGTTGGTAGGACATGTTCTGAGGCATCAAGGGATCACCAATTTAGTATTGGAGGGCAGCGTGGAGGGTAAAAATCGTAGAGGGAGACCAAGAGATGAATACACTAAGCAGATTCAGAAGGATGTAGGTTGTAGTAGGTACTGGGAGATGAAGAAGCTTGCACAGGATAGGGTAGCATGGAGAGCTGCATCAAACCAGTCTCAGGACTGAAGACCACAACAACAACAACAGTGTGTAGGGACAGCGCGGGGTAGCCGAGCGGTCTCAGGCGCCTTGCTACGGTTCGCGCGGGGCCACCCGTCGGAGGTTCGAGTCCTCCCTGCGGCATGGGTGTGTGTGTTGTCCTTAGCCTAGGTTAGTTTAATTTAGATCAAAGTAACATGTAAGCCTAGCTTACGTGCTACTCTGTAAACTAGCGGTTCTGCGCTCACAGGCAGCACACCTCATAGGCAGCACACCGCGCCTGTTACACGCAGCGCTCGGGGACCACAGCACAGCTACGACACCTGAGGATGGGCTTATAACAGTCCGAAACCGGTCGTGTGAAAATAAAGTAATTTACAACTGAAGCGGTATTTTCAACCTTTGCTATAATGCTCAGATGCGGATGTTCTGCCAACAGGATTGTTTGTTCTCTCCGTGTTCAGCAGAGAGATGACAGCAGCGGAGGCAGCCAGAAATATTTGCGCAGTTTGTGGGATATACCACTGGAAAGTGCACGCTGAGAAAATGTTTTTCCCGTTTTAAGGAGAATCGTTTTGACAATAGTGAATTTCCACGTTCAGGAAGACTTTGAAGATTTCATGAAGATCGTCTGAACACATTAATTCACAACGATCCACGTGACTGTACTCGACAACTGGCAGATGTGATGAAATGTGATTATACTACCATCGTGCGACTTTTGCGCTCAATGGAGAAGTTTAAAAAATCCGGTGTATGGGTACCGCAAGTTCTAAGCCAAAATCACAAAAATCAGCAAAAAACAGATGTATATCTCTGGTTGCTCGACACAATTGGCTAGTGAACCACACCGACCATTCCTATCCCGTATCGTTTCAGGGGACGAGCAATGGTGTCTTTATGCTAACGTAACGAAAAGCATGGAACCGTTGTGCCAAAACAAAGCAGCAATTCTCCGTACAAAGACCTGCGCGCAGCCACAAAGGATAACGTTAAGCATCTGGTAGGACAGCGACGGTGTGGTGTACTACGAATTTCTTCTCCAGGTGCAATCGTCACTGCTGACATTTATTGTCAACAACTGAAACGCCTTGCAGACGCAGTCCAAGAACAACGACCAGGAAGACCGCTTGAAGTGATACTTCTCCACGACGACGCCATTCCGCCTTCTGTTAGACTGACAAAAACACTATAGAGGAATTGCTTTGCAAGTCATTTCGCACCCACTGTTGGAAACAAGAGAGGACAATACACTAATAACATTTCTTTGCACGACTGTCCAGTTTCAGCATATGCTTGCCAAGTGATTGACGGCAGCAGCTAAGTATATCAACTCTGGGAAGGACTCAGTGCAGTTTACTAATACCACGGTTCTCATAGATTTCTGAGTCACGACATAACATTTGTCTCAAAATCTTATAGATGCTGATTTGAAGCGTTTTTGAACGTGGTAGGGAAACTAGAAAATCTGAAAAGGGAAATGCAAAGGCTCAATCTAGATGTAGTAGGGGTCAGTGAAGTGAAGTGGAAGGAAGACAAGGATTTCTGATCAGATGAGTATCGGGTAATATCAGCAGCAGCAGAAAATGGTATAACAGGTGTAGGATTCGTTATGAATAGGAAGGTAGGGCAGAGGGTGTGTTATTGTGAACAGTTCAGTGACCGGGTTGTTCTAATCAGAATCGACAGCAGACCAACACCGACAACGATAGCTCAGGTACACATGCCGACGTCGCAAGCTGAAGATCAACAGACAGAGAAAGTGTATGAGGATATTGAAAGAGTAATGCAGTATCTGAAGGGGGACGAAAATCTAATAGTCATGGGCGACTGGAATGCAGTTGTAGGGGAAGGAGTAGAAGAAAAGGTTACAGGAGAATATGGGCTTGGGACAAGGATTGCAAGAGGAGAAAGACTAATTGAGTTCTGTAACAAGTTTCAGCTAGTAATAGCGAATACCCTGTTCAAGAATCACTAGAGGAGGAGGTATACTTGGAAAAGGCCGGGAGATACGGGAAGATATCAGTTAGATTAAATCATGGTCAGACAGAGATTCCGAAATGAGATACTGGATTGTAAGGCGTACCCAGGAGCAGATATAGACTCAGATCACAATATAGTAGTGATGAAGAGTAGGCTGAAGTTCAAGACATTAGTCAGGAAGAATGAATACGCAAAGAAGTGGGATACGGAAGTACTAAGGGATGACGAGATACTTTTGAAGTTCTTTAACGCTATAGATACAGCAATAAGGAATAGCGCAGTAGGCATTACAGTTGAAGAGGAATGAACATCTCTAAAAAGGGCAATCACAGAAGTTGGGAAGGAAAACATAGGTATAAAGAAGGTAGCTGCGAAGAAACCATGGGCAACAGAATTAATACTTCAGTTGATTGACGAAAGGAGGAAGTACAAACATGTTCCGGGAAAATCAGGAATACCGAAAAACAAGTCGCTGAGGAATGAAATAAATAGGAAGTGCAGGGAAGCTAAGACGAAATAGCTGCAGGAAAAATGTGAAGACATCGAAAAAGATATGACTGTCGGAAGGACAGACTCAGCATACAGGTAAGTCAAAACAACCTTTGGTGACATTAAAAGCAACGGTGGTAACATTAAGAGTGCAACGGGAATTCCACTGTTAAATGCAGAGGAGAGAGCAGATGGGTGGAAAGAATACATTTGAAGCCTCTATGAGGGTGAAGATTTGTCTGATGTGATATAAGAAGAAACAGGAGTCGATTTAGAAGAGATAGGAGATCCAGTATTAGAATCGGAATTTAAAAGAGCTTTGGAGAACTTACGGTCAAATAAAGCAGAAGGGATAGATAACATTCCATCAGAATTTCTAAAATCATTGGGGGAAGTGGCAACAAAACGACTATTCACGTTGGTGTGTAGAATATATGAGTCTGGCGACATACCATCTCACTTTCGGAAAAGCATCATCCACAAAATTCCGAAGACGGCAAGAGCTGACAAGTGCGAGAATTATCGCACAATCAGCTTAACAGCTCATGCATCGAAGCTGCTTACAAGAATAATATACAGAAGAATGGAAAAGAAAATTGAGAATGCGCTAGGTGACATTGAGTTTGGCTTTATTAAAAGTAAAGGGACGAGAGAGGCAATTCTGACGTTACGGCTAATAATGGAAGCAAGGTTAAAGAAAAATCAAGACACTTTCATACGATTTGTCGACCTGGAAAAAGCGTTCGACAATATAAAATGGTGCAAGCTGTTCGAGATTCTGAAAAAGGTAGGGGTAATCTATAAGGAGAGACGGGTCATATAAAATATGTACAACGACCAAGAGGGAATAATAAGAGTGGACGATCAAGAACGAAGTGCTCGTATTAAGAAGTGTGTAAGACAAGGATGCAGCCATTCGCCTCTACTCTTCAATCTGTACATCGAGGAAGCAATGATGGAAATAAAAGAAAGGTGGAATTAAAATACAAGGCGAAAGGATATCAATGATACGATTCGCTGATGACATTGCTATCCTGAGTGAAAGTGAAGAAGAATTAAATGATCTGCTGAACGGAATGAAGAGTCTAATGAGTACACAGTATGGTTTGAGAGTAAATCGTAGAAAGACGAAGTTGATGAGAAGTAGTAGAAATGAGAACAGCGATAAACTTAACATCAGGATTGATGGTCACGAAGTCAATGAAGTTAAGGAATTCTGCTACCTAGGCAGTAAAATAACCAACGACGGACGGAGGAAGGAGGACATCAAAAGCAGACTCGCTATGGCAAAAAAGGCATTTCTGGCCAAGAGACGTCTACTAATATCAAATACCGGCCTTAATTTGAGAAGATATTTCTGAGGATGTACGTCTGGAGTACAGCATTGTATGGTAGCGAAACATGGACTTTGGGAAAACCGGAACAGAAGAGAATCGAAGCATTTGAGATGTAGTGCTATAGATGAATGTTGAAAATTAGGTGGACTGATAAGGTAAGGAATGAGGAGGTTCTACGCAGAATCGGAGAGGAAAGGAATATGTCGAAAACACTGATAGGGAGAAGGGACAGGATGATAGGACATCTGCTAAGACATGAGGGAATGACTTCCATGGTACTAGAGGGAGCTGTAGAGGGCAAAAACTGTAGAGGAAGACAGAGATTGGAATATGTCAAGCAAATAATTGAGGACGTAGGTTGCAAGTGCTACTCTGAGATGAAGAGGTTATCACAGGAAAGGAATTCGTGGCGGGCCGCAACAAACCAGTCAGTAGACTGATGACAAAAAAAAAATGACGTCTCAGTGAATGGTCAATTTGCTACATTCGCCTTGCTTTGTTAGAACCGAGCACTAGATTTCTTCCTGCGCATGATTTCTGCTTGCTCTGTTCTATTTAAGATGTTTACCGCTTCGTTTCCTATACCAGCTCGAAGGTTTATCCCACATATACACACGAATCTATATTATAACGTCAGTCTCCCAACAGCCTTTCCTCCAGTAGTACTTCTCCCTCCAGCTATTCTGGAGAACTTGTTTGAAGTTTGAAAAATAGGAGAGAGAGGTACTGTCAGAACTGAAGGTGTGTGAGTCGTGCCTGGATAGCTCGATCTTCGACACTACGGTACTGAGTTCCGGGTCATGTCCAACACTCACTTTACAACGGCTTGAAATAACAAGCGCGCACTGTGTTGCAGAGTCCAAGATACTTTCAGGAATCTACGTTGTTCTCTTAAATTTAAAAACAGAGGAAGGTTTTCACTAGCAGATCCATGACAGTGATGATAGTGCTCACTTTCTGAGAAAAAAAAAATAAAGTTGGTAATTTGTGTGTATTTGTGTGTGTGTGTGTGTGTGTGTGTGTGTGTGTGTGTGTGCCGGCCGCGGTGGCCGTGCGGTTCTGGCGCTGCAGTCCGGAACCGCAGGACTGCTACGGTCGCAGGTTCGAATCCTGCCTTGGGCATGGATGTGTTTGATGTCCTTAGGGTAGTTAGGTTTAAGTAGTTCTAAGTTCTAGGGGACTGATGACCTAAGATGTTAAGTCCCATAGTGCTCAGAGCCATTTGAACCATTTGTGTGTGTGCGTGTGTGTGTGTGTGTGTGTGTGTGTGTGTGTGCGTTTTATTTCACACTCTGCATGGAAGAGTTATCATGTGCCTGTTGCATATTTTCCGTTTAAATTATAAGATGCTGTTCTTCGTGGAACGCCGCTAGAGTATAAAACATACAACTTATCACAATAATGGGAAGATTGTAGAGTGAATGCGAACTTTTTCCTCATTTTGAAAGATAAAGCAGGCTGGGAACCACATGATAGGCAAGAGCTGGGGTGTCTGTCCCTAATTATGACTCTGTTTTGAGTAGTATATGCGTTTCGATTCTGAGAAGCAAGCGTGGATGCTAAATCAAAATCTGGCTTCCCATCTCGCTGAGAAGAAGCGGGAATTGCCGTGCAAATGGAATCCATGGTGCTCAATATCTGTCACATGTCTGTCTATTCAGTAACGGAAAAAGTATGCGTTACTCGGGGATAAGCGGTGATCATCATTCATAGGCTGCTGAATCTATCAAATGTCTCCGGCCAGTAGTTACCACGCTCGGTCTCTGTAGAACAGGGACAGCGAAGAATTCTGCACTTGTCTGGAGCTCTTGCATGTGCGCTTTCCTTTGTCGCCCAAGTGTCAACTCTCCCCATTACTACTCCAAGCTGCCTGAGTGGGAAGAGGGGGAAAAGGAGAGAGAGAAGGAAGTGGAACGCTCCATATGGCAGAGCAGTGGCGCAGGGTACACTGAATGGATTGCAGATGGCTTTACTTCACACTTCGGAACAACGCAGATCAAAAAACAAAAGAAATATTTTCATTATTACTTATATTTGTCGTGATGAAGGTATGATTCATATCAGGTGCAAAGTATAGTCGTTCGGGCACATACAGTCAATTTCCCAGATTTTTGACTCTCAGGGTTCCACTTAACCATCACTTATTTATTACTTAATTGTATTTTATTCTAACAGCCACTATTATCTGTGTCATATTTAATTAAAATATTGCAATACGTTTAGATCATGTTCTGCTAATCTTCAGGCGTTTCTACATATAGAAAATTGTTATTTAAAATTACAATGTCTTCAACTAAATTATCGAAGGACTGTTTGTTTATTGTTCGCTGCTGCTGTGGCCGTTGGGGTATTTGGAAGAGGCCATCAATTTCTGGGCAACCACTGCTCCCCTCTCTCCAGATACCCCACCAGCCACACCAGCAGCAAACAATAAACTAATAGTCCTACGTTAATTACGTTTAAGATATTTTAATTTTAAGTAGCAATTCTCTATATGTATAAAATCCTGAAGATGAGCAGAACATGCTCGAAACGCATTGCAGTATGCTAAATTAAACATAAAGCAAATAAAAGTGACTGACATCAGAAAATAAAAATGAGTAATCATTCCACACAGTCGCGGTTCCCAGACTTGGCGACTATGGCCAGAAGTAATTATGACTTATTTAGTTTCACAACCGAAAAAAAGTCCTTCACGGTACATATGTTGACAGAAGCGTTGTATCACGTCTGCAACCTTAATATGGAAACGTGTGACACTCTTTTAGCAGAAAACAATGTACAACTCCTAGACAGTTTTTACGTACAAGATCCTGTTTTTTAAATGACAATTACATTACAGGTGGATGAGTCCCATTTGGACATGCACAGTTTGGACATGCACAGTAGCACTATCAACTAAAACGGTAAACATTCTGAAAATATTCAAAAACGGATTTAAAACTGGCAGCAGCCTTAGAACGCTTAGAAACCTATTCGTGTAATTATTTCCACAACTAATATTCTTCATAAATCGCATTTTCCTCAACACCAGTGAACATAGGGAAATGGAAGGCGTGAATTGTCAGAAGTTATCCCTTTCACAAAGCAGGTTTTTTTTTTGTTATATGCATCCATATCTAATCAGCCATAGGTTAATTCTCACCTTGCAACGCCTTATTGTCGGCAGTGTGTAGTAAATTGCCCTTATAATGCGAGATCTCCAATCCATCCCAGTTGTCCTGATTTTCATTCCCGCTTTCACTTTTCCCTAATAAATTCAGCGGTAGCTGGTCTCAACTCGAGAAAACTTCCAGGCATCCATCTTGACTTAACTGGTGTGCTTTGTAGTAGTATATAATGTCTCCATACTCTCCATTCAATTCCATCAAAAACTGTTTCAACTGACGGTATAATAATGCGCATGACTTCAGAGAACATACCAATCGTACCATTAATCTCACTACGAAGTAGACGAAATTAAGGAATTCTGCTACTTCCGAAGGAAAATTCTCCATGACGGACAACGCAAGGAGTTCATAAAAACAGACTAACAGAGACAATAAAGGGGTTTGCATCCCGAGAATGTCTACTACTATCAAACATTGGCCTTAATTTGAGGAAGAATTCTCTGAGATTCTACGATTGGAGCACATCATTGTATGGTACTGAATCATAGACAGTGGGGAAACGGGAACAGATGAGAATCAAAGCACCTGAGATGTGGAGCTACGGAAGAATGTTAAAAAACCAGGCGGACTGGTGAAATAAGAAATGAGAAGGCTCTCCGCAAAATCGGCAAAGAAAAGGAAACACAGAGAAGACGAGTTAGGATGACACGACTTTTCTTAAGGCATCAAGGAATAACATCCATGGCGCTAGAGGGAACTAGAGCGAACAAACTGTAGATAAGACAGAGATTTTAAGATATGCAACGCATAATTGAGGATGGTTGGTGCAAATGCTACTCCGACTGGTTGGTTGCTTTGAAGATTAAAGGGACCAAACAGCAAGGCTGTCTGTCCCTGCTACTCTGAGATGAAGAGGTAGCACAGAAGAGGGATTAGTGGCGCACCGTATAAAACAAGGTCGGAAGACAGATGCCTGAAAAGAAAGAACGTTGATCACTTGGTGCATGCCTGTAAATTTACAAAAAACTGCTTCTTGATGTACGAGTGAATGAATTTATGATGGCTATGTGCTTATCTATGTCCCCTCACACGATAGGCAGTTGCTTGTTCAATGCAAAATACAAACAACCATTCATCAAAAAAAGGGAATTACTAAGATCATATGCCGAGAGTGTCAATCTTGGTACATTAAACAGACGAGGAGGTCCATCTGCCCCAGGCTTAAAGAACATAATAGATGTCGGAGATTGAAGAAACCTGATTCAGCCTTTGCGGATCATTGTTTTAACTGAAACCACAAATATATAATTGAGGTACAAATCTTACACACACAGGAAACGGGGGCTAAACTGTGTCAGTTACAAATTCTAGATATTAAAAAACAGATGTGTACATCCACTACACCTATTACTAAATGAGCTAATCTAATTCAATTATTTACCTCTTTTAGAGGATATCACAAATCTGGGATAGAAGTAAAATTTTGAGCCTCAATCCAATAGTAGATAAAAATTTATAGGCTGATGCATAACTTCATTCTTAGGTTTGTTTAGTCATTTTAGTGTAATTTGCTAAATTGTGTAATTCCATATGTAATTTGTCAAAAAAATTTTACGTTGAGCCAAGGATCGATACATTAAAAAGTTGACATGACTGTCTTTGCCTTATCATCATGTTTATCTTTACATTTTCATCCTTAGAGCCAGTAATGAATGGGCTGGTAATCCGAAACCTAATTTATGCAGTAACCATAATAAAATATGTGAAACAAGGCAAAAAAAATGTATGTTTAGTTAATAATAATAATAATGCTGAAAATTTTACTTTTATGAATTCTTATAACAATAATAATAATGATAATAACAATAATATGTACACAATTTTCAAAAGATATTTTCTTGTCTTAAGATCAGTTTTCAGTGAAGCATCCATCTTAGAAAGCGTTACATAATTTTTCTTCTCATTCTTTTTTGTTACTTTACTGATGGCTGGTGTCACCGCTGATTCTGACACACTTGCAACATCATCATAATTTTGGATCCACTTGACCGTTCTCACGAAATCTTCTGATCTGGGGAAATAATTAACTGATGCCGTGTGTTCAGCATCCACTGAATTTCCAAGATTTTCCAAGAATATTCAGACCCTCAATATATAATATTGCTCTTATTTCATTTTGAAGCACTGTACAAAATATTACTTCAAATCGACCCATTGCATCACTTGTGCTGGCTGCATACTCTTGATGATTTTTAGGGTCATGGCCGACCAAGTTGCGCTGGTGGGTGTAACTGACATTCTGTGTTCCCGTTTCTAGAAATAAAAGACTGTACACTAATTTTTCTAGGCTATGGACTGCAGTCGCTGTCGTCAGAATACATGCTTCAAACTTGGAAAGTTTTCCTTCATCTGTTTGACGAATCTACTAATATTTCCAACAAAACACCAATCAATGACAAACTTGGAAAGTGTTCCTTTATCTGTCTGACGAATCTACTAATATTTCCAACAAAACACCAATCAATGACATAATTATCATTGGGTTACGATTCTAACAGAACAGAAACAATAAACATTCGAATAATTGAGAAGTAATGAACAACGTCTTGTAAAAATCACGAACAAGCACTTTGTTGTTAACGTCGAGAATTTGTTGGACTCTGCTGGAACGATAAAAATCATTATTAGCAAAGTTTAAGAGAAAACTGTAAAATATTTGTATCAAATTACATATATAATTATTAAGGTTTATGGTGAAACTACAACAAAATATCAAGAACTTTCTTATACACCCGTTGCTTATGCATTTTCAGAGAAAGTAATCAAATTTAAAATAGTTATCTAGGTATTTAAATGATGCATTTGATAACCAGTTGGGGTCATACAGATCCGGAGAGAACAGCATTGTTAAAGTAATACTGCCGAGCGGTCTAAGGCGCTGCAGTCATGGACTGTGCGGCTGATCCCAGCGGCGGTTCGAATCATCCCTCGGGCATGCGGTGCGTGTTTGTTCTTAGGATATTTTAGGTTAAGTAGTGTGTAAGCTTAGGGACTGATGACCTTAGCAGTTAAGTCCCATAAGATTTCACACGCATTTGAACATTTGAAAGCAATACTAGAAAGGCTGCTTGTAGCGAGTAGCGGCCTACGTTTAGGCGTCGCTGAGTCGCATTTACTCTGAAGGAAAAAGGAGATCAGTGTTTAATGTCCCGTCGACATCGATGTCATAAGAGATGTTGCTCGAGCTCGGCCTGTTTAAAAGACGGCGAAGGAAAACGGCTCTGTAGTCTTAAAGGAACCACCACGGTGTTTGGTTGGAGCGATTTAGGGAAATCACGGGAAACCTAAATCTGAGTGACCGGGCGCGGATCTGGACCGTCGTCCTTCCGAATGCGAGTTCAGTAGGCTAACCACTGCTCCACCACGCTCGATACGTTTACTCCATATCCTGTAATGGAAGATCTAATACACGATCTGGCAATTCGGACATCGGCAACAACCTTTAGTTGAGTTGTGCCATTAATTTCTTTTTTTAGCCACATCGGTTCAGTACCTCCTCATGTGTTATTCGTTCTACACATCCAATTTTCAGTATTCGTCTGTAGCACGATATTTCAAAATCGTCTGCCTTCTTCTTGTACATGTTGCCATCATCCACGTTTCACACCTTCACAAGGCTTCACTCCAAACGAATACCTTTGTTCTGCAAAACAAGTAAAGGTACTGACCTCGCATCATTCTGCATTGATGCAACGTTGATGGCCTGGCTGATAGTGAAGAGCGATAGTAAACCTCGATTAACTGTAGGTGCTTCCTGATTAACTTTGGTACTTGAAGCTTCCCGTAACAGATGTGATGGGACGACCATGGTGCGAAGTATAGATTAGAAGGGGCTTCACAGCTCATAATGGAGATGTGAAGTCTTGTACCCTTGTTTACATTATTGCCAACGAAACAAAAAATCTTCGTGACAAGAACTGTTACAATTGATAAAAAATACCACACATTCTACCAGAATACTAATTCAGACAACTTCTCCTTTATCTCCGAAAAAATACTAAATGAGGGTTTATAATTTTTATAGAGGGCGAAAAACTCACGGAATTTCATCAGAGAAATAATTCCATGCAATTTTAACCACGCACTGGAACGATTAATAGAGTGATAAGGCATATACTGTTTAATTAGAAAGTCTTATTTTATCTCTCTAAATTTCGTTTTTAATGTTGAACTTAAGTAGCAATGACGACTGATAAGCTATAGAACACTGTTACTTGCTATGTCAAAAATTTCTTAAATCACTTGAACATGCTCTACAGTTTCTTCTATAAAACGACAGTAGATAGTTAGAACCTTTAAAATTCATTGGACTAACACAGTATATGATAATAATAATAATAATAATAATAATAATAATTACCTTAATTATACACAACATTATAAGACAGCATGAATACCATGGTAATATTACAAGACATATATGTGCAACAAACGTGTCAACGTTCAGTATAATTTGTTTATGCCTGCTCAAGAGACAAATGTTTTCAGGAGATATCAGACCAGTAATTCTGAACATAGCTGCTGTTCACCAACGGTGAATGTGAATAAATGATTTGAGAAAATCAGCCAAACAGTTGGAGGTATACAGGTTTATTAACAGCCTTTATACGCGCAACTGATTGGCTGATATTCTCGAAACATTCACTTTACACTTATTTTGGGGATTACAGTATAAACTAAAATACTATGCTCATGAAACACTCTAATATGGTACACAGATTGGTCTAAAGGAGCTTGTTCCACTTCGTGTTTCACAAATTGACCTTATGATTGGAGTAACGTATCGTCAGTAGCATTACGTAAGTATGGCCGCATTTCATGATATTCCAGAGAGAATGAAAATTCGGATAGATATTTCGGTTTAGAATTTATTTTCAGTTTCAACAGGGAAATATATTGGAAATCCTGTCGTACAGTGTCACAAGGGAAGCTGTTAAGAAGCAAGCCACAACCTTTGAGAATTGCACGGTAGGTGTGAGCAACAAATTTGCAATGTAGCTTCTAATGGAGAGCGGTATAGCACTAGAGGCTGTATGAAGGTAGCAGCTAAAGCGTCTCGCAAAATTTGGACGAGGTAATTTCGTAACTAAACGACGACGGGGACTAGCTGGCGTCTTGATGGTAATATAGAAACCTCACAGTATATGCTCCGTGACGTACCGTGATTTCGGTGCTGATATAATTACTACATCGTGTACATCCGTGCACTGAATACAATTTTGTATGTTGCATTTTGTCGTAAACTAGATGAGACCTTCTAGAAGCACATAAAAATTTTGGATCAGTCCATAATGCGTTCATTGTATAGTAAAATTGAGCGTACGAAGGACGTACCGTCGTGTCACCGGTAATTGCCAGCTGCATCGGAGACCTTGACATCGGCAAACGCACCCGTCGTCTAGTACTTCACATCTTAAAGACTAAGCAATACATTTAAGATATCTGTCGCAGACGAGTGTTACGTAATTTCTATTTATGAAACGTAACAGGTGCAAATCAGATGATTAAAAATACGACATCTGTTCATTCGTGTTTCGTATATGCGTAAAATAACTGCTTTAGCAGGGACGACTAGTCCTCTGCCCTTCGTACGGCTTCTAAACTCTGCGCATTAGCGAAAAGTCATAAGTCCACGTCACAAAGCGCGGACGTTAATAGGTTCCTTTTGTGCTTTCCGCTCCATAAGAATAGTCAATATATTTAAGGTACACTACTGTAGTCTCATGTACAAAAATACTGACGGCATTTTCAAGGCCAAGAACAACTCACAAATCCGAGTAATTCTTCTGTGATACAGTTATTAGTTACACCAATGTACCCAGTGGTTACGTTGATTTTATTGACGACTGCCTCTGTGTTCGCTCTTGTTAAGGCACGGTTGCCTCATGATACGTGACGGGGAGGTATCAGTCGTAAGAATCACCGACACTGTGCAACTGAAGAGCAGGTAGATAATGTACGGAAGTCGCTGAAACTCTGCAGTAGAGAATTAACCACAAAGAAAGTAAAGGGTGACATGTACTGCTGTCCCGTTATTGTGCTCCCCAATTTTGACAACGGCGTTACACAGCGGAAACCTTTGCGGTTTTAGTATGGTTCAAAACGGTTCAAATAGCTCTGAGCACTATGGGACTTGGAGCACTATGGGACTTAACATCTGAGGTCATCAGTCCTAACTAACCTAAGGACATCTCACGCATCCATGCCCGAGGCAGGATTCGATCCTGCGACCGTAGTGGTCGCGCGGTTCCAGACTGAAGCGCCTAGAACTGCTCGGCAACAACGTCCGGCTTTTGGTATCCTGTCAAGAAATTCCCTGTTGTACAGATCTATGAAATGTGACCCTTCGACCCAAGAGAACAGTCAACCCCACACTGTCAACGAAGTCGTTGTAGCAAAGTGTACTTCACAATTCTCTGGCAATATGTTTCTTGAAAATACTCTAAATAAATAACTAAAGGGAAACACAAAGTTAACAAAATTTGAATAACGTTAACGATTCTATTTGTAATTTAATTTTAAATATTACCTTGAAGAAACGTGGTGTCAAGCAAGAACGAAAATTTGTGTTCGAGAATATCATGAATGATAAGTACTAAACACCTTTAAACGCAATTACTTTCAGTTTTACGACTTGAAATGTTTATGATCTTAGCATATTAAAGTACACCAATACAGCTTTGAGAATGACTCCGTCTCAGGCAACATGCAATGGGATATCAAGATCTACAAAATTGAGTCGTGGCACACGGCTCGTTTATTAAGCTCAGTGGATTGATTACAGAGAGATCAAGAAGAATACTCGATGTGGAGTCCAGGTATAGTCAGTTACGAGGTGAGAATCTTACCGGCACAGTAAATCAAGCCAAGCCCGTCCCAGTGGTCGTGGTCTGAATAACAGGTTATCATAGGGTCCGAGAGTCGATCGAGAACAACACGCAAGTGGTCTTCCACTAGGCGTGTTGGTACTTTTATTCCGAGTTGGAAGAAGCAGACTTGTGATCTGAACTGGTGCTGGGAGAGTTGTTCCTGTCTTGTAGCGCCACTCGCATACACGTGCTGATTTCTTTGTCGCTGATGGTCGGACGGCGCAAATCCTATCGCCTGTGCCGACTTCCTAATGACTGGATGAAGCACGACACACACATAATTTAACTTTCACATTCAATATGTGCAGACCACAACAAGAAGTGATTCCTGCAGTACTGATTCTAAATAATTCTTAACTGGAACTGCTGTGGTGCTGTGTGGAGGTGGAAGTCTTTGTTCAGGTCGTTCATGCTATCTCTTTCAATGTAAGGCTCTTCTTTTGTGTTCAGGATCTGGTAACATGCTATGGAGCCTTGCGTATCACCCTCATAGCCCACTAATTCACAAGTAATGACCAGTCACGGCTGTTTCACCTAACAGCCTGTACTAAGCTGAGTAGTGTTCTTACATCTTCCAAGGCAGCCTCTGTATGACGGGTACGTACAGATCTCTGGTCTTTCACGTTTCCTTCACGCGTCTCAACGTTTTTCTGCTAGTGAGGAAATTCTCCCTGGTTTTTCCATTTCCGTTTTACTTCAGTTTTACCATCAACTATACCTACACATGGATCTGTCAATACCATTCACTGAATCGAAAATAAATACAAAACATACAAGCGAAATGTACGACGAACTACAAAATAAAAATAAAAAACATCGTATGTGTGCAGTGTGTATGTTATCGAGTGTTGTAGATGTATAGCGCTACAGCAGTGATTGCCAGATGGCAGCAAAAAAGACAGACGCCTAGAGAGATACCACTGGCTACACACGTGACATCAATTGCTGTGTATACAGGGTGATTCAAAAAGAATACCACAACTTTAGGAATTTAAAACTCTGCAACGGCAAAAGGCAGAGCTAAGCACTATCTGTCGGCGAATTAAGGGAGCTATAAAGTTTCATTTAGTTGTACATTTGTTCGCTTGAGGCGCTGTTGACTAGGCGTCAGCGTCAGTTGATGCTAAGATGGCGACCGCTCAACAGAAAGCTTTTTGTGTTATTGAGTACGGCAGAAGTGAGTCGACGACAGTTGTTCAGCGTGCATTTCGAACGAAGTATGGTGTTAAACCTGCTGATAGGTGGTGTATTAAACGTTGGTATAAACAGTTTACCTGAACGTCAACTACCCGAGGCGACAGATCGGCCGCCAGGCAGCCCGTGACAGAGCACTTCATCACTGGCCTCCAAGAAGCCCTGATCTTACCCCCTGCGATTTTTTTTTATGGGGGTATGTTAAGGATATGGTGTTTTGGCCACCTCTCCCAGCCACCATTGATGATTTGAAACGAGAAATAACAGCAGCTATCCAAACTGTTACGCTTGATATGCTACAGAGAGTGTGGAACGAGTTGGAGTATCGGGTTGATATTGCTCGAGTGTCTGGAGGGGGCCATATTGAACATCTCTGAACTTGTCTTTGAGTGGAAAAAAACCTTTTTAAATACTCTTTGTAATGATGTATAACAGAAGGTTATATTATGTTTCTTTCATTAAATACACAATTTTAAAGTTGTGGTATTCTTTTTGAATCTCCCTGTACTTCCGGCCGTCAGTATTGCAACACCATACATGTGGCATACAACAAACGTTAATTTGACATGTACTACGTGCTTGGACCTACCAGTGAACAGTAATTCAGCGCAACTGTACAAAGGAGATAAGAATAACGCTATCAACAGTCTGAATACGGGGCTATTGTTTTTTCAAGATCCGATCATTCGCGAAATTAAAACCACAGTGAAAATCGTATGAAGACTTGTCCACTCTTTCTGTGGTATTCCCATATGGGATACAACATAGGACCAGAGATGGCCGGGCGTAGCGTAGCAGCGAATTGTCGCCGTCAGAGATCTGTGCGACGGCAAACAATCTGTACCAATAGTCGTTAAATGTATTTTTCCAAGAACGTTCAATACGTAATACAACATATTCTTTTCTTGGCCAATTTCCGTTAAAAATAGGTGGAATTTGTTGTGGGAGAACGTGAAATATTTGCCCTTCACCCGGTATAGTTCCACGAACTTCAGAATAACGTCATCACTTCAAGAGATCACCAGTTTGGAATTTTAGGGAAGTGTGGGTGGTAAAAATCGTAGAGGGAGACTCAGAGATGAATACAGGGAGCAGATTCAGAAGGATGTTGGTTGCAGCACTTATTCAGAGATGAAGAGGCTTGCACAAGATAGAGTAGTATGCACATCTGCATCAAACTGTCTTCTGACTGAAGACCACAACAACAGGGGTGCACGGATACTTTTGGTCGGGTAGAGTAGCTGAGGGGTAGCTCCTCGGTAGATGAGTGAGACACTGTGAATCTGACGGTCAAGTGTTCGAAATCTTGTCAATTTCTCTGACGTGTCACCCCTTTCCATTCTAACAACGTTTGATAATATTACAAATACCTAGTTGCTCGATATTTCAGAGAACTAGTTTGCTGTTGTTGTTGTGGTCTTCACTCCAGAGACTGGTTTGATGCAGCTCTCCATGCTATTCTATCCTATAGAAGCTTCTTCATCTCCCAGTACCTAGTGCAAACGACATCCTTCTGAATCTGTTTGGTGTATTCATCTCTTGGTCTCCCTCCACGATTTTTACCCTCCACGCTGCCCTCGAGTGCTAAATTTGTGACTCCTTGATGCCTCAGTATGTCCTACCAACCGATTCCTTCTTCTAGTCAAGTTGTGCCACAAATTTCTCTTCTCTCCAATTCTACTCAATACCTCCTCATTAGTTATGTGATCTACCCATATAATCTTCAGCATTCTTGTACAGCATCACATTTCGAAAGCTTCTATTCTCTTCTTGCCTAAACTATTTATCGTCAACGTTTCACTTACATACATGGTTACACTCCATACAAATACTTTCAGAAACGACTTCCTGACACTTAAATCTATACTCGATGTTAACAAATTTCTCTCCTCCAGAAACGCTTTCCTTGCCATTGTCAGTCTACATTTTATATCCGCTATACTTCGACCATCATCAGTTTTTTGCTCCCCAAAGAGCAAAATTCATTTACTACTTTAATCGTCTCATTTCCTAATATAATTACCGCAGCATCACCCGATTTAATTCGACTACATTCCATTATCCTCGTTTCGCTTTTGTTGATGTTCATCTTATATCCTCGCTTCAAGACATTGTCCGTTCCTTTCAGCTGCTCGTCCAGGTCCTTTGCTGTCTCTGACAGAATTACAATGTCATCGGTGAACCTCAAGGTTTTTGTTTCTTCTCTATGGATTTTAAATCCTATTCCGATTTTTACTTTTGTTTCCTTTTCTGATTGCACAATATACAGATTGAATAACATCGGGGATAGGATACGACCCTATCTCACTCCCTTCCCAACCACTGTACGTGTAGGTACCTCCTATAAATAACTAGCTAGGTTAATCCAAAAGGTGGAGGAAAATAAGGGAGTACCACCCCCAAAGTACCACCCCCAAAAGGTTTATACCAGTAAAACAATGTGGTCTGCAACCAACTGACCTTCCGGTTGATGGCACATTCCTTTTAGAGTAGCTTTCAAGGTGTTACAAAAAAGTACGGCCAAACTTTCAGGAAACATTCCTGACACACAAAGAAAGAAAATATGTTATGTGGACACGTGTCCGGAAACGCTTACTATCCATGTTAGAGCTCATTTTATTACTTCTCTTCAAATCACATTAATCATGGAATCGAAACACACAGCAACAGAACGTACCAGCGCGACTTCAAACACTTTGTTACAGGAAATGTTCAAAATGTCCTCCGTTATCGAGGATACATGCATGCACCCTCCGTCGCATGGAATCCCTGATGCGCTGATGCAGCCCTGGAGAATGGCGTATTGTATCACAGCCGTCCACTATACGATCACGAAGAGTCTCTACATTTTGGTACCGGGGTTGCGTAGACAAGAGCTTTCAAATGCCCCCATAAATGAAAGTCAAGAGGGTTGAGGTCAGGAGAGCGTGGAGTCCATGGAATTGGTCCGCCCCTACCAATCCATCGGTCGCCGAATCTGTTGTTGAGAAGCGTACGAACACTTCGACAGAAATGTGCAGGAGCTCCATCGGGCATGAACCACATGTTGTGTCGTACTTGTAAAGGCACATGTTCTAGCAGCACAGGTAGAGTATCCCGTATGAAATCATGATAACGTGCTCCATTGAGCGTAGGTGGAAGAACATGGGACCCAATCAAGACATCACCAACAATGCCTGCCCAAACGTTCACAGAAAATCTGTGTTGATGACGTGATTGCTCAATTGCGTGCGGATTCTCGTCAGCCCACACATGTTGATTGTGAAAATTTACAATTTGATCACTCATCCGTAAAGAGAACATTTGCACTGAAATGAGGATTGACACATTGTTGTATGAACCATTCGCAGAAATGTACCCGTGGAGGCCAATCAGCTACTGATAGCGTCTGCACACGCTGTACATGGTACGGAAGCAACTGTTTCTCCCGTAGCACTCTCCATACAGTGACGTGGTCAATGTTACCTTGTACAGCAGCAACTTCTCTGGCGCTGACATTAGGGTCATCGTCAAATGCACGAAGAATTGCCTCGTCCGTTGCAGCTGTCCTCGTCGTTCTATGTCTTCTTCAGTGGCGAGTCATAGGCTGGAATGTTCCGTGCTCCCTAAGACGCCGATTAATTGCTTCAAACGTCTTCCTGTCGGCACACCTTCGTTCTGGAAATCTGTCTCCATACAAATGTACCGCGCCACGGCTATTGCCCCGTGCTCATCCATACATCAAATGGGCATCTGCCAACTCTGCATTTGTAAACATTGAACTGACTGCAAAACCACGTTCATGATGAACACTAACCTGTTGATGCTACGTACTGATGTGCTTGATGCTAGTACTGTAGAGCAATGAGTCGCATGTCAACACAAGCACCGAAGTCAACATTACTTTCCTTCAATTGGGCCAACTGGCGATGAATCGAGGAAGCACAGTACATACTGACGAAACTAAAATGAGCTCTAACATGGAAATTAAGCGTTTCTGGGCACATGTCCACATAACATCTTTTCTTTATTTGTGTGTGAGGAATGTTTCCTGAAAGATTGGCCGTACCTTTTTGTAACACCCTGTATATGAAACTCCTCAGTTCTTGTGAATTTTTATGTAGTAAGAGGAACTCTCGATAAGTAAACGCCAAACAAAGTTGCGTAAATTTCTGTTAGCAACCATGTTTCCTTGAATTCGTTTCCCACGCAAATACATTCATGCAGACAACCTGTGTGAAATTGGTATAAGTGGATATCTGACGTTTGAGACTGACTTTAGTATCTGATGAACGACCGTGTAGTTAAACATCCTCGTTCCGTTTCGCTTGTTTACACACCATTTCTCCTCCGACAGTGGGGAGATGAATTCTGACGCTGTTTGTTCAGCACCGATCGCGACGCCCGCGTCACTACAACAGGCGGCGTCCTGCCAGAGGAGGAAATTAATTAGTTAGCGGCAGTCATTAGGGCGGGGCGTGGCCCAGTCATTACGGCGAGTGGAGCCCGGCAGACGCGGGAAGCCACCTGCGGACGGCGGCCCGCGCTCGCCGCGTCACGTGACTCGCGCCGCGTGACGTCAAGGGGGGCGTGGCGGGCGCCCGCCGGCATCGACCGCCGCCGCCACAACAGCGCCAGACGCGCCTCCTTTCCAATCAACCTAAGTGTGCGGACACCGAGCACGAGCCTTTGTCCGCGCGCCCGCTTCCAGGACGTCGAGTATTTCCTTACTGTTAAAATGCCTCGCGCCGAGACGATTGTCCTACAGCGCACTCATTCACGCAGGAGCTGATGCTGGTTCTTCAAGCGCTGTTGATGCGTAGCCAGCTGACGTGTCCGTGTCCCATCTAGTCTGTACTTGTATCGGTCATCACCATCGTGTAGCTCTCCGAGCTGGTCAGCGATAGATGCTACATTGTTGCTGGCATTTGCAACCTTTATCGAGCACCGCGAGTTACCCTCTTTTCGATACTTGGTACCTGGACTAATGTCTGCCCTTCTTCATTTCATTCACCAGTATAAGACCTACTGTAAACTCCGCGTGACACAGTACTCGTTAAAGCCTGTACTATGGTAAGGGAGCGGGGTTCACCTTATGAGAGAGGATTTTTGTATAGATATCGAGCGCGTGTACCTGAATGGTGGCAAATCAGACTTACACCCACTCTGTAATAACAATGATCCGTCAAGTAAGTTCGAAATGCAATTACACGTCAGGATGGACCAAAAGCAACCCTGAAGATGCTACCAATTTGATAATAATACGGTCGCCAGCCTAATTAGGCATTAACTGAGTTTCTTCCCTGTACAAGTTGGTATATATTCATGCAAAACAACAAGTAGTAACACTGCATAATATAGTAGAATTTTAGAACCAGGAAATCTATTGAACTGATAGTTTCACGTTCTGTACTGATATGGAAAAACCATGAATACATAACACTACACTATAATGTACACTACAAAACTTTATACTGTCTATTAATCTGATTAAAATCGGGCATAGGTTACCCTAGAAATAGCACTTTCGTGCCACACACAAAATGTCAATTTTGATAAAGATAAAACACTGATAAATTTTGACTTTTATATTGCCTTTAACTTTTGCTGGTCAGACCAATTTAGAACACCTCAGAATTCAAATGAATTAAAGGGGGGGGGGGGGGGGCTGAAACTGTTATGATCACTGTATTTAAAAAAATGATTATTGAATTTATTATGCGTTCAAGATATCCAGTATGGAAGTTGCTACTCTTTTCATCTTATTTACTGCTCACTTAAATACCTTTATATCTGTCTCGAAATAATAAACTTCACTACTATATCAATATTTAAGTTATCTTTCAACTTCGTTAGACCTTAATTATTCATTTACTGGTTCATTAACAAAACATTTCTTTAAACACCATTCTAATATAGCTAGTTCTGCAAATAATTATTATTAACACAAATTTTAATTTTCATTTCGGGACACTCGGATTGCACTACATTTGGAAAGGACCCTGTCTAGGTTAGTTATGAGGATAATTAAATGAGGGGAAAGTTCTTGTAAAATTTAGGTTATTATTGCACCAAACAGACACAGTTCACTTTCTGATCCATACGAATACAATACTAAAAGTTTCAACCTGCTAGTATCGATGCGGCGGTTGGCGGGCGGCGAGATGGCGAGGTACAGAGCACACATACAACCACAGCTATGGCTCTTGACGTATCGGCACTTTAATTCTTCATAACGTCGCAATACTTTTCCATTTAGTACCTATGGAATTTTGCCATGCTGTATAGGCGTTGGAACGGCATACCCGAGGCTCACTGAAGCTACGTCTTCCAGAGGCGCCTCCTCGCTCCAGAAGGTGTTGCTCAAACCAGTGCCAAACTCCAACTAACTATTACTGAGCCCGTTGTGCCGTGCAGTGCCCGCGTGCATTTTCCCGCGCTCGCCTGCCATCCACCTTTTATCGGTCCCTGACAGGCCGGGTATTCACCCGAGGTTTTGCGTTCTACATACTCTAACACATTGCCTACGTATGGACCAGACGGACAGTTACAATTTTAAACATCTTACAACAGTCTCAACATTTGCTACATTTCAATTCTATTACAATATTGCTTGACATTTGACAACAACATTAATATTCACCTTGAAACTTGTTTACAGTTTTCTTAACACAATGGCATGAAACACAACAAAATTGAAAACAGAACATTAATTACACAAGTTAATCGAAAAACCAGATGGGAAGAATTACTTATATGTGCAATATTACAGAGTCGTTGTTGTTACACTACATTTTCTGTACATTATTCATTGAGCAGTTCGTACAGTATAACACGTGTTTTAATAAATATATTAAAAGTATTAAAATACAAAACTGAATGAAAAGTCCAAAAGTTCGCTGTAGCTGTATTTATTTAAGACGGTTAGAGACTCACCGTGCAACGGTTCTTTCGCGTTCTCATCAATACGGTACCACAACGTTTAAGTTCTACCACCGTAAAGACAGAAGATCCGCGATTCGGAATGTCAGAACTGAGCAGTAAGTAGCGGTAGGAACACCACCACAAAATCACGCAGCACTAACGCTCCAAACCATCGAACCTCGGAGAGAGATTTTAACCGTGTTCAACCTAGTGGTAAAGTATCGAACTATTTCTCTCTGAATCATACAGTTTGAGGGAAAAGCAGTGACAATAATTACCTTTGGAAACCTTTTTCAGCCAAAGCCTGTTATAACAATAAACTGTTTCGCTTAATAAAACGGCTGCCAGCCCAAATCGGGCACAGTGTCTATACAGAAAGATTAAGTCAGTTTTCGACACTGAATAAATAACTACTTTCACTTACTACGGTCACTTGGCAATAAGTACTATTAATCCCACTTTCTGTTAGTTATGGAATTTATCATTATACTTCAGTAATTATTTAAAGAAGACACACATATGTTTCAGCAACGATACAAAAAAATATTAAACTTATAGCTATCATTCATATGACCAAAACTATTATTTAACACGACTAAATTTCATTTCGTAGGGACCGTTATTTGTTAACGTTTTACTAACACCAATATTTGTCTGGCTTTCTTTGACATGGAGAAGCAACACGAACAATTACTATTAAGATTGTTGCAATTAAACAATTACGTTACTTTACTTTCAGAAATACTATTGAAAACTTATCCTCATGGTCACGCAAAGCGGTGGCCCTTAAACTGATACGTGCAAATTTTAGTATTTAATAATGATTTTCAGAATTTAGTACCAAAACAGTACTCTTGCCAGTAATTTACTATTATTCAAGCTTCAATAAACATCGCAATAAATTCGTTTAGGCAAGGACCCTACTGAGGTAAATGACATAGGAAAATCACGGTTAAACACAAAGGTACATTTAACACTTATATTCCACTGATTGAAGATGGATGGTTCATACTGAGACACACTTCTAAATAAAGAACTTTGCCTGTTACTGATGTCGAAGGAGGCGTGAGGCGGTGCTGCGTAGTGACATTGCGCAGGTACGGCTCTTGATGTACATAGCTCTGTCTTCCTCTTGGTGGCGACGATAAAATTGCAAATTTCTGAGCTATTAATTTATTGCCGTACTGCGCCGATCATGTAGAACACGTCGGAGGCCAAAAACCCAGTCTTGCGGATAAATTCGAGGCCTCTAGTGCTTGACCAACTTAATGTGTGTTCTTCACTTGCAGGGCAGCTACCGACTGTGTGCTACTCGCGCGCCAATTCTCACTCGCGCGCCACCTTTTCCATTCCACCACAGAACGGAGCTCCGTTCCACCTGTGATCCCTACACCTTTTCAATTTGCACTTCTGCTTACAATAAACCTAAGTATGAACCATCTACAATTGCATAGCAGCATATACATACAGAATTGACATAATTAATTACAGTTGTACTTGACATATTGCTTAATTATTGACAAAATATGTTTTAATATATTTACTCCACTTATATCAAAGAGGTTATATTAAATAGATAAACTACACTTAACAAAAGCTTACTCTCGTTTTGGTATTTTCATAATTTTTCAAAATTATTATGGAACAAAAAAATTTTAAAATATACAGATTAATGGCAGTATTATATTTACAATGGCATTACAACCGGTTTCGCAGCTGTTAAGTTGCACCTTCTGGTGCGTATGACGCTATGCCATATAGTGCGGGGAGCTATTACAGAATGCCGCGGAGTGACAGTTGGAGTGGCCAGGCAAAGTTCTCAACCTCCTCCAATTGATAAAAACGACCATCAATAAGGAATGCCCAATCTGTTTTAAAATAACGAAATGTCATCACTTTATCAATTAAAATATGAGGTTACATTTCGTGGTTTTAAGACAGTGTGGACATTCATCGTTCATGATAGTTTTTGTGAATTGAAGGAGGCTGAGAACTTTGCCTAGCCACGCCAACTGTTAATCTGCGGCATAATATACACCAAAAGGTGTAACTTAGAACTTGCGAAGCCGGTTCCGTGAGTTTCTAACCGAATAAAATAAATACAGCTAACGCGGACTATTGGACCTCTCTTTCAAAGTTTTCGGGGGCGTTGAGCAACAGTCATGCAATACATTTTAAAAGAGTAAACCACCATTTGACTATGTATTACTATATTTATCTTCTGTGTATCTAGATATCGGGTTTTATGTAATTAACAAGTACAACGCTAAAAGTTGTTAGACCATTATTAGGTAATATCTGTTCAGGCGGTCCAGAGCAGGTTATGCACAGTCAAATGGCGGTTTACTCTTTTAAAAATGTTTCGGCCGGTTTTATAATTTAATAATTTTAACACCCGTGTGTAGCCACCTGTAAGAATTACTCGATGACTTAGGTGTAGTTACTTTAGCTGTAGTAGCCCTAGTTTTCAAATTATCTGTTACATTTGTTGGAATGATTCTGGAAAAATGCCACTCATTATTGTGGTAAGCGCAGACGAGACGCTAGTCCGACCAGTTTCGTTGTTCCAGTCTTTCGAGTTTTTAACAAGCAGGCATAGCACTACACATGAAACGAATTCACAATCGTGGTGGCGGCATCGTAGTAGCTCTGTATAACCCATACGAAAGTCTAACGGAAATTTTTGGCATACTTAATGAGAATTCCGAAAAGAAAGACGATGTACTTCTCGCAAAGCCCGGTGGGGTAGGTTAGAGAATTAAAGTTCGAAAAAGACTCAGAAATTATTATGCCGCCGCTCAAAACGCGAATGGAATAGTAGTTATGTAAGAAGAGGGGTTAGGAAACAAACAGTGACATATTCACTTTTCCGCCGCTCAATACGCGAATGGAATGGGAAGGAAATCGACAACATTCTACATTCTACCCGCCATCATGCACAGCACAGCGGCTTCTATAGTTATACGGAGCTGCACAAAAATGTGGAAACACTAAAACACTAATCACTGCCACGGATAATACGGTGTGGAAAACCCGGAAGGCAATAAAAAAAGCTTCCACTATTTTCGGAATGAATAAATACTGATCCTGTATACTTTACAAGTGAAACTTATACCACTCTTCGTACAAAATAGTGGCAAGCTCGAGTAACGACGATGGACGCGGATAGCAAGTACGAAACCTTCCATACAATGTAGGACACAAAGCCTTAAGAATGCTGGATCTGGTGCACGTGGTGGAGAGGAAAGGTGCACCAGTTCCTCCTCGTGCTCACAAAACCGGTCCTGGACGATGCGGGCTGTGTGAACAAAGATTCTGTCGTCTTGCCAAACAGCAATACCATTGGGAACTGACACTGTACCAAGGGCTGGACATTGTCAGTCAAAATGGTCACATGACCCTTCTCAGTAACGCGGCCATACAAGAGTTCGCAAACAGCCCAGAAAAGAGCAAGCTATGGCAGCCCAAATAATCACCGAAAGACTGCAGTGGTCGCTCTTGGAACGTAACCAAAACCAAGATTCAGTCGACAACATTATTTTCATCCATTGCTCCATAGTCCAGATTTTGTGGTTTCGGCACCACGTTATTCTGTTACGGACATTTGCATCACTGTTGAGTGGCTTCGTAATTCCAGCTCGCTGTGCAATTCCTTGCTTATGGAGTTCCCATTGTGTTCTTTTGGTGCTGACACGGTTTGCGAGTGCGACATTCACTTCTGCAGTGACTTTTGCTGCTGTAGTTCCCTTATTTTGCGTCAAAACCCTCGTCAGTGATCATCTATCACGGTCACTCAACACACATTTTCACCAGCGTTGTTGCTTGGGGGATGTTTTCCTGCTTTCCCTTTATGAAGTATAAATCTTCGTACGGTGCCTCTTAAAACACCAAACACTTCTTCTCCCTTGCTTATGAACGTAGCCACCACAGCAGCACTAACAATTTGCCTACGTCCGAACTCAGATACTTCCCACGTAATGCACTCACAACTAAGCAGAACACTGTTCTGACCACGAATGGCATTTAAAACCTATTGAGGACGTTTCACGGGTGCCGTCCGTGGTCAAATACAATAGTGCAACCAGCAGATTTGACTAGCACTTGCATTTGGGTTCAGGAATGAACTTATCGCGTTGTTCCAGATTTTTATCGAACCACTGTACGTGCATACATAAGTTCTCCATGTGCTTATACATCTACACTCCGAAGCCACCTACTGGTGCGCTGAGTGTACTTCTCCTACACTCTCTTTCTTCAATTCCCAGCCCGCATCTCGTGGTCGTGCGGTAGCGTTCTCGCTTCCCACGCTCGGGTTCCCGGGTTCGATTCCCGGCGGGGTCAGGGATTTTCTCTGCCACGTGATGGCTGGGTGTTGTGTGCTGTCCTTAGGTTAGTTAGGTTTAAGTAGTTCTAAGTTCTAGGGGACTGATGACCATAGCTGTTAAGCCCCATAGTGCTCAGAGTCTCAATTCCCAGTTTCACCCGCTAATGGTGCGCGATAAGAAGGGCTGTGATAAACCTCCATATGGCTTCTAGTTTCTCTGATTTTGTCGTCGTGCTCATTTCGCTGGAATAAGTGACTGGAAGTGACAGTTTACCCGGTTATTCTTGAAACGTACGCCCTCTGAACATCAATAGTAAAACTCTCTGTGATACACAACGCCCCTCTTTGTAGCGTGTGCTGCTGAAGTTTGATGTTTATATTCTGGGTCACCTGCCAGTCCCCGTACCAATCACCGGATTTAGGTATTTGCACAGTACCGGAAAAAATTGCAATACACACTTTATTGACAAGTGAGGTGACAGGTAGTTTATCATAGCAGGGGTATATGTCAACAAGTTCATGCCAAAGGAAACACACGTCACAGTAAATGGTGTCAAACACAGTGCATTTCCCTCAGACGGCAATGCAAGGGTGTGTTCTCGAATGTAAACAATCGTAGAGGTGCCGAAGGACAACCTGCGATAGACTGTCCCAGGCACGTGCCTTTGGTTCCAGTTCGGTCCTGGAGAACGAGCAAGCTCTCGCTTCATGGCACATGAATCAAATGGTAAGAGATGTGGTTCTCTTGCTGGCCAGGGCAGTTGTTGTAACCCGCTAAGAGCACGTTGCGTCGCAGCAACCATATGCGGACGTGCATTGTCCACGTGAAAAAGTACATCACTTTTCTGCCGGAAGAAATTCAGCAGCACAGGGGTAACAACCTGTACGATGTTGTGGGTACTGATCCTGCAGGAACACCCCGACCGCGAGTTGTAAGTGTTGCGAACCCCCCCCCCCCCCCCCCCCCCCCACCCACCACGGCCGTCGAGTCTGGAATGCGCGGCGCAAATGCACTCAGGTATAGGCAGCTCAACAGGTATGTGCTATTCACGTGTACTTACATCACGGAAGGCAGCAGATCGCAGATTCTTTTTTCAACTATCTCGCTCGGCACATCAGAGTAGTCATTACTGGCGATGTCGTGGCGTCTGCGGTAGCCTGACCAGATTCTCCCGCCTTCTTAGTTCTGCTGCCAACGGACAATTGCGAATGGTCTCCCAGATTACACGGAAAGTGCAACATGCGGCCACATTTCGTTCCTGGATCGTGTTCAGTCTGCGTCCGCTGCTGCACAACTCCTCGATATAGATGTACGAGTGTGCTACCGGGACGTCCAGACCTGGTCCAGTGTGGGAAAGTTCCATAGACCATGCCCCTTAAAAACCAAAGTAAGTTACATCTACTAGCGAGCCTGAATCCAGTCTCAAACCCGGTTCGATGCTCGGTAAGCTTGATTCAGGGCGTGACATGCTCATTGCCCAGGAAGTTTGTTTTCCAGCGGACTCGCAGAAATTCGTAAGCCATTCAACGACATACACTATGTGATCAAATTTATCCGGACACAAGGCTAAAATTGACTTACAAGAGGCGCCCTCCATCGCTAATGCTGGAATTAAATATGTTGCTGGACCACCCTTAGCCTTGATGACACGTTCCACTCTCGCAGACATATTTTCAATCAGGTGCTGCAAGGTTTCTTGGGGAGTGACAACCCATTTTTCACTGAGGAGCGGTATCGATGTCGGTCCCGTGCGGTTCTAGGCGCTTCAGTCTGGAACCGTGTGACCGCTACGGTCGCAGGTTCGAATCCTGCCTCGGGCATGGTTGTGTGTGATGTCCTTAGGTTAGTTAGGTTTAAGTAGTTCTAAGTTCTAGGAAACTGATGACCACAGATGCTAAGTCCCATAGTGCTCAGAGCCATTTGATGTCGGTCGGTGAGGCCTCGCACGGAAGATGTTCTATAGGGTTCAGGTCAATACTCTGTGCAAAATGGTTCAAATGGCTCTGAGCACTATGTGACTTAACTTCTGAGGCCATCAATCGCGTAGAACGTAGAACTAATTAAACCTAACAAACCTAAGGAGATCACACAGATCCATGCCCGAGGCAGGAATCGAACGTGCGACCGTAGCGGTCGCTAGTTTCCAGACTGTAGCGCCTAGAACCGCACGGCCACTCCGACCGGCTACTCTGTGCAGGCTAGTCCATTACAGGGATGTTATTGTGTAACCACTCCGCCACAGGCCGTGCGTTATGAACAGGTCCTCGATCGTGTTGAGAGATGCTATCGCCATTCCCGAATTGCTCTTCAATAGTTGGAAGCAAGAAAGTGCTTAAAACATCAATTTATGCCTGTGCTGTGATAGAGCCACGCAAAACAACAAGGGGTGCAAGCCCCTTCCATGAAAAACACGACCACACCATAACACCACCACCTCCGAGTTTTACTGTTGGCGCTACTCATGCTGTCAGATGACGTTCACCGGGCATTCGCCATACCCACACCCTGCCATCGGATCACCATATTGTTTACCGTAATTCGTCACTCCACGCAATGTTTTTTCAGGCGTCGTTTGGCATTTACAGGCGTGATGCGTGGCTTATGAGCAGCCGCTCGACCATGAAATCCAAGTTTTCTCACCTCTCGCCTAACTGTCGTAGCTCTTGCAGTGGATCCTGATGCAGTTTGTAATTCATGTGTGATGGTCTGGATAGATGTCTGCCTATTACACATTACGACCCTCTTAAACCGCCGGCGGTCTCTGTCAGTCAACAGACGAGGTCGGGCTATACGCTTTTGTGCTGCGGGTGTCCCTTCAAGTTTCTACATCACTATCACATCGGAAACAGTGGTCCTAGGGATGTTTAGGAGTGTGGAAATCTCGCGAACAAACGTATGACCCAAGTGATACCCAATCACCTGACCACGTTCGAAGTCCGTGATTTCCGTGGAGCGTCCATTTCTGCTCCCTCACGATGTCTAATGACTACTGAGATCGCTTATGTGAAGTACCTGAGAGCAGGTGGCAGCACAATGCACCTAATATGAAAAACGTATGGTTTTGAGAGTGTCCGGCTACTTTTGGTTACACAGTGTACGTTTTTCGCTGTCACTTAAGAGCAGGCAACTGTTTAACAAACTGTGACAGTGTAACTTAGAAATGCCGTTTTTCTTCGTACGTACTGTGAGCAGTTGACAGAGGCAATTGATTTGCTTGGCTTATTTCTTTCGGATGTGCCGCTAATGGTTCTTTGTCGAACTCTCATCTGTTGTATGAACCTGCCCTATTTCTTACCACGCTGGTGTAGAATATCGTTAGTTTCCCGCTACGGGTCTTTTAACGAAGACGTAAAAGGAAACTATGCACAAAATTACTTGCTTAAATCGTTTAGGAGCAATCACAATTTAATCGATATAACAAATGGTTCAAATGGCTCGGAGGACTATGGGACTTAACATCTGTGGTCATCAGTCCCCTAGAACTTAGAACTACTTAAACCTAACTAACCGAAGGACATCACACACATCCATGCCCGAGGCAGGATTCTAACCTGCGACTGTAGTGGTCACGCGGTTCCAGACTCAAGCGCCTAGAGCCGCACGGCCACACCGGCCGGCAATCGCTATAACAATTTGGTTCGGAGAGGTAACCTTGTTGCTGGTTGCTGCGCTTGTTCGCCATACGCCACTACGAATACATGCATTTGAAGGTAGTGAATGGATAACCGAGACCGTTGACGGTTATAAGTGTGATCTGTGGTTGTATCTACAAAGTAGTAACGTTCACCTTATGTGTGGAAATATAGCCGGCCGCGGAGGAAGAGCGGTTCTGGGCGCTTCAGTCCGGAACCGAGCGACTGCTACGGTCGCAGGTTCGATTCCTGCCTCCTTAGGTTAGTTAGGTTTAAGTAGTTCTAAGTTCTAGGGGACTGATGACCTCAGATGTTAAGTCCCATAGTGCTCTGAGCCATTTGAACCATTTGTGTGGAAGTATTGTTTATAAAACGGGGACAGTACACTAGAGTCTACTAAACAATACATGCTCTGCCAGTCACCTGACAGACTGAGGTGACAGAAGCCATGGGATAGTAATATCCATACATACAGATAGCTGTAGTATTGTTTACACAAGGTCTAAAAGAGCAGTGCATTGGCAGAGTCGTCATTTGTACTCAGCTGATTCGTGTGAAAAGATTTTCGACGTGGCTATGGCCGCACTACGGGAATTAAAAGACTTTGAACGCGGAATTGTAGTTGTAGCAAGACGCATAGGACATTTTGAAAATCGCTAGGGAAACCAATATTTAATGTTCAAAGAACCACAGTCTCAAGAATGTGGTGAGAATACAAAATTTCGTGCATTACTTCTCTACGCAGACAATGCAGAAGCCGACCGCCTTCACTTGATGACCGAGAGCAGTGGCGTTTGCGTAGAGCTGTCAGCGTTAACAGACAAGAAACACTTGGTAGAGCATTTGCCCGCGATAGGCAAAGGTCCCGAGTTCGAGTCTCGATCCGGCACACAGTTTTAATCTGCCAGGAAGTTTCATATCAGCGCACACTCCGTTGTAGAGTGAAAATTTCATTATAGAAACACTACGTGAAATAAACGCAGAAATCAAGGTGGAACACACGACGAACGTATCTATTATGACAGTGTGGTGAGTTAATGGGCCATGGCGGCGGATGGCCGACGCGGCATTGCCTGCAGGGCCTCTCCGGGGGTCTTAACTACATCGACTGGACTCTAGACTGTTGTAAAACCATTCATGGACTTAATCTCTCAAACAGCGATGGAATTTTTATGGATGACAATGCGCTATGTCACTAGGCCACAGTTGTTCGTAACTGGTTTGAAGAAAATTCTGGACAATTCGAGCGAATGATTTGGCCTCCCAGCTCGGCCGGCGTGAATCCCATCGAACTTTAATGGGACCTAATCGAGGTGTCAGCTCGTGCACAATATCCTGCATGGCCAACATTGTGGCACTTAAGGTTCAAATGGTTCAAATGGCTCTGAGCACTATGGGACTTAACTTCTGTGGTCATCAGTCCTCTAGAACTTAGAACTGCTTAAACTTAACTAACCTAAGGACATCACCCATCCATGCCCGAGGCAGGATTCGAACCTGCGACAGTAGCAGCCCCGCGGTTCCGGACTGCGCGCCTAGAACCACTAGACAACCGCGGCCGACTGTGGCAGTTATGGACGGCTATAGAGGCAGCATGGCTCAATATTTCTACAGGGGACTTACAACTTGTTGTGTCCATGCCACGTCGTACTGCTGCACCAAGTGGGGCAAAAGGAGGTCCAAGACGATACTAGGAAGTATCCTTTAACTTTTTCCACCTCAATGTAAGTTGGTAATGTTGGTATGCCATTCTCTGTTTCACATGAATATTGTTGCACCCTCTTCAAGACTTTTATGTTTTCTTTTCATATCTCAGTTTTGGTCTCTTATTCTGACGTAAGAAATTACTAATCATCATTAGAATCATTATTATCATTTTGTATTGTTTAGGTAACTTGCGCAGCCTCTGAATTTCGCTGGCTGAATCTCCTGTGAATTCATCTGAGTAAATGATATTAATTAACCGACGCCAAGGATATAGAACTCAGAATTACTGTTACTTCAAGCATTGAGATAAGGGTACTTTTTCATTAAGCTGGATCTGGCGTTTTGTTTCCCTTTTGTGGTTGGCTTCAGTAGAACACAGAGAGAGCTCCAACCGAGAGTCGGTGTCGGGTGTGTGGTCGAAAAAATGGTGGGTTATTTTGGAAGATTCGTCATGAATTCCACGGATTCTTTGTCGGTCGAAGGGGCATGATGGGACTTGTTGGGATAAAGAGTGCTGTCAGTAGGTGTGATGGGAACTGTTAGCTCTGGTTTGGTTGGTGGAGATTTAGCGTTATACTATGAGCTATAATGTTACATGTAAGACGGGGGCACTGGACGTTGTTTAGGGGAGTGGTTGGACTTACAGTGTGGGCTGATAGGAGAGGTTGTGCCATCTGTGGTGAATTGGTCATTAAAAGTGATATATTTTTTGGACTGTGTGGGTTTAGGAGCGGGGTTTGGAGAAATCGCCGTTATGTTTGTAGTAATACGTTGGGGCTCCAAGTGTGTTTCATTGGTTTACGCCGCAGGATTGCGAGAAGACCAGGGCTCGGAGATCGGGATAGATTCTTTGCTGTTGGGATAGCTTATTTCAACGTATTGTGTGGCAAGTGAGTTCTGACTCCACCGCTTTCCCATTGTTTAAGAATCAACACCATTCGCACAGGCTAGCGGAACGTCGTCTTGTTTACGTCCTCACCGTGCAGCTCTCTCGCGGATTTGTTTACGTGAGTGCGCCGTATTAGCGTTCTACATTTTCTTAGAACTAGAATGACTTATGCCCACAGAAAATCGGCAGCTTTTAACCTGAATATGCTCTGCCGAAAGAGCTTGAAATTGGAAATTTTTGGTAAGATCTTATGGGACCAATCTGCTGAGGTCACACACTACTTAATCTGACTTAAACTAACCTACGCTAAGGACAACACACACACCCGTGCCCGACGGAAAAGCGCTTGAAGAGTTTATCAGAGATGAAGATGATCTTGTTGGTATCCACCCATCTATAGTGAAGAGTGTGTTGAATGTGAAACTGATTAATAGACAAGTAAGTGGCTGAATTCTACGAGCAGCTAGAGGTGGTCTTACATTCTGTCATTGTGATGGACACATCGGTGACGTAACTGTGGTACATGCGGCATTTGGACTGTGGACGATTCGTATGTTTGAACTTCCTTTCGAGGTGCCTTCACAGGTACTGGTATCTGCATTGTGCCCATGTGGAAAGGTGATCAGCCATATAGCTGAAAAGTCAATTCAGTTCAACACACACCCGGTTCTCAATAGAGTACGACAGATCCACAGAGAGTGAATAAAGACATGCGCCGTCCTACTTATATAACGGCGGATGCCATGCCATTATAATTTGTGATGGCCAGCCGAAGGTGTGCTCGGGATATGGCCAAGAAGGACAGCCCCGTTCCAACTGCATGCAACGCAGAATTGCAAAGTTAACACGTGGAGACCAACAGAGCACGACTGTCTCGACGACACTCGCGCTGACGTTTGTCGAGATTCTCCAAAACGACCTCCGACCGCGATCACCTACGGTTCCTACTACTGGAACATCGTCGTCTCCGGTAGTGCCTTAGGGTGTTACGGAGACTGACGCCAACGTCCTTGTCCCCTCCTCCTGTCTTGTGAAGTGGTGAGCAATCTCTGCCCCAGGCGTCTTCGGATATTGACGATCAAGTGCGCAAGCAACGCTCACCGAAGAGACTCCGGAAACGGCGGATGCCCCGACAAACACTGGCACGTTATCTCAAGACGATGAAGATCACACCTACCAAGATGATTTACCGATGGACGGCTCTGTGGTGGAGGCACCAGTCTGCCCCCGACAGAGGTACAACCATCACCGCACGCACCAGGCGCTGTACCTATCGACATTGAACAGCAGCTGAGCGATCACCACTATTCCACTGACGACGTAACAACGGCTTCAGACTGGACGGGTACTCCACTGGACGTAAACTATCCACATGTCTTTGAGTGGTGTGATGACCTAGAAGACGAAACATCCATCGTTGTGACAGCAGCAAATGTTGCTGCTCCAGCCCACGACTGCTAATCGTCAGGGGCACTAGACGCGGATGTGCCGCCTTCCGGAGACGACATTCCTCTTCACTGCTGCTCTTTCTGCCTCGATGAGCGTCCCAGTAGTCATGATTCCGCGATAAGCTTCCGGGATTGGCTCCATCAATGCCAGCACCACTGTCACCGCTGTCAAACTACAATTTCTGAGCGAAACGTTGAAGGCATCGAACCTCGATGTTGGCCTTCTGCAGGATGTTCTCCCAGCAACGTTTCCTACTATCTATGGCTACGTTTCTTATCTCACGCAGTGTGCTGACGGTGGCAGAGGGATGCCTATCCTTTGAAGGGAGCCGGCCGAAGTGGCCGAGCGGTTTTAGGCGCTACAGTCTGGAACCACGAGACCGCTACGGCCGCAGGTTCGAATCCTGCCTCGGGCATGGATGTGTGTGATGTCCTTAGGTTAGTTAGGTTTAAGTAGTTCTAAGTTCTAGGGGACCTCAGAAGTTAAGTCCCATAGTGCTCAGAGCCATTTGAACCATTTTTTTTTCTTTGAAGAGAAGGCATTCAGGTAGACGAACTGGCTTACCTACCATAGGCTAGGGGTCTCGCTGTGACCTTCCATGATGTCTGAATCATCAACGTTTACGCTCCCTCGAGCATGGCCAAGACACGGGAACGGTCGCGTTTCTATTATGAAGTTCTCACTCCTTTGTTTCCGGGCCGCGACTTCGAAACATCCCAGTTTCACCACATGTCAGAAACTCAACCAGCTTGTGGATGAAATCAACCTCACCGATACTTGGGACCGCGTGCACGGTGATCAGCCTGGGTATACGTATGTCACCTACCATTCACCAAGTCGTCTTCACTGTGTCTATGTTTCTCAAGGAATCGTAACTGCCACGCTTGACGCTGTTGTGACCTATGGTCTTCCCCGACCATATAGCTTACATTTGCACTGTTTCCGTCCAGAGGTAGGTGTGTCGAAGCCCGACGAAGCTGGATTCCGCCCATCTCAAGGATCTGGAATGCAGGCAGGTCACAGAGACGACGTACACCAACTGTGTGTGACGCCCTCCAGCGTATCCTTTAACCGGTGGTGGCTCGACGGCACCAAGCCTGCCTTACGTCGTACATTGATGAGTTATGGTCGCAACAAAATGCTGTGGCAACGACGTACCATGTAATAAATTTTCAAAATTCTCCACGAACTCTCAGGCCACGCCTCCATTGTTCAACGACAAGTTGAAATTCAGCGCATTAAGGCGAAGATAATTTCCCTTATAATTGCGTAAGCTTCCGCGGCCGGAGTCAGTCGACATAAAAGTTTTATGAGTGTGGCACAGCGTCATATTGTGTAAAACTACTGCTGGAGAAAAACCAACGTTTCGGCCACAGTTGTAGCGGCCTTCTTCTGGGTCTCTTATGCGTCGCCGCCCGGAGGGCACAATAGCACATGCATTATGTCACGATTGGAGTTTGGGAGAACCTCTGTCAACGCAGTGGTGTCGGATAAAGCTGGTCAACGCCTTCACCAGATGATCGTCGACTGACGTCCTAGAATGTCATCGCAGACGACTTTGTGGGTCACTACCAACAGTTCTTGCAGCAAAGGACCAGAACACCGCGGTAATGAATGATGTTCTTCAGTCGTTGACAGGAGCCTTTGACGAGGCTACTGTGGAGATTCTAACAGTGACGATTACGGTTGATGACGTCGGTGATGGTCTTCATAAGGGTGCAGGAAACAACGCCCCATGCCCTGACGTCTTTCCACTGGAATTTTCCGCACAGTCCACGACATCATGGCTTCTCGCTGTACTGCGATGTACGGAGAAGTGATGAACTCTGACCTCCCCCTGCCACCTGAATTCATAGAAGGTCTGCTGATCTCGTTTCCCAAGACGCCTGGGGGTCGAGAAGTCTAACATCTTCGGTTGTTGACCATGTCAAATGGTGAATTCAAAATTTTTCCTCTGATCCTTGCCACTCCAGTGCGTCGTCTCTCAAATCATCTCTACGGATCAAACGTGCCTTAGTGGTGACAGTAACATTCAGAAGAGGCTCGGCGATTACCATGACGTCATAGCCCTGGCAGCGACCTTTGCAGTTCATTAATGACAGTGCACTTCGATCACGCCTTTAATGGAGTGAGTCATGACTTTCTGGAGAAAGTGCTGCGACGAATTACCTTCTTCCACGCATTTATACTCCAAGGCGCAAAGTCGCGAGTGCTGGTGACTGGCCGTGTGGCGGGTCCTGTTACTGTCATGCGGTCCTCCCGCCAGGGAAGTTCGATGTCGATGCTCCTTCACGCCATTGCCGGTGAGCCATTACTATACGGTTTGAGGGGCCGGTTGACAGGGATCACAGTGAGGGGCATGCTTTCATCTGCCGTCCATACGCGCGTGATCTTATGTTCTTGGTTCTATCAGCGGATGAAGTGTGAGAGGCACTGGAATGGATCAACCAGCGTGAGACGGCTGCGGCAAGCCGTGTCAAGCTGACGAAATCTGGTGCTAATTTCGTTGGTAGAGGTCTTCAGCACCGGAGTGTAGCTCCATTGCCATTAGTGGACAAGATCAAATGTTTGGGGATCACCTTCGTCCATGATACATAGCGCACGGTCTCATTCAACTATAAACGCCTTCAGGCTATCCGCACGAGCATTCGTGGCAAATCTCCTGAGAGCACTGTACATAATACAACGGACAATTTTGTTAACTCTCATATGGCCTCGCCTCTACCTCATTTATCGATGCCAAAGGCCACTGCACAGAGACAGCAGGTTTCATTCCGCTACTTTGTAAGTGCGGGTCTTATCATCAAAGTCCGCTACGACACAGTAACTCGAGACGGCGGCCTCGGTATGTCTACGTCCTTGCGAGAGCAGATGCCTTCCAAGTAAGTCCGACACTTAAATCTTGGATCCTCCGCCGAAGTGGATCATCGGGAAGCCTGACTGGTGACCTGGCCCCTCCCTCCCGAGTGGCACCGACTGCAGCAACACATGTTTCTTCCTCTCTCACACTTGTCAGGATCTTCTCCATCGACTACGGTTATGTCCATAATGACTTGCCCAGTAGCAGGAATCCTACAGCACGTGATATTTATCGCCTAATAATGGACAATCATATTCGGAATGTTGTGGAAACCCGACATCCCACGAACACATGAAACCTAAGTTTGGCGTTTTGTGCACTATGTTCTCTTCGCCACGAACACTCTTGTGTTATATGCCATTCGTCTACATGTCATTAACATGACGAATTCGCCACTTTGCCCCCACTACCACGCGCTTGACATGGACGAACATCGCTTAATGTTTGGATCTTCTACAGAGGTGTGGCAATTGATTCAAAAAGTGCTTGCATTTCTTCTGCGTACGGCTCCTCATGCCATTGCGCATAAGGCTCTTCGATTCCCGGATGAGACTTATTTCCCATGTACGAAGACCAACGCTGTCAATTGGATAAAAGTCTCCCGATCTCTTATTTGTTCCATGGAGGAGATAAGAGTGTTCTTGATTTTCGGACATTCCAGCAATATCACTTTACCTTTCTCATGTACTATGCTTCGTTTTTGATATTGCCTTCTTCCACCCCTCCAGCAGCTGGGGCGTTCCAGGCATGAAAGGCGATTTCAATATGAGTGTGTAATATCAGGACTCGGATCAGTGTACTAGAAAAATGGTATATTCTTCGAGAAGACGTGGCAGGCACATGTCTGACTGCCTTAAGATTCTGAGGGCATCTGCCCACAAGCTGGAAGCTATCAGATGCCGTATGTTGCGCCAGGACGGTGTTTTCGGTCCCATTTGTTTTGTTTGTTATTGTTACTAATTGAATATCATTATTTTTGCCTGGAGGGCGTCCTACGTGATCTACATAATAAATAAATAAATATAAACGCGGTTAACGTGACCGCTTGCATTGAGCCGGACATCCAGTTCTTGCCCCAGTTTGCCACAAATTTTCATTGCAGTCATTCCATTATACACCTGATGGTTGAGCGCCAGCTGTAGTCGCCTCAGTGCCTGTTTCTTCCGGCATGTATGCATGTTCATCCCAAAGATTCTCTGCTCCCCCACCCCCACTGTTTAAGATATGATCAGATTCCTCATCATCGTTCTCCAGACAATCCACCCCTTCGAAAAGCTGCATATCCAACTAAATTAAGTAGCCTCGCCGCCCGCTCCGTATTCCACGTCAATCCCCAAGCCATCTACTCCCGAAACCATGTCCGCTTTCACCTATCCACAGGCCCTCGCTAAAACTCTCCACCCACTCTTCAGTACTAGCACAACATCTGAACCCTAACCACCAACAAGTCCCATCCCAATCAACGTCGACAGCTTTACATCTACATATCTACATCTGCATATACACTCCGCCAGCCACCAAGCGGTGTGTGGCGGAGGGCACAATTCGCGCCAAAGTCATATTTCCCCCCCTCTGTTCCACTCGCGGATCGCGCGAGAGAAAAACGACTGTCTGTACGCCTCAGTACGAGCTCTTATTTCCCTTATCTTTGAATGATGATCACTACGCAATTTGAACGTTGGTGGTAATAATATATGCTCTACATCCTCGGTGAAGATTGGACTTTGGAGCAGCCCCTTCTGTTTAGCGCGTCGTCTATCTGCAAGTGTGTCCCACTTCAAACTTTTTTTTAGCGATGGCTAAATGTACCAGTGACGAATCTTGCCGCTCTTCTTTGGACCTTCTCAATCTCTTGAATTAGACGCAACTGGTAAGGGACCCATACAGACAAACAATACTCTAAGACTGGACGAACTAACGTATTGTAAGCTATTTCCTTTGTTGAAGAACTGCATCGCATCAGGATTCTACCAATAAACAGTAATCTAGAGTTCGCCTTACGCGTTACTTGTGTAATCTGATCATTCCATTTGAGATCATTTCGAATAGTCACACCCAGATACTTGACAGATGTTACAGCTTCCAAAGACCATTTATTTTGTACTCATACATTAATGGGGAGTTTCGCCTTGTTACACGCAGTAGATTACACTTATTAATATTGAGAGATAACTGCCGGTCATTACAGCTCGCACTTATTTTCTGCAAATCTTCATGGATTTGTTCACAACTTTCGTGTGATACTACTTTCCTGTAGGCTACAGCATCATCGGCAAACAGGCTGCAGTCAATACCATCAACCAGATCGTTTATGTAAATCATAAAAAGCAGAGGACCTATTACGCTGCCCTGGGGCACACCTGAAGTTACTCTTGTTTCTGTTGAAGTTACCCCGTTCAGGGCGACATACTGCTCCCTGTCTGTTAGAAAACTTTCTATCCAACCGCATATATCATTGGAAAGACCGTAAGCGCACACTTTTTGTAGCAAGCGACAGTGCAGAACTGAGTCGAACGCCTTTCGAAAGTCGAGAAATATGGCATCAACCTGGGAACCGGTATCTAGAGGCTGTTGTATATCATGCACAAAGAGGGCCAGCGGAATCTCGCATGACCGCTGTTTCCTAAAACCGTGCTAATTTCTGCAGATGAGCTTCTCAGAGTCTATAAAGGTCATTATGCGTGAACACAAAATATATTCCATGATTCTGCAACACCTTCCTCGCTTCCACGTTCAACTTTTTGCCTTTAAACGACAAACTACCAATTCACGGGGCAGGTCCTTCCAGTTTTAGTGACAGTGAAGCGCTTCTTTTTAATATCAACGTTTCTTAAATCGTATTTTAAAATACGTTTTGAGCGTAAACTTGTTATTTTTTGTTTTATTTATTCATTAGTATTTTTTCAAATTAAACATGAAGAAAGACAGTCTCGTACACAAACCTAAATGCTTTCATTACTTAAACCGTTCAAAAAAATTTTAATCACTAGCAATTTTTAACATGCTTGGTAATGTTTCTACAAAGATTTCTCCGAAACATCCATTTGTAAACATTCTGTATCTCAACATTTTACGTATCTGTATCAATGGCTGTGTGAGTCACATGTCATTTCGTTTGTAGCTGCAATATTCTATTGTTACCTGACTCTGGCCTAATGATATGAACCCACTTTGTGAGATAATAAACTGTATTTTGCAGAACATCAGAAAACAGTTTCCTGTTTTATACTTGTAATATGGTTACATTGTCAAACACGGCTGGAAAAATGTCTTTAATATGGACTAAAGGTTTTGGCGTGGATTTCATACATCTTATTTCTTTTGGACAGAGAACTTGTAGTCCCAACATATCTTCTTTCTGTTTATTCAGTATTTTTCTCTTCTATATACGGAAGCAATTATGGTCGCATGCTTCTTTTTCCACAGGGCAATTTCAGGATTCCAGGTAAAAACATACACTTGTCCTAAGCAGTGACTAGCCCCTCGGAAAGCCCCAGCCTCCCCCCCCCCCCCCCCCTTCCTTCGTCGATCCGTTTTTAAGCCTGTACTGCTTTCGCTGCCGCTACCAGCAAGTCGATCCGCAGCCGATAGAGCCTGCGCTCTCCAGAGGCGTTAATTACGGCACAACACAATACTCCACCGCGAGTGGTCCCCACACAAACGGCACGCGTGATCACCGACTGCGTCACGAGAGCCCACAAAACTTTATTGCGAATCATCGAATGCTAAATGAAGTGTAAATCAAAACGCTGCGCCGCTGAAATAAGGTCTCGCCGCTCAGAGCCACACGCCACCAGCCGCTGAGCGATTAGTAGATGGCGCGCTTCTGTAATTCTGTTATTCTAAAACTAATAACGAGTTTCAATCGCCAGTGGCAACGTGGTGCGATCGCAATCTGCTCTGCGTCATCGTGCTACTGATGTTTAAAATGCGTTTCTTGTTCAACAAATATTCAAATATAACTCACACATTCGATTTTTATTTGAAATTAATCTAGCCAATAGTGAATATGAGAATTTCAACTCCCACAATAGAAAATCTACAGGGCGTTATATGATACTATTTATGTGCTTTTAGCTTATTTTTTTGTGATTTAAAAAATCTGTTATTTATTAGGAACGCTATTACATCGGTGGTTTACAATTTATACTTCTGATTCTCTTCCGGTACTTTCCGGGAAGAGGTACTTTCCGGGAAGAGTCAGACACCATATTACTTCCTCCCACCGACGTCTCGTGAAATGAACACAAAGAGAAAATTCTGGAAATTAGAGCTAATACACAATATTCCCGACAGCTGTTCTTCCACCGCACCATTCGCGAATGGGACAGAGAATAGTGGATCAGTCAGTGATGTCATAAGTACCCTCCGCCACACACCGTCAGAGCCCTTGCGAAATATTCATATAGATGTAGAGCAGATAACAAATGGCCCATAATACTCAGGTGGTCGAACAATACTTATCCCTTCAGTAAAAATCCGTCGTAACGTGTGAAAACAAAGTCGAAATTTCAAATTATGCATTTAATTCACGCACTCATGGTTGAGGATTATCGTACAAGAAGAACTTTTAATGGCTGCACAAATCAATACGGAGAATACTGAAATTGTAACTTAGAGTATCGACAACGGAAATCATTAAATGCAAACAAGGCCCAAAGTGCTGTCGAAATGACTATTAGCTTACACACTGAATACTCTGCGAAATTACTCATATTCCGGGCTAATATTTGTTGACGGCTACTCGCACAACGACCACACCCGTACGAGTACTGAAATGTTCACGCAGTTTCTGCATCCTATGTGCGGTAAAAGGACGGTTCCACAGAGGCTTATTGTACTATGATTTGGAGGGATAATGTCAACAATCCGTTTGAAAGGAAACTGTACTGCCTCAAAGTATGACCTGTAGCTGTCTAGTTTACTTTTACCTTTGTGACAGTACGCGATGACTCTAATAGTATAAGAAGATTTTGGTAGTAGTAGTGGTAGTAGTAGCAGTACACTATGTGATCAAAAGTATCCGGTCACCTGGCTGAAAAGCACTTACAAATTCGTGGCGCCCTCCATCGGTAATGCTGGAAGTCAATATGGTGTTGGGCTACCCTTAGACTTGCCGACAGCTTCCACTCTCGCAAGCATACCTTCAATCAGGTGCTGGGGGGTTTCTTGGGGAATGGTAGCCCATTATTCAAGGAGTGCTGCACTGGGAGAGGTATCGATGTCGGTCGGTGAGGCCTGGCACGAAGTTGGCGTTCCAAAACATGCCAGAGGTGTCCTATAGGATTCAGCTCAGAACTCCGTGCAGGCCAGTCCATTACAGGGATGTTATTGTCGTGTAGCCACTCACCCACAGGCCATGCATTATGAACAGGTGCTCGATCCTGATGACAGATGCAATCGTCATCCCCGAATTGTTTTCCACAGCGGGAAGCAATAAGGTGCTTAAAACATCAATGTAGGCCTGTGCTGTGATAGTGCCACGCATAACAACAAGAGGTGCAAGTCCCCTCCATGAAAAACAAGACCATACCGTAACAGCACCACCTCCGAATTTTAGTGTTGGCACCACACACACTGGCAGACTATGTTCACTGATGATGATGATGATGATGATGATGATGATGATGATGATGATGCTTGGGTTTTTGGCTGCTCAACTGAGCGGTTATCAGTGCCCGTACAAATTCCCAACTTTTGTTCAGTCTAATCTCGCCACTTTCACGAATGATGATGAAATCATGAGGACAACACAAAGACCCATGTTCACCGGGCATTCACCATACCCACATCCTGAGATCGGATCGTCACATTGTGTACCGTGATTCGTCACTCCACACAACGTTTTTACACTGTTCAATCGTCCAGTGTTTACGCTAGGGACAGCAAGCAAGGCGTCGTTTGGCATTTACTGGCGTTGTGTGTGGCTTATGAGTAGCCGCTCGACCATGAAACCATAGTTTTCTCTCCTCCTACCTAACTGTCATGGTACTTGCAGTGGATCCTGATGCAGTTTGGAATTCATGTGCGATGGTCTGGATTGATGTCTGCCTATTACACATTAGGACCGTCTTCAACTGTCAGCGGTTTCTGTCATAAGGTTTATATTTATCGCTTCGTTGCTACTAACGCTGTTCTCAACACATTTATCAGACAGTATCCACATGTGCTGCTGAAAGTACCTGCAAAATTATATCATTGTAAGACACCTAGTTCAGGAGATATGATTAAAGCAGGGGATGCCGGAGGGGGGGGGGGGGAGATGGAGAGGGGGCTAAGGAGAGGGACTTAGAAAGGAAAATGCAGTAGATGAAAATTGAGAGTCGAGGAGGTGATGGCCAGAGAGAGCGGGGAGATGGACAAAGAGAGGAGCTGGAGGAGATAGACAGAGAGCGGAAAGGAAGAGATGGACCAATAGAATTAAAATACATACACGGCACGGAAACTGCAGGTAGTCACCTAGTAAGTCAGTAAACTATAAAAATATTGAATGTGTGTTAAAATAATGGGGAACAGAAACCACACAGACAAAAGACTTGCAACGCAAACACAGTATAATCATTGTAACTATTTTCTTCGTAATTTGAATAAAAGTAATAAAAATAATAGTACCTAAGATGCCACCTAACTTAAGGTATGTCATATTTTCCATTTTATTTGACGTATTTAAGTTGATCTGTGGCTCAAAAAATGACAGTGAAGTCCTAAAATAAATTTTAGAAGGAGGAAGTGGGCTAGAGAGTTCTAGTGGACCCCCTGAAATCTTAATTATGACAAACCGAATTGTAGCGTCACCCGAGGTCTACGTCAGACTGGAAAGAGATATTTTGGCAATTGGTTGCTCCGTGCTGAAAGAGATCTTAAGGGAATTCGCGTTGTTGATGACACAGGGCGGGCCGCGGTGGCCGAGTGGTTCTAGGCGCTTCAGTCCGGAACCGCGCGGCCACAACTGTCGCAGGTTCGAGTCCAGCCTCGGGCATGGATGTGTGTGATGCCCTTAGGTTTAAGTAGTTCTATGTCTAGGGGACTGATGGCCACCGATGTTAAGTCCCATAGTGCTCAGATCCATTTGATGACACAGTACAGTACGCAACTATTTATTGACGATAATCGACAAACTACAGACGAACCGTTAACTGTATAGAAGACGGAAGAGCAGCTTCAGTACACTGAGATGACAAAAGTCGTGGGATACCGACATGCAGACTTCGGCAGTATCACGTAAACGGTATAAAATGGCAATAAACTGAGTGGTCATACGTGTGAAAAGTTTTCCGACGTGGTTACGGGTGCACGGCGGGAAGTGACAGACTTTGAACGCGGAGTGCTAGTTGCTGTTATTCTTTTTCGGAAAAGTTAGGGAATTCATATTTTCGAGGTCCACAGTGACAAGTGTGTGCCGAGAAAACCTAACATTAGGTATTACCTCTCACCACGGCCAACGTCGTGGCCGTCGCGAAGGCCTCCACTCAACAACCGAGAACAGCGGCGTTTGTGCAGAGTTGTCAGTGCTATCAGACAAGCAACTCTGCGTGTAATAACCACAGAAATCACTATGATGAACGTATGCGTTAGAAATCAGCATTACAACGCCTGCAATGCTAATGGTAGTGTTAGATTACGGTGCGGACCTCAAAGCGATAGACACAAGTTGTCAACAAGGCAATGTGGAAGCTTGTGGTGGCTTCTTACCTGTGTGGGCTGCCTTTACATGGAATGGACTGGGTCCTCTGGTCTAGCTGAACCGATCATTGACTAGCAATTGTTGTGTACGAGTACTTGGATACCATTAGTAGCGATTCATGGCCTTCATGCACGCAAACAACGATGGAACTTTTGTGGATGACAGTGCGCCATGTCAGCTGGGCATAATTGTTCGTGACTGGTTTGAAGAATATTCTGGACAATTCGCGCGAATGCTTTGGCCACCAGTCCAACACGTGTGGTACGTTGTCTAGAGGTCAGTTCGTGCACAAAATCCTTCGCTGCCAACACTTTCGCATTTATGTACAGCTACAGAGGGAGCATCGCTCAATATTTCTGCAGTGGTCTTACAGCGACATGTTAAATCCATGTGACGTCGAGTTGCTGCAGTACGACAGACCAAAGGTGGTCCGACACGATATTAGGAGGTGATCCGTGTTTTTGGTTTCCTCACTGCAAAACGATGAAGCAAACTACAATTGTATTCCAACAAAATGGTTCAAATGACTCTGAGCACTATGGGACTTAACTGCTGAGGTCATAAGTCCCCTAGAACTTAGAATTACTTAAACCTAACTAACCTAAGAACATCACACACATCCATTCCCAAGGCAGGATTCGAACCTGAGACCCTAGCGGTCGCGCAGTTCCAGATTGTAGCGCCTAGAACCGCACGGCCACAACGGCCGGCAATTGTACTCCTCATTTGGGCATAGCGATACAAAAAATAATTCAACTGCTTGAATTTCTTCCCATAAAGTGTACACAATATATCGCTCATTGATGTTACATTCCACACCAGTTGCCTAAAAAGAACATGTCGGACAGCGTGCTACGCAACAATATCTTATCACACGTAAAGGGTAGGCATTTAGGAGGTGTTGAAATTAACATGACTCGACCTTACTAGACATCTACATCTATATTTACATGCATACTCTGCAAATCACATTTAGGTGCATGGAAGAGGGTTCATCGAACCACCATCACAATTCTCTATTATTCCGATCTCGTATAGCGCGCGGGAATAATGAACGCCTATGTCTTACCGTACGAGCTCTGATTTCCCTTATTTTGTCTTGGTGATCGTTCTTCCCTATGTATGTCGGTGTCTACAAAATGTTTTCACATTCAGGGGAGAAAGTTGATGATCGGAATTTCGTGAGAAGATTCCGTCGCAACGAAAAACGCCTTTCTTTTAACGATGTCCATCCCAAATCCTGTATCATTTCTGTGACACTGTCTCCCATATTTCGCGATAGTACAAAACGTGCTGCCCTTGTTTCAACTTTCTCTGTGTACTCAGTCAGTCCTATCTGGTAAGGATCCCACACCGCGCAACAGTATTGCAGAAGAGGACGAACAAGCGTAGTGTAGGCAGTCTCCTTAGTACGTCTGTTACATTTTCTAAGTGTCCTGCCAATGAAATGCAGTCTTTGGTTAGCCTTCCCCACAACATTTTCTATGTGTTCCTTCCAATTCAAATTGTTCGTAATTGTAATTCCCAGGTATTTAGTTGAATTTACGGCTTTTAGATTAGACTGATTAATCGTGTAACCGAAGTTTAAAGCGTTCTTTATAGCTCTCATGTGGATTACCTCACACTTTTAGTTATATAAGGTCAATTGCCACTTCACGCACCATTTAGATATTTCTTCTAAATCGTTTTGTAGTTTCCATTGATCTTCTGATGACGTTATTAGTCGATAAACGAGAGCGTCATCTACAAACAACCGAAGACGGCTGCTCAGATTATCTCCCAAATCGTTTATATAGATAAGGAACAGCAAAGGGCCTATAACACTACCTTGGGGAAGGCCTGAAATCACTTCTGTTTTACTCGATTACTTTCCGTCAATTACTACGAACTGTGACCTCTCTGACAGGAAATCACAGATCCAGTCACATAACTGAGACGATATTCCATAAGCACGCAATTTCACTACGAGCCGCTTGTGTGGTACAATGTCAAAAGCCTTCCGGAAATCCAGAAATACGGAATCGATCTGAAATCCCTTATCAATAACACTCAGCACTTCATGTGAATAAAGAGCAAGTTGTGTTTCACAAGAACGATGTTTTCTAAACCCATGTTGACTGTGTGTCAATAGACCGTTTTCTTCGAGGTAATTCATTACGTTCGAACACAATATACGTTCTAAAATCCTCTTGCATATCGTCGTTAACGATATGGGCCTGTAATTTAGTGCATTACTCCTACTACCTTTCTTATTTGTGTGACCTGTGCAACTGTCCAGTCTTTGGGTACGGATCTCTTGTCGAGCGACCGGTTGTATATGATTGTTAAGTATGGAGCTAATGCATCAGCATACGCCAAAAGGAACCTAACTGGTAAACAGTCTGGACCAGAAGACTTGCTTTTATTAAGATATTTAAGTTGCTTCACTCAAAAAATGGTTCAAATGGCTCTGAGCACTATGGGACTTAACAGCTATGGTCATCAGTCCCCTAGAACTTAGAACTACTTAAACCTAACTAACCTAAGGACAGCACACAACACCCAGCCATCACGAGGCAGAGAAAATCCAAGTTGCTTCACTACTCCGAGGATATTTACTTCTACGTTACTCATGTTGGGACCTGTTCTCGATTCGAATTCTGGAATATTTACTTCGTCTCCTTTTGTGAAGGCATTTCGGAAGGCTGTGCTAAGTAACTTTGCTTTGGCAGCACTGTCTTCGATAGTATCTCCATTGCTATCGAGCAGAGAAGGCATTGGTTGTTTCTTGCCGCTAACATACTCCACATACGACCAGAATCGCTTTCGATTTTCTGCCAGGTTTCGAGACGAAGTTTGGTTGTGGAAACTGTTACAAGCATCTCGCATTGAAGTCCGCGCTCAATTTCGAGCTTCTGTAAAATATCGCCAGTGTCGGGGATTTTGCGTTTGTTTAAATTTGGCATGTTTGTTTCGTTGTTTTTGCAACTGTGTTCTAACCCGTTTTGTGTACCAAGGAGGATCAGCTCCGTCGTTTGTTAATTTATTTGGTATAAATCTCTCAATTGATGCCGATACTATTTCTTTGAATTTAAGCCACATCTGGTCTACACTTATATTATTAATATGGAATGAGTGGAGATTGTCTCTGAGGAAGGCGTCAAGTGATTTTTTGTCTGCTTTTTTGAATAGGTATATTTTTCGCTTATTTTTCAAGGATTTGGAGATTACAATATTCAGTCTTGCTACGACAGCCCTTTGTTCACTAATCCCTAAATTGGTTTTGATGCTCGTATTAACTCAGCATTATTTGTTGCTAAGAGATCAAGTGCGTTTTCACAACCGTTTACTATTCGCGTGGGCTCATGAACTAATTGCTCGAGATAGTTTTCAGAGAATGCGTTTAGCACAATTTCGGATGATATTTTACGCGTACCTCCGGAAGTAAACACCTATTTTCGCCAACATATCGAGGGTAAAATAAAGTAACTATTATCGCATGATTCAGGTACGTGTTTGAAATCGAACTCAAGTTTTCTTTAAACTTTTCAGCAACTGCATCATCTGAACTGGGAGGTCGGTAAAAGGATCGAATTATTATTTTATACCGGTTGCCAACAATGACTTCTGCCCATACTAACTCATAGGAAGTATCTACTTCAACTTAGCTACAAGTTAAACTACTTCTGACAGCAACAAACACGCCTCCGCCAACCGTGTTTAGCCTATCTTTTCGGAACGCCGTTAGGTTCTTCGCAAAAATTTCGGCTGAGCTTATATCCGGCTTTAGCCAGCTTTCAGTGCCTAGAAACGATTTGAGCATCAGTGCTTTCTATTAGCAGTTGGAGCTCTGGTACTTTCCCAACGACAATTTACAATTGTTGTACCAATGGTTCCTGTATCTACGTTCCTCCTGTGTTAAGCCTGCACCCTTTGTGACTGAAGCCCTTCTTGTGTTTTCCCGAGACTGTCTAACCTAAAAAAAAAACGCCCAGTCGACGCCACACAGCCCGTGCTACCCGTGTAGCCGCCTCCTGCGTGTAGTGGACACCTGAGTGCTGTCTCCACCCAGTTTCTTTCGCTAGCTGGATGTTTCATGCGGGCAGAGCGCACGCATGGCCGTGCAGACGAGGCCGCGTTGATGAAGAAAGCGCATAACGACGTTAGCGGCACCGAGCGGGGTGGCGCAGTGGTTAGACACTGGACTCGCATTCGGGAGGACGACGGTTCAATCCCGCGTCCGGCCATCCTGATTTAGGTTTTCCGTGATTTCCCTAAATCGCTCCAGGCAAATGCCGGGATGGTTCCTCTGAAAGGGCACCGCCGACTTCCTTCCCCATCCTTCCCTAATCCGATGAGACCGATGACCACGCTGTCTGGTCTCCTTCCCCAAACCAACCAACCAACGTTAGCGGCAGCCACTGCTCCGGCGGCAACGAAGTTAGCAGTGCGCAAGCGCGGCCATGTCGCTACGCCGCTTAGCAGCCGCCAGGCAGCTCGTGGTCGCGCCCGCTGCGGCGGCGCCAACAGGTTTTCGGAGCCGATGCGCCCCCACCCTATCGCTGCCGGACACTCTTCGACATCGATTAACACGGCCCCGAGCCAGACGGCCGCTCCTGTTGCCGGACACACAACACTGAAACACGGTCGCATTTTTTCTCTGCCGCCGCAACTAATGGAAATAGGCAGGCGCGCGCCATCCGCATGAAAAGAAAAAAAAATTGATACCGGCCAACCGATCGCCAGCTTAATAACTAGTGTTCCGTACCTCTCTCACGATACCGCACAGGTTGAAGGCAAAGATTTTAATGGTGTCATGCCAAGCGAGTGATAGCTTTTCCCGCGACGCTCTCCTTCTGACAGCAGTGGATGCTTAAAAAAAAAAAAAAAAATGTGAAGGCCGAAATGATACTGTGACTGCCGCCAGAGAGCTTACTGGCTACTTTTGTTTCTTTGCGGTGCCGTGTACGGGATGACAGTGAGCTGAAACAAAAATTGAAGTTTAAAATGGACAATTGCTACTTAATCATAGCGTGTAGGCTTTCACGGCCGGCGTCTTCTGTAATTAAAACTTCCGGGCTAAGAGGCCGTGGTCCAATAGTAGAAATACTTCTCCCTGACGGTTCGTTGCCAGCTGCGGGCAACATCATCTGAGGTGAGTCTACGTAAAAGCGTATTTTAAAATAACCCAGAACAGAAAAATTCATTCTTTCCCAGACACAGGCTGCTCTTGTGAACAAAATGCAGTTTTAATGTGTCGCCGGCCGAAGTGGCCGTGCGGTTAAAGGCGCTGCAGTCTGGAACCGCAAGACCGCTACGGTCGCAGGTTCGAATCCTGCCTCGGGCATGGATGTTTGTGATGTCCTTAGGTTAGTTGGGTTTAACTAGTTCTAAGTTCTAGGGGACTAATGACCTCAGCAGTTGAGTCCCATAGTGCTCAGAGCCATTTGAACCATTTTTAATGTGTCTTCTTTTGCATTAAGGAAGAAGACTCACTGAAAAGCACAAGAATCGTCTATCGACTCTCTGACAAGCAGACAAGAGAATGAAAACTTGCTAGCATTTGGAACGAGCTGTAGTCAAACACACACACACACACACACACACACACACACACTCACACACACACACACACACACACACACATATATATTTCTATATATATATATATATATATATATATATATATATATATATATATATATATATGTGTGTGTGTGTGTGTGTGTGTGTGTGTGTGTGTGTGTTTGATGTATAGGGTGCTCATTTTAACAGAAAACATTGAAATATCTCGAAAACTACACATTGGAACAACAAAAACAGTGGCAATTACAATTTTTTTGTCTCGGAGGGGGACATACAACAATATCACATTCAACCCGCCACCCCAACCAGTGCTTGCGTCACTTTGAAGTCTTCAATAGGAACCACCGTTGTGTTATTGCAGATTACCATTCTACGTTTTGTCTGAAGCAGTTTCTTCGTTTCGCCACAGATGGCTCTGTAATAGGAGGCATAGAAATTGGTACACAGTCGTAGCTGTGGAATACCCAATGGTACGTGGGACCGCACCCCCATGCTGCGATGGTAGGATAGGACAATATTTCATAACTTATTGGAAACCCCAGTGGCAACGTCGCATTCCTCAAACACATCAAACAGGGGACTACTCGGCGCCTCACCGAGGCCATATAGCGAACTACGACGTATTATAACAGGGCGAGTACACTGCGACTGGATCTAACTTGTCGTGCACCTCTAAACACTACAGTGCTTATACAGTGTTTATTGCCTGCACGCCTACCTATCATTTGGAGAAAAGACCTGGCAGTGGACGATGAATGATGCAATCACAGAAGAAAATATTGAAATGATCCTGATTTATGGACAATGTAAGAGATATGTGGACGCTGCTGTTCCTTTGCATGCTGAGCGTTTTCCAGAGAAAGTTCGCTCTCGTCCGTTCTTTCACAAGGTTGTGAACGCCTTTGTGTCTGATGGCAGCGTACAGACCGGCAAAAGGAAACGAAGCAATCGTGTAACACGAGACACTAACGAAATAGCTGTACTGCAGGAGTGTACGACAACCCACCGAGAAGCGCCTAGCAATTACACCTCGATTCCGGTATGTCCGCAGGTAGTATTTTCACAACACTGCATCGTCGTAAGTAACGCCCATATACGTATTATTGCATCAAGAGCTCCATGGCGCCGATTCCCATAACCTGGCAGTGTTTTATGAATGGGCACGTTAACAAATGCGAATGGGCTCCAAGTTCTTTGCCAAGGTACTATTTTCAGATGAGTTTAGATTCACAAACCGCGATAGCGTTAACCGGCATAATATGCATTACTGGGGTGTAGTCAATCCCAACTGGCTACAGTAAGTTGACTAACACGATTTTGGTCGGTTAACGTATGGTGTGGCATCATAGGGAACAAACTAATTGGTTCGTATTTTAACGACAGCATGTTGAATGGACGCTAATGTCGAACGTTTTTGGTACAGGAACTACCAGTATTTACTGCACGATGTTTCTCTGGACGTTCGACAACGTATGTGGTTTTTGCATGACAGTTGCTAAGCGCATTACGCAACTGAAGCACGGGAGGCACTAGATAGTGTTTACACTGGGCAATGGATCGGCTGAGGTGGCCTTAATAACTTGCCCGCTACAATTCAGGATTTGAGGTCGGCGGATTTCTTTCTTTGGAGATATTTAAGAGACCAGCAAGTGTCAATAAGCAGTGAAGACGTGGTAGACCACATTAGAAACGCCTGTGCTGTCATACCCGCAGATATGCTTCGGTCCTGTGCACTGTCATTTGAAAAGCGGATCACTAAATGTACTGAAGTTGGCGGTACTACGTTTGAACAGTTACTGTATTTGGAAAAGTAGAGTAGCGTACGCTTCGAACCACGGCCATAGTAGCGCGTCGAGTAGTCCCCTGCTTGAAAAATCGGAGGAACACAACGATGCGAATGGCGTTTCCAAGTAGAAGTTATGAAATACTTATCCATCCTTGGGGGTCAGGTTTCATGTTGTCATTGGATATTCAGGGGCCACTGAGTGGTACGTCAGAAATTACGATCGTGTACACATTTCTACTCCTCCGATCACAGCACCATCAGATGTGACGAACCGTATGTAGGTTTTGCCGTAGTATCGTAATCTGCAATAAAAAAACCGGCGTTCGCAATCCAGATTTCAGAGTTGTCTCCCACCACCCGCGTTTGGTACAATTGGATACCCCCCCCCCCCCCCCCCAAGAGAAAAAAAATGGGATTGTAAAGTGTTTTTGGTCCGATGTGTAGTTTTCGAGATGTTTCAATGTCTTCTGTTAAAATTAACACCCTGTGTACACACGCCTGGAGCCCCGCATGGTGCCAGTTGGACGAACCACTGTAAATCGGTTGGTGGATTAGGTTACGATAGGTGTTACGTCATGCGCCGTGGCAAAGGGAGAGATGGTTGGGAAGTAGGTGTGTGTGTGGGGGGGGGGGGGGGGGGGGGGGTTACCAGCTGAGAGAGAGGCAGCCGATTTACCGGCCAGGAAATCAGCGAGGGAGCGCTGGCAGTTATTTTTGCTACCTTAACAATTTTTAATGTGTAGTATCAACGTTCGATACCACACTTGTGAGGGGTTGCAGACATCCACCGCGGTCGTTAATAGATATCGATGGACCCCCGAGTCGCGACTAGCGCCGCTAGCGCCTCTCCGCGGCTTATGACAAGTATCTAGCGAGCTTTCGTCCACTCTTGCTCGGGACGTCAACTAGGAATGTAGCACAGCCTTCAGCTGATACGAAGCAACCTATAACAAGGCACTTAGTCAAGTATGGCAAAAGTAATGCCTCTCTAGATACAGGGTGTTTCAAAAATGACCGGTATATTTGAAACGGCAATAAAAACTAAACGAGCAGCGATAGAAATACACCGTTTGTTGCAATATGCTTGGGACAACAGTACATTTTCAGGCGGACAAACTTTCGAAATTACAGTAGTTACAATTTTCAACAACAGATGGCGCTGCAAGTGATGTGAAAGATATAGAAGACAACACAGTCTGTGGGTGCGCCATTCTGTACGTCGTCTTTCTGCTGTAAGCGTGTGCTGTTCACAACATGCAAGTGTGCTGTAGACAACATGGTTTATTCCTTAGAACAGAGGATTTTTCTGGTGTTGGAATTCCACCGCCTAGAACACAGTGTTGTTGCAACAAGACGAAGTTTTCAACGGAGGTTTAATGTAACCAAAGGACCGGAAAGCGATACAATAAAGGATCTGTTTGAAAAATTTCAACGGACTGGGAACGTGACGGATGAACGTGCTGGAAAGGTAGGGCGACCGCGTACGGCAACCACAGAGGGCAACGCGCAGCTAGTGCAGCAGGTGATCCAACAGCGGCCTTGGGTTTCCGTTCGCCGTGTTGCAGCTGCTGTCCAAATGACGCCAACGTCCACGTATCGTCTCATGCGCCAGAGTTTACACCTCTATCCATACAAAATTCAAACGCGGCAACCCCTCAGCGCCGCTACCATTGCTGCACGAGAGACATTCGCTAACGATACAGTGCACAGGATTGATGACGGCGATATGCATCTGGGCAGCATTTGGTTTACTGACGAAGCTTATTTTTACCTGGACGGCTTCGTCAATAAACAGAACTGGCGCATATGGGGAACCGAAAAGCCCCATGTTGCAGTCCCATCGTCCCTGCATCCTCAAAAAGTACTGGTCTGGGCCGCCATTTCTTCCAAAGGAATCATTGGCCCATTTTTCAGATCCGAAACGATTACTCCATCACGATATCTGGACATTCTTCGTGAATTTGTGGCGGTACAAACTGCCTTAGACGACACTGCGAACACCTCGTGGTTTATGCAAGATGGTGCCCGGCCACATCGCACGGCCGACGTCTTTAATTTCCTGAATGAATATTTCGATGATCGTGTGATTGCTTTGGGCTATCCGAAACATACAGGAGGCGGCGTGGATTGGCCTCCCTATTCGCCAGACATGAACCCCTGTGACTTCTTTCTGTGGGGACACTTGAAAGACCAGGTGTACCGCCAGAATCCAGAAACAATTGAACAGCTGAAGCAGTACATCTCATCTGCATGTGAAGCCATTCCGCCAGACACGTTGTCAAAGGTTTCGGGTAATTTCATTCAGAGACTACGCCATATTATTGCTACGCATGGTGGATATGTGGAAAATATCGTACTATAGAGTTTCCTAGACCGCAGCGCCATCTGTTGTTGAAAATTGTAACTACTGTAATTTCGAAAGTTTGTCTGCCTGAAAATGTACTGTTGTCCCAAGCATATTGCAACAAACGGTGTATTTCTATCGCTGCTCGTTTAGTTTTTATTGCCGTTTCAAATATACCGGTCATTTTTGAAACACCCTGTATTTGCTACGTAAGTTAAAATCTGAAACGCGATGATTTTTCTGTTATATAATTATTGAGAAACCACATCAGCCACTGTAATTTACGACAAGTTAAATAAGTAATTAAAGATAATTAAGGGTCACTGTAAACCATTTTGATAGTTTTCTCTTTTATGAAACTTACCTTAAATCTAGATTATAGATGTGATATGGCCTAGGTCGTCCTTCGATCCATTGTAGAACTTGGAAACCCATTCAGGGAATATTCGTTCACATTTTTGTTGAACGCAGTTGGTTTTTATCATCCTGTATTAAAATATTTCCTTTTATCAATAGTGCAATTTATAAACAGTGTTTTGTGAGTAGAATAAAATTTCCAATGGTAAACTTAACTGATTTTTCGACGTTATTTTACCAGCTACTTAAAATTGGAAAGCCTTCAACCCACTAAATTTAGTTAGTATTAAGATTCTTTTACAGGAAGTGCAGTGGAGCTGACGCTGAAATCATTAAGTATTTGGTTATATCATCGCTAGTCTGACTGAACTCTTCTGAACTCTACATGCCATGTGTGGTCTGGCGTCTCCTTACCAGCAACAGGTCCCAGGTTCAAGCTAGTCAATTCCCTAAAAAACACGCTCAGAGCGTCGTTGTGCGAAAGTGGTAGGGAGACACGACTTAGAACAAACAGACACCACGCAGAATGCTAGATTATTTATGAAGGATGGATCACATAAAACCTGAAACACAAATATTGCGGAAATGAAAAGTGCTATTGACGTTCGTTTTTCACTGAATAGATTGTTAGTCAGGAGCTCGTACTGTAAACCAATAGACAGATTACTGTGCTTATACTTGGAAAGTGCATGCTTTTGTACAGGCATACACTTTTTGAATGGAACAGTGCCTACTCACATTAACAGAGTAGAGGTAGAGTAGATCAAAAAGTGAGTGTTGTCTGTTGCAGGATTCTAGTGCGAGTAGTTAACGAGAGACCGTATTTTGAAAAGTTCACACACCGACTTTCCTGAAATATCTGCGGTAGCACACACAAAACAACAACAAAACTGCATGCAGTAGTCACATGGTTTCTGATCATTAACGAGACAATTGACCAGCACTTGTTATTTTCAGAATAAACACCGACAACTGCAATACACACTTCGAGTCTGGTATGGAACGACTGCTGCACACGTGCTAGCACTACAGCGGAGATGCCCGAGTAGGCTTCAGTAATACGTCATTGCGTATCATCGAATGTAGTTGTTATGTCCTTGTAGACAGCAACCGTCAGCTTTCCCCACAGAAAAAATTCTACAGGCGTCAAATACGGTAACAGTCCGGTCAAAATGCTGTTCCTCTGCTTCCAATCCAACTGTTTCGAAACAAATAGTGAAGACACGCTGCAGTACTTCGTGCGCAGGACAGCCATCATGTCGTTACCCTAGTCTGCAGGGGAACGTCTTCTAGCATCGGTGAAAGATAAACTGTTAGGGGGCTGCGATACTTGTTTGCGTTCAGTGTTCCGTCTATGAAAAATGGGCCTATAAATTGATGGTTCACTATCCCACACCACATGTTTACTCTGCAACTCTGCATGGTTCCTGATGTTCCACCTAACGAAGCCAACAGGGACTGTCAACAGGTCAATAGCGCATTTTTCGGCGGTTTACATGGTCTAATTGGTAAATGTGGCTTCATCACTAAACAACGTACGTGATACATCCAGAGTTCCTGTCTTAATCCCCATGTACATCTGTTAACACAATTCTCATAACACTTTCGATGCAACTCTTGATGGAGAAACATGTGACAGGGACGGGACCTACGGCGATGGAGAATGCCTATGACGCTTGCCTGACTCATGCCACCTCATCGTGTGATTGCGCAGAATCTAGTGTGCGGATCAATTTCAGCAGCAGAAATAATATTAATTTCCTACTCTTCTGTCGTCACTTTTTACCTTCAGTTATGTTCCCTATACGTTACAGCACCAATCCCACGTAATTGGTTGAAGAGGTTGACAAATAATTGTCTAGACGGTTGACGTCTATTGGGATATCTTGCCGCACACACTGTACAAGAACGCACTGCATTGTAGCTACACTCTCCATACGACCTGAGCATATCCGCTTTCTCTACATTTGTAATTCCCGTCATCCACTCTCGATGTACAGGTTGGACTGTCACATACTAATTGACTAGTAAGTCGCAATGCACTCACGAAACACGCAAACACACTGTAACAAACATAACAACATCATACGTAGAGGCTGAATGGCCCAAACAAGATTCTAAGCTACAAAATTGTTGAGGATTTCGTGGCCACTTGTTGACAAACTGCTTATTTGCTTCTGTCTCAGGTTCTTACGCCGACGTTCGTCTAATGATTTTTCGGACGTTTCGCCGCCACGGGTGGCTGGCATTGTCAAAGCTTCACCCTCCATTGCTGGTGGTGAACTGGAAAATCATCATAAGAACGTCGGCCGAAGAACCCGAGACAGTACCAAATAGGCAGTTTGCCTACCCTACTTCTAGTTTTCTGATGTCAATAGCCACAGTTCCATCTAGAAACGTGTATGTTTGCACAAAATTTACACTTTCTGAGTATTATTATAATCTGTTGACGGAGAACAATGCGAGTCCCTGTGTGTACTAATCCATTCTGTTAGAATCGCACGTCCGCAGGACTTTCCATTTCCGCAATATTTGTGGTAAACTTTTTATGTATGCATATTTTGACGATGCAGTTAATATGCGTAACTCGTTGTTGAACTTGGGTGAACACTAAATATCACTCTTATTGTTCGCTATCACGCAAAGAATATTTTCCTTATAAGTGATGAGTTACCCCAGAAAATTATTCAGATGGTTCAAATGGCTCTGAGCACTATGGGACTTAACATCTGAGGTCATCAGTCCCCCAGAACTTAGAACTACTTAAACGTAACCAACCTAAGGACATCACACACATCCATGCCTGAGGCAGGATTCAAACCTGCCTGCGTAGCGGTCGCGCGGTCTCAGACTGAAGCACCTAGAACAGCTCGGCCACACCGGCCGGCGAGAAAATTATTCCATTACACATTGTTGAATGCTAATATGGAAAATAACTCAAAAAATTGATTCGATTGTTTCCAAAAATAGCAATCATATGAAGAACGTAGGTAGCTGAGCTTAATTGTTTGAGGAGCTTTTGTCATTTGTACACCCAAAAATTTGGAGCATTTTATCCTGTTTATTGCCTCCTGTTCATACGGTGGGCAGGCAAATAGTACGAGATCTACAAGGCATCGAAAACCGTTTGCTCAAAATTATGTAATTAGTAGATGACCCTTATCTCAACTGTTTGAGAAACAGTACAAATGTTCGGGTATAATTAACTTTTTATTGACTCACACTTTATATCAAGTACGTAAGCGAAAATCAACCATATTGAGTTCTCAATCCATGCGTTACATTGGATCATAAAAATGGCTGCCTTCCCTGAATTACTTCTGTCGTCTGTTGCGCAGTGCAGTGAGACAGGCAATTGTGGCTATACCAAGCAGCCGCTCTTCAGTTTTTACTGAAGTAAACACCACAAGACCATGCGACTTCGATCGGCCACCTTGGCATACTGTGGCATGGGACACCATACAGATGCGGTATAAAGTGTCACGGGGTCATCAAATCGACTGCCGTGGTTGCGGACTTATCGGACTTTGGAGCCACTGCTCACTGCTTCTCATTAAAGCAGTTCCTCAACAGGCATCACGACGCTGAGTGCACCTTGCCCTAAGCCTTCCACCACGGAAAACTCTGCGGCAGTACCAGGAATTAAATATGTGTGCTCCGCGTGAGAGTCAGTCGCACTGACCACTGGACTAACAGGCGGTCTGAAAAACGAAAGGCTTCAATTAACAACTTAGAAAATCTCCTCTCTAGACTGAGACATTCGTTAATTGCTTTTCAAGGCACAGTCACACACCTACAAGCAGATGTACTAGCCGTTTATAAACATCTGTCTTAATCTATACAGTGCCACCTGAATAACGAAGGTTAATCTTAAAATTTTATGTATCATCTGCAAAAAAGTTTCGTAATTTTATGCATATAGACTGAAGCGGCGAGCGAAAATTTGTTTGAAGGCCGGAAATGGAAAATGGGTCTCTTGCTTTCAAGGCAGGTGCGTTAACGACTAAGCCACTTTGGCATAGCGGTTCACACAGCTGCACGGTTATGTGTGCCCAGAGTCTTTCACGACGGCATACAACAATAAAACGTTCTCGGTTTTCAAACCGCGTCAAGTCGAATAAAATGCTCGAGCTTTCGATGACCATCTCCGCCATTGTCGTCAGGAGTTCACTGAGTGCCGGGCCTCGCCACTCGCCGAGGATCTTCAGTGGGGGTGGACCTCAACCCGTGGGTGTATGGAGTGTCTCGGTTTTCAAACCGCGTCAAGTCGAATAAAATGCTCGAGCTTTCGGCTTCTCCTCCCGAGTCTGAGTTGGTGAGAGATGCGGACATCGTGGGATGTTTGTCTTCTGGGCGATCCGTAGAGTGCCGGGTCTGCTACTGTTTGATGACATCATCAGCAGCCAATCAGACAGACCGAATGTGGCGCCCGCGCGTAAGTCGACCGGGCGGCTAGCGGAGCTGTTGCCCGTGGCAGCACCGGTGACGTCAGATGACGCCAGGGGCAGGCGCCACGTTTGAAACTGCCGCTCCCGCGTCGCGCATCTGTCTTTGCTTTCTTTCGATGTCCCACGCCCGCCCCCATGCACCGCTGATTGTGTTCGAAAATACAAAAGTGTTGGTTCATGCGTCTACATATTCGCACTCCGTTATAAAGGGCCGGCCGAGATTCGTTTAGACAACAACAATTTCAACAGAGACCAGGGGTACACACTTAGCAGGGCATGGGGACGGGCGTGGGACATCAAAAGAAAGCAAACACAGATGCGCGACGCGGGAGTGGCAGTTTCAAACGTGGCGCCGCCCCTGGCGCCACGTGACGTCACCGGTGCTGCCACGGGCAATAGCTCCGCCACATGCCCGGGTCGACCTACGCGCGCGCGCCGCATAGGGTCTATCTGATTGGCTGCTGATGATGTCATCATGCCTATATAAGCGAGAAACCGTAGCAGACCCGGCTCCTTTGTTATGCCCATCCGGCTTGGATCTCCGCCCCCCCTACCTTTTATAAATCCCTCCAAATCCTTGAACGTCATGCTCTCCGCCTCGCCTATCGCATCCGTCTCCCCTCCCCCATGCAGATCCTGTACGATCTCATCCCCTTCCCCCATCTCCTCTTTTTCCTTGAAAGGATACAGATCCTGTACACCTCCCGCAAACTCGATCCTCCTCACCCGCTCGTCTCCCCGATCCTCTCCCACACCACTGCCACGCCTGTATTCCCACGTCCCACCCGGTCTCCATCTCTCCACCCTCCTTACCCTCTCCCAAGGTGGCTTCCGCCAGCTCCCCCTCCCTGATGATGCCCTCCTCCCCTTCATCTACCCCTCCTACCAACTTTGATCCTCCCGCCCTCCTCCTGTGTTTGCTCCTCTGGGCACCCTCCCTCCCTTCTCTCCCTTTTCCCTCCCTCCTCCTTTTCTCCCCCCTCCTCCCCCGGGCCTCCCCTCCCCTGTCCCTCTCCTCCTGCCCCCGTCTCCTCAGCCATTGGCATCCTTTTTCTCCCCTCTCCCCCACCTCACCCCGTTCCCCTCTTGGCAGGTCCCCGGACTTGCACACGCTACGTGGACATTCGCGCGCCGGAGACCACCGCCATCTGTGTTTCATGTGTGCTGTCGTGTTTAGTGTTCAGCGTTCACCGTCACACTCCCTCGTTCACCAGTGCCATCGTCATCTTCAGTGTTCGTGCGTCATCTCATCAGTTAGCAGTGTGGATTATCGACGAGTGTGAACGGCTCCGTGTTTGTCTCTATGTGTCTCCTGTTTTATTGCCCACCGTTCTGTAACTTGTGTCTTCTCACTGTTTTTGCTGCTTGTGTCTTCTATGGCTGAAGAGCAGCGTAGTGTGCTGCTGACAGCCTGCCTGTTGTACAGGCTTTAAAATAACAATAAAGTAAAAAAAAAAAAAAAAAAGCAGACCCGGCAGTCAGGGAACTCCTGACGACGATGGCGGAGATGGTCATCGAAAGCTCGAGGATTTTATTCGAATTGACGTGGCTTGAAAACCGAAAACGTTTTATTCAGCAGTGCTGTTTACCCAGGCACGCTTCCCTCCTCGATCCAAATTCCCACTTACACACGAAGAGAATTGTTGTTCAAACCTGCCTAGTCGTCAACTACGGGGAGTCCAGGAAACCTCCATTCTCGGATCGCTAGACATCATTCAGACAAACCGTATTAATGACTTTTTATTACAAAAAGGTAAATGACAATACTTTGAGAAGTACATAGATGTGTCGCAAGCAAATGGCGACTTGCAAAATACTAAAAATCTTCAGCATATACAATTCCTAACACAAGTGATGTAACACAGTTGACGCTTGTACACAGTGCGGCTGACCTGCACCTACCTGTGAACATTGTCTCAGCAGATCATCAGTAGGAAACCCGAGTGAAACCTACTGTACTTCGACGTGAACCAGGCTGCAATTTAAGTCACTAATCTACGTTTCGGGAGAAAGTTTTAACACTAAATGAAAGGTTGGAAATTTTGTCCTTAATGAATATGTTCTGAAACTTAGATGAACAAGTATCACTGCCAAACCCGTGCCAGTCTTAACACAGTCACTCACAATCCCTTTCACTTGCGTTAGCAAGTTTATGGTGTTGCATTTCCAGAAAACGTAATAGCTACAAAAATACTGATTGTTTTTGATTGAGAATGCTCGCCAAATACACTCCTGGAAATTGAAATAAGAACACCCTGAATTCATTGTCCCAGGAAGGGGAAACTTTATTGAAACATTCCTGGGGTCAGATACATCACATGATCACACTGACAGAACCACAGGCACATAGACACAGGCAACAGAGCATGCACAATGTCGGCACTAGTACAGTGTATATCCACCTTTCGCAGCAATGCAGGCTGCTATTCTCCCATGGAGACGATCGTAGAGATGCTGGATGTAGTCCTGTGGAACGGCTTGCCATGCCATTTCCACCTGGCGCCTCAGTTGGACCAGCGTTCGTGCTGGACGTGCAGACCGCGTGAGACGACTCTTCATCCAGTCCCAAACATGCTCAATGGGGGACAGATCCGGAGATCTTCCTGGCCAGGGTAGTTGACTTACACCTTCTAGAGCACGTTGGGTGGCACGGCATACATGCGGACGTGCATTGTCCTGTTGGAACAGCAAGTTCCCTTGCCGGTCTCGGAATGGTAGAACGATGGGTTCGATGACGGTTTGGATGTACCGTGCACTATTCAGTGTCCCCTCGACGATCACCAGTGGTGTACGGCCAGTGTAGGAGATCGCTCCCCACACCATGAGGCCGGGTGTTGGCCCTGTGTGCCTCGGTCGTATGCAGTCCTGATTGTGGCGCTCACCTGCACGGCGCCAAACACGCATACGACCATCATTGGCACCAAGGCAGAAGCGACTCTCATCGCTGAAGACGACACGTCTCCATTCGTCCCTCCATTCATGCCTGTCGCGACACCACTGGAGGCGGGCTGCACGATGTTGGGGCGTGAGCGGAAGACGGCCTAACGGTGTGCGGGACCGTAGCCCAGCTTCATGGAGACGGTTGCGAATGGTCCTCGCCGATACCCCAGGAGCAACAGTGTCCCTAATTTGCTGGGAAGTGGCGGTGCGGTCCCCTACGGCACTGCGTAGGATCCTACGGTGTTGGCGTGCATTCGTGCGTCGCTGCGGTCCGGTCCCAGGTCGACGGGCACGTGCACCTTCCGCCGACCACTGGCGACAACATCGATGTACTGTGGAGACCTCACGCGCCACGTGTTGAGCAATTCGGCGGTACGTCCACCCGGCCTCCCGCATGCCCACTATACGCCCTCGCTCAAAGTCCGTCAACTGCACATACGGTTCACGTCCACGCTGTCGCGGCATGCTACCAGTGTTAAAGACTGCGATGGAGCTCCGTATGCCACGGCAAACTGGCTGACACTGACGGCGGCGGTGCACAAATGCTGCGCAGCTAGCGCCATTCGACGGCCAACACCGCGGTTCCTGGTGTGTCCGCTGTGCCGTGCGTGTGATCATTGCTTGTACAGCCCTCTCGCAGTCTCCGGAGCAAGTATGGTGGGTCTGACACACCGGTGTCAATGTGTTCTTTTTTCCATTTCCAGGAGTGTATTAAGTCGGTCGGTACCAAATGCAGTCACAGTTTTTAGCCACCGACCTGCTCAATACACCTTGCGGAATATATGTCTTATCTCGTCACAAAATTCACTTAAAAATTCCGAACTTTCTACACACACATCGGAATAGTTATGCCGTCACTTTCCAACACTTTTTATGTATGAATCACTGCTAGATCCGGCAACTTATCGTGTCCATCGGAACTACTACTGCACACGTCCGATGTCTTTCATGGCTAGGCTTCGACTCCTCCTCTAGAAAACTCTCTGTCTTCTCTACCAGCAGAGAAAGGCGCGCGAAGAATATTGCTTTACCATTGGTCAGTTTGCTCAACAGCCAATAGCAAAACAACGCTCTCCCGCGTCAGTCCGCGCTTTTCATCCATAACCAATGCCAAAATACTAAACCTCATGACTGCACTTTTTACCGACGTAGTTATCTAGTATGCTGTAGTTTTGCTTATGCATAAAGTTATTTACTATTGTTATTTATACCTAAATTAACTTTCCCTTTACCATAAACTTACTTTACAAATCTATTCTACAAAAATCCCCTTTGTCCATATGCATACTTCTTCGAAATGCTCCCACACTAAATCCTACTACATAATTCGTTAAACAATTATCTTCATATTAACATTAATCCTCACTCACGCGTCATTCATAGTGCTAAAAGACATTTATAACATTTTACACACCCAAAAAGACACAATAACACTTTATGAAAATACTATAACAGCTTATGAAAAACATTCTATTACTTTATTGCACTCTATTGGGCACAATCGAAACTAAATCAGTCCCCTATCCAATACTGTCCTCTATCGGCTTATAATGAGTTCTACTCTGCTTTTGTAAATGATGAAAGTCTATGTGAATGCAGCTTGCCGCTAACTTGGTGTAATGTTTTGTCTGTACAGAAGTGTATCTGTCGCCTTTATCGCTCTTTCCCTCTCACACATAAATCGGTACAATAAAGTCAGGGCTTCGTGTTTTCTAGTTAGGCTGATCCGTGAAAAGACAGAGCAACAATTATGCTAATGGAGGATTCTCTCTCTCTCTCTCTCTCTCTCTCTCTCTCTCTCTCTCTCTCTCTGTCCTTTATCTGTGTGCAGTTTAAATATATTATTTACGTGAAATCAGCCTAGTAGAATCTCTGGTGGAGCCCTTCGTCTTAATATTCAGCGGCTGGCTTGCTAGAAAAGATCTTTACATTTGTTATTATTATTAAGCGCTGCATTCAGTTGGGAAAATCGATCGTTTGAACAATTCGTTCAGTTTACGACAAATCTAAAATTTCAGATGTGGACGAAGCCTTTTTGGACGATTTCAAAAAACTCAGAGATTGCAGGCTCTCTTCGTCACAGCTGAAACTTCCCAATTAATTACAGGGCCCAGACAATCATCAATGGTTCAGACAGGGAACTCATTTGTCATTCACTCTAGAATAAAATGGTCACAAACCTTATTTCTGAGGAAAATTGTATATTGAATCCATTTCCGTACATGTTCCGTTTTCTGTTGGTTCCAAGTCTCATGTAATTTTCTTTTACAGGTTTTTCTTTCTCTTTATCTATCACGCTAGCGGCACAAATTTTCCTAGCTCGCTTTAGCGCGAAGAAGAGTAAATAAATCTCCTTTAGCAATCCGATAATCTTCCAACCGATACTTCCGAAGCTGTTCCTCTCTCTCTCTATATAATAACCATGGAGCATACATTTCTGTACCTCCATTGTTCCAAAGAATAAACGTACTAGAAAAATACCTTGGCGTCGACGAGCTGTCGGCGCATATATTACTAGAAAATCTGATCAGATACTTTTCAAACGTAAATACATGTGGATGATTTGGTTGACCATTATTAATTATTGCGTGGTAGAGGGTAATTTTCCGTGGGGAGATTACAATGCCCCTCGCAGCGAGCGAAGTTTGTGAGCTCAATTTTGATTCACCGAACACACTTCGCGAGCTATATATTAGCGTGGATAACCCGGAAGTGATGATTGTCAGTCCTCCGACTGAAAAAGAATATTATATTTGAGACAGACGAAGAAAAGAAATGTTGAAGACAGAAGAAATCAAGAGACCGGTACCGCGGCTGTATTGCTTTTACGTGCATCTAGGTGTTATATTTGCTGTGCACAACCAAGGAAGATGATCTTTCATGAACTGATGTCAGGGTCTACCCATTCGGGAACTTTCTTAAGCAGGGAAACCTTGGAAAACCTCTTAAGCCTACATAGAAGATAGGAAAGCCTGTAGAAGAAAAAAAAATATAATTTTGAAATAGATCTCTAAAGGAAAGACAGGGATCAATTTGTATCACGATTTGGAGAAGAGTGGTTTGTGCCTCTAGCAAAAAAAAACGTTTTACAATAAATAACGTGAATTCTCGTTTTACAATCTTGCTCCTGGTACAATATCTTGCGGTGCTAAACTCCCCCGGGTCTTGCATGTCCCCGACGTCCACATTTGTAGTCGGTCTTCTACGCGGCCCCCTCTGTAGTTGATCTTCTACGGGCTGATACATCAACTACGTGCGCATCCAGTCTCTCGCCACCATCTGTCACTCTCCAGCTCTGAGACACATCTCCCACTTAACTGCCTCCAAGGCAGGATCGTTATATGGCGCTACGCCTCAACAGGTCGCTAGTCTTGATGCTTCTGTAGAACCGGGTCACGGCCAGTCGGCGCGGCGCATATGTCCTTATTGCACAGAGGCCGCTGCTGTCGCTTTGTCGTCCTGGAGACGGGTTGGTCAGCGTGCAATAGGCTGATGTCATATCACAGCCCTGTCTGCTCTCTGGTTTCCGATTGGCGTGCCGGCGCTTTACTTTACGCCGTAACATTCCCCCCTTCCCCCACCCCCCACCCCCCACCCAAACGACGGACCGTCGTCGTAAAGGATTCACGACAATGGCGAGAGAGGCAGGAGCGTGGACGTTCTGAGGGACTGAAAACTGTAGCTGCAGGGGCTGAAGACTTTCAGTCGTACCCCGCCATCCAGCGGAAACGACCGGAAGGGCACGCTTCCACCTGCTGAGGCCCATAACCAGATGTAGAAGGCGTCAGCTGCTGCGGTGTGGACGGGTCCAACTCCATCGGTAGGACGAGAGGAGGCGGAGGAAGCGAAAGCTTTGTGTCCATGGGGTCGTCCCGCGGTGTCGTGATGACACCCTCTGGTGGCTGCTGTGGCCGCGTTGTCCTTTGTATCCGTGAACCTGGGGGAAGAGGCACAGAAGGATCATCGTGCACGTGACAGTGGCAAAGTTGATTGTGATGTCGGAGCTGCAATTGTCGGTCCCTGAAATTAGATACATGCATGCACCAAATCGACGAATGATCTCGCCCCGCGCTCACCGTCTGCTGCCGATAAAAACCGTGAAAAACACAATACCATGTTGCTCGAAGCGATACTTGTGGCCTTCCTTCGTCGCAGGACACAGAGGATGGTGGAGCAGTGTCCGATTTTGGTGGCCGTGAAGCAATGGTCCATCTCGTGGATGTGAACGACAGGAGGCGAGAAACAGTTGCAATGCTTGATCCCTGATGTGTGCGGTGTGAAGTTTGGCCATCTGCTGCCTAAACGTTCTGATAAAACGTTCCGCTTCGCCGTTTCACTGTGGATGCAACGGTGCACTAGTTAGATGCTGTATGCCATTGCGTTCACAGAATGTTTCAAATTCATTTCACGTGAAGTGACGACCGTCGTCTGACTGAGTGACTTCAGGCAAACCTTCGAGGCAGAAAATAGAGGACACCGCCTCAATTGTGCTACGTGACATCATCGATTTCATTGGAACAGCAAAAGGAAACTTGCTATAAGTGTCTACCACGCTCAACCAACGAGTGTTCCAAAAACGTCCCGCAAAGTCTACGTGCACACTTTTCATGATGGTTGCGACCTAGGCCAAGCAGAGAATTTTAGTGGCGGAGCGGACTCATTTTCTGCACATGCGTGACTCTGTTACGTCATCTGTACGATCTTGGTATCCACACCCTGCCAAGTACAGTGTCAACCTACTAACTGTTTCGCACGAACAATACCCCAGTATCCTTGGTGAAGTAACTGAAACACATCTGCTTGCAAAGCTTTCAGAATCAACATACATGACTGTCCACTGTTATTCCGAACAAGAATCACACCTTGCTGCATAGCTAATCTATGCCGACGTGCAAAGTATCGACGCACCACAGAGCTCTTGATGTTGTGCAATGAGCGGGGCCAAGATGTACGAATGTAGTTTAGCAAAAGATCGGAATCGGCTTCCATGGCCTGTGCAGTTTTCCGATAGTTCAGGGGAAAGGACTCAAGCAGTTCAGAATCCTGAGCATCTATGTGACAACAAGATGCAGCAGAAGCGTCAAAGTCCGTATCAGGGCCAATCTGAAGACGTGAAAGTGCGTCCGCATTACAATGTTTAGCTGTCCGACGATATACAATCTCGTACTGATATTGAGACAGCAACAAAGCTATTTTTGAGCAGTTCGTACGGGAGCCGGTTTGGTCTGATGAAACAAGGACTGCAGTACGGGAACCGGTTTGGTCTGATGAAACAAGGACTGCAGTGACTTGTGGTCCGTTACTAAGTAGAATTTTCTGTCACACAAGTAGTGGTGGAATTTCGTGACACCATACACAATAGGCAATGCCTCTTTCTCTAATTTGTGGCCGGCTGCTGGTGGCCGTGCGGTTCTAGGCGATACAGTCTGGAACCGCGGGACCGCTTCGGTCGCAGGTTCAAATCCAGCCTCGGGGATGCATGTGTGTGATGTCCTTAGGTTAGTTACGTTTAAGTAGTTCTAAGTTCTTGGGGACTGTTGATCTGAGATGTTAAGTCCCATAGTGCTCAGAACCATTTGAACCATTTTTCAAATTTGTGATTGGTTACACTGAGCTCTGGACAACACTTTTGATGCGAAAGCAATAAGCCTGTACCTATCACCAAATCTGTGCGAAGGCACTGCACCTATTCCGTAAGAGGAAGCGTCAACTTGCAACACAACTGGTTTGTCAGGATCAATGTGAACCAAGCATTGATCATTAAGCAATGAATCTTTAACTTTTTGAAAAGCTTCTTGGTACTCATTTGTCCAAATAAAAGAGTGGTTCTTGCGACGCAAGCGATGCAATGGAACTGCGATTTGTGCAGCATTCCGTTTGAAACGAATATAATAGTGCATTTTCCCTAAGACTGACTGCAGTTCAGTGAGATTGCGAGGAATTGGTAGGTTACGTATGGCTAACAAGTGTGACATGAAATACATAACATGACCAAGATACTGTAATCAGGTTTTAAAAAATCACACTTTTCCAGTCTACACTTTAGGCCTGCATCAGATAACACACGAAACAAAGCACGCAAATTTGCAACGTGTTCTTCAGGCGTACGACCTGCTACGACAGTATCATCCAGATAGTTTGAACTGTTTGGTACTTAAGCAGTCAGCTGTTCCAGATGCTGTTGTAACATGGCGGGTACGGAAGCACTGTCAAAAGGCAAACGTAAATATGTAAACAAGCCCAAAGGAGACCACGGGCACCATCTTTTACATCTCAGTGCAGATTTTGGCATATGTTGACATCATAGCACGGACAGTACCAGCACTGAAAGAAGCTTTTACACCCTTAAGTCAAGCAAGTAAGAAGATGGGTGTTATGATAAATGAAGAACTAAATACATGGCCTGTGGAAAAGCATATCAAGCCAATATGCCGTCAACTTTCGGGGTGAATGGATGCACATTTGAAAGTGTTGATAGCTTCAAGTACCTTGGTTCCACAGTCTAACAACCCTACCACAACAAAGGTAAAAAATTAATTATGATTGTAGTGTCGCTCACGCTGCTAAATATTGCATTTTCGGGCAACACAAAGTTATATTATGTGGCATGTGTCATTAGAGCACAGTTAATAAAGTCATTTCTTGAAATAATGGATAAACTAGGCACTTATCTTTTCGTGTTTCCCTCGCTGGTCTCGTTGTGAACTCATGTCTCAATCGTCGAAAATCTAGGTAGTGATGATTTCAAGCTCGGGTACAAACTGGCCTAGGTGTTATTCTGCGATATTCAAAAGTTTTATAGGTATGTTTCATAAATCATTCTTGAAGATTAAACTTTTGCGAGGTAGGATAATAGTGATGTGAAAAAGGAATCAGCACTTCGAATTTAAATTACACTTCTTTTTATTACTTTTGCTGCAATATCACGTAACTCGTTCCAAAATGAAATGAAATCTGATTGTTGTCACAGAAATATGTTAACTATTTTACAGAAACTCAGTAGAATATTGCTGGTATCGAGAGGTTGAGGTGAGGTGCCATAATGGTTACGTAATTCAAGTACCATTACAACAGTCACGTGCTTTAATGACAAAAAAAAAATGGCTCTGAGCACTATGGGACTTAACTTCTAAGGTCATCAGTCCCGTAGAATTTAGAATTACTTAAACCTATCTAATCTAAGGACGCCACACACGTCCATGCCCGAGGCAGGATTCTAACCTGCGACCGTAGCGGTCGCGCGGTTCCAGACTGTAGCGCCTTTAACCGCTTGTCCACCCCGGCCGGCCTTTAATGACATCTCAACTGAAATTAACATTAGGCTGATATCAGTAAATAAGGCATATTTCGCCTTGAGTAATTTATTCAGTCAAGACTCCCCAAGAAAATTCACTATTTATGAAACCTTTATTAGACCAGTTCTCACTTACTCTTAGGAAACATAACTCTTGGCGGAGACCGATGCAAGGCTGCTCAATGGATTTGAGAGGAAAGTTTTGAGGCGAATAATTAGACCTGTGTTTGACGGAGGACAATGGAGGAAAAGGTACAATGCAGAATTGTATACTATATATGCCGATGCTCCTGTAACAAAAATCATACGATCAGGAAGGATAAAATGGGCAGTTATGTGGCAAGAATGGAGGAGTCTGAGATGATAAAGAAGATTCTCTTTGGTAATCCAGGAGGACAAAGTGGGCGAGGTCGACTTCGAGCAAGGTGGCTGGTTGGAGTCGAAGAAGACCTACGGAAGCTTGGATGCAGAAACTGAAGGAGGATAGCATGTGACCGTGATGGATGGCGGAAACTCGTTGGGAAGCCCAAGATTCATCATGGACCGTAGTGCCACAGAAGAAGAAGAAGAACAAGAAGAAGAAGAAGAAGAAGAAGAAAAGAGTGTTCACAACATAGAAATTTTTAGATTCTTTATCTAGTGGTATTTGAAGATATGTCGCGCAAATCAGTTTTTGAAAAGTAGCGACTAACGCCCAGTCGACTGAAGACTTAAAGTCAACACAGAGGCGAATGCGACCTGAAGGTTTGGAAAGAGAAACCAGTGGATTTGACCATTGACTAGCTGATATGGGCGCTAAAACTCCGCTATCTTGCAATCCCTTAAGTTCAGCGGCCACTTTGCCCCATAATGCAAGTGGAACAATTCTGGCCAGGCAAAATTTCGGCCAAGCATTGTCCTTCATAATAATGTGTGCATAAAAATTTTTGGTGTTGCCTAAACCTTCAGAAGAAAAGTTCTGGGAATCCTTTCAGCAAGCAAGCTAGCTACATTGAATACAGTCACTGACAACACATTGTCCTGAATATTAAAGCCAAACAAATCAAATGAATCAGTTCCAAATATGTTCTCACAATCGAGTGATTGTAGGACAGTGAAAGTTACTGTTCGTGTATGTCTGCGATACATGCAGGCGAAGTACATTTTCTCAGAATGGGGATGTCTTGAGCATTATAAGCCGTCAGGTGTGTGCTAGTGATAGACAGGCATGGGGGGCCTAACAGTTCATACGCGTTACGATTCAGGAATGTAACACAGGCACCCGTGTCCAGCTGAAATTTCACACATTTTCCACTAATGTGCAGATGATGAAAAAGCTTGTTGGACTGGCATAGCACTGAAGAAACTGTTTTCCGACTAGTTTTTCTAATGCCTGCAGTAGGTTTTGAACACACTGCATTGATTACACGGGCCTTGAGAGTAGACTTTTGTGAGTGGGCAGAATTCTTGTGTTTGTTTTGTTGCAAACATACGGATTGTACGTGTTCTTTCTTGCCACAAGCGTAACACTTTGCCTGTCGGGACGGGCAATCTTGACGGTTGTGCAGTGAGTAGCACCGTGAGCATGACTGAATTCTGTGCGCCTGTTTAGATACCTGTTTATGTGGCGTGGCGTGCACAAGCTGTAGCTGCCTAATGGGCCAATCGTAAGCAAGGGACGACTCAACCCGAGAAACTGGTGGCTGCTCAAACTTAACGGCTGACACAGCACCTGAATGTTAGTTCAAATGGTTCAAATGGCTCTGAGCACTATGGGACTTAACATCTGTGGTCATCAGTCCCCTAGAACTTAGAACTACTTAAACCTATCTAACCTAAGGACATCACACACATCCATGCCCGAGGCAGGATTCGAACCTGCGACCGTAGCGGTCACGCGGTTCCAGACTGAAGCGCCTAGAACCGCACGACCACACCGGCGGGCTGAATGTTAGTGATCTAGTAGTTACACTACGTGCTGAAGTGATGGATCTGACTGTTTCATATCTGTTATGTAAGCCTGACATCAGTCACATTGTAAACGATAGCATCACGCAACATAAGATCGGAATATAAAGCACCGCAAGCACGTTTGAAATTCCTCGTCATACCCTGCAAATCTGTTAACCACTCGCGATAAGTTTGTTGTGACTGTTTCTTGTAATTAAAGAATTGATACCAGCCGCCACCGCATTTACTTGTTGATCATAATAGTTAGTTAGCGAAAGTATAACCTCACCATACGAAAGTTCACTAGGAGTGGCGTTAGGGAACAATTTCTGAATGAGGTGAAACACTGCACTTCCTACCATGGACAAAGGTAATGTAGTTTCTCAGTACCTGATATGTTGTGAGCCGTTACGTAGGCTTCAAACTGTTGCAACCACTCCAGCCATTCATCAGCTTTGTCATTAACCTGGCGAAAAGGCGTTGTAGCACTTGGAGCTATTGTCGCTGCTCGGGATGCTGTGTTGGTAGATTGGTTCACCAGGAGATGTTTTAACGTGTTAAGCAGCGTAGTTATTTCTTAAGTCGGAAACTGAAACATATGTGTTACCTGCGTTGCATCCATCGCTTGCAGCTGAGGCGCCTGAGCATTGGGTGGGAGAGGTGGGTTGCTCATAGTGGGCGAGACAAAAACAATAAACAGACAAGGCAAGCAATAAAAATGAACACATAAGCAAAGAAAATTTCGGCAACGCCCACCTGAAAACACTGATTAGCAAACACACTTTAAGAGATACTGTTAAAGCAAGTAAAGACACCCCTGCAAAGAAGAGACAAAGTAGAATTAAGGCACCAGCAAAACACGAAGGAAAATCAGTGGCCGCTAGGTGCTGTGTTCTTCAGATAACTCGTCGCCAAATTTTGAATCCTGCCTGCTCGTCACCTACGGGGAGTGTAGGAAACCTGCTTTCTCAGATCCCTAGATAACATTCAAACAAATCGTATTAATGAGTTTTTATTACAATAAGTGACAATACGTACACAGATGTGTCGCAAGCAAAGGGCGACGTGCAAAATAAGAAATCTCTTCAATATACAGGGTGGTCCATTGATCGTAACCGGGCCAAATATCTCACGAAATAAGCGTCAAACGAAAAAACTACAAAGAACGAACCTTGTTTAGCTTGAAGGGGGAAACCAAATGGCGCTATGGTTTGCCCGCTAGATGGCACTGCCATAGGTCAAACGGATATGAACTGCGTTTTTTAAAATAGGAACCCCCATTTTTATTACATATTCGTGTAGTACGTAAAGAAATATGAATGTTTTAGCTGGACCACTTTTTTCGCTTTGTGATATATGGCGCTGTGATAGTTACAAACATATGGCTCACAATTTTAGACGACAGTTGGTAACAGGTAGGTTTTTTAAATTAAAATACAGAACGCAGGCACGTTTGACACTTTATTTTAGTTTTTCCAATGTGGTCATGGTGTGGGTTCCTGTAGTCATGTCCTAGTCCATGAACCACGGGCAACTTATGAGTGGCCAAGTAATGGTTCCGACAATCGGGATACCAGTTACTTTGGAATAAGGCTGGGCATCTCGGACATATTCTGAGTCGTGGTCACCTTTGTGCTCATACGGCAAAGACTACTAAATCCACCGGTTAGTCCCTCAGCCGTTAGGGGTAAAACCCAATGGGATCCGGGGCAAGTAAGGCTAGCAACCTGCTTCCCTGGTACTTTAAATACGATGCTGGCAACAATCAGAGCAAAATGCCTCGGACCTTTGGAGGTAACGGAGTCCCACCCCTAACTGACAAACCAGGGACTCCTAAGATACGACTTGGCAAACAAATGGTAATGAGATGGGAAGCTATTAATACCAATGGGGGCTACTCTGGGTAGAGCTGGCAGAGGCTGCAAGTAAGATGGGGCTGGACGTTTCAGCTGTCAGTGACATTCGGGTAAGGGGTGGGAAAGAAGAGGAAGTGGGAGAATACAAGGTCTACCTGTCAGGAGTCAAAGCAGGAATACCACAATGGGGTGTAGGGCTTTACATCAGGAAAGAAATGGAACCCAGCGTAGTTGCAATAAGGTATGTAAACGAACGACTGATGTGGAAAGATTTGACAGTGTCTAGTAAGAAAATTAGGATTGTGTCAGTATATTCGCATTGTGAAGGGACAGATCAAGATAAGATGGATAGTTTTTATGAGGCACTCAGTGATGTAGTTGTTAGAGTAAAGGACAAGGACAGTGTTCTGCTCATGAGCGATTTTAACGCCAGGACTGGAAATCGAACAGAAGTGTATGCAAAGGTTATGGGTAAATTTGGAGAGGATATGGAGGCCAACAGGAACGGGAAACAACTCTTGGATTTCTGTGCCAGTATGGGCTTAGTAATCACAAACTCTTTTTTTAAACATAAGAACATTCACCGGTATACTTGGGAAGGCAGGGAACCAGATCTGTCATTGACTATATAATAACAGATCAGGAATTCAGGAAGGCTGTGAGGGACACACGTGTTTTCGGGGGATTCTTTGATGACACTGATCATTATTTAATCTGCAGTGAAATTGGGATTGTGAGGCCGAAAGTGCAGGAGGTCAGGTCCATATGTAGGAGGATAAGAGTGGAGAAACTTCAGGATAAGGAAATCAGGCACAAGTACATAACAGCGATCTCAGAAAGGTACCAGTTAGTTGAATGTAGTCAATTACAGTCATTGGAAAAGGAATGGACAAGGTACAGGGACACAATACTAGAAGTGGCTAAAGAATGTCTTGGAACAGCGGTGTGTAAAAGTAGGATGAAGCAAACAGCTTGGTGGAATGACACAGTCAAGGAAACCTGTAAAATGAAAAAGAAGGCGTATCAAAAATGGCTACATACTAGAACTCAGGTAAACAGAGAAAGTTACGTTGAAGAAAGAAACAAAGCCAAACAGATAATTGCAGCATCCAAGAAAAAATCTTGGGAAGACTTTGGAAACAGGTTGGAGACTATGAGTCAAGCTGCTGGAAAACCATTCTGGAGTGTAATTAGCAGTCTTCGAAAGGGAGGTACGAAGGAAATGACAAGTATTTTGGACAGGTCAGGAAAACTGCTGGTGAATCCTGTGGATGCCTTGGGCAGATGGAGGGAATATTTTGAAGAGTTGCTCAATGTAGGTGAAAATGCGATCAGTAATGTTTCAGATTTCGAGGTAGAATGGGATAGGAATGATGATGGAAATAGGATCACATTTGAGGAAGTGGAGAAAATGATCAATAGATTGCAGTGCAATAAAGCAGCTGGGGAAATACAGTGGAACGTCAGGTCTTAAATGGCTACACAGGATAATTGAAATGGCGTGGGAGTCGGGACAGGTTCCATCAGACTGGACAAAAGCAGTAATCACACCAATCTTTAAACATGGAAACAGAAAAGATTGCAACAACTACAGAGATATCTCTTTAATCAGCGTTGTGGGTAAAATATTCTCAGGTATCGTTGAAAGGAAAGTGCGAGTATTAGTTGAGGACCAATTGGAAGAAAATCAGTGTGGGTTTAGGCCTCTTAGAGGTTGTCAGGACCAGATCTTTAGCTTACGGCAAATAATGGAGAAGTGTTATGAGTGGAACAGGGAATTGTATCTATGCTGTATAGATCTAGAAAAGGCATATGACCGGGTTCCTAGGAGGAAGTTATTGTCTGTTCTACGAGATTATGGAATAGGAGGCAAACTTTTGCAAGCAATTAAAGGTCTTTACATGGATAGTCAGGCAGCAGTTAGAGTTGACGGTAAATTGAGTTCATGGTTCAGAGTAGTTTCAGGGGTAAGACAAGGCTGCAACCTGTCTCCACTGTTGTTCATATTATTTATGGATCATATGTTGAAAACAATAGACTGGCTGGGTGAGATTAAGATATGTGAACACAAAATAAGCAGTCTTGCATATGCGGATGACTTAGTTGTGATGGCAGATTCGATTGAAAGTTTGCAAAGTAATATTTCAGAGCTAGATCAGAAATGTAAGGACTATGGTATGAAGATTAGCATCTCCAAAACGAAAGTAATGTGAGTGGGAAATAAATATAAACGGATTGAGTGCCAAATAGGAGGAACAAAGTTAGAACAGGTTGACGGTTTCAAGTACTTAGGATTCATATTGTCACAGGATGGCAACATAGTGAAAGAACTGGAAGCGAGGTGTAGCAAAGCTAATGCAGTGAGCGCTCAGCTACGATCTACTCTCTTCTGCAAGAAGGAAGTCAGTACCAAGACTAAGTTATCTGTGCACCGTTCAGTCTTTCGACCAACTTTGTTGTATGGGAGCGAAAGCTGGGTGGATTCAGGTTACCTTATCAACAAGGTTGAGGTTACGGATTGAAAGTAGCTAGGATGATTGCGGGTACTAGTAGATGGGAACAATGGCAGGAGGGTGTCCACAACGAGGAAATCAAAGAAAAACTGGGAATGAACTCTATAGATGTAGCAGTCAGGGCGTACAGGCTTAGATGGTGGAGTCATGTTACACGCAAGGGAGGAGCAAGGTTACCCAACAGACTCATGGATTCAGCAGTTGAGGGTAGGAGGAGTCGGGGCAGACCAAGGAGAACGTATCTGGATTCGGTTAAGAATGATTTTGAAGTAATAGGTTTAAGATCAGAAGAGGCACCAATGTTAGCACTGAATAGGGGATCATGGAGGAATTGTATAAGGGGGGCTATGCTCCAGACTGAACGCTGAAAGGCATAATCAGTCATAAATGATGATGATGATGATGAATGTGATACATGTACCTTTGTGAACTTATCTTTTCTAAGAACGCAAGCTGTTACAGCATAATTACCTGTAAATACCACATTAATGCAATAAATGTTCAAAATGATGTCCGTCAACCTCAGTGCATTTGGCAATACGTGTAACGACATTCGTCTCAACAGCGAGTAGTTCACCTTCCGTAATGTTCGCACATGCACTGACAAAGCGCTGACGCATGTTGTCAGGCGTTGTCGATGGATCATGATAGCAAATATCCTTCAACTTTCCCCACAGAAAGAAGTCCGTGGACGTCAGATCCGGTAAACGTGCTGGCCTTGGTATGGTGCTTCGACGGCCAATCCACCTGTCATGAAATACGCTATTCAATACAGCCTCGACCGCAGGCGAGCTATGTGCCGGACATTCATCATGTTGGAAGTACATCGCCATTCTGTCATTCAGTGAAACATCTTGTAGTGACATCGATAGAACATTACGTAGGGAATCAGCATACATTGCACCATTTTGATTGCAATCGATGAAATGGAGGCCAATTATCCTTCCTCCCATAATGCAGTACCATACATTAACCCGCCAAGGTCGCTGATGTTCCACTTGTTACAGCCATCGTGGATTTTTCCGTTGCCAAATAGTGCATATTATGCCGGTTTACGCTACCGCTGTTGGTGAGTGACGATTCGTCGCTAAATACAACGCGTGCAAAAAAATCTGTCATCCATAATTTGGCTTGTGCCCAGTGGCAGAACTGTACACGACGTTCAAAAACGTCGCCATGCAATTCCTGGTGCATATAAATATGGTACGGGTGCAATCGATGTTGATGTAGCATTCTCAACACCGACGTTTTTTGATTCCCGATTCTCGCGCAATTTTTCTGCTATTGATGTTTGGATTAGCCGCAACAGCAGCTAAAACACCTACTTTGGCATCATCATTTGTTGCAGGTCATGGTTGACGTTTCACATGTGGCTGAACACTTCCTGTTTCCTTAAATGACGTAACTATCCGGCGAACGGTCCGGACACTTGGATGATGTCGTCCAGAAAACCGAGCAGCATACGTAGCACACGCCCGTTGGGCATTTTGATCGCAATAGCCATACATCAACACGATGTCGACCTTTTCCGCAATTGGTAACCGGTCCATTTTAGCACGGGTAGTGTATCACGAAGTAAAAACTGTCCACACTGGCGGAATATTACGTGATACCACGTACTTATACGTTTTTGACTATTACAGCGCCATCTATCACAAAGCTAAAAATGTGGTCCTACTAAAACGTACTACACGAATATGTAATAAAAATGGTTATTACTATTTTAAAAAACGCAGTTGATATCCGTTTGACCTATGGCAGCGGCATCTAGCGGGCCAACCATACCGCCATCTGGTTTCCCCCTTCAAGCTAGACACGTTTCATTCTTTGTCTTTGTAGTTTTTTCGTTGATGCTTATTTCGTGAGATATTTGGCTCAGTCAGTATCAATGGACCACACTGTATACAATTCTTAATACAAGTGAAGTACTACAGTTGACGCTTCTATACAGGTCTCTAGTCTTACAGCTTCTATAGGACTGGGCCATGGCCAGTCGGCGCGGCGATTATGTCCTCTTCACACAGAGGCCGCTGCCATCGCATTGTCGTACTGGAGAGGGGTTGGTCAGCTTGCAGTTGGGTGACGTCTTCTTCACAGTCCTCTGTGATTTCTCGTTTCCGGCTGCCTTGCCAGCGCTTGACTTTATAGCGTAACAATTGTCCAGGCACCTCAGCATTGAACGTAAATGGGGGATCCAGCATGAAATCCAGGAGCAGGTACTTATACACATGAAGTGACACGGTTTCAGAGACTTATTGGTCTCATAAAGACATGACTTTATGTATACAGACTGAAACGGCGAGTGAAGGAAGGGGGAAGTTAAAGTGAACTGGGGCTGCAGTAGGAATTTGAATCGAGGAGGCAGGCGTGCCGGGGTAATCTGTGCAGTGGTGTGACCTCTGCGTCGAAGTGGCTTAGTGGCTAACGCACCTGTCCAGTAAGCAGGGCACCCAGGTTCGATTCTCGGTCTTGGTAGAAATTTCCACTCGCTGCTTCATTCTAAATTCATAAAATCGTACATGTATGAGACCTGTAAGGTCTCTGAAACTCATTTCATTTGTATAAATTACGTAATTACGTGTTTTCTTTCTAGTGGGTATAATAATGGATGATATGTACTGCTCAAAAGAAATTAGGAAAAGAACTGCAATGGCAAAAGAAGAATTCGAGAGGAAACAGAAAATACTTTGTGGACCACTAAACAAAGATCTGAAGAAAAAACTTGCCAAATGTTACATCTGGAGCGTTGCACTATATCGTGCGGAGACCTGGACATTGAAGAAGGAAGATGAAAGAAGTTTGGAGGCACTGGAGATATGGATATGGAGAAGAATGGAAAAAGTGAAATGGGAAAACCGAATAAAGAATGATGAAGTACTAAGAAGAGTTGGAGAAGAAAGAAACATGCTGAAAGTCGTCAGAAAGAGAAAACGGAACTGGATTGGAGATTGTTTGAGGAGGGGACTGTTTATTGAAGGAAGGAGTAGAAGGAATGGTGGAGGGAAAAAGGGAAAGAGGAAAATGAAGATATCAAATGCTGGACACTATCAAAGGAGACAAATATTCAGAAATGAAAAGACTGGCTATGGACAGGCAAAAGTGGAAGAGGATTAACCCATGACAAGATCTGACGTAAGGCGGAATATCATACTACTACTACTACTATCTAGGTGCATCTCTGCGACCGAAATATAAACAGAATTCCATGTACATTCATACATAACAACAGCGCTGTAGCAGACAAAACAAAATGACACAGCCCATCGATAAAGTGAGTATCATGCAGAAATTTGCTATCTGAAACTGAAAGGAAACAAGGCTCCAGAATTTCATGTTGAGCTGGTGGAAGATTACAGCAACAATATACCGTCACAAGACAGAGAGGTTGGGTGCAGACACACTTCCAATCTTGCCAAAGAAGGCAAATAATGAAGTGGCGTATCATCTCTCTGTGAGAAAGAAAATAATAATAATAAAGAACTTATAGAAATGGAGGCCCTAGTTCTCGAAGATCAGTCTATCAAAAACCCTGGCGATAGTGGGAAAAGTGACAGCTAATTATGGATCAGTTTTCAGTACCTTGCACAATATAGTGCCGGTTGGGTTTTCTGACGAGCCACATCCTTTTTCAAAGTCCGTCGAGCCAAATAATTGCGAGAATGCTTAAGGTGTGTCAGGAAACCCAGACGTCATCGCTAGCTGCCTAAGCATCATGAACGAGTTCGGAGAGTATTACTGTACCATAAAGAATCAAAGTGAGTGGGCGTAACACGTGCATTCACCATTGTCAAGGTAGGCAAAAACTCAACCGTCGATGAGAATGGAGTTGTTGAGTGCTTTTCCCCAATGTGTGGTGTTAAATATAATATGCTCGCAGTGCAGATCTTCGCGTTGACATACTATCGAACTCTCCTGACATTCTGAGAGGCTAGCAAGAGCATCGCAGGACGCTTGTAACCTTCCCGTGTAAACAAAAAAGTATAAAATAAAGATGTGTAACCTTGCCGAACAGAAAATAATAATAATTAAATTTGGGTAATTAAATTCTGACGTATGAAAGCTGATAAATCTTAACTCATTAAAAAATGATAAATTTTGACGTAAGCAGCGCTACGCCATGGCCCTCTGATATCGATCTGAATCTGTCCGTGAGAAATAAACTGAAAAATTCGTACTTCGTGATGGTGTCGCCGGATAACGCTGTCTGTATATCTGCTCTTAAATGGCACAGCTTAGTGCAATGCTAGCCTACCTACTAAAACTGGATAGCATTTGTCTGAGATCTGAATTAAGAGAAAAACTGATTTCACTTAGTGACAAACCTGCACAGCTAGTCGTCTGATTACTGAAGAACACATGACTATGATCTGACAAAAATTCTGGAATATTTTAATTTACATAAGTGACTAGATTGGGAATGGAAATGACTTAAGGGCAAATTATATTTTTATAGTTCACTGGTAATTTACGTTATTGATTGAGGTCTACAATCCATTACACGGAAAAACTGAATATATTACAAATCTTGGTCAACTGGTGCTGACGAATCACAAAAGAAAAGATTGAAACAAATTCATATTAACATCTCAGAAAGTGACTTAACTACGTGCATGCCATTACATATAATAAAATTTACCTTACAATAGATGACTGACTTAATTACACTGTTGATTTTTCATTATATTAACAATTATTCATTTGGTCATCATCATCTCTCCATGGTATCATTTAGTTCTGCGGGTGATCACAATTATTATTCGGTTCCATATAATAAAATTTTATAATTCGTTCTGCACTGTGAGTTTAACAACTACTGACTGTAGACTGCGCTGTACCAGCGACAGACTACAACTACACTGTAGCAGCGAGTGACTGCAACTGCGGCAGAGACTGCTCTGACCTGCGACTCTATAGCAGCTCTGTTTTGACAGGGGCAAAGATATTTTCTGTCTCAGGCAGCGCCTGTGAATTGTCGTTCTAGCGAGTGAGCAATACATCGAGATTACATTTGCTCCAGCAGGGTGGTGAACCCCTCACAAGCTGACAAAAGGGGTGGTTCAGTTCTGCAATAACTCACCAGCTCACTCCGCACGGGTCACGGTCATATGTCGCTTCTTTAGGTTATCGCATTTTGTCTCACTCTCCGTGACTATGTCATCCCGGGAATTATTCTTCTTACCTCTGATGAACAAACAATTGTGTGTCATTCATATCCAGAGTGATGACGAGTAATTTAGAGGTGAAATGTTTCCTGAACAGCCAGATTTTCTACACCCAAGGTCTCCACGATGTCTTGCATCGGTGGGAAAAAATATGTTCCGCTGAAGGTTGAATATCTAGATAAGGACTACAAGTAAATCTCATAGTCACAGATGCATTTAATAATAAACACGATACGATCATCCCCCGTGATAGTTTCCGACCACTGGTTCCTCACCTCGAAACATACAGTCCAAGATCCTCTACTGTCCATATGTTTGGAAGGGTTTGGAATACCCTTAATTCACACCAGAACTTTGTGTCCAAAGCATCGCATTTCGCCGTCTGCAAAATACACTTCCGCTTTTGGGTTATCTAACACTAATGTAATAATTCGAACTACTTCCCCTTCATCAGAATTTCTTCCTCCCTTTCTTCGTCCCACTTATTCACTCATTAACCGTGTACTGACACACAAAATATTTCAACAGGTTTAGACCACTATCTGTTTATTGGATATGGATGATTTTACGTTGATATGATTGGAAATTGCGGTAAATCCCCTTAAAAGTTTTCAGACTGTGGCACAACGGAACTTGGAACGATAATTCCATCTGAAATCTTCGCACATCGTGGTAGATTGTGCATCACAGCTCTTTGCCGGCTGACAGTGTGTACAGTCTGTAACAAATAGGCTGGCAGTACCTTGACAAGACACGGGAAAGTGGTGATTAGGCGCCAGACACACGATATTATACACGTGCATCTGTGATACTATTAAATATTTTATGGTTGTACGATTTATGAATATTTTAAAAAAGAACTTAATGTTTCGATAACAATGGTGCAACACGCTGAGGCCTATACATGGCGTTGAAAAATATTTACCCGAATTTCAATTAAATAGTGTTCTAAAATCTCAATAATGATTTCTGTCTGACTATATGTGCAGTACCTTCAATTATTTTATGTATTACTTACGACTATGAAGCTAAAATGAAAAGCAATCTACATAACAGTTTCATTTGAGGTTTTCTTCAGACATGTTTTATAATGTTAAAAATGTTAGTGTTCGTTTCTGTCTAGACAAATACTCATAAAGGAATCATTTAAGTGTTTCCACTACATAAAATACGTCATTATTTGTCAAAAAATTTTCCTAGTATCGTGCTGCCTCATAACGGAGAGAAAGAAGAAGACCACTTTAACAGTAGCCGAAACGTTGGTTTCTCCAGCACTTTATTTTACCTATGAGGCGGTACTACGTCCAAAAGACATTTGTGTCAACTGATACTGGCCGTAGAAGCCTGCGCAGTTATTTACGTCATTATTTCCTCAGGTAGAGCCTGATTTCTTTTTCATTCTGAATAACAGTTACGGATAAGACAGATTCAAAGATGAGTTATTTTGAAAAATGTTCACCTTAGGAATTTTACTGTAAGTTGAATAAAACGCTACTTGCCACCCGTAACACGCAGTTGGTACCGGTAACGAAGAAATAATACGTTCTACAAAATACGATTTAACTTTCTGTGAATCTCCCGACTTTATTGCCCGAAATACGTTCATTAAACTGTAACATTTCCGCTATACCGACTTCGGCAGGTTATTTATAACGCGGTAAATATGTTATGTTGTCTATGCCAGGAGGCATTTAAGAATTAGTTTTTAAAATAAGAACATTACGGAGCTAAAACTTTCAGTGAAAGCGTGGAACAAAGGTAATGCAATGGACTGCAACGTTTGCAAGGAACACAGTTAACAGTATTGTATGGTTCAGTGGCAAGAATGTTATGATAGTACTAATAGAAGCACTCAGTATATAATCCGGCACAGACCGATTGTTTGAGGAGCTTCAAGTTTTCAACAAAATGCACACCCAAACATTTTAGAGCTTTCTACCCTATTTATTGACTCCCATTTATACAGTGGATGGGCAAACAGACCGAGATTTGCAAGCTGTCGGAAACCACGTGGATCAGAATTATGTAGTTTGTAGATCACCCTATTCTCAGTTTACTGAGGTGAGGAACTAATGTATGGAAACAGCTGATTTTTGTTGGCAGAAGCAGCACACACTTTATAACCACAGAGTAAGTAAATAGCAAGTGCTTAGTGTTCTCCAAGCATTGAAGTATCGTGCAATAATTCCTTTTCTAAAACTGAAAAGAAACAACGATGCAACAATCCATGCTGAGTTGGTGGATATTACAACAATCCAACGTCACGGAACTCCATGGCTAGCTGCTGCAGACACTTTCTGTTTTGTGAAAGCAGACAAGTAACGAAGTTGTGTTTCACCAATATGTAAATAAATAAATAAATAAATAAAATAAAAAACAAAAAAAGGTGGTACGAGGCCCTAGTTCCTCGAGATCAGCTTATCAAAAACCTAGGCAATGCTGGGACAAGTGACAAAGAGTCATGCATCAGTTTTCAGTACCTTGCACGACAAACTGAAAGTGACAAAGTTCACTGCCCACTGAGTTTCCTGATCGATCACATCCATTCCATACGCCCATAGAACCAAACAAATGCGGGAATGTTTCATGTATCTCAGGAAAACCCAGAAGACTCCTCTAGCTACCTCATGAAAATGAGCGACTGCAGGTTCTATCGCCAGCGCCAATTTAGGCGGAAACACAAGCACTATCGTGCAAGGTGTTGTTTTGTGCTTTTATTTATTTACATGGTGTGGTGTTAACGGATTACGCCCGTAAGGCCAAATAGTTACAGGAGCATATTACCAAGCACTCCTAACGATGTTCCATGAGGCTAACGAGAACATGGTAAGAAACTATCGGAGCAGTAGCGGATACGTACGGGAGGCCAGCGGGGTGCTTCCTCCCTTTCCCCTCCCCCCCTTGGGGGGGGGGGTGTCGACTTAATGGCTTAGCTCTGTTGAACACTACCCTGACATTGATCGTCCTATTGATGATGTAATTAACCAATTTGCCACGAAGCACAGGCGCATTCAATTCATCATTTAAGGAAGAGAATCACAACTGTAACATTTTTTATATCATAAGTTGACATTGTCTTGTATATGTGTATAATCGGTTTAAATAAAACTTTTCATGTGACTTATTTCTTATTAGGGTAAAAGTAATGGTAGCTAAAGATATCGTTAGAGACCCTCTTTCAGATTTTTCTGTATCCGCCGCTGTGTCGGAGAGGCTGATATTGCGCTACGACACTGCATCAGCTCAATATGCACAGGTCACAGTAACATACGTCACTTCTTTGAGTTACCAAATTTTGGGTCACTCTCCGAGGCATGTCACCCACTGAAGAAACCATTGCTTTGCAGGTATCTCAGGAATAGTGACGCTGTGATCTTGAGGTGAAATGTTTCCTGAACTGCCGAAATGCAGAGTGCTACGGCCAAGGTCTCCACCATATCATGCATCGATGGGAAAAATTTGATGCAATGAAGGTCGATTGTGAAGGGAAGGACCAACACCAAGTTACATGGCCACAGGTTTTTTTTTTTTTCGGGTCAATAATGAAGACCATTAGGTTATCCGTATTAATCTCTTCCAACCATTGATTCCTCATCTCAGCCGGCCGCCGTGGTCTCGCGGTTCTAGGCGCTCAGTCCGGAACCGCGCGACTGCTACGGTCGCAGGTTCGAATCCTGCCTCGGGCATGGATGTGTGTGATGTCCTTGGGTTAGTTAGGTTTAAGTAGTTCTAAGTTCTAGGGGACTGATGACCACAGATGTTACGTCCCATAGTGAAAAAAAAAAATCCTCATCTCAAAACATACAGCTTAAGATCCTTTGCTGTCGGTTTGTATTTGACCATAAGGCTTTGGAATACCCGTAACTTAAGTTAGAACTCAGTGTACAATGTAGTCGCATTTTTTCATCTGCAAAATGCTCCGATGCTTTTGGTTTGCCCTGCAAAAATGTATGCAAATGATCACCTACCCTACACCAGCATTTCTTCGTCGTTATCGTCGTGTCAATTGTTCATTCTTTAATCGTATGTTGATATCCAAAATGTTTCAACAGATTTAGACCACTTTCCGTCATCTTAGATGTTGATTTTTTTATGGATTACATCATTAGAACTTGGAGAAAATCTCCTTACATCAGCCATACTCACTAAAATTTTGAAATTACTTCACAACTACACTGGAAATGACAAATCCATTCTGAAATATTCAGAAATAAGGACAGCTTGTCATCATCGTTCTTTCGTTGCTGACGATATGCACATTATGTAACAAACATGCTGACAGTACCCTGACATTAATGGGAAAATGGTAATTACCTATCAGATACGTGATTTCATAGACGTAAATATGTAATGTTACCAAATATTGTATGGTGGCATGACTTATGAATACTTCAAAATAGAATTTAACATTTCGAATCCAATGATGCAACGGTGTATATGGGACGAAACTGCTGAGGCTTACGCACTACTTAATCTAGCCTAAACTAACTTATGCTAAGGACAAAACACACACACACACATGCACACACACACACACACACACACACACACACACACACACACACACAACACACATCCATGCCCGATAGAGGACTCGACCTCCGACGGGGTGGAGCTGCACGAACCGTGACAAGACGCCCAAGACCGCACGGTTACCCCGCGTGCAATGCTGTAAGACCTACAAATAGTACTGAACAATGTTTCCACGAATTTCACATTAGATACTGGTCGTGAAAACTGAGAGCTGCGGAGAGAGTGGTATGCTGACGACATATCTCTCCGTATCCGCATCCAGTGACGCCCACGGTTGAGGATGATATGGCGGTCGGTCGGTATGTTGGGCCTTCCGAGGCCTCTTGAACGGAGATTTTCATATTAAATATTGTTGTAGAATCTCTCTATTAATTTTTGTCAAATTGTACGTACAGCAGGATGATATGGTGGTCGGTAACGTTGGGCCTTCCGAGACCTACTGAACGGAGATTTTCATATTATTTATTGTTGTAAAATCTCTGTATTAATTTTTGTCAAATTATACGTACAGCAGCTTGCATTATTTCGTGTATTGCTTACGATGATGAAGCTAATACGGGGAGAACTTACATAACTATTGCATTAAAATATCTTTTGTAACGTAAAAATATTACTGGGCGTTTCTGTCTACGCGAAAACCGATAAACAACTCATAAAATGGTTTCCCCTAAGTCCAATAGGTCATAATTTCTTCAGACAGAGCTAGGTTTCTTTCGTAATACAGAATACTAGTTATCAACAAGACAGACTCTGTGATGAGTATTTCTGAAAAATGTTGACCTTAATAATTTTTCGTGAATTTCAATAAAGTGCTTTTTGGCACCTGTAACACGCAGTTCGTATCAGTACTGCAGATAGATTACAGTATACCAACAACCACATTTAATAACGTTTTGTGTGTCTCACGATTTATTACTCCAAAATTTGTTTATTAGATTTTAGCACTTCCGTTATACCAATTTGGGCAGGTTATTTATAGCCGGTTGACTGTGTTATGTTGTCAATGCCGAGAAACTAATTGAAGTCAAAAACATCTGAGAGCTGAAACTTACTACCTAAACGTCGAACTAAAGTAACGCACTGGACCAAACCATTTGCAATAAACACAACTGAAAGTAATATATGTTCCAGCGGCAGGAATGTTATGATGGCACTAGTAGGAACACATAATATACACTCCTGGAAATTGAAATAAGAACAACATTCCTGGGGTCAGATACATCACATGATCACACTGACAGAACCACAGGCACATAGACACAGGCAACAGAGCATGCACAATGTCGGCACTAGTACAGTGTATATCCACCTTTCGCAGCAATACAGGCTGCTATTCTCCCATAGAGACGATCGTAGAGATACTGGATGTAGTCCTGTGGAACGGCTTGCCATGCCATTTCCACCTGGCGCCTCAGTTGGACCAGCGTTCGTGCTGGACGTGCAGACCGCGTGAGACGACGCTTCATCCAGTCCCAAACATGCTCAATGGGGGACAGATCCGGAGATCTTGCTGGCCAGGGTAGTTGACTTACACCTTCTAGAGCACGTTGGGTGGCACGGGATACATGCGGACGTGCATTGTCCTGTTGGAACAGCAAGTTCCCTTGCCGGTCTAGGAATGGTAGAACGATGGGTTCGATGACGGTTTGGATGTACCGTGCACTATTCAGTGTCCCCTCGACGATCACCAGTGATGTACGGCCAGTGTAGGAGATCGCTCCCCACACCATGATGCCGGGTGTTGGCCCTGTGTGCCTCGGTCGTATGCAGTCCTGATAGTGGCGCTCACCTGCACGGCGCCAAACACGCATACGACCATCATTGGAACCAAGGCAGAAGCGACTCTCATCGCTGAAGACGACACGTCTCCATTCGTCCCTCCATTCACGCCTGTCGCGACACCACTGGAGGCGGGCTGCACGATGTTGGGGCGTGAGCGGAAGACGGCCTAACGGTGTGCGGGACCGTAGCCCAGCTTCATGGAGACGGTTGCGAATGGTCCTCGCCGATACCCCAGGAGCAACAGTGTCCCTAATTTGCTGGGAAGTGGCGGTGCGGTCCCCTACGGCACTGCGTAGGATCCTACGGTCTTGGCGTGCATCCGTGCGTCGCTGCGGTCCGGTCCCAGGTCGACGGGCACGTGCACCTTCCGCCGACCACTGGCGACAACATCGATGTACTGTGGAGACCTCACGCCCCACGTGTTGAGCAATTCGGCGGTACGTCCACCCGGCCTCCCGCATGCCCACTATACGCCCTCGCTCAAAGTCCGTCAACTGCACATACGGTTCACGTCCACGCTGTCGCGGCATGCTACCAGTGTTAAAGACTGCGATGGAGCTCCGTATGCCACGGCAAACTGGCTGACACTGACGGCGGCGGTGCACAAATGCTGCGCAGCTAGCGCCATTCGACGGCCAACACCGCGGTTCCTGGTGTGTGCGCTGTGCCGTGCGTGTGATCATTGCTTGTACAGCCCTCTCGCAGTGTCCGGAGCAAGTATGGTAGGTCTGACACACCGGTGTCAATGTGTTCTTTTTTCCATTTCCAGGAGTGTATTATCAGGCATAGTGTGTTTCCACCGAATTTCCTCGCAAACATCACGCTACGGAGGTCTGAGTGAAGAGAGAAACGGTGCGTCTGACCAAACGAAGCATGTGTTGAGAGAGAGCGTCGCAATATGGAATTATCTAAGGTGTAAATATTTGAAGGTCGCCTTACTATCTTATCGTTACAACATTTTTTCTTTGGAGAAAGGAAATAACGACTGTGACAAGCGATAGTACTTAGCTCAATCGCGACAATTTGCATACAAATATAATACACTATTGCAGCGCCAATATTTTGTCGCTATCTACACCACCTGCTTATGTGAGTACCTGTGAATCTCTGAATGCTCAAAGATCCTGAGAAGACATTGCGACACAGGTCGATAGTCGCCTCCTGGAGCCCATACAGTGCAATCCTGGAGGATGTGAGTTCCACACGCTCCACATTCAAATTACCTGCGATGCTATTCACTGCAGGCTGCCGATTGATCCTCAGGATTCTGCGGAGGAGACGTTGCGTCGGTTCGTCAGACACGTGGGATTCATCCTTTGCGGCGGTTTCCTCATATGGAAAGACGCTCTCTGCTACACTGAAGATCAGCCCCAGACACTGTTAAACTCGGAAGCCCGAATTCATATACAACCGCCTGAATCCTCTGATCAATAGGTATTGCAACTAGTATATCCAGACATTCTGTAAAACAACCTGCTGGTTTGCCATACCGACAGAAGCTACCTCACCCTTCTACTCAAGTATCTAATTATATAATCTCTTTTGCTGGTAATTTTTAGGAAGCGGACTTAGCAAGATACGATTGATAACAGTGGTGCAGTGACTGCAGGATTTTTACTTAAGTAATTGTTCGTTTGAAATCATTTCAAAAAGAGTGAATTTGAGCAACATCCCACATGCCACAACACAACGTTAGTCACATCACACTGAAACCTTAACGTTGTAACTAAGAACACCACGTCAATTGTTAATTCGAATACATTAGCGAACATGGTCGATGCATTGCAACTGTCTGTTCTCAGTTCCGTTAATGTAACACATATCCACAGTGACGCTAATTTATAAACTTACCACAAATGTCATAAAATATAAGAAATATTCCGACGTGGGAGGATAAAGCATCTTCACACATCCCCCGACCGGAAAAATTTATTTCTCCTGGAAATTTGTGGCATCATAAATTTTTAGAGTGAAAATTAACTCGAACAGTGGTCTCTAGCATATAGGAATGAAGCCGTAGATAAATACCATTTGTCGCTAATTTAACAGGTACATACATTATACACATGTAACAAACGATACTACATGAAAACATAACTTCAGAAAAGAAGCACTAAGCGAAGTTGGTGAAAAATCTACATGACACAGTGTTCAAGAAGCGTAAGGGGGAAAAAGGCAAAAAGAGTATAAAGAATTATAGCAATTACGTGCAGCGAAGGTAACCTTAAATCAATAGGCAAATTTTGGCGCGAAAATCCTTAACTATCTCTTCACAAAATCAAATGCATGTATAAAATTAGTCCGGTTTTAAGAAACTATTTATATATTAAAATTAGCAAAATGATTAAACATGTACACCAAACTAATGCGCTGTTTGCTAATCACTATGTAGAATAGCATCGCCCTCGTCATGTAGAACATATGCCATTTTACAGTAGAAATCAGGAAACTGTATATCAGCAAAGATTTGTGTTCAGAAGAATGTATAGTGAGGATAAATAATCTTCTAATCCATAACATCATTATAAACAAACATCAAGTAATCACATGGTTACCTAGCAAGAGTAATCATGTCATGTATAAAACAAACACAAGATGTACATCTTAACTGTTAGTACGTTCAGAATTTAAAAAAGAAGATAATTAAAATGGGGCAATAGTAGATTTCCGGTACAAAGTTCACATAAGTAATACGGGTTTCTACATAACTACCTACGCACATTTTACTTCCATATGTGAACACATTTAACGTCTCAATATTTTATTTTAAAAACTGATTACAAACTTGGGTAGTCTGCTTTGTAAAGAACATGATCTGTAGTTAGTTCGTAACAGGCAATTGTAAAGAACATGATCAGTATTAAGTTCGTCACAGGCAAGTGAAGTTTCACGTCGTCACGGCACACCCCCATGGATTTGTTGACAATCACGCCTCCCCTTTCGACCCCTGAGTGCACGGATCAGCTCGCAGCACTGTCCGCGCATTGTTAAATGGCAGCGCCACCCAGCCGAATGCGTGCCAGCTCTAGGACGTCAGATCAGCCCATGGTACACCTTCATGCATATGATGACGTATCAATGACATGACGCCCCTCGCCAGCATCTCTCGAACAATACAAGGAAAACAGATAGCAATATCACATAAACACAAAACTCGCGGTGACTTTCCCGTCTAAAATGTAAATACTCAACAGCTGTTAACGTGAAACGTATCGAGGCACACGAAGACGTGATTTTATACATAATATTAACCAGTCTATTGTACCTCGTCACCCACATGAAAATTTGTTTGTTCACAGAATACCGTATGTTATCAATATAAATTCACAGGCGATGACTTACAATTCACTAACCTAATCACAGACAGCATTCTCAGCCACATTCTTTCCCCATATCACTGGGAAAGATACTTAACCAGTATATCAGTTAAGTTACCACATCCTAATAGAAACACAATGTGAAATATAAATTTCTACAATACTCTTCACTTTCAGTCTTCTCAGTACGATGGTGATGCTTATTAATGCTCTCCACACGATGAAATCCTTGCCATTAATCCTTTTCAACTTGACAGAATGAGGATGCACTATCTTCCGAACCCTAAATGGTTCCAGTTACTGATTCAGAAATTCTTGATTTTCTCCTTTTCCTTTGAAGATTTGAAATAGGATCATGTCAGCACATTATCTTCGATTTTATCTCTAGTGGTTTTATCTAAACACCGGTATTTTAATTTTCTAGATAGTGCCATCTTTTCCATTCGCTGCACTGCCAATAGATGTCTTTTGTTGCCGGCCGGGGTGGACGTGCGGTTCTATGTTCTACAGTCTGGAACCGAGCGACCGCTACGGTCACAGGTTCGAATCCTGCCTCCGGCTTGGATGTATGTGATGTCCTTAGGTTGGTTAGGTTCAATTAGTTCTAACTTATAGGCGACTGATGACCTCAGAAGTTAAGTCGCATAGTGCTCAAGCAATTTTTTGTGTCTTTTGTTCGGCAGCCATCTATATTTCACCAAGAATTTGAAGTATTCAATTCTACCATCCAAAGTGCTTTACCTCAAAGTCTTTCATAAGAATGCTCGCTCTCCATGATAACAAAGTGGTTTCGAAAATAGAACTGTCTTCTTGCCGTTTTGTACACAGGAGTATTCCCTAACGGGGAACGGTCGCTGAAAGGGCAAGGAGCAAAACTGGTCACATGGACATAGGCACAAGTGCCTTTCGAGGAGGAGGTAAAAGATCTTCGAGAGTAATCTCACTATCAGCACCTGACAGGCGGCCTGCCAACAAGGGGAAAGTGAGGCGAGTGTGGGGCACGTTCTCCACGACAACTCCGACTGTGTATATCACTTAATACGCGTCTAGGCCATACTACCTACGAACTTCATCCCTGATGACGGCAAGGTCCCACTTTCGAGGCCCTCTCCAGCACTGGGTTTTAATCCCACCTGGAAGATTCAAATCACTGCACACCTTACTGCAGACTGAAAATTCATTAAGGAACCGAAAGGTGTATTTGATACAGTTCTCCAGCCTTGTTGCAGGCTACTTATCCTGTTCATGTCAGCTAAGCCGTGGCTTCCAACATCAGCAAATTTCTGTATGTACTCATATCCAGGCCTCCCCAAGCAATTCACCCATTTAAATGCGGTTCTCATCAACTACTCATGTCGTAAGACATATCCAGACATAGTCTCGACAAATCACTGTATTCTATAATGAAATTTTCTCCATAATTCTTCACTTAGTATCTTCATTCCTGACACCGTCCCGTCAGCCCGAAAAGTTTCGAGACTGGATTAACCCTTACAATACCAACGTGTATCACATAACACGCGTTATCAAAAGGGGAAGGGAAGCTACTTTATGTCCCCTAAAAAAAATTGAAAAGGAACATATTCGTTACTTGTTGTTGACTTACATTAACCACCAACTCTTTAAAGTGATGCTTGTGTGTAAGCACGGTACAAAACCCGAAAACATATTTTTACTCTGAGGAATATCAACGCACCTTCAATAACATGGACTACCAACGGGATGACACTTTATGCTCACAGTAAAAATAAATAAATGAATAAATAAATAAATAATGCTAATTTCATTAATTTTATTGACTTCTACTCACAACATGCTTTTTAAAGGGATGTTGAAAAATAAGCAAAATCCTGAATCTGAAAATACTGAATATGAAATTCATTGGGGACAGTGAAATCTACTGCTGAGAATTTTTGTGTTAGTTTTTTTCTGAAAAAATTTAAACTATTTATGCTCTCTGATAAATGCAATAAATATTCGTTTCAAACTTTTAAAATATAAAGCATCTGACTAGATTAAAATATTGTCAAAAGGTGAGCACAAAGTATTCCTTGGTATTGCGAGGCTTAATAAAAATAATAGAGAAAAGTTAAGATAGTGACTTCAATGCTTCAGGTGATCTACATAGTCTTCCAACACTTGAGTACAACACACAGAACGTGCATACAACGATGTGAAACTGTCAGAAAAGTCATTACTTGGAGATGGTGCTCAAATAGCGCGTCACCATCGTTTGAATGTCGGTTATGTCATCTAAATGTTGACCCTTCACGTGGATTTCTACACTTTGTCATTCTGAAATAGGTTCGTATTGATAACACCAAGTCACTTCAACCGTGATGACTTTTTCCTCAAAAGAATTGTCCGCATTTTGCACTTTAATCAAGTCGTGGCAGGCGTTCATGCCTCGTTGTTTTATGTTAGGAGCGAATATGTGCAGGAAGAACTTTGCGCTCATTTTTCTCTTCTTCAGAATATTCTGGAGAATGTCTGGAACGTCTGATTTTGATTACTCCATTGTTATTTCTGACACAACAACGATGACACGTTATGGCGCACGTCCACTACGTAACACTACCTGCTCACAAGTGACTGCTCGAATCATCAGTTGTTTACAGTTGTTCAAGTTGCCGCCGTAGCTTCTACGCTGACGTCTCTTATATGCCAGGAATGAAATCATTCTTGCAACTTTTTGGACGGATGGTGTATAGTTCCATCTTCTACAACAATCTCCTACAACACCGCATTTCAAATGTTATCTAATCCTTTTATTTATGTCTCTTTCACGTTTCAGTCCGATATAGTAGCTGATTAGGACCGTTTTTCATTTTGGTAGCTCTCTCTCTCTCTCTCTCTCTCTCTCTCTCTCTCTCTCTCTATTCTCCATAGATAGCGGTTCTACATAGTGAAGACATTGCTACTAACCTGGTTGGTTGGTTTGTGGGATTAAAGGGACCAGACTGCTACGGTCATCGGTCCCTGCTACTAACCTGTATTACAACTTCCATCTTTATCTAATCCTCTTTTAATACTGCATCTCCTATAACAGGGAAACTAGTTCAATAAAAAACAAATTCTTAAGGTGTTTAAAATATATGTGGATGTAAATAAAAGCGGAAACTGCAGAGTACAAACAATTTTTTTATTGATTCGACTGACTATTTTTTTCATTTTTCAAGTAGAAAGTTCTCGAAACACGGACTCGCTTTGTTTCTATTAAGAAAGAATATACTTGTAAAATTTATAACATATCTTCTAGCCTGATCATTACGACTGTAGATCTGTTACGTGTAGTCACTTTTAAGACACCAAGTCTACAATATCTGCAAAGTTACGTGGTTGAAATGGACTGTAGTGTTATTTGATTGTAATGTGGGTTGTGTTTCTCAATACAGCTGATAATACTCTTTGGATACCGTGAAAATGAGGAAACATTTTTTTCACCATGACGTCGCAGAAGACATATTGGTTTGGGACATTAAATGTCCAACTAAAGTTTTGCTCCTCCTCTCTACGTCTTTTTTCACAGCACCTGCGAATTCCAAAATATAAATAAGAAGACTGAGAGCTAAAGAATCCCATAAAAATTGTCTCACCAAAACAATCATGGACAACCCTTTTCCCCACCACCGAAATTCCGAGCAACAAGCTCACTTTAGGAAAACAACCGAGAAGCTTTTAATTTTGTGTGTCTGAGAACGAAGAGGGTAACTGAAGATTAAAGTTTAGTCTCATGTATTAAATTTAGATCTGAACTTCCTTTCGTTATTAGATATATCATTTAACAACGGCTGTCAGCCAAGATAATGTGTTTCGTGTAACACTGTGGGAGATTTTTTTTTCTAATAAGGAACGATTATTTCTAATGCACAGTAAGATAAAATTCATTCGTTTTCACCGATTTCGATGCTTACAAATAGTTGGCTTCAGGTGAAAAACTGATCTGGCCGCATATTCATCACCTCGCAGGATGTAGACTTTGTTGTTACAACACTTTCTCACCTAAAGACGGCGATCGAAACACGCAACAGGTAACTACTACTGTATTATTTCGTCTGAGGAACTTCTCAGAGAAGACAGTGTCATTTTCACACGAGAGTTGCTTTAGTTGTGCCATGTCATCCCTGGTCAAATAAACTTAGAAGGTTTTACAAATTGAAGACAATTTTCGAATAGTACAGTACGCTGGCATACATTTTGAGAAAGGCGTTTCGTAAGTTACTGTCGGTGCTTGTTCTACGATGATTGCATACCCTGGAGAGAGCTGAAGAGCTGAAATACTTATGAAGTCACTTCTAACGGTGTACCACACAAAGATAATACCTCCCCCTCCAGCACAGTATATCTCCCTTACGGAAAGAAACTCATCCACCTGGAGAACGCATGATTTCCATAATATGATTTCAAAGCTATTCATTATATCTGAACTGATGTTAACTCCAGTTCTCTCTGACGTCCATTACATTAACCGAAGATTAATCCAGACCTTTCTCAGTTCCGGCGAAGCATTAATGAAGTATTATTCTCCTTTTTACTCTGAATGTAGCTTCTTCCTTCTGCAGTCAGCAACAGAGGGAATACGGGCAACAGAGGGCGAGGGAAGAGGCGTGGAAAGAGGGAGTGTGGCACAGGTTGAGCCAGACTTCTGAAATTTTAACAGAAAATCTCGTTGTGGCCGACGCATAAAAAGACTTGAGAGCACTTAGCCAAGGCAGCTGCTTGCTAAGGGTTCGTATTCAAAGCCACACCGGCCTTAAGTTGAGACTCGTATTGTGCTAGTGCTGCTGAATTTTGTGCTACTGGGTACTTTGCCACTGGTGTGCTACTCGAAATAATAACTTTACCCAACTATTCATCTACCATTTATTATGTGTATTTCGCGTAGCTCTTCACATTTATTCATTTGAATATTCTTCTTGTGGTGTCTCCGTAGTTCTCTTTCTGAATTGAACCTCAGTCTTCAAATTTAACATTTTATTCACTTTTGTAGCAGAACTGATCGTTAGGGAGATAGGGTGCTAAACTGAGCAGTGCGTATTTGTTTTAAGATAATCTTTATATCATAAATATATATAAAATTTCCAGAAGTCTGTCAAGCCACTTCCAATAACTATATAATTGTTCCACAATATAACCACCCTCTTAATTTAAAATTTAATCGCACTGCTATTGATAAAAAAAATTCAGAACTCACCCATCACTTATAAGATTAGACAAGACACAGTTCCAACATTTTCAGTACTGTTAAATCAACACATGGGTTAGCCCACTGGGCCAGATGCTGGTCAAGCTCCTACTTCAGTTACTACTGAGTAGCACATAAGATGGCTCTTGCAATTCTCAAGTAAAAATTCAGTTGACTGGAACTCAATACAAGATTTAACCCTGTAGCACAAGCGTTGGTCTAATGCCAGCTTGAGTCACTATCTAAGACGCAGCTGAGGTGCATACCAAAATTCTGAAGTAAAGTGAAAGTAACTAGACTCACGACAAGATTTAATCCAAAAGTGCAAATGTACATAGGCAGGGAAGGGGAAAAAAATTGTTGGACGACAATGTGCAGGAGGTCGAACAACTAATTAAAATGTACAAAGGAAGGGGAGGCAGTTCATGTTAATTGATGTCGGTGGCCAATCTTGGAAGAAAAGACGTCTGTTCTGCTCAAGGTCTCGATCAAAAGAGAGAGAAGCCGCTGTATTCTGCACTGCAGATTCCTCCAGAGTCCACACACGTGCCCAGTATCCTATGCATGCTATTGGCTAAAACCGATGGCGTGAATTCGCTAGCAGTTTCAGCAGAGGGCTTAAGGCGTCTCTTGTCAGCGGCTTTAACTATAAAGAACTGCCTCGGTTCTGAAAGGTAGGCAACTTGTGTGACGTAGGCACAGCCGAAGCTGCTGTGGAAGAAAACTACCCAAAATTTGACTGGGCCTTTGAAATAAATTTTTTAAACTAATCCCCTAAAATATCCTTAGACTGTTTGTCACCCTGTACACAAACGCTGGTCGAACTCCAGCTTTAGTTATTATTTGAACAACATCTCAGCCTAATATTACTAACAGTCCGCCCTTCTGGCCCCTAACGGTTACTCAGGCGCTTCGAGAAAATACAACCGCCCCCCCAATAAGTCACAAATTTGGTCAATCACTATCAAGAAACAAGGAGAAGGAGGCGGGGGAGGGGGGGGGAGGGTGAGTATGTGCTCAGGTTTCAAATACAACAGCTCTTCTCAGCCCCGGTAGTAAGGTTTTTCATTTTACAACCCCTACTCCCATCCCTGTGAAAATTACCGAACTATCAGTTTAATAAGTCACTGCTGCAAAATACTAACGCGAATTCTTTACAGACGAATGGAAAAACTAGTAGAATCCGACCTCGGGGAACATCAGTTTGGATTCCGTCAAAATATTGGGACACGTAAGGCAATACTGACCCTACGACTTTTCTTAGAAACTAGATTAAAGTAAGGCAAACCTACGTTTCTAGCATTTGTAGACTTACTGAAAGCTTTTGACAATGTTGACTGGAATACTCTCTTTCAAATTCTGAAGGTGACAGGGGTAAAATACAGGGAGCGAAAGGCTATTTACAATTTGTACAGAAACCAGATGGCAGTTATAAGAGTCTAGGGGCATGAAAGGGAAGCAGTGGTTGGGAAGGGAGTGAGACAGGGTTGTAGCCTCTCCCCGATGTTGTTTAATCTGTATATTGAGCAAGCAGTGAAGGAAACAAAAGAAAAATTCGGAGTAGGAATTAAAATCCATGGAGAAGAAATAAAAACTTTGAGGTTCGCCGATGACATTGTAATTCTGTCAGAGACAGCAAAGGACTTGGAAGAGCAGTTGAACGGAACGGATAGTGTCTTGAAGGGAGGATATAAGTTGAACATCAAGAAAAGCAAAACGAGGATAATGGAATGTAGTCGAATTAAGTCGGGTGATGCTGAAGGAATTAAATTAGGGAATGAGACACATACAGTAGTAAAAGAGTTTTGCTATTTGGGGAGCAAAATAAATGATGTTGGTCGAAGTAGAGAGGATATAAAATGTCGACTGGCAATGGCAAGGAAAGCGTTTCTTAACAAGAGAATTTTGTTAACATCGAGTATAAATTTAAGTGTCAGGAAGTCGTTTCTGAAACTATTTGTATGGAGTGTAGCCATGTATGGAAGTGAAACATGGACGATAAATAGTTTGGACAAGAAGAGAATAGAAGCTTTTGAAATGTGGTGCTACAGAAGAAACGTTAGGAGCTGAAGAGTTTCATGGACCACGACCTTACATCCCGCAAGGTTTACCAGAAGATAGCTACAGAAGAATGCTGAAGATTAGATGGGTAGATCACATAACTAATGAGGAGGTATTGAATATGATTGGGGAGAAGAGAAATTTGTGGCACAACTTGACTAGAAGAAGGGATCGCTTGGTAGGAGATGTTCTGAGGCATCAAGGGATAACCAATTTAGTGTTGGAGGGCAGCGTGGAGGGTAAAAATCGTAGAGGGAGACCAAGAGATGAATACACCAAGCAGATTCAGAGAGATGCAGGTTGCAGTAGGTACTGGGACATGAAGAAGCTTGCACAGGAATGAGTAGCATGGAGAGCTGCATCAAACCAGTCTCAGGACTGAAGACCACAACAACAACAACAACTCCCATCCACCTTACCACGTATATTTTTATCCATTGCCTTCCATGTGATGCTCTTTCTTCGTTTACATCCAAGTTTTTAACACGAAAAGGTGTCCCCTACTCTGTCTGGTAACCGTATTTAAAGACGAGGGGCACAAAATACTTAGGAAACACAATCTGTCTACCCCTCTCCCTTACCCGGCCTTCTCTTATCGAACAATTTTAGACATTTTCTCTTAAAACATATGTACCAACTACTTCACCCGTCTGTATCTATTCCTTCAGCTGACTAAGAGAAGAATCAGCATCCTGTTGCTCCCCACACATCCAGCAACAGCAGCGGGCACTCAATCAATATGGTATCAACATGCCCTTCTGGCAAAGTGGCACTCAGGGTGCATTCCAAAATTTCCAACTAAAGCGGCAATTAACTAGAACCAGTTCCATATTTTATTGAAAAGCATAACACTCTTCTATAACCTCCTTCACTTATTATTTGAATAACAAGTAGGGCGCGTATTTCAATTCTCAAGTAAAAATTCAATTGTATATAACTCGGTACGAGATTTTACCCAATAGCACTAAGGATGGTCGAATGTCAGCTTCAGTGTCTATTTAAGCGCCTCTTAAAATCTGTAGCAAAATTCTCAATCAAAGTACCATTAACGAGAGCTGGTCCAAGATTTAATTCAAAAGTACACACGCTGTCAAGCTCCAGCCTCCGTTCACGACGCTTCAGTGTCGTGCCATTAACAAATGGCACTTAATGTCCTTAAAGATTACTGCTACGTTTGGAGAATAAGTTGCACATGGTTAAGCATACCCGAAGGACATGGTTACGCGGTACATACGGTTAAGCGTGCCCGAAGGACATGGTTACGAGTTACACGGGTGAGTAGGAAAGGGCACAAGGCATGGGATAGGTAAACAACATATGCTCAGCTTCCAAATACAACGAACAGCTACTGTTCACAGCTCCCACTTACCCTCGAGCTCAAAACAACAGCGCCTGTACGTAGACCTGAGCCAGTCAGTGGTTGCTTGCCTGCACACAAGACATAACGTACGTGTATAACCAACCATGACTACAAGACTTCCTCCCCACTTACCACTACCCAGAAAACCATCTTCTCCAGACATAGCCACAGGCTATCAGCACACGTATCTTCAAAACCGTTGGAGATGTCAATGATTAACCACCGGACGAAACAACAGGAGACGTCGGTGGCCACACACTCCACAGGATCAACGTTCAAAACTGTTCTGATCAAAAAGATTCACAAATCCATTCCTCTATTATGCTACCTCAATCAAATCGTTGCCGAACTCCAAGAGAACAATTCTCGGCGGCCCTAGCCGATGTTGTCAACAAGTTCTCAGTGCCCGCTGAGCTGCTTGTGACCTTCGTCCTCGCATGAGATGTTTACCCGTTCACTTCTGCACACTAAGAGAGCCATACTATCGCACCGACGTGGCGCAGCCCCTACTCTCGCTACGACGGCCCAGGCTTTGGCTCCAGGTGTGAGCTCTTCTTACGTAGAAGGTGGCAGCGAGATATTCAAATCATTGTGTTCGTGGCGACAGCTAGAACCATAACAATTTTTGTGAGGATTTCTTTTCTAAAAAAACAGCGTTTTGTACAATTTCTGTCAGTCAATACCGATTTTAGTTCAGACCCTTCAAAAGGAGGAAAAGTGATTTAAAAACAAGCAAACCTACATTTGCGAATATTGCCAAGACCTATGGCTCTCAGGCTTTAGTTCCAACTACAGCTCTTTTTGCGTGCCAATGAGCGTCACACGCCATACGTGACATAGATTTTGGCTCCATAAACTTTACTTTCACTGTGATTCAAATAGAATCTGCTTCGAGTGTGTAAACAGACAAATCATAGTTGTTTTTCATTATTTCATTTTCTTATTCATTGAGCATGACTTTTCAGCAGTAACATCATATTAAAAAGTAGTAATTTCTGTAACGGTAAAATATTTCTAGACTATTATACCCAGAAATAGTACATTTCTATATTAATAAATTACTTACAGCTGCAAAATACGATTACTAGGAACTGGAAGGAAATCATTTACAGCTTAGTGATGATTCACTCACCTGGACAGCCCCACGTATTAGCACGCCACTTCTGGGATTCGGATCAAACGAGCCTGGCGGATTAACGAAAAGGGCTTATGTGCCGAGCGGTCTAGTCGTGCGTTTTTAGGCGGTTTACCACATCCAGCTAGGTGAATACGCTGCCGGTATCCACACGACATATTAGTTACACGATTCACAAACTTTTACTCAGCGTTGCACGCTTTTACTTGGGGGGGGGGGGGTCTAAGCACTATGGGACTTAACATCTGAGGTCATCAGTCCCCTACACTTAGAACTACTTAAACCTAACTAACCTAAGGACATCACACATATCAATGCCCGAGGCAGGATTCGAACCTGCGACCGTAGCAGGAGCCCAGTTCAGGACTGAAGCGCCTAGAACCGCTCGGCCACACCGACCGGCGCTTTTACTTGGGTTATACTACATGCAGACAGTTGGGTTATCCAAATTCGATAACGGGGACTAAAGGGGTGGCAACAAGAAGGGAATATGGCCACCCTATAACATCAAAAAAGCCATATCCGATAATAGCGAAGCCACTCTGTGCAGGCACTGAAAAAAAGAAAAAAGGAAAAGAAAAGAACTTAGTCGTGATTAGAGGAACTGACCAGAGTGGATCACTTATTATTGGGTCCCAGAGTCAAGGAGCGAAAATGCCATTCCCGGTATAAAACAAATCTTTGCTCGTACAGTATGAGTGAGTGGAATGCTCGTTATTTTCCCTGAATTCTTAATCTAACGAATATTTCACTTAGGTCTCTGTGCTCAACGATAACACCCTCATGTTGAGGGCATGCTGGTATGTACCAGGTTATATTTATTATCAGTGGGTCTCATAATCATAGAAAAGCAGTGGGCGAAGCTTAGAGTGAAGACTACGATTGATGTATGTTTATTTGCACTGATGACTGACAAAAATCATAATAAATTCTCTGAAAGTAATATCTTAAACATGGCTGGAACTTTAGCAAATGTGTGACAGTAAACTTGGAGAGATTGAAAAATTCAGCCAATAACGTGCAAATGGAAGTTCATTGGAACGTTAGGTTTCGACAGTTTTAAAATTGTCTTCATCGGAAGATGCAGTGGACCCAGTTACATCACATTATCTGCACACCTGCAGTATTAAGGTGCTGCAATTCTAATTCACAGTTTGTGGTTATTTGTGTCCTTAGGATGGATGTCGAACATGACAGTGTTCTTAATCGTCATCTCATGTAGGAAGATCCATCACATCTTGTGAAGATGACAATTTCAAAATAATGAATGTTATGTTTGTTGATTCGCACATGTCTAAAAGAATAGATAAAAGGGGCAACATCATCTTTAGTGTGTGGATAAGTTGAGAATTTGTGTCTGACGGGATGCAGTTCATGCAGATGCGATGCTACAATGTCCGAATTGTGGTGGTCAGCGCATCTCCCTAGTTACCAGAGGACTCGGATCCGAATCCCAGTACGGAAGAAATTATCAACTTTCTCCATCTATTTAAATCAGTGTTCACTAGCAACTGATATCATTAATACCTTTCTGTCTTAAATTTAAACTAGGTCAACCGTTCCAATAAACCTTTATTTGCAACTGTTTGGTTGATTTTTTCAATCTCGGGACGGCCGCGATGGCCGAGCGGTTGTAGGCGCTTTAGTCCGGAAGCCCGCGACTGCTACGGTCGCAGGTTCGAATCCTGCCTCGGGCATGGATGTGTGCGATGTCCTTAGGTTAGTTAGGTTTAAGTAGTTCTAAGTTCTAGAGGACTGATGACCTCAGATGTTAAGTCCCATAGTGTTCAGAGCCATTTGAACCTTTCTTTTTTCAATCTCTACAAGTTATCTTAAACTCAAATCAAATTATAAAATAACGTTAACACTCTGAGGAGATACCAGAACGTGTGGAAACTCTATGGAGTAAGGGTAACAACTGCTCATATGATAACTCACAAAATCAAAGTTAATTACACAATAAGACCCCACAGATTGTAACCAAATTAGGAAACATTCGTTGCAGGGCGAAATAAGCAGTTAGGACGCTGCTCTGAATATGGATCATGCTCCCGAAATTCGGACACTTACATTTACCCAAACTCAGCAAAGTGTGTGCTCATCAGCTGGGAGGTGAGTGATTCTCACGGCAGGTGTTTGTCAAATGACAATAAAACACAGATCCCAATCGACAACTCTCTAATTTCAGAAAAATTCTGTTTGGGATGGATGACTCGATGCTGTTGCCGATGTAATGGACGAAAATATCACCTACATCATGAAAAACTGGGGGCACGCAGCAGAATTTCATACTCTTCGCGTACAAAATGTACCTCATGAAATAAGAGATTGGTGCTGGGATACAGCCGCATACTGTCGATTGGTCGGATTCTCTGCACCAAGCAGAGTGACGGGGCAACTCAATTCGATTGGCCCCACCAAATTTTAGAGCGTAAGCAACAGACATTCCGTTACTGGTTGAGCAATGTCGTAATGTCTCAACAGGATAGGCAAAACTGTCGTGCTCAATTACTCCAGAGGATAGCAGTGGTGGCACAGCACATTCCGCTCAGGGCTAGGAGAGAAGCTCTTTATGACGGCAAAAGCACGAAACAGACCAAAGAATTACTTATCCGAAAACTGCCCAGCATCCTTGGAACTTCCGTCGTTCCTAATGAGAACACAACACAAGGAGAACATCTTGCCAGTGATACAAATAAAAAGCTTTCCTCCTAGGAAATGTACCCAGTTAAGTCCAAGTAAAATGAACCACGAAGTGGTGACCAAAACGAATCGATGTAGCGATATGTGATAGTTCTGTCACATCACAATTTTCACTCTGGATGATGACGCTTACAACCTGTTAGTATCTCTGAGGTAATCAAAGACTTGAATCGATTTGGCAGCAACAAATATGGGTGTTCTCTTCATCAGCCTCCATTACAAGGAATTTGAAGAGGTCATGCGTGCAATCCTCACCAGGCTGTTTCAGTTCAAGTGCCCACCCGTAGGCAATGTGTTTCCCGTGGGCACAATTGGACAGTGGGTGACAAACAGCTGACATGACGGCAATCTTGCAGCCTGTTCGTAGCGTATGTGATCTTACTGTGATATGCTGCAGTCTGTTGCTGAACTGACACGTCCCATGTACCAATCATAATTTGATTTATAATCATTACTAGATGAACTCAATTCCCAGTCGCTTCGAAAGAAAAAGGTTTTGAATGTAATTTTGCCTGTTGCTGAGTTGAGTGTACAATGAACCAAGCCAGATGTGCCAGGCCACAACAAAATGTTACGGACGGTCCCCATGGGACCAGCCAGTCTGCTTTTTCAGAGGACCGCACAAGCCACAGCAACCACTAGAGACATGTACGGAATCCCAACCACAACACTGTCGGGGCTGGAAATTTCAAGGTGCCTTCCTGCTGCTTTCGCTTCATGATTAGCACAATGTGAGTTTGGGACTGCATTTACGTATACAGCTATAGACGTGTGATGAAAACCTGCCCTCGTGGAGAATCGCAATTTTTGCAGGAAGTGAGATTCTGGCAAAACAAACTTAAAATGAACCAATCTATGGACACCATTCATTGAATGCTGGTTCCTGTTTTGATTAGATCACAGGTAGAATTCTTCCCACATGGCGGTCAGGCTACCAGAATATGGGATGATATAGTGCTGAAACTTGTTACGCAAATAAAATAACAGGTCAAAATTTAGACGGATGAAAGTGTTTCGATTTGACATTTTATACTGAACAGCCGAGGTCACGCAACCATCTGTACAAAGATGGACTTACAGGGACTCAAAGGAACCCTGTTTTGTACCGGAAGTTGCGTTACGGGATGTTATGCGAGAGGCATACCGTGATAGATAAATGTCTTGGCTTGCTGTAAGAAATGGTTCGCCAGCTTTGTGAACAGAATTCCTTTCTCTTCGTAGAGGACATGGCTGACTCGCTATCGTCAATTTACGCGATGTGGATTATGTCTGGCCTAAAATGTTGTAAGAGGCCTCCTCACTGAATAACCTAAACAAATAGCAGAGTAGGGGAATGGGAGACGCCAGTTTTCGAGAAGTGTGCAATTGGACGTTACCTCATTGTCTGAAATGGCTGAAGATTGGTGGAATAATTCAATACTGTTTAAGAACTGCAAGCCTGGATGTGTAACGACTAGTTAGTGACATACAATTTTCACATGGAGGGGAATTGTTGACTCCGTAACGAATGTATCATTGGCCAGCAATTTATAACGCCATTATCACTGGCGCACGAGAATTGTGCAGATTTCCAGAATGGAGAAGAAACTTACTTCTCGATACACAAAGGAAGCGTGTTTAAAGTACAGTAGAGAATGCTTCTGTTCGGGGAATGGTAAAGCAGACTTTGGCTTGGAATTCAATGAACCGGACTTCTGGTCAAGTCACAGAAGAGAACACTTGACTTAGATACTGCGTCTGGCCGGGTGAGGCAGAGTTGATGTGTGACAATTTACTGTACCGTCTACGCATCACGTATGTAAGAGACGAACATGGAGCGTTTGCTGCTTAGTCCAACGGGGTGCGCGAATTAAGCTGCGTGTGTAGGTATAATGTTAGAATTGGCCTCCCTTCTGAGTGCAATACTTTCGCTAGTAGCTGACGACTCATTACGACTGTATCAGAAATGCTGGCTGCATCTGTAGGTCTTTCACTCCTCTGGCAAATTCAGGCAGTCATAGCATGACCACTGAGAAATTCTTTCCTGTAATTAATATATAAACTACTGCGATTTTTGAACATAATATGGTGACAAACAGAAATAGTTAGTCCAATAAGATATGTTTTTCGGCTAGGCACATGGATGACATCATCTTGTTATACAAGAGTTCCTTTCAGGATTGCAAGAATTTTCTGGGAGAGTTGAGTAATTTGCATGATAATATGCAACGCACCATGGAGGAGAGTGTTGACAGAATTCTTCCCTTTTTGGATTTGACCATGAGGATTGAAGGTAATACAGTCCGCTATGGTATTTACAGGAAGCCAACTACTTCGAACCTGGTAATTCGTAGCTCCTTTAACCACGGCAGTACAAGAATGTAGCCTACAGGACATTGCTTTACAGGTTACACAGTGTCCATCCGTCACGTGGAGCTCATGACCGGGGATTTAAATTATCCGGTTTACAGCGTATTCTAATGGCTACGACGCAGACTCTGTCCACAGTATTAACAGAAATGTGTTGCGGAAAATTAATATAGGGCGTTATGATGTGGGCACCTCTGGACCACTAAGTACATCAGTTACCCTCGTCTTAACACTTAACGGAGCTATAGTGATGGCAAATACGAGGGTTGGAACTTAAATAGTGGCAACTATTTATTCACAGCCGATACAAAAGAGTTACATGTTTGCACCTGTGACTGTCCTTCAAAGTAGTCACCGAAGACGAAGGAAACACTTCGTGGCATTCGCTTCAGAACTGTTCCAGAGATTCTACAGGCGGTAGACTGCTCCATTCGCACTATCAACAGAATAGGCTCTAATAACGGTGTACCACGCCTTCCACATCGCTGGCAACGGGTTCTACACAACGCTGTGACTAGTTTGAAGGACAGTAACAGGTGCAAACATGTAACTCTTTTGTATCGGCTGTGAATAAATAGTTGCCACTATTAAAGTTCCAACCCTCGTGTAACAGGATACCTTATTATGGCAATATTTCTAGTTAGGTTGGTAAGCATCTGGTCTCTAAAAACAATGGCGTAAAATTTAGACAGAGGGTGGGGAGAAGTCGGGATAAATTTAAGCCGTCAGGTGTGGACTGCATCACGTGTGAGGATTGTCATTCCTCGCTTATGAGGTCCGTTTTGAAGAACATACTAACAACTCGGGCTCAAGATCAGCTTTAAGTGCCTGTTTACATGTAACAGGCCATTCTATAACAATCCTCCACACATATTTACAGGTGCTGCATAATGAATGTAACGGTATTACACTTAACATTTTAGAAGAGGGTGAAATTTATTGGTCACTAAAAAAGTTCTCCGATAATACGCTTAACGCTCAAATCGAATTGTGCCACGAAAGTCTGCTATTCAATTTCGATTGTCTACTCGTATATAGGTAATAGTTAGTCCACCTAACCGCTGCATCCTTGCAGGACGCTGTTATTCTTTGCTGTGACTTTTGTTTTCGTAAGTCTTGGTTTTATTTAGTTATAATCTCAGTTAACGTAATTGGCTTAAAAAAATTCTTTATGTGCCTTCCAGTATTACAGATACGCTCTACACGTGCTGGCTCTATAAAATAGTGCAATTTAGCATTCAAAAAGTTCGTGTTATCAGCTGCATCTTCTCAGACGTGTATTAACTCTTATTTTATTATTTTTAACTGTTTTTAGCTAAAAATATATTTTTTAAATAGAAATTCCTAGTGACCACGTAATATGTAAAGGCAGCCCCCACATATTGCATCAGTTTGGTCTGAGCATCGCGCTAGCGCCATCTCGCACGCGTGGCTCGTATTACCTGTCTACGCTGGTGCCATGGGCATGCCTGTGAAGTCTGCGGGATGGCCAAGACATTCAAGGCTCTATTGTACTTCTCTGTCGAAGTGAAGATAGAATAACGTCTCGTTTTTAGTTAGTCCCCGTAAATACACGTGAATAGACGTTAAAATAGATTAATCCGGCTTCCCCTCACTTATATGTAATCCCAGTCAGTTGGATCATAGACAACCGCTTTTAGCGCGGTATTGGTTTCATCTTGTCATCCAGCTCACCCCCACCCTGTGATAGCTTGGCCTCACCCTCGACCGACACCTCACCTGGGCCCCTCACCGCCAGACCATCCAGCAGGAAGCCCATTCCCGCCTCCGCTTCCTGAAACTCCTGGCTGGCCAGACATGGGGATTGCACCCTTCTACCATCCTCCACACCTACGAATCCCTCATCCGTCCTATCCTCTGTTATGCCAGCCTTGCCTGCATCTCCACCCCCACCTGCTTTTACGAGGCCCTCCAAATCCTCGAACGCCATGTGCTCCGCCTTGCCTTCCGCACCCGCCTTCCTTCCACCACACGGCTCCTGTATGAACTGATCCCCTTCCCCCACCTCCTCCTGTTCCTCCAACATCTCTGCATCCTTTACATTGTCCGCAGGCTTGATCCCCCCCCCCCCACCCTCTGGTTTCCTCCTTCCTCTCCACCCCCCGCCTGTTGCCGCGCCTCTATCGCTGTATCCCTCCCTCTCTCCACCTCCACACCCTTCATCTCCTTCATCACGGCAATTTCCAGCGCCTCCACCTCCCGGATGATGAACTTTGCCATGACATCTACCCTTCCTTCCAACTATAATCTGGCCTTGTTCCCCCCACCCTCCCAGGGCCCCTTTTTTTCCTCTCCCCTCCTTCTCCCAGAGCGTATTCCCCCCCCACCCCTGAGACCCAGCACCCCATACTTGCCTCTTTCCTTCCCACAGCCCTCCCTACCTGCCCTCTTCAGCGCACCCCCCGCCCATCTCCCCCCTCTCTTCCCCTCCCTCCCTCCCTCTCTTCTTCCAGTCTCCTTCATCTCCTTGTGCCTGGCAGATCCTCTGTTTTGATCATCATCAGTGTGCCACGTCAGTGTTGTGTTTAGTGCTGTTTCTCCTGTGCATCAAGAAGTGTGATTTTAATTGTGTACTGCCTTGAGGTTCGATGTCAGTGTTTGTTACGTGCTACGCCATCCGTCGATACGTTTTATGCTCCGGTCATACTGTGCCTTGTGTTCTTTTAATTGTCACAGTGTGTGGCTTCTTGTGTGCACCACTTTTTTACAGTTTTTTACCTTTTTTTGCCTACTGCCTTCCATGATGTTCCCCTTTTTTTATATCTATGTTCACCATTTTATATATATATTTTTCAATGTCTTCTATTGTTTGTTCTATGTCTTTCGGCTGAAGAGCAGTGCATATGCTGCTGCCAGCCCGCGCTGATGGGGAATTGAAATACAATAAAGAAAAAAAAATCATCTTGTCAACAGTTACCTGGTGTCGCTCCAACAAGTTGGCCCTTAATGCCGCCAAAACTACAGCAGTGTACTTCACAAAACGGCGCCCTATACTCCACCACAACATCTCAATCGGGGACGTACGGGTCCCGTGGACCCAAGCTACTAAGTATCTCGGGGTCTGGTTGGATAAGAAAATTTTCTGCCAAGGCCACACACCATACATCACCCATAAAGGGTTAAAGTTAACAAAGGCCTTGTACCAGCTCTTTTCCAGCCGAGAGCTGAATTTAGATACCAAGCTCCGGCTATATCACTCCGTTGTCCTACCCTCACTCACATATGGATTTTCTGCGTGGGCCACGATTAGTAAGTCCTGGATGCTGACACTCCAGCGCCTATAGAATAAAGTTCTCAGGTGGAGTCTTCACGCCCCTCGGCTCACCAGGATTGTCACTCTGCATGAGGAGACAAATACGGCCCTTCTCAAGACCACCATTCGCCGTAAGGCTCGCCAACTATACAGTAAAGTGGACGCCCTCCGTGAGACGGTCGCTGGACTCCAAACAATCGGCACCACAATTCCACGGCGCTGGCACTGACACCCCGTTCCTCTCACCATCCTGGAGGGCTCGGGTTCGGGCTATGACTGACGATAGGCCCAATACGACCACGTACCTCTGTACCTTCACCGTCGGAGGGTGGCACCGAACTTACAGCTCCACCGCCACACCTTCAACGTGCTAAGCGTGGCTGTTATTCAGCTGTTGCTTTGAGTCTCCTCTCACTTGTCCACGGACACAGTTGGACCGGATCTGAACCGGTGACGCTGTGTATCAGTAAACTGCTATAACAAAAATCTTGTCGATGAATGATGAGAATTTTCTCGTAGTATTTATTCTGCTGCGCCATGACCGTTTAAAAAGATATAGAAACTTGTGAGTACTCAGCTTCATTGATACAAGGTGTTTTAAAACTATTGTAATTCTTTAATGTTTCAATTTATAGTACAGATCACCTGTAGATGCATCACCACTGACTTTTTAATAAAAGTATTTTAACAGGCAGTGCAGAAGTTTTATTCACCATGAACTGGGCGACCCAACTCGGCCTAGGGTGGCCAGCTGGCTTGTACGAGCGGCGTTGAACATAATGCAACACATTTTTTTCTGAAAGGAGGTTGGTTTTATCGAGAATTTCCACAGACCATGTTATTCCTCACCCTTTTGACTAAAGAACTCTATTCTTCAACATAATCTCCGTTCAGTGCCACGACCTTACAGCATCTTACTGGCGAGATCCTGTATGACTTCATAGTACAGCTCTACTGGTCGACGTCTGAGCCAACGCCTTCCCACATCAGTAACCGCCCCATCATCCACGTACTGCTTCCCAGTGAGGCGTCCTCCAGTTGGCGAAACAGATGGGGGAGGTGCGAGATCCGGGCTACACCATTTTGAAGGCTGCGTATAGCGCTACCACCAATCGGAACTTCATGAGACTGTAGGGGCTCAAGCGGAATATTGCACGATATTGCGAAACAAACTCCGCAGCTTTTGGTGCGAAACTGGCCGAGGAAAGAAATATTTAGCATTACTTACTGAACTCTCGTAAACATAAGAGCGCATGGAGTGGGATTGTCTGGTGGCTGGTCTACGCTGTTCTTGCCTGCGAGGGTGCTGGGTGGCGCCCGTGGCCCTGGTGCCAACGGGGCAGCTTTGGCACGGCCTGCTCTGTATAAATGCATTACTAATCCCACAAACACTTCGTGACTGCTGAATCGTAACACTGACCACACAAAAATTTCAGCTCCTCAGGTGCAAGGACACCAAGGCCTGGATGTAGAAAGCTCTGAACATAACATTTCAGAGCTAAAACACTGTCCAAGTGTCTCGCCAAACTCTACAGGCAGTAGCAACACTGAGGAAATTCAGACATTGGACTTAGGCCATGAAACACGTGTAGTCACTCATATGCCTACAGCTTGGTACATCAAGTCCACATGAATAAACAACCATCTGAATGTTAGAAGCAGAACAACTTCTACTGAATTTATTTAAGTACAGCAAAATACGGAACTTCAGAATGCTAACAATACTAAGTGGTGTAGAAACAACTGAATAACGTGACATTTGATTGTAAAACAGTACAGGGGAAGTTATTCACATCTATGTATCTACGTGCAACGTTCAGAAAAAACTTAGTAACATACATTTACGAGGGCAGCCAATCCCAGTGCAAAGCAATAATGATGCATTTCAAAGTGAAAATAGGACGAAACCATACATGGGAAATACGAAATGATTTGACTCATATGTTAGCAGAATTTGTCGAGAAAAATAAAAAAAAAAATATTTTTCGAGACAAAAACAAATAGTAAACGATACATTTCTGTGTAGCTAATGTAGCTTACATTCATCTGACAGTGCTTATACTAGTCGATCATTGAACTTTGTCTATAATTTTCACGTTGACACTTCCCTCCGCAACCACCCTCATTGATGCCTGAGGTATGTGTGCTATGAATCAGTCCTTTCGTTTATTCGACTTGGTCCATAATTGCCGCCCCCCCCCCCCTTTAGTCGACTTGGTCCATAATTCCCCCCCCCCTTTCCCACATGTTTTGTACAACCAGTTTTAAAAAGGATCTACTGTCTTTATCGCTTATCATGAACTAACTGAGATTTTCCAAAAAATAATACATTATATGGGATACGACTATCCTAAACTAATTTATGATTTCAGGAGATAACAGACCAGTAAAAGGCATAAAGAGCTACATACAAATGTGTAGAGAGGCGTACTCATCACGATAGACATGAAAAACGTGAGCCATGATCATTTATTTTCATAAAGAAAGAAGGATACCAGATGAAGCGAATAAAAATTTATAATAAATAGATTTAAAAGAAAATTGTGGGAAATTGACAATGAAATCGTAGAGTTAAGGCAGTTAGGGACACCTACTGGATGGACAGAGAAAAAATAGGATATCAGGCATGGGCTAAAATACCTTTGGTGAAATAAGTACCAAAACGTCTGAAAAGGGAAGTTTATAGTCAGAGTAAATTAAAATTTTGACCTACGGGTTGGAAACTGCCTTTTAGTTTGAAGTAGAATTAGATTACAAACTGCAGTGAAACGGAGGTGACGGAATCGAAAACTACCGAACAGATGAAAGAAAGAACAGGAAAGCTTTTGTTGATTTCCAAGACTAAGATAACATAGTATCTGATTGTGTCTACATTTTACATTTTAGTCACTGGAAATATAAATAATATTTTAATTCACTTTATGCATTATATGACAAAAGTAACCTAACAACTTTGTGAAGAAGAATTTTTTCGTGAAGAAAACGTTTCTGTTACTACTTACTCTATAAATTACTGTTCTTTTCTTGGAATTAACACGAAACAATCTCACAGACGGTGCCACACGCTTTAGTCTAAACATTTTTGTGTTTGGTCGATAATATGTGTATCTATCAAAAGTAAGCCGGCCGCGGTGGCCGTGCGGTTAAAGGCGCTGCAGTCTGGAACCGCAAGACCGCTACGGTCGCAGGTTCGAATCCTGCCTCGGGCATGGATGTTTGTGATGTCCTTAGGTTAGTTAGGTTTAACTAGTTCTAAGTTCTAGGGGACTAATGACCTCAGCAGTTGAGTCCCATAGTGCTCAGAGCCATTTTATCAAAAGTAAATATGGTTTGAGAATAGCTGTCATGCACTCGAGGGTTCGCATTTTTGTACTAGATCACAAATATTTGTATTTAACAGATGTAAAGATTATCTAAATAAGTTGTCACGTACTTAAGCAACGCTCTTCTGTATTAGGTCAACTATATGTGTGTTTATCAGAAAGGACGTTTGCTTGACAAGCTATGTGTTTAATATTTCACCATATACCGGTGCACAATATCGAAGAATTAATAAACTTAATAAGTCTACAGTGACAGACTTGATATAATTTCGTAACAGCAAAATAAAACTCTTGTTTTTTTTTTTTTTTTGGAACTCTCTTGATAATACAGCAGTCACAAAGCCGTAGAGTTACATGTGGAAAAATACAGGCGTTTCAGAAAGAATATATGCGCGAGGGCGTGCTGAAAAGCAATGGCTCTGAATCTTTTATTCTGTTTTCACTATCGGTTGACGTATTATGTGACATGCATATTACTCGGTCGACTTTCCCGCTTCGCTGATACTAATTGCAACTTTCCGCCGCTACGTATCACCGAATGGTAGCGTGTAACACGGCGGTGTGTGTTGTAATAATGACAGCGCGTGAGAAATAGCGTGCTGTATTCCAGTTTCGAGTTCCACACATAAAACGCCCCCTTCTCCAGCACGACAATCTCGGACCACACGCGAGTGCTACAACAGTGAGACGCCTTGGATTCAATGTCATCGAACATCCTCCATGCGGCCCCGGCTTGGCTCCATCCGTTTTTCCTGAACACCTTCGAGGACTTCAGTTCGACAGTGATAAGACGGAGCACTCTGACTCCGTCAACAAAGTCAAACGTTGTACAGTGACTAATTTTTGTTGGTCTCTGGTTAGGTTCGTCATCGCGGCACGGAGTAGCCGCGCGGTTAGGGGCGCCATGTCACTGACTGCACGGAGGTTCGAGTCCTCCCTCGGGCATGGGTGTGTGTGTTGTTCTCAGTACAAGTTAGTGCAAGTAGTGTGTAAGTCTAGGGGCCGATGATCTCAGCAGTTTGGTCCCTTAGAAATTCACACGCATTTGAACATTTGGTTCGTCATCAGGGTGACAATGCTGCGAATTAAATACGTAGACATTAAAAAGCTTTGCCAGTTTTCCCATAAAAATTCAGAGATATTACTTTTGAGCACGCCCTGATTCATGGTGATCCTATATTCTTAATGTGAATGTTTCTTGATTCTGCGGAAAGGTGAGGATGACCTTGCTCTTATTTCCTTAAAATGGGGTAATCTAATTGTTACTTGTTCATGTTGAATGCGGAGTGCGTAAGCGTACCATATCTCGGCTAATAACCTCTTCGTCCCGACGATGAAAATGGAGATCGCTTGTAATGCGGCCGACTATTTCGTAGTCTAGTAGTTTTTCAAGTCGTGTTTGTCATCTGTCTCAGAACTGTGTGAGCTATTTTGTGTGCGTTACCGTAATTTGACTGTTTATCCATCGCGTTTTCTGAGGAAGAAATTGAGAACCAGCCCTATATTTTCCCAAACAAGCATGGGGAAGCATTTGAAAGCAGCACTTTTACTGGCCTCTGCACCAGACCAACGGCCGTTAATTCGGATGGTGCCTCAAAGCAGTTCAAATGGCTCTGAGCACTATGGGACAAAACATCTAAAGCCATCAGTCCCCTAGACTTCTCTATCAAGAATATTTCCAACGTTGTTAGAGATCGGCATCTTAGGAATGTATCGTAAAAATCATAACCATTTGATGAGCATGTATGCCTTGGAATTCGCGGTTCGGTTTTGGTACCCAAAAACTATGTTTTTCGTGTTTTCTCAGGAACCAACCATGAACTAAGTAATACCTCCATAAGCCCGTTAAGACGCGCCGTCATCAGTCCCCTGGAACTTAGAACTAGTTAAACCTAACTAACCTAAGGACATTACACACGTCCATAAAGCGTGGTTCCGGACTGAAGCGCCTAGAACCGCTCGACCACAGCGGCCGGTGGATGGTGCCTCAGTACGACCTGTTTCGGCTTACAACCATGTCTCTTTCGCTCACATCTTTGCGGTGGCCGAAAGAACACTTGACTGTCATACATTGTTCATTAACCTGCTCTACTTCAATAGATGTATTGGTCTTTACGAATTCATCTTTTTATTTTAATTATTCTACATACTTGTATCTAAATTATCAATTTTCAAGGGCATCTGCACACTTTCTGATTACCGATGGTGCTATATTCTGACATGAGTGATAGTGCGCCATTTGTAAAACTCAAAATAAATGAATCATATGTTCGCACTGAAAATGGAACTCTAATTCTCTGAAGTCGTTGTCAACGTTGACAAATTGTTTTCTGCGTGGATAGTTATTTCCTTTACACAAATGGCGCTGTGAATAGAATAAACGAGTTTGGACAGCAACATTAATCCAATCTTCGGACACAACGACAACAATGGTAAACCAATATGAAACAATGTTAAAATTTAAATGGGCATAAAAAGTAGAATAGTAATCTGCGGAAAACACTTACTGGAAGAAAGTACACGTTTTCGGGACATTTCATACAGAATCTAGGAATCGTCAATCTGGCGCTAGAAGCAGTACTAGATAGGAAAAGTGTTCATGCAGACTGTGTTAAACTGGAGCCCGCTATGGTGGCGAAACATGAATATTCCCTTACCTCTGCTGTAATGAACTGTTTAACTAAGAATCTTTCCTGTCCTGTCCGTGACCTGGGTGTCAGCTTTCATGTTTTACGGTAAGGCGTAATTAACCGAACACTTTTGCTGAATTGAAAAAAATTTATATTATTAAGGCTACTATTAGAAAAGTGAGGATGTGACAACTCTCTTACACAGGAATAGATTACAAACTCAGAGTTACAGGTTTATTAAAGGCTTGAACTATAATCACAGAAGAGCTCGGACGAATCTAATCACAAATAGGTGGCGAAGAATATTTACGTTGTTCAACAGAAAAAATTTGTTCCCCTCTGTCATGTTGAGGCGTAGAGCTCACTAAATTTGAATACAAATTTTTTCAGTCAATGTTCACACATTACTGATTATAGGCTAAATCGGTAATGCAAGGTGATTATAATTAAACTTCCGTTACTAGAGAAACTTTGAGGAAAGGAATTAACCGTTGAAAGACAGATGTTTTAATTTCCTCATGGGATAGTATCATTGGTTAATGAAGTACCATGTTTACTTTCCAGGCTACAAACGATCCTCAATGTGACGGCTATCTGAACCCACAAAGCCTGGAACCGCACTGGAGATTGCTCTACTGCTGCCCACGATATCTCAGGTGGAATGTTTGTTACCTCCCTCGCTATGCTCATTTGCAACCGCCAATCTGTGTCAGTGTCCCACTGATAAACCCTCTCCTTCTGGTAACCCCACAGGCAGAAATCACAAGGATTTAAATCTGGTGATCTCGGTGGTCTCACAGTTTGAAACTATTGGCCAATGATCCAGGTTTCTCCAAATGTGTCGCGGAGTGACAGAGTGACGTGACGAGCAATGTGAGGTGGATCTCCATTGTGCATCAAAATTCAGTCCAAAGTACCTCTCCCAGAGAGGAGGAGGTACGTGCAGGCGAAGCAGATCACAGCGACTTGTGCTCTTCACACTGCACGTTCTTGGTCCTTGGGGTCCTTGGGCTACTGAACAATCTGGAAAAAATGAAAATGAGGTGTTCTGCTTCATAAGAATGTTGGAAATTACGTGGACTAATAAGAAAAGAAGTAGAGAGTTACTCTGCAAAACCGCGAAGATGAAAACATGTGCAAAAATTGTCAAGGTGAAGGAGCGGAATGAGAGTGGAGATGTTAAGACATCAAGGAATTACTGCCATGGTACTTGAAGGAGCTATAGAAAACCCAAAGAATGTAAGAGAAGACAGAGACTGGGGTGAAGTTGGCACTTGAAAGCAATTAGTGCACTGGTCACATCAAACAACCTGGAAGACTGCCACAGTTGGCAGTTCTTTGTTAAGTTGGTCGTCCTGTACATGCCAAAATCACCTGCAAGTTTAATCTTGCGTTCTTCCTGTGGTATCGCCTGTCGATACCACACCTGGGAGTCTTAATAGTTGGCTACGGAGCTGCAAGTTTCAGTCTGACGCCGGCCGGAGTGGCGGAGCGGTTCTAGACGCTTCAGCCTGGAACCGCGTGACCACTACGGTCGCAGGTTCGATTCATGCCTCGGGCATGGATGTGTGTGACGTCCGTAGATTAGTTAGGTTTAGGTAGTTCTAAGTCTAGGGGGACTGATGACCTCAGATGTTAAGTCCCATAGTGCTCATAGCCATTTGAACCATTTCAGTCTGACACGGAAAGTGGTCGCACGGGATGTGGCAGATCCAGCGAAGCACACCCTCCGGACTGTGAGCGGCCTCTGCCGCCGTGGTATTCGATATCCAGGGGCAGCAACTCAACCCGTTTTTACTCCGAACCTCGTCGCTACGGTACAATCGTTTATGCTTCGTGCAGCGAACCTGCTGTATGAATAGGACTCTAATACTTGTGGCAATATTTGCAATGAATCTTCGTACACTTGGAGAAATACTAGCAAAGTAAATGTTCCATTTGTCATGTTAACTTGTTCACTAATCATTTTTGCTCGTGTCCAGCTCTGCTACAATGCCGTACGCAACAGTTCCTACTGCACAGTATGCAGACAAAAAGTACCATTAAAATTGCTAAACCAAGAGGAAATGCCGATGATAAACGGGTATTCATTGGACAAATATATTATACTACAATTAACATGTGATAACATTTTCACGCAATTTGGGTGCATAGATCCTGAGAAATCAGTACCCACAACAACCACCACTGCTCGTAATAACGGCCATCATACGCCTAAGCATTGAGTCAAACAAAACTTGGATGGCGTGTACAGGTACAGCAGCTTCAACACGATGCCACAGTTCATCAAGAGTAGTGACAAACGTATTGCGACGAGCCAGTTGCTCGGCCACCATTGACCAGACGTTTTCAATTGGTGAGATATTTGGAGAATGTGCTGGCCAGGGCAGCAGTCGAACATTTTCTGTATCCAGAAAGGCCCTTACAGGACCTACAACATGCGGTCGAGCATTATCCTGCAGAAATGTAGGGTTTCGCAGGGATCGAATGAAGGGTAGAGCCACGGGTCGTAACACATCTGAAATGTAACGTCCACTGTTCAGAGTGCCGTCAATGCGAACAAGAGGCGACCGAGGCGTGTAACCAATGGCACCCCATACCATCACGCCTGGAGATACGCCAGTATGACGATGACGAATACACACTTCCAATGTGTGTTTTCCGCGATGTCGCCAAACACGGATTCGACCATCATGATGTTGAAAACAGAACCTGGATTCATCCGAAAAAATGACGTTTTTCCATTCGTGCATCCAGGTTCGTCGTTGAGTACTCCATCGCAGGAGCTCCTGTCTGTGATGCAGCGTCAAGGGTAACCGCAGCCATGGTCTCAGAGGTGATAGTCCATGCTGCTGCAAACGTCGTCGAACTGTTCGTGCAGATGGTTGTTGTCTTGCAAACTTCCCCATCTGTTGACTCAGGGATCGAGACGTGGCTGCACGATCCGTTACAGCCATGCGGATAAGATGCCTGTCATCTCGACTACTAGTGATACGACGCCGTTGGGATCCAGCACGGCGTTCCGCGTTAGCCTCCTGAAGCTACCGCTTCCACATTCTGGTAACAGTCATTGGATCAGCAATGTCGCGATACGATAAACCGCAATCGCGATAGGCTAGAATCCGACTTTTATCAAAGTCGGAAACGTGATGGTACGCATTTCTCCTCCGTACACGAGGCGTCACAACAACGTTTCACCTGGTAACGCCGGTCAACTGCTGTTTGTGTATGAGAAATCGGTTGGAAACTTTCCTCGTGTCAGCACGTTGTAGATGTCACCACCGGCGCCAACCTCGTGCGAATGCTACGAATAGCTAATCATTTGCTTATCTCAGCATCTTCTTCCTGTCGGTTAAATTTCGCTTCTGTAGCACGTCATCTTCCTGGTGTAGCAATTTTAATGGTCAGTAGTATATATATATCAACAGTCGGATGTTATTTTTAAATCTTTTGAGTGCTGTCCTGCCCTGTGCACTAACTTAAAGCGACGTCGATCTCAACTTAAAGTGACGTCGACCTGTCTGACTGGCGCTCGCCCTGCCCCATTCTCCCAAACGGTCCTGCTGGCGGTCGCGGGTATTTTTATGGATTATAAACGGGCGGCTCGGGTTTCATCAGCGTTTAATGAGCGGCCGAGGCCCGCTGTTATCTTTCCATCAGCGGGGGCGGCAGCATGCCCGCGGGGGCGGAAGCTGGGGCTTTATGCGCTGCCACGTTGCCGTCCCTCGCCTCCCTCGTGAATGCTTCCGCGCGTCCTACCAGACGTCGGCGCTCGGCTCAACATTTATGGGCTGTAAAGCGTGAGGGACCTCAGCCAGAATTATTCACATCGCCACTTTACGACGCGCAAGACATTTGCACAGCGGATAAAGGAAAAACGTGGCTCAAATCGTTTACTCCCGTTCCTTATGCTTCGTTTTCGAGATTACAGCGACACTAGCTGTTGCACGCTTCCTGCCTCCTCCTAGTGGAGTCGGACGGGGAACTAAGCCGCTGTGCTTAAAGTTGAAAGCATAAGGCAGAAAGGCGTCAGTAGGAACGTTTGCAGACAGTTTTGCTCGTGAATGGATCCTTTACTTTGCAGCGGAAACTTCCTTAGTTTTAGTTTCCTTTGAGAAAGTTTTATGAGAAAGTTATTCTTCATCTGTAAATGTAAAAATGGTTCAAATGGCTCTGAGCACTATGGGACTCAACTGCTGAGGTCATTAGTCCCCTAGAACTTAGACCTACTTAAACCTAACTAACCTAAGGACATCACACACATCCATGCCCGAGGCAGGATTCGAACCTGCGAACGTAGCGGTCGCGCTGTTCCACACTGTAGCGCCTAGAACCGCTCGGACACCCCAGCCGGCTAAATGTAAAACATCTGATTTCCTTCAGATCCGATTAAGGCGATATTTACTGTTGTTATGGTTGTCGCATCATAGATTAATACCACCACCGCCGGCGTTTCACAGTTGACAATGGAAATGCACGACAGTCGCCAGTAGTGGTCCCGCGGTGAACCAGCGGATCCAATTATGCTCACCCACTGAGCCACGTCTTCACCGGCTCTAACTCTGAGCGCCCTCTACTACCGTGATACACGATGGCCAGCAGCAGCTACATGGCCCAGTTTCAGTCACAATCTTCGACAGTGTTCAGTCACAGTCAGCCTGCGACAGTTCGCCCGTGCATTGGTAGTGGGACCCTCAAATGTATTGGTAGTGGGAGCCTCGAGCAGCATGTTGCTGTTTAGTCTGCTTGCTCTCATAGCTGGACTTTATTGCTGTTTGTTCGTTTGTAAAGTTTCTTCGTAGCACTTGGAGAAAGCTATAAGTTAAGTAAAACCCTTTGCTGTATTTATGTCGTTGCTGATCATTTCTGCTCCTGTGCAGCTTCCCTGAAAGACATCTGCTGCACCTGTCCTTACCAATGTGTGCTAAGTAGTATGTGGCAGTGATTTTCAGTCTGAGGATTGAGTTGATGCAAGTCTTCACATCAGTCAATGCACTCTTCTCAATTACTCTAACTACATCCATCTGAATCTGCTTATTATATTCAAATCTTGGTCTCATTTTACAATTTTACACGCCCAAGCATTCCCGCATTACCACATTGACGTTTTCTTCACGCCTCAGGATGTGTCAAACCATTCAATTCCTTCTTTTCTGTGCGAAAAATTTATTTTATTTTCTTCACTGCACCTGAGAACTTCCTTATGTTATCTGATGATGATCTTATCTCCAGCATTTTTTTGTAGCACCACATTTCAAATGCTTCTATTTTTTTCCTGTCTGATGTTTATCGTTCGCGTTTCACTATCGTAAAAGCCTACAATACAGACAAATACCTTCCAAAAAGCTTCAATAACAATGAAATTTATTTTCAGTGTTAATACATTCCCCTTCTTCAGAAATAATTTCCTTGCTATTTCAAATCATCATTTTATACACTCCCGAGGTTGGCCACTTTCAGCCCAAATCACAAAACTCGTTAACCAGATATACCGTCGCATTTCCTAAACTGATGCCCTAACCATTGGCTGATTTAATTCGGCTGTATCCCATTACTAATACTTTGCTTTTGTTGATGCTCATCTAATGACCTCTTTCAAGAGAACAGGCATTCAATTCAAATGCTCAGATATGTGTGGGTACTGTATTACACGTTTTAGCTAAGTAGGGGAGACATGATTTGTTTTCCTACATGAAGTGATAAAAGGCATTAACAAAGGCGCCTTTATTTTCATGAGACATCCGTGGAATCAGTTGTGGGTTCATTTTCTTTCTTTGCAGTTTTAACGGTCTTTTTCTGAGTGATAAAACGAACATTTAGTTTTTGAATTCTTCATGAGAATGAACGTTGAATACATTTCAATCCACCAACTGGTTGTGCAGTGCTTAAATATGGACTCCCATTTGTTCGACGCTAATCCCGTGAAATGATGCTTTGCCAGCATTCAGACCCACTGTGACATGTACGACTCTCGTTTCGTGCAAATGAATAACTGCTTGTATGAATTTCTATGCTTAATATTTTTTTCAGAAACTTAATTTAGTACATAAAGGCCTTCATTATTTTTTCATATTCGGTTAAGATATTGATTTTTGCCGAAGTAAGGACTATGTAACAATTTCTATTGTCATGAGCTCTTTTTTTCTCGTCGTCGTGTATTCTTTCACCTTTTCATTAAGTCTTCTTCTCTTTCTTCAGACACTTCACTCCCTTCTCTTACAGCTTCTGCCATGGAATCCTAAACTCTACACTTTCCTTCGGTGAATGTCTCCATCTGTTGCTTCCGCTTTTACGTTGTTTATTACTAAATCGCTTTAACTTGTCGAATCCAGCTTGTCATTAATTTATTTTCCCAGACATACTTGAAGATTTGTTTTGTTTTTCAGCCTCTTCTCAGTCATTCTGTAAAAATGTCTAAAACTATCTGTCCCCTTTTACTGATGATGTCTGCTATTTTTTTCTGCATTCTGATGTATTTCATAATTACCTTTTAACTACCACGCATTCATTCTTCTAGTTGCACAAAAAAATTTATGTGATTCTTCCCCGTAATATTTGTCTAATTTTTAATTCAGCGTGGGTATTCATTTCCATAGAGGTGTTCTGCTATCATTACCGTTTAGTAATGCATTATTTTCAATTTCCTTAATGTGTTTTTTTAATTGTAAATACTTTTTTTCTTATTCTACGTACGCTTTGCGTTTTGTTCACCCTTTCATCAACTATCTTTTCTATATACAACAAACATCCCGATCTTCTCTATTTGATCGAAGTCTATATTTAAAATGTCTGGGCCATTTTTTATGTTTCTCATAGATTTGTTTTTCTCTGTAGAGTCTTAATTCATTTCTCAGTTGCAATAGATTGACTTACCTTGTGTCGGTGTCTTTCCTTCTGCTAATATTTAAGATAATATAGAAAAATCGTCAGGTAACACCTGGCGGTTTACACCGGTACAATGTCTCTTCCTTTCCAGTTGGTACTCCACATTCTTATAACTTTTCATTTCCTGTTAACTATATTTGTTTTCTATTAGTCATTTGAAATGAACTATTTGAAGCTATCACCTTGCCTTAAACACGTATTTACTTTACAAAGAGTAGAAATGACTTTATTTTTTTATTAATTAACCTTTGAACTTAGTTTTGGTTCTGCTAGCCCATCCGTTAGGTTTCTGTGTGACATACCTGTGAAGCGTTTTCGGCTTAACTATTTTCTGATATTGTTTGCACAAACTAGGAATTATGGCCTAATCGCACATTACACAACACAGTATCACCAACAAAGAACATTTTAATAACTGCTGTAGGAACTGGAATCCAACTCTCCTCGGCATTGTCTCCATCGTTCCGTACCTTTAACACTACTGTCTTTCACGAGTGATAGTCCAGTAAGGCGAGTGGGAGAGCAGCGCCGGCTCTGTGGTGTGCTAAACTCTCACTCCTTCTCGTCGGTCATATCGATTGTAGCGCAGAGCGCACCTGGTTAGGATACACGAGTTATCGGGAGGTGAACAGCTCTGAGGGACCGCGCCGCCGGTTGCAACCGTTCCCACTGTGCGGATGTTAAGGCAGAGCCTGTGACATAGTAATCCCGTCAGCCGGCGGCTAATGGTGTCCCGCGCAGGGTAATAAGCGGCTGCCGCCCGGCTGATCCCCCGCTCCACAGGCGGGAGGCCCTCCCTGCTCCTCTGTATACACTGCCGCTCGCCGCGTCATAATGCGCCACCGGCTTTGCTGTCAGATGAGCAGGTCAGCACGCGCACCGGCGCCTCTGTTTGTCCCGCTGCAGGTGTCTCGTTCAGCAAGTACACTGCAACTCCAATCATCCCAACTCCAATTACGCGAATCACCAATTATCAAAAAAATGGCTCTGAGCACTATGGGACTTAACTGCTACGGTCATCAGTCCCCTAGAACTTAGAACTACTTAAACCTAACTAACCTAAGGACATCACAAACATCCATGCCCGAGGCAGGATTCGAACCTACGACCGTAGCGGTCTTGCGGTTCCAGACTGCAGCGCCTTTAACCGCACGGCCACTTCGGCCGGCCGATTTTTAGAGTAGTTGAAAGTAATACAGTGGATGAGGCCGAGAAAATCCCTGACCCCGCCGGGAATCGAACCCGGGAACCCGGGCGTGGGAAGCGAGAACGCTACCGCACGACCACGAGATGCGGGCTCCAATTATACGGATAGCTTTCAGGAAAAAGAAATTTGTCCTGTGTGACTAAATTAGTAGATTTTGTTGGACAGTTATTACGGTGTCCGGTACACTGTGGGTTTCTTTATCGTTCTAAAAGTCAATCGGTGGAAAATGTATGAAAAGACAAAATCTTCCATCGAACAATGAATACAATACGCACATTGTTGAACGCGCAATAAGCACATTGTTGTGTTTGTGGTGCCTGCCACTCATTGCGGCCTACATCAATCTGCACTCAACGTATTCGCAATTGCGAATATGATGAAGTGTCAGCTGTGGAATGGAATGAGGATAATGAAAATTTGTGCCAGATAGGGACTCGAGCCGGCTGGTGTGGCCGAGCGGTTCTAGGTGCTTCAGTCTGGAACCGTGCGACCGCTACGGTCACAGGTTCGACTGCCTCAGGCATGGATGCGTGTGATGTCCTTAGGTTAGTCAGGTTTAAGTAGTTCTAGGTTCTAGGGGACTGATGACCTCAGACGTTAAATCCCATGGTGCTCAGAGCCATTTGAACCTGCCTCCGGCATGGATGTATGTGATGTCCTTAGGTTAGTTAGGTTTAAGTAGTTCTAAGTTCTAGGGTACTGATGACCTCAGATGTCCCATAGTGTTCAGAGCCATTTGAACAATTCTTTTAGGGAGTCGAACCCGCATTTCCCCCTTGTCGCGAGTGGTTCCTTAACGTTTGGTTATCCGTACATGACTCACGGCCAGACCTAAACTTCCTTATATCGTTGCCCATGCGTCTACTACCTGTACGCGTACATCCATTATGTACCATACTATTGTACAGGTGAGTTTACTTGTACGTCGCTTGCCCGGTGTCGGCGGATATATACGGTACTGCAGTGCCTATGTTATTCTGAATCACGATGCGGAACTCCTTTGGAAATGAGTGCGTATCGAAAGGAACTTTTCATTGTAATTCAGAAAACACAGGCACTGCAATATAGTATCATCAGTCTGTCGTGAACTTAACGTATACTGTTGTGTCTAGACAAGACAACCTAGACACAATGAGAGGAAGCCGAAAGGCACGCGCTACGCTCACGCAGATGGGCGTGAGGTCTGAAACAGGATACGTAATGAATGCTATAAAGAAAAGTACGTAGCTTCTGGAATACTTAACTTTAATCCATCCTTTTGGTACATCTGGAGATTGTGGCGATACAAGTGAGACTCTTTAGATACATGCAATGTTACTAATGGCGCCTTGCTAGGTCGTAGCCATTGACTTAGCTGAAGGCTATTCTAACTATCTGCTGTGCAAATGAGCGAGGCTTCGTCAGTGTGCATCGCTAGCTACGTCGTCCGTACAACTGGGGCGAGTGCTAGTACGTCTCTCTAGACCTGCCGTGTGGTGGCGCTCGGTCTGCGATCACACAGTGGCGACACGCGGGTCCGATATGTACTAATGGACCGCGGCCGATTTAAAACTACCACCTAGCAAGTGTGGTGTCTGGCGGTGACACCACATATACACCGATCTTTCACATGCGTTATCCGATTGTTTCATTTTGTTCTGTGTGTTTGTGTGTGTGTTTTAATTTACTGGGTTGCACATGTCCTTTAGAAGGAAATGTCTTGTTTTATGAATGGCAAACAAAACAAAAGTCCTTGAATAATTAGACGAAGACGTGTGTGATAAGCAGTCATCAGAATCGTTTAGCGTGCGAACATCAACTTCAGACATAAAACAAAAATAAGTCTTCCGTTTTAAGCTTGTGTCTGTCCTTGAGAGTGAAGATGGAAGTTCATCGAGAAACCGATGGGAACAACAGAAAAGAAAGAGCTGCAGGAGATCGTATTCAAGTTGTTTTTCCAGCAGCGAGCTGTAGGAAACCCTCTTTCAGATTGGATTGTTCACGAAAATCGAAATTTGTAACCGAGAAAATCGACAGTTTATCTTCATTTGAAGCGAGAAATTGCTGGGTAAAGAATTTCAGGGCAAGGCACGGTATTCGTCAGATGGATTTAAAAGGTGAAAAACTAGCAGCAGACCAAAAAGTGCACAAAATTTTATTGAAAAACTTTTACATTACGCAGATGTGACACGCGTTATTGGGAAGGCTTTACCTGAAACAACCTTAGCTCCTAACAAGGAAACTAGCGCTCCCGGCCACGAGGCTAGTCATACCGTGTTACCGCGCAGAATTGCGCTAACTCTACGGGAAACTACAAACTGACCCTTCTATTGATAGGAAATTCGAAAAATGGGCAAGCTTTCATACATGTGAAAAACCTTCCATTTTTTTACAAGAATCAACTAAAGGCCTAGATGATTGCTTCTCTGTTTTGCGATTGATACGATTCAACTTTCACACCTGCAGTAAGGTGATGTTAATTCTGGACAATGCACATTACAAAAAGCCTTCATAGAAAAGACGGACGTTCCAAAATACTCTTCCTGACGCCAAACGTGAAGAGTTTGTTGCAGTCAGTCAACCAATCTGTTGTCTAAATTATGGTGCGTAATTACAGAAGACAACTGGCGAGGAAGCTTTTGGCAGATGATGATGATGATGTTTGGTTTGTGGGGCGCTCTACTGCGCGGCCATCAGCGTCCATACAAATTCCTGATATGTACACCGTCCAATGTAGCGATGTCCACGAATGATGATGGAATGATGAGGCTAACACAAACACTCAGTCCCCGGATTTGACAGAAGATGGAAATAAAGAAGCCATTGTGGCTCATCACCAAAAACTGAATTTGAAACTGTGCTCTTACATGGTGATGGAAGCGTGAAATTTAGTGAAGACAGTCGCATTAAAAGAAATTCGAATAAATTGTAAGCCATTTCAAATAAAAATGTACAGAACCACGGAGACGAAAAGAAGAAGAGTGAAAAGATTCAGGAAGATCAATAAGTGGCAGAGTACAAAATATCACTTAGGGCATAAAATACAACCCTTAGAAAATTCCTGTACGTACTGATTGCGGTGCAAAGGATACAGGCAAGTTGGTTGCTTCTGATTCTTCGGATCCTGTATTCCAAATTCTTTGTGACGATGAAGTCATTCAGAGTGTGAGAGGAAAATCTGGTGGCAAGAGGATGGCATGATCACTGAACCGTCAGCTGGTGAGTCAGTTGCGTGTCTTGACACTATGCTAACATGAACCGAGCGATAACCTCAGTGTGACCATATAACCCTGCCCATTGGCAAGTGGATGCGACGCTTGGCTGCACGAAAACGATTAAAGACAGAAAGTGAACTAGGATCGATACGTTCAAGAACTAACACTCGGAAGGCCTAACGCTACCGTCCGACCGCCGTGTCATCCTCAGTCGGTAGGCGCCACTTCATGCGGAAGTGGAGGGGCGTGTGGTCAGTTCACCACTCTCCCTTCCGTTGTCAGTTTCCGTGCTTGGAGCAGCTACTTCTCAGTCATATAGCTCCTCAATTGGCGTCATAAGAGCGTAGGGCGTCCCTATTTCCAGCAGCGCTTGGCTGGCCTGGATGGTCACCCACCCTACTGCTAGCCAAGCTCGACACGACAGACTTTGGTGATAGGAAGGAAGTCATTGTTACCACTTTGCCAAGGCTATTGGTGTATGTAAGTACAGTACTGTAAAATACGTAAACAACATTGTTTTGTAGCCCTTAAATGAACATTAAAGTAGTATGTGTACACAATTTCAAAATTTTTTTTTAAAAAAAGAGATGAATTGTATTGATAATTTATCCAACTATCTGGACATCTCATTATCCGGATCGGATCTGGTTCCGAGTCATCAGGACAACTGGCTCACTACTGTAATCCATGTGAGATCACCGTTGCTCCATCTCGACCCATATGCCTAAATGCACACCGTCAGGAGGCGCGGCAACATGTGGTAAAGCACGTCTCAGCTCAGTAATGAGTTTTTATGGCTGCCTGTTTCTGAACGTGCGCGCGGGTTGCCAGTCGTTAGAGGATCTGCAGATGTGGTCAGTCGTGCACATTCGGTCGGAGGATGGTAGCCAATTTCGGCACTGAATTTTACGATTACCTGTCGGAAGAGTATTCATTAGTAATTCGGAAGCAGGAAACGTCATCCAAGATTGAATCATTCGTGAAAGTTCAATTTTTATTCGAGTGTTAGGTCATGATATATAATTTATTGATAGTTTATCTACATCTACATCTACATCTACATCTACATCTACATGGATACTCTGCAAATCAAATTTAAGTGCCTGGAAGAGCGTTCATCGAACCACCTTTACAATTCTCTGTTAATCCATTCTCGTATAACGCGCGGAAAGAATGAACACCTGTATCTTTCCGTACGAGCTCTTATTTCCCTTATTTTATCGTAGTGATCGTTCCTCCCTATGTAGGTCGATATCAACAAAATATTTTCGCATTCACAGGAGAAAGTTGGTGATTGGAATTTCGTGAGAAGATTCCGTCGCAACGAATAACGCCTTTCTTTTAATGATTTCCAGCCTAAAGCCTGTATCATTTCTGTGACACTCTCTCCCATATTTCGCGATAATACAAAACGTGCTGCCTTTCTTTAAACTTTTTCGATGTACTCCGTCAGTCCTATCTAGTAACGATCCCACACTGCGCAGCAGTATTCCAAAAAAGAGAACGGACAAGCGTGGTGTAGGCAATCTCCTTAGTAGTCTGTTACATTTTCTAAGTGCCCTGCCAATAAAACGCAGCATTCGGTTAGCCTTCCCCACAACATTTTCTATGTGTTCTTTCCAATTTAAGTTGTTCGTAATTGTAATATCTAGGTATTTAGTTGAATTTACGGCTTTTAGATTAGACTGGTTTATCGTGTAACCGAAGCTTAGGGTCAACTACCAATTTCAGATAGTTTTTCGTCTTATGTAATCAAAATTTAAAAAACAGTCATAACTTAGAATTGAATTTTCACTCTGCAGCCGAGTGTGCGCTGATATGAAACTTCCTGGCAGATTAATTCTGTGTGCCGGACCGAGACTCGAACTCGGGATTTGTTCCTTTCGCGGGCAACTGCCACCACAGCTACCCGAGCACAAGTTACGGCCCGTCCTCAGAGCTTTAATTCCGCCAGTATCTCCTCCCCTACCTTCCACACCTTCACAGAAGCTCTCCTGCAGACCTTGCAGAACCAGCACTCCTGGAAGAAAGGATATTGCGGAGACATGGTCTAGCTACAGCCTGGGGGATGATGCATTATGGAAACATCCCGCAGGCTGTGGCAAAGCCATGTTTCCCTAATATACTCGCTTCCAGGAGTGCTAGTTCTGCAAGGTCTGCAGGAGAGCTTTAATTCCGCCAGTACCTCGTCTCCTACCTTCCAAACTTGACAGAATGTAACATTCCCCAGGCTGTGGCTAGGCCATGTTTCCACAATATCCTTTCTTCCTGGAGTGCTAGTTCTACAAAGTCTGCCGGAGAGTTTCTGTGAAGGTTTGGAAGGTAGGAGACGAGGTACTGGCGGAATTAAAGCTGTGAGGACGGGTCGTCAGTCGCGCTCGGGTAGCAAATATGGCAGAGCACTTGCCCGCGAGAGGCACAGATCCCGAGTTCGAGTCTCGGTCCGGTACACAATTTTAATCTGCCAGGAAATTTCATTCATAATTTAGCTTCATGATAAAATTCCGTGGTAAAATTGTAAATCGGTAAAAAAAATACTAAAATACTGTAGTAAACCAGTCAAGTATTCGTTCCAAAGGGAGAGATTTATTGTTATTAACAAACTGGTAATATTAAGGCCATCCCTGATGGAAACAGATTTCTGTGTGTCCGTCTGCAATTTACTTTCTGCTCTTGAGCGTGGTAGTCACAAAAAAAAAAAAAAAAAAAAAAAAAAAAAAAAAAAAAAACTGAAGTACTTCTTCGGTAACGCTGTATTTCAAAAGCTAGCGATTTTTTTGTCATGTGTATAATTTATCCGCTGTATTTTCTACTTCTCGAACATTGTTTGTGGATGACTACTTAGAGTACGAATAACAAAAAGTTGATCGATAACTGTACATTGTGTCCTGATAATCATAGTCCTTATATTTTTGGTAGTTTTACTCATGCGAGAAACTAAACTTTTTTTATTTGGTGTGAAGATGCTAACTTACCATTACTGTGTTAGATTGTAATTCTAACAGGCAAATTTTAAGAGCCAAACCAAAAGCGTCAAAGAGTATAGATACTGCCAATTATCGAAATTTTTATGTTTTTCTGTTGTACGCAATATGTACGTAGTGTGCTCATATACTTACGTATGTTTCTCAATACAGGACTTAAAAATCAGTTGCCACCAATTTCTCTACTAATAGTTCTCTTTCTAATCTGTTTCAGGTACGTTGCAACAGAGCTGATGGGACTAACCAGTTCTAAAACTTATTTTTGGTATGTACAAAGTAGAGTTATTGCTTTAAATTTTACGGAAATTTCAATGACTGTTAATATGCAACTAAGTTAACATGTTTTAGCGGTATTGTATATTGTTAAACGCCAACTAACAATAATTTGCTGAGACGTCATTTAATTTTTTGTAATGATGGCTGAATTTATTTTGCATACAGAATGACACAGTATCCTGAACAACTGTAGTGATAACTTATTGAACGATATTTACGGAAAATAACATTTAATCATGAGCTGTCTAGGCTCTCTCGGGGCCTGTGTGGAGAACTTCGTTTGTGTACCAATAAACTGCATAACAGTCGTGGAACTCTGCATCATTCCATTAACGAGAACAAAACAAAGAGTGGGATTTTTTTGTGCTCAGTCAAAAATTACCTCCTTACAGTTCCGGTGGTAGAGTGTGTTTACATAATTACCTGCATAACCTGACATGGAACACATATTACATCCAAATGTTTGCGTGGTACTTTCGGGAACGAAGGCCAAAAGCGTTATTACCTATCACTCCTCCCATTATCGGCGTCATACTACTACTTGTTGAACTCGTGGACTAGCAAAACATGTGCTGGAGTGGCCTGCACGATTTCCAGAGGTGACAGCTACTGCACAAGTTTTGGTTTCTCTCGATGTCATCGTGTTGTCACCCCACTCCATACCGCACCACCATAGACCCTCGCTTACTGAGGCAGTTTTTCAAGAAAGCTGCACAAAACCTCAGAGTTTGTTTTCATTATTTCCTACACATTTGATGTTTATACACACATAACTGACTACGAAATGCCTGCCATGTTTTATATATGACCTACCACATATTCTACATTTTGAATGACATAAAAGAGAAACTACAATGTTTGAGAGTCAATTGACGTGAAAGTTGAAGGTGACAAAACTTCACTGTTCCAGAACTTATTGGGTACATTTTCATTTTAAATCACAAACTCTATCACAGATATATCCTACTCTTTCCAACGACCATGAAATTTTGTTAAACAGAGTACACATTTCCTTTAAAACCCACCATGCTTCCTTCAGTAAGCCGTTAGTGAGTAAGACAGTTTGTCTAGATACTTTTCCTGTCATAATAATAAGTAATATTGAACTTAGAAATAATTGTTTAGTATTAACCTCCGAGCTGCTACGAGCCTGAAAACTTCCACTGAAATGGAAAAAATACGATTACCAGCGCTGACCGCAGAGTAAACTATTATTTCCGTTTATGCCATCTTTTGTGGTAAATGACGATGACATAATTAATCTTTCCTCAAAAGTTCTTGAAATTGACAGCCTAGATAACCCAGATTCATATAAGAAATTTACTGCTCCAGCTACGTTTCGTTCAGGTGTAGTGCTGTCTATCTACCTACGTGTTACTCTCCTATCCACAATAAAGTACCCGGCACAGGGTTCAATGAACCACCTCTCTCTACCGTTCCACTCTCGAATGGCACGCAGGAAAAACGAGCACTTAAATTTTTCTGCGCGAGCCCTGATTTCTCTTATTTTATCGTGATGATCACTTCTACCTATGTACGTGGGTGCCAACAGAATGTTTTCGCAATCGGAGGAGAAAACTGGTGATTGAAATTTCATGAGAAGATCCCGTCGCTAGGAAAAACGCCTTTGTTTTAATGATTGCCACTCCAATTCACGTATTATGTCTGTGACACTATCTCCCCTATTTCGCAATAACTCAAAAAGAGCTGCCCTTATTTGTACTTTTTCGATGTCATCCGTCAGTCCCACCTGATGCGGATCCCACACCGCACAGCAATACTCGAGAATAGGGCGGACGAGCGTGGTGTAAGCAGTCTCTTTAGTAAACCTGTGGCACCTTCTAAGTGTTCCGCCAATGAATCGCATTCTTTGGTTTGCTCTACCCACAATATTATCTACGTGATCGTTGCAATTTAGGTTATTTGTAATTGTAATCCCTAAGTATTTAGTTGAATTTACAGCCTTCAGATTTGTGTGACTTATCGCGTATTCGAAATTTAGCTGATTTATTTTAGTACTCATGTGAACAACTTCACGCATTTCCTTATTCAGGGTCAATTGCCACTATACACACAATACAGATATCTAATCTAAATAATTTTTAAAGTCGTTTTGATCATCTGGTGACTTTAGCAGACGATAAATGACAGCATCACCTGAAAACAATCTAAGACAACTACTCATATTGTCTCCTATGTCGTTAATATAGATCAGGAACAATAGAGGGCCTATAGCACTTCCTTGGGGAACGCCAGATATTACTTCTGTTTTACTCGATGACTTTCCGTCTATTACTACGAACTGTGACCTTCCTGACATGAAATCACGAATCGAGTCGCACAAATAGGGCGATACTCCGTAGGCACGCACGTTTGGTTACAAGACGCTTGTGAAGAACCGCGTCGAAAGCTTTCTGGAAATCTAAAAATATGGAAGCATTTCGAGATCTGCTGTCGATAGCACCTAATACTTCATGAGTATCAAGAACTAGTTGTGTTTCACAAGGTCGATATTTTCTGAAATCGTGCTGACTATGTGTCAATAAATCGTTTTCTTCGAGGTACTTCATAATGTTCGAATACAGTATATGTTCCAAACCCCTACTGCAAATCGACGTTCAGCCTAGCAGCAACTGCCTTGTGGTCGCTAGTCGCTGTATTCGTCATAATACTCACTATTTGGCCAGGATTATTTGTTGCTAAGAGGTCAAGTATGCTTTCGCAACCATTTACGCTTCGAGTGGGCTCATGAACTAATTGTTCAAAATAATTTGCTGAGAGAGCTTTCAGAACAATGCGTTTCAGGAACGCGTTCAATGTGCCAAAAGCTGCGTGAGATGAAAATCCGTAAATTACCTCGCACGTGTGCCCCTGCTCTCGGCTCTCAATAATCGCAGTGCAATCGGTAAAAGATTGCATAAAACTGAAAATCTGAATATTTCTAGAATAACTGGTCAATAATATCTGATTATAACTATTTTACAGCTCTACATACAGCTGTTGTACCTCCACCATGCAGAAACTGCACACACGGAACTCATCATTTGCAGTGCTTTTTTGCATTAAATAATGAACGAAATAACAGCCACAACTGTGTTTAGCTTCTAGAAAGAAAGAAATTTGCTGCACTGGCCGTTAGTCATTTATATTCCATTTTTGTTGTGTGTACTACGACGTTTCCGCAGAGTAGTCATTGTCAAGCAACTGAAGATGTACCACAAAAACGTAACTTGAGTGCCAGGTGCAATTGAACCGTTGGTCATAGTTGCCAGAATAAAATCAAAATAAAACAGGACAAGCCGGCCGCGGTGGTCTCGCGGTTCTAGGCGCGCAGTCCGGAACCGTGCGACTGCTACGGTCGCAGGTTCGAATCCTGCCTCGGGCATGGATGTGTGTGATGTCCTTAGGTTAGTTAGGTTTAAGTAGTTCGAAGTTCTAGGGGACTAATGACCACAGCAGTTGAGTCCCATAGAGCTCAGAGCCATTTGAACCATCTGAAAACAGAACAAAACAGCGCTTACAACATTCAACGCATTAATTAAGTATGTTTTGCTTTACAGTCATGTAATTTCATGGTCAGTCCGCAGTTGGCCAGATATGCAAGAAACTAAAGTAAAAATTGAACAGGCAATAGTTGAAAGCCTCTTAAAATAAAATGGTTTACCGTATTATCCGGCTTGAGAGACATAATATACCTTACAGCATTAACAGCAACACACAGAGCAAAGCCATTCACTAGTGCGAGGGAGCAGCTGAGATGAACCTGTGTGAACAGTTAAGCTCTGTGTGTGATCTATGTTATCTGTTTAATGCAAATAATGCGACAGCTCTGTTCAAAAGGAATCACAGTAATTTCACTGCTTCTCCTGTCACAGTTCTAAAGATGGGGAGGAAAGCACAGCGTTCGTGCCTTTAAACAGAAGCGCAGTCGTGTGTGTACTGCAAAATTAATATTTTACATTATCTTCACTCTTCATTTTTAGACGCATAGCTACTACCCCCCACAAAATGAGGTGACAGAATTCATGGGAAACCTCTTATTGACGTGTCGGACCACCTTCTTCCCGCCATTGAGCAGCAACTCGACGTGGCAAGGACTCAGCATGTCGCTGGGCCATGCTCCCTGTTCTACCGGAGCCAAGGTAGCCCCTGAGATCCGGCTACCCATATTACACCACAGAGGACGAGGTAGTCTATGCCCAAGGCGTACCAAAAGCACCATGGTAAACAACGGCTATTTACATACAAGATCATGGAAACAGACATTCCGAGCACTACTTCCTGCAGGGGGAGCTAGAGCCACGGCCTGCAGGAAGTATCACTACCCCAAAAACCTGACTGGCTGGAGACAGCTATTTAGGGGCTAGAACCAGCCGCAAAGTTCAGTTTGCCGGCCGAAGTGGCCGTGCGGTTCTAGGCGCTGCAGTCTGGAACTGCGAGACCGCTACGGTCGCAGGTTCGAATCCTGCCTCGGGCATGGATGTGTGTGATGTCCTTAGGTTAGTTAGGTTTAAGTAGTTCTAAGTTCTAGGGGACTAATGACCTCAGAAGCTGAGTCCCATAGTGCTCAGAACCATTTGAACCATTTTGAACCAAAGTTCAGTTCACGCCAGATGCCGACCTCGTGTACTGTGATCGCTGAAGATTACGTCTTCGTCTCCGAATTGGACTGTTACTAGTGTGTGTGTGTGTGTGTGTGTGCGTTTTTTACCATGCACCTTTGTGAAAAATTGGAATTGAAATTTTGTTTGCCTCAATTAGAAGACTTTTACTGGTATCGCTATCGTTACCTTTTGTTTGTTGTGCAGTCATCAACCCTGTGAAGTTACATCAATAAGAGTTGTGTTTGTGAAAAATTATGAATTGTCAGTCACAACACTCCCCTCGTATGTGAAAGTGTTGTTGAAAGTCTTGCCGTTCTAGGGTTTTGTGCACGAATTGACCTTCCCATTACATCCCGTAAATATTCGATGGGTGGCCAAATCAAGCGCTCGAATTATCCGGAATATTATTCAAACCAGCAGCAAACAACTGTGGCCAGTGACATGATGCATTGTCATCCAGTAAAATTCCATCGTTTTTTGGGAATATGTCGTCCATGTATGGTTTGGTCTCAAAGTAGCCGAACATAGCCATTTGCAGTCAATAATACGTTCAGTTGGACCAGAGGACTCAGTCCATTCCATGTAAACACAGCCCACAACATTATGGATCAACAACTATGTTGCCTTGTGCCTTGTTAACAACTTGGATGCATGGCTTCGTGGGCTCTTCGCCAAATTCGAGTCCAACCATTAGCTTTTACCAGCTGAAATGAGGACTATTTGACCAGACCAACCGGCCGAAGTGGCCGAGCGGTTCTAAGCACTACAGTCTGGAACCGCGCCACTGCTACGGTCGCAGGGTCGAATCCTACCTTGGGCATTGGTGTGTGTGATGTCCTTAGGTTAGTTAGGTTTAACTAGTTCTAAGTTCTAGGTTATTAATGACCTCAGAAGTTAAGTCCCATAGTGCTCAGAGCCATTTGAACCATTTTTTGACCAGACCACGGTTTTTCAGTCAGCTTGGATCCAACTGATAGGGTCACGAGCTCGGGAGAGCTATTGCAGGCGACGTAGTGCTCTTAACAAAGACACTCGCGGCTGTCGTCTACTGACATAGCCTAATAACGCAAAATATCATCATACTGTCCAAACGGACGCGTTCGCCGAAAGGGCGAAATTGATTGTTGCTTGTCTGTTAGCACTGACCATTCTTTACAAACACCGCTGCTCTCGGTAGTTAAGGGAAGGCCATCGGGCACAGCATCGTCCGTAATGAGAGGTAATGCCTAAGATTAGGTGTTCTTGGTGCACTCTTGACACTGTGTATCTCGGAATATTGAATTGTGTACGGATTGTCGAAATGGAAACTCCCATTCATATAGCTCGAACTACCATTCCTCCTTCAGTGTCTGTGAATTCCCGTCGTGCGGCCGCAGTCACGTCGAAAATATTTTCACATGAATCGCCTGAATACAAATGGCAGCTCCGCACTTTTCTTTATACCTTGTGAACGCCGTTTCTCCGCCATCTGTAAGTACACATACAAATATCCGACGACTTTTGTCACCTCAACGCACTGCCTTCCGCAGCAAAAGTACTTTTAGTACTTATGACCCGACCAATTATATCACAAGTTTTACCTCCAAATAATAGAAAATGTTTCCATTCCGTAGGTTTCACAAATTTTCTGAAGAGAAATTAACGTTTTGATGCGCACATTATACACCGATTGCACTGTAATACTTCCTTGATGGAACTAACTGCTACTCCCTTACGTGTCGCGTCCCAAGGTAATCGAAACGGTGCCAAAGTAAAAGGCGTCGAACTTCTCTACTTTCGTGATTGAAGTCAACACTCGTAACTTGATAATACGAAGGTCATTCAGTAATTAAAGAGACAAATTGCTCTGCAGAAAAAAGCGTTTATTTTTACAAGACAATACTTTTTCTAATTTTCAACATAATCCCCTTGAACATTTATGCACTTGTTCCAATGGGATACAAGCTTTTTTATTCCTGCTGCAAAGACTCTTTATCATAGTGTTTCAACCAGTTCCTCACAAACATTTTCACGTCCTCGTTCTCCTGGAACCTCCTCACTCGTGCCTCCTTCAGTGCACCAGACAAATGGAAATCACTAGGTGCTAAATCAGGACTAAATGGTATGAGGTAGTACTTCCCACCTCATTTTGTCGGTGGTTTCACGGGTTAGTTGAGCAGTTCATGAGGACGTGTGTTGTCTTGCTGGAGAATCACACCTCTCCTCTGAGATCCGCGACGTCTCTCACCAAGGCTGACTTCACCTTGTTTAAAGGCAAATCCGAGTAGTACTGGCTATTCACTGTACACTGCTCTTCTACATAATGACAAAAAACTGGACCTTCAGCATCCCAAAGCACCGTCAACAGGACTTTTCCTGCTTCTGCTTGGATTTTGAATTTTTTCTTGACAGGTGAGTTTGCGGGTTTCCAGTCCATGCTTTGTCTTTTTCATTTTGGCTCATAATAGTGAACCCAAGTGCTATCAGAAGTTAAATTTTTTTTGAGAAAGTCCTCACCTTCCCTTTCATAACGTTCCTTTAGCTCTTTGCATAATCACAACCTTGTTTCCTTGTGTAGCGCCGGGCGGCGTGGCCGAGCGGTTCTAGGCGCTACAGTCTGGAACCACGCGACCGCCACGGTCGCAGGTTCTAATCCTGCCTCGGGCATGGATGTGTGTGATGTCCTTAGGTTAGTTAGGTTTAAGTAGTTCTAAGTTCTAGGGGACTGATAACCTCAGATGTCAAGTCCCATAGTGCTCAGAGCCGTTTGAACCATTTTGAACCTTGTGTACCCGCATCAACTCCGTTGGGACGCATCTTGCACATGTTTTACGGTACTTCAGATTGTTACAGATAATTTAATGAACTGAACCAGTACTAACTTGAACCTTATCAACTATCATTTCCATAGCCACACGGCGGTCGGCACGAATAATGTCATGAAACTGCAACTGGTCGCCCAGACGGCGTTCGTCAGTCACTGAATCGCGACCATTTTTGAACTGCTGTACCCAATTGTGAAAATTGGCACAATTCATACAACTTTCACCATAAACTTTAGAAATTCTACAGTATATATTCACTGGTTTCTCGCCTTCAGCAAGTAAAAAACCGATCACAGAATGTTGTTCAACTAATGTGGACATTTCAAGCGGACTCACCACCTTGAAATGTATTATATTATAAACAAAACAATGTTGATATATTAGCTGATGAGGGCTCATCCCAGTGATGCCAACATAAAATCATAAAAGTACCAAACGTGCCTTGCTAACAGTTTTTCCCCCAGACCATTTTTTCTCTTTAATTACTGAATGATCATCGTAAAATTATTCGTTCAGTCAGGAAACATTCAATTACAAACAGAAAAATTAAAATAACACAATGTAAAACAAAGCTACAAGACATTATGCTGAGGACAGTGTTTACATGGAATGGAGTGGGTCGTCTGGCCCAACTGAACCGATCGCTGGTTGCTAATACAAGGTGGTTATATTTAAATGCAGCTCCTCACACAGGTGCAGTGAGGGTTTTAACTATCGTACGAGGTGCATTCAAGTTCTAAGGCCTCCGACTTTTTTCTCCGGACTGGAAGGAGATAGAAACATGCGCATTGTTTTAAAATGAGGCCACGTTCATTGTCAATACGTCCAAGAGATGGCAGCACCGTACGGCAGATGGAATTTTACCGCCAGCGGCGAGAATGAGAACTGTTTTAAATACTTAAAATGGCGACGTTTTCCTTACTTTAACAGTGTGCAATCATTCGTTTTCTGAATTTGCGTGGTGTGAAACCAATTGAAATTCATCGACAGTTGAAGGAGACATGCGGTGACGGAGTTATGGATGTGTCGAAAGTGCGTTCGTGGGTGCGACAGTTTAATGAAGGCATAACATCGTGTGACAACAAACTGAAACAACCTCGGGCTCGCACAAGCCCGTCTGACGACATGATCGAGAAAGTGGAGAGAATTGTTTTGGGGGATCGCTGAATGGCTGTTGAACTGATCGCCTCCAGAGTTGGCATTTCTGTGGGTTCTGTGCACACAATCCTGCATGACGACCCGAAAACGCGAAAAGTGTCATCCAGGTGGGTGCCACAAATGCTAACGGACGACCACACGGCTGCCCATGTGGGATGTTGCCAAGCAATGTTGACGCGAAATGACAGCACGAATGGGACTTTCTTTTCGTCGGTTGTGACAATGGATGAGACGTGAATGCCATTTTTAAGTCCAGAAACAAAGCGCCAGTCAGCTCATTGGAAGCACACAGATTCACCGCCACCAAAAAAATTTCGGGTAACTGCCAGTGCTGAAAAAATGTTAGTGTCCATGTTCTGGGACAGCGAGGGCGTAATCCCTACCCATTGCGTTCCAAAGGGCACTACGGTAACAGGTACATCCTACGAAAATGTTTCGAAGAACAAATTCCTTCCCGCACTGCAACAAAAACGTCCGGGAAGGGCTGCGCGTGTGCTGTTTCACCAAGACAACGCACCCACACATCGAGCTAACGTTACGCAACAGTTTCTTCGTGATAACAACTTTGAAGTGATTCCTCACGCTCCCTACTCACCTGGCCTGGCTCCTAGTGACTTTTGGCTTTTTCCAACAACGAAAGACACTCTCCGTGGCCGCACATTCACCAGCCGTGCTGCTATTGCCTCAGCGATTTTCCAGTGGTCAAAACAGACTCCTAAAGAACTTCGCCGCTGCCATGGAATCATGGCGTCAGCGTTGTGAAGAATGTGTACGTCTGCAGGGCGATTACGTCGAGAAGTAACGCCAGTTTCATCGATTTCGGGTGAGTAGTTAATTAGAAAAAAAAATCGGAGGCCCTAGAACTTGAATGCACCTCGTATGTCAGCAAATCTTGCTAAATATGAAAATGAGTTAGTGCGGAGACGATTTAGGCTAGGAAAACAATTAGTTCCAATTGTGGCCACCAGGTAATAAATCTGGTACCACACACAATTTGTATGACGGTATGTCATCCACGCTGTCATTTGACAAGTCAGAACGTGAGTGAAAAGTATGGCTATCGAGAAGAGACACCGTCCGCTGTTAGGAGAAATGTTTTATGTTAATGGCAACATTTACAACGCTGCGTTAAGAGGATTTAACGAAGATGGCAGTGAAATTTTGAAATGACAGGTGAGCTTGGCGTGGGACCTGGAGGAGGATGGCGTCCAGTACCGGTGGAGGTTACTGACGACGTTGGTGTTGCTGTAACTGATTGTGCAACACGTGCCCCGGTTACTGCTACTGCTCATGCTGTGTCACGAGAGTCGTCAATTGAACGGTCAACAATACGGAAAGTTTTGCGGTCTATTTTTCACTGAAATCTGTACAAGATCTAGACCAGGGCTTCACAACATATGTGCTCGCGGAGCAAGCTGTGAGCAGCAAGGCGCGAGCACGGAGTAGCGCGAGCACGCTACCCCCACTACCCGACGAGAGCGGAGAGTGGGGAAAGTCACGTGGGGCACACAACAGCTGCCGCCAGTCAATGTAAATCCGCGGCCACCTGCAGGGATATCACTCACGAATTATTACTGCGATAAATGAGACAAATAAAGGAGAATGTACACATGCCACATAATTTTATTACCTTACTGTATGCCTCTACATTCGCATTAATTTGTGAACTGTTACATAATAAAAGGTGTCACTGAAGTGTTGGATTCTCGGTTATCTTGTACTTTTTGCCCTTTACAATTGCATCTATGTTCGGAGTAATTGTTCTTGTGCATTTTAGGCGCAGTGCGCAGTTTAAATTTCGATCAGACAATGCGTTTCTCAGGTGCGTCTTGTTACATTTCATTGCAGAGCACAGTTGTTCACAAACATACGTGGAACTGAACATTGATATTATTGTAGCCGCCAGTTTGTGCAAACGAGGAAATCTATCCTGAAGGAAGTGTCTGTAGAATTCCAAAATGTTTTTCTTGTTCTGGAAATTGTCTCTGTATTCTCTGTCACACTGCAGGTCAATAATTTCTTGCTGCAGCTCAGGACGAATCTCTTAAATATTCGCAGAATATGGAGAGAACAGATCAAAATCACTGTCTAGTGCCGTCAGATCTTGAAAGCGGTGATCAACTAAACTATGTGAATAACGTTCACAGTCTTTGTGAACATCTTGCATGGATGATAATTTAGGAAAATGAGCTAGGTTTCCTGTTTCCAGCTGACTCACCCAAAGTGTCAATTTCATTTTAAAAGCTCGTATTCAGTCTATGAAGTGAGTAATTATCAGATCTTTACCTTGTAGTAAAATGTTCAAAGCACTCAGATGGCTAGTTAAATCTGCTAAGAACGCGAGATCACATTCAAACGTGCGCGCGCATTTCCCCTCCCTCCCCTCCCTCCCTACTCCACGACCTTGCAACTGCTCGCGAGCACGTGCCTGAGCAGACGCGATTATTCGCGCTCAAAACCGGCCAGTTGTTAAGCCCTGATCTAGACGGTACGGTAACTGAAACGTCGTGATCCGCAGAAACTTTCTGAAATTGCCCTTCTGTCTCTGGCACGGATCAGAATAGATGGCATGTGACCAGGAAATATTGTATGGAGTGACGAGGCACATTTTGCACTACAATGTTTAGTGAATACGCAGAACTGCCGAATTTATGGTTCTCTCACACCGCGTATTGTGCACGAAAAGGCGCTGCGTTCACCGTATGTAAGCGTGTGGTTTGGGTTCACAAGCATCTGTATTTTCGGTCCGATCTTCTTCGCAGTGAATACAAACAGGCGGCCTGTCATATGTACTATGACGTCTGCAAGTTTTCAAGGTGTCCTTCCCACTTACGAAGAGCCTTGATGTGTGGGAACGACTGTTTTCATTCGAGATGGGACAGCACCTCATGTTGCTCGCTAAGTGAAAGATCTACTTGATGCAATGTTCCGTGAACGAGTTATCTCCAGAGGTTTTCAAGGTGCACGGCCTGCAAGATCAACTGATCTGAATCCTTGTGACTTTCAGCTCTAGGGATATCTAAATGAACGCGTTTACCAGGGACACGTTTGGTCTCTACACCGGTCTGAAGGTCAATTTGCAGGAACACGTTGTTCAAATCCCAGGGAACTTCTGCGAGCAACTGTTGATCACGTAGTTTTGCAGATGCAGCACCTCGTCGACGATTCGGGTGTTCGTACTGATCAAATTGTGTAAGCGTCAGTCAATGACATAATCGAAGTTATGGCTTTCTCAGGTCTTTGATACTAATCATTCTTGTACATATTTCTTACAAACACAGTGCCAGATTTACACATGGAGGCCTTAACTGGAACTAATATATAGATATATATTGTAGCATCGTAAAACGGTGCCGCCTTAACACTTTCGAATTTCCATCATATTTTACTGCCACACTGAACCTCTGTGAGTAGCTGGATATGGGCTCCCAGAACACACCGACATTTTAAATGACCATTTACCCTGGCGAAGTTACATGCTGTCTTTTACCATGACTGCATGACGTCACGCATAATGTCAGAAGCCACGCTCTTTCTACGATGCCATGAGCATTACTTCACAGGCCATTCACATTCCTTTATCTGATGGCACGTTGGCGGGAATTTCAAAAAATATCCCCCCCCCCCCCCCTTGAACCATGGACCTTGCCGTTGGTGGGGAGGCTTGCGTGCCTCAACGATACAGATAGCCGTGCCGTAGGTGCAACCACAACGGAGGAGTATCTGTTGAGAGGCCTGACAAACGTGTCGTTCCTGAAGAGGGGCAGCAGCCTTTTCAATAGTTGCAGGGGGGCAACAGTCTGGATGATTGACTGATCTGGCCTTGTAACACTAACCAAAACGGACTTGCTGTTGTGGTACTGAGAACGGCTGAAAGCAAGGGGAAACTACAGCCGTAATTTTTCCCGAGGGCACGCAACTTTACTGTATGGTTAAATGATGATGGCGTCCTCTTGGGTAAAATATTCCGGAGATAAAATAGTCCTCCATCCGGATCTCCGGACGGGGACTACTCAGGAGGACGTTTCTATCAGGAAAAAGAAAACTGGCGTTCTACGGATCGGAGCATGGAATGTCAGATCCCTTAATCGGGCAGGTAGGTTAGAAAATTTAAAAAGCGAAATGGATAGGTTAAAGTTACATATAGTGGGAATTAGTGAAGTTCGGCGGCAGGAGGAACAAGACTTCTGGTCAGGTGAATACAGGGTTATAAATACAAAATCAAATAGGGGTAATGCAGGAGTAGGTTTAATAAAGAATAAAAAGATAGGAGTACGGGTAAGCTACTACAAACAGCATAGAGAACGTATTATAGTGGCCAAGATAGACACGAAGCCCATGCCTACTACAGTAGTACAAGTTTATATGCCAACTAGCTCTGCAGATGACGAAGAAATTGAAGAAATGTATGATGAGATAAAAGCAATTATTCAGGTAGTGAAGGGAGACAAAAATTTAATAGTCATGGGTGACTGGAATTCGACAGTAGGAAAAGGGAGAGAAGGAAACGTAGTAGGTGAACTTAAATTAATTTCATGAACAAGTTGCCTCAGCTCTACAAAAGCAGAGTACAGACTGATCTGTTTCAAGCGCACAGGTAAACTCCACAACCATGGGGAGGACGTCTTCCCCTGATAGAAGGACAGCAGTTTGCAGCGCTGATGTCTCGTTAATTTTTTATAAAGTTCCACAAAGGCTACGTAAGAAAATATTAGTTTGCTGTATTTTATTATCTCGTCTAACACTTGGTTCAAGAATCATAAAAGAAGGTTGTATACCTGGAAGAATCCTAGAGATACTAAAAGTTATCAGATAGATTATATAATGGAAAGACAGAGATTTAGCAACCAGGTTTTAAATTGTAGGACATTTCCAGGGGCTGATGTCGACTCTGACCATAATCTATTGGTAGATTAAAACTGAAGAAATTGCAAAAAGGTGGGAATTTAAGGAGATGGGACTTGGATAAACTGACTAAACCAGAGGTTGTACAGAGTTTCAGGAAGAGCGTAAGGGAACAATTGACAGGAATGGGGGAAAGAAATACGGTAGAAGACGAATGGGTAGCTCTGAGCGACGAAGTAGTAAAGGCAGCAGAGCATCAAGTAGGTAAAAAGACGAGGGCCAGTAGAAATCCTTGTGTAACAGAAGAAATATTGAATTTAATAGATGAAAGGAGAACATATAAAAATGCAGTAAATGAAGCAGGCAAAAAAGAATACAAACGTCTCAAAAATGAGATCGACAGGAAGTGCAAAATGGCTAAGCAGGGATGGCTAGAGGACAAATGTATGGGTGTAGACCCTTATCTCACCAGGGGTAAGATACATACTGCCTACAGGAAAATTAAAGAGACCTTTGGAGAAAAGAGAGCCACTTGTATAAATATCAAGAGCTCAGATGGAAACCCAGTTTTAAGCAAAGAGGGGAGCGTAGAAAGGTGGATGGAGTATATAGAGTATCTATACAAGGGTGATGCACTTGAGGACAATATTATGGAAATGGAAGAGGATGTAGATGAAGATGAAATGGGAGATACGATACTGCGTGAAGTGTTTGACAGAGCACTGAAAGACCTGAGTCGAAACAAGGCCTCGGGAGTAGACAACATTCCATTAGAACTGCTGACTGCCTTGGGAGAGCCAGTCCTGACGATACTCTACCACCTGGTGAGCAAGATGTACGAGACAGGCGACATACCCTCAGACTTCAAGAAGAATATAATAATTCCAATCCTAAAGAAAGCAGGTGTTGACAGATGTGAAAATTACCGAACTATCAGTTTAATAAGTCACAGCTGCAAAATACTAACGCGAATTATTTACAGACGAATGGAAAAACTGGTAGAAGCCGACCTCGCGGAAGATCAGTTTGAATTCCGTAGAAATGTTGGAACACGTGAGGCAATACTGACCTTACGCCTTATCTTAGAAGGAAGATTAAGGAAAGGCAAACCTACGTTTCTAGCATTTGTAGACTTAGAGAAAGCTTTTGACAATGTTGACGGAAATACTCTCTTTCAAATTCTAAAAGTGGCAGGGGTAAAACACAGGGACCGAAAAGGCTGTTTACAATTTGTACTGAAAGCAGATGGCAGTTATGAGAGTCAAGGGGCATGAATGGGATGCAGTGGGGGGGGGGGGGGGGGAAGGGAGTGAGACAGGGTTGTAGCCTCTCCCCGGTGTTATTCAATCTGTATATTGAGCAAGCAGTGAAGAAAACAAAAGAAAAATTCGGAGTAGGTATTAAAATCCAAGGAGAAGAAATAAAATCTTTGAGGTTTGCCGATACATTGTAATTCTGTCAGAGACAGAAAAGGATCTGGAAGAGCAAAAATGGTTCAAATGGCTCTGAGCACTATGGGACCTAACCTCTAAGGTCATCAGTCCCCTGGAACTTAGAACTAATTAAACCTAACTAACCTAAGGACAGCACACACATCCATGCCCGAGGCAGGATTCGAACCTGCGACCGTAGCGGTCGCGCGGTTCCAGACTGTAGTGCCCCGAACCGCTCGGTCACCCCAGGCGGCCTGGAAGAGCAGCCGAACGGAATGGACAGTGTCTTGAAAGGAGGATATAAGATGAACATCAACAAAAGCTAAACGAGGATAATGGAATGTAGTCGAATTAAGTCGGGTGACGCTGAGGGAATTAGATTAGGAAATGAGACACTTAAAGTAGTAAAGGAGTTTTGCTATTTGTGGAGCAAAATAAGTGATGGTGGTCGAAATAGAGAGGATATAAAATGTAGACTGGCAATGGCAAAGAAAGCGTTTCTGAAGAAGAGAAATTTCTTAACATCGAGTATAGATTTGAGTGTCAGGAAGTCGTTTCTGAAAGTATTTGTATGGAACGTAGCCATGTATGGAAGTGAAACATGGACGATGACTAGTTTGGACAAGAAGCGAATAGAAGCTTTTCAAATGTGGTGCTACAGAAGAATGCTGAAGATTAGATAGGTACATCACATAACTAATAATGAGGTACTGAATAGGATTGGGGAGAAGATGTGTTTGTGGCACAACTTGACTAGAAGAAGGGATCTCTTGGTAGGACATGTTCTGAGGCATCAAGGGATCATCAATTTAATACTGGAGGGCAGCGTGGAGGGTAAAAGTCGTAGAGGGAGACCACGAGATGAATACACTAAACAGATTCAGAAGGATGTAGGTTGCAGTTGGTAGTGGGAGATGAAGAATCTTGCACAGGATAGAGTAGCATGGAGAGCTTCATCAAACCAGTCTCAGGACTCAAGACGACAACAACAACAACATCACACGATAAATCACATACAAGTCACATTCAACGTCCATTAAATTTGGGGCATGCAGCCACCCAAATAATATTTCTTCAACTTGTATTTGGGCTGCGTATAGCCTTGTCATTCTTAGATTGAGTGGTGAGACTGGCTACAAGGTGGAAGCACGGAATTGTATGCTTAATCGTCGCGGTACCGGGCATGCGGGTGACACATGCTGGTCGGCGGCGAAGAGGTACACTTACACACGTGCCACCTACAGTGGAAGCATTCAGACATCCGATTCCCTTATCGATGTAAATTCGTCGGCAATAACACTTTGATGACTTCTGTGCAATTTGATTACACCGAGAGCCGGATTCCATGCCTTAACAAAGTTAAAAACAGTATCTCTATTTACTAAGTCAACGATTAATCTAATTTCTATGGCTTTTTCCTGAAAACAGAATCCCAAAAGGAAGAGGGGGATGTTAAAATCGTCACGTTCTGTATCTATACAGCGTTCTGCCACAGATGACTTATCTTCGGCGCTTCACGAGCCTTTCATGGATGGTGCATGTTGTCTGACCTATTAGGACATCACAGTTTCCACAAGGAATCTGACACACACCCGCCTTACGAAGCAATGACTCATCCTTCACAGAACCGAGCATATATTATACTTTCTTGTGAAAACTCACATGCGTCCAGGCTCTTGTTCATAATCACAGCCTTTTGTCCATTTATTTAATGTTTATATGCTTGATTCAGGGGATAAATCTTTTATGTTTTCTGTCTTACAGTAATAAACCAAATGTTATTGTGACCACTTATTTCCTTTTCTCGTTAAATGAGCTGTGGTGTGGTACTGTGCTTCCTTGCTTGATTGGTCCATCGCTACGAATTTACATTTATGATGACGTTATCCATAGGGCGGCATTAATTCAGTTATATTTGGATGATCATATGAGAACCTTCCGCTCCCTTTAGGTCATCGAGGATTGGGCTTGTAGCTTCTTAACGGTATCTAAATTGCTCAACCGTCACCTCACAATTACGGTTTGAGTAAATAAGCGAAACAACTTCAGCGGATAATAAATTTTTAACAAGTGTACCTGTCTTAATAAAATCGGAATGTCCCTGGAGGAATGGACTTGCAGCATCGCAGTGGTATGCTAAACTGTTCAACCAACAACTCACAGTCGCTGTTTGAGTAAACATGTGAAACATCTTCAGTGGATAACCAATTTTTAACAGCTGTGTCTTTATTAATAAAATCGGAATGGTCTGATTTCTATTTTGTGGTCATACATTATACAGTGCGAATGATATTTTCTTAATATTACGCTCAGCCAGTTTGTGGTACTCAATCAGAAAGAGCAGAGTGTTATAAATTAATTCATATTTATCGTACACTTCGCAGGCAACAAGGTGTTCAGTTTCTGTAAAGGAGTCTCACCTAAGCGACGGTATTATTTTCACATCTACTTATGAAAAGGCAATTAGATCATAACCAATTCCAGTTACTTAAATTTGACAACTAAACTCTCTAGTGAATTAAACTCAGAACCACAACTGCCTTCCTTTAGCGAATTTTAATTTTTCTTGTAGTTCCACTAGTGATACTTTATGGACCTGGAATTCTTAACTTTCGAGGTCAAGTACTTTACCAATTGAGAATACATGCACGACTCATGACCTGCGCTCAGTTTAACTTCCGTCAGCATATCATCACCTATGATATGTGCTGATGGTTCATTGGAATATCAAGTAAATTTTCACTTTCTCGAGACTTGTACATTCTCACATCAATATGCGTGCCACCTCTTAACGATGATTCACCACTTTTATTTAATGTTAGCTTAATGATATGGGTATACTTGTATCCCCCTACTGGAATGGTTCTATTCAGCCAATTATCAGACAAGATGATAGTAGGGCAAATGGGGGATCCCAATTGGGAAGAAATGGGAGGATCTTACCAATTCCACTATTTGCCTTAAATCAAAGGGAAACCTTTGGAAAACCTTGGCGCTATATGAATTTATTTGTGGGACATCATCCTTCATTTGAGGACGATCGCCATATAAAAATCAAAATGTTGTGTATATGTGAAATATGTTTTTGTGTTGCATGTCTGTGTTTGTGTTTCTGAAGAGAATTAAGTGTTGATGTCGGGTAGGGAGTTGGAAGTTAGCTGTAAAACAGCTGGAAGACGGCAACAGAATGTGAGGAAAGCACATGCAAATGGTTATATGTCGATGGTATGGTGTCAGTGAATGCATGAAGGCTCTATGGATGAAATGAACATTCAGTTTTTAGGCCATAGTACAATTTATATATTTAGGGACGGGTTTCAAGATAATTACTGAAAGAAGAGTGTTGTGTGGCCATAGTATATTAATAGTTACCCACAACTGTATGAAGAGCCTTCACGAAAACAATTATTGCTACTGGGTTACTATATCATGCTTGCAGTTTGACATGAAGTAAGACCACATTATTTCAGAAAATTAAAACTGGAAAAAGCTTGATGGTGTATCAGAGTCATTTCTCAGACAATACAACATATGTGTAAAACTTTAGTTCTAACCATATGTTAATTACTTACTAAAGTCATTATTACCAGGAACAGGATCATCTTAACAAACGAGTGTCACAGGTGAGAAAAAAATACTTTATTTTAAAAGTATTAAATGCACAACGATTTCAAATGAAAAACGCTGTTTAATATAATAGTAAATGAAGATCTGAATTCTATGATAATCTGCATATTCTATTGAGAATACAATGACCATTGTAATATATATTTGAATAACTATTTTTACATAAGCTAAAATTCAATCTGACACAGTAACATTCAAAAGTATTGTCCACTTTGAGAGTGGTAACCATATTATTTCACTAAGTAATTACGTTTTCACTAAATTGTAGTTTCACAATTAGTAACACTTTCGAGTAACTGATCGAAATGAAGCTTCATAATGATACATAATTACTTTCAATCAATATTAAGACTACTATTTACATCACATGAAAATGATTAGCTGTAATCTTTCCCACATTATTCAGGTTACGTTCTTTTGAACTAACAACTTATCCAGTAACCAGACAAATTTAATCACAGACGATTGCTTGTATGCAGGAGGATACAGGAAGGCTTAAACGACTTCTATTTTTAGTTCCTGAACTCTAGATGAACTAGGATGTATTTAAGCACATGCTGACAGCTCCACAATGGATGACATTGACCATTGTATGCAGTTTATCCTGTCAGTTAAAACTCAGTTATAGCTACTGTCTTTAACCTCATTTTAAATCTGTTTTGTCACGTATTTTAAATTGCTTGCTCAACTTATGTTTCAACATTGCACTGAGGAACAACAATTTCTACTTTCATAATGAGATAGGTATCCAGGAGATTTTGGAGATTTACTTAAAACGTTGAACTTATGAACTCCCTGATATTATTTCCACCTTGTTGAGAGAAACAGAGTCATACAACATCAAGAATGACTATCAAGATGATGGAGAGAAAAAAAGCATCATCGTAAAACTCAACATTAGTTACAGGAAAACCCCCAACCACGCTAGATGAAGACTAATATAATTCTGTTATTTAGGTGGATGACAATGTAAGGTCAGTTTAACAGATATGTAACTGAAACAGGAATCATGAAGACAGCTGAATGTTCTAGAAATACCTACAATGTTAACGTTCTATGCGTTGACTGTCGCATTTCTGGAGGTTCATCGCTCAGTGCTGCTCCTATACGCAAGTTACATCGGTTCTGACCTGCAATATCACCTGGAAGTAGTATTGTGGAAGGATCAAATTCGCACATTGATGTACCACGTTCCAGAATTTAGAATATAAATCAATTACTGATCAAGACAGAAAGCTTGTGGATTTGATGAAGAAATCACTGTCCGGGTACACTTTCGGAAACGTAATCAGCATTGTGCAGTGGCAGTGTGTTATGTGTGAAAATGAAATGACGAACACAAAGCAGAAGAAGGAGACAAAGAAAAATAAGAAAATGAAAAATGTATTAACTCCTTTCAGTTAACAGATACTGTCACCACTAGGATACGCAGTGCTATTCGTACTAACATAAGTCTCTGTGACCTTTCATTCGACACTGTGATGAGACAAGAAGAAGAACAATGACACTTTGGTGAGTGAGGGAGAAGATAAATAATGGAATTAGAAATACTCTGAATGTGAGAGGAAAAATTCTCGTTACCATTCTATTACTCTCTTCAAATATCATAAGAATAAGTCATTTTGTTAGTCAGTTTTTACTCACAGCAATTCCATATTCATTGAGATACAGAATGAGAACACATACCTACTGATGTATGAAAGTCATCTCTAGTTTTAAGGAAAGCTTCTCAATGAAACAGAATATAGAAAGATGTTGGAACAGACTTAAACAAAAACTGTTCACTGCACTTGTTTTGAAAAGTTCAGTAATTAGCGATAATGTGAGCAATTCAGGAACTGTAAAGTTACTGAAAGGATATGAGTCTTTTACGCCAAGTGCTTTAATGACACTGAAGAATGCAGGTTCAAGAACGAGAAATGATGATGATTATGATGATGATGATGCGCATTTCAGCTTCCGCATCCCACTCGTTATGAGAGGCCTACATGGATTTGCAGAGGATTGCAGAAGAGTTAGTCATCCTTCTCGAACCTACCATAAGGTTTAGTAATTCAGTTGGTAGTAAAACTGTTTAACCACCCACCTGGTTCACGACAAAGGTGATTTAAGAAGTAGAGAAGCAATTTTATTTTATAACATTTATAAAACATGGTTAGAGAATCTTAAAGCATATACTTTATGTAGAACTTACACTAATTTTGGCAGAATAAATATTTATAAAACAACGAAATGTAGTTAAATCGATCCTCTTATTTATACTTTGCGTATAGAATAGCATGATACCTGATGGAAATACTGTTTGGTAATTAAATTTTTAATGATATCTCTGAGGTTGCTTCTACGAAACAAAATACTGGATATACTGTTTGGTAATTAAATTTTTAATGATATCCCTGAGGTTGCTTCTACGAAACAAATTACTGGATATATGCCTCTGTTTTTGCAAGGAACAAATGAGACACTCCTGTTCCGGTAATATTCAGGTGGTGTCTTGGTATCAATAAATAGAATATCATTTCTACATATTCTGCTTGGACAAATAAATCTTTGACCTCCCGTAACGGCAGGTACAACAGCACAAGAATCATTTATGAGCTGATATACACTTACTCAGTCGCCTTCCCTCATGTGCCTCTTAATATTCTCTAAGATCTCACTCTCATCCTGTAATCAAGCATTATTGTTTTAGTTATTTTATTTTTGATTCTTCTGTTGTTGCACTCCTCCTGTTTTTATTTATGGTGGTCGTATCATCAGAAACTATCACTATTCCTGCTTTATGTGAGATGAAATGTTATTTACATATAGGCTATCAGGAGAAACAGCGCCCCCTACACACAAACCTCTGGAAGTTGAGTGGTCACTGTTCCTCACTTAGAAAGTGACTTATCAAAAACTGGTATAGGCTATGTAACATGATCCTTTGCTTCCTCTTAGCTATATATAAACACTGTGGGATACATGAAGAGGTGCTTTTTTTTGTCTTGACGCATACACAATAATATGAAGAATATAGGCAACAACCTTGTTTTCAACTATGTCCTAAGCTCACTTGGAGGTAACTGAGGAATTGTGACAACAGTCTAGATCGAAATTTGATACTACAGTCGTCTCCATTGTGCTATGCTTCGCTATCGTCCAGTGTTAAAAAGGAGATTGCCTGTCTAATGCAATTCAGACTAGCAATTATATGCGATCCGCTTGTAATGGACAAGAACAGGTCAATGAAGAAGCATAGACAACTGAATGTAGTTTTCTTATAAAGCTTGTGGATAATAAGTGATTTTACAGAGAGTCGTTTGTGTCTTCCTCGCAGAGCCTCTCTAAATTTCTGTGACATTTCATGGGGAATGTACATGAATCACACTGTGCAAAAAGGAAAAAAGTATGATCTCTTTGTTTATATATGTGATGTGGACACGTATTAGTTTCCTGAATTTGAAAATCGCGATTGTGGTAGCAAAACAAGCGAACAGTGTTACTACAATCCAATGATGTTTAGGGATACGTACCACCGCTCCTTCATGTGTTGCCGGCTATGGAGAATACGAGCTTTGTACAGTAACGGCTAACATGCAAACAAAGAGACGTTCGTTCTCATGAAGCGTACGTTGCAGAAACGCTATATTTAGACACGTCTGTGGCAGCACGCGGGCTTTTCACCTTCTCATACGTTACACAGGCAGAGCAAACTCGCGTCCTTGTGTATCCTACTTTGTATTGTACACGAAACAATGTTGCTAGAGCAAGCAGATGCGAAACATGATCCCACTGGAAGTGAAAGACGTTTGTAAACGTGTTAAGTCCTAACTGAACTCAGTAGAAGGCCACGAAAAAAAAGTTTTCCTCTCTTTTAAATTTCCTACATTCGTCTTCGTACAATTTAGCTTTTCTTGCACCATTGTAATCATTTTACTTTGTGAGACACGTAGATGAAAGCGTTACTTGAGATTTAAGTGCGAACGTAACGCCTGATGCACTGTAAGAACATTCTACGTAGAGGGAAATGTTTGTATAGGGTGGAAAAAATAAAAGGGGCCCTCGAGTGGATACGATTGGACGTCAATTTGTGGCAGCACTAACGGAGGAGAAAAAGACCTACAGTTATTTCCAACAGGATAGGGCAACTGCCCAATCAGCTGCCCGAACCTTGGGGTACATTTACAAAAGTCTGATCGCGGCCCTAGCTGGTCACCCAGGTAACCTTTGTCAGTGGGCGATTATTTTCTGTGTGTGTGTGTGTGTGTGTGTGTGTGTGTGTGTGTGTCTGTCTGTCTCTGTGTGTGTGTGTGAGGCGGAAAGGGGGGGGGGGATGGCTCAAGTCTGACGTGTATCGCAAAAACCCTCATGGTCTTCAATAACTACAGCAGAATGTTTCGGATGAGAGTGCAGTAACTTCAGTAGTCCAGCTACGATCTGTCTTCAGCAACTGGCTGACCAGGGCCCAAAAGTGCTAAGATATGAATGGTGGTCACTTTCAACATCTGCTGTTGTCAGTGTAGTACCATATTTCCTTTAGTCTTCTGTGTTTCTTCATATCATGGAACTCTGTTCTCCGGGACACTTTTATTTGCCCCAGCCTGTATAAAAGTTTTTCACTGTTAGATGTAACGAATATAAATTTATTACGTACATACGAAATCACCTGAAAAGAGTTGCACACCTATGACAGATAAATATTTTAAAATCTCTTTGTCAAGTCTGAAAAGGGATTGGACGCTACTGTTACGTTTGGGAGTCTCATCCGCCAAAAATATGAAAGGAAAAATCACTTCAATGGGTGTTTAATACAGGTGTGAGGGAAGGTGTTAAAATGAAATATGCAAAGCACTAAAAGGTAACCAATTCTGTCTTCCTCCTCGTTGGATCGAACATCATCAAAATGTTTTTCTTTAAAAGGTGCATGTGAAGCAGTTCGTTAGTTAGTTATGAAGTTAGTTACACGTCCCATACATCACTTGACGGTTCTTTTATCGAAATGATGTGGAACGAGTCAATTTTTGTCAACATTGAAGAACGAATTATTTCTTTTAGTTCTACTCGCGCAACTGCATTTAAAAACAAGGCTTTTTAATTTTTATTTCTTTTTTTTTAATTAAAAGGTACCAGTTGTTAAATAGAAATTCGACTATGGAATAGAAGAAGATGCCCAGAAGAAATGATTTTAGGTTGGATTTAAAACTTCCTTTTGTTACCTGTCAGAAATTTTATGTCACTAGGACAATGACCACCAGTCGTTATTCGTGTATATTCAACTCCTTTCTGAGCCACTGATAGCTTTAATAATTGGCAGTAAAAGTCATTACAGTCGTTTCATTTTTCACCTAGTGTTAAAGGTAGGGACATAAATGTTTTCTCAAAAGCTGATGGATTATATATGGCGAATTTAAATAGCTAATATATGCATTGCGACAGTGCCTAAATCCTTGAATAGGTGACTAGATGCTGACTGTGGGTGAACACCACATATTATTGATCTTGTTCGCTTTTGTGTAATCAATATTTTTTTTTCTGAGTGATGAGTTAGCCCAGAGATTATTCCATTAGACATTACAAAGAGCAAATGTGAAAAATATGGTAGGAGTTGGATTCGTTTGTTTCCAAAACAAGTAAGTATTGGGGACCAAATTTAGCTGTACTTAATCGTTTAAGCAGCTCAGTACCAAACACACTTTCTCCAGTTCACGTTTTCATCAACTTGTGAACCCAAAAACTTGGAGCATTCTACACTATTTATTGACTCTTACATCAATTGTTCGTGTGACTTTATTTGTTCTGCAGAACTGAGTATAGTGTTTGCTTTCAGAATCAGAGGAGATCCATTTTCAGAGAATTTTTTGAAAAGCATCATTAACAAGCTATACTGTCCTTTCTCTCTAACCGATTCATTATAACACAAGCATTTATTTGCAAAAAATGCCAATTATGCTTTCTGGTGTTAAGTGGAAGGCCATTCACATATATATATATGGAATCCTGTGGACCTGTCTTGGTCCTGTGTAGCTATTTGTTTTTCTGACTTTGAAATGATTTCTTCGCGTGATTTCTATGGCCTTGTGCTTTGTTTATGGTCATGGCAAAACATAAGCTCTCCGGGAATTATATACGTTTTAAATGGTAAATCGTTAAGAATAATACGAATTCAGGGTATCAAGAACTTTCTCACCTGCACCACTTTCGTCAAAATTTCTGGTTCCATGATGTCTCGTCTGTGAGCGAAGAGTTCCGAGGAGCGGAATAATGCATGACGCTCTAAACAAGAGGTAAATCGCGCCTCGCTTTCGGAAGTACTTTCCAAAGAGGGAGTTACAGCCTGATGTTCTCAAGCCGCAGCAAGTCTGTGCTCACGATCTTTATTGGTTTCTTGAGACTGCATAGCCCTCTGTCTCTAAGCCATACTGGGTGTCTCCAGAAAGACTCCGCCGTTCCTTAAGTATTTTTTTCGTAAACAAAACGAAATAAGAATGTAACGAGTTGAGACCCACATCAAAAAGCAAACTTAATAAATCAATTTTCATAGTAAATAATATGAATAAAACATATCAAATTAACCTAAGCAATGTCGCTAAACTTATAACACGAAACTCGAAATCAGTAAATCTGAATACCCTCGCCAAGTAAATTCTCTGTTAGTTTGTATTAGTAAAGATAAGACTGGAGTGCTTAATTCCGAAAATATGTCTGCACCTCAGTTAACAAAATTACCAGTGCCGTCTATTGGTTCTCTGGCGTATTACGAAAAAAATAGAACCATCCTTCGCGTATTACGAAACTGTCAGTTCCATCTATTGGTTCTATAGTGGAGTACACCGAGATGAGTACGCATTCGAACTAATAAGGTGAGCAGCCTATTTGAGACAAAATTTTAAATCACGGCATCTTTATTTTCGTTGTCCGATTCTGATTAAATAAAGCCTAGCCCCATATGTTGCTCCAAGCTAAGCTCAAGTTACCTGTGAGAACCCGTTAACATTCGTGTAGTAGGTTTGTTGGTTGAATTGTTCAAACAGACATGACGGTTTTACATAAAACTTACGGTTTTTCTTTCCCGTGCTTCAGTTTTTATAAATACAGTGTCTATCATAATTAATGGAGTAAACGCATACCATTGAAAGTACACGATACTAGAAATGAGAAAGTCTCACAAGTAATGCCTCGAGTGAGAGGTCGCAGGTTCAATCTTTAGTAACACTCATTTGAAATTGTTGTGTTAACAGTTATGACATGAAAAATATTAGCTGCTGATGACTCAGCATGTGTATGAGGAGGGCGACAGAAAATGAGTATCCGGGAGATGCAGAGATCAACTTTCTATGGGATGTACGTGCTACACTTCCCAGGATGGACACCGTCAATGTTCAAGCAATGATCAAAACAAACCATTAACTTCCACCATGAACACCGAATGAAAAATGGCGCACCACAGTGATCGCAAAGGTTCACACCATCAAGATCGAAGGCGAACTCCTTGGGAGTTACAAACCGTGCACGACGTTCAACTCCATTCCTCTCTTAAAGAATGCATATAGAATCATGTTGGTGTAACAGGGTGATAGGAACTGATGGACTGTGATAGCATGCAACCGAATTCGAAACTCTACTCCATAGAGGAATTTTTAGATATAAATTAAGAAAAAAAAAGAAAAAAAAGAAACATATTAAAAAAATAAAAATAAAAAATAAAGAAAAACAAAAAAACACAAAAAATAAAGTTGTTATATTAACTTAAGTATGTTGTTAAATTAACCTAATTATGTCATGTATTGGAAAGTTCGACTCGTTCCACATCATTACGAAATATCGTATTCATGATCCATGGAACTAGTATTAATCTAATCTAATCTAATCTAATCTAAAGAGTCCGTCATGCACCTTATCGTGAAACTGGCTATCCTTTAAGGTGTAGCTGCAGACAGTTCGATGATATGTTTTGTTGGCACGGAAGATACAAACATCCAGAGGCTGGATTTGTCCATAGGTTGCAGGTGCTATGAATTGTACTGTCACACATTTCTCAGGAGGAATAGTTTGCTGTGACGGAGTATGACTTTTATACACAGACCAGAAATTAAGCAAAAGCAAGCTATTTTCAGCATCTGTTTGCCAAAAGCAGTGCTCGTACCACAGTTGAAGTTCTCTTACGTCAATTTTCCAACTCTTATTTTGCTGTGACCTATATTTTCCCTACTGTCTTTGCAAGATCACTCACACAGGAAAAATCGTAGAGGGCAGAGAACCTCCATCTTCTCGCAGCAAATTAAGCAACTTTCCAGATAATTTACCATCCAGGTTAACTATCGGCATAATTGTATACGAATGCGTTAAGGCATTGATGTTAGTTGATCTTTATTGATCTCTCTTCGTACATCTAATTTCCAGGTTTCCTTTCACATGCATTTCCTCTTCAAATCCCGTGTGATGGGAGTTGGAAAGAGATTCCTTACTGAATGATGGAATATGTTTGTTTATCTCATCTATAACTTTATGGGCAAATTCCGCAGTTTGCATCGTCAAGTTGACGATTTGTTTGAAGTTTCAGTATCTTATGTGTTCCAATTCTGTAGCACTCACTGCAGTTAAACAAGCATCCACTGCTTCCCTTGAAATCACTGTAATCTATGTCACACGCAGTTTGATGTGCACAACCCGGTAGGTCATTAATTTGCACATCCTGTAAATTATATCGAGCATCCTTGAAACGCGCAAACGCCAGTTTCTGTAACATGTGTACCTTGCTCGTCCAAGAAATTTTGTAGTTTTTCTTATGGCACTACAGACTCATATTAGCTGCGGACGTATTCGAAATCTGTTCATATTTTTTTCCTTCTACTCATCATGTACATTGTCGTACAGTCGATCACATACCACACATTCCACTGACTCACTTTGTAGAAACGCTAAAATTTCATCTACCACTCTGTGAAATTTCTTGGGTTTTCATTTCTGTTTACACAGGTATGTATAATCCCTGCCTCGACAATGGTTGTGGGGGTTATCTTTTCATCCTGAAAATACTAACCTCGATAGTGGATACCACAGAACTAAATTTATTTTCAGAAGTTTGTATTGGAACATTATTCACACTAAAAAATACTATGGTACAATACTTATTTGAATTGAAAAATTCAGTGTCCTAAGATTACATAAGGTTATACATTCGTTTATTGTTTACATTTTTGCCACCTGAAGGTCTTCGTTTCGACACTTGTTGATTACATTATATGAAACTGCACTACAGTCCATCATTTGCATATCAAATAAAGGATTAGGAGCATCAGAAACAAGTACGTAATTAGATTAGTCATAAACATTTATTTTTAATAGCAAAAATGCATTTGGACCAGAGCTTTACATATACAGTTAACGATTTACAATTATGAGCGAAATGGAAATACCTCTTCAAAAAAATTGTTCAAATGGCTCTGAGCACTATGGGACTTAAAATCTATGGTCATCAGTCCCCTAGAACTTAGAACTATTTAAACCTAACTAACCTAAGGACATCACACAACACCCAGTCATCACGAGGCAGAGAAAATCCCTAACCCCGCCGGGAATCGAACCCGGGAACCCGGGCGTGGGAAGCGAGAACGCTACCGCACGACCACGAGCTGCGGACGCTACCGCTTCACCCTGTAACAGTTCTGTCACTAAATGCAACTGGGTTTTCTCTTTTGATGCTAGTCAATTGTCAGGATGAGCATTACTGCAAAGGGCATTTGATTCTAAGGCATTATGTCAGGGTGAAAATACTAAATAAATTAATTTTTCTCTCTTAACATCATGTGGGCAGGGTGGGTTCTTCCTTGGCTCGGATATGACGTAGAATGAAACAGCATTTTTACATAAGATAACATTTATTGCAAGTTTCGTACAACTGTTTCCTTACTCGATGTCCTGGCTCTGAGAGCGGCAGCTGTGTCGTTTGCGAAGCCTTGTGCTGCAGCAGCGGTGGCGTCTGATTACGCGTGGCAGTGTGTATCTCGTGTCGCCGTCTCACCCAGCTGACTAGAGACGCGCAGCGCGAGGTGGCCCGTTTAATTATTGCGAGCGAAGTCGTGCATTGGATGGTGATACCTTGGATGTGGCCTCCCAGTGTTTCTCTTCTCTAAGCGACCGCGTGTTTGTGCATCGGCCAGCGGAGTGGCGCAGCGGGGGAATACCAGTGTCCCGGACTCGAACAACGGACTCCTGCTTGCCAGTCTTCGGCTGTCAGATCTTCATCCCAGCTCACAGGTGACTGCTGATGTGAGGCCGTCTCCTTTCCATCCTCACGAGTCTCCCGGGTACGTAAAAATCAGACTTCGAATACCTTTTAACTTCTGTCTTCTGGCGCCAAGGTTGCTGCTTGCTATTCCATTACAGCGGTGGACTTGGTGCGCCTGTGTATGATGTAGTCTCTTCTTGCATGACGGTCTTCAGCACCGAAACTGACTGAAAACTACTGCTACTCTCTTCTCTTTTCTTCGTCTCTCGGGCCCACTGCGACTCGCGTATTTATTCACTTCAGTTTACTGGAGGTGAACGACTTCACAGTCATTGCCTCTTCTGTTACGTTGAAAAGCTTCTCGAAGAACTTCTTAACGTTGGTCATTGGCTCTTGGAATGTAGGCGAGGGCCTATGATCACATGTGAGGACTGAGAAACACGTGAGCCGGTCATTGCCTCTTCTGTCACGTTGAAAAGCTTCTCAAAGAATCTTCTTAACGTCGGTCATTGGCTCTTGGAGTGTAGGTGATGGCCTTTGCTCACATGTGACAAGTGAGAAACACGTGAGCCGGTCGGGCGATGCCCTGACGGCTGAATCGACAGCGTCCGCTTATGTGGAACTTGCTGATTTCACGGTCATGGTCTCTTCTGCTCTGCTGTTCTGCCTGCTGTTTGCCAGTATGTAACTCTCTAAACTAAACTAATTTTTTCATTTGTATTCTAATTGATATTTCACTTTGATTTCACTAATTTATTTACTTAAGTACCACTCAACAACCTGTTATCACCCTCCATGAACCATGGAATTTGCAGTTGGTGGGGTGGCTTGCGTGTCTCAGCAATACAGATAGCCGTACCAAAGGTGCAACCACAACAGACGGGTAATGGTTTAGAAGCCAGGTAGATGTGTGTTTCCTGAAGATGGCCAGAAGACTTTTCACCAGTTGCAGGGCCACAGTTCGAATGATTGATTGCTCTGGTCTTGTAACATCAACCAAAACGGTCTTTCTAGTCTTTTGCTGCGAACGGCTGAAAGCAATGGGAAACTACAGCCGTAATTTTCATGAGGGCACACACCTCTTCCGTATGGTTAAATGATAATGGCATCCCCTTGGGTAAAATATTCCAGAGATAAAATAGTCCCCCATTCGGATCTCCGGGTGGGGACTCCTCAGGAAGATGTCGTTATCAAATGAATACAAAATGGACGTTCTACAGATCAGAGCTTGCAATGTTAGATTCCTTAATTTGGCAGGTAAATTACAAAGTTTGGAAAGGGAAACACATAGTTTGAAGGTTGATACAGTGGTATTAGTGAGGTTCACTGGCATGAGGAACAGGAGATGTGGTCTGGTGAATGCAGGGCAATAAATACAAAGTTAAATAGGGGTAATGCTGGAGTATGTTTAATACGGAATAAGTAAATAGGAAAGTGGGTAAGTTACTACGAACAGCACAGTGAACAGGTGAACATAGGTAAGAGAGATACAAAGCCAACACTCACCACTGTAGTGCAAGTCTGTATGACATCTAGCTCCGCAGATGATGAAGATATTGAAGAAACAAAGGAAATTATTCACATAGCTACGGAGACGAATATTTAATTGTGACTGCGGACTGGAATTTGATAGTAGGAATAGGAAAAAAGGGAAAATTGTAGTTGAATATAGATTGGAAGAATGGATGGAAAAGGAAGCCGCCTTGTAGAATCTAGCACAGAGCATAATATAATTATCGCTAACACTTGGTTTCAGAATTACGAAACAAGGCTGTATGCGCCACAGAGAGATGGAGACAATGGAAGATTTCAGACTGATTGTATATTGGTAAGACAGAGATTTCGAGACTAGATTTTAAATTGGAAGCTATTTTCAGGGGCGCATGTGGACTCTGACCATAATTTATTGGTTATGAACTGTAGCTTAAAACGAAAGAAATTGCAAAAAGGTAGGAAATTAAAAATATGGGACCCCGATAAGTTGAAAGAAGCAGAGGTGTTTCAGGGTTTCAGAGGGATCATTAGGCAACGATTGAACAGACCCGGTGAAAGAATACAGTAGAAGACGATTGGGTAGCTTTCAGAGATGAAATAATGAAGGCAGCAGAAGACACAATAAGTAAAAACACAAAGTATAGTACAATTTCTTGGATAAAACAGTGGATTATGGATTTAAATTATGAAAGCAAAAAAGTATAAAAATGCAGCAATTGAAGCAGGCGAAAACGAATACAAACATTTAGAAGTGATATTGGCGGGAAGTGCAAAATAATTAGAGGACAGATGTGAAGATTTATAAGTTCACTCCACTAGGGGGAAGGTGGATACCGCGTAAAGGATAGTTAAAGGGACCTTTGGAGCAAAGATAACTAGCTGTATCAATATGAAAACAAACACGGAAATCTGCGCATGAGACGGGAGAAATGCCGTAAGACTCCAAAAACGAAGAGATAATTCCAATTCCAAAGAGCAGGTTCTGCCAGGTGTGGCTGTTACACAGTTCAGCAACTAATGGTTGTAAAATACTAATTCTTTTTCTTTACGGAAGAATGGAAAAACTGATAGAAGCCAACCTCGGAGAAGATCAGTTTGGATTCCGCAGACACAGATAGCCGTACCACAGGTGCAACCACAACAGAGGGCTATCGGTTGAGAAGCCAGGTAGATGTGTGTTTCCTGAAGATGGACAGAAGACTTTTCACCAGTTTCAGGGCTAGGGAAACAGAAAAAAAATGTGGAGTAGGAACTGAAGTTCAGGGAGAAGAAATAAAAACTTTGAGATTTGCCTGTGGCACTGTAGTTCTGTCAAGAACAGCAAAGACCTTGCAAGAGCAGTTGAACGGAGTTGACAGTGTCTTGAAAGGAGAGTATAAGATGAACATCAACAAAAACGAAACAAAGGAAATGTAATGTAGTCGAATTAAATCAAGTAATGCTGAGGGAATTAAATTAGGAAACGAGACACTTAATTCAGTAGCCGAGTTGTTATTTGAGCATCAAAATAACGGATGATGGCGAAGTAGAAAGAATATAAAATGTATACTAGCAATGGCAAAAAGGCATTTCTGAACAACAGAAATTTGCTAATCTCGAATATAGATTTAAGTGTTACGAAATCTTTTGGAAACTATTTGTATGGGGTTTAGCCTTGCATGGAAGAGAAATATGGACGTTAAGCAGTCTGGACAAGAAGAGAATAGAAGCTTTTGAAATGTGGTACTACGGAAGAGTGCCGAAGATTAAACGGGTACGTCACGTAACTAATGAGGAGGTACTGAAGCTAACTGGGTAGAAAAGGATTCTGTGGCACATCATGACCGCAAAAATGGATCGGTTGAGAGGACACATTCCGAAACATCAAGCGATCACCAATTTAGTGTTAGAGGCAAGTGTGTGTGGGGTGGGGGGAGGGGGTAAAAGTCTCAAAGGGAGACGAAGAGATAAATACAGTAAGCCGATTCAGAAGATTGTAAGTTGCAGTAGCCTTGCGACAGCATAGAGTAGCGAGGAAAGCTACATCAAACCAGTCGAAGATTGAATACCGCCACACAGAATCACACCAATAAAAAAATTGACAGGTTCGCCACCATGACTGTTAATTCGTGCTTGCTATTGAACAAACAGACCTGGAACGCAAACTTGGATGAGGGAGCTGCAGCGCATTTAAGATGCAATGATTGGACTGCTGCCTGTGCCGGATACGACGCAGTGCAGACTGCCAGCGCCGTGTCCCGGTGGAGGCATGGCGTCGGTGGTTGAGGTTTGCGTTGGCAGTGGCCGGAGGAGGGTGTTCGACTTTGGCGACGCAGCGGAGGACCCTCAGAAGCCTACGTCCTCTCTCGACTATAGCCTCGATGCGGCCCCTCCGCCGCCTCACTGACAGGTTTCTCTCCAGGGCGATCTCTTTGCGTTCTCCAGATCTTTCTCCCTGGGCGTAACCACCTACCCGATTGGCTAGCTAATTTCTTCTTCTGGGCACTCAGATTACTGTTCAACGTCCTTTTAAGAGTTTTGTACCACCCACAGTCCCCGTAGTTAGGCGACGACATTCCTCTCGCCTGTGTAACTGCGTGCTGTCAGTTAAGAATATACAGGGTGTCCGAAAAGTCTTACCCTGATTACATAAATTGATAACTCAGGCCAGAAGTAAGATACAAATATGAAACTGGTGTCTAATTGTTTACAAACTATCAAAGTTTCTTTCACACATCAGTTAAATTCCGCATGAGCACCCTTGGTAGCACATAGCACATCTAGGTGATATTCAATTTCCGCCCACACATTAGCCAACATCACTGTAGGGATCGATTCAACGACTGTGGTTATCCGTTGCCGCAGGGTTTAAAGATCTGGTACACGTGTTTGGTAGATCTCGTCCTTGACATAACCCCATAAAAAGAAGTCTAATGGGGTTATGTCAGGAGAGCGTGGAGGCCAAACCGTTGGCCCATCACGTAATCCATCGCCCAGGAAAGGTCATATCGAGGTAGGCACAGACGTCCAAACCCCAATGAGGCGGTGCATCGTCTTGCTGAAACAAGACATCGGGGTGATACAGAAGTAGCTGAGGAACAGCAAACAGTTGCAACGTGTCCAGATACACTGCTGATGTGATGGTAGCCTCAGCGAAGAAGAATGGCCCGGTAATTCGATCGTGCAATGTCGCTCACCAAACATTCACCTTTGGACTGACTCTGGTGCACTCCATGACCTCGCCAAGGGGTTGTGAACCCCAAATGTGCACATTATGGTGATTCACTACTCCACTGACAAAAAAGGTCGCTTCGTCGGAAAAGGCAATTCCTGTGAGATAACCATCATCGTCCTCAATACGTGATAGCATTTCGACCGCAAAGTCATTTCGACGTGTACTGCCATTGGGCAACAAGGCCTGAACGATTTGCACTTTGTATGCACGAAACAATAAACGTTTGAGTAAAATGTCATGGAGTGAGCTTTTTGGCAGCTGTACTTCATGTGAGGCCCTGCGCACCGATTTCTTCGGACGTCGCAGAAAAGATTGCCTTACAGCTTCCGCCCTATCTGCTGAGGTTCTTGGTCGATCAGACCTCGGAAGGTCAGCAACCGATCCTGTGTTCTTGAACTTCTCATACCAGGCTTTAATGCTCTTGACAGCAGGTGGATTCCTTCCAAATGTTGTCTGGAAGTGTATCTGCAGTGTGGTTGGTGATCGTGTCTCATGGTACCACAAGACATACTGTGTCTTCTCCTCTTTGGTTAACATGGCTTCTTGGGCACTATACCTCATTCACTACTTACGTGCTGCAAACCTAAAACAGAAAAAAAACTTTGATAGTTTGAAACAATTCGACACAAGTTTCATATTTGTATCTTACTTCTAGCCTGAGTTACCAATTTATATAATCAGGGAAAGTCTTTTCCGACACCCTGTATGCCCCGTTGTAATTTTTCCTCCTATGTCTGTAATTATGTAGTTCTCAATTCGTTCGAGCAATCAATCATTCATGATATGAAACACAGTCATAGCTCAGACACTCAAAATGATTCAGAAATTTTACTTGTTAGAATGAAAATAGGCGATGATTCTTCTTCTCTGGAGGCTCGTGCTTTGCGGCAGTCTGCTAATCTGTACAAATAAAATGCCTCGTAATTTTGGGAGCGTTGTACGTATAATCAGTCGGGAAACCTCAGATCATGCGGATATTTAGCTTTGATGAAGTCTAACCTTCCGAAGAAGTGATGGAGCTCTTGGATTATTAAATGCAGGTTAGTATTCAGTCTTTCGGAAGTTCCCTTCTGATTAACAACTACGCAATATATCGATGTATATCATTAATTCTCAAATGTCAAATACACACCTTTTGTATGAAGGAGCAATATAGCAATATATATATATATATATATATATATATATATATATATATATATATATATATATATATATATATTCCCTTTTAATCGTACAATTTCGTATCAGTTATCTTGTCATAAATCTCAATAATCAGATTACAGTTCTTCAAACAAAGCTCAGGCTAATCGGCACGAAGACAATCTCGGATGCTTTTCTTCTAACAACCACCAGAAAGAGTACTATAAAGAATAATTATGCGCTCATGGCATAGCTATTGTATGAAACTACTTTGCGCATGCATTCTGCGAGTATGAAGATAGAAAATTAGTAAACGTCATTCAAGGGTAGAATTGTATCAGAATAATTCATCGAGTATAAAGAGATATTACACCGCGTCTTTTCGAGTTGTAATGTCGTCACTTCCTCCTCTGCTAACATCCGATTTCACTTCTGCTTGACAATGTGTTGGGTCGAAAATCGGAGCACTCGCAGACACTAACAGGGGCATTTCTACCAAGCGTTCTCTCGTCTAGAAAACTGTATGTCGTCACGCATCCTGCACACTTGCGCAGTTCTCACCTCTACCTCTACATTTGATAACTTCCTCTTTTCTATCATTCGATACGGGGAATTGAAGTTGAATCCCAGCTGCACGAAACCAACTTATCACAATTGAGGTTTTAATGTCACCTCACCCTTCCCCCCCCCCCCCCTCATCCCACATCAATCACCATAATAAGTCTGTAAAAATAAATTGCCAGAAAAACTTAGTAGACGCGTTTTAAGATTCCTACTTCACTCAAGGTTTATTGTTGTAACAGTGCTTATGGAGTATAACATTTATAGATCAATAGCTCCATAGGTACCAGATATCGACCCATGCCGAAAAACCCATACTAGTAAGTGGTGCAGCCTCCAAGGGAGGCAATGCAGGCGCTGACTCTGGCATACAGTCGATCGTACAGGTGGCAAATACTGTCCTGGGATACGTTGTGCCACGCCAGCTCGACCTGTTCACGTAGCTCCGTACGAGTTCTCGGCTGACGTGTCACGCGAGTCACGTCTCATATACATTATATACCATACGCTCTCGATTGCAGGCAAGTCCGGAGATGGTGCTGGCTTTGGAGGTTGTTGCAGGTCTTGCAGAGCACGTTGTTTTATTTATTTTTATTTTTCAACTATGTCCTCTGTTATTTACTGGACGTATTCGAATCTCTCTTTTCCTCTACTTTTCACGCTAACGCTCTGGTTCAAATGGCTCTGAGCACTATGGGACTTAACTCCTGAGCTCATCAGTCCACTAGAACTTAGAACTACTTAAACCTAACTAACCTAAGGACATCACACACATCCATGCCCGAGGGAGGATTCGAACCTGCGACCGTAGCGGTTCCGGACTGAAGCGCCTAGAACCGCTTGCTGACCGCGGCCGGCCGGTCGCTCTAGTGTCATAGAAGTTATCCCCTGATGTCTTAACAGATGTCCTACCATCCTGTCGTCCTACCATCCCGTCCCTTCTTCTTGTCAGTTTTTCTCCATTTATTCCTTTCCTCGCTGAATCTCCCTAGAACATCCTCATTCCGTACCTTATCAGTACAATTAATTTTCAATATTCTTATGTAGTACCACATCTCAAACGCTTCGATCCTCTTGTGTTCAAGTTTTCCCACAGCCCATGTTTCACTACCATGCACTGCTGTGCTCCAAACGTAGACACTCAGATATTTCTTCCTCAAACAACACGGTCTACAACTTTGCTTCCGCCATTTTTACTCGAAGTTCGGGGCCTTAACGTGAAAAACGTACAAAAAAGTTATTATTCATAGTATTGCCCATCGCTGGCCACTACATTCTCCCATCTTTCGAATAGTATACGAGTCTCGTGGTGAGAAAACTGGGCGTCTTTTGTGGGGATCCATGAATCGATTCAATTTTGCACTTGTTCATATGATCGCAAGTGCTGATCAGCCAGACTGTATGCCACTGATCTAAAAAGGTAGTAGGCAGAGAGAGCAACGTATGGAGAATACGGCGGGAAGGATAGGATTTCTCATTTCAACGTTTCCATGTATATTTTGACGGGTTTTGTGACATGGGGTCGAGCACTGACTTGCTGCAAAATTATCTTTACGTGTCTATCGCTGTATTGTGTTTCAATGCTGGACTCGAATGCATCAACTGCTTTCGACAATGATGTCTTGTGACTGTCTTCGTCTGTTTCAGTAGCTACGAAAACGTTCTCTCTTCCACTGCTATGCCGGTCTCCGACGTCAAAATCACCGTTGTTAAGGCGTTGGAAACATTCTCCGCACGTTCTTCCACTAATTGTTCCTTCACCATTGGTTTTACCTAGCATTTTAAGAGACACAGCCGCAGATTTCTTCATGTTAAAGCAGAACATTAAAACTTCTCGTAAATGGCGAGAAATGGGTACGTAGGCTGACGTACTTAATCGAGAATAACCTTATTATGGAATCATAAATCGACTAATATTTTTATCGCATTATGTTAAAGACGCCTAAACTTATTGTATGACACCTATGACCAACCACCCGAACCCTACTTGCCGCTACTGTCGTCTATTGCAAAACAGCGGAAGCGAAGTTGTAGGCCTAATAATATATCTATTTGATACTAGTATACTTCTCTTGACCACGAATCCACATTTTGACTGTGCTAGTCTACGTCTAAATGGATACTCTGAAAACCACGGTAAACCTTAAGACAAGATATCACTCCTTACAATTGGGACGCACAACATTAACACTGAACGCCCACAGTGGTTACAACTTCATAAGAAATTCCCTTATTTAAGCCGAACCAAACAAGTTTGTAAACGAAACCTCGAAAGTCCACAATTTTAGGAAGAGTGTACACTCGATCAATGCGTGCATTGAATAGGCCACATTAAGTAACACACGAAACGTAGCGGTTGCATTTCGTATTCCTAGAAATACCATGTACCCATTCACAAAAGATTTTTCTCAGCCTGCAACATCAGCTGCACGCGTATAATTTTCTTCAAGGTGTTGTAGATAACTACAATACGTATGCCGGCCGAAGTGGCCGTGCGGTTAAAGGCGCTGCAGCCTGGAACCGCGGGACCGCTACGGTCACAGGTTCGAATCCTGCCTCGGGCATGGATGTTTGTGGTGTCATTAGGTTAGTTAGGTTTAACTAGTTCTAAGTTCTAGGGGACTAATGACCTCAGCAGTTGAGTCCCATAGTGCTCAGAACCATTTGAACCATTACAATACGTATAGTGATGGCGCGAATCCGGATTCCAGTACAAATGCAACTCATCAACGCGCTGCACAAACCTTGGTCAAGCGTCGGACTACTGCAGTGGCACATTTACCGTAGCTCCAAAAGCTAACCGCAGCCAGCACTTTACGAATACTGTTGCGATACTCCTGTACACAGACGCACAACAGACTGCCCTCCCTTGCCGATTACGGCACTCCCCACAGTAGCCGCTTACAGGTGGCGCCAGCGCACCGATAACTAGCATTTCTCGCCAAGCGGCACAGCACCGGTTGAAGTCAAAGAAATGGATGAACCACTGTACTAATAAGTCACCTGTATGTCACCCCAAGACGGCCGGGGTGGCCGAGCGGTTCTAGGCGCTACAGTCTGGAACCGCGCGACCACTATGGTCGCAGGTTCGAATCCTCTCTCGGGCGTGGGTGTGTGTGGTGTCCTTCGGTTAGTTAGGTTTAAGTAGTCCTAAGTTCTAGGGGACTGATGACCTCTGAACGTAAGTCCTATAGTGCTCAGAGCCATTTGACCCATTTCGTTAGCCAAAATGAAGGAAAAAGTTATGTTCGATGAGCTACACCATTTTAATTTTTTTTACTCACACTAGCAGCTGACCGCAAGCAGCCCAACGAATATTGGCATGGTTGGGGTGAATAGCATTACGAAGGTATACACTGACCATTAATAATTTTATTAAAAACTTTATGTTCTTAGTAAATATAGAGTTGCCTTTTCTGTAAATAATAGCTTAAAAGAAAGAGTGAGTCATACTACTGGGGCACGGGCAGAACTTGTCACTATATCCTGAGTTTACAAAATTATTTGTAATGATTGCCCCAGCTATTACATTGGACAGACAGGTAGACCTATTAAAGTAAGATATAAAGAACACATGCTAGGTAAAAATGGTGAAAAAGTGTAGATTTCCACGTTTGCTGAACATCTATTGCTGTTACAGCATACGCCACGTAAACTGGATGACGTAGAATTGCTACATGAAGTGAGTAAGGGCTACAAACTGGACCTGTTCGAGGATTTGAAATTTTCAAAGATCTATCTCATAAAAGTTGGATCTATTTGTAATGAACAGGTGCAGCTTAGAAACAAATTTTTTTTTTGATAGTTTCAAACCCCTTCTTGCTCTAACGTAATGTAGTCTTGCTGACTAGAAGCTAGGTTTCTTGTCTGCTGATGCTGGTGAGACGCTCCTTTCCTGTCTTGTTGGGATTTTACATATTTCTGATTGATTGTTGTTCGCGTTTTTCGATGTGTATGTGTGGTTTAAATGATTATGTTATGTTTTTTATTCATGACGACGGATGGTTTAGATTTACTACAATATTTTGTTCGTATTCGCTATTATGTATCCTAGTCTTTAATTTTCGCGGGAAATCTCGCGCGTAACACTAGTGCCGTCTCTCGTTAGACGTGTTCCTTAGCGCAACCTTCACCTGCTTCACACTAGGACACAGGCAAATTAGTGTTCATATTTTCTATTGTATGTAGGTGTTTTAATTGGTTCTGATATGTTTTATTTGATAAGACAGAGGGTTTGATTAACACAACCTTTAAAATTTTGACGAGCAAGAGTATATATCCCTGTGTTTTGATGTGCGTGAGTGTCTCGCGCATACCACAAGTGCCCTCTCTCGGTGAAACTGTGTGCCCTAGTGCTTCTACAACCACTTCACGCTATTCCACAGGTTAAGTACTAGTAATACACCGCGTTCGCATCGGCTATCTCTTCATAATTATGCTGTACAGATGGAGGTGATATTTTAACTACTGACGACGCCTTTGGCACGACTGTTTCTCTACTGCAGGATGTGATTTTAGTAAGTGGCGAAAGATTTTTGTGATTGTAATACTTTGGTAATTTTCATGGTTACTTAAAACTGTAAGTGTTTGCTTTTTTATCTTTTATCTCAGTTACATTGCTAAGTTTTTTGCTAATGAAGTTGTCTTCCTGTTCAGGTGTATTACATATAGATATCCCGAAATCGTGGTCAAGGATTTCCATAAATCTTTATCCTGTGACTGTTTAGCTGTTATAATTTACTGTGAAAATATAGAAGTAACTGAAGTTGAACAAACTGCACCCATTTAGAGTGAAAGTTTCAAATCTTGGAACAGAGAGAGGATATGTGCAGGTACCACGGTCTTATTCTGGTTTACATCTAAGGTCCTTCACACTTCTGGTGGTTAGCAAAAATTCTAACATAGCCCAAAGCTTACCTGATCATCTATACACATAAATGTCACATCACACTTAACTGAAAGAGGTGAAGACGCATCCATTATCGGGTAAGGTGACGATGTTTTTCGTGGTGGTGTTCCTGCTCCACGACAGTGCCTCTTCTCATTCTGCATGAGGCACAGTCACACTCGCTGCCTTACTTCGGCTACCAAATTCTGCCTCAACCCCCGCTCCTACTTCCATCCCCAGCCGCATCCCCACCTCTACCCCCACCTTCACCTCCAGCCCCGTATTCTCCTGAGACATCAGCAGCGTCTCCTTCCCCGTTGCTCGGATGAAGAAACAACTGACTCTCGCAGTGTCCGGAGCAAGTATGGTGGGTCTGACACACCGGTGTCAATGTGTTCTTTTTTCCATTTCCAGGAGTGTATTTATCGTCCATGTTTCACTTACATATAAGGCTACACTCAATACAAATACTTTCAGAAACGACTTCCTGACAATTAAATCTATACTCGATGTTAAAAAATTTCTCTTGTTCAGAAACGCTTTCCTTGCCATTGCCTGTCTACATTTTATATTCTGTCTACTTCAACGATCATCAGTTATTTTGCTCCTCAAATAGCAAAACTCCTTTACTACTTTAAGAGTCTCATTTCCTAATCTAATTCCCTCAGCATCACTCGATTTAACTCGACTATATTCCATTATCCTCGTTTTGCTTTTGTTGATGCTACTTATATCTGAAGATAATTGACAGCGACCGAAGCATGTAATCTAATTAAAAATTTGCAGCTGAGGGGGAACAAGAACTGAGAATTATCTTAATTGTCTATACAGTTGCTAAATCTCTCAAGACGATATGTCAACTATAGTGTAAATAAATAGTATAGTCTGAATTTACAATATCTTCTTCTTCATGACACTGCTGTGGAAGATCATAGCTGTCGTCCATATACAGTTAGTACTGGCCGACGTCATAAGGCGTATGCCGTAGCGAGACTTTTTTACTTGCTGGCAGCACTTTAGCGAGGTACAATACTGACACTTGAAGAGTTCGGAGTTTACTGCCTGTCTGCTTAACAAGAAGGCGCTGGTCAGAGCCGGGAGCGGCCTCACGTAGAATATTGTGCGCGTGCCGGCGGCCTGGCGGGAAGAGGAAGCGGGGGACAGACGAGCTGGCGGCCAGTGCGCACTCTATTACGCGGCACAAACTTGGGCCGCGCGCGCGGCGCAGTAACGCCGGCTGCAGGCTCGCGGCTGCCCCGCAATCGATATCCTCGCGACACTCGCTTGTTCGTTTGCTTGTGCGGCAGCCGGCGGCGCGGGAACCGAGTCTAGTCGTGCCGGCTCCTTACAAACGACACACCTGCTGCGGGACTCGCGCACCCGTTCTCTGAAATTCTCCTCTGTGCGGTTACTGCTTACTTGGCAGCGAGGAAAAGACAGGCATGCGACTTATACACGGTGGCGACATTTCAAGGATAGTAGGAAATTGTAGTCTGATTCAAATAAGGCTCAACGTGGAGGGGTAATATGCACCTTGGTTCCTACAGCCCATGTCATCTCTGCTCCTGAACGTTTCTCAGCTATAAGACCATAGTGTTGTTACCTTTCTACAGAATGGGTATCTACATCTACATCTACATGACTACTCTGCAATTCATATTTAAGTGCTTGGCAGAGGGTTTCTCGAACCACAATCATACTATCTCTCTACCGTTCCACTACCGAACAGCGAGCGGGAAAAACGAACACCTAAACCTTTCTGTTCGAGCTCTGATTTCTCTTATTTTATTCTGATGATCATTCCTACCTATGTAGGTTGGGCTCAACAAAATATTTTCGCATTCGGAAGAGAAAGTTGGTGACGAATTTCGTAAATAGATCTCGCCGCGACGAAAAACGTCTTTGCTGTAATGACTTCCATCCCAATTCGCGTATCATATCTGCCACACTCTCTCCCCTACTACGTGATAATACAAAACGAGCTGCCCTTTTTTGCACCCTTTCGATGTCCTCTGTCAATCCCACCTGGTAAGGATCCCACGCCGCGCAGGAATATTCTAACAGAGGACGAACGAGTGTAGTGTAAGCTGTCTCTTTAGTGGACTTGCTGCATCTTCTAAGTGTCCTGCCAATGAAACGCAACCTTTGGCTCGCCTTCCCCACAATTTTATCTATCTGGTCTTTCCAACTGAAGTTGTTCGTAATTTTAACACCCTGGTACTTAGTTGAATTGACAGCCTTGAGAATTGTACTATTTATCGAGTAATCTAATTCCAACGGATTTCTTTTGGAACTCATATGGATCACCTCACACTTTTCGTTATTTAGCGTCAACTGCCACCTGCCACACCATACAGCAATCTTTTCTAAATCGCTTTGCAACTGATACTGGTCTTCGGATGACCTTACTAGACGGTAAATTACAGCATCATCTGCAGACAACCTAAGAGAACCTCTCAGATTGTCACCCAGGTCATTTATATAGATTAGGAACAGCAGAGGTCCCAGGACGCTTCCCTGGGGAACACGTGATATCACTTCAGTTCTACTCGATGATTTGTCGTCTATTACTACGAACTGCGACCTTCCTGACAGGAAATCACGAATCCAGTCGCACAACTGAGACGATACCCCATAGGCCCGCAGCTTGATTAGAAGTCGCTTGTGAGGAACAGTGTCAAAAGCTTTCCGGAAATCTAGAAATACGGAATCAACTTGAGATCCCTTGTCGATAGCGGCCATTACTTCGTATAGTGATTGATATATCATATTCGCGTTGCGTTATGGCTAAACATGTATCGGGTAAGTGATGTGAACACTGAAGTGGCTTTCTCCCTTAATGCAGGCAGTACTTCCAACAGAATTGGTTACATACTGACGGAACACGATGTGGAGCACCTTTTTCAACCATCGTAGAATATACCCTTTTACGTTTGTAATAATAGTGATTACCTCAAGGAAGCAAAAGAAAAATTCGGAGTAGGTATTAAAATCCATGGAGAAGAAATAAAAACTTTGAGGTTTCCCGATGACCTTGTAATTCTGTCAGAGACAGCAAAGGACCTGGAAGAGCAGCTGAACGGAATGGACAGTGTCTTGAAAGGGCAATATAAGATGAACATCAACAAAAGCAAAACGAGGACAATGGAATGTTGTAAAATTAAATCGGGTGGTGCTGCGCGAATTAGATTAGGAAATGAGACACTTAAAGTAGTAAATGAGTTTTGCTATTAGGGGAGCAAAATAACTGATGATGGTCGAAGTAGAGAGGACATAAAATGTAGACAGGCAATGGCAAGGAAAGCGTTTCTGAAGAAGAGAAAATTGTTAACCTCGAGTATAGATTTAAGTGTCAGGAAGTCGTTTCTGATAGTATTTGTATGGAGTGTAGCCATATATGGAAGTGAAACGTGGACGATAAATAGCTTAAACAAGAAGAGAATAGAAGCTTTCGAAATGTGGTGCTACAGAAGAATGCTGAAGATTAGATGGGTACATCACATAACTAATAATGAGGTACTGAATAGAATTAGAGAGAAGAGAATTTTGTGGCACAACTTGACTAGAAGAAAGGATCGACTGGTAGGGCATGTTCTGATGCATCAAGGGATCACCAATTTAGTATTGGAGGGCAGCGTGGAGGGTAAAAATCGTAGGGAGTGACCAAGAGATGAATACATTAAACAGATTCAGAAGGATGTAGATTGCAGTAGGTACTGGGAGATGAAGAAACTTGCACAGGATAGAGTAGCATGGGGTGCTGCATCAAACCAGTCTGTGGACGAAGACCACAACAAAAATAACCTCAAGGAAGTAACATTGATATTGAAACTGTCGCACGTTGGGAGCCACAAATTTTATCTTTAATGGTAGCTAAAGGGAACATCATTAACCTTGAGACTGCATCGTTTCACATACACCACTGAGTGCAGCACCAGGTAAACCATTTTATTACATTTTGTAATCATCTGGCCCTGCTGCGTAATAAATGTCTTTCAATGACACAATAAATTTTCTATAACCAATTACGCTGATATGTTTTCTTTTTAAAAAAATCACTGTAGGCCTACCTCAGCTATGCAGCCATAATCAGGTTATCTGTATCATAAAATTTTAAAAATATTGGTATGCTTGTTGTATGACATGATGGTTATGGACAATATGATTTTACATACGTTTCCAAGCCCTGACTTCCATGTAATATCGTTGATTCCGCTGCTGTCTATTTGTTTACTAACTCTATTCCTTGGTTACGGTTTATATTGCTCATAAAATGGCTCTGAGCTCTATGGGACTTAAGTTCTGAGGTCATCAGTCCCATAAAACTTAGAACTACTTAAACCTAACTAACCTAAGGACATCACACATATCCATGCCCGAGGCAGGATTCGAACCTGCGACCGCAGCGGTCGCGCGGTTCCAGACTGTAGCGTCTATAACCGCTCGGCCACCCAGGCCGGCGTTTGTATTGTTTCGTTGTTTCTTCTTCGTAGTAATCAGTTGCGTGTTTTGTTATGTTCTGACATTTCTTTAATAATGCTCAGAAATAAACTTAATTTTCAGATGAAATTTCGTGACAAGAATTATGTTAGATGATCAGCGATATTGTATGGTTACATCTACATGTAGACAATTCTTCCAGCGATGTACTGGGTTATACTGAGGAGATATCTGTGGTGTTGTGGTACTTAAATTATGTCTCTGGTTGTATTATGATTTATCCAGCATCTTGGTGGATAATGTCAATAAAGATCTCGATAAAGTGTTTATATTTGAGGTCAGTTTGTTCCTAGAGGATTAAATGCGGATAATTTCTTATGTGTAAATGTATCTCGGTTTCCTACAATAGATTTATCATCGGTCCATTTGGTAATATCTGCAAAATAAGGATAGCATTTTCTAATCACCATATTGTGTCTTGTTCATTTTCAATCTAGTGAAGATAAGTGGAAAGGTTATTGTCACTTAGCGTAATATGCTCTCGATATCTAGTGGCGAATTTTCTACCCATCTTTCCTATCTATAAGTACACTACCGGCCATTAAAATGCAGATGATAAACGGTTATTCATTGGACAAATATATTATACTAGAGCTGACATGTGATTACATTTTCACGCAATTTGGGTGCATAAATTCTGAGAAACCAGTACCCAGAACAACCACCTCTGGCCGTAATAACGGCCTTGATACGTCTGGGCATTGAGTAAAACAGAGCTTGGATGCCGTGTACGGGTACAGCTAACCATGCAGGTTCAACACGATACCACAGTAGTGACTGGCATATTGTGACGAGCCAGTTGCTCGGCGACCATTGACCAGACGTTTTCAATTGGTGAAACATGTGGAGAATGTCCTGGCCAGGGCAGCAGTCGAATATTTTTGTATCCACAAAGGCCCATACAAGACCTGCAACATGCGGTCGTGCATTATTCTGCTGAAATGTAGGGTTTCGCACGGATCGAATGAAGGGTAGAGCCACGGGTCGTAACACATCTGAAATGTAACGTCCACTGTTCAAAGTGCCGTCAATGCGAACAAGCGGTGACCGAGGCGTGTAACCAATGGCACCCCATACCATTACGCCGGGTGATACGCCAGTATGGCGATGGCGAATACACGCTTCCAATGTGCGTTCACCGCGATGTCGCCAAACACGGATGCTACCATCATGATGCTGTAAACAGAACCTGAATTCATCGAAAAAATGACGTTTTGCCATTCGTGCACCCAGATTCGTCGTTGAGTACACCATCGCAGACGCTCCTGTCTGTGATGTAGCGTCAAGGGTAACCGCAGCCATGGTCTCCGAGATGATAGTCCATGCTGCTGCAAACGTCGACGAACTGTTCGTGTAGATGGTTGTTGTCTTGCAGTCGTTCCCATCTGTTGACTCAGGGTTCGAGACGTGGTTGCACGATCCGTTACAGCCGAGCGGATGAGATGCCTGTCACCTCGACTGATAGTGATACGAGGCCGTTGGGATGCAGCACGGCGTTCCGTATTGCCCTCCTGAACCCACCGATTCCATATTCTGCTAACAGTCATTGGATCTCGACCAACGCGAGCAGCAATGTCGCGATACGATAGACCGCAATCGCGATAGGCTACAATCCGACCTTTGTCAAAGTCGGAAACGTGATGGTACGCATTTCTTCTCCATACACGAGGCATCAGAACAACATTTCACCAGGCAACGCCGGTCAACTGCTGTTTGTGTATGAGAAATCGGTTGGAAACTTTCATCATGTCGGCACGTTGTAGGTGTCGCCATCGGCGCTAACCTCTTGTGAATGCTCTGAAAAGCTAATCATATGCCTATCACAGCACCTTCTTCCTGTCGGTTAAATTTCGCGCCTGTAGCACTTCATGATCGTGGTGTAGCAATTTTAATGGCCAGTAATGTATTATAGTGTCGTCAACCTATCTGTAGTATGTTATTTTATAAACGATAGTGTTCGTGGTTCCAAGGAATTAGATGGAACCAATACGAACGAAAAACATATACATAAAACTCTCAACACTCTATCCCAAAATTAAATGTGCAATGGAACCAGTACTACGTCGACTTGATCATAAGTAACGGTAACGGCACTCATAAATTCGAAATATATACGAAGCCAACAACAACTGATAACGTTGTCAACGAAAATTTCTGTCACCCCAGATCACACAAACACACACTTTCACACCGTAATCAGTCGGATGATTACCTGCCTATTTAAAATGACGCTATACAAAAAGAAATTAATACTCTTTTATATGCGGCAAAAGAGAATGAACACAATCCACAAGTAATCACTGAGTTATATAACAAATATACAAAACCTCTCAATCTATAATACGTAAAAAAATAACACCCATTAGAGGTACATCAATAAAACAGAAAATTGCTATATATGTATTAAATACAACGGAAGTACATAAAACAAAATTAATGCACTGCTGGGAAACACCAACAGACGTTTCGCTTACCAAATGTGATTTAATATAAAAACAAGAATAGGGTGATGCAACAGGGAACCACGAATGCACTCAAACTCAGGCATATATAAAATTCGTCGCAAAGTCTGTGAAAAATTCGACACAGGGCAGAGAGGTAAAGACTTGGCCACCACATACCGAGAGATTGCTAAAAATGTGACAACATCTTATCCACTTTTCTCCACCACATTGAAAATGAACAACACACAACAGATTTGTTGGAAAATGCTGTCGATATTTTACGCATGACACCAAAAGGACCGATGATAAATATATTGGATGAAATCGAGATATTTTTACACACAAAAAATTATCCACATCTAATCCTCAACGTAGAAACTGACCTAAATTATAAACACTTAAACGAAAACTTCATTGACGTTATCCACCGAGATCCTGGATAAATCGTAGGCCTACGCAAATACATGAAACCACAAATGCTAGGTGATGTAAATGATATTAATATTGTATGCTGCAGTTTACCACGATTGTGTGCTGCTATTTCTTTTTTTTTTTTTTTTTTTGCATGAAAATACTATGAGACGAAGAATCAATTTTGGATGCACATTATATACTTTTCAGAAGTTTTGATCATATTTTTTTTATTATTTCCAAAATCGTCTTACACGTTCCGACATTCAGTCATTTTAAAATAATATAAAATACAACACAAAACTGGTCTCAAAAGATATGAAAATATATTACATTTCACCATTGATTAGGTATGTAGTGTAATGAGTTGAATGTAGCTCTTTAGCTTACCAGTGTTATGTCAATCACACAAACTCATTCCATACATACAGTCTAACTCGTCAACATTCTCAGTCACGAGACAAGATCAAACTGCCACCAGGGGACAAATTGGAAACGAAATAGACATAACCACTAGGCGGCGCTGAACATTGGTTCATGCTGCCTTTTTTTTACTTACAGTTACAGTTTCATCATCACATGGAATAAAACAATTTCATCTCTAAATAATTCATGGAAATCGCGTTACAATGTTTTAGAAAAATGTATTTCCTTACAAAACAATGCCTAACAGATTTTTAGAGTTCAAAAAATGGTTCAAATGGCTCTGAGCACTATGGGACTCAACTGCTGAGGTCATGAGTCCCCTAGAACTTAGAACTACTTAAACCTAACTAACCTAAGGACATCACAAACATCCATGCCCGAGGCAGGATTCGAACCTACGACCGTAGCGGTCTTGCGGTTCCAGACTGCAGCGCCTTTAACCGCACGGCCACTTCGGCCGGCCGATTTTTAGAGTACTTGAAAGTAATACAGTGGATGAGGCCGCTGAATGGCGGTAGGGTACATGAGGCCAACTGTCTTTTAACAAATAGTTTTTGTCAACTTGCGACATATAAATTACTAGGTCCAGTAAAAGTTCATAAATACTATTTATAAGAATTTGTAAACTATACAAATACCGGCTGAGACATCACGTATGAAGAACAGCTGACGACCATGCATTGCCATTTCCAGCAATGAGAGCAATGCCATTCAGAAAATTCAAACAATTTGCGACGGCACAATCATGGAAGGCCATACACCGGTTCCATCAATACAATATAGCAAGCATCCCAGACTGCCTTATCTAATTAAAACTCCTTAACCCCCAAAACATCAGTTTAAGTAAACCACCATCCAAAATACAGTGATGAAAAAATCAATGCAGTATTACCGCTAATGGTTCACTGACGATTGTGCTACCTTACTTATCTAGTTCTCTTTCACTTACGTTACATGTCACAACATTTTTCAAAGGTAACTCTTACAGAAATAGGTATAATTGTAAAACAGACGACAAACTGTAATTGTACGTATCATAGTTGATAAGATATTAGCAAATATTTCATGCAGAATAGACCTAATGGAGTAGGTTACGTATGTAGTTACTGGCAGAGCTCATGACCCCTGTTGGCCAGACCCCACCATTCTAACTAGACCATTTCTCGCTCTGATTCCTTCTTTCCTTTGTCAATTTTCCTCTTAGTTTTCACTGCCTTCGTACTATGAGAGCGTTTTAGCCTCTAAAACCTCCTAAACTATGCACTACTGCTCGCAAAGCACCTTGTATTATATAGGCTGTCCTGGCTAACTTTACCACATGATGTTTTCCCGAAATGAAATAAAATGTGAAAAACGTAATTGGCCAAAGATGCATCGATGTTAGAGGCTTACAGAATGGGCAGGAATGAAGAAACCCTACAGTTATGCAATGTGTTTATGTTTGTGAGTGTGTGCGTGTTCACGTGTGTACCGTGTGTCCCTCACGAGAGGCGTCAGACATATTTTCTCTTGTGTTTCGACAGATATTGCTGTTCCGTTTTTGTTGGGTGTAGCTGGAGTTAGCCCAAACAAATTCTGCTGATCGTGTCTTTCATTCGACGCCCACTGTCGACGGAAGCCCCGGTTTTTTTCCATTACAAACAAAATGATTTTCAAAGTGGTATATACGTGACTATTCGGTAGAGCTGTCGCAAATTCGTATAATTCGATAGCCGTTTTATCTCTACATATTAACATGAACAGTAAAAAAAGATAAAATAAATCATGTATGCGTGCCTAATCTAGACTGTTGTGCCTTGTGTGTGTGTGTGTGTGTGTGTGTATGTGTCGTGGGGAGGGGGGGTTATAGTATTTTACCGTCGGTTCCTAATTTCCACCTCGCACGTGACCGTAGTTGCTGTGTTTAACATTCAGCTGCAGAAGACCATGTAATGGTGCGCTGGCAGTATTTCGAGAAACAAGCTCACAAAGCCGTCTGCTCACCTCTCGTGCATTGTGCATTTGCTGCGCAACAGCTACCTTATGGCAGGCAGGTAATGTGTATTTGATTGGATGCCATTTCCGGCAGCCGCCGGTACAGATAAGCCTCGCAACTGTGGCGCAGCCTGAGGTGAACCTAATTGGAAGGGCAATGTGAGGCGCGAACGTAGCCTCGGCCTCAACTACTGGCTTTGTTCCCCTCGGTCGACAGCGTTCCAGGAACTCCACTTCTAGATATGAACCGCGAGGAACTCACAAAATAATTTCTTTGTTTGTCCATCCTTTTTAACTGGAGGTCTGGGGGACCACGCCCGTTCACTATTGTAAGAAAATGAAACACCTACTGCCGTCCTTAAGATGTCATTTATTATGTAGCTACTGCATTCGCCGCTTCAGTGTACCATCTCCAGGACTTAGTTGATACTGAAGGAGTTATCACGATCTATAAAGGGTGGTCCATCTAAAGTTTCGGATGAGATTATCTTGAAAACTATACATCGGGTAAAAATAGTGGGTATGACAAGTTCGTAAGCTCAGAGGGGGACATCAAATGATACTACACGTGACCCCCAGCCCCCGCCCCCTTGGGTGGAGTGGGGGAGGGTGGCAACTTTTACATCTTAAATGGAAACACAATTTTTATTGCTGATTCGGATTCTCCGTAAAAAGTAAGCAAGTTTTGTCTGAAACATTTTTTCAGACCATTGACAAACGGCGCTGAAATCGAGAAAAAATGTAAAATTGGGGAAGAACACGGATTTATTTAGAATTATCATAGAAAGACGCATCAAATCGATAAGGGCACCAATTCCTTCGTTAAGCCAAATTAAGCTATTTTTGTACAAAATATACTGTATCCTACTTTTAACCTTACCCAGAAACGACATGGACGTAGTAGAATGATGTTCTCATGCGGTGCTTCATTACTGTGAGTCCCCTTGCCCCTCACATGTTGGGGTGCTTCATTAGTGTGAGTCCCCTTGCCTCTCTCAATTTGGGGTGCTTAATTAATGAAATTAGCCACGACGAAATTGTTCAAAATTATCCCCATTTGCTTCAACGCATAAAGTCAATCGTCTGCGAAAGTTGTCTATAGTTTTGAGCAGCAGATCACATGGTATGACTGCACACGCTCTTCGAATGCGTTGCTCCAGCGCGCAAACTGAAACGATATGTCGTTTCGGTCGTTAATGGTCTGGTGTGGAATTTTAAATTGTTACTTGATAGGAGCGTATTTTTTTGACCGAAATGTTACTGGGGAATCTTATTTACAACTTCTCCGCAATGATTTGTTGGGGCTAATGGAAGATGTTGGTTTAGAAACTAGGCAACGAATGTGGTGCCAAAAGGATGGAGCAGCTCCCCATTATACTAAAAATGTGCGGAACGTTTTAAATTTAGGGTACCCTGATCGGTGGATAGGAACCTCCAGATGAACAACCCTGTATATACGATGCATCATTGGCCAACATAACTGGTTTATGCAGACTATCTGTAACTGTGAAGTCGTCTCTCTAACCACCAACTGTCAACTGTCAGAGCAGAAGTGGGAATCTTCTATGCTTATCAGAAGAACTTACAGCATCTTTCTTAAAGTTTCGTATCCGTCTTCTGTAGGTCTGTCCGTTACATTTAGGAAACTGTTTGTAACATATCTTTAACATGACATTAATCGAGAGTATTTCATGAGAATAGTTAGTCGAAAGGCCTGCATTTCCATACGCTGCAAAGAATTGAGTATCTGGTTAGTGCACTGTTTCTATTAATAGTCGTATCGTTAACTTTAATCTAATTGCAGGAATCTTCTCAGATGCCTGAAGAAGACAGTTGATAATGTCACTAAATGATAAGAAAGCTGCTAAATCTTTAGAATATCGATCAACATTTATTCCTCGAGATTGTATAACACTTAGATAACATTCAGCTTGGTGACTACTTAATCACAAGTATATATCTGTAGAAATAAAATGGAGCCTTTCACACATATTCCCAGCTCTGTGGAACTGATTACTGCAATGAAAAGAGGTGGCTAATTGTTAACTGCTGCGTAGAAGAAAGAGTCCAACGGCGTTGTCGCAGTGGTAACACCGGTTGCTGACAGATTACTGAGGTTAAGCGCTGTCGGGCTGGGCTAGCACTTCGATGGGTGACCATCCGGTCCGTCGATCGCTGTTGGCAAGCGGGGTGCATTCAGCCCTTGTGAAGCAAACTGAGGAGCTATTTGACTGAGAAGTAGCGGCTTCGGTCTCGGAAACTGACATACGGCCGGGAGAGCGGTGTGCTGCCCACATGCCCCTCCATATCTGCATCCCGTGACGCCTGTGGGCTGAGGAAGACACGGCAGCCAGTCAGTACCTTTGGGCCTTCATGGCCTGCGCGGGAGGAGGGAATGAAAAGAGGCCACTCTTCCTCCAAAATATGATACACAGACATATCAAATATCGCAACAGTCCCACTAATCCCCACGACGAATAAATATAGACAAGGTATCTTTTGACAATTGAGACAAACGTCTCGTACGAGCACACGTAGGTTTATCAATGTCTAAATTTGCTGTGGTGTCACTCCTAGTAGCGGCCCACGATGCCTCGCCATCGTGTGCATCGTATGTGTCGCTGGCGCCCCACCATCTGTAAAACTGTTCTCGATGTGGATACTAATTACAGTATGAATGTGAACACGGTTAAAGTTATCGATGCTCTGCGTATGCCTGCTTTTTTCCGTGTCGAGCGAGTGGAACCTTTCAGAAGTAGTAGGCCGGGCAAGGCTTACTATAGCAATTGTTCGCGTTGATTCCGCTCTACGTTCATTGCCAACGAGTTTGGAGAATTCTGCACCTCGAGATTCTGTTGCCTACAGGACATTTATGATCAGTCAGTCGTGCGAGGCTACTAGGAGTGACACCTCAGCAAATTTCTCAATAGAAAACATTTTTCATTGCAGAATTTGAAAATCCAAAATATAAACATCAGAAACTTAATAATTTTCCAGTTGCAATACAGAAATCCCTCTGACGTTGTTCAGCTACACAACATTGCGTGTACGGCTCGGAACAAACCAGTCGAAGACTGACAGTATTCTGTCCCTCAAGAACCAATAATAGATCAGTTATCCCGGCTCTTCACAGCTGCAAATACCACACATTGACTTATACCTAGACTGAGTTGTACAAATGAGTCAGAGTAATGAATCTGAGGACAGCCATCACTTATATAAGCTCTTGACGCACATGCTTCGCCCGTAAATACGCTCCCAATTCTCGATTACGTTAATACATATGTAGTGTCTTTTCTTTCGGACATGTCCAAAAGAACAGAACCATTACGAATCAAGACACAAAGGAATTAATGACATTATCTGCCAGTGCGTATTGACTTACTTCAAGTTGAAAATTTGTGCTGGACTGGGACCAGAACTTGGGTTACCTGCTTATGAAGGAGATGCGCTGGTCACTACGCCATCCGCGTGGTCACCACAACCACACGGACTACCCTAGCCGCCTCCTGTGAGACACAAATTCTCACATTCTGCATAAGTAGTGTGTGATATAAGTTGAAAATTTAGGTCTACCGAGGGGTGTGCTAGGGTGGTCCGTGTGGCTGTAGTGACGACTGTCTGGATGGTATAGTGGTCAGCGTATCCGCCTAGTAAACAGGAGACCTGGCTTACAATCCCTGTCTGTCAGAAATTTTCAACTTGTCCCGTTGATATCAGTCAGTGCCCTGTGACAGCTAATATCTTTAATTCCTTTTCGTCTTGGTTCTATTACTGCTACTCTGTAGTAACTGAATAGAGAACCCAAATGGGCCAAAATTAGTTAAATATAATCTCAAGTTTAGGTCTCTGGAGCACATTACTTCACAGTTACCTTCGTTATATGCTTAGGGACTGCTACAGTCTCCAGTTACTATAAATTACGCTCACCAGCCCAGTCTTTGAGACTATTGCTGCTGTAGTTCGATGCCACATCCATAAGCATAATTTCCTTCTCGACAGGATTTTTGTATCAAATCACTTATCGTGAATGTGACACTGAACCTCTCAATTGCACATAACGACTCTTGTATTTCGCCACATGCAACATCGCTTTCAATATCTCCGTTCATTTAGGTGCGAGACTATGTTTTATCTGACGACATTCTGCCATTTGTCGAGTAGGCGATGAGTTAACCGAATATATGAAACTCTGCTACATTCTGGTTGAGCATAATAATTTTTTCGTTCAACCAATCTAAATTATGCTACAGTCAATGCATTTACGGACATGTTTTGTGAAGCATCGTCGTCGTATTGTTAGCAACGTTTTTAGATCAGATGTAGAGCGTTGAGTAAGCATACTCGTTCTGTACGTATTTCACATATTCAACAACAATCGAGTTCCCACTTAAAACATTAATACAAAGAGTAAAACATCAGTCTTAAAAGCCTTCGTAATCTGTAATCGACATACTGTTTGAATTGGCGTAGAAGTAATTAACGATCTGCGCGGAATATAACAGACAAGCTAAAGCCTCCAGCTACCTCACCTCAAATACATCGCTGCTCATTAAGGATACGGATCACGTGTTTTAACGTACACAAATACTAACAACGATGGTATGAAATATTGGAGGACACCTTTTCCAGTCGTATTGTTAGTCGAAACATCTACGACCTTTCTTCACATCTTATTGTACTACTTTCCAGCTCAAGAACAGGAGTATAGCTAAGACGAGTTTATGAAGTAAAGATACTTTGTACGAGAAAATATTGTGTTGCTCATTTCTTGCAATGAATGGGTAGTGCTTCTCAATGGAAAACTGAGTCACTGGCGTAAGTACTTTGAGTGATACGCAGTAGAAGGTTCTAAAACTGTTTTGATCAAGTGCAAGCGGGGCTTCAAAAAAATTATTCCGAAGTTCTGTTTCACGACATGTTGTACGTAGACATTTTTATATAGGGGAAGGGTGGGCTTAACGCCCACAGTTAGGATTTGTCACCCTTTGGGTTGCAAGCATTCTAGAAATTCCAAAATCACAGTCAGACTATCCGCCTACTTGAATGATGTCTGTCATTCTTGTTAAACGAAAGGAAAACACCTAAATAATTAATAAACCGAAAAATGTCTTTGTGGCCATCGTGCCCAGTGGGGTAAGCCAAATGACCACATAACTAGAATGGGGTAAGTAAGTTAATGAAAACATTTTAAGTTTGAAAAAGGGTGTCGTAAAAAAAGAACTTGTTACTGTGTAAGTTGTATGATGCGAGTAAAAAACTAATTACGTAGCAGAGGATGGTCAGAAACAGTGTGATAGTGTGTAGCAGGATAAGCTGTGCTGAGAAATAATAGCCAACAAAAAAATTCTATACGTTGCACCGTTTCCGAGTTAACTAACATTGAATTTAGCCATGAATCCCGGCAGGCACGTGTTCTTCGTTTGGATTCCTAAAACAGAACCAGAGAGGGATACAAAATTTGAACAAGGAATGGTAGTAAGTTTTGAACCCAAACCAAAAGCTGAGCAGTCTCGTAAGCCTTCATCTACGTTGTCAGAACAACAGACCCCGATTGGACTTGCACACGCATCGGCCTCATTGGCTAACTTCATTGCTAATTAATTGGGAAAGAGCACAACTTATCGACTTTTTTTCTTTACAATTATTTCTCTGCTCACCTGACCCTGAAACACCCTTTCAAGCTTTGTAGGTTGTTTCTAGCCAGTCCGCAGCTCGTGGCCTGGTGGCTAGCGTCGCTGCTTCTAATCACGGCGTCCCAGAAGGGGCTTTTGTGTTGTTATCATCATTTCATCATCTTTCTGAAAAAACGGAGAAACTGGACAATGGAAAGATTGGACATTTTTGAGGGCCCTGATAACCGTGCAGTCGAGTACCCTAGAAATCAAGTATCATCAACTGGTTTAGCTACCTTCTCAAGAAAAAAATTCTGTCACTACCGGGAAAAGTTGTAGTACACTGCTTCAGTAACTTTTACGAATAGTTTTGGCACAAATAGTAATTTTCGTTCTCACTAAATTGTGTGCAGATATAGTAGTATTCTTATTAAAATTAAGAAAATGATTATTTCTTTCGGTCAGTTCAAATGCTGCACATCGCATATCCTTAAGCGTAAATCCATCTAAATACCAAGGAATTACAATTACGAACAACTTAAATTGGATCGAACGTATAGAAAATGTTGTGGGGAAGGCTAACCAAAGACAGCGTTTTATGGCAGGACACTTAGAAAATGTAACGGATCTACTAAGGAGACTGCCTACACTGCGCTTGTACGTCCTCTTCTAGAATACTGCTGCGTGGTGTGGGATCCTTACCAGATAGGACTGACGGAGTATATCGAAAAGTTCAAAGAAGGGCAGCATGTTTCGTATTATCGCGAAATATTGGAAAGAGAGTCAGTGAAAGGAGACAGGATTTGGGCAGGACATCATTAAAAGAAAGACGTTTTCCGTTGCGACGGAATCTTCTCACGAAATTCCAATCACCAACTTTCCCCTCCGAATGCGAAAATATTTTGTTGACAGCGACCTACATAGGGAGAAACGATCACCAACCACGATAAAATAAAGGAAATCAGAGCTCGTACGGAAAGATATAGATGTTCGTTCTTTCAGCTCGCTATACGAGACTCGAATGATACAGAATTGTGAATGTGATTCGATGAACCCTCTGCCAGAAACTTAAATGTGAATTGCAGAGCATCCATGTAGATGTAGATGTAGATGTCATGACAACAGTATCTGGAGATGCACAAAAACTGGTAACTTTACTTTTCTAGTATTGAGATAAATCCGTACTGAAACCCTCCAAGTAGCTCATTGTTGTCATTAAAACAAATATTTGTCTTCAGAACTCTCCTGTTCAATTTATTCTAAGCAAGTCGGTAAGTGACGGGAACATTTTGAAAATCATGCCGTCCTCCTCTACCTGTAGTGTTATGTGTAACATGGATCCTGTGATTGACTCTCTCCTTGGTGCGTGTATATCAATATAAGAAAAAAATATTTTTTATTCACTAATTATATCTATTCATTATTATGCGGGAATTATTGTATTTATTATTAATTATTTACAATATTATTATAATTCATCTTTTACTATAGTTACATTGGTCCCCAGCTCATGGTCGTGCGGTAGCGTTCTCGCTTCCCACGCCCGGGTTCCCGGGTTCGATTCCCGGCGGGGTCAGGGATTTTCTCTGCCTCGTGATGACTGGGTGTTGTGTGATGTCCTTAGGTTAGTTAGGTTTAAGTGGTTCTAAGTTCTAGGGGACTGATGACCATAGATGTTAAGTCCCATAGTGCTCACAAGGGAACCTCCCCATCGCACCCCCCTCAGATTTCGTTATAAGTTGGCACAGATCAATCGAGAAAACAGGAAGAAGTTGTGTGGAACTATGAAAAAAATAAGCAAAATATGCAAACTGTGTAGTCCATGCGCAAGATAGGCAACATCAAGTGAAGTATGAGCTCAGGAGCGCCGTGGTCCCGTGGTTAGCGTGAGCAGCTGCGGAATGAGAGGACCTTGGTTAAAGTCTTCCCTCGAGTGAAAAGTTTAATTTTTTATTTTCAGTTTATGTGACAAACTCTTATGTTTTCATCACTTTTTTGGGAGTGATTATCACATCCCCAAGAAAACCTAAATCGGGCAAGGTAGAAGAATCTTTTTACCCATTCGCCAAGTGTACAAGTTAGGTAGGTCGACAACATATTCCTGTCATGTGACGCACATGCCGTCACCAGTGTCGTATAGAACATATCATATGTGTTTTCCTGTGGAGGAATCGGTTGACCTATGACCTTGCGATCAAATATTTTCGGTTCCCATTGGAGAGGCACGTCCTTCCGTCTACTAATCGCACGGTTTTGCGGTGCGGTCGCAAAACACAGACACTAAACTTATTACAGTGAACAGAGACGTCAATGAACGAACGGACAGATCATAACTTTGCGAAAATAAAGAAAGTAAAATTTCCAGTCGAGGAAGACTTAGACCGAGGACCTCTCGCTTCGCAGCTGTTCACGCTAACCACGGGACCACTGCGCTCCTAAGCTCACATTCTCTTTGGTGTTGCACATCTTGCGCATGGACTACTCAGTTTATATATTTTGCTTATTTTTTTCATAGTTCCACGCAATTTCTTCCTGTTTTCTCGATTGATCTGTGTTCAGTTTTTCAAGGCCTATCCACTGTGCCAACTTATAACTAATTCTGAGGGGGGGGGGGGGGGTGATGGGGAGGTTCCCTTGTCAGAGCCATTTGAACCACTATAGTTACATTCAATATTTTTCGCAGAAGTAACAATAAAAGCGTAAGGAAGACATTACTTGTCCGTTATATTGACCGCTGGCTGGCCATGGTACCCACCTCCAATAAAACATTCCTCGACTTTGATATCTGTCACGGAATAACCACACTCTGAATCCAGTAACGTTGGAAAATCTTACTTGTAGTCAAAGTGTGTAGTAATTAAAAAATGGTTCAAATGGCTCTGAGCACTATGGGACTCAACTGCTGTGGTCATCAGTCCTCTAGAACTTAGAACTTCTTAAACCTAACTAACCCAAGGACATCACACACATCCATGCCCAAGGCAGGATTCGAACCTGCGACCGTAACAGCAGCGCGGCTCCGGACTGGAGCGCATAGAACCGCACGGCCACCGCGGCCGGCTGTAATAATTACTTGGAGAACTTAGAGTACCTTACATCACAACGTTTCGAAGCCATACAAAACGTGACTACGAGGCACTGCTATATCGTGCCTCCTCCAAATGACAGTGTGTAACAGAGGGGACTTCCAGTAACACCTTTCCGCAGCCTCTACATTGTTGCTGCATGGTACGGACTCTCCTATTCGAGTGGCTGTTAGGCCCGCATTGGTCACAATGCCTGCTCTTCTATTACTGAAAGATGGAGTGACTAATTCCACATTCTGACACACATTTTAACAATGAGTACGTAATGTGTAACACACTATAAGACGAAAAAACAAGCGAATCACCACGAAGGCACTATGCAAATTGGACCAAAGTCGGTAGACGCGATGTACGTGTGCAGACAAAAAACTGATTGCAACCTCAAAAAAACTCGTCGATTCATACAAGACGAAGAGTTACACAAAATGGAGCAAGCCATTAACGCATTGGTCCGCCTTTGGCCATTATACAAGCAGTTATTTGTCTTGGAATTAATTAACAGAGTTGTTGGATATCCTCCTGTGCGGTATCGTGCCAGATTCTGTCCAACTGGCATTTTAGATGGTCAAACCCCCGAGCTGGTTGGAGGGTCCAGCCCATAATGCTCCAAACATTTTCAACTGGGAAGAGATTCGGCCGCGCTGCTGACCAAGGTAGCTTTGGCATGCACGAAGACAAGCAGTAGAAATCTCGCCTTATGCGCCTGGGCATTATCTTTCTGAGTTGAAGCCCCGGATGGCTCTCCATGAAGGGAAAGAAAACGGGCTGTAGAATATCGTCGACCTACCGCTGCGCAGTATCAGTGCCGCGGATGGGTACCAAAGGGGTCCTTCTACAGAAAGAAGTGGTGCCCAATACCGTCACTCCTGGTTGTCGCCATGTGACGGGATACGAGGTGCATTCAAGTTCTAAGGCCTCCGATTTTTTTTCTCCAGACTGGAAAGAGATAGAAACACGCGCATTGTTGTAAAATGAGGCCGTGTTCATTGTCAATATGTCCCAGAGATGGCAGCACCGTAAGGCAGATGGAATTTTACCGCCAGCGGCGAGAATGAGAACTGTTTTAAATACTTAAAATGGCGACGTTTTCCTTACTTGAACAGCATGCAATCATTCGTTTTCTGAATTTGCGTGGTGTGAAACCAATTGAAATTCATCGACAGTTGAAGGAGACATGTAGTGATGGAGTTATGGATGCGTCGAAAGTGCGTTCGTGGGTGCGACAGTTTAATGAAGGCAGAACATCATGTGACAACAAACCGAAACAACCTCAGGCTCGCACAAGGCGGTCTGACGACATGATCGAGAAAGTGGAGAGAATTGTTTTGGGGGATCCCCGAATGACTGTTGAGCAGATCGCCTCCAGAGTTAGCATTTCTGTGGGTTCTGTGCACACAATCTTGCATGACGACCTGAAAATGCGAAAAGTGTCATCCAGGTGGGTGCCACGAATGCTGATGGATGATCACATGGCTGCTCGTGTGGCATGTTGCCAAGCAATGTTGACTCGCAACGACAGCATGAATGCGACTTCCTTTTCGTCGGTTGTGACAATGGATGAGACGTGAATGCCATTTTTCAATCCAGAAACAAAGCGCCAGTCAGCTCAATGGAAGCTCACAGATTCACCGCCACCAAAAAAATTTCGGGTAACCGCCAGTGCTGAAAAAATGATGGTGCTCATGTTCTGGGACAGCGAGGGCGTAATCCTTACCCATTGCGTTCCAAAGGGCACTACGGTAACAGGTGCACCCTACGAAAATGTTTTGAAGAACAAATTCCTTCCTGTACTGCAACAAAAACGTCCGGGAAGAGCTGTGTGTGTGCTGTTTCACCAAAACAACGCACCCGCACATCGAGCTAACGTTACGCAACAGTTTCTTCCTGATAACAACTTTGATGTGATTCCTCATGCTCCCTACTCACCTGACCTGGCTCCTAGTGACTTTTCGCTTTCTCCAACAACGAAAGACACTCTTCGTGGCCACACATTCACCAGCCATGCTGCTATTGCCTCAGCGATTTTCCAGTGGTCAAAACAGACTCCTAAAGAAGCCTTCGCCGCTGCCGTGGAATCATGGCGTCAGCGTTGTGAAAAATGTGTACGTCTGCAGGGTGATTACGTCGAGAAGTAACGCCAGTTTCATCGATTTCAGGTGAGTAGTTAATTAGAGAAAAAATCGGAGGCTTTAGAACTTGAATGCATCTCGTACAATCAAGCTGGTATCCCACTGCTGTCTGGGGCGTCTCCAGACACGTCTTCGTTGGTCATTGAGGCTCAGTTCGGAGCAGGGCTCCTCACGGAAGAAAACTCGACTCCAGTCGGTGAGATACGAAGCCGAAGACGTGTCTTGAGGCGCTCTGGACAGCAATGACATAACAACCTGACAGTTGCTCACTGTACTGCCCGACAACCAGGAGTGATGGTGTGGGATAGTAGGACTTATCTACACTCCTGGAAATTGAAATAAGAACACCGCGAATTCATTGTCCCAGGAAGGGGAAACTTTATTGACACATTCTTGGGGTCAGATACATCACATGATCACACTGACAGAACCACAGGCACATAGACACAGGCAACAGAGCATGCACAATGTCGGCACTAATACAGTGTACATCCACCCTTCGCAGCAATGCAGGCTACTATTCTCCCATGGAGACGATCGTAGAGATGCTGGATGTAGTCCTGTGGAACGGCTTGCCATGCCATTTCCACCTGGCGCCTCAGTTGGACCAGCGTTCGTGCTGGACGTGCAGACCGCGTGAGACGACGCTTCATCTAGTCCCAAACATGCTCAATGGGAGACAGATCCGGAGAGCCTGCTGGCCAGGGTAGTTGACTTATACCTTCTAGTGCACGTTGGGTGGCACGGGATACATGCGGACGTGCATTGTCCTGTTGGAACAGCAAGTTCCCTTGCCGGTCTAGGAATGGTAGAACGATGGGTTCGATGATGGTTTGGATGTACCGTGCACTATTCAGTGTCCCCTCGACGATCACCAGTGGTGTACGGCCAGTGTAGGAGATCGCTCCCCACACCATGATGCCGGGTGTTGGCCCTGTGTGCTTCGGTCGTATGCAGTCCTGATTGTGGCGCTCACCTGCACGGCGCCAAACACGCATACGACCATCATTGGCACCAAGGCAGAAGCGACTCTCATCGCTGAAGACGACACGTCTCCATTCGTCCCTCCATTCACGCCTGTCGCGACACCACTGGAGGCGGGCTGCACGATGTTGGGGGCGTGAGCGGAAGACGGCCTAACGGTGTGCGGGACCGTAGCCCAGCTTCATGGAGACGGTTGCGAATGGTCCTCGCCGATACCCCAGGAGCAACAGTGTCCCTAATTTGCTGGGAAGTGGCGGTGCGGTCCCCTACGGCACTGCGTAGGATCCTACGGTCTTGGCGTGCATCCGTGCGTCGCTGCGGTCCGGTCCCAGGTCTACGGGCACGTGCACCTTCCGCCGACCACTGGCGACAACATCGATGTACTGTGGAGACCTCACGCCCCACGTGTTGAGCAATTCGGCGGTACGTCCGCCCGGCCTCCCGCATGCCCACTATACGCCCTCGCTCAAAGTCCGTCAACTGCACATACGGTTCACGTCCACGCTGCCGCGGCATGCTACCAGTGTTAAAGAGTGCGATGGAGCTCCGTATGCCACGGCAAACTGGCTGACACTGACGGTGGCGGTGCACAAATGCTGCGCAGCTAGCGCCATTCGACGGCCAACACCGCGGTTCCTGGTGTGTCCGCTGTGCCGTGCGTGTGATCATTGCTTGTACAGCCCTCTCGCAGTGTCCGGAGCAAGTATGGTGGGTCTGACACACCGGTGTCAATGTGTTCTTTTTTGCATTTCCAGGAGTGTAGTTGCCATCTGTGCACCCTTGCAGCACAGAGGTGCGCCAATGGAATTCTACGTCCCATTTTGTTGCCCTTCATGGCTATCTATCATGGGATTACATTTCAGCAAGGTCATGCCCGCCCCCACACGACGAGAGTTTTTGCTGCTTGCCTCCGTGTTTTCGGAATCCTCCCTTGGCCAGCGAAGTCGCCTATCTCTCACTGAATTTTGCGCATTATGGGAGGGCCCCCCATCCTATCGGGATTTTAACAATCTAATGCGTCAATTGGACAAAATTTTGCACGATGTCCCTCAGAAGGACAACGAAAAACTCTATTAAACAGTGCCAAGTCGAATAACTATCATCCAATTTTCCTATAATTGTAATCACATATTTGCCTCTATATGTACATAAAATCAATCGATTTCCGTCCCATTCAGACAATTCCGTCATGGTGTGTATTAGGTTTAGAAGGTATGATTCATTATTTCAATCGACTGTCAATTAATTCTTTCCCTTCCGCTTTACTGACTATTTTTTCTTCATTACGTATCTATAAATCATCAAATATTTAACAATACAACATATAAACTATAGCAAATATTGTTTACAATATACTTAAAATGTACTTTCCCTAAGTATTTCACATTTCTGTCGACTGAGGTTCGTCATCAGCTACTGATAAAGAACTGTCTTCGGTTGTGTTCTGTCTGTTTTCCTCGTTGTCATTGGAATGTCTTGCAGATTCTGTTTTTTATATAATACCTGATACGTTATAATCGAAGGAGTGGTGGATGGTAGAACTGGTAGCAGTTACTTCTGTAAAATATCTGGGAGTATGCGTACGGAACGATTTGAAGTGGAATGATCATATAAAACTAATTGTTGGTAAGGCGGGTACCAGGTTGAGATTCATTGGGAGAGTGCTTAGAAAATGTAGTCCATCAACAAAGGAGGTGGCTTACAAAACACTCGTTCGACCTATACGTGAGTATTGCTCATCAGTGTGGGATCCGTACCAGGTCGGGTTGACGGAGGAGATAGAGAAGATCCAAAGAAGAGCGGCCCATTTCGTCACTGGGTTATTTGGTAACCGTGATAGCGTTACGGAGATGTTTAATAAACTCAAGTGGCAGACTCTGCAAGAGAGGCGCTCTGCATCGCGGTGTAGCTTGCTCGCCAGGTTTCGAGAGGGTGCGTTTCTGGATGAGGTATCGAATATATTGCTTCCCCCTACTTATACTTCCCGAGGAGATCACGAATGTAAAATTAGAGAGATTAGAGCGCGCACGGAGGCTTTCAGACAGTCGTTCTTCCCGCGAACCATACGCGACTGGAACAGGAAAGGGAGGTAATGACAGTGGCACGTAAAGTGCCCTCCGCCACACACCGTTGGGTGGCTTGCGGAGTATCAATGTAGATGTAGATGTAGATGTAGATGTAGAAGGGTGCGATTTGAACACATGTTACTAGTATAGGTAAGGTTGAAAACGTTTCGTCTGCGTGCTACTGTTTCTGAAACGTGGAGGAAAATACAGGCATAGAGGAGCACACAAGCTTAGGAGGGAGTTAGGGAGACAATGTAAACTACAATCGCTTTGAGACTATTGACGCGCTAGGGCCTCTCCGCCAGGACAGTACATAAACAAACCAAAACGGACATGCAGCAGATAGCATACTGCGTGTATTGTGAGGCCGGAGTGTTTTGCAGTCATAGTGCTTCATTTGTTACGTGACACAGCACTCCACAGTGTTACTTAGATAACAGTAGAGTACAGGACGGGATTGCGTTCCATTGTTTCCAGTCATTTGTGTTGCTGTCGTAAAACGGGACTGAGTGATGGTGACCGTGTGCACAACTGCATGCTTCTCGTGTGTGAGAAATCCCAAATGAAAGCAAGAGAGCATTATTGCAACAGGCGTCACACCGCCGACATCATGTTTGATAGACTGAAGAGTCAGTTGCGTGAAGAGGGTAGCTTCCGTCCATATGATCACCACACTGGATGCCCACGGACACGCCGTATACGTGAGTTTGAAGAATCTGTACGTCAGCGTTTTGCAGAGCAGCCTTCTACTAGCGCCCCAGCTGTAGCTAACCTCACCGGTGTGAACCACATGGCAGTGTGACACGTTTCCACGACGAGCGGCTTCACAACTACATACTCCAGGAGGCTCATCCGATGACTCAGAATGACTTTCTCTGTCGTGTCAACCTTTACTCATGGCTGCTTTAGCAAACTAGACAGATCCTCACCTCCTACGATGCATCCTGATTTTTTGATGAGATCATCTTTACCAGGGCAGCATGTTCAACAATAGAAAATGCCATGTTTGTATGGAAGAAAATACTTACGGACTGCATATCAGAGGCCCCCACCGTCTTTTTGCTGTCAGTTTGTGTGGAGGTCTTATCATGCCATAGGCCCATATCTAATGCCGGTGCATAATGAGTTACAGTTACCTTGCATTTTTGCGAGAGGTCCTCCCCGGGTTACTGGACGAAGTGGCTTTGCAAATCTTTCGTGCCATGAGGTTCCAGCTGGATGGCGTTCCACCACACTTCGACAGTGTGGTATGTGGTCACTTGGACGACACCTTTGGCAACGAATGGATTTTACTTGTAAAACATATAGCTTGACTCCTTCGCTCACCGGACCTGACACTGTCGGATTTTTGTTTCTGAGGTTTCGGGAAAGTCCTGAAGTACTAGACACTCCTGAGGTCACCCAAAGATCTCGTGGCACGAATACATATAGCAGTTGAAGTCTTCTGTGATATTCCTGAGACGTTTACAAGGAGCAAAATATGTAAATACTGTGATGGGGCCGCCTTTTTTAATGCACTCAAAAACTGGTAATACTATTTATTAATTTTATACTGCCTTATGCGTTTCTGAAAGGTTATAAAATAGAAATATATGTGAGGGCATCAATGAAAAAACGTTGGCACATCTGCATAAACGTACATCGCAAAAACGAAAGACGCAAGTAATCAATAGAAAAAAGATGTACACAAAGTACATTAAAGACATATCCAAAAAATTTTTTGATCCATTTGCTCTCCTTTTGACTAGTACGTCCAGAAATGGCAGCTGGCCATTCTTCTCTAGTTGTATGGTGAACTTGATATTTGGGTGGCATGAGTTAAGAGGCTGTCCTTCCCATGAGGCCACACCATGAAGGTGTCATCCACATACCTGAAGAAGCATGTGGGTTTATATCTGTCTGTCTATAAGGTACTCTCCTCAAATCTCTCCACAAACATGTTGGCAGTCACATGAGACAGTGAGCTGCCCATAGCACTACCTACAGTTTATTGGTAATACTGGTTCCCGTACAGGAAATTCGTGGATGTCAGTGTATGCCAGAACAGGTCCAACAGACCACTATCAAATTTCTCCGCAATCGGCTCTAGTGATTCTTTCAGTGTGACCCTAGTGGACAACGGTACTACATCAAAACCAACCATGATATCTGAATCTGTGATGCGTCGTTGCTTGAGGCGTTTCAGGAATTCTTCTGAGTTTCGGATGTGGTGGGCACATTTCCCCACATAAGGAGACAGCAGATTTTTCAAGTACTTAGCTGTTACGTACGTAGGTGCTCTAATATAACTGACAATTTGGAATAGGGGCACGCCCTCATCGTATATTTAAGGTAGACCATGTAGTCTATATGGCGCTGGTGATTTTGTCTGTAGTTGTCTGATGATCTTATTAAGCATCTCTGAATCCTTCCGGAGAGCCCTGGTCTTCTTGTCCACCTTGGCACTCTCACGTTCTGTATGCAGGGTACCCCAGAAGTTGGTGTACTTTCTCATCGTAATCCACCCATTGCAAAATGACTATAGGGTTCCCTTTGGGCTCATTTTAGGTTTCATCAGTGCAGTAGAGCACGTTACAGCCACACTTCCCCCTAATGAGGCAGAGGAAATTCGCCGAGAGACTTTCAGAGCTGTCACGAAAACCAGCTCTAAACAATCTAACATCACAACTGAGGAGAGGTTTGCACTTAAGAAGCTCCGGGAAGACAACAGTATTGTAGTACTGCAAGCAGACAATGGGACCGAAAAAAGTACGACAACATTCCAGCAGATCGCAGTGAGCGGGAACCGAACGCAGGTTGTGACGGTACAAACCCCGTTACTAGATGAATGGGTCTAGTATGCAAGGATTGCTTTGTGGAGAGCGAGCGCACGACATCGTGCGCGATTCGCGGAAGCGCGCGGCGCGCCCGCGCGAGATTTGCATCGGTCGGTGGGACGCCCCCATCGCCGGGCGGCCACGTGGCCCGCGGCTTGGGCATTGTTTGGCTTTTCGCGCATTACGCGAAAACTATGTAACTTACAGTGCAGAGCGATGCGGCAGTGGATTGTGGTCAGTAATATGCACCTTCTGAAAGATCGATCTTTATTTCAAGTCACGAGACGCAACAGTTATAGTAGCCTCAAAATCAGTTAATATAACGAATACTGAAAGATTAATAAAAATAGTAAATAATAAATTACAGGGATGAGCAAGCACTCATTAAAAACGTTTCGTCATATCGGATCGAGTGCCGTAGTCATACGTTAAGATTCATGAGTAATTAAGCCCGTAAAGAGCAATAAACGAAGTTTGAGGGGAAATTGTTTATAAAATTCAATAGAAAATTCATGACGTAAAGAACGGCACTATATGACATTTTGGGTGGCATCACAATTATTCTAAACTATTTAAGTTACACTATACACTTAAATTTCAATAGTTTTCATTGTTTGCAAATTATTATTAATATTTATCGACCATAATTAATTAATTATTATATATATGAAGATTTTGAGCAGCGCAATGTGTAGATCGCTATAGATTACGTCTAAAAACGGTGCTATATGCAGTTCTATGTTAAAACTTTGCTGCATAGGAGTTAACAAACAAATTTGCGCTAAGTGGCGCAATTTTGCACAAACTAAAACTTGATTTACGGGCGATAGAGTAATCCTATAAATTAATGTACAATAGTAGTTAAATGTACTTTTTAGCGCGGTTCCGACGGTGTACTTATTTCTGTCGTGGGATGTATGTATCAAAATTTGTAATCTTAACTGGTGAGATTGGTACTTGCATAACTGAGGGTTAGACGTCCGAGCCCATATAAGCGAGCGGCCATCTTGGGCAGGGGTCAGTCGTTGGTCAGTCGTTTTGGAGGGTGGCTGGCGAGCGAGTCCCACTTGAGGGTGGCCCATTTGGTCGGTTGAGAATTCTTTTTCCCGCCGATTTATTTCGACAACGAGTATTGTTTAATAGTGGAAGTGCTCAAGCATATATTTGGTGAACTGGAAGTGCTACAATTATTTGTGTGAGTACGATTTACAAGGTATATATCGACGTAAGTGAACATGGGGCGATCTGTGATTTCGCGCCAAAACTGCTAGAACCAAGAGGACAGTGAGACTTGTGGTTCTGTTCGAATTGAATGAGTAATTTTCGTTCATAGCGGCCTACATTACTGCTATTGGGGGCTCGGAGTCAAATTATAAAACTGTAAACCATCTCACCAGTGCTGATTTTATTGTGTGAAAAAAAAAATGACAACGCCAATAAATAGTGATTGAACTGTGTCGTGAAAAACTAATTTTGCTATAATAATCGCCTAATTTTTGTTCCCTTGCATAAACTGTACTCATGAATATTAATTCAAAAGCTATAACTAATAAGCGGGTGTGGAACAGTGTACTAATGCACCAAGTGTTGAAATCATCCCCTGTGACTTACGTGAGAGCCAAAATTTGCAGTAACATTTTTAACCAACATTTGTAGAAGGATGCTGAAGATTAGATGGGTAGATCACATAACTAATGAGGAGATATTGAATAGAATTGGGGAGAAGAGAAATTTGTGGCACAACTTGACTAGAAGATCAGTTGGTAGGACATATTCTGAGGCACCAAGAGATCAGAAATATATTCTTGGAGGGCAGCGCGGAGGGTAAAAATCGTAGAGGGAGACCAAGAGATGAATACACTAAACAGATACAGAAGTATGTAGGTTGCAGTAGGTACTGGGAGATGAAGAAGCTTGCACAGTATAGAGTATCATGGAGAGCTGCATCAAACTAGTCTCTGGACTGAAAACCACAACAACAACAACACGAGTGTCTGTAGAAAAGTGTTAAACAATAACGATAATCTTGACGCATATGACACTTCAGACTTTATAATATGTAACTGCAGTTCCCCATAATCCAGAAATTAGTAAAACAAGTACGTCCTACGCCAGTGGTACACTGTGCCATCATCCCCGGTCCATCGCTCCACATACTCGCTGCAGAGGAACTGAATACCGTACTCTCAGCTAGAACTGATTACCTAGAAATTGTACTATTGTACTATTGTACTATTGTGCCAGTCTGAATACCCCTTTCTGAAAAGTATTGTGGATTTTTTTTAACATTCGGATCCATTTACTTTCATCCCATTTTAGCAGTCTGTGCGAATGAAATTTATTGTGGAACTTCTTTGATGTCCTGATCTTTTCCGTTCCATTCCCACTTTGACTGCCATCTGTGTGAGTGAAATTCCGTTTCATACACTCCGTTTCGTGTGTGAATGCCGCCATTTACAATACGAAAAAATCAGAAGAACAAAACAAGAAACGGAAATAAAACTTTAGTAAACTGACCTGGTTTTGATGAAACACACAATTTATGGATTACTTTGTAAGAGCTTGTACATGTAGGTAGTGAACCGTATGCAGACAAGCAGGTGTAGACGTCACACAGTGTGTATCAGTTTTCTGCAAAGTCAACCATGTCCGAACTTGACAAAGCTACTCAAAACAGCATCACACCTACTTGCCTCCACCTGCCACAGTTAGCTTTCGTGAATCACATGTACGTGGAGGAGGGTAGAAAGAAAAAGAAAACAAAGCTTTTGTAAAAGCATACAACTCCAGCATTACTTTGGAAGATAGAGAAAGATGACATGTGTAAGTGGTAGAATATTTGACACAAACATTTTTTTGAGTGAAATTTAAAATATAGATATATGTCTGCTTAATGGCACCAATTTACACCGTTAGAGGTGACAGTGAATATGTAATTTCTTGAACAGGATATCAGTTCAAGAGAAATTACTGTAGTATTGTACAATACCTTTCAAGAGGGGGCAACCTTACACAATATAATAAAGCTTAATTTTTAAAATATTATAGTATTGGCGAAATATTTGTGCATAGCGTCATTTTTACGCAATTCAGGAGACACGTATATGATTTGACACCTACTGCATCATTAAAATGACTACTAAAGCACTAGTTTGAGATTGGCTGTAGAGGGTAGGGTAGGGAGGGATAGGGGATGGGGAGAGGAAAAGCATGACGGCGCCAATGAGAAAAGATTGTGTAGCATGTCACATGACGAAGATAAGACGTCACAGAAAAGGAGAGGGTGGCTTTTGACGTCACCCATTTGCAGCTGTCATGTAGCCAAACCGCACCAACCATTACAGTTTTCAAAGTCATTTAAGTATAATGTGAGCTGGGTGCATTGTAGTTGCACTAATTAATACATGTTATATCATATCCCTTCTGTAGCACTATATATCAGATGCTTTGATTAGCTTCTGTTCCACTTTTCAGGCAGCCTATGAAGCACTTCCATACAATCATCTGCTCTAGCAGTACCTTCTCATAAACCTATACCTTAAATAAAGGCTAATGTTTGATACCAGCAGACGTCTTTTAGCCAAGAACGCGCTCTTTGCCGGTGCTAATCTGCTTTTTGTGTCCTCCTTTCTTCATCTATCTCGTGTTACTTTGCTTTCCCAATCCGTAATGTCATATACTTTATGGTCCTCCATTTTTATGTTAATTGTATCGCTAATTTCATTTCTGTTACTCATCATTACATTAGACTTTCTTCGGTTTAGTGTTAGTCCATAGTGCGTGCTCATTTGATTATTCATTTGCGATATACTTGCCTATACCCCCTCCTTTACAGTTCTAGTAAGACAAAGGCGTTATAAAGTGTGTTAGACTGGTTTAATGATTGTTGATTAGTTTGTTGTCAGTGGGATGCAGCATTACCATGTAAAATGTTCTGCTGGGTTTTAATAATGCTATCAATGCAGGCAATGGTCAGTGGCGTAAATAAAATCTTTTAATCATATACTGGTTAACATTTAGAAATAAAAATGTTTATTAATTCTTCGTTTAATATCGAGGAAGCAACAGAGACTGATACAGCCACTAAATAGATTACGGAAGTGCATCTCTAGCAAACTACATTACTGCTCCAAACTGACGCTGCTATGTAGAAAACGTCTACGTCCAAACACATTTCGGCTCAGAATTAGCGTCCAAAAGATACGTGTCGAAAAATTTACAGGTCCAAGTGCGGTACTGCTTAAAGTTAGAGTCTACGAAAGTAACTTCTGAAAAATTTAAAACATCAAATGTTATTTTGCTCAGTGATAACCGTTCACGAAGCTGACTGTTAGAAGTTTGTTAAGTCTACAGAACTCCTGTAGAAAATTTTGGAAGTGCACGAAAGTGACTCCCGAGAATATTCACTTTCAGTCGTTACCGGCACGACGCTGGTCAAACCATACGTCCGTCCTAGGCCATCACTCAGAGTGTCCACAGGCAATATGGCTGCCGCTCTTAAATAGCCGGATCTGACGTTGAGAAATTCACTGCTGCTACATATATTACGCATGAATTAAGTCTAAAATTTCACCACTTTTCCCGTGAATCTATTAAATTTTTGCTGGGGTTCTTGCTTTTCACATTACTTTTATTTTGATCAACAAGATAGTTGACTTACAATTATTTTCTTTTATTTATTATTAAACTGCACGAAACGTACAGGAGTACATGTTGTTGCGGTAGTCTACTGTCTCATATTGCCGATACGTTCTTTTATTTGTAATTTGTTTTGCGTTAAAACGTTTTCAACTCTCTGGGTTAGTATTCTGGTTTCAAAATATATCGCATTATTAAAAATTCTGAAACTGTATTTTGGTAATATAGTGTAAGCGCTGTGGACTCATGGATTTTTAAAATCGCTTAAGGCGTTCAGAAGTACTAATTTTTAAACTCTCTGGGTATTTTCAAATCTTACCTCTTCAATATATTAAGTACTACTCTCTCTATCGAATGCGCGTTTAGTTTTTATCTTTCATTTGGTGTCATTACTTATATTTAATCGCATTGGTTTCAGTTTTATGTATTTCGTAGGCCTGGATCAAATGGTTCAAATGGCTCTGAGCACTATGGGACTTAACGGCTGAGGTCTTCAGTCCCCTAGAACTTAGAACTACTTAAACCTAACTAACCTAAGAACATTACACACATCCATGCCCGAGGCAGGATTTGAACCTGCGATCGTATCGGTCCAGCGGTTCCAGACTGAAGCGCCTAGAACCGATCGGCCACGACGGGCGGCTCGCAGGTCTGATGCCGTAGTGGTATCTTACCCCATATGCGCCCATCAAAGGCTTCGTGTCTCTGTATTTCTTACTCTCAGTTACTCTCCATGCAAACTGTCACCCTTCTGTTAGCCAGTCAACTTCATGGCTCTTTGTTAGCCAATTGTAGAGACTGCAGTGTCGTCTGCTAGGTTCGCATAAGCTACAATTACTGCCTCCTCATGTGTTAGGCTCCCTTGTGTCAAGACTCACCCGCCCTGAGTCAAGTGGAAAACCATCGCACGTTTTCGAGCCTGTCGGTAATGTCTCACACTCCATTCAGCACGTTCTGAAATCTTCCCTTCCTTCCGCTCATGAAAGCACTGTCATCAGTTAAAATTATCGTACTAATTCTACCACTGTTAATTTTAATCCCATTCCTGAATTTTTATTGTATTTCCGTCATTGCTTCCGTAACTTATACATTGAAGAGTAGACGTGACAAATCTCTGACTTACACCTTTTATAATCGCAGTATTTAGTTTCTTTGTCTTCTGTTCCTATTTCTTCCCTCTTAGTTCTTGTACATATTATACACTACCCGTCGTTCCTTAAAGCTTACTCTCATTTTTCTGAGATTTTAGAACATCTTGCACCGTATAACATAGTCAAACGCATTTTAAAGATCTAGAGGTCTTCCTCAACGTTAGAACTGCCTATCTTACACCTTTCCTTTCCTAAGGCCCTACTGTTCATCATCTAACGAATCCATAGTTTTCTTTTCTTCTCTTCGGTATAATATTCTTGCCACAAAACTTAGTTGTGTGAGATTTTGAACTGTTTTGCGACAATTGTAGCACTTACTTACCTTTGCTACCTTCGCGACTGCGTGAATGATAATATACTGAAAGTTTGATGGTATGTCTCCAGACACATGGAGCTCTCGATATACCCACTATCCTTCGCCAGGCTACACATCCTGCTCACCAGCCTTTCATTTCTTGCCCCATTTGTTACCATTTCCTCGTACGAATTCCTAACCAGCATCACCATCGCTGAGAAACCCTTAGTTCTTGCGTTCACTTTCCTTTTCACAAACGTCGGAAGCTTTCAGTCCAAACCGCAGTTTCTTTACCAATAGCATCCTGCAAACTTGATGTCTTCTGTTTATTTATTTTATTGTTTATCTACGTTTTGTATCCACAAGCACTAAACACAAAAACCTTTCCACTGGTTCAATCAATAAACTGTAAGGTTGAAAACTTTCTTTCAAGGTATGGATATACAATACTGTAAGATGGGATGAATACAAATAGTTTTTCAGCTTTAAAATAAAAATTTGATAGTTTTAAAAAATTATGGAAATCAGAATTAAATATGAATAATCCTTGTGCGTGACTGTGAACGTATAATTATATTTGTGGCCTAAAAAACAAACATTGGTTTTTCTATTCACTCCACAAAGAGGCGTGAACAAAAGAACAGAACTAAACTTATTACTTTCAGATTTATTGAGCTTTGATGTGAATAGGGATATATCAAAATCGGTTTTCCATTCAACAGAACAAGAAAGAAAATTTATGACCTTCAAACGATGTTATATTCAACACAAAAACAAAAAAATTACATCAATAATAATTTTTATGCAGTTTTTCCAAATAATATATTTATATCTCTCATCACGTTATCGTAACAATTGAGCTAATGAGATTGGTTTGAGTGGTGATACACCAAATCACTGGCATCATATTAAAAATGACATATTTTAATCTACAAGTCATACCCCCAGAACATTAAAGTGCTTTACAACATCTCCTTGACTAAAAGTGACTCCTCATCTGTTACAAACGGTGTTTAATAGGTCTTATTTTTCTAAAATACATCAAGGTAACCTTTTCTTTCTAAATAGCAGGTTTCTACATAAAGGCAATCTAACCGACTGCTTCCTTTCTCTATATATTTTAATCACAGCATAGTCTCCTGTGTTGAGAACAGAGCGAGGTGCTTCCCCATTTTCGTCAAAATCTTGGTCGTCTATTGAAAGAACACTGAAATTACTGTTTCTATTCGCTCTAAAAATTCCGAAAACAGAACCCTACGTTATCCACTAACCCAAACACATGTCAGGTTCAATCATACTTTAAAACTGAACTTTCGTTTAATGCAATGGGGTTGAAAATTTGCTTATCATGTAGTCAAACTAAAACAACACAATTTAGTTTGATACATACAAACAAAGTTAGATGACACAAATAAATCATCACATCTGCTGTTTGCCTTAGAGTGAACAAAACATCACCTGACAGTGTCGTAAACTTTGAAATTCATAATTTCTCTGTAGTCTGGTTCACTACCAAACTAGACAAGCAAGTCTTGAATGATATTCCCATTTGTCAACCAACATGATAGTACAGAGCTTTCTTGGTTATTTCTTTTCTACACAATCCATTGTTTCCGTTCTCCCCATTTTACGGTATTCGGGATCTTACTGCAGAACTGGTCTTCAAGTCTTAGTTCACACAAGCAAAATTCTCCAATTCGCTGTTGCTGATTACCTACACTGGGGGCAAACGGTGAAATATCACCTGCAAAACGAAGGTGTTTCGGACGCGTTCCACTAAATTCTATTTCTTTACGTCTGAAAAATGCCTCTAGGTCGGAAGATAAAAATTTTCATGATACGTAATCCCATTACGCGGATCATCTTTTGATTCTGTGTTTCCTAGTATCTTTCCTAGTATCCTTAGATTAACGAAAGCTCTAGCACTGATGTACATACTTTTCAGCATACGGAAATATCGTCTCTAATTATCTGTTTCATAGTTTTTTTCCGTCTATGATGTTTACCGAAAATAAGTTACAGCAAAGGAGAAGTAACTGTTCATCAGTTTCTTAGCACATCTTCTAGTAAGACGTTTATGTAGATTCCCAAACCGGCATCGTTTTTCAGCCTCTGATTATTTCAAACTTCTATTTGTAGATTTACCCAACGGATTTTATTAGTTCATGTATTAGTGCTGGTTGAAAGCGCTCTCTCGTCACCTTCATGTTACGTATGTACTTGCTGAACTGAAGTACTCACTGAAGTACTGACTGAGCACCTCATCGGAGGTGAGGGTATCATCTGGAGTGCCCCAGGAAAGTGTGGTAGGTACGCTGTTGTTTTCTATCTACATAAATGATCTTTTGGATAGGGTGGATAGCAATGTGTGACTATTTGCTGATGATGCTGTGGTGTGCGGGAAGGTGTCGTCGTTGAGTGACTGTAGGAGGATACAAGATGACTTGGACAGGATTTGCGATTGGTGTAAAGAATGGCAACTAACTCTAAATATAGGTAAATGTAAATTAATGCAGATGAATAGGAAAAAGAATCCTGTATTGTTTGAATACTCCATTAGTAGTGTAGCGCTTGAGACAGTCACGTCGATTAAATATTTGGGCGTATCATTGCAGAACGATATGAAGTGGGACAAGCATGTAATGGCAGTTGGGAAGGCGGTTAGTCGTCTTCATTGGTAGAATTTTGGGAAGATGTGGTTCATCCGTGAAGGAGCCCGCTTATAAAACACTAATAAAACCTATTCTTGAGTACTGCTCGAGCGTTTGGGATCCCTATCAGGTCGGATTGAGGGAGGACACAGAAGCAATTCAGAGGCGGGCTGCTAGATTTGTTACTGGTAGGTTTGATCATCACGCGAGTGTTACGGAAATGCTTCGGGAACTCGGGTGGGAGTCTCTAGAGGAAAGGAGGCGTTCTTTTCGTGAATCGCTACTGACGAAATTTAGAGAACCAGCATTTGAGGGTGACTGCAGTACAATTTTACTGCCGCCAACTTACATTTCGCGGAAAGACCACAAAGAAAAGATAAGAGAGATTAGGGCTCGTACAGAGGTATATAGGCAGTCATTTTTCCCTCGTTCTGTTTGGGAGTGAACAGGGAGAGAAGATGCTAGTTGTGGTACGAGGTACCCTCCGCCACGCACCGTATGGTGGATTGCGGAGTATGTCTGTAGATTTAGATGTCAATATTTGATCAACACAAATCATCTCGTATTTCATACACTTGTATCAGTGGTATGTACTATAGTTCTCGCAATACGTTTTCCTACACAATTTTCCTTTATTTGGCCATCACTACCACTGTACGCTGCGGGGAATGCCTTCCTGTTATGGGTTCAGAATGAGCGCATAACGCGGCGGGGTTGTTCTTTTTTTCTTTTTCGAGGAGCGTCCCCTCAGTTTGATATACTGGGGCCACATTTAAATTGTACTGTTGAACATATATGCGTACAAGAGGCAACGGAATGCATGCCACGGCTAAAAATATTTTCTTCGCGCTTGTACAGCAGTGGCCACAATGTGTAAGTAGATAAATTGTTCTCATTACCAAGAGACGATTGAGACGCGCACCAGAATATAACCATCCTACATTTTTTTCTCTTCTTCCGTAAGACCACAAAAGTTGTGTAAACACACTTCGTTCTCATGGGCAACGTACTGCTCCCTCACTGGAAACAGCTAAAAGAGTCGGCAAACATTGATTTCATATTAATGTGTTACAATATAACGCAGTCCATTGGAGGTTGCTTGGACTTTTCTTTCTTGTTATTCCCGTTGAGTCTCAACGAAATGCATTTCAGAAAGGCCTATCATAAATGAAACTGTCCTCTGGATGTGCTGAATCTTATGGACTAATATGCGCTGTCACATTATAGCAAAAATTCTGTGTGAAGAAAATCTTTCATCAAAACTTGAAATACGGACTGTTATTTTCCTCCGTAATTGTGAAGATTTTCCATGCATAAGTAGCAATTTATACAATGCGCGTGAGTGCCGACTTAGGTGACCGTTGAAGAATACAAATTAACGTTTACTTCGAATGAGCCATTTGACAATTTGTTCAAATCTCAGAGCTCAAACCTGGCTTTTCTCCTTTCCGCGAGCATTTAGGATAACTGTGAGTCATGTCAACAAAATTCGGTCACGCATTGGCCACGCTTATAGTGATATATGAGTATAAAACCGCAGGTGCGCTCGTAATTGTCGTCTGCTTGTATTAGAATGGTTTTATAATCAGCGAAAACTTAATGTTGACATGACTCGCAGACATCCTAAATGTTCGCGAAAAGCAGAAAAGACACTTTTGAGCTCTGAGCTTTGATCAAATTTTCAAATGACCCATAAAATGCATTATATCAGTAACAATGATTTTCATTCCTCCATAGATGTTCCTCCATGTTCAAAGAGTCACATGTATCTACAAACTGAACGAGGTAGATAGCACACTGTAAAAATGTCTCAGATCTTATGCACTATGGTGGTATTTTAATCTCTTGACAACGGTTGACTGGTATACTCTCTTTCAAATTCTGAAGGGCGGCAGGGGTAAAATACAGGGAGTGAAAGGCTATTTACAATTTGTACAGAAACCAGATGGCAGTTATAAGAGTCGAGTGGCATGAAAGGGAAGTAGTGGTGGGGAAGGGAGTGAGACAGGGCTGTAGCCTCTCCCCGATGTTATTCAATCTGTATATTCAGCAAGCAGTAAAGGAAACAAAAGAAAAATTCGGAGTAGGTGTTAAAATCCATGGAGAAGAAATAAAAACTTTGAGGTTCGCCGATGACATTGTAATTCTGTCAGAGACAGTAAAGGACTTGGAAGAGCAGTTGAATGGAATGGACAGTGTCTTGAAAGGAGGATATAAGATGAACATCAACAAAAGCAAAACGAGGATAATGGAATGTAGTCGAATTAAGTTGGGTGATGCTGAGGGAATCAGATTAGGAAATGAGACACTTAAAGCAGTAAAGGAGTTTTGCTATTTGGGGAGCAAAATAACTGATGATGGTCGGAGAGGATATAAAATGTAGACTGGCAATGGCAAGGAAAGCGTTTCTGAAGAAGAGAAATTTGTTAACATCGAGTATAGATTTAAGTGTCAGGAAGTCGTTTCTGAAAGTATTTGTATGGAGTGTATCCATGTATGGAAGTGAAACATGGACGATAAATAGTTTGGACAAGAAGAAAATAGAAGCTTTCGAAATGTGGTGCTACAGAAGAATGCTGAAGATTAGATGGGTAGATCACATAAATAATGAGGAGGTATTGAATAGAATTGGGGAGGAGTTTGTGGAACAACTTGACAAGCAGAAGGGACCGGTTTGTAGGACATGTTCTGAGGCATCAAGGGATCACAAATTTAGCCTTGGAGGGCAGTGTGGATGGCAAAAATCATAGAGGGAGACCAAGAGATAAATACACTAAGCAGATTCAGAAGGACATAGGTTGCAGTAAGTACTGGGAGATGAAGAAGCTTGCACAGGATAGAGTAGCATGGAGAGCTGCATCAAACCAGTCTCAGGACTGAAGACCACAACAACAACAACAGCGACAACGGTTGTTCATAAAGTGCGTTGCTCTGGTCTTCAGATGTGATCCTCCAGCTTTCAGTAGTTCAACGAGAATATTTGCAGGGCCAGGTGATGACCAACCTTCGTTTTAGCCAATGCGCCGTTCATCTCCACCATCGTAGTGATCGTATTTCGGACAGTTTCTTCAGCCTTAGATGCTTCCCCTTTTGTATATTGGGGTTTGTTATCAATTAGATCTGTTTAATGCTTTCTCCATTCCGTTAAAGAAATTTGCTACTACTGTCTTTACTGGTGCTTTCTTTATAACTAATATTATCCTCTACACTTCGGTTTCAGTTTGAATGCAATTGTTCCTATTTTTACTTACTGGAAATAACTTGCGATTTATTGTCTGGTAATTTAGCCAATCCCGATATGATTTATCTGGTAACCAATTTATATACATTCTTCTTTTTTCCAAATTAACTTGTTAACATAATCCGACATCTGTGGAGGATCCTGCTTGTCTACACTCTTACCCTCAGTCTCCAGTACCTCCAGAGCAATTTTACTAGGCGTTTGTTTAATATTCTCATATTCTCTTTCAAAATTGTGTTTTACATTGTTGTTATTTTATCTAAATAAATCAGTTATGATGCATTGCTTCGGCAGAAAGATTCTGTATCGTGCCTGCTACAGTTTCTATTCCTCGCTCTGGATACACAATAGTGTAATATTTGATATTTTATTACTAAACGGATACATCGCCTTCGATAAAAATAAGTAGTGGTCAGATCCACTGTTAGCTCCCCACAAGCCTCTACACTTTTAAACTACCAGTTTTGGTCTTTTCTTAGTAATGATGCAATCAATTAAACATTTTTGGTGTCATAAGGGTCTTATCACTGTATATATGTGAATATATTGATTTGAATAAACTCTCAAGTTTACTGGTTACAGAATTGTAAAAGATTCCCTCCAGAGCCATGAATGACATTATCCTCGTGTCTTCTACTTTGCATTTATTTATTTGTGAGGCACATCTTGCGATAACGGTACTAGTAATCTTTGCATCTTTCTGGTTTTTAATTTGGTTGAGTAAGCGTTCTAGTTTCTGGTAAAAATGGTATTTCGTTTGTTGTGGTATATTACCATTCGGTGTAAGTACTCAAATTGTAACCGTTTCAATTTCATACAACTTAAAGATGTTGGTAACAATTGTTTCAAATAGAAACGCATAGGCCTTGATGAATGAGCTTCGTTAATTACAAATCGAACACCTTCTTCTTCTCACTTTTCTCCTCATCCTTCATCTTTAGTTTCAGATGACACAACTGTGCCCACGTTCTGTCGATTCATTTGACTTTCCATTTTTAAAGTAATTTGCTTGTCATCCTTTAAAGTTTCCATGTATCATTTCTCAACTATCATTATCATTATCTTACCAGTACCCGTCGTAATGGTTTTCCATCAGAGCTCCAAGATTTCGCTTTTGATTCTCGACCGTTACAAAATTCTACGGGTTGTGTAACGTGCGAACTGGTGGTACTCAAGATCGAACTCACAACGACAACGGATCGTACCACCAATGTCGCTATGCTGCTGATGTATGGCTTCCTGCAACGCAAAATTGCTTGAGCGAACCAATAGACCACTACAGCATGAATTTGGTACAATTTTAATTTTACAGTCGATCTTATGACTGTGGATCGCTATTTGTTTTCAGAAGATTCCAGTCGTAGCGGAGCTCCTGGCAAATAGTCGAAGTCTAGTTCGTACCGTAGTTGCACTCTTAAAAGACAAATTGAAGACAGATCAAACCTCGGATAATTAATACAGCAGCAATCATAAACATTGACGAGACGGCAGACTCAAATGCCGAATAATAATAATAAACAGCAACTTTACTATACACAAAGTCACATAGTTCAAATGGCTCTGAGCACTATGGGACTTAACTTCTGAGGCCGTCAGTCCCCTAGAACGTAGAACTACTTAAACCTAACTAACCTAAGGACATCACACACATCCATGCCCGAGGCAGGATTCGAAGCTGCGACCGTAGCAGTCGCGCGGTTCCATAATGTAGCGCCTAGAACCGCTCGGCCACTCTGGCCGGCTATACACGAAGTCGTAAACGTACACTCACACTATTACACCACGAATAGACGCGCTAAAACATTCCAATGGCACTGACAAACAATGTCGAGTAGCAATTCCGAGACAGGCAGATTTAGATAACAACTCCCGTTATCGTACTATCGGACTAAACAAAACACCAAAGCACTTTAAATGCAATACTTGTTTATACACTCCTGGAAATTGAAATAAGAACATCGTGAATTCATTGTCTCAGGAAGGGGAAACTTTATTGACACATTCCTGGGGTCAGATACATCACATGATCACAGTGACAGAACCACAGACACATAGACACAGGCAACAGAGCATGCACAATGTCGGCACTAGTACAGTGTATATCCACCTTTCGCAGCAATGCAGGCTGCTATTCTCCCATGGAGACGATCGTAGAGATGCTGGATGTAGTCCTGTGGAACGGCTTGCCATGCCATTTCCACCTGGCGCCTCAGTTGGACCAGCGTTCGCGCTGGACGTGCAGACCGCGTGAGACGACGCTTCATCCAGTCCCAAACATGCTCAATGGGGGACAGATCCGGAGATCTTGCTGGCCAGGGTAGTTGACTTACACCTTCTAGAGCACGTTGGGTGGCACGGGATACATGCGGACGTGCATTGTCCTGTTGGAACAGCAAGTTCCCTTGCCGGTCTAGGAATGGTAGAACGACGGTTTGGATGTACCGTGCACTATTCAGTGTCCCCTCGACGATCACCAGTGGTGTACGGCCAGTGTAGGAGATCGCTCCCCACACCATGATGCCGGGTGTTGGCCCTGTGTGCCTCGGTCGTATGCAGTCCTGATTGTGGCGCTCACCTGCACGGCGCCAAACACGCATACGACCATCATTGGCACCAAGGCAGAAGCGACTCTCATCGCTGAAGACGACACGTCTCCATTCGTCCCTCCATTCACGCCTGTCGCGACACCACTGGAGGCGGGCTGCACGATGTTGGGGCGTGAGCGGAAGACGGCCTAACGGTGTGCAGGACCGTAGTCCAGCTTCATGGAGACGGTTGCGAATGGTCCTCGCCGATACCCCAGGAGCAACAGTGTCCCTAATTTGCTGGGAAGTGGCGGTGCGGTCCCCTACGGCACTGCGTAGGATCCTACGGTCTTGGCGTGCATCCGTGCGTCGCTGCGGTCCGGTCCCAGGTCGAAGGGGAAGTTCACCTTCCGCCGACCACTGGCGACAACATCGATGTACTGTGGAGACCTCACGCCCCACGTGTTGAGCAATTCGGCGGTACGTCCACCCGGCCTCCCGCATGCCCACTATACGCCCTCGCTCAAAGTCAGTCAACTCCACATACGGTTCACGTCCACGCTGTCGCGGCATGCTACCAGTGTTAAAGACTGCGATGGAGCTCCGTATGCCACGGCAAACTGGCTGGCACTGACGGCGGCGGTGCACAAATGCTGCGCAGCTAGCGCCATTCGACGGCCAACACCGCGGTTCCTGGTGTGTCCGCTGTGCCGTGCGTGTGATCATTTCTTGTACAGCCCTCTCGCAGTGTCCGGAGCAAGTATGGTGGGTCTGACACACCGGTGTCAATGTGTTCTTTTTTCCATTTCCAGGAGTGTATTATGTCAAGCTAAATGTTACCTCTAGCTTGCAATTGTTCTCACACACCACAAAATTCTCACAGCGCAGCACACTATCCCCGGAAAAGTCTCGGAATTGTTTAATTACTTACAATTTTATATCCAATATATCTCGTGGTACAACCAATTCACTTTAAGTTGCTTCCATTAAGTCTCTTTCTGTTTAGTTCAGTGTAGCTATGTAAATAATACCACGTAACGTATTCCACAGAATTACCAATCTTTGTTATTAGTATAGTCGCTGACTTTTCCGTGATGACTTTCTACAACTTCAATTCTAATTGAAGTTACATAGGACACCCTTTCCATAAATGAAATCGTTTTAACTGTTTAGCATATCTACCCTCTGTATATTTAGCGAGGGTCAACTCAATTAATGAACTTTTTGATCAGGCAAAACTTACAAAAACCAACGTAAATTGTGTCATGCAAAGCTTAATTAATATATCTGAAACTAAATCTTTGCTTTTCTTACAAAATACAGAGGGAGCCCAAAAAAATGTATCCACTGTTTAAAAGTCCATAACTGGCAAACTAACTCACGGAGTTGTCTCATCTTTGGTAGTGTAATAGTTTGTAGTTCCGGCAATCGCCACACAAGCGTTGTATTGCGTTGTTTTGTTTTGTCAGATGACAGTCGCCAGATAGTCAGTGTTTTGTTCTTAGTTGCACCTGGTTACTCGAGTAAACACGTCTGGCGCAAGACTTACATTCGATGAAAGGAAGTCAGTTCTGAAGTGGTATTTTAAGTACGAAAACATTAATGAGGTTCAACGGCAATGGCGAAATGAGTATCTAACAGAGCCACCGACACGTTTAACGATTCGTCGCATTCGAGACAAATTTGAAGCCGAAGGCTGTGTTAAAGATGTACACAAACAACGATCTGGACGACCTGTAACAGTAACAAATCCAGCTAACTTCCGTCGTGTGTTACAACAATTCACTCGCTCACCACAGAAGTCTGTGAGACAGTGTGCCCGTGAAACTGGAGTGAGTCGCTCTAGTGTTCGGCGAATTTTGAAAACAGCAAAATGGAAGTGCTACATCCCACGACTGCTACACGCAATGAACGAGGACGACCCAGATCGTAGAACGGAGTACTGCGTATGGTTTACTAACACGGTGCGCAACGATGAAGAGTTTGCCGAGATGATTGTGTGGTCTGATGAGGCACAGTTCAAACTCGAATTTGCCATGAGTAAATGTGTGGTGTGGGTTGTCTTACTGGGGCTTGACTGGGCCATTCTTCTTTGACGGCACAGTTACCGGTGAGGTGTACTTTCAGGAGCTTCAGACATCCATTTTACTTGCCATCCGAGGCTTTTATGGAAGCGGAAGAGTTTACTTTCAACAAGATGGTGCCCCAGCCCACTAGCAAAATCGTGTTAGGGCGTATCTCGACGAAAATCTACCAGGAAGATGGGCAGGCCGTAGAGGTGTTGTGGAGTATCCACCACGTTCCCCAGACCTAACTCCTCAGGACTTTTACCTGTGGGGAACACTAAAGGACGTCGTTCATAGATAAAAGTCACGCACACTGGATGAACTTCGAGAATCCATCGTACATTAATGTGCAAATATCCAACTGAACACGTTGCAGTCATTAGTTCGTGCTGCAGTTCGGCGGCATAGTTTCTGAGTGTATGTTAACGGTGACCATTTCGAACACCTACAGTGATATCTTTAAGTTGGACTTTAAGCTACACTTTTAACAAAAATGAGACAACTCCGTCAATTAGAAAGTTATGGACTTGTAAACAGTGAATACATTTTTGGACCCCTCTGTATAGTTACACACAACAGCTACTAATTGAACACAACAACCCAAGAAAACTGGTATTTATTGGGTCTAGGTACCTCAACACAATTTAATTCACGTAAGTGAGCGAGTACCAGCAAAGACTAACACACCACACTAAAATTCAATAAAAAAAAATCCTATGCACCACCCCCTCTTTGACCCTAACCTTAAGTGACAATTTAACACAATTCTGAGCCTCTTCAGGCGTTAGCAAAACGCAACCCGCTAGGTTCCCTAAACTGAAATAGGTCACTCATCACTTTGACTAACAAAATCTTCGTTTAGTTGCGTGTTGCTTGTAAATGGTTCCTTTTTTTTCCTCGTCGCTTATGAGCTCAACTACTGGTGCGCTCTATTATTTCACAGTGAAATAGTTCGAATCTATACGAGCCAATTCTAGGTCCGCTGTATGATCGTGGTATTTAAACAACAACAACAAACATGTGTTCGAGGCTTTCCCTTCTCGATAAACACCAGTCACTACCAACCCACTCCAACAAAACAGCTAACCACCCAATCACCTCTTGGCGAGCCACGACCACTAACCGTACACCACAGACATGATATCGGTTCCAACGATTCTCAAAATTCCATCAACTGTAAATCTCTTTCTCTCTAACCCGGCTCCCGCTGTATATATCACAGCAAACTATTCCTTACTACCGAACTGTCCACTGTACGACAATAAATCGATCGCCCCAGCACATAAATTCGCCGAAACCAGTGTCTCATCGGCGACTGTTTATAAAATCACACTGAGCCTACGTACATTCCGTAGCTCGGCTTTGGGAGGAAACTACCGTCACAGCCACGTATATGAACAGGGGCCTAAAAGACAAAGTATCCACGCCGCCTCCGTGAACTGCACCAAAATAAGATACTGGTTTTACCAGCAAAAATTCTTTCCGTCTCGCAAACCTTAAACACCAACTTCGGTGCCTCAATACGCCACGCAGTGGGTCGCTATCCTATCCGATTTAGACGTACCCCGATGTATCAACTTAGTCGGTAAGAGGTCTACTCGCGAACTAACTACCTTCTTACGTCAAACAATAGGAACCATTTACACGAACAAACACGCAGCGCCACCCCAACTTCAGACAATTAATTAATTATTCGTTGATGCTGTCGGTTCTTTACGACAGCTGCCGGCTGCTAAGCGTTGCTCAGGCAGCATCTCTGGACCCAGCGATGGGGAGCTGTTGCATCGCTGAAGTCGCACGTGCTCACCACCTGTTTTATTCGTCTACACTCTCGGATCATCTATAATATGTTTTATCGCCCTAAATACATCGTAAACGTATATTTATAGTAACCACCAGGTGTTATTAGCCATTTATCGGGTCGGCTGCTAATCAATTGTAATGGTGAACGAAACCCGTGCGTTTTGACACAGCACAGTGGGGGACTGCCCTAGGAGCTCAACCAATAACCCGGAGGACCAGGATCTGACATTATGGATTATGGCTTACTTCCTCCTCCACCCCCCCCCCCCACCTCCCCGTGAATTGATTTCATTACTCCTGAAGCGACTCTTCTGCCCTAAGTGGGACACAGGTCGACAGCTGAGCATCAATATAAAGAATTCGATGTATTGAGTGCATAAATGCTCGGAAATACTCGCTATTGTACGATTAAACAACTGACGTATAATCATTGTAAATGGTGACGTTCGTCACACATCTCAGTCTGCGTATGGAGCAATGCAATGTGGAAAACCACATAGAACGGTAGATGCAAGACTGAGATTCATTGTAAGAATCTGTAGAAAGTATAGTTCTCTGACGAAGAAGGTAACTTATAAAACACTTGTTCGCTCAATTCTTGGGTTGCACTCATAATTCTGAGTCCCATATTGACGAACTAAAAGCAGCGCATTTCATCACTTGTTTCTCCGAAAGCGTCACGGATATGCTCATCTGATTACAGCCCCAAGAGAGCCGTGTATTTCTGGAATGGCAATGACGTATTACTCCATGTTAATATAATAGTGCCGACTTCTGAAGAAGATAGGTTTAAACTTATCGAAACCTAGGTAAAGATTACTTTATCCTTTGCAACGGGTCGGCTGTTTTAAATCTAATTACGTGGAACCGTTGCTGTTACGCAGCTATGTTTAAAATAATGAATTTCTGGAAGGGTTATCTAGTGTATTGGTTCTGAAGTGTCCTGACAAGTGGTGAAGCAAACACCTGTGCAGTTAGACGCCGTGGAAAATCGCAAGTCTCTTCCACATCCGCTATTGTATGTCCAAATGGATAATGGACCAATTGTCAACCCAATTCCACATTCCCAGGCTGGAGTGAAAGACGACGTTAGGACATTGAAAGAGATTACAATGCGACACGACCACAAAACACCGGATGTAGACACTTAACGGACGAGGTACAGCTGGCTAATTGAGGGAATGCTTTCTAAGAATGACACTCTCGGTGATAGTGCGTAGCATTCTATGGTGATATTGGCAGGAGGTCGCAACAGTTAATGTGGCCACCATCGTTGACGTTATTTACCATACAACACACCAATGAGAGAAATGTAATCCACAACTGCCGGTTTCGAAAATCAAGCTCCGATCATGTGGCTGTCTGCATTCTGCCCTTCATAAACACGCACTTAAAAAGTACGCAATAATCATAAAATGAAAGCAAGTTAAGACTTTTCAGACGTAAAGTCTCGTCGTATCTTAAAATTGGAACACCCGATTCTCCATTTCGCATTCCATAAGACAGCCCATTCTCTAAAGCGCTTCTGCCCTGTTGTGGTAACACAGGTCACATCTGTTTCAAGTGACACTAACTGTCATCCCGTGCGCTGGCTAGTTCTGTATGGGATTACATAGCTTGTAACGCCGGAAATGCATATACTCCTATTTCCATCTATTGTACTATTATTTTTTTCCTTGTTTTGTTACCTCAAGATATGACATTTCTGTCTCTTTATATATTGTAATTGTTTTACTGTTTGTATATATATATATTTATGCACTCATGTCGATGTATAATTGGTTTCTTTCGTAAATATTATTTGTATTTTTACGCTGGGTCTTGCCTAGGGAAAACTGCTATCGAACGATTACATCGATAGGTCGTGTGAAGACTCAAGGTGTGTAGGATCTTTGGTGGTGTTAACTCTGCCGCGTGAAGCGCGGGCAGAACAGTAAGAGTCTGGCGGGAGTAGCGAGTGGAGCGGGAGTAGCGAGTTGCCGCGCTTTCGGGGTTTGGCAGCATGTAATTGCGCTCGACTCGCGATGATAGTTTCTGACATGGTGTCGCGGACGGGAAGCATTAGCTGGCGCACATCAAGAGCCCGTTTCGCCTGGTGACCGTGTCGAGAAGAAGGCGCGCCAACATCCAGCTTCTGCAACAGCGACGGCCGACAATGAGTGACTGTCGCCACCTCCTCGATCGACGGCTTCGAACCTTCAATCAACCAACAAGGAAGACTGGAAGCACGTAAAGTTTTAGAACTGTATGGCAGACCTCAGCTTTTAATCTTGTTCCATTTGCCTCGCAAAATTACAGCAACTAAGCATGAACCTTTGTTGCTCATTGTCCCAATTGCATTACCAAGCAAGGTCCCTTCCTTTTCCGGAATGAACCCGAGTGTCGTTGAAATTCAGACGCCAGCATTAAAGTAACATCATTCCACTGCTTTAATTTCAAAGTTCAGTTAAAGTCTCAGAGCTGGCTACAATATTCAGATTACACAAGCACGAATTAAGAGTGCGAGTTTTGTTACCGTATTTTAGCTTACCTGTGACTGCAGCTCAGCTTGGTACGTACTAAATTTTACTATTGTTAATTGTTCAGAATCATTTAATTCAAGTTCAAAGTTAAATCTCTTCTTTCTAAATTGCGTAGATTCAAGTAGCTTTTGAAATGATTGTTGAGGTAGTCCATGACTAACCGTATTTTACTGAATTTCGATGTGCTTCAGAAAGAAAGCTCACTATTAACTTCAGTCACTAAATTAACTTTCGATTTTCCGGTTTTATTAATTCTTTTGCTAAATTAAGTCAGAGTGTAGCGAAATTTATTACTTCTGACAAACTTTCAGTTTTCACACTACACGTGTCAACCTTCAGTTGCCACGCTTCTAGTGCTAATTATATGTGTAATAACCTTTCTTTTTCAGTTACTATAGTAATTGTCCTTAGGACTGGCGACCGTGATTTCCCCAAATCTCAAATACCTAATTACCGCTAGTTAATTGTTAATGTAACGGCTGCACATTTACTTTCTTTATTAACTTTACCCCTTTTCAAAATTAATTTCCACCAGTTCCATTTGCATTTTTCCTTTCATTTAGATGTAACCCTTTCCTCCCTCTTTACCGATAGATTAACTTCGGTGACGATTGCTTTTCCCAAATTTCCATTAGGTACACGCGGTTTAATTTTTCACTGTCATTAAGGTCGATAAGTGAGGGGGGAGGTTACACGTGGCGACCTGGTGACAGGACAATCTTCGGATTTGAGGTTGTTCTGGACACGAATTTTGTATGTTGCAAATCTCGTAACAAAGTACTGGTTACGTACAGGCCGTTACGTCAGCGAGAATAAGTAGTGGGAGTAATCCTAATTATATTTGAGATTTGGCAGTTATATTGAAAATTATTAAAATGAGTGAAGGCAACAATTGCCAAAATTTGGTAGACTTGGATACGGAACAATCGGTCGAACAGTGGGAAACGCGCACCGCGGTACACATTGTTCAGGGGCAGGCGGCTAGCATGAAAGACGCGACCGGCGAAACGCAACAAAGAGCAGAAATGGAATTCCAAACTTTAGAAAATGTTTCGGAATCAGAAGTGAAAATCAAATCTGAATCCCTCGATGACGAATACGGGGGGACAATTAAAGAGGAAGCCGCTACGGAAGTAAAACCGGTAGTTTCCGGGAATTTAACTGATTTATTGAACGTTTTGATTAACGAAATCAAGAGTCAATCGGTCAAGCAAGAAGCTCAGTCTGAAAAATTTGAACGGATGCTAGACAATCAGAACAAAGCTATTAACGTTGTTAACAACAATGTTGGAGTTGTTAACACAAAAGTTGATAAAATCAAAGAAGATACTGTTGTAATTAATACCGAAATCGGTAATCTTAAACAGGAAATGATAGGCGTTCAGGCGGAAATTGCGAGCATAAATACTCGCTTTGATTCCGAAATTAGCAGAATCGAGAAAAGTGTAGGAGAAGCAGTTGCTCCGATCATCGAGAATAAGGTGACGGAACAAATTCAATTAGTGAAAAAAGAGGATCAACAGAAGGTGGAAACTTTAAAGGCTTTAGTGTCCGAAGTAGACACTAAAGTGAGGGAGCAGGCTAATACCTGCGAAGAGAAAAAGAGGGAAGTGGAAACGCTTGCGACAACCACTTGCCAAGTAATTACGAGAGTGTCGGAATTAGAAAAGAAATTTGATGAAAAACAGAGCTATGTGCCAATCTGTTCACATAGTTCGGAATTGTTGACGAAAGAGGAGCGGTTCGACCCCTTGAAAAAAGGCGGTATACACGCGACGGATTTCATTAAGAATTGTGAAAGAGTTTTACCCAGATCATGGACTAATGAGAGAAAAATTAATGCGGTTATTGATGTGCTGGCTGGTGATGCCAAGCGTTGGGGCTTAAACCTCAACATTACGAACCTGACTTTTGACGAATTTAAAAATTTGTTTCTGGCTGAATACTGGTCAGAGCAAAAACAGCAAAGTGTCTGGCGCGAATTTGTCGTATCGAGGCCTTTCGATGCGAATTCGCGCGGTTCGATGAAGGAGTTTTGTGAGGGCTGGATCCGCAAGTTGGAATATTTGCGTGACCGCCGCTCGGAATCCGAAATAGTCTGGGAACTCTACAAGAAGCTTCCAGATGATACAAAACGATACGTAGGAAGCAATTACAGGACAATCAATGATTTCCTGGAAAGAGTGGAGGACGAGGACAATTGGCGCAATAATCGCGACAGTGGCAGAGGCCGTGGTAACAACAATGGGTACCACAGCAACCACAACAACGATAACCACGGGAATAATGCATACCGCATCCATGGCAGCAATAACAATAATGGTTCGGACCGTAATAACAATCGGTACAATGCAAATAATAACAGGAATGACGGAAACCAGTATCATACTAACGTGATACGGGCTTCACAGAATAGTAATAACGCCAGAGGGTGTGATCAGCCGCCTCAGCAGCATCCGGGGACTGTATCTACTGGGACGAGACAGGGAAACCATTAGCCGCGCCGGTGAGGGGCCGACCGGGCGTGGAGAAATTTTGGCGGCCCAATAACAGTAGAAAACTCAGGTGTCGTCGTTATGAAAATTCCGTATGGAATAATCAACGGCGGGAGAGTGTGCCAGTGTTAAGAGAAAGGAGTGCGCCCACAAGTAGTAGATCAGCTGTATACACGGCAGTAGAAGGTACATTCACTGTCTGTGAGAACAATTTAAGTAGTGTTCCGGAAATCGATTATAAGGTGCCAGCTGTAATACCCACAGCGGAACTGGAGATTGAGTTTAAGAATGATTCGCAATTGTTGAGAGAAGATCAGATGTCGGATAAAACGTCCGTCATCGAGCGAGGGGATGCAGAGAGGGATGAGGTCTGGTTAAGGCAGTTCGGTCGCTTATACGACGAACTAAGAGATTATAGGGGCCTGTATGGGAGAAGTGTTTATGGGGAGCGCGTGCGGGATTTTCCGCGTCTCTTCCCGCAGGAAGATAGTGTTTGTGAAATGATAGAAAGTTCTGGCCCTAACCGGCAGACTTTACTAGAAATAGTTGATGTTAATGGGGAGCACGAGCAAGATTCGTCGTTTTTCGTCCCGCAGGAGTTGAATGTTGAAGTAGTAACGGAAAGTTCTGGCCCTAACCGGCAGACTTTACCGAAAGTTGTAATGGTAGAAGTAGCCGACCCATCCGACGCGAACATCCAGTTTAAACATTGCGAGAGTATTAAGGAGAAAGATTACGAAAATTTTAGTGATAGCCGGACACGATTGGTAGAAAACCACGTAGATTACAGTGTGTATGAGGTTAGAGCCGACGTTATACGGTCAGACGATAGCAGTGTGGGTTGCGCAGATCCAGAGGAAGTAATTGCAGATACTACTGGGCACATGTCTCCAGGTAGAGTGGCAGATGAGATCAATCTGACCAAAGAGGAATCAAAGAAGGTGACAATTAATGAATTGATAGCAAAGCAACACTCACTAGTTGACGAGTTACAGGAAAAGGTTTCGGTATTGGAGGCGACACTACAGACTAAGCCTCAGGACAAACGTGTTGAAATAAAAACTGTATGTGAACAGAGGCTGAAAAAGCCGCCAGATAAACTGGATTTAGGATCAAAGCCGGATGGTTTTTTCTGGAATGACCTGGATATAGACGAGGATTTACTGTGGGAAAATAAAGAAACAGTCGAGGACAAGTGTAGACAGATAGTAGTGTCTGTTAATATGCACGACCTACAACTAAACGTGTTGATTGACACCGGTGCAGAATTGAGTGCTGTATCTGGGAAAATATTTGAGTTACTGAAAGACAGACCTGGCATCGTAGTTATGCCAGTAACAGGAGTGAAAATTATCGGTGCTACTGGGAAGGCCAGTAAACCGGTCACAAAACAGATTTTTGTCAACTTCGAGATATGTGGGGCACGATTTGAACAAGAGTTTGTCGTCGTGCCAGACTTAACTACGGAAGTAATTATCGGGTTAGATTGGCTGTTAAAGTACCGTGCAGTGATTAACTGCGAAAGCAAAACGTTGACATGTACGTCCCAAGATAAAACAATAGTAGTTAGTTTTGACGAGGCAGGAGACGGTGTGCATAGGCAATACCAGCCTATACACATTGTTAACTGGCCGAATGGTATTGACGTAGGTATGAATTTGAACTACTGTAATGTGAGGAATCTCGGCATTGACAATAGTGTAGAAAGTGAATTGGAAAGTATTGTAGACGGTGTGTCAAACGTAACACACGAACAAAGACGAGGCCTGTATGAAGTAATAATGAGGAATAAGAGTGTGTTTTCAGACAAACCGGGTCTTGTGGAAGGATATGAATGCAAGTTGCATGTAATTCCGCACGAACCATTCTTCGTGAGACCGTATGCTATACCGCTGTCCAAAAAGGAAGCAGTGCAACGGGAGATAGATAAGGTGATCGAATGGGGAGTGATTGAAAGAAGTACAAGTCCATACAATAACGGTTTGGTCATTGTAGCAAAACGGGATGGTAGTGTGCGTATTGTGATTGACGCACGCACGTTGAATAGGGTCGTTCAACGTGAAACAGACAGACCAGAGAGTATGGAGGAGATTTTGCAACGTTTTCATGACGTTAAGTTCATGACTAGCCTCGATCTGACAGCTAGTTACTGGCAAATAGAACTCGAAGAAGAATCTAGGCCATACACCGCCTTCTTGTTTGCGGGCAGGTGTTATCAGTATAGAGTACTGCCGTTTGGACTTAATATATCTGTGTCCGTATTCATCAGGGCCCTAGATAAAGTGCTAGGACCGGCTTTGAGTTCAAGATTAACTGTATATGTTGACGACTTATTGTTGGCCAATGCCACATGGCATGACCATTGTGACCCGTTAGATGAAGTTTTTAGAGCATTGCGCCATGGCGGAATGACTCTAAAGCTAAAGAAATGCGAATTTGTGAAGCAGGAACTGAAATTTTTAGGGCATGTAATTACCACTGCTGGTACTACGAAAGACCCAGAGAAACTAGAGGCAATAAAGAATTGTCCTCCACCCAAGTCTAGGAAACAGTTAAAAAGTTTTCTAGGGCTCACAGGATTTTACCGTAAATTTGTAAAAGGACAAGTGTTTAATGATGAAAATTTGAATAACCTCTTACGCAAAAATGTTCCGTTTGTGTGGACTGACGGGTGTCAGACCGCTTTCGAGAGATTAAAAGACGAGTTGTTAAGATCTAACATACTATTTCATCCTGATTTATCGCTACCTTTCCATCTGGGAACGGATTCGTCGAATTACGGGGTGGGGGTAGAACTGTTCCAAGAAGTTGGTAAAGGAGAGGATAAGGAACACCGGACGATAGCGTTCGCGAGTCGAACTTTATCAAAAAGTGAGCGAAACTACACGATTTCTGAGAAAGAGTGTCTCGCTATCGTGTGGGGATTCAAGAAGTTCAAGGGTTACCTATGGGACCGTAAGGTGATTATTCATACGGACCATAAGGCGCTCACTTATCTGAAGGATTGTAAACTACTTCACGAAAGACTGACTAGGTGGTCGCTGTATTTACAGCAATTTAACTATGACATCTGTTACGTAAAAGGGACCGACAATTGCGTAGCGGATGCGCTGTCGCGGTTGCCCGAGTCTAATCAAGGTCTATTGAAAGATGAGGCAGATGGAGTGGTCAAATTGTACTATTTTAAAGAAGTTGAGGGACGTAAATTAATAATGAACATCTGTAAGAATCTACGTCGTCATCAAAACGAGGATGGTTGTTTAAATATGGTGAAAACCCGATATGATGAAAAGAGTCCAGAAGGAGAGAAATTAAGGAAGTATTACAAGATATACGATCATATCTTGTACATACGTAAGGGTGAAGATAGTAATATTTGGCGGGTATGCTGGCCCACCAAATACGTCACGGAAATAATAGACTACTACCATTTGGCGTATGGTCACTGTGGACCAAAGAAATGTACGGAAAAGCTGAGTGAAGTAGTGCATTTCAACAACATGTTAAAACGAGTTACTGACAGAGTGAAAACTTGCGATTTATGTCAGAAGGTGAAGGTTACCAACTGTACGAGTCGTGGTCCTATGCAAAGTATAAGGCCTAACGACACCTTTGAGTTACTGTGCGTGGACTTGTACGGACCTTTGCCCAAGTCATCAGGAAACTTTGCTTACATTTTAGTAGTGCTAGAAGCTTTTTCCAAGTTCATCAAACTATACCCGATTAGGAAAGCTACAGCCAAAGCAGTCTATAGCAAGCTTGTGAACGATTATTTTGTTCATATTGGTAAGCCCAAGGCGATTCTATCAGACAATGGGGCACAATTTACTTCTAAGTTGTGGAATGAAGGCTTGGAAAGTAATGGGGTCGAGGTGATCCATATTTCAGCTTATTGTCCGGCTGGGAATCCCGCTGAGAGGTATATGCGCGAGCTAGGCCGACTGTGCCGTACCTATTGCCATCACAACCATAGGGCATGGGGCAAATATGTAGCAGTATTTGAGAGAATTATGAACACCTTGAGACATGAATCGACGGGATTTTCTCCAGAGGAAATCCTGTTGGATGACAGAAGTAAAAGTTTAGTGGAAGAGATAATCAAATTCCCTCCACGGATTGACATTAGTATTGGTGTGAAAAAAGATCGTTTGCGAGAAGTAATGAAGCTTAAAGCCGATGCTCGCATACGTCGTCATGACGCTAAAGCGCGTTTTGCTAAGTTTGCGATCGGAGACTTAGTACTTGTAAAAGCTCATGAGAAATCGAGCGAGATAGACAATGAAATCTCTAAATTTAAGTTTGTTTATAATGGACCATATAAAGTCATTGGTATACCTCACACAAATGCTTATTGCTTAGAGTATCCAAGCTCTGGAAAGCTATTAGGTACACGAAATATAGTAGATTTGAAATTGTACCAACCTAGGATCGATTAATACCACACAATGGGTAATTTGTACAATATGTAAATATAGAGTGTAAGATTTAAGGTTTGCTAGATTGCCATGCTTTTGACTGACCAAGAGGACATTAAAGAAGTTGTAATTAATAAGTAATTAATTTTGACTAAATGATTTAAGAGAGAGTGATTATTTATCAATTGAAAAATCCAAGCTGCTAATTTAAGTTTTCAGCTGAGTCACAGTAGATTAAGCAATGTAAATATGATTTTGTAACTAGCTGTAAGATTTCCTGAATATGTGTTTTACTAGTCATTGCCGATGTACTTAGACGCTGTTTTAAGTTTCAGGCTAGTACATGCGTGTGATGATGGACAGTGTTGAGTTATCCACTGTGATAGTATTAAGGGACTCCTTGAGATTACTCGGGAGTGAGATTTTCCTAAAGAATTCAGTGAAACGGACGTTCTGGAAACGCCGTCATAAGGGCAAGTGAGATCAAGCGTGCCGCACACGCGGGCGCAACAATACTGTCGAGGCGAGCCGCTGTCGGCTCTTGTGCCGCTGTTGGCTCTTGTGCCGCTGTCGGCATCCTTTGTACTCGCGAGTACGGAATGTGGAGTTGCTTTTCTTCCCGGACAGCTGATGTGAAAGGATTCTGCTGTCAATATTTATGTTTTATTTTATCTGCTGTATGTTATTTTCTTGTTTAGCGTTAATTGGACATGACGAGAATATTAATTATGAAAAGGTTACATAAATATGTGTATTCTATGTAATTAATTATTAGTTTGCGTATTTTGATATACCTGTTTTTTATGACCATGTACTCTGATCAATTTTGCAAATAGTATTCCATTTCTTATAGTGTTACGAATTTTAATGATTTTGGAATAGCTAAACCGTTTTCTATGTTTTCTATGAATTTTGATATGTTGTCAACCTGTTTTATTTTGTGCAAGATGACAGAGTGGAACAAGATTAGGAGTTTCTCCACTCAATTATTATGGTCTAAAAATTGATTTATGCTTAATTAGACGAATGCTAAATTTTGTTGATGTTTTGAGCATATGCATTTCCGCTGTTTCTTTTTTGGGACATTTTCTGAGTCTGTTTACGTTACACGAACATCCTCAGACAATGTGGGGCACGTGTAACGCCGGAAATGCATATACTCCTATTTCCATCTATTGTACTATTATTTTTTTCCTTGTTTTGTTACCTCAAGATATGACATTTCTGTCTCTTTATATATTGTAATTGTTTTACTGTTTGTATATATATATATTTATGCACTCATGTCGATGTATAATTGGTTTCTTTCGTAAATATTATTTGTATTTTTACGCTGGGTCTTGCCTAGGGAAAACTGCTATCGAACGATTACATCGATAGGTCGTGTGAAGACTCAAGGTGTGTAGGATCTTTGGTGGTGTTAACTCTGCCGCGTGAAGCGCGGGCAGAACAGTAAGAGTCTGGCGGGAGTAGCGAGTGGAGCGGGAGTAGCGAGTTGCCGCGCTTTCGGGGGTTTGGCAGCATGTAATTGCGCTCGACTCGCGATGATAGTTTCTGACATGGTGTCGCGGACGGGAAGCATTAGCTGGCGCACATCAAGAGCCCGTTTCGCCTGGTGACCGTGTCGAGAAGAAGGCGCGCCAACATCCAGCTTCTGCAACAGCGACGGCCGACAATGAGTGACTGTCGCCACCTCCTCGATCGACGGCTTCGAACCTTCAATCAACCAACAAGGAAGACTGGAAGCACGTAAAGTTTTAGAACTGTATGGCAGACCTCAGCTTTTAATCTTGTTCCATTTGCCTCGCAAAATTACAGCAACTAAGCATGAACCTTTGTTGCTCATTGTCCCAATTGCATTACCAAGCAAGGTCCCTTCCTTTTCCGGAATGAACCCGAGTGTCGTTGAAATTCAGACGCCAGCATTAAAGTAACATCATTCCACTGCTTTAATTTCAAAGTTCAGTTAAAGTCTCAGAGCTGGCTACAATATTCAGATTACACAAGCACGAATTAAGAGTGTGAGTTTTGTTACCGTATTTTAGCTTACCTGTGACTGCAGCTCAGCTTGGTACGTACTAAATTTTACTATTGTTAATTGTTCAGAATCATTTAATTCAAGTTCAAAGTTAAATCTCTTCTTTCTAAATTGCGTAGATTCAAGTAGCTTTTGAAATGATTGTTGAGGTAGTCCATGACTAACCGTATTTTACTGAATTTCGATGTGCTTCAGAAAGAAAGCTCACTATTAACTTCAGTCACTAAATTAACTTTCGATTTTCCGGTTTTATTAATTCTTTTGCTAAATTAAGTCAGAGTGTAGCGAAATTTATTACTTCTGACAAACTTTCAGTTTTCACACTACACGTGTCAACCTTCAGTTGCCACGCTTCTAGTGCTAATTATATGTGTAATAACCTTTCTTTTTCAGTTACTATAGTAATTGTCCTTAGGACTGGCGACCGTGATTTCCCCAAATCTCAAATACCTAATTACCGCTAGTTAATTGTTAATGTAACGGCTGCACATTTACTTTCTTTATTAACTTTACCCCTTTTCAAAATTAATTTCCACCAGTTTCATTAGCACATTTCCTTTCATTTAGATGTAACCCTTTCCTCCCTCTTTACCGACAGGTTAACTTCGGTGACGATTGCTTTTCCAAAACTCCCATTAGGTACACGCGGTTTCATTTTTCACTGTCATTAAGGTCGGTAAGTGAGGGGGAGGTTACAAGCTCCAGCTTACTGCTTTGGGCAATCGGCCGTTCAATTGCATTTCACAGATGTTATAGGAGACACGAAGAAAAGACCATAACAGTAGTGATTTATGCGAACTACCCACACAAATCACATTATTACTAGCCCCGAAACAGATACACAAACACGGTGAAGAAAGTGTTAACGCCCTCTCCTATAGTTTACATTACGCACATCTTCTGATCTAACTAGGTCAATTGTTATTTCCAGTTCTACATGTAGATCCGGCTTTTCTTTCTGTCTTCGCATCGTACGTCGGCTGTAAATCCTCTTCAGTGCCCTTAAGCGGCTGACCTGCCTCATATATATATATGTTCGGCAACCACCGATTTACCGTAACTGCCCTGTCAGAAGGCATCTCAGTGCTCATTATAACATGTCGAAAATTTTCTTCCTGTCTTCCCTATATGATTCACGTCACTTTAACATACTGTATATTATACACATGCCGTTTCTCTAATATATTTATTCGGATAGTTTCACTTGGTTTTATTTTATGACTAATCCGAGCATTTTTAGGCGCTCGTGTATGAAGAGCAGAAGGTAGACAGCCTGATGATGCTAGCTTGACTCCCAAAACTCTTAGTTGTGGATTACGTTCATCACATTCGTGTGGTTTATGATAAATAACGATAAACATTGTTTTCGCAACTGCTCCTTCAGTCCTTAATGGTTAATATTCAAAACGATATTGCAAAATGATTTGATTGGCCGGATGAAGTACAATCGTGCGTATGGTGACACCCAAGTTGGGGCCTGTGCAGAATACTAAGGTAGAGATCGATCCGGGGTCGAAGGCTGGACTCTGAGACAGAAGAGTAGACATTTACTGACGAGACTGGATAGCAGAGGCTATGGTTAAAGACACCTGGGTACGGACATCGACGAAGGCCCTGAAGAAGCCTCACTTCCTAACATGACTGTCACTAACGGCATGCATCCATTTCTGGACGCTGCCGAAAGAGGTGGACCGCCAGACACATCCACGCTGCCACCGGAAGGTGCTGGCAGCCGACTTCAGTGCGCATTCAGCCACATGTCCAATGGCCCATTTAATGACTTTCACTAAAGCACTCCAATCACAGCCTATCCACGAGTTTCAGTTGTCTGTTAGAAGACATGATTTAATACCTTGCAAGATCTTTTATTAATGATGGGCACGTTATTATTTTATTTGATTGGTAATGTCACAAAGAGTTCAAGAAAAATGAAATAATTCCAATTCCAAAGAAGGCAATTACTGACAGGTGTAAATAATATCGAACTATCAGTTTCATAAATGTTTGGAAAATACTGAGACAAATTATTTTCAGAAGAATGGGAAAACTGGTCGAAGCCTATCTCGTGGAAGATCATTTTTAGTCCTGGAATAATGTAGGAGCAAACGAGACAGTACTGAAGCTGTAAGTTCTCTTACAAGATAGGTTAAGGGAAGGCTAACATATGTTTATAGATTTTGTGCACGTAGTGACAGCTTTTGAAAATGTTGATTGAAATACACAATTTGAAGTTCTGAAGATAGTAGGAGTAAAATACAGAGAGTGAGAGGTTACATACAACTTACATATTCTCGTCATACTGTCGGTTGGAACAGTGACCAATACTCTCAAGAAGTAAAGCATATTTTCGACTACAGTCGCAAAGCTTCAGTTACTATTTCGCTACTGGCCAACGGTTTGAGTGCAGAGGAGCGTCTTCAGACGCAGTTGTAATGTTCGCTTCGCAAGTAGGTGTGTCAAATATATAACATGTAAACTGGCAATGCCAAAATACAAGAAAAGCTTTCCGAAGAGGATAAATTTGTTAACAACGAATATAAATTTATCAGTTAGGAAAAATTTTCTGAGGATATTTGACGCACTTGTACCTGGAAAGCGAGCGTTCTGACTCTGTACCAGGGATTGGCCTGACAATAGCACTGTGTACCGAAACTAGCAGACAGTAGGCGGAATAACAAATAAGAAAACGCGACTATATAATGAAACGTATCTTACTTACATACGACTCGCACTGAAACCGGATGGCAGCTATAAATGTCCAAGGTACGAAAATGTAGTGTCGCTACCCAGTTCTTTAGTAAATGTAATGAGAACTATTTAGAATCCGCTGTGAAGAACTCATCAGGCTGATAGCAGCACGCAGGTAGCCGCAGTGTGGAAAGCAAATTTGCAATTTCGTTTCATTAACCAAAATTTCATTCTTAAAATATACTTTGCCTTTCGGCTAGTTAAAAATGTATTGTAATACCTTCGGAATTTTTTGGTGTGATCTGAAATAGTAATCGTCAGTGTTGCTTCAGAATAAGAGCAAGAACTGGACGACAATGAAGAGCCACCCAGTACTGTTCCCAGAGCAGGACATTCATAACGCTTCAAATGGCAGTGAGAACTATGGGACATAACATCTGAGGTCATCAGTCCCCTGGACTTAGAACTACTTTAACCTAACTAGCCTAACGACATCACACACATCCATGCCCGAGGCGGGATTCGAACCTGCGACCGTAGCAGCAGCACGGTTGCGGACTGTGACCACCTAGAACCGCTCGACCTCAGCGGCCTGCGTGCAAGAGATTAAAATACATGGAGAAAGTATTCATTTGCACTGTATGCAAGTAAAATTTGTTATTTAGAGGGATAGGGTTTTGTTGGTTCTACTTTTATTCTGAAAAAATGAAAACTTGTTAAACATGTTTATTTTAACAGATCGGAAGTTGTTTTTTAGTCTAGACGATGTTATTCGAAAGTTCTCTGTTATTTCTGAGGGTACCTACGACTGGTAGGTTGAAAGACATTATCATGTGTAATGATGCTGTTAGTGACGTAAAGCAAACGAGGCTCATCGATTAAGATTACAATATCAGAACCAGAGATGGTACACTGTTTATTTGAAAACAAGAACATATAATTTTGTTTCTTGTTGTCTTAGAACCAAAACATATTTTGTCGAGTCCGTAATCACAGAAAGGACTGATAAATAGAAACAGTGAAAAGATAAACACTGTTGTTTCTATTCACCCCACTCTGCAGAGTGGACAGAAACGCCACGTTTTTATTTTGCTTATGAAATCGTGACCTAGGTTCCAAAACTAATTATAAGTTCAAAGTTAGATGCAAGACCTATATCCCACACACAGAGTGTCAAAAAAGGAATAGTCTAGGTAAACGTGAACTTTAAAATGCACATCTTAAGAGCTTTGAGCACCTGTTCATCTTCGGTGCTATGAATAACATGCGAGTAATAGGATTGCGAGATGGCGCTGGCCATTCTCAGCGGAAAAAACTTCACTATGCAGTGGTACTAACCGTATCAAGTGTGTCGACGTCACCAAACCAGGTAAGTCTCTTCTTACGGGGAACGTGCTTAAGTGCCAAATTTAATGAAGCAAATGCACCTTGGTGTGATGTACACGTAAATATGTCTCAATTTTGAAGCATAGGCATTCTCATTGCCGTAATCCAGCACCGCCACCATGATGCCAGGAACATGCCAGACAGTGAGACTACTGGGCGTCGCCAGCTCTGGCCATGAGTTCGAGTTACACATCTCACTGAGAACTCTCAACGGTCTCAGTGCCACAGTAACGTCATCCTGCCATCTGCACCTGTTGCTGTCAGCACTGAGTAATCCCCACACTCCAGGACTTAGTGTTGCAGCCACAGCCGCTGACCAACTTCTGTCAGAGAGCAGTGGGTCGTATCCTATGCACAGCAGTCTGCCCCTCCCTTCCCACTCCACCCCACCCTCTGCCAATCACAGTGAACGCGTGCAGAGATGAAGGGCCATTCCAAGCGCCATCACGGAAAAGTAGCACTCTGTGGCCTAAACGGCCGCCACAGTCCATGGGCCTATCGTCAGCAGTGCAAGGCGCCTATGTAACATCCTCTCACCAGGGCGAAAGCTGGAACCCAAGCGTCAGCGCCGGCCAGTGTCAATGCAGTGAGCTGTTTTGCGTCGCTGAGCCATGGTGAAACAAGTAGCGAGATTCAACAAAGACTTCTTTGTTGTCAGCAGTGCTTCCATATGGCTCTCTGGCTCGTCATCACCACTACCACTGACTCCTCTGAGTAGAACTGCTCTCTTCAAAACGGAAGTAGTGTTTCAGATGTGACAGACAGAGATGTAGCCGATTTTATTCATTGGGAAGCAGTAAAGGAATGCAAAGAGCCGGCCGCTGTGACCGCGCGTTTCTAGGCGCTTCAGTCCGGAACCGCGCTGCTGTTACGGTCACAGGTTCGAATCTTGCTTCGGGCATGGATGTGTGTGATGTCCGTAGATTAGTTAGGTTTAAAACGCAAAGAAAAATTTGAAGAAGGAATTAAAGTTCAGGAACTTCAGGGAGAGGAAATACAAATTTTAAAATTTTAATTTTCGCTGCTGACATTGTCATTCTGTTAGCGACAGCAGAGGAGCTGAGGGTGCAGTTCAAAGAAATGGACAGTGTTTCTAAACGAAGGTGTAAGATGAAAATGAAAAAAAAAGATTGAATCGAATTGCGTCAGTGTAGACAAGTGCAGTGTAGACAAGTGCGCCAAACCAGCTTTCCGACAGGAGACCACAACAACAATAATAACAAAAACAGTGGAATGAGGTCAGTTATTATGTAACAGAAGTTTGTTAAATATTGATATCTTTTTACTTGTCAAACTAAATACACTGGCGTAAAAAAGCTCACAACACCAAGGATGATTTGCGAGAGATAAGGGAATTAGATTTGAAAATGTAGTGGACGACTTCCACTTTCTGGGCAGTAAAATAACTTATGATGGTCAAAGTGCAGAGGGTATGAAACTTGGGATGACAGTGTCAAGAAAACCGTTTGGGAAGAAGAGAAACTTGTTACCATCTAATATGCTTGAAGCGTAAGGAAGTCCAGAAGGCATTTGTCTGGAGTGTAGCTTTGTACAGAAGAGAAACGTGGACCATAAACAGTTCAGACAAGAAGAGAATGGAAACTTTTGAAAGGTGATGGTACAAAATATTACTGAAGATTAGATGGGTAGATCGTATAACTAATGAGGATGTGGTTGAATATCACTGAGGAAAGAAGTTTTGGCACAATTCACTCAGAAGACTGGCTCAGCTCGCAGGATACATTCTGAGACATCAATTGATCATCAATTTAGTATTGAAGGGATGTTGTAACCTCCCCCTCACTTACCGGCCTTAATGACTGAAAAATGAAACCGCGTGTACCTAATGGGAGTTTTGGAAAAGCAATCGTCACCGAAGTTAACCTGTCGGTAAAGAGGGAGGAAAGGGTTACATCTAAATGAAAGGAAATGTGCTAATGAAACTGGTGGAAATTAATTTTGAAAAGGGGTAAATTTAATAAAGAAAGTAAATGTGCGGCCGTTACGTTAACAATTAACTAGCGGTAATTAGATATTTGAGATTTGGGGGAAATCACGGTCGCCAGTCCTAAGGACAATTACTATAGTAACTGAAAAAGAAAGGTTATTACACATATAATTAACACTAGAAGCGTGGCAACTGAAGGTTGACACGTGTAGTGTGAAAACTGAAAGTTTGTCAGAAGTAATAAATTTCGCTACACTCTGACTTTATTTAGCAAAAGAATTAATAAAACTGGAAAATCGAAAGTTAATTTAGTGACTGAAGTTGATAGTGAGCTTTCTTTCTGAAGCACATCGACATTAAGTAAAATGAGGTTAGTCTTGGACTACCTCAACAATCATTTCAAAAGCTACTTGAATCTACGCAATTTAGAAATAAGAGAATTAACTTTGAACTTGAATTAAATGATTCTGAACTGTTAACAATAGTAAAATTTAGTACGTACCAAGCTGAGCTGCAGTCACAGGTAAGCTAAATTATGCTAACAAAACTCGCACTCTAAATTTGTGCTCGTGTAACCTAAATATTGTAGCCAGCTACTGAACTTTGAAATTAAAGCAGTGAAATCTAATTATATTATTTTAATGCTGGCGTTTGAATTTCAACGACACTCGGGTTCATTTCGGAAAAGGAAGGGACCCTGCTTGGCAATGCAATTGGGACAATGAGCAACAAAGGTTCATGCTAAGTTGCTGTAATTTTGCGAGACAAATGGAACAATTTGAAAAGCTGAGGTCTGCCATACAGTTCTGAAACTTTACGTGCTTTTAGTCTTCCTTGTTGGTTGATTGAAGGTTTGAAGCCGTCGATCGAGGAGGTGGCGACAGTCACTCATTGTCGGCCGTCGCTGTTGCAGAAGCTGGATGTTGGCGCGCCTTCTTCTCGACACGGTCACCAGGCGAAACGGGCTCTTGATGTGCGCCAGCTAATGCTTCCCGTCCGCGACACCATGTCAGAAACTATCATCGCGAGTCGAGCGCAATTACATGCTGCCAAACCCCGAAAGCGCGGCAACTCGCGGGAGCGTCACACAACACCTGCTCCACTCGCTACTCCCGCCAGACCCCGACTGCTCAGCCCGCGCTCCACGCGGCAGAGTTAACACTACCAAAGATCCTACACACTTTGATTCTTCACACGACCTATCGACGTAATCGTTCGATAGCAGTTTTCCCTAGGCAAGACCCAGCGTAAAAATACAAATAATATTTACGAAACAAACCAATTATACATCGACATAAGTGCATAAATATATATATATCCAAACAGTAAAGCAATTACAATATATAAAGAGACAGAAATGTCATATCTTGAGGTAACAAAACAAGGAAAAAAATAATAGTACAATAGATGGAAATAGGAGGATATGCATTTCCGGCGTTACACGTGCCCCACATTGTCTGAGGATGTTCGTGTAACGTAAACAGACTCAGAAAATGTCTCAAAAAAGAAACAGCGGAAATGCATATGCTCAAAACATCAAAAAAATTTAGCATTCGTCTAATTAACCATAAACCAATTTGTAGACAATAATAATTGAGTGGAGAAACTCCTAATCTTATTCCACTCTGTCATCTTGCACAAAATAAAACAGGTTGACAACATATCAAAATTCATAGAAAACATAGAAAACGGTTTAGCTATTCCAAAATCATTAAAATTCGTAACACTATAAGAAATGGAATACTATTTGCAAAATTGATCAGAGTACATGGTCATAAAAAACAGGTATATCAAAATACGCAAACTAATAATTAATTACATAGAATACACATATTTATGTAACCTTTTCATAATTAATATTCTCGTCATGTCCAATTAACGCTAAACAAGAAAATAATATACAGCAGATAAAATAAAACATAAATATTGACAGCAGAATCCTTTCACATCAGCTGTCCGGGAAGAAAAGCAACTCCACATTCCGTACTCGCGAGTACAAAGGATGCCGACAGCGGCACAAGTGCCAACAGCGGCACAAGAGCCGACAGCGGCTCGCCTCGCCAGTATTGTTGCGCCCGCGTGTGCGGCACGCTTGATCTCACTCGCCCTTATGACGGCGTTTCCAGAACGTCCGTTTCACTGAATTCTTTCGGAAAAACTCACTCCCGAGTAATCTCAAGGAGTCCATAAACACTATCACAGTGGATAACTCAACACTGTCCATCATCAAACGCATGTACTAGCCTGAAACTTAAAACAGCGTCTAAGTACATCGGCAATGACTAGTAAATCACATATTCATGAAATCTTACAGCTATTTACAAAACCATGTTTACATTCCTTAATCTACTGTGACTCAGCTGAAAACTTAAACTAGCAGCTTGGATTTTTCAGTTGATTAGATCATGATTAAATTGATTAAAATCAAATTGATTAATCAAAATTAATTATTTATTAATTACAACTTCTTTAATGACCTTGGTCAGTCAAAAGCATGGCAATCTAGCAAACCTTAAATCTTACACTCTATATTTACATATTGTACAAATTACCCATTGTGTGGTATTAATCGATCCTAGGTTGGTACAATTTCAGATCTACTATATTTCGTATACCTAATAGCTTTCCAGAGCTTGGATACTCTAAGCAATAAGCATTTGTGTGAGGTATACCAATGACTTTATATGGTCCATTATAAACAAACTTAAATTTAGAGATTTCATTGTCTATCTCGCTCGATTTCTCATGAGCTTTTACAAGTACTAAGTCTCCGATCGCAAACTTAGCAAAACGCGCTTTAGCGTCATGACGACGTATGCGAGCATCGGCTTTTAACTTCATTACTTCTCGCAAACGATCTTTTTTCACACCAATACTAATGTTAATCCGTGGAGGGAATTTGATTATCTCTTCCACTAAACTTTCTACACTTTTGTCAATGCCGAGATTCCTCACTTTACGGCAGTTCAAATTCATACCTACATCAATACCATCCGGCCAGTTAACAATGTGTATAGGCTGGTATTGCCTATGCACACCGTCTCCTGCCTCGTCAAAACTAACTACTATTGTTTTATCTTGGGACGTACATGTCAAAGTTTTGCTTTCGCAATTAATCACTGCACGGTACTTTAATAGCCAATCTAACCCGATAATTACTTCCGCAGTTAAGTCTGGCACGACGACAAACTCTTGTTCAAATCGTGCCCCACATATCTCGAAGTTGACAAAAATCTGTTTTGTGACCGGTTTACTGGCCTTCCCAGTAGCACCGATAATTTTCACTCCTGTTACTGGCATAACTACGATGCCAGGTCTGTCCTTCAGTAACTCAAATATTTTCCCAGATACAGCACTCAATTCTGCACCGGTGTCAATCAACACGTTTAGTTGTAGGTCGTGCGTATTAACAGACACTACTACCCGTCTACACTTGTCCTCGACTGTTTCTTTATTTTCCCACAGTAAATCCTCGTCTATATCCAGGTCATTCCAGAAAAAACCATCCGGCTTTGATCCCAAACCCGGCTTATCTGGCGGCTTTTTCAGCCTCTGTTCACATACAGTTTTAATTTCAACACGTTTGTCCTGAGGCTTTGTCTGTAGCTTCGCCTCCAGTACCGAAACCTTTTCCTGTAACTCGTCAACTAGTGAGTGTTGCTTTGCTATCAATTCACTAGTTGTCACCTTCGTTGACTCCTCTTTAACCAGATTGATCTCATCTGCCAATCTACCTGGAGAAATGTGCCCAGTAGTATCTGCAATTACTTCCTCTGGATCTGCGCAACCCACACTGCTATCGTCTGACTGTATAATGTCAACTCTAACCTCATACACGCTGTAATCTATGTGCTTTTCTACCAATCGTGTCCGGCTATCACTAAAATTTTCGTAATCTTTCTCCTTAATACTCTCGCAATGTTTAAACTGGAGTTTTGCGTCGGATGGGTCGGCTACTTCTACCACTATAACTTTCGGTAAAGTCTGCCGGTTAGGGCCAGAACTTTCCGTTACTACTTCAACATCTAACTCCTGCGGGACGAAACACGACGAATCTTGCTCGTGCTCCCCATTAACATTAACTATTTCTGGTAAAGTCTGCCGGTTAGGGCCAGAACTTTCCATCACTTCACAAATACTATCTTCCTGTGGGACGAGACGCGGCAAATCCTGCCCGCGCTCCCTATAAACACTCCTCCCGTACAGGCCCCTATAATCTCTTAGTTCGTCGTATAAGCGACCGAACTGCCTTAACCAGACCTCATCCCTCTCTGCATCCCCTCGCTCGATGACGGACGTTTTATCCGACATCTGATCTTCTCTCAACAATTGCGAATCATTCTTAAACTCAATCTCCAGTTCCGCTGTGGGTATTACAGCTGCCACTTTATAATCGATTTCCGGAACACTACTTAAATTGTTCTCACTGACAGTGAATTTATTTTCTGCTGCCATGTATACAGCTGATTTACTACTTGTGGGCGCACTCCTTTCTCCTAACACTGGCACACTCTCCCGCCGTTGATTATTCCATACGGAATTTTCATAACGACGACACCTGGGTCTTCTCCTGTTATTGGGCCGCCAAAATTTCTCCACGCCCGGTCGGCCCCTCACCGGCGCGGCTAATGGTTTCCCTGTCTCGTCCCAGCAGATACGCTCCCCGGATACTGCTGAGGCGGCTGGTCACACCCTCTGGCGTTATTACTATTCTGCGCAGCCCGTATCACGCTAGTATGATACTGGTTTCCGTCATTCCGGTTATTATTTGCATTGTACCGATTGTTATTACGGTCCGAACCATTATTGTCATTGCTGCGGTATGCATTATTCCCATGGTTATCGTTGTTATGGTTGGGGTGGTACCCGTTGTTGTTACCACGGCCTCTACCACTGTCGCGATTATTGCGCCAATTGTCCTCGTCCTCAACTCTTTCCAGGAAATCATTGATTGTCCTGTAATTGCTTCCTACGTAGCGTTTTGTATCATCTGGAAGCTTCTTGTAGAGTTCCCAGACTATTTCGGATTCCGTGCGGCGATCACGCAAATATTCCAACTTGCGGATCCAGCCCTCACAAAACTCCCTCATCGAACCGCGCGAATTCGCATCGAAAGGCCTCGATACGACAAATTCGCGCCAGACACTTTGCTGTTTTTGCTCTGACCAGTATTCAGCCAGAAACAAATTTTTAAACTCGTCAAAAGTCAGGTTCGTAATGTCGAGGTTTAAGCCCCAACGCTTGGCATCACCAGCCAGCACATCAATAACCGCATTAATTTTTCTCTCATTAGTCCATGATCTGGGTAAAACTCTTTCACAATTTTTAATGAAATCCGTCGCGTGTATACCGCCTTTTTTCAAGGGGTCGAACCGCTCCTCTTTCGTCAACAATTCCGAACTATGTGCACAGATTGGCACATAGCTCTGTTTTTCGTCAAGTTTCTTTTCTAATTCCGACACTCTCGTAATTACTTGGCAAGTGGTTGTCGCAAGCGTTTCCACTTCCCTCTTTTTCTCTTCGCAGGTATTAGCCTGCTCCCTCACTTTAGTGTCTACTTCGGACACTAAAGCCTTTAAAGTTTCCACCTTCTGTTGATCCTCTTTTTTCACTAATTGAATTTGTTCCGTCACCTTATTCTCGATGATCGGAGCAACTGCTTCTCCTACACTTTTCTCGATTCTGCTAATTTCGGAATCAAAACGAGTATTTATGCTCGCAATTTCCGCCTGAACGCCTATCATTTCCTATTTAAGATTACCGATTTCGGTATTAATTACAACAATATCTTCTTTGATTTTATCAACTTTTGTATTAACAACTCCAACATTGTTGTTAACAACATTAATAGCTTTGTTCTGATTGTCTAGCTTTCGTTCAATTTTTTCAGACTGAGCTTCTAGCTTGGCAGACAGAGCTATAATTTCTGCCGATTGACTCTTGATTTCATTAATCAAAACATTCAATAAATCAGTTAAATTCCCGGAGACTACCGGTTTTACTTCCGTAGCTGGTTCCTCTATACATGTTCCCCCGTATTCATCATCAAGGGGTACAGATTTGATTTTCGCTTCCGATTCCGAAACATTTTCTAAAGTTTGGAATTCCATTTCTGCTCTTTGTTGCGTTTCGGCGGTCGCGTCTTTCATGCTAGCCGCCTGCCCCTGAACAATGGGTACCGCGGTGTGCGTTTCCCACTGTTCGACCGATTGTTCCGTATCCAAGTCTACCAAATTTTGGCAGTTGTTGCCTTCACTCATTTTAATAATTTTCAATATAACTGACAAATCTCAAATGTAATTAGGATTACTCCCACTACTTATTCTCGCTGACGTAACGGCCTGTACGTAACCAGTACTTTGTTACGAGATTTGCACAATGCCAAATTCGTGTCCAGAACAACCTCAAATTCGAAGATTGTCCTGTCACCAGGTCGCCACGTGTAACCTCCCCCTCACTTACCGGCCTTAATGACAGTGAAAAATGAAACCGCGTGTACCTAATGGGAGTTTTGGAAAAGCAATCGTCACCGAAGTTAACCTGTCGGTAAAGAGGGAGGAAAGGGTTACATCTAAATGAAAGGAAATGTGCTAATGAAACTGGTGGAAATTAATTTTGAAAAGGGGTAAAGTTAATAAAGAAAGTAAATGTGTGGCCGTTACGTTAACAATTAACTAGCGGTAATTAGATATTTGAGATTTGGGGGAAATCACGGTCGCCAGTCCTAAGGACAATTACTATAGTAACTGAAAAAGAAAGGTTATTACACATATAATTAACACTAGAAGCGTGGCAACTGAAGGTTGACACGTGTAGTGTGAAAACTGAAAGTTTGTCAGAAGTAATAAATTTCGCTACACTCTGACTTTATTTAGCAAAAGAATTAATAAAACTGGAAAATCGAAAGTTAATTTAGTGACTGAAGTTAATAGTGAGCTTTCTTTCTGAAGCACATCGACATTAAGTAAAATAAGGTTAGTCTTGGACTACCTCAACAATCATTTCAAAAGCTACTTGAATCTACGCAATTTAGAAATAAGAGAATTAACTTTGAACTTGAATTAAATGATTCTGAACTGTTAACAATAGTAAAATTTAGTACGTACCAAGCTGAGCTGCAGTCACAGGTAAGCTAAATTATGCTAACAAAACTCGCACTCTAAATTTGTGCTCATGTAACCTAAATATTGTAGCCAGCTACTGAACTTTGAAATTAAAGCAGTGAAATCTAATTATATTATTTTAATGCTGGCGTTTGAATTTCAACGACACTCGGGTTCATTTCGGAAAAGGAAGGGACCCTGCTTGGCAATGCAATTGGGACAATGAGCAACAAAGGTTCATGCTAAGTTGCTGTAATTTTGCGAGACAAATGGAACAATTTGAAAAGCTGAGGTCTGCCATACAGTTCTAAAACTTTACGTGCTTTTAGTCTTCCTTGTTGGTTGATTGAAGGTTTGAAGCCGTCTATCGAGGAGGTGGCGACAGTCACTCATTGTCGGCCGTCGCTGTTGCAGAAGCTGGATGTTGGCGCGCCTTCTTCTCGACACGGTCACCAGGCGAAACGGGCTCTTGATGTGCGCCAGCTAATGCTTCCCGTCCGCGACACCATGTCAGAAACTATCATCGCGAGTCGAGCGCAATTACATGCTGCCAAACCCCGAAAGCGCGACAACTCGCGGGAGCGTCACACAACACCTGCTCCACTCGCTACTCCCGCCAGACCCCGACTGCTCAGCCCGCGCTCCACGCGGCAGAGTTAACACTACCAAAGATCCTACACACTTTGATTCTTCACACGACCTATCGACGTAATCGTTCGATAGCAGTTTTCCCTAGGCAAGACCCAGCGTAAAAATACAAATAATATTTACGAAACAAACCAATTATACATCGACATAAGTGCATAAATATATATATATCCAAACAGTAAAGCAATTACAATATATAAAGAGACAGAAATGTCATATCTTGAGGTAACAAAACAAGGAAAAAAATAATAGTACAATAGATGGAAATAGGAGGATATGCATTTCCGGCGTTACAATGTGTGGGGGATAAAAATTGTAGACGTAGATCAAGAGACGAGTAGAGTAAGCAGGTACAAATAGATGAGAGTTGCAGTAGTTATTTGGAGGTGAAGACTCTTTGAGCAGTTAGAATAGTATAGACAAGGGCACCAAACCAGCCTTCCGACAGGAGACCACAACAACAACAATAACAAAAACAGTGGAATGAGGTCAGTTATTATGTAACAGAAGTTTGTTAAATATTGATATCTTTTTACTTGTCAAACTAAATACACTGGCGTAAAAAAGCTCACAACACCAAGGATGATTTGCGAGAGATAAACGAAATTTGGTAGGCGTGTTTCTGCGTCTGAAAGATGATGTCAATTCACATTTCGCGCCAGTCGCATAACGCACTAATAGCGCTAGTATCAGAATCAAAATCTGGTTTGCTTTAAATACGCACTGTACCGGTCGTGAACGCTAGTTAGTTTTGCTATTGGACTTGATGAGCTGATCTTAGTCAGGAATGCCTCGAAGACGGCAAAGATGTCATTATCAACACCACACTGCATTTGAACGAGGTAGTGTAAAAGTGCTACGAGAAGCTAGATGTTCCTTCTGCGATACCGCAGAAGTACTTGGCAGGAATACAGCCCCTGTGCATGATTGCTGGCAGCGATGGTCACGATGATGTACAGTTCCAAGGAGACCCAGCTCCGGATGGCCAGTTGGCACTACGAAGAGAGAAAACATTAGGCATATGACTCTGGCGCGTCGTACTACTTCTGCAGCAGCAATATGAGTAGCAATTGCCGCAACAGCAACACAAAAAACTGTTACAAATCGGTTACTTCGAACACAGCTCCGATCCAGATGCCCCGTTCGTGTGTTCCACTGATTCTAAACCATCGCCGCTTGCGACTTCCGTGGTGTCAAGCGAGAGTTCATTGCAGAGCATTTTGAAGGTACACTGTGTTATCAAAAGTATCCGGACTCCCAAGAAACACATTTGTTTTTTCATATTAGGTGCATTGTGCTGCCACCTACTGTCAGGTACTCCATATCAGCGACCTCAGTAGTCATTAGACATAGTATGAGGACAGAATGCGGCGCTCTGCGGAAATCAAGAACTTCGAACGTGGGCTGGTGATTGAGTGTCACTTGTGTCATAAGTCTGTACGCGAGATTTCCACACTCCTAAACATCCCTAGGTCCACTGTTTCCAATTCTATAGTGAAGTGGAAACGTGAAGGGACACGTGCAGCACAAAAGCGTACAGGCCGACCTCGCCTGTTGACTGACACAGATCGCCGACAGCTGAAGAGGGTCGTACTGAGTAACAGGCAGACATCCATTCAGACCATCAACAGGAATTCCAAATAGTTCAAATGGCTCTGAGCACTATGCGGCTTAACATCTGAGGTCATCAGTCACCTAGAACTTAGAACTACTTAAGCCGAACTAACCTAAGAACATCACACACATCCATGAACGAGGCAGGATTCGAACCCGCGACTGCAGTTGTCACGCGGTTCGAGACTGAAGCTCCTAGAACCGCACCGCCACAACGGCCGGCCACAGGAATTCCAAACTGCGTCAGGGTCCACTGCAAGTACTATGACAGTTACGCGGGAGGTGAGAAAACTTGGTTTTCATGGTCGAGCGGCTGCTCATAAGCCACACGTCAAGTCTGTAATTGCCAAACGACGCCTCGCTTGGTACAAGGACCATAAGCGTAGGACGATTGAGCTGTGAAAAAACGTTGTGTTGAGTGACGAATCACGGTACACAACGCGGCGATCCGATGGCGGGGTGTGGGTATGGCGAATGATCGGTGAACGTTATCTGCAAGCGTGTGTAGTACCAACAGTAAAATTTGGAGGCGGTGGTGTTACGTTGTGCTCGTGTTTTTCATGGAGGGGGCTTGCACCGTTTATTGTGTTGCGTGGCACTATCACAGCACGGGCCTCCATTGATGTTTTAAGCACCTTCTTGTTTCCCGCTGTGGAAGAGCAATACGTGGATATCCATTGAATCTTTAAACACGATCAAGCACCTGTTCATTATGTACGACCTGTGACGGAGTGGCTACACGACAATAACATACCTGTAATGGACTGGCCTGCACAGAGTCCTGACCTGAATCCTATAAACACCTTTGGGATGTTTTACAACACCGAATTGGTGCCAGGCCTCACCGGCCGACGTCGATACCTCTCCTCAGTGCAGCACTTCGTGAAGAATGGGCTGCCATTCCCTAAGATATTTTCCAGCACCTGATTGAACGTATGCCTGTGAGAGTGGAAGCTTTCATCAAGGCCAACACCATATTTAATTCCAGCATTACCGATGGAGGGCACCACGAACTTGTAAGTTATTTTCAGCCAGGTATAAAGATACTTTTGATCACATAATGTATGTTGTGTCTGTGATGAAAGCTGATTTGGCATTTGTGACGGTGATGACCTTGTGTTGGTTAGAAGGGCTTGCAACCAGCCTGCCTGCGCGACTAGAATCGATGGACCTACGCCGCTAGGGATTAGCCGAGCGGTCTAAGACGCTGCAGTCATGGACTGTGCGGCTGGTCCCGGAGGAGGTTCGAGTCCTCCACTGGGCATGGGTGTGTGTGTTTGTCCTTAGGATAATTTAGGTTACGTAGTGTGTAAGCTTAGGGACTGATGACCTTAGTAGTTAAGTCCCATAAGATTTCACACACATTTGAACATTTTGATGGACCTACACGCTGAAATATGGGCTGCAGTGGGATTTCGTATGGCAGCACGCTGACTGCAAATTTTTATGTCATTCTGGTGATTCGACCTGCTGTGCTGCCATTTGTGGGCGCATTTCAGGGAGTGTTTCCCAGCAGGATATCGCTGGCCCGCATACCACTGTTGAAGCTCAACATGCTGTACAGAACGTCGATATGATGCTTTGACATGCTTGATCATTCGATATGTCCAATCGAGTACGTATGGGAATCACCGGACGACAACTCCACCGTCATCCACAAGCAGTGGTAATCGTCCCTGTGTTGACCGACCATGTGCAACAAGCATCCGACAAACTGACATCCGACACGTTCGTAACTCAGTATATGCACGTTTTCACGCTTGCATTCAACATTCTGCCGGTTGCACCGGTTATTAATGTACCAGCATTTCACATTTGTAATAGTTTATCTTGCGTTTACATTAACTTGTGATCTTGGAATGTTAACCTTAAACTTTCATCTAGACAAATGTATTCCAGCAATTTCATTACTCTACATTGGTTTTTCGGTGTTGCGATTTTTTCCGTCACTGTATTAGAAAAATTCTAATTTCGTTCTTGCGGTTGGCGCTCCTAGTCCCCATTTGTAGTACGCAAATGTTGTTGTTGTGGTCTTCAGTCCAGAGACTAGTTTCATGCAGCTCTCCATGCTATTCTATCCTGTGCAAGCTGCTTCATCTCCCAGTACCTACTGCAACCTACATCCTTTTCAATCTATTTAGTGTACTCATCCCTTGGTCTCCCTCTACGATTTTTACCATCCACGCTGCCCTCCAATACTAAACTGGTGATCCCTTGATGCGTCAGAATATGCCCTACCAACCGATCCCTTCTTCTAGTCAAGGTGTGCCACAAATTTGTCTTCTCTCCAATTCTATTCAATACCTCCTCATTAGTTATGTGATCTACCCATCTAATCTTCAGCATTCTTCTGTAGCACCACATTTCGAAAGCTTCTATTCTCTTCTTGTCCAAACTATTTATCGTCCATGGTTCACTTCCATACATGGCAACACTCCATACAAATACTTTCAGAAACGACTTCCTGACACTTAAATCTATACTCGATGTTAACAAATTTCTCTTCTTCAGAAACGCTTTCCTTACCATTGCCAGTCCACATTTTATATCCTCTATACTTCGAGCATTATCAGTTATTTTGCTCCCCAAATAGCAAAACTCCTTTACTACTTTAAGTGTCTCATTTCCTAACCTAATTCCCTCAGCATCACCCGAGTTAACTCTACTAAATTCCATTATCCTCGTTTTGCTTTTGTTGATGTTCATCTTATATCCTCCTTTCAAGACACTGTCCATTCCGTTCAACTACTCTTACAGGTCCTGTGCTGCCCCTGACAGAATTACAATGTCATCGGCGAACGTCAAGGTTTTTATTTCTTCTCCATGGATTTTAATACCTACTCCGTATTATTCTTTTGTTTCCTTTACTGCTTGCTCAATATACAGATTGAATAACATCGGGGACAGGCTACAACCCTGTCTCACGCTCTTTCCTACCACTGCTTCCGTTTCATGCCCCTCGGCTCTTATAAGTACCATCTGGTTTCTGTACAAATTGTAAGTAGCCTTTCGCTCCCTGTATTTTACACCTGCAACCTTCAGAATTTGGAAGTTAGTATTCCACTCAACATTGTCAAAAGCTTTTTCTAAGTCTACAAATGCTAGAAACGTAGATTTGCCTTTCCTTAATCTTTCTTCTAAGATAAGTCGTAGGGTCAGTATTGCCTCACGTGTTCCAATACTACTACGGAATCCAAACTGATCTTCCCCGAGGTCGGCTTCTACCAGTTTTTCCATTCGTCTGTAAAGAATTCGGGTTAGTATTTTGCAGCTGTGACTCATTAAACTGATAGTTGGGTAATTTTCACATCTGTTAACACCTGCTTTCTTTGGGATTGGAATTATTATATTCTTCTTGAAGTCTGAGGTTATTTCGCCTGTCTCATACATCTTGGTCACCTGATGGTAGAGTTTTGTCAGGACTGACTCTCCCAAGGCCGTCAGCAGTTCCAATGGAATGTTGTCTACTCCCGAGGCCTTGTTTCGGCTCAGGTCTTTCAGTGCTCTGTGAAACTCTTCACGCAGTATCGTATCTCCCATTTCATCTTCATCTACATTCTCTTCCATTTCCATAATATTGTCCTCAAGAACATCCCCCTTGTATAGACCCTCTATATACTCCTTCCACCTTTCTGCTTTCCCTTCTTTGCTTAGTACTGGGTTTCCACCTGAGCTCTTGACATTCATGCAAGTCGTCCTCTTTTCTCCAAAGGTCTCTTTAATTTTCCTGTAGCAGTATCTATCTTACCCTTGGTGATATGCGCCTCTACATCCTCACATTTGTCCTCAAGCCATCCCTGCTCAGCCATTTTGCACTTCCTGACGATCTCATTTTTGAGACGTTTGTGTACGCAAATATCGCGCTCAAATGCGAATACAAGTTAAATGATAATCAACCAATGTCAACGGATAATCCAGGCCTATAACAATAAGCTGTTCTCGTTGCCAACGTTTGAGAAGCGGCAGACAACTGCCTCGTTGGATCAACCAGCCGGAGGAAGAAATCGCGAGAGGCGGCGTCGCGCAGGTAGCTGAGGTGTGGCCAGGAGGGGACTGACTGCGGGGAGCAGCGGCGCTGACAGCCCAGCCACCGCGCGCCGGTTTGTCCGCCTGTCAGGCCGCGTTACGGCCGCCTCCCATCCACCTTCAACCACCCCTACCACAAGGCTGCCTCCGCGCCACCACTTGCCCCGCGCAGGAGCTCACGTCTGCCTCTCTCCTAATGGCTCTTGTCTGCCTACACGTACTCGAGCTTTTGCTATCTGATAACAACCGTCACTCCTTGAAATCCCACGGTAACATTCAGTGTGTTTCAGCAACATCATCCTGTTTCACATCTTCTGCACGAACGAAGATAGAAACGTGGCGTAAATTTTAACTTGTGCGTCGAAACTAAAACTTCCTTTTGTGCCAGTTGCAGATTGTTGGTTAATTCTGTAAGTGACACTGGTAAGTATAGATACTTTAAAATTTGCTGAATAGAAACAGTTTTCAACTTCGTCAGAAATATTCATAATAAGAAGGAAAATGAAAAACAAAATTATGAGACGTTAAAGGAAAGTATCGAATATCTTAACAGGTGGTAGCGCCTACTGTGCTGTCACCGCCAGACACCACACTTGCTAGGTGGTAGCTTAAATCGGCCGCGGTCCATGTAGTACATGTCGGACCCGCGTGTCGCCACTGTGTGATCGCAGACCGAGCGCCACCACAAGGCAGGTCTCGAGATACGGAAGAGCACTCGCCCCAGTTGTACGACGACTTTGCTAGCGACTACACTAACGAAGCCCTTCTCTCATTTGGCGAGAGACAGTTAGAATAGCCTTCAGCTAAGTCCATGGCTACGACATAGCAAGGCGCCATTAGCCTTACATAGTTTGATAGTTATCGTATGAAATGTCTCATCAAGAATGCTGTATTCACATGAAGGAATAAAAGTTAAGTTTTCGAGGAGCTGCATACTTTTCTTATTAGCATTCACTACTTATCCTGTTCCAGAATTCACGCCTGTCTGCGTTAGATAGCGTGCATTTCGGCCTCCTCTATCTACAAGGTGTTGGCACATTTGCCAACACATAACCTACCTAAAGAACAAAAAACATCTAGTAATCATGTACTCTAAAATGTATACCTTAAGAGCTATGAGCTCTTGCTTATCTTAAAAAAAAGGGTTCAAATGGCTCTTAGCACTGTGGGACTCAACATCTGAGGTCATCAGTCCCCTAGAAGTTAGAACTACTTAACCCTAAATAACCTAAGGACATCACAAACATCCATGCCCGAGGCCGGATTCGAACCTGCGACCGTAGCGGTCGTGCGGTTCCAGGCTGTAGCGCGTAGAACCGCTCGGCCACCCCGGCCGGCTGCTCATCTTCGATAGCGTGAAACACTTCTCTTTCTATTGCAGTCTGTTCCCTGTTCATATTTTAGAAAAAGGTAGTATGGACCTAAAAGTAAAAAGGTGTCCAGTAAACATGGGCGCTGTAATTCACATCCTAAGAGAAATGAACACTTCTTAAATGTAAGAGATGTGTTTCATAGCACCGAAGACGAACAGGTGCTCAAAGCTCTTAAGATGTCGATTTTGAAGTTTACGTTTACCTACACTATTCCTATTTTGACACTCTGTGTGTGGGATATAGATCTTGCATCTAACTTTGAACTTATAACTAGTTTTGGAACCTAGGTCACGATTTCATAAGCAAAATAAAAAGTGGCGTTTCTATTCACTCAGCAGAATGGGGTGAATAGAAACAACAGTGTTTATCAATAAAATGGTTCAAATGGCTCTGAGCACTATTGGACTTAACATCTGAGATCATCAGTCCCCTAGAACTTAGAACTAATTAAACCTAACGAACCTAAGGACATCACACAAATCCATGTCCGAGGTAGGATTCGAAACTGCGACCGTAGCGGTCGCGCGGTTCCAAGCTGTAGTGCCCAGAACCGCTAGGCCACACCGGCCGGCCCGAATATTAGTGATCGTGCATTTTTAATAGATATGAAATTACTTGTGTAATATTTATAATGAAAAACGTGGGACACATCAGCCCGTAAGTGGTGCATGAATAGTTTTCCTCCGAACTATTATCCCATGTTTTTCATTATAACTCATTCAAGTGTTTTGATAACTACTACAGTTTCACAGTCACAAATTTTCAGATCTGCATGGTGTTAGGAATCTGTTCGAAGATAGGAGAAATTATTTTATACCTTTTACCTCGATATAAAAGTGTGTTGTACTAAAAAACTAATTTAAATAGTTGCTATTTCCTTAGATAATTTTACAGAGAGCAGAGGATTTATGCTTTAGATAAGTTAGTAGTCCATGTCGTTACAATGGCACAAATATACAATACTGATTGTGAAAGCTACTTCACCTAAAGACCGTAGACCGACTAAATCCCAACAGGAAGGACGGTTTGGCTATTATACCAGCAGTTACCGATTATTGTTACACTACCATGGCAGACCTGCACAGAATGAGGCCATCAAAACAGTTCCCCCAAAATTTGTCCTGAACGAGAAAATATGTTGACGTACCGATACCGCTAAATTTTAGCTGACAATGTCACATATTTTCTCACATACGCAAGCAATTTTTATCGTTTGCAGCTGATGCACGGTGACACCGATTTTGAGTTCTTTTAATGGAACTCCATACCTTCTTTTGTGGCTTTGCAAAGAGCACTCAAAGAGGATTTTAGTGACATAGAAAGTGCGAAGCCCACCAAATAATAATAATTCAAAGCGGGCAGAGAGAAAGTGGCTCAGAAAATAATTACAAGACGGACGTAGTATTGATCCTTCTCAATGAACGGCACAACTGCTCACCACAGAAAATACTGGAAACCGAGATTTTGATGCATCATCGGTTGCTGCCATATGTTCACACAGGCGCATGTCCCGAGTACTTCACTGGTCATTATGTTAAAGTGAGGGAAGTGAGCTGTCACGTTTAGTGATCAGTTGTATGAAACACAAAATGGCGCTTTCGATAAAGCAGTGCATATCTATTGTCCAGTGTTATGCGAAAAAAAAATTCATGAAACCCGTGTGCAGAAAAGTCTGCGCAAGAGTTTAATACTGGAAGGGTTTTGGCAGAACGTCCAGTAAAGTATATAAATCAAAATAAATTGGCAAAAGGGCGAGAAATGATGTCTGTAGCGAATAAAAGCCGTTACTGCCAGAAAATATTTCGTACAGCAGAAAACGAAAACCTCGAACAAAGTCCGACGAATTCCCCTTGCCGTTCATCTCTTCGAGAGTGAATTAAGCTATCGTCGTGTCGAAACACTATCAAAGAGTATCTGCATTGTTATGCCTACAAATTTAATGCTGTACATAAGTTAAAACGTCCAGACGAATTTTCGCGTTCTGTGTTCCTCCAGTGGTATCAGAGTGAAGTGGAATCAGGATTTTTGGATCCCCAGTTTCTAATCTTTTGAGATGAAGCACGGTTCACCTTGTCAGGGTACACGAACTCAGAAAACATGAAGCATTATGCATTAGAAAATCCCCATCGGTGCTTTCTTTTGTGTAGTGTGATGTTTGTTGAGCAGTGCAATGAAACACCAAACTGTTAATGCTAGCCAACACGTTCAGAAACTCTTTAATCCATACTGGATGAAATCAGAGAAGAACAGCGACTGTATGGATATTTTCAGCAAGACAGAGCAACAGTACACACCACATTTACAAATGTGTAACCAGTGCATGACGTTACTGGTGACGAAAGGGCAATCAGAAGAGGTAGTACAGAGTCCTGGCTACATCGATCGCCTGGCCTCTGTCCCTATGAGTTTTATTTGTGAGGCAAATTGATGGATCAAATGGCACTCAAACAATCCTAACACACAGAAAGAGCTACAACAGAACACTGATATGCCTCCCGCACAGCTACTTCGCATGTATTACAATTCGATTAATCGACCGCCACACTGTATCGACGGCAACAGTGGCTGTTTCCAGCATTTTCTGTGATTTCAATCACGTGTCAGTCTTATTAAAAGTTTTTCTCCTGAGCAGTTTCATTTTTTCCATCCTGTACAACATCGTTGCAAACTACTGTTCCGCTGTCACCAGAAGAATTCTCACATGTATGCCCAGTTGTAAGAAATGTAAGCAAACACGTAACTTACGTACGGTTTATGTGTTTATTATTATTACGACTCCCATATCAAGTGATCAGAATGTTGGTTCGAACTAACGGACATGTCCAGAAACTGACAGATACTACAGCACCTAATTTCATCTGAACTTATCGCACCACAGGCCAATGTTACACTGCGTTTCACGTCTGCGGAAGTCATCGCTGTTAAGATAACAATGTTGTACGAATAGCTACGACTTTTCACGATTGTAAGTACAAGATCTGGATCGCGCTATAATCCCCAGTCGCCGAAAGGGTGCTTTTCGATATAGTTCTGCCGTAAGGCCATACACTCAGAAAACTGATAGTTTTGAATTAATAAGAAATATGTTGTAATCCTTCATGCTTTCCTGGCAATCTGTTGACATCTTGGATGTTCGGGAATCCAGCCGGATGTTCGCGTCGTTATCGCACGATATTTCAACAGTGTGCCTCGCTGTTTCTTCAGGTGCTACCTGAGACTGGTCCTTGGGTCGATCGAGTCCAGTATTTATGCCTGGTAGGAGCTGGGCGTTCCCTAATCGGTCCGCGCCGAGTCGAGTGTTCCGTCTGTGGTCCGCGCCCGCCAGACTCGGCGTCAATGGACCCCTCTAGTCGCGGATGTCCCGACTGCCGTCCGCACCCCCTACGCATTCTGTACCCTCAGCTCAACCCGTCGACCGCCTTGCCTCCCCACCACGGCATCACGCTGTACCTGGCGCTGATTCGTCCAGTGCTGGAATATGCGGCCGTGGTGTGGGGCAACGCGGCCGACACACACATCAACAAGCTCCAGAGGGTGCAGAACAGGGCGCTCAAGCTCGCTCTGCGCCTGCCGAGGCTCTATTCAACCGCTCGGATACATCGGCAAACAGGCATTCCCTTCCTCCGAGACAATTTCAACAATCGGCGCGGGTCTTCTGCGAGCGGGCCGAACGATCCGACAATAGGCTCATTAGGGACTTGGGCCATCCTATTCACCACAGGCCAACCACGCGTTGGCCTGACCTGTTACGAGAGTAATATCTCGCGACAGAGCAAGGACAACACTCCCCAGAAAACACCTCAGGCCAATTCGGACCGTGAGGAAGCCACTCCACACATATAGGTTTATGCACGAATAGCAGTATATGCTTAGCCTGCTCCCATCACGAGTCAGGGCAGACTCGTATGGATAAGTGACAGTGTCAGTGACAGTGCCGTCCGCGCCCGTTTTGGCCCTCCTCAACGGTTGTGGCCGTCATCTGAGGTGTGTCAGACCCGATTTGAGATTCTGTTTCGTGCTGGGCGCTCCATAATCGCGCCGCGTCGTGTGTTCCGGCTGTGGTCCGCGCCTGCCAGACGCGGCTACATTGGCCCTCTCTGGTCACTGGTGTTCCGACCGCCGTCCGCGCCTGGTCTGGCCGTCTTCTGAAGACGAGTTCATGATCTGGGGTGTGTCAAATCTGGTCTCTAATGTCCGACACCTTGTCTCACGGCTATTCTCTCGGTCTCCACTTCTATTTATTGTCGAATCCCAGAGTGTCCTGCATTGAGTTTTCACAAGCTCAACCGCTGGGTTCTAGGCAGTACTGATTTGGTATCCCGAGTCACGGTTGATTAGATTGTCTGTGACGTTAATCTCAATGGCTTCTTTAATGACACTGTCTCAAAATCTTGCCGGTCGGGGTGGCCGTGCGGTTGTAGGCGCTACAGTCTGGAGCAGCGACCACTGCGGTCGCAGGTTCGAATCCTGCCTCGGGCATGGATGTGTGTTATGTCCTTAGATTAGTTCGGTTTAATTAGTTCTAAGTTCTAGGCGACTGATGACCTCAGAAGTTAAGTTGTATAGTGCTCAGAGCCATTTGAACCATTTGAACCAAAATCTTAAGGTCTGTGTCCCAATCTTGCTGTCATTGCAATCCACTGAATGATCAAATTTCAGACAACGCTCTGTTATGGCTGATTTAGTTGCCTGTCTGAGTCTAGTATGTCTCTAGTGCTCTTCGTACCTGATGTCGACAGTTCTGGTGGTCTGGCCAATTTATGACATCCCACACTGGCATGGTATGTTGTAAATACCTGCCTTGCGTAGCCGCAGGTCATCTTTTACATTCACCAGCATAGCCCAATTTTGGTGGGTTGGCAAAATATGGTCTTGATATCATATTTCTGGAGAGTCCTGTTGATTTTGGCAGAGATAGGTCCGGATTCTGGCAGGTATGTCAACATCTTTGTTTCTTCTGGTACTTCTTCTGGATCCTTTGGCTGACAGGCAGGTTGACGTGCCTTCTGGATATCTCTAGAGGAGTAACCATTCCTGCTGATCACTGATCATAAGTGTTCCATTTCTGTGGCCAAACTATCAGGATCTGACAGAGTTTGTGCTCTGTGGCCCAGTTTTTGAGCACTCCATTTTTCTGTGCCGGATGGTGGCAACTGCTGGCTTGTAGGTATAAGTCAGTGTGCGTAGGTTTGCGGTACACACTGTGTCCAAATGTGCCATCTGCCTTTCTCTTCACTAGAACATCTAAGAACGGAAGTAGTCCATCCTTCTCTATTTCCATTGTGAACTGAATGTTCGGATGGCAAGAATTCAGATGTAGCAGGAATTCATATAACTTCTCCCTACTATGGGGCCAGATGACAAAGGTATCATCCCCATACCTAAAAAAGCAGTTGCGTTGATATGTGGCTGAAGAGAGTGCCTCCTCTTCAAACCTTTCCATAAATAGGTTGGCCACCATAGGTGATAGAGGGCTACCCATCGCCACCCCTTCTGTTTGTTCGATTAGGGAACGCCCCGCTTCTTCCAGACATAAATACTGGACTCGATCGACCCAAGGACCAGTACCAGGTAGCACCTGAAGAAGACCGCGAGGCACTCTGTTGAAATATCGTGCGAGAACGACGCGAACATCCGGCTGGATTCCCAAATATCCAAGATGTCCAGAAATATGTTGTTTCATTTATTATCAAAATACCGTTTTTTTTTATAAATAAGGGCTTTGTAAGGGCGCCCACGAACATTATTTCAAGTAATTAGCTTCCTGATTCATAATTTAGAAATTGTATGATATAGAAATGCACGTTCCGAAGATTCCGATGACGCTGGTACTGTGTCTGCGAGGGACATCAACTACGAAAATTTAGCAGCGAAACAGGTAGGAAGAAATCCTGAGCGACGAATCATTAAGATAATCCGCGGACGAACTGCCCTAATCTCCGTAAGTCTCGGATGGAAAAGCACTACGAGTCAGGCTAGACGCCTCTTATGCCATCTTATACGGACTGACTAACTGAGCTGAGACACCTCTGGAGGTTTAGTTCAAAAGTGCTGGTGAGGGGATTTTACAAGATCCAACGCTCTCCAGATCTTCTGTTGCGGTCTGTAATTAGCTGTGCAGAAGAGGAAGAGTGTCCTTCATGTTAGAACCGCGTGGATTGCCTATCGTCCTGTGGGATGTCTTCTAACAACTGCGACAGTATATCTCGTAGTAATTGTAGATTTTTATGTCTGTTTAGAGATATCAATAAAACAGCGAGGAGTGGTGCCATTCTTGGAAACCCTGCACAGCAATTTATGGGACCAAAATCATAGTTTACCATTTTTCTCATCCAGTCTGGACTTTCAAATGAGCAGTGTGTATATCTAGAATATTGTTTTTGCCTACGGTTTGTAAGCGACGCTTCGTCTGTAAAAGACGCATTACATTGCGTTTATCGGAGACTCCATTTGGCGAATTGCAATGGATTTTGAAGGTCATTGCAATAATGATGTCGATGGAACGAAACTCACCTGCCCCCCACGAATCGCAGTCGATTTTTAGCCGCGTCAAATAGTCTCTTCAACCGAAAACTCTCTTTGAATCTTCTTCCCTTGGCCTCCTGGTTTCGATATCACATTTCGGTTTGCCTAAATGTCTTCGTTCTTCGGCTTTCCTTGCTGGCACTTTTCTTAATAATGAGCCCTCCTCTCGTCTATAGACAAGGCCGTCGCATCTCAATCTCCTTGTCTGGGTTTCTGCACCAGCATGTGCTTTGTTATTTTTCTACCTGATTCCCCGTTTTTTCTCCTTCATCACTCTCCAACCACACAGATTCGTCCAAATATCTTTCGCGGTATTTTATTTTCAAAAACTTTGATCCTTCTGTCTGTGTACTTATCTATTGTCCTTATTTCTGCACAATACGCTATAGCTGCTCTGGTTATAGATTTAGTTCCTCTGGAAAATATTTTGGGTGACTGCAATTTTTTGAGTGAACGTGATGCTCTAGATGCTGCTTTGATCCTCGCTTCTGTTTCTTTTTTCTCACCCTTTTCTGTTGTTTACTGCTACCACAGATATTTAAACTCATCTACTTCTTCAAACACGTCGTTATCAATTTGCACTGTTTTCCACCCTTTTTTTTTGTAGTTACTCTTTACCATCACGAATTTTATTTTCTTATCATTCACCTTTAATCCATCTTCAGTTGCTCTTTTGAATAGCTTTCACGTCAGTATTTTGTGATAATCCAGATTTTCAGCAATTAGTGCCCCGTTATCTTCAAAGGTCAGTACATTCATTTTTATTAATTTACTAGCGGAGAAACCCGGCGCTGCCCAGCTATTTACAGCTGTGCGTCCACGCCCATAGCGCGCAGCATATGACCTTGTGCTTAATGTTTCTGTTACCATATCTCCAGGACTATATGTGGTGCAGTGATACAGTTTTGTAGATCCATAAAGTGGCACATGTGGATGCTGCTTGAGAAATGTACTGCGAATAGAGTTAGTGGCAAACAAGTAATAAATTTTAACATCATGTGTGATGCGGCAGTTTTTCATGTATGTCATAATTTTTGACCTCATACCTCCTGAACCATGTCTTGTACAATAACATAATTCTGCCGCTATATTCACTGGTGTATATGCTTACTATTTGTAAAATGTGTTGCGGATACAGTTAGTACTACAGAAGTAATAAATATAACGTCATGCTTTATGCGGTACATTTACTGTGTGAGCAACGGAGAAATAGTAAGAGATAAACATTTTTCCTTTAATCAATTTTGTAGGAGTTGTCAGATACAAAAATTTTGCGAGGGTTTGAGATGACGTGCAAAGTTTGTTGTAAGTCACTGAGTACTCTCATTCTCAAGTACAGGACGAATAAAGCTGGGAATTCATGCATCGCAGGCTACGCTTCTTTTTCACCCCTACCCCTCTGAGAGGATTGCCGTTCTTAGCCCCACAGACATTGTGGCCTAGGTATGTGTGTACCATTTTGGTTGAAATCGGTGCACTGGTTTAGGAGGATATGTGGGACAAAAGCACATACACACGTACACACACACACACACACACACACACACACACACACACACACACACACACACACACACACACACACAACACATGCATGCATGCGCGTGCGCGCGCGCTTGCATACATACATGCATGTTTATAATATGCATGGACTTCTAAACCTACGCTAATTCCCCCCTTCTGCTTCGCTTGCTGCATACAGTGCTTCCTTTATTATGATGTTAAATAAGAGGAGTAGTATTTGATCTCCTTGCCTTACTGAACTTCTGTTTTTATGTCAAAAGCCCTCCTGTATTATGATATTGAACAAGAGTAATGATACTTGATCTCCTTGACTTACCCCTGTTTTATATTAAAAGCTCTGGGTGTTCTCCATCAATTTTCACTATCCCTCGCGAGCCTTCCAGTGTAACTTTTACAAGATCTGTAATCTTCGGTGGTATTCCCAATTTCTGCATTTTCTCCCACAACATTTTTCTGTATATTCTATCGTAGTTTTTTAGTACATTCCCAATATTTTGATATGGCTTCTTTCAGTACAAATATCTGGTCGGTGGTGGATCGAGACTTCATACATACAGCATCTTTCTCAGCTGTCACCTCTTGTAAACATAGTTCCATTTTTTTTCTGGAGAAACATGGATAATACTTGCAGGCTGTGTTAATTAATGAAATGCCTCTCTAATTCCTAAATTCTTGTTTCTCGACCTTTATATGGAGTGGTACTCTGATAGCTTCTGTCCGCTCTGGTATTCCTTCTTCCTTCCACATGTTAGTCAAGAGTTCGTGTATTTGTTTCGCAATTGTAACTGCAGGCTTTTTAAGTAGTTCAGCTGTCATTCCATCTCTCCCAGGAGATTTGCTGTTTTTTAGTATTTTTACTGTGTCTGCTGTCTATTTCCTCGTCGGCGGTGAAACTAAGGTATCTAAATGTGTAGAAAAATTAAATTTGTTGAAATGTAGCATTCACAGAACACTTCAGCTGATCACAGTCCCGTATTCAACCCGCCTCGCAGTGACTTGTGTATTGTGCTTGACCGCCGATAAAATGTTAGTTGCCTTTCTCTTATCAATTGCTGTTCTTTCTCTTCGGCATATTTTATTCTTCATACTTCCAGTTTACTGACTTTTTAAATAAAGTTTGCAGTGGCAAGGGATGAGAGCATAGCGCAATCAGGATGTACATACAACCACACTATAGCTCTAACAGTTCCCGGGCATTTGCCAAAAACGAAAAACATGTTCATTTATTCTATTGTCGTATGCATTGTAAAGGTCTGAAGAGCTTCACTAACAAGTTGTCTGATCGCTACAGACGCAGAAGAAAGACTAATGCGTTTCAAGTGCACATGTGAACACGCGAACCCTATGTGAGTTACGTGTTTGCTTTGCTGTAAAGCAGGCGTTTGTGGGACCTCTTCTTCTGACGACGGGACAGCAGTTTGCTACGCTGATTTATACCTTGTTATTGTTCCTTCAAGTTCCAGACGTGTTATCCACTTCATAGGCTCTTTCCAACTCAAAAAAAAAAGGTATATAGTTCCATTAAGACAAGGTAGTGCCATCATTCGGCAGCTATAAACGTTCAAAAATTACTGGTATACATCAGATTCCCATGTTGTCCACTAAAACGTATCTATAACAGCGTCCCGATCTATCGGCTGTTTCGGGCTGCCACACAGTGCGTGAAGCACATTGCTAATTTATTGCCGACATGGTATAAGAAGTGATTGGGTTCTGGCAGGCGTTTTGAAGCGGCACCTCTTCTGAGTGTTCCATTCCCGACCGCCAGTGAGGATCCCTTGGCCACTTCATCTAGTTATTTAAAACACTCCCCACTGCACTTGAAGTAGCTGGTAGTCAGTGCGAGCTCCAAGTGCTGAACCAGAAGCGCTACCACCTGTTTGGCAACCCGAGAGCTTCTCATCAGTAGTATACGCAGAGGAAGTCCATTCACCCATTGTTTCACTAAATCATTACACTCATTACAAATTAACCCTTCCACCTTCCTAGTTCGTTTGTAAAAACAACTGCCTTAGTCTTAGAAACATTTATCTACACTCAATGTTCTTTACAACTGGTGTTCAGCTCTTTCAATATATTGTTTATTGGCTTCTCATTTTTATCTATTAACACCATGTCATTAGCAAATCTCATTCACTCGATTATCCTCCAACCTGTTTGCTGGAAGCAGATTTTAACTAAACCGTAATCATCTTCTTTCCGCTAGCAGTGTAGTGTGGTATTCACTTTTAGAGTTTAGATATTTCATTATTAGCTATCTCTGAGGTCAGGTGCTCCCCACAGTCGTCAATCGAAACCACGAGAGGGAGTCGTGTGCGCCAGCTGTCTGTAAATCGTATAAACTTCGTTCTGTGTGTTATCATACTTTGACTGTTTGTATAAGCCATCACGTCCGAATGCAAGTTCAGTTTTTCAAAGAGTCATCTTCGGCATTGGACCCTTACTTAGCTAGTACTTATAGCGAACCTCTCCCCCAGAGCAACGTCCCAAAAGACTGTAACAAAGTGCAGGTGGCTCCTTTGTGTAAGAATGGCAGAAGAATGGACCCAAAAAGTTACAGACCAGTCTGATACACTGCGTATTGTGGACGAAGGGCAACTGGAAGAAACCGTATTTATAGATTTCTGGAAAGCGTTTGACACGGTGTACAAGCAATAAGTTCACAGATATGTAAGTGGCTCGAACACCTCTTAAGTTATAGGTCCCAATATCTTGTTCTCGACAATGTGCGTTCACCAGTTTTACGGGTATCGTCTTGAGTGCCCCAAGGAAGCTTGATGGGACAGTTTTAGTAATTGACGGAAAGCCATCGAGTAAAACAGAAGTGATTTCTGGCTTTCCCCGAGGTAATGAAATATGCCCTTTGCTGTTCCTAATCTATATTAACGATTTGGGAGACAATCTGAGCAGCCGACTTAGGTTGTTTGCAGATGACGCTGCCGTTTATCGACTAATAAAGGTGCGACTGGTCCCGGCGGAAGTTCGAATCCTCTCTCGGGCATTGTTGTGTGTGTTTGTCCTTAGGATAATTTAGGTCAAATAGTGTGTAAGCTTAGGGACTGATGACCTTAACAACTAAGTCCCATAAGATTTCACACATATTCGAACATTTTTTTTTACTAATAAAGACATCATAAGATCAAAACAAATTGCAAAACAATTTAGAAAATATATCTGAATGGTGCGAGAATTAGCAGCTGACACTAAATAACGAAAAGTGTGAGGCCGTCCACATGAGTGCTAAAAGGAACTTGTTAAACTTCGGTTACACGATAAATCAGTCTAATCTAAAAGCCGTAAATTCGACTAAATACCTAGGTATTACAGTTACGAGCAACTTAAATTGGAAGGAACACAAAGAAATCCTTGTGGGGAAGGCTAACCAAAGACTGCGTATTATTTGCAGGACACTTAGAAAATGTATCAGAACTACTACACTACGCCTGTCCGGCCTCTTTGAGAATACTGCTGTGTGGTGTGTGAGCCTTACCGGGTAGTACTGACGGAGTACATCTAAAAAGTCCAAAGAAGGGCCGCACGTTTTGTATTATCGCGAAATATGGGAGAGAGTGCAACAGAAATGATACAGGAGTTGGGCTGGACATCATTAAAAGAAAGGCGTTTTTCGTTGCGACGGAATCTTGTCACGAAGTTCCAATCACCAACTTTCTCCTCCGTATGCGAAAATATTTTGTTGCCACCGACCTACATAGGGAGAAACGATCACCACGATAAAATGAGGGAAATCAGAGCTCGTACGGAAAGATATAGGTGTTCGTTCTTTCTGTGCGCTATACGAGATTGGAATAATAGAAAATTGTGAAGATGAAATGTAGAAAAAAATTAATTCTTGTGGATTGTCGTATGTCTGACCTTTGTATCTGTACAGTGAGTGTGCTAATGTGTGCAAACTTAGTTGTACAGGGCGTCAAACAAACAGTCTAAATAAATACACTCCTGGAAATGGAAAAAAGAACACATTGACACCGGTGTGTCAGACCCACCATACTTGCTCCGGACACTGCGAGAGGGCTGTACAAGCAATGATCACACGCACGGCACAGCGGACACACCAGGAACCGCGGTGTTGGCCGTCGAATGGCGCTAGCTGCGCAGCATTTGTGCACCGCCGCCGTCAGTGTCAGCCAGTTTGCCGTGGCATACGGAGCTCCATCGCAGTCTTTAACACTGGTAGCATGCCGCGACAGCGTGGACGTGAACCGTATGTGCAGTTGACGGACTTTGAGCGAGGGCGTATAGTGGGCATGCGGGAGGCCGGGTGGACGTACCGCCGAATTGCTCAACACGTGGGGCGGTGAGGTCTCCACAGTACATCGATGTTGTCGCCAGTGGTCGGCGGAAGGTGCACGTGCCCGTCGACCTGGGACCGGACCGCAGCGACGCACGGATGCACGCCAAGACCGTAGGATCCTACGCAGTGCTGAAGGGACCGCACCGCCACTTCCCAGCAAATTAGGGACACTGTTGCTCCTGGGGTATCGGCGAGGACCATTCGCAACCGTCTCCATGAAGCTGGGCTACGGTCCCGACACCGTTAGGCCGTCTTCCGCTCACGCCCCAACATCGTGCAGCCCGCCTCCAGTGGTGTTGCGACAGGCGTGAATGGAGGGACGAATGGAGACGTGTCGTCTTCAGCGATGAGAGTCGCTTCTGCCTTGGTGCCAATGATGGTCGTATGCGTGTTTGGCGCCGTGCAGGTGAGCGCCACAATCAGGACTGCATACGACCGAGGCACACAGGGCCAACACCCAGCATCATGGTGTGGGGAGCGATCTCCTACACTGGCCGTACACCACTGGTGATCGTCGAGGGGACACTGAATAGTGCACGGTACATCCAAACCGTCATCGAACCCATCGTTCTACCATTCCTAGACCGGCAAGGGAACTTGCTGTTCCAACAGGACAATGCACGTCCGCATGTATCCCGTGCCACCCAACGTGCTCTAGAAGGTGTAAGTCAACTACCCTGGCCAGCAAGATCTCCGGACCTGTCCCCCATTGAGCATGTTTGGGACTGGATGAAGCGTCGTCTCACGCGGTCTGCACGTCCAGCACGAACGCTGGTCCAACTGAGGCGCCAGGTGGAAATGGCATGGCAAGCCGTTCCACAGGACTACATCCAGCATCTCTACGATCGTCTCCATGGGAGAATAGCAGCCTGCATTGCTGCGAAAGGTGGATATACACTGTACTAGTGCCGACATTGTGCATGCTCTGTTGCCTGTGTCTATGTGCCTGTGGTTCTGTCAGTGTGATCATGTGATGTATCTGACCCCAGGAATGTGTCAATAAAGTTTCCCCTTTCTGGGACAATGAATTCACGGTGTTCTTATTTCAATTTCCAGGAGTGTATGACCCCGGCCGTGTAAGGCAGCTAATATCTGGTGTGGACCATAACAGAAATAATTATAAATGCCGTAGTCACGTACCTAGGATGCATGAATTAATAAAAATAAAAGTTTGGGTTCTATTCTATAAAAACAGCGTAGCTATTCCCTTTTTTATTCTACATATAACTTATCAACTGTTGCTTTCAGAGATCAAGTGATAAACAACAATCATATTCAATTATTTTTGTCACTTAGTAACAAAATATTTAATTCTTTGATAATTTGGAATGACGATTATTAAAAACTATATCTCTATATGTGAACATCTTTTTATCACTGGAAAGAATGAATGTAAGAAATCCTTATCAGCTCATTTAAATCTAAGTTGTCATCGCTGGTCAATGCACTGAGTTGGTGGAGAATAAATTTTATTTTTGAACCAATGAAAAAACTCCCATATACTCAATGTCAGGGTAGGTTAGTGAGCTTTTGACATTCAATGGTCAAAGTGTATGCAAGTTGGAGTGAGCCAAATCTTGACTCAACATATACTGTGAACTAATGCACAATTGTACTTTACCAAGTAGCATCTGCAACAGCATTGTCTCCATGCTGTATCTGAAGAGCCAATTCCCTACTCTGGCCTTGACTGAATTCACTCAGTTGCAACTTTCTTGCGTTACGTAGAAAGTTAATCTTTCCCTAGTCTAAATAGTGACTATTGCACACTCGCTATGGGTTGGTGCGATGTGTACAATTTTTTTGTCCACAAAATTTCTATTTGTCGCCTTGATACATTACTCCACACAAAGCAAAGCTCTCAATGCCCTCGCTTATTTCCACACACGTTTGCGGCCCGCCACGAGACAAGAGAGAGATATAGAAATTTTAGGTCTGAAAATGCTTTTATATAATGGGGATCTCCCAACCGTGCCGCTTCTGTGTCGCCTAGTATGGCTTCAGCCAATCACCGTCTCGCTAGAGGTTAATACATTCTTATTTTCCTTGCTGGGTCGCAGCCTAGCCCTGTTAATAACGTGCAGCCACTTCGCCTCGGACCTGGCCTTATTTACGTTGTTCTTGTTGTGGTCTTCAGTCCAAAGACTGGTTTGATGCAGCTCTCCATGCTACTCCATCCTGTGCAGGGTTCTTCACCTCCCAGTACCTACTGCAACCTACATCCTTTTGAATCTGTTTAGTGTATTCATCTCTTGGTCTCCCTCTACGATTTTTACCCTCCACGCTGCCCTCCAATACTAAACTGATGATCCCTTGATGCCTCAGAACATGTCCTACCAACCGATCCCTTCTTCTGGTCAAGTTGTGCCACAAATTTCTCTTCTCTCCAATTCTATTCAATACCTCCTCATTAGTTTTGTGATGTACCCATCTAATCTTCAGCTTTCTTCTGTATCACCACATTTCAAAAGCTCCTATTCTCTTCATTGTCCACATTTCACCTCCATAAATGGCTACACTCCATACAAATACTTTCAGAAACGACTTCCTGACACTTAAATCTATACTCGAAGTTAACAAATTTCTCTTCTTCAGAAACGCTTTCCTTGCCATTGCCAGTCTACATTTTATACCCTCTCTACTTCGACCATCATCAGTTACTTTGCTCCCCAAATAGCAAAACTCCTTTACTCATTTCGTAATCTAATTCCCTCGGCATCACCCGACTTAGTTCGACTACATTCCATTACTTTCGTTTTTGTTTTGTTGATGTTCATCTTACATCCTCCTTTCAATACACTGTCCATTCCGTTCAACTGGTCTTCCAAGTCCATTGCTGTCTCTGACAGAACTACAGTGTCATCGGCGAACCTCAAAGTTTTTATTTCTTCTCCATGCATTGTATTTACTACTTCGCATTTTTCTTTTGTTTCCTTTACTGCTTGCTCAATATACAGATTGAATAACAATGGGGATAGGCTAAAACCCTGTCTCACTCCCTTCCCAACCACTGCTTCCCTTTCGTGCCCCTCAACGCTTATAACTGCCATCTGCTTTCTGTGCAAATTGTAAACAGCCTTTTGCTCACTATATTTTACCACTGACACTTTCAGATTTTGAAAGAGGGTCAAGATTGCCAAAAGCTTTCTCTAAGTCTACAAACGCTAGAAACGTAGGTTTGCCTTTCCATAATCTATTTTCTTAGATAAGTGTTAGGGTCAGTATTGCCTCACGTGTTCCAACATTTCTATGGAATCCAAACTGATCTTCCCCGAGGTCGGCTTCTACCAGATTTTTCATTCGTGTCCACAGCTCGTGGTCGTGCGGTAGCGTTCTCGTTTCCCACGCCCGGGTTCCCGGGTTCGATTCCCGGTGGGGTCACTGATTTTCTATGCCTCGTGATGACTGGGTGTTGTGTGCTGTCCTTAGGTTAGTTAGGTTTAAGAAGTTCTAAGTTCTAGGGGACTGATGACCATACCTGTTAAGTCCCATAGTGCTCAGAGCCATTTTCCATTCGTCTGCAAAGAATTCGCGTTAGTATTTTGCAGCTGTGACTTATTAAACTGATAGTTCGCTAATTTTCATATCTGTCAACACCTGCTTTCTTTGAAATTGGAATTATTATATGCTTTTTGAAGTCTGAAGGTATTTAGCCTGTCTCATACATCTTTCTCACTACATGGTAGAGTTTTGTTAGGCCTGGCTCTCCCAAGGTTGTCAGTAGTTCTAATGGAATGTTGTCTACTCCCGGGGTCTTGTTTCGATTTAGGTCTTTCAGTGCTCTGTCAAACTCTTCACGCAGTATCGTATCTCCAAAGTCATCTTCATCTAAATCCTCTTCTATTTCCATAATATTGTCCTCAAGATCATCGCCCTTGTATAGACCCTCTATATACTCCTTCCACCTTTCTGCTTTCCCTTCTTTGCTTAGAACTGGGTTTCCATCTGAGCTCTTGATATTCATACAAGTGGTTCTCTTTTCTCGAAAGGTCTCTATAATTTTCCTGTAGGCATTATTTACCTTACCCATAGTGAGATGTGCCTCTACATTCTTAGATTTGTCCTCTATCGATCCCTGCTTAGCCATTTTGCATTTAGCCGGCCGTGGTGGCCGAGCGGTTCTAGGAGCTCAGTTCGGAACCACGCGACTGCTACGGTGGCAGGTTCGAATCCTGCCTCGGGCATGGATGTGTGTGATGTCCTTAGGTTAGTTAGTTTTAAGTAGTTCTAGGCTCTGGGGGACTGATGACCACAGACGATAAGTCCCATAGTGCTCAGAGCCATTTGAACAATTTTGCATTTCCTGTCGATTTCATTTTTGAGACGTTTGTATTCCTTTTTGCCTGCTTCATTTACTGCATTTTTATATTTTCTCCTTTCATCAGTTTAATTCAATGTCTCTTCTTTTACCCAAGGATTTCTACTAGCCCTAGTCTTTTTACCTACTTGATCCTCTGCTACCTTCACTATTTGGTTTCTCAAAGCTACCCATTCTTCTTCTACAGTATTTCTTTCCCCCATTCTTGTCAATCGTTCCCTAATGCTCTCCCTGAAGCTCTCTACAACCTCTGGTTCTTTCAGTTTATCCGGGCCCCATCTCCTTAAATTCCCAAATTTTAGCAGTTCCTTCAGTTTTAATCTACAGTTCGTAACCAATAGATTGTGGTCAGAGTCCACATATGTCCATGGAAATGTCTTACAATTTAAAATTTGATTCCTGAATCTCTGTCTTACCATTATATAATCTATATGATACCTTCTAGTGTCTCCAGGCTTCTTCCATGTATACAACCTTCTTTTATGATTCTTGAACCAAGTGTTAGCTATGATTAAGTTATGCTCTGTGCAAAATTCTACCAGACGGCTTCCTCTTTCATTTCTTAGCCCCAATCCATATGCACCTACTTTTTTTCCTTCTTTCCGTTTTCCTACTGTCGAATTTCAGTCACCCATGACTATTAAATTTTCGTCTCCCTTCACTACCTGAATAATTTCTTTTATCTCATCATACATTTCTTCAATTTCTTCGTCATCTGCAGAGCTAGTTGGCATATAAACTTGTACTACTGTGGTAGGCGTGGGCTTCGTATCTATCTTGGCCGCAATAATGCGTTCACTGTGCTGTTTGTAGTAGCTTAAAAAATGGTTCAAATGGCTCTGAGAACTATGGGACTTAACATCTGAGGTCATCAGTCCCCTAGAACGTAGAACTACTTAAACCTAACTAACCTAAGGACATCACACACACCCATGACCGTAGTGGTCGCGCTGTTCCAAACTGAAGCGCCTAGAACCGCTCGGCCACACTGGCCGGCTGTAGTAGCTTACCTGCATTCCTATTTTCCTATTCATTATTAAACCTACTCTTGCATTACCCCTATTTGACTTTGCATTTATTACCCTGTATTCGCCTGACCAGAAGTCTTGTTCCTCCTGCCACTGAACTTCACTAATTCCCACTATAACTTCATCCTATCCATTTCCGTTTTTAAATTTTCTAACCTACCTGCCCGATTAAGGGATCTGACATTCCGCGCTCCGATCCGTAGAACGCCACTTTTCTTTTTCCTGACAGCAACGTCCTCCTGAGTAGTCCCCGTCCGGAGATCCGGATGGAGGACTATTTATCTCCGGAATATTTTAACCAAGAGGACGCCATCATCATTTAACCATACAGTAAAGTTGCATGCCCTCGGGAAAAATTACGGCTGTAGTTTCCCCTTGCTTTCAGCCGTTCTCAGTACCACAACAGCAAGGCCGTTTTGGTTAGTGTTACAAGGCCATATCAGTCAATCATCCACACTGTTGCCCCTGCAACTATTGAAAAGGCTGCTGCCCCTCTTCAGGAACGACACGTTTGTCTGGCCTCTCAACAGACACCCCACCGTTGTGGTTGCAGCTACGTACGGCTGTCTGTAGCGCTGAGGCGCGCAAGCCTCCCCAACAACGGCAACGTCCATGGAACAATGGAACATAGGGGGGGGGGGGGGCTGTTTATTTACGTTAAAAGGAATAATTTATTGTTCTTGCCTTATCCCTTTCTGTGCTGAAGCTCGCCGTTCTCTTACTAAATGGGAGTTTTACGATATCATTAACCACCTGCTTAGTTTATCTCCAAACATGCCCATATTCGTAGAGATTGTTTTGTTAGTATTTGGTACACGAGATTAACTCCAATTGCCTTTGCTGATATAATTATTATTTTCTGAGGATCTCATACTGTATCATCCTGTCGTCATGGATCAAGCTCATGTAAGATCCGTAAAATCCAGACAGCTTGCAAGATGTGTTGGAAAGACAAACCCATAGTGTTTGGGTACTGCAATATTAATGTCCTGCTTGACAACCTCATTTTATTTAAATATCTGGGCGTAACGTTGCAAAGTGTTATGAAGTGGAACAAGCATGGGAGGACTGTGGTAGGAAAGGTGAATGGTCGACTTCGGCTTGTTGGGAGACTATAGGAAAGTGTGGTTCATCTGTAAAGGATATCTTATATAGGACGCTAGTGCTAGCTATTCTTGATTACGGCTCGAGGATCTGGAATCTGTACCAGGTTGGATTGAAGGAAGACATCGAAGCCATTCTGAGCAGGCTGCTAGATTTTATTGGTTCGAACAACACGCAAGAGTTGCTTTGGAAACTCAAATGGCAGTTCCTGGAGGGAAGGCGATGTTCTTTTAGAGGATCACTACTTAGAAATTTAGAGAACCGACATTTGAAGCTGGTTGCAGAACAATTCTATTGCCTGCAATACACACTGCACATAAGGTCTTCAAAGATAAGATACAAGAAATTAGGGATCAAACTGAGGCATATAGACAGGCTTTTTTCCATCATTCTATTTGCGAGTGCAACAGGAAAGTAAGTGAATAGTAGTGGTACAGGGTACCTTCCGCGGAATGTCGATTCGATGTAGATGTAGACGTATATTGTGCTCTGTGATGAAGAATTTGGGAAACAAAGGAGTATTTGTGGAGACAACAGTGGGAAACCTCCTAAAATCCACTGTCACGCTGTGTACTTTTGTTAATATGCCATGTGAAAACGATTTACGCCTTGCTAACCTTTCTCTCACAAACTAGTAGGCTGTGCATTACGTTGTACGAACAGTTCTTTTAGGTAGAGTATTAATGACCATTGTTTTGGCAATTTTTAATTTTTGCATGACTTTCAGAGACGTTAGTTAGAATTTACTGATTAATTCGGTGTACAATTTATGAAATTTTAGTAAGTGGAGGTATATTTAATTTAATTAGTTACGTAAGACTTTTTTTAGAATTTGATAAACCATTGCTCCATTCAAAAATCACTGGAAGTATAATTAATTAGTTATGTACTACTTTTTTAGGATTTGATAAACAATTGCTCCATTAAAAAATAATATCTCAACAACAATAACGGCTAAGAGGCTGTGGTGTTATTTAATTCTAATGGCAATTCTTGTTGCGTAAGTTCGTAGAAGCAGCATAATAGTTGTGATTTTTATGTACGCTGAACATGCGATAATCTTGGTATAACAGAGGAAGTAGTAATATTTGACGGCAAGGCTATTAGGAGTCGTCTGCTAGACAATACCATCAATTAACTATCAGAATACTATGTTCAAGTAACGAAAATAATCCACATGGTATAAAGAAAGCTCCGTAGACAATCTTTTACATAAAATATCAATAGATGACTAGCGAGTGGTGTAAAATACACAGCTCAACAGACGTTTGGAGTATCATAGAGTTTTGTACAACGACTTCTTATAGTACTCCCACTGAGCTTTATGCAATACCTTATTAACAAAATAAACATAATTTCTTCTGCAAACAAGAAAGATTTTGGTTACTTACAAAATATCGTTACAAAACAAAGCAGGTTCTGTCCTTTGTGTACATCTTGGAAACAAAAGCAGTAAAAATGTTTATCTCATGATGACCGTCATCAGTCTTTGGTAGTGACTATGTCCTCTACGCTCCCGAATGAGTTCATCCATTCTGCAAGGCATGCTCTGGATGAGACCATCAAGTTTATCTTTGGGTATGAGGTCCCACCCCTCAACGGCAGCTTCAGATAAGTCCTGAAACTTGTCAGGTGGATTCGGATGCCGTGCATAGGCTACCTTCAACAGGTCCCATGCAAGCTCAATTGCATTCATATCTGGGGACTGTGCTGGTCATTGGATTCAGCTGATGCTTCACCTTTGAAGACACCGAGGCACTGCTACAGTAAGGAGCAATCAAGCAGGTTAAAGTTGTCGTCGACTTCACGTCTGTAGGGCCTTACAAGCGATTGTAGGACCTCTTGGAGGTATAGGGGACCAGTCATATTGCTTAGAGCGGTCTGGCATCCCATCAGTGTTGCTGCTCGGAACAAACTCTAAAATGTATAGTGTCTGGACGCAAACCGATACTGATCTTGTCAAAAAAAAATGACATTACTCCACTCTGCAATAGTCCAGTGTAGTCCAGTGTTGACGTGCAAGAGCCCAGGTCTTCCGATTCCGTCGGTCCCGTTGGTTGAGGCAAAACTTCCCATTGGTCTCCAGATCACCCGTATGCTATCTTCTACCCACTGTTGTGTCTGAGATACAAATTCCTGTTGACCGGGAGGAATCGTTTGCAAGATTTCTAGCGGTTGAGAGTGCGGCACTTGCGAGCCGATAGTTGGAGGAAACGATTCTGCATTGGTGTTCTCATACGAAGGCGACCACTGTGAGGTCAATCGTTCAGATCTCCTGCCTCTCTGTACTTTCTCCACATCTAAGACACACATCCTTGAATGACCTGTAACCATCTGGCAATATCTTGCTATGTATGACCTGCTGAAAGTAAAGCCACTATCCTGACTCTATCAAAGTGTTGTATGCCCCTAAGTGACACGCTGCTGCAGTGCCGAACACAAAGTGAATGAAGGTGATGTAGATAATGACTGCTCGTGGTGTGCCGCTGCGGCAGTGGTGTGTTTACATGACTGGAAAATGATTACACAGCATGCCATTGGTAAACACCGTCCAGTATATAGAAGTCGAATCATTTGTAGCTTTAGATAAGTTTCCTCACAAGAATTATTCACCTGAGGCTACTAGAGTTTATAGAGATCTGAAAAATCCACATCTACTCAAGAAATTTCTGACAGGGAAAATACAAAATGTGAAAGAGTCATTGAACAATGTCCTTTGGACAAGAGTACCTAAATTGTATTTGCGGTGTTCCATACTTTATGGCTTCGTGTGTACATTTAATGATGATAATATTGGTAGACTAAGGCTTGGAGCAAGGAGTTATGACTGACTGGAATACGCCAACTATATTGGAGGAACTAGACAAGGAGCGAATCGACAAAGTTGAGCTACAAGCCTAAAAGAGAGGATGCGTTCAGACAATGTAGATCATTAAGACTACAGTGCTGCGGCGTTTTAACTGTTGTTTCTATTAGAATGTGTGTTTTAATCTAAATTAATTTGTAATTACAATTCTGGAAAATAGAATTTTGGTAGACGAATGATCCGTTTTCTCATGAGCTATAGAATACAGACTCTTGATTTTTTTTACAATTAAACTATAATACGCTTTTGATACTATACCTCTCAGATAGTAGAAATCGTCTGTATATTTTCACTAAATTCACAATCCTTTAACGAAAAATATATTACGAGGTGTGTTTTCTAAGTGAGTACCGTTTTGAAATTAAAAAAAGACATGCTAAGATATCACAATAATTTTATTTTTACATGAAAGCCTGTACCTTATCTATTTTTCTACATAATTTCCGTCAATATTTAGGCACTTGTCATAACGTTGTACCAGTTTTTGAATACCCTCCTCATAGAGGTATACCGCCTGACTTCTTAACGACTGCATCACCACTGTTTTGACTTCGTCATCGTCTTGAAGACGCTGACCGCCCAGGAGTCACTGGGCGAAAGATCGGGGCTGTAATGATATAGAGTGTCCCATCGAAAAGATGTGATGAGATCTTTGGTCTGATTCGCCCCATGCGGACGGACATTATCTTGCAGCAAAACGATCCCCATGCTCAACTTCCATGGACTGTTGTTTTGATTCTGGTGTGACGTAGGCCACCTATGTTTCATCTCACGTAACAATTTGGTTTAAGAAATCATCACCGTCGTTGTGGTACCGCTCAAGGAAAGTCGATGTACTGTCTAAACGTTTGGTTTTGAGCACATCCGCCAACATTTTCGGTACCCAACGTGCGCACAGTTTTCGGTAATTCAAGTGCTCGGTCACAAAGCCACACAAAACACTACGAGAAACATTAGGAAAGTCATCCCGCTAGGAGGAAATCGTAAAGCGTCTGTTTTCTCTCACCTTATTGTCCACTTCCTGCACCAAACTTTCATTAACGACCGAAGGAAGCCCACTCCGTTGTTCATCATGCGCATTTCCCACTTCCATACCATTTCATCACTCATAATGTTTTATCCGTAAACTGCACAGATCTCACGATGAATATCGATCGCTTTGAGGCCTTTAGCACTAAGAAATCTTATAACAGCCCGTACTTCACAGTCGGCGTGACTTACGATTATCGGAGTCATCTTAAACACTCAGTACACAACGTAAACATGGAAGAATCAGACTGTAATGGCGTCAGTGAATAGATTAAGGTACAGGCTTTCATGTTAAAATAAAATTATTGAGATATCTTAGCACGTCTTTTTTTTAAATTTCAAAACGGTACTTACTTAAAAAACACGCGTCGTAAAAATGATACAACAGAATTTTTTTTTCCACGAATCACCTGTAAGTAACCTAAAAGGTTTCATTACGTTGCATGAAATAGTTCTTGAGAAAATGGATGACGACATTAGCAAATTTAACATTAGCGTGATGGGTCATTCGTACTCTTCTTAAGTAAAACATTTAAAAACGTATTAAAGAGTGTAGGCTAGTAATGAATTCAAAAGAGTATGTGGCACACTATAAATATACTCGCAGCTCTTTTGACGTGAAATGAAATGTATTAATGGAACACATCGCTTTCCGTCTCCTGCAGTGGTGCGGCTGTGTATCGCTGGAGGGTGGTTTTCACCGGAGAAAGGCTCGGCTCGGCCTTCAGGCCCTGCTGGCGAAGCGGGGACGCAGCACGGACGAGGGAGTGGTTCCATTAGTCGGCAACATTGTGCGATGTTTGTGGTGTGGCCCGCAGGGCGGCAAGATACGCCATCTGGCAGCTCGCCCATCCACTTCTTGCGGCTGTTGTGGGGTCGCCGTGTAGAGCCAATACAGCCTGTGGCTGCCGGAAGCAGCGAGGGCGTCGGCAACGCGTCGGGACCCGACTCCATACAACACACACTCCTTCACCATGCGTGTTTGTATGTGCGTGTGTGTATGTGTGTGTGTGTGGGGGGGGGGGGGGAGAGAGAATGAGAGAGAGAGGAACGGGGGAGGGGTCGGGGGAGACAGAGTGACGTACGCGGATGTGTCTGTGTTTTTGCGGGTGTATGTGTGGGGACAGGCTGATAGGGAGAGAGAGAAATGGAGAGAAACATAGCTAACGCTTCTTATAGTCATATGGCAGTAGATTGCAAACACAAAAAACATACAAAGTGTAATGCAGGGTGTTAGAAAAGGTTCATCCGATTTCACAAGAATATATCTTCTACGTCAGGGCCGGATCGAGAACATTTTTCCACCGAAGTGACATATCATATGGCGGCCCCATCTCCTTGTACACTTTCTCCCGTATCAGTTTTCGCTAATACTCATGCCCTGTAGGCATATTTCTCAATTTGGGCGCATTTATCACCTCTCTCCGCTTGGCCGTTTGTGTCGCTTGGCCTTTGAACCGGCCTCGTTCCACACAAAAGAAGATACCAACCTGAAGTTAATTTTAACTTTTGCAGCAGGCCATGAGACTAATGTGGTACGACTTTTCGGTTTTCGTGAGGTGTCTAACTTTCTCTCTAAACTATTACCCTCAAGGTTTTTAGTAAGTGTCCATCCAGCCATACTTTCCTTGTGACATTTTAGCCTATGCACTATAGTTTCGAAATACTAGCACATTTTAACTAAGTTGAAAAAGTCTTCGTGACTGTTAAGAAGTGAGCAGGTGAATGCGAATGGGAATGGTAAATGGCGAGTGTCATTTTAGACGAAGTTATGTTTAATAGTTTTAACTGTTTATTCGCCTCAGATAATTTTAGTATAGGCGTTAGTAAGCTCGTTCTTCGGCAGCCTAAATCTACGTACGCATACACAAAGTTTCGTGTATTCTCGAACGTCTGAAGAATACATTTGACGCAGTGCTATTGTATGAAACTGCATTTTACATGTTACAAAGTAACGCAAGACTATAATGTACTCGTTCGACTGTGTTCTGGTCGCCTGTGCATTATTACGAATCTGCGAGACAACGATGTCGACAGACACTGTTTGCGCCAACCAACAAACTTACGCTATTCAGTGAAACAGTCTGACAACAAGACTATTTCCTAAATAAAAAAAAGTTATTCTTTCGAAATAAGGTTAGTGATAATCCAGCTCTTTTAGTGATGTTTCCACGATCCTTTTTCATGTTCCTTTCGCTAACATTGTGCCATTATACTCTCTGTCGTTATTGTATCATTCTTTAGCATGTTTCTAAGCATTTCTATAAGGTTTTCATGTATGCTTTAATACCCGTATGAACCCGTTCAGAAGAGTGATGTTGGACTACCTTCAGTACTTACGTAATGTCTATGCTGGGAGTTTGAACATTGATGTTTCAAAATCGAAACCTTCTTCTTTCAAACATCGTAATATTGATGTTGAGGTCAAAATATTTATCTTAGATGTTGGCTAAAATTTAAGCTACTAATCGCTACTGTCAGCAGTTTTTTCATGATTTAAACGAATATTTTTCCTAACACGTCACGTAATGGCGTCATTGCATTGGTTCCAGGAATAGAAGCAGATTTAGGAAGAAAAATTATGGTCACATATTCAGATTAATTTTATTGAGAAGACAGAGTACCTGAGTTGATAACTACAGTCAAATGTATTGTAATGTGATTCAAACAAAATGTAATAGCAAGTGATCAGCAAAGTAAAAGTTCAGACCTCAAAATACTCTAAGTTCATGACGAATACACTGAACCAAGATTTAGATTATTGTGTATGTTATTTCAAGTTGGATAATAATTTATGGACATTTCTAAAGCTAGCAGACCATCCAGTAAACATTTGGAATATTAACGTCCTATGTGCTTACTGTTAAGTTTTTGGACGTTCATTCAACAATGCTGCTCCCACAAACGCTTTGCCTTTGTTCTGTCCTGCGGTACCAGCTGAATGTAAAATTGTGGTGCGCTTGATTTGTCAGCACACGGCACAGGAAAACTCCTGGTGTGTTCGGCAGTTGGTGCCAGGCCTGGTACTGTGGTCACTTTTTTGGTATGTCTGGTGCAGAATGTACAGTTGGTTAAAGTGCCGCTGTAGATAGTGTCCATCGTTCTGCTTTGTCTATCTGACGTTTGTTCATTGTGTTCCGTTACTGATGTCGCTGATGCTGTTGTGGTCTTTAGCCAGAGGACTTGTTTGATACAACTCTCCATGCTACTCTTTCCTGTGCAAGTCTCTTCATTTCCGAGTAACTACTTCAGCCTATATCCATCTGAATCTGCTTACTGCATTCATTTCTCGCTTTCTCTCTATGTTTTTACCCCCTACATTTCCCTCCACTACTAAATTGGTGATCCTTTGATGCTTCAGAATGTGTCCTATCAACCGATCCCTTCTTCTAGTCAGATTGTGGCTTTCTCCCCAGTTCTGTTCCGAATCCCCACGTTATTTACATGTACTACCCATAATTCGCATTCTTCCGTGGCTACATTTCAAACAAATACACTCCTGGAAATTGAAATAAGAACACCGTGAATTCATTGTCCCAGGAAGGGAAAACTTTATTGACATATTCCTGGGGTCAGATACATCACATGATCACACTGACAGAACCACAGGCACATAGACACAGGCAACAGAGCATGCACAATGTCGGCACTAGTACAGTGTATATCCACCTTTCGCAGCAATGCAGGCTGCTATTCTCCCATGGAGACGATCGTAGAGATGCTGGATGTAGTCCTGTGGAAAGGCTTGCCATGACATTTCCACCTGGCGCCTCAGTTGGACCAGCGTTCGTGCTAGACGTGCAGACCGCGTGAGACGACGCTTCATCCAGTCCCAAACATGCTCAATGGGGGACAGATCCGGAGATCTTGCTGGCCAGGGTAGTTGACTTACACCTTCTAGAGCACGTTGGGTGGCACGGGATACATGCGGACGTGCATTGTCCTGTTGGAACAGCAAGTTCCCTTGCCGGTCTAGGAATGGTAGAACGATGGGTTCGATGACGGTTTGGATGTACCGTGCACTATTCAGTGTCCCCTCGACGATCACCAGTGGTGTACGGCCAGTGTAAGAGATCGCTCCCCACACCATGATGCCGGGTGTTGGCCCTGTGTGCCTTGGTCGTATGCAGTCCTGATTGTGGCGCTCACCTGCAAGGTGACCATCATTGGCACCAAGGCAGAAGCGACTCTCATCGCTGAAGACGACACGTCTCCATTCGCCCCTCCATTCACGCCTGTCGCGACACCACTGGAGGCGGGCTGCACGATGTTGGGGCGTGAGCGGAAGACGGCCTAACGGTGTGCGGGACCGTAGCCCAGCTTCATGGAGATGGTTGCGAATGGTCCTCGCCGATACCCCAGGAGCAACAGTGTCCCTAATTTGCTGGGAAGTGGCGGTGCGGTCCCCTACGGCACTGCGTAGGATCCTACGGTCTTGGCGTGCATCCGTGCGTCGCTGCGGTCCGGTCCCAGGTCGACGGGCACGTGCACCTTCCTCCGACCACTGGCGACAACATCGATGTACTGTGGAGACCTCACGCCCCACGTGTTGAGCAATTCGGCGGTACGTCCACCCGGCCTCCCGCATGCCCACTATACGCCCTCGCTCAAAGTCCGTCAACTGCACATACGGCTCACGTCCACGCTGTCGCGGCATGCTACCAGTGTTAAAGACTGCGATGGAGCTCCGTATGCCACGGCAAACTGGCTGACACTGACAGCGGCGGTGCACAAATGCTGCGCAGCTAGCGCCATTCGACGGCCAACACCGCGGTTCCTGGTGTGTCCGCTGTGCCGTGCGTGTAATCATTGCTTGTACAGCCCTCTCGCAGTGTCCGGAGCAAGTATGGTGGGTCTGACACACCGGTGTCAATGTGTTCTTTTTTCCATTTCCAGGAGTGTACTTTCAGGAAAGACTTCCTAACACTCACGCCTATATTTAGTGTTAACAAATTTCTCTTTTTTCAGATATTTTGTTGTTGCCATGGTCAGTCTACATACTATAACCTCTATATTTCGGCCATCATGAGTTACTTTGCTGACAAATAGCAGACCTCATCTGCTACTTTCTGTGTTTCTTGTCTTAATCTAATATCCTCAGCATCACTTGACTTAATTACACTACATTCCGCTATTATTGTTTTGATTTAATTGATGTTCATCTTATATCCTCATCGCAGTACGCTGTCCAGTCCGTTCATCTGCTCTATCAAGACATTTGCTGCCTTCAACAGAATTAAAGCGTCATAGACAAATCTCAAAGTTTTTATTTCTTCTCCCTGAACTTTAATTCCTACTTCCAATTTTGTCTTTGGTTTCCTTTACTGCTTTATCAGTGGAAAGACTGAATAACATCTGGGATAGCCTACATTCCTGTTTCATTCCCTTGTCAACACTGCTTCACTTTTATGCCCCTCGACTCATATAACTGCCGTCTGGCTTCCAACAAACGGTACAAGAGGTAAATAGTCTTCGCTTCCTGTAATTTTCCCGGCTACCTGAAGAATTTCAAAGAGGGTATTCCAGTCAGCATTGTCAAAATTTTTCACTAAATATAATCTACAAATGCTATAAATGCATGTTTCCTTCCTTTAACCTATCTTCTAAGATAAGTCGTAGGATCAGTATTGCCGCGTGCGTTCCTACATTTCTCCGAAATACAGACACATCTTCCCAGAGGTAGGCTTCCACCAATTTTTCCATTCTTCTGTAAGGAATTCGTGATAGTATTTTGTACCCATGACTCATTAAACAATAGTTCGGTAATTTTCACACCTGCTAACTACTGATTTCTTTGCGTTTAGAATTATTGCATTCATTTTGAAATCTGCAGGTATTTCATCTACACTACTGGCCATTAAAACTGCTACACCAAGAAGAAATGCAGGTTATAAACGGGTATTCATTGGACAAATATATTGTACTAGAACTGAAATGTGATTACATTTTCACGCAATTTGGGTGCATAGATCCTGAGAAATCAGTACCCAGAACAACCACCTCTGGCCGTAATAACGGCCTTGATACGCCTGGGCATTGAGTCAAACAGAGCTTGGTTGGCATGTACAGGTACAGCTGCTCATGCAGCTTCAACGCGATACCACAGTTCATCAAGAATAGTGACTAGCGTATTGTGGCGAGCCAGTTGCTTGGCCACCATTGACCAGACGTTTTCATTTGGTGAGAGATCTGGAGAATGTGTTGGCCAGGGCAGCAGTCGAACATTTTCTGTATACAAAAAGGCCGGTACAGGACCTGCAACATGGGGTCGTGCATTATCCTGCTGAAATATAGGGTTTCGCAGGGATCGAATGAAGGGTAGAGACACGGGTTGTAACACATCTGAAATGTAACGACCACTGCTCAAAGTGCCGTCAATGCGAACAAGAGGTGACCGAGACTTGTAACCAATGGGACCTCATACCATCACGCCTGGTGATACGCCAGTATGGCGATGACGGATACACGCTTCCAATGTGCGTTTACCGCGATGTCGTCAAACACGGGTGCGACCATCATGATGCTGTAAACAGAACCTGGATTCATCCGAAATAATGCCGTTTTGCCATTCGTGCACTCAGGTTCGTCGTTGAGTACACCGTTGCAGGCGCTCTTGTCTGTGATGCAGCGTCAAGGGTAACCGCAGCCACGGTCTCCGAGATGATGGTCCATGCTGCTGCAAACGTCGTCGAACTGTTCGTGCAGTTGGTTGTTGCCTTGCAAACGTCCCCATCTGTTGACTCAGGGATCGAGACGTGGCTGCACGATCCGTTACAGCCATGTGGATAAGGTGCCTGTCATCTGGACTGCTAGTGATACGAGGCCCTTGGGATCCAGCACGGCGTTCCGTATTACCCTCCTGAACCCACCGATTCCATATTCTGGTAACAATCATTGGATCTCGACCAACGCGAGCAGCAATGTCGCGATACGATAAACCGCAATCGCGATAGGCTACAATCCGACTTTTATCAAAGTCGGAAACGTGATGGTGCGCATTCCTCCTCCTTACACGAGGTATCACAACAACGTTTCACCAGGAAACGCAGGTCAACTGCTGTTAGTGTATGAGAAATCGGTTGCAAACTTTCCTCATATCGGCACGTTGCAGGTGTCGCCATCGGCGCCAACCTTGTGTGAATGCTCTGAAGAGCTAATCATTTGCATATCAAAGCATGCTCTTGCTGTCGGTTAAATTTCGCGTCTGTAGCACGTCATCTTCGTGGTGTATCAATTTTAATGGTCAGTAGCGTATCTCATAAATCTTGCAATCCAGATGGAAGAGTTTTGTCATGGCTGCCTCTACAAAAGCTAGAAGTAGTTCTGACGAAATATCTGCTCCCAGGAACTTGTTTCGGCTTTGGTCTTTTAATGCTCTGTCAGAGTTTTCTCGCAGTATAATACCTCTCATCTCATCTTCACCTACATCTTATGACGTTGCTGTAATATTGTCTTAAGTTCATCTCCCTTATATAGACCCCCCATATACACCTTCTACCTTTTAGCTTTCCCTTCTGTGGTAAGTACAGGTTTTCCATATCAGCTCTTGATATTCATACAGCTGCTCCTCCTTTCTCCAAAGGCCTCTTCAGTTTTCCTGTAGGCGATATCCATCTTTCCCCTAGTGAAATACACTTCTAAAGCCTTCCTTTTACCTCTAGCCTTTCCTCCTTAGCCATTTCGCACTTACTGTCAATTTCATTTCTTGGACGTCTGTACTGCCTATTGTCTGCTTCATTTACTGTGTTTTTATATTTTCTCCTTTAGCAAATTAAATTCTATGTCTCCTATTTCTACTAGGCCTTTTCTTTTTACCTATTTCATCCTCTGCTGCCTTTATGTCTTAAAGTTAACCATTAGACTTTCAGTGTTCTAGTTAACTATTGCCTAATGCTCTCTCTGAAAATTTGAAAACATCTGGTTCTTTCACCCAAGTCAGGTCACATCTCCTTAATTTCCTACCTGTTTATTATTCTTCAATTCTTCAGTTCTAATTGTGATCAGAATCCATATTTACCCCTGGAAATGTCCTACAATTTAAAATATGGGTCTGAAATCTCTGTCTTATAATTGTGTAATAAATCTGTGACCTAACGGTGTCTCGTGGTGTCTTCCACGTACACAGCCTTTTTCATGAATCTTGAACAAAGTGTCAGCGACTGTTAAATTACGTTCTGTGCAAAATTCTACCAAACGGCTTACTCTTTCATTCCTTTCTCCCAGTCCATATTCACCTACAAATTTTCCTTCTCTTCGTTTTCCAACCGTCGAACTACACCCGCCAATCACAGTTAAATTTGCGTCTGCCTTAACACAGACACAAGCACACACACACACACACACACACACACATATATATATATATATATATATATATATATATATATATATATATATATATATATATATACCGTAATACATTTCCCCAATACCTTCGTCATGTCTGGAGCCAGTTGGCGAATAAAATTGCACTGCTGTGGTGACTACCATGATGTATTTGTTTACCCGCATTCCTATTTTTTTAATCATTACTACCCCTACAACTGCATTGACTTTGTGTTTATTACCCTGCATTCATCTGACCACAGATCATTTTTTTCCTGCCACCGAACTTCACTAATTCCCATTTTATCAAGCCTCAAACGGTTTCCCTTTTTAAATTTTCTAATCTACCTGCCCGATTAAGGAAGTCAACACTCCACCCTCCGATCTGTAGAACGCCCATTTTCTCCTGATAACGTTTTCCTTTGCAGTCCCTCCCCGGAGATTCGAATTGGGGACTATTATACCTCCGGAAGATTTGGTCCAAGCAGATGCAGCCATCATTTAACCATACAACAGAAATGTATGCCCTTGGGAAAAACTACGGCTATAGTTACCTATTACATTCAGCAGTTCACAGTACCAGCACTGCAAGGCCGTTTTACTTGATCTTACAAGGCCACATCATGTATTCATTCATACTGTTGCGCCTGCAACTAATGAAAAGCGTGTTGTCCCTCTTCAGGAACCACGCGTTTGACTGACCTCTCAACCGATATCTCTCAGTTGTGGTCCCAGCTGTGGTGCAGCTATCTGTTTCGATGAGTCTCTCAAGCCACCCCACCATCGCTGAGTTGCATAGTTCAGGGAGAAGAGGCGGGGGGGGGGGGGTGGTATGGTAACTGTGTTGTTATTATAGTCCATTAGTCTTGCCCCTTTTATGTAAGGTTTGGATCTCATTCCTGCCGTGCTTGACAATTTTTATATGGGCTGGTGCTATCCTCCGTTCTTTATGTTTTTGCTATAGGATGCATTTTTGCTTAAGGTGTCACTGCAGAGTGCGTCCTTCTGTCTGTGTTGTCCATCTGGTGTCTAGCCTTGACTGGGTGCCCTCGTGTTCCACTATTGGTAAGTGTTATTGTAGGTGATGATTCGTGCTCCTTTTATTGTAAAGCATGTATTTTAGTGGGGCCATGTACTGATATGTGATGCTATATTGTTGGTTCACAGCAACCAAAAGAATCTCGCTGTGCAGGTATTGCGAACTGCTGAAAGCATGGAAAAATTGCAGCCGTAATTTTTCCCGAGGGCACGTAATTCTACTGTTTGTTTATATGATGACGGTGTCTCCTTGGGGAAAAGATTTGGGGGGTAAAATAGTCCCCCATTCGGATCTCCGAGCGGGGACTACTCAGGAGTATGGCGTCATCAGGAGTAATAAAACTGGAGTGAAATGTCGGATCCCTTAAACGGGCAGGCAGGCTAGAAAATTTAAAAAGGGAAATGGATGGCTTGAAGCTAGAGATACTGGGAATTAGTGAAGTTCAGTGGCAGAAGGAACGACTCTTCTGGTAAGCTGAACACAGTGTTGAAGGTACGATGTCACATAGGGGTAATGCAAGAGTGGGTTTAATAACGAATAAAAAATAGGAATGCGGTTAAGCTACTATGAACAGCATCATAACCAAGATAGACACAAAGCCCACATCTACCACAGTAGTAAAATATTGTATGGTAACTAGCTCCGCCGATGATGAAGAGACTGGAGAGAATATGATGAGATAACAGAAAGTATTCAAATAGTTAAAGGAGACAAAAATTTCGTGCTAATGGAAGACTGGAATTCCATAGTAGGAAAAGAAGAGATGGAAAACTAACAGGAGAATATGGTCTAAGAGGATGGAATGAAAAAGGATGCTGCCTAGCAGAATTTTGGAAAGAGCATAAATTAACTATCGCTAACACGTAGTTTAAGAAACATGAACGAAGGTTATATACGTGGAAGAGACCTGGAGTCACCGGAAGGTTTCAGACAGATTGTGTAATTGTAAGACAGACATTCCGGAATGAGATTTTAAATTGTAAGACATTTCCAGGTGTAGTTGTGGACACTGGTCACAATTCATTGTTTGTGAACTGTAGATTGAAATTTAAGAAATTGTAGACAGGTAGGAAATTAAGAAGATGAAATCTGAAGAAGATGAAAGAACCAAAGGTTGTTGAGAGTTTCAGAGGGAGAATTACGCAACGGTTAACAGGAGCAGTGGAAAGGAACAGAATAGAAGACGAATGGATAGCTTTAAGAGATGAAATAGTGAAGGCAGCAGAGGATCAAACAGGCAAAAAGAAAATGCAGAGTAGAAATCCTTCGATAACATAGGAGATACTGAATTTAATTCATTAAATTATAAAATATAAAAATACAGCAAATGGAGCAGGCGAAAGGGAATACAAATGTCTAAAAATGAGACTGACAGGAAGTGCGAAATGGCTAAGCAGGAATTGATACAGGACTAATGTAGCGATTGAGAAGCACATTTCACTAGGACAAATACAGATAGCGCGTAAAGGAAAATTAAAGACACATTTGAAAAAAAGAGAAGCTGATGTACGAATATCAGGAGCTCAGATGGTAAACCAATCCTAAGCAAAGAACGAAAAGCTGAAAGGTGGAAGGAGTATACAGAGGGGAGATGAAAGCAATATTATAGAAGGCCAAGTGGACGTAGATGAAGATGAGATAGGAGATATGATACTGCGAGAAAAATTTGATACAGAACTCAAAGCCTTAGTCGAAACAAGCCCCCGGCAGTAGACGACGTGCTGTCAGAGCTACTGATACCTTTTAGAGAGTCATCCATGACAGAACTCACCTGGTATGCAAGACGTATGAGACAGGCGAAATACCTTCAGATTTCAAAAGGAATGTAATAATTCTAACTCCAAAGAAAGCAGTTTCTGACAGGTGTAAAAATTACCGAACTAACAGTTTAATAAAACGTGGTTGCAATATACCAACACGAATTCTTTACAGTAGAATGGAAAAACTGATGGAAGCCAACCTCCAGGAATATGTGTTTGTGTTCCGGAGAAATTTAGGAACACACGAGGCAATAGTGACCCTGCGACTTCTCTCAGAAGGTTACGAGAAGGTAATCCAGAGTGTACAGCATTTGTAGACTCAGAGAAAGCTTTTGACTGAGATACTTACTTTGAAATTCCGCAGCTATCAGGGTTAAAATAAGGGGAGCGAAAGGTATTTACAGCTTGTCAGAAACCATTCGGCAGTTGTATGAGTAGAGGGGCATGTAAGGGAAGCAGTGGTTGACTAGGGATGAGACAAGGTTATAACTTTTCCTCGACGTTATTCAAACTGTACACTGAGAAAAGAATAAGGGAAACAAAAGAAAAATTTGGTGTAAGAATTAAAGTTCAGGGAGAAGAAATTAAAACTTTGAGTTTTGATGATGACATTGTGATTCTGTCAGAGGCAGAAGAAGACTTCGAAGAGCAGTTTAACGCAATGGGCAGTGTATTAAAAGGAGGATATAAGATGAACATCAACAAAAGCAAAACGAGGATAATGGAATGTTGTCGAATTAAGTCAGGGGATGATAAACGGGCTTGCACAAGATTGAATAGCATGCAGAGCTGTATCAAATCAGCTTTGGACTGAAGACCACAACAACATCTACAACAAATTAATAAACTTAATTTTCTCTTTGGCAAACCCTCTATTGCAATCCTTTCTTTCTTCGTGGAAACTAGTCTCATTGAAAAAAAAATAGCTAGAGCAGGGGCTGCACATAAAATACTAAGTAACAGATTGAACACGGAAATTTTGGTTGATTCAATAATTTAGATTTGATACCGCACTGCAACAAACCGAAAATATTGAGTAATTTTTAATCCTTCAGTTACAAAGACATGGAAACATAATTTGTGCTATCATTAAAGAACATTTTACATACTTTAAAAATCTAACTAGATATACTCTAAGTGGCAGAAATAATGCACTATTTGAACTGCTTTCACAGGTGTTTATATAGACTCGACCATCAGCAAAGAGTGTCGATTTGGTACTCTTTATGCCAATATAAAGCTGCTAAACACAGTCTATCTCGATGCAGCCTGACTCTGTGTGTTCCCACACGACACCTTCATATAAATTCTAGTGGTTTCCTTGACGGTATAGATAAATTTGCGGTAAGTTGCCTAATGGCAACGCCATGCCATAGAGTATTAAGGGTCTATGCCTACATAATTTACAACCAAATTTCTATCCTCATTATCCTGAGCCACAAAATCTCTGACTGATAGCAATACTAGATTATGTGGCTATAGGGGAAGAGTTAACGTCGTTTCATTGATCCCCACCGACTATAAGTCTGTTGTGATTTGTGTCAGTCGAACTGTGTGAGAAAACTGATTGTGTTTTCCTTTGATTAAGATAAAACGCTTCTTGATCTGCTAAAGTATGATGAAGGTATTTCTGTAAGCAGTATCCAGTATGTTGCGGTTAGAAATTGTTTGTGGACAATTATGACAGCAAATAATATTTGATTAATTTACAGGAATGAATTAGAGTTAGGCCATGCATTTGTGGACAATTATGACAGCAAATAATATTTGATTAATTTACAGGAATGAATTAGAGTTAGGCCATGCATCTCGCTACCATTTCTGTCTGTATGCTGACTGAAGTGCGTCATTTTAGTAATGCTGTGCTGCATTGTCAGAAATATCATCCCCTTGTGCCACTGAGAAGGCTATTGACAATGGTGCAGCTTGACACAAAGTGCTACTGGAAACTTTGTCGCTATCATTTGGTGTGTGCAGTGGAAAAACTAATGCACCCCTATAAGGTAGGAATGGACGAATATTTTAGGGGTGATTGGTGCCGAATAATTGGTTGAGAGGCAAGCTCAGACACTGCATTACTTTTGGAAGGTTGGTGTTAATGTGTAAGGAACAATCTTTTGGATGTTTATATCATTGAGGCCTGAAGGTAAGCTAACTTTGTAAAATCCTACTAATAGGAATTTATATTTGCACTGGACTTATATGTCTTATTGCCAGTATTATGGAACTATGAATTGGAGTGATATCATTTATTCTTGTTGTAGCTGCAGTGTGACAATGCTACTGCGAGGATTATCTAGAAATTGAGTTCTGAGTGACGATGATGTATACGTAATTGTAAAACTTGCAGTTGTTCTCGGAACTCTTATGTTAGAAGAGGGTGGGTACCAGCTTCAGGAGGAGATTGTACTATGATTTAGCAGCACAAGGCACGTAAAATTCCAACCCGTTCGTCAGTTAGTGCTAGGGTTAGTGTTGCGACAGAGAGCCCATGAAATTCTAAGTAGCCAAGTGGGGAGCTACCGAGAGGCGACGAATATCTACGAGTAAGAGCCTAAGGTCATCTGACGTGTGACAGTGCAGCTACCAAAACGTGGATTAAGAGCCATGGGAGTGGACACCAATGGCAGGACAACACTTCGAGAGCGGCCTTGCTCCATGGCGGAAGTGCCGCCCAACCTGGACTTCGTCACAGAGTGTCTGGCTTCTGGAGACGGTCGACGAGCAGTGACACCGCGTGGTACCCAAACTTACGCCTGGGGAGGCAAGCTGCACCTAATAAGTTGACGTCACAAACGAATGCTCCCGTATGCAAGGAGCATAGGCTAGTTAGTCTTGTCTGGCCGCCTGACGGTTGGGAAGTAATTCAGGGTTGCATGTGCCTAGGGAGACGAGTGGCGGTCTCCTGCTGGTAGCATGTGAAGTGCCCCTATGTATGGAGGGTAGAGCAGCTGTTGTTACCTTGTGGAGCAGAAGAGAGTATCAGTCGGTGAACTGCCGAAGACGAAACACTCGACAGCAGGACAACAGAGTCGGCAGTGCGAGCAGTATGGGCAGAGTTGCAAGTTCACTTGTCCAGCAGAGGGGGATGTTGGAGAAATCTGGGCCTGATCTACTAGGTAGTGGCAACTTACAATCTACATTCAGGCATCGGTTCCTGATCTGAGTGGGCAGATTTTACCTGGCGTGTTGGCTCCAGTGAAGACTGTGCAGGTTGTATCCGTGTGGGTACTACCCACAGTGTGTGCTCTTGAATGGCGGTGCTCAGGAACTTTATTGTTCCGACAGTTACCAACGAGAATATCGTTTGTGCAGTCTTCAGTGGTCTAGCTGAGATCACCTGTAGTCAGTGATAGAAATTCTACGCATCAGTGATTTCCTTTTTACAGTTGGCTTCCGGGGGAGCCACGCCTGGTTAAGTTGTGCTTACCTGGGATACCTTCCGCTTGTGAATGCTTCTATGTAAAAATAGACCTCATGGGTGTGACCTTATATTACCGTCAGGTTATGTTTAACAACTTAAACGTTCTCACATGCCGTATTTAGGTACCATGTTTTACCATTTAGTGAAGCAGACCATCTTTCCCCACATTCCAGGGTTCTGTAGGCCTTTTTCTATGCTTGTTAAATTGGTTACCACTAGCTATTTGAGTTTTGAATTGCAGAATCAGCACAGTTAGCCGTAGCTTTTCCAGGTGTTCATTTCTCATATATATTAATTTAGGAAATTGTGCAATGTTCTTGTGTCCAGCAGTCATGTTTCATTAGTGTCCTTTTCCAGTTTGTATAGCACATCACTTGTAGGTTCGTTAATTTATATCGTACACACGTTTTTTTGTTAATGGAACATTTACTTAAGGTATTAGGATTTTTGTGAATTTGACGTTTAATGTAAGATGTACTGTTCATGTCTATTAGCTAGAGTTGAATGCAATAATATATTCCTGTTTTGTTATTTAATCTGATGCGCTCTGGTTATCTGGGTTGAATTTGAAGTTTATAAGTATCTACAATCCCACAACATCCAGCCACTTACCACTCTCAATGTTTCCCGCACCATGGCGAAATCGCAAAATTAACCCATTTAAAAAACGAGTTGCGACAACGGAAACTTCGTCGATTTTGATGGTGAAGACATATCGGCTCCTTTACAATTAAGGAAACGTGTTGGGTATCTTACACAGGCAACGTGATATATCTAAAAAGAAGAAAAGAAGAAGAATGTGAACAATGTACTAATTCCTCTTAGTCGACAAATACTGTCTTCACTTTGATAAAAGACTCGTATTGGAGAGGATGACGGTTCAAACTGGCGTCCAGCCATCCTGTTTTAGGTTTTCCGTAATTTCCCTAAATCGCTTCAAGTGAGTGCCGCCATGGTTCCTTTGAAAGGACATGGCCAACTTCCTTCCCCATCCTTCCCCATTCCCATGGGACCGATGACCTTGCTGTTTGGCTCCCTCCCCCAAGTAAACCAACCACTTTCACACAAAGTTCTGTAATAACTAATACCTTTCTCTGTGAGTTTTCGTTCAACATTTGAGTGAGTGAAGAAGAAGAAGACTTACATACTGAATGTGAGAGAAAAATTCTCGTTGATGACTCTATTACTCTCTCTTCGAACACCATTCGGGAGGACGACGGTTCAATCCCGTCTCCGGCCATCCTGATTTAGGTTTTCCGTGATTTCCCTAAATCTCTTCAGGCAAATGCTGGGATGGTTCCTTTGAAAGGGCACGGTCGACTTCCTTCCCCGTCCTTCCCTAACCCGAGCTTGCGCTCCGTCTCTAATGACCTCGTTGTCGACGGGACATTAAACACTAATCTCCTCCTCCTCCTCCTCCTCCTCTTCGAACACCGCAAATTATATGATTTAATAAACAAATTTTCATCCTCAGCTATTCCGTATCAATTGTGATACAAAATGAAAACACTTACCTACTGCTTGGTATGGGTCGTCTGTATAATGAAGGAATAATTTTCGATGAATAGGAGGGCTCAAAGCTGCTAAGTAAAATTGATGCCCTTCACGTATCTTCATTAATTCAGTATTGTTTCAGTAACAACTGCAACTGCAGTGTTAATGAAAAGATAAGCATGCTTTTACAAACCGTGTAAATCACGTTGCAGAATTATGGTTGGAGAACGACAGAGGATTTAAAAGAATTTGTTGATAATGATGAAGGTTTTACCCACTGCATCCCACTGAGAATGATACTACTGTTCGCAGAGGTTTACAGGACGATTGCCGGCCGCGGTGGCCGAGCGGTTCTAGGCGCTCAGTCCGCAACCACACGACTGCTACGGTCGCAGGCTCGAATCCTGACTCTGGCATGGGTGTGTGTGATGTCCTTAGGTTAGTTAGGTTTAAGTAGTTCTAAGTTCAAGGGGATTGATGACCACAGATGTTAAGTCCCATAGTGCTCAGAGCCATTTGAACCATTTTTGAACAGGAGGATTATTTTAACCGCTCAACATTAAATTGTACTCATTCGCCGCAGGCAAGACATCAATGTTATCATTTCTTGTTAAGCAGACACCAAGTCGAAAACTATATTCGAAAACATGTACTGGAAAATCCGTGAATACGAGTGTCCGAGAACGAACAAATACAGCTCTAGAAATATTTGAATTTTTCAATTAAACAGGAAGTCTATTTCCAATTACTGAAGCATTTTTGATGCAAAAAACTGATCTGAGTTCAACGTATATCCAAATCCGTCTAAATATCGTGAGTAGAACTCTTCACTCTATTTTAGTTTGAAGAACACTGCGAAAGTTTATGAAATGTATTGTAGTTTTCTGTCACAATGGACGGGAATAAATGGAGGAATAAGGAGAAATCCACCCAGTAGTTGTACTGAGTTTCAGAAGTGCTATACATATTTTATCGATTGTTCGCATCAAAATAAAAAAACATTGAAACAGTCGTCGTTTATAAGAGAATAGAAATGCAAGCAGGAACACCATTCTCAAGAATACTATAACATAATACCTGTTTATTCATGACTATGTTATAGGAATGACGCCTTCATTCAGTAGGGTAACAAAATGTACACTTATGTAAGTGATTAAATGCTGTTAGTTCATAAAAGGAAAGGAGCATTGGATATTTGAAAGTTGGTGAAATAAAGAAACAATGTTTTTTTGCACTTGACAGAGAATCGCTTCTATGTCTGAGGCAGCGCGACCATTCAGAATTGACACACAGTGAATGGTGAAAGGTATTGGTCACAAATTCGTTTAGTGACGCGTTTCGATACATCTTCATCAGACATATTTATGGAAAAAAGAAACACAACATAAAGAAGATGCCTCAAGAAAAGTGTGTACACTGTGCACAGCAGTTTCCATCAATACTTACAACTAAGTTCATAAACAAACCGCACAAAACTGGGCACATATAGTACTGACAATACAGCTCTCATGTAAGTGGCACAACGTGCCAAATCGAATTTATATCGATAAATGGAGTGGTAAGAGAAACAATTCCCGTCCACATACAGCGTTAGAAATCGTACAGATAATAGCTGGCTATCAAAGAAGGTAACCACTAGGAAGTCATTCAAGGCATCTATCGATTACCTACTATATTAATTTGAAAGCCTGAGAGGTACCATTACATTAATTAATAGTTATAACAAAATACACTGTCTTCATGCAGGATGATAACTGCTAAAAGTTACAAAACGAGAGGAATTATTAAATTAAACGTAAATTAAAACCAAGTGCAATATATAAATGCAGAAACACTAAGACATAGTTTCATAAACAATTACAGCATATTGCCTAATAAAATATATTACAGTCTGTGGTAACATAGTTTTTTGTTTACCAAAGTTTATGCAATAGTAAAACGGAAAAAATTTCTAAACACATTATAAAATAATGTGGCGTATCAGTGTTAAAATATGAAAACACAGACCGGAAGCTGACAACATAACTCACTAAAAGCTTCCAAACAAGCTTTGACAAAAAGTTAAATTTGAAGCCATGCTGAATCCAATAGACAGAAGAGGAAGCAATCTATATCGAGGCTAAATGTAGTCAGCAAAATTATCATGCCACAAAATGACATGTGTATCGTATCACCCATAAAATGAAGAAAACGTTAGCTACAGGATCGTATAAGGATGCAGTGTCAATCCGTGACGATCCTTTGAGGACTGAAGTCAGCCGGAGTGTTACAAATGGTCTTCAGTTTATTTTGCGCTGCATGTGTGTTGTTATCGTGATACTTCGGCTTTCACTTTTGCACGGTTCATATAATTTTATTTTCTTCTGTGACACAATGTCATGATTACTCCATCGTTAATATTGTTATATTTATTTTTTTAAGGTTTCCTGTTTTACAGTTGACACAATGTGCATGTTATACTATAGCAGAATGATTTTGCTGACTATACTTGGCCTTAATACACAGTACTCTTATTTCTTTGCCTCCTATTGCCATTCCTTTGTACTGTATTATTTTATTTTGCATTTCTTGATTTTTACCACAACTATGTCTGATGATGTTTCGAAACGTGTCACTAAATTAATATCCTACCAAATCATTCCACTGTTCATTGTGTGCCAAAGGAACAATACCTTTTTGTTCTCCAAGAAATTTTGTAGGCTATGTTTTTACTCAGACTGGGTGGGTTTTGCTTTCTGCGAAACTATTCCCATTTGTTGCAACAGTGAAGGAAGTTATGTCATATATCAGTACAGATCGTGTAGTAAGGCTTCAAGGTACCGTTTTCCTTCTGACTGTTGGTTCAAGCTGTAGTGCTCCATCAGAATTCGTAGAACTCACACAACGTCGCCAGTACGTACTCATTCCTCGAAGATGGAGACACCACTAAGGACGTAGGCTGATAATGAACCCATTTCTCGTAATTTCTCGCTCGCAGCCCATCTAAAAGTAATATATAAGTTCTGACAAGATTCCCGTCTCAGTTCTCTTCTCCTCGCAGCTGTGCGCGCATTGCGGGGGACAGACATCTTATTCAAAGTAAGGGAAACTTCTCTCAGGCTTCGGTGGGGAGTTTTAATTTTTGGTAGTGTGACATTTTGCACTGATCTGCTATCTTTCGTAGAATCATATACAACATCCTTCTCGATTGACAATGTTTCCGCCCTACAGAAGATCAATTTGTTCCAAAGGAACTTGCATTTCGGATGTTGTGGGGTTCTCATGGCAATGTAGCTGCTTCTGATTATTTCATTCTACGTTGAACAATGCCCTACAATGAGCTGCATAAGATTCCAGCAAAATAATGAATGGAAATTAATCACCACACAGTACTGGCTCATGTGGTGTGTCATAGCAGACCTCGCTGCTTGCCATCAGTCACGTGTGTTCGTTAAGTATCTGGGGAAAGTTCAGTGGGTTGAAGACGTGATGTCAGAATATGGCGTCCTGCTCTGTGAGTGAATTTGGCTATTGACAGGTGTGGGTCAATGAGTTAAGCGTTAAGTTGTTGAATCAGTAGTGGCAGGATTGCCACTTCATAGATTTCCCATTTGACACCAGTGAGGGAGAAGAACTAGGGAGAGTGGAGAGACCAATGGGAGGGGGTTTTGTGAGACGTCAAGTTCGAGGTTAAATGTAAAATATCAAAATGATCCAAGGTCGCTGCTGCATTCCCCCTGAGAACAATGGTCACAGACTTACTGACTCCTGATGCGAAGAAAGAATCCCCTGTTCATGAAGCGAATACACGCCCATCCCCCCCACCCCCCACCCCAAAAAAAGTAAGCACTGACATCCAAGAGGCCATGTTAATGAATGGGATAGCGCAAATCAATCAGTTTTTCTTCACGTAAGTGGAATTGCACCAATGTTGTTTTGTCTGAATCACTTCACCTGTGTATTGCGCAAGGAACTGAACTTTTTGTGGCTATGTAGTGTACTGGAATCCCGTTCTCTCCTTCCTGCAGAGGCAGCTAGTGATGTTAGGGAATAAAATCTGGCGATACTGTATACCTCTACACGAGCGTGAATTTCTCTGCTGCTGCCTTAGTGCGCACTACTCAAAATATGAACAGGTAGGATAGTTTCTTGGTGGTTCATGAAATCTAGGTTCTCGAAACTTGGGTGTCGTGTAAATTCTTATATTAATTCAATGAAGAAATGATCCTCTAATTACTAACAAAGCTCAGATTCGTCCCAACAAGAATTGTATACGCAGTCTCGTTCGTGAGTGGACTAAACTTTTTTGGGGTACCTTAGCTTAAAGAAGGTAGCTTCTCCGTTAGATTTAAATGATGTTTTGGACGGATACCCGTAGCATCTTAACTATGAATTACCACCGATGACGCAAGGAAACGATATATGGCCTTTTCGTCATTTCAAATCCCGCGACAAATGCTGTTTTCGAGTGCTTCTGCATTTCTCAGCTACATACCATATCTTCGCCTCATGATACACATCTTTTACGGGTAATCATAATTTACATAGTAGCCACATCGGGGACATTTTTTAAGTGACATACATACGGCTGTTGACGTTTTTACCTTCGATGTGTATTGATATTAGAGAAGAAAGCTTACTTCTTCAACAATGAAAGAGTGTATGATGTAAAATGGATAATAACTCTTTTGTTAAACTGAAAATTTGTACTATACCATCTCACGAATCCAGATTCCCTGCTCAACGTGAGCAGTCACCTTAGCCATTAGACTATCTGATTATATCTTCAGCCCTTCCTGAAACTTCTGTTCTCAGTAGTGAATTCACTTGGCATTTCTGATCACCAGCCTCACAGGGCAAAAGGCCTCGGTGAGACAGCGTAATCTTTTTTTTCTTTTCTTTTTTTTTTCATTCGTGAAACTTCTGCCTGGTTTGATGAGGACCGCCACGAATTTCTCTCCCGTGCCAAACTTTTCAGCTCAGAGAAGCAATTGCAGCCTACGTCCGCAGTTATTTCTTGGGTGTAATCAAATCTATGACTTCCTCGACAGTATTTATCCTCTACAGCTCCCTCTTGCACTATGGAAGTTATTCCCTGATGTCTTCAAAGATGTCCTATCATCTTGTCCCTTCTTCTTGCCAGTGTTTTCCCTATATTACTTTCCTCGCCGGTTCTATAGAAAACCTCCTCATTCCTTACGTTATCAGCCCACGTAATTTTCAATATTCGTCTGTAACACCACATCTCAAATGCTTTGATTCTTTTCTTTTCCGGTTTTTCCACACTACGTGTTTCACTACCATAGAACTCTGTGCTCCAGACGTTCACTCTCAGAAAGTTTTTCCTCAAATTAAGGCCTGTGTTTGATACCCTTTTTTGCCAGTGGTAGTCTGCTTTTTATTTACCCCTTGCTCCAGCTACTTGCTGCCTAGGTAGCAGAAATCCTTAGTTTCAACTACTTCGTGGTATCCAATTCTAGTGTTCAATTTCTCTCTGTTTTCGTTTCTGATACTTCCCATTACTTTCGTCTCTCTTCGTTTCACTTTTAATCCACATTCTGTACTAATTAAACCGTTCATTCCACTCAAGAGATCCAATAATTCTTCTGCATGTTCACTGAGGATACCAATGTCATAAGAGTAATGAATTAAGTGCGCTGAAAATAAAGTGTTACAACCCCGTGTTCAAATGTGTGTGAAATCTTATAAGACTTAACTGCTAAGGTCATCAGTCCCTAAGCTTACACACTACTTAACCTAAATTATCCTAAGGACAAACACACACACCCATACCCGAGGAAGGACTCGAACCTCCATCGGGACCAGCTGCACAGTCCATGACTGCAGCGCCTCAGACCGCTCGGCTAATCCCGCGCGGCTGTGTTACCTCTGTACAGCTGATAGCACCACCGGAGCATTGGTTGTCATCTGTGTTACGATAGCCTTGCACAGCGCAATATGCAACGGCCAAGTCAGCGTTGCGTCAACTTTGCTACACAACACTGCCACCAGCACCACCCAAAGTGATAAATATCGAGACGCTACTTATACACGCCGATGTAGCCACCAGTGCAATGAGCCAGTGACCGAGGCAACTATGCGTCCTCCTTGTATCGTTCGAGCGCGATAATGGCCTCATCCTTTATCCATCCAACACCCGCTGGGTACCTGTCGTTCGTCGCCTACCATCATTCATTTGCTGAGGCCGGCGATTCAGAACACTCTGTTGTCACAAGTAAACGGAACCCCAAGGCCTTGGATGTCAGCCATTTTAGTCCCAAAAGGATAAGCTCCAGCTCAGCTGAACATAGTGTTCCTGCAGCCACCATCAAGCCTAGTGCTACTTGCCAGGCAAAGAGCACAGAACAGCCTCGCTTCACATTAGCCGAAGTTTGACGATCGATCATGCCCGACGAAACAGTTGGCTTCCTGATGACAGGGTCCAGTCCTCCACGACCACCGTTCGAACGCAGAATACTGTAGGAGAGAGCAGTCTAGCCTTCCCAATGGCAGAGAAACGGCTCCCTACCCCTCCAGTATTGGAACATGATGACCCACATAAAAAATACAGTAGATCGTTTGGGATGAAGTGTGTGATGTTGAAATGACTTGATGTGATATCATTGCAAACAGTTCAGTTTCGTTCGATTTTCAATGAAAGGACAAACTGAAAATTCGTACAGTACTAAGACTTAAACCCAGATTTCATGCTTACTGCGAAGATTTGGCTTAGCTGCATTGATGTTTCAAGCCATGGCTTCTTCACTGAGTTCACTGACGCCATTCCTTCAGTGGCACTATTCTGCTGTTTTCAAAAGCAGAAACTTTAAATAGTGTTCAGAAATCATAGGTGGAAAAATCAGTGGCAATGACCCTTCGAGTAATGTCTGACTCAGATCAGGAATCATTCATAGCGAGCTTAATGGTTAAGATGACTGCTAGCAATAAGTAAGAAATCAGGCTTTCAGTTTTCACATCTCAAAACAGTTTCATTAAATTCAGGACACTTAATGCAGCACAGCATACAGATATTTGAAACGGCATATTTAAGAGCTTGACAAAATAAACCATCATTCGCTACCGGTTTTGATTAAGCAATCATCATCATATAACGTAACATTATTTGCATAAACCTCTATTTTGTCGCTTTAATGAGGTGTGATAAAATGTAATATTTTTCTTTTTGACTACATCAACTTGCTTGGAATGCGAATATTTACTCATTCCAGTCTGCAGTTGCGCTAAATGACTGTATGAAACTGTTTGTCAAGTAATTTATCAAATAGCGCACTCAGCCAAACATGTGTCAAGATGACTTTATGATCTGGCTACAGGTGTGATAACAATATAGTGCAATATGTTTCCACGGGTGATTTCTGAACACATCTACCAGAGGGTCCCCTAGCAGTTTTAGCTTATTTTATTTTTGTGGTACAACTGTAAGAATCATACCATACAGGCTAATGCATGTAATTTTTTTACAACATGATGATAGATTTACAGTAAATAAAGTTTCATTTCAACGATAACTCTTGATGGTCCTGAAATTTGACTCATCAAAAAATTAACCATTCTGGCAGTTATTTTTGAAACAATAAATATTGTACTTACTTTATTCCGATCGGCCTCATTTTCATTTCACTGCTCCTTATACATTGGACTTTACGTTTGAAATGTACTTACGTGATACAACCACCGTCGGTGAGAAGATGTAACCTCGTATAACTGTAGTTCAATGAGTTCAGTATTTCGTGCATTGGTTCTTTCCTAAATTAAATACGTGTTTGTTTATGGAACTTTCAAGCACCTTCTCTTTCGGAAGTCTTGATATTTTTAGGGTGTTAAATCATGCTTTGCTCTTGGCCTTTTCTCAGTCGCCATGTTAATAGGAAAAATAATTAATCCAAGTTCATTCTGAGTTAGTTAAATGGGAATCACATCGCCCTAAGAAATCACATTCAGTTATACCGTTTTCTGAGAATATTTGCCCGACTTAACCAACCAACCAATGACGAAAGTAATCGTAGTAAAGAGAACCATCCATGCATCAATTATCGCACACTCAAAGAGCGGTACTATGTCTTATACTCTCCTACGCGAAATTACGGGCAGAATGGGTAGCAACATGTGTGCAGAAATTCTTCTCGTATTGTATTTACAGAATGTAGCTCATTTTTCGTTATTATGATGTCTGACCAGTAACATCTCTATGCTGCCTCCCCCCCCCCCCCCCATTTTACTCCAGCGGGCACTTGCATATTTCTAATTTATCTGCTTCTGAAACCTGTATGCCTATTTCTGAGAGTTTGTGGGAATCGTTACCCGTCGCCTTTGTCCCATACTATTCTCCATGTCAATCGCACACGTAAAGGAAACAATATCTGTTGCAAATGTCGATCAACTTGTGTTATTAACAGTAGCAGTGGACCACACAATTAAAGTTGTAATGTTATTCTTCCTACCTGTGTTCATGTCTTGAATTCGTGTATCTTTTGTAACGATCCGTGGTAATCAGCAGTCTTAAGATCAAGTAAATTGCTATCCATCGTAATCATTGACCCTCAATCCGTTATTGATGCTTCGTATAAATTCGTACTTCATCCTTTGCTATGCTTCCCCTCTCTTACTATGTATCGCATACTACAAACAGGAAAACAACATTAATTCCCGTAAGCTATATCAGGTCAGTCCGTTCACTACGATGTACCCTGCTGCTCGTGTGCTAATGAAAGTTATCTGTTGCGCATAGAATTAATGTTGTTGGCATTGTTGGCACAACGGAATAGATTCAGACCTTTCATGGACCAAGATGTCTCCCACAAGCTCAGTAGCTCGTTGATAATGTGATATAAACGTATATTTCAGTTAAAATATTCCGATTTAACTGGTATCACGACCCGGACAGCCTTTCTATAAACACCAAGCATCAAAAATTATTAAAGCAACCAGTTTTCGTTTGGTGACCCTGCCAGGAAGTTCGCAACTGCCAGAGTTCTCTGGAAGAAATACAGATGGTAGAATGTACAATAGCCGGCCGCAGTGGCCGAGCGGTTCTAGGCGCTTCAGTGCGGAACCATGCGACTGCTACGGTCGCAGGTGCGAATCCTGCCTCGGGCATGGATGTGTGTGATGTCCTTAGGTTAGTTAGGTTTAAGTTGTTCTAAGTTCTAGGGGACTGATGACATCATATGTCAAGTCCTATAGTGTCCAGAGCCATTTGAACCATTTAGAGTGTACAATGATAAATATGCTTTTTAGAGGTTTCACAATACTGTGTTCATGATCGGCGTTGTGTTGCTTCCTGGACAGCAGAATTCTTTCATTTCATCTACTACACGTACCACAACTGTGATACTAATTTTATTGATGTATCATTTCTGATACCCCTCATTACTACTGTGTTTCTTTGGCTTACTCTTAACTCATGCTCTGTGATTATTAGATGCTCATTCCGTTCACCATGTTCTGTTCCTTACTTTCAGTCTTATTCTTTTCTTTTGCTTTTATCCCATACCTTCACGGGGTTGGCGTTGTTAATAGGGATATGGCACTGTTAATGTTAGAGGACGTCCGTAAGCCTTTCCTGTCGCCACCCCTTAATCCCCGAGGACAGAATTTGTGTTTCCCAACTGCCTCCATGCGGTACTATCCATGTGATAGTGTGCGAACGTATTAGAATTATTTGCGAATCGTATAGTTGAGGCGAGACGTAAGTACTAGCCTGATATTCACCTACTGGAACTTGGAAACCGCCTAAAAATGACATCTAAACTGGCCAGCACACAGGCCTTCGTCATTAATCCGCCCCCCGGATACGATACAAAGTTGGCACGCCACCCCCAATTCCGAAAGCGTCGTGCTAACATGTGCGGCGTTTTAGGTGGACAATGTAGCTCACTTTCATAGAGGGTGGCACTAACCTCAACGAAACTTATCACCGATACCCTCTCAGTCTTTTGATCCCACACGTGAATTTATGCCCTTTTCAATTCGAGCACTTCGCTCTTGATTCTTATTATTGTCTTTTGGTTCTTATACACAATTACTACCATTCCCTGTAGCTTATATTTTCAGAGAATATCAGTCACCTTGTACCATTCTGCGTTGCTGAACGTTTCTTCTAGACCGACAAATGATACTAAGGTGTACCGAAATTACTTAAATGTAGTTTCCTTTATCAAGTGCAACGTCAGAACTACCTTCCTGATGCCTTTTTTTCCATAAAGCGAAATTGATGTTCGTTAATATCATCCTCAGATATCTCTTCTGTTCTTCTATGTATTATTCACAATAGTAGCGTCGAATGGCGATCTGTTGCTCATACCGGATAAAATAATCGTTTCGTTCTCGAGTTCCGATTTGACATCGCCGACACGGACACAAAAGCGACGGCGTGGTCGCAGGCAGAAGGTGGTGTGTGCTGGCTTCATTTAGGCGGCTGCGACGAGACGGCAAATGGGTCTGCGGTCCCCGGGGGCGGCTGTTTATCTCCGGCGGCAGACAATGCGAGTCATTAGCCGGGATGGGCCGACCGGCCGCGCAGACGCCGCTGCTGGCTGCGTAGCGCGGGCTGCCGCTCTCCGCCTGCCGCCCGCGAGAGTCTTTTGTTGGCGCTGCGCTCCCACTGCGCCACTTTGCGCGCGTCCACGGCCACGGTTTTGTCGACCGACTCTCTTCTTATGGCCCTCGTGGATTGCTCTCATAACTGCGATGCGTTTCTTGTCAGATTGTCTCCGCCTTTTCTTTGCACGCCCTATTAGACATCACGGTGTTTACTTTAAATGGGAATTACAGCTGTTCACAGGTTTTTACGTCGTCTACTTTTACTATACGAACTTTTCCTCATTTCTTCGAACCACAAATGCGACAGAAGGGTACGATAACCATAATACTCGGATCGATTTCAAGTTGCTTCTTTTGCTTCAACTTCCTGTGTAGCTTTGGAGGAAAATTTCGAATAAATTACAGGTGTTTTCGTCACTCCCCCCCCCCCCCCCCCCCGTTCTTTCGACTGCGTTAACAATTTGGTTTCAACCTGAAAACCAACTATAAATTAAATTAATCGCACTACTACAGCATAAAACCCGCAGAGGACTAGTCAAAATCAACTAGCAACAGAATAGAACGTTAAATAAATACTCAGACTGAGCCCAACGTATCTCAATAAAATCGTACCAGTGGGCCAGAATGGTGCAACGTTAGGACCACAATAACAAAGAAGTGCACACATCTGAGCAGAATACACAGAGATGCTGCCGCAACTGCGTGTCAGGAGCGTCAAGTGGGCACACAGATGAGCAGTGGAACGAAGCTCGCATAATATTACTGTAGAGGACATACCTAGGTTGCGCCAAGAGCAGTTACGTGACAGTCAGCATATTTAATGCTTACAAAAACATCCAAAAATGGTTGAATCACTCTAATGAGAGCCGGCCGGGATGGCCGAGCGGTTCTAGGCGCTAGAGTCTGGAACCGCGCGACCGCTACGGTCGCAGGTTCGAATCCTGCCTCGGGCATGGATTTGTGTGATGTCCTTAGGTTAGTTAGGTTTAAGTAGTTCTAAGTTCTAGGGGACTGATGACCTCAGCAGTTAAGTCCCATAGTGCCCAGAGCCATCTGAACTCTAATGAGATTAGGAGGTTGCAATTAATCAAAACATAGTCGCACTTAAAGGGAAACTTTATATTACACTAAATAGATGAAATAGGAACACCAGCAGTAACTAAATAAAACTGTACCACCATCTTCGAAGGAGGATGTCATCTCAATAACCGGAGATGAAACAAATTTTTATTACCCATTTCCACAATCGACTTAAAATGTATACTTCTGTAATAATTTTAAAATGTGAAATAATTCAATAATAATATCTTTGGTTCCCACGAGGGTGAGTCAAAAGAAAACATTAAATTTGTAATAACAAATCGAAATTTCTCGCCGTTATTCTGTAAGTTGGTAAGCGTGCTACAAACATGGCCTGTAGGTGGCAGCATAGTGCAGATGCACACATACCGTCGCAGTATCAGTATAAAGATGGCCGCCCCACTTGCGACATGCACCAGGGAAGAACAGCGTTCTGTTATTCGGTTTTTGCGTAGTGAAGGTGTGAAATCTATTGAAATTCATCAACGAATGAAGGTTCAGTACTGTGATGCATGTTTGTCACAGCAGCAAGTCTACGATTGCAGAAGAAAGTTCGCAAATGGTATGACTTTAGTAGAAGATGCTCCTCGTCCAGGTCAGGCACAACGAGTTGTGACTCCACAGAACATTGCAGCAGTTGAAGCCATAGTGAAGGAAAACCGCCGAGTGACACTGAATGACATTGCAACATGTTTACAGATTAGTCGTGGGTCAGCACACCACATTGTGCATGATGTGCTCCAGTTTCACAAAGTGTCTGCAAGATGAGTGCCACGGCAGCTGACTCTTGAAATGAGAGAACGACGTGTTGATACTTGTGAAGAACTTCTCCGACGCTTTGAACGAGGAGGTGATGGCTTCCTTGCAGGTATCGCTCCCGGGGACGAAACCTGGGTTCACTTCCACCAATCGGAAACGAAGAGAGCGAGCAAGGAATGGTGCCATTCCTCATCACCAAAACCAAAGAAGTGTCGAACAGAACCATCAGCAGGGAAGGTTATGCTGACACTCTTTTGGGACGGAAAAGGCTTCATTTTGGAGGATTACATGCCTAGAGGGACCACTGTCATCAGAGCATCATACACAGATCTCTTAAAAAATCATCTGCGGCCCGCAATCAAATCAAAGCGACGTGGATTGCTGTCAGCAGGTGTCCTTTTGCAACATGACAATTCAAGGCCCCACACTGCCCGTCCAACAGTTGCAACAATCACAGACCTGCATTCTGAGTGTCTTCCTAATCCACCATACTCACCAGACCTTGCCCCAAGGGATTTCCATATGTTTGGACCACTCAATGACACATTGGGAGGAAAGAAGTTCCGTTCTGATGAAGAGGTACGCAACGCGCTGCATGAGTGGCTGCGCGGACTACCGAAAGAATTTTTTTCTAAAGGAATTTATGCACTTTGTAAGCGCTGGAGGACTAGCATTGAGCGTGGGGGAGATTATGCTGGAAAGTGATACAGCTTTGTACCACTTCTGCAGAATAAATAATATTTTAAAAAATATTTCAGGTTTTCATTTGACTCACCCTCGTATTAGTGAGCTCATCGTTTAGTAATTTTTTGGCAACTGTACACGTGTGTTTAAGTATTTCCAACTCTTTCATTAAATCAAGCTCTTTGCCCTTACGAGCACAATGTAAAATGCAAGCGTCATAGAGTATGGGTGCTTGGTGCCCTGAAATCTTCATGTGTTCAGAAAATGCAGACTGCCGCTTTACTTGACCTTGTTGGTTAACAAATTCCCGCTAAATCTCGTTATAAACATCCTTCCAGTCTGACCAGTGTAGAATTAACCGCAGCCACTGTACTCTAGTTTGTAAATCTGAGAGGAAGTGTACCAATCTCTAGTAGGCAGCTCATTATGTGCATAATAGTTCCGAATTTTATTAGAAAATTGGAAATTTGTGGTAAGATCTTATGGGACAAAACTACTGAGGTCATCGCTCCCTAAGCTTATGCACTACTTAATCTAATTTAAACTAACTTACGCTAAGGACAACACACACAAACATGCCCGAGGGAGGATTCGAACCTGCATTGGTGGGAGCTGCGATTACCGTATCAAGACACCTAAGACCGCGTTCCGAATTTTACTGTGCCGTGCAAAAGCTACAAGGTCGTCAAGAGTTTTGAAGAACTTAGCTAATTCATAGGATAATTTCCCGCAAATGGAAGCTCTATATACCTCCGTGATGATGATGAAGCATTCACTTGTATATTGTTCCTGCTACCCGATAATTTTTTTTACACATATGTCTCCTATCTACGATTCTTGGGTTATATGTTTTTACATAATGGAGTGGTAGATACGTTACTATTTATTCTTGATCACTTAGAACCATGTCTTTAATTGTTAATGTACAAAACTGATATTCATTTCAACATGGTTATCATTCGCGTTAAACACTCCTATAAACACTGAAATGAACACAGTACTTTTCCTATTATGTACTCATAACGCACCTTTCCTGTGCCATCACCATGACTTTCACATTCTGTTAGTTCCATTCAAATAGTCATAAACGTGACCACACTCCATTCCGTCTTCCGTTCCTGCTCCTGAATGATTGACTGTCGTCACCTACTTCCATACTGTGACAGCTGGAACTGCCACGCTGTCGTTCTCTCACAAGCATACCACACTCTGATCACGTGAACACCACACAAGGCTTCATAATAGCAGAGTAGTAACCAAAGAATGAAATCAAAAGGTTTACTGATTCCAGGGGTAAATTCATACATTACTTTACATACTAAAAGCAAATTAAATATTAATGTAATTACTAAAATTTAATAATATTTCTGTTAATAAAAATGTAATGTGGCACCTGAGGTAAATGAGGATAGTTTCACCTTACGAAACATCCAGAAAAAGATACGTTGCTAAATTCGTATAAATGCTTAGCACTAAATATTACAAGAAAATTTCAAATGCCAGATTTTTCACATGCACAAAGTGTCTCACCGAGTGCCTCTAATAAACACTAAATAGTTCGGGATTTCGAGATAAAATTTTCTGATAAACTTGTAACAACCCCTCTGGTTTTGTGTGTTAATCTTCTCTCTGCTGAAATGACTTATTTCGTCGTTGATTTAAATGGCTCTGAGCACTATGGAACTTAACTTCTGAGGTCATCAGTCCCCTAGCTAACCTAAGGACATCAGCACATCCATGCCCGAGGCAGGTTTCGAACCTGCGACCGCAGCGGTCGCGCGGTTCCAGACTGAAGCACCTAGAACCGCTCGGTCACTCCGGCCGGCGTCGGCGTTGATGATCGCCTGTTGACCGTTGGACTGATACTACAATCCATACACGTCTTACTTGGGTTAAATATCATAAACAGATGCTGAAGTAAAAGTCTGTGTCAATAACTGGATGTTCTGTTCTGTTCTGCTCGTTAAAAAAACGAATAAATTTGACTTCGCTAATAGTAGTGGTTATCCTGTGCTAGCTTGACTTCAGAGTTACCATGGCTTTGTCATCCACTGCATTGCTAATCTTGAAAACCTTTAAGGATGTGTCAATCATGTTTGTTCTTACATATATTTTATTTGATATATTTGAGTAACACCAATCTGTCTGATCCGTCTAGAGGCTAAGCACATGCTAATAAATTATATTGCTCATTTTTATTCAGCTGAACTGCGATCTGTTTGCAGTTTTACGTCATACAGAATTTGTTGTCATCGATCGGAAGTTAAATAGATTGGATGTAGCGTTGACTAACATAGTTGTTACCTTTCTTGTACCAGGCTGTCTACTACACATCTTCCGCGTTTCATGGCCATTGACAGACTCTCTAGCGGTTGCCTCTTTACCGCCAATGCTCTAGTATCCTCGTTCTCCCTTGATGTAAGAAATAATTCATACTCTACTACTAGCGTACCAGGAAGAAAGCGCATCTGTCATGGGTTACCACAGATAAGTTATTATATGGTTTGCAGGAAAATAAATATACATAGGAATTTAACTAAGGAAAAGAAACAAGAATCACAGACACATTTCATTAACGAAATTGAAAACGATTTTGATGATCGACAGTCATTTGCATTCGAAATGAAGGGACCCGTAAACTAAAAGGAAGTTACAGCTAAAACAAATATAACGTCTTTAGGACGAAGGGAACAGCAGTACAAAAATCTTTGCGTTGACGATTCAGCAGGGGAGGAATTCTTTGGAAATTAGTCATCAACGGAAATCTAGACCTTGTCAAACGATTGAATTAAATACAACAATTCAAAAACTGAAGAACAGAAAAGAAACTGGAACACACGGAGTAGGTACCGAAATGTTTATATACGGATGTACTTCACTGGAAGACAGTACCATAGGGTTGGAACTTGATTAAAATTTTCTCTATTTTATAAAAGGCAATAATAGTAGCGACCCAAACAGCTACAGAGGAATTTACTTCGTTAACACAGTGCACAAAATCTGTATCGCCATGTTAAGTAATAGACTGCGCCCTACTTCTGTCACAATTTTATTAAAACATAGCTTTTAGAAAAGGACGATCCTGCACTGTTGGTATTTTTAGTCTAAAACAACTCTCAGAGGAAAGGAAAGAATTTAACTTAGAGAAGCACATAGTGTTTCTACATTGTGAAAAAATTTTTCACATGGGTAATGGACGTCTGTTGTCGCTAATTATAGGAAAAATCTTCCCAAGGTATCTAATTAATTCCTTACAGATTCATGACAAAGAGATACAATTATAATCGAAGATGATTAACAACAACACAAGGAGTTAGACAAGAGTGTGACTTTCTCCAACTTCATTCAACATCTACATAGATAACGTAGTCACGACTTGGAAAGAAGGTGTCATCTACAGCAAAAAGATCAACAGGGAGAAATGATTTAACACTCTACTATTCACAGGTGATCAAATCATAATTCAAGCGCATGAAGGTAGTTCTCAAAGAGCCGCTTATTACCTTAATATGTTGGCTTTTATATATAACATGAATATCTGCAGTAATAACCGCAGAATTCTGTGGCAGTCTGGACAATATCGGCTTTAAGATCTAAAATTATAACAAATTATGTAATACTGGAATAGGTTAATCCGCTTTCACTATTTCTGCAGACACAGGACGAAATTTTGACAGTGCAGCAGATCCAGAAATTTAGTACAGTATGTGAAACAATTGCTAATATCGTACAAAGGCACCTATGAAAGAGACGCGTATGCTGTTCTACAAAGTCTTGACAGTACCTACTGCATTCTGTGGATCTGAAAGTTGGCTTCTGACGCCAAAGAATATGAGCAGGAGCGAGGCTGCGGACGTGAGACTTTCCTGTAATGTTAAAAGGGAAACTAGAGCAAATTGCTTCAGAAACAGAGACATCTGAGCGGAATTACAAGCTGATTCAATGTGCAAGAAGATACATCTAAATAGAAATAGTTGATGGTGGAAACAGATAAACAGACTGCACGAAAACTGACTTCCAAACCAAATTCTTGACATCTTGGCTACAAACCTAGAGGGACAAGACAGAAGGGAAGGCCACGGAAGACATAGCTGGGCGTCGTTGACAGGATCGCGTGTTATCGCCTACCTATAACGAGAGGAGGAGGAGAAGACGAAGAAGAAGAAGAAGTTGATGATATGGCGATGATGATTGGCCTGCGGCGTGGCAGGATCGATGTCAACAACTTTACAATGTTACATATTGATACTATTAATTTATCTATATTCTTACATTGCCATTTTTATATTCTAGTGAGACAACGAAGGATATACGATTTTTAATGAGACCTCATAATAGTCCATATTTTCGTTTGTTCTACTATTCCTTTGATTTTCTTCTCGTCAGAACTTGATTATTTCTTGTACCTCCATGATTTCGTGTTTGTCAGCCATTTTTACTTGATATTTGCAGAGCATGTACATCCTGATACCCCATGAATTTAGTACAGTGTTAACTTGCGTAATCTGTCACATAAATCCCAGTGTAGGTAGTCTATCGCTTCATTATTGTATTCAACAGACTTTAAGGTTTTATTGTTACACTTCTGTGTATTATGCTAATTATCAGTTATCATGATATACAGTAGTTTACAATGTAGTATGAATATAAATTAAAGACATTAATAAAAATTCAATTTTTGAAGTATGCTGAAGCTCCATTCTAAGTGCGGATGCCCGAATATGTGCCGGGTAATGGCATCAATTAGCAGAAAAGAAATAAGAATAGAAAACTGCTCCTTGCTCAGCTGCGAATAAGAACATCGATGTAGCCACGACATGTGAAGTATGATTTTTCATTATGAACAAAATCGATGAGTGCTCTTTCAATTACGACATACGAACTGTCTCGCGTCCTGGAAGACTGTAAATTCAAAGGTCGCATGTTCGATACCCTATGACTACAAAGATTTTATTTTGTCACTTATCACTTCTTTAAATCTGACAATAACTGTTGCTGTGCCATGTACTGAGTTGCACAGTGGTTTGGACTCTCAGTTAAACTATTGGTCTCCTATAACAGGCTGGTCATGCCAGTTCAAAAGTCGGAGGAAGGCAACGGCATACCCAAATGGCTCTGAGCACTATGGGACTTAACAGCTGTGGTCATCAGTCCCCTAGAACTTAGAACTACCTAAACCTAACTAACCTAAGGACATCACACACATCCATGCCCGAGGCAGGTTTCGAACCTGCGACCGCAGCAGTCGCGCGGTTCCGGACTGAGCGAACGGCATACCCCTCCAATAGGATTATGCTAAGTAAAGCGCAGCTGCGGTTAAAGAAACTCCCAGATTGGTGACAGCTTAACTTCCCACTGTGTGTAAGGCAGTGTTAACATTACTTGGAAGTGACGATTAATGTGCGTAGTGAATGAACGCAAACAGTGACCGGCACTGCTGATGAATGAATGGATCCGTGACGTGTGAAAGATGATGAATGTGAAAGACGATTGTGATGGTAATGCCAAAAATATATTTTCTGCAACGTCTCTGGTCACTGCTACATGCTCGACAGGTTGGGCTTGAGCATATTGTGAGTCTACTGGAGTCCATGACCGTTACGGAGGACGCAGAAAGCAGTGTCCCTGTTTCCGGCGCAGTACTGGATGGTGATGTCTTTGGGGATATCTTAGAAGCCGCGCGGAGTGGCAGTGCTGTTTGAGGCGCCATATCAGGGATTGCGCGGCCCCTCCCGCCAGATGTTCCAGTCCTCCTTCGGGCATGGTTGTGTGTTTTGTTCTTAGCTTAATATAGTTTAAGTAGTGTGTAAGTCTAGGGACCGATGACCTTAGTAGTTTGATCCCTTAGGAATTCACACACATTTGAACTTTTTGATGTCTTAGTAACTACACTCCTGAAAATGGAAAAAAGAACACATTGACACCGGTGTGTCAGACCCACCATACTTGCTCCGGACACTGCGAGAGGGCTGTACAAGCAATGATCACACGCACGGCACAGCGGACACACCAGGAACCGCGGTGTTGGCCGTCGAATGGCGCTAGCTGCGCAGCATTTGTGCACCGCCGCCGCCAGTGTCAGCCAGTTTGCCGTGGCATACGGAGCTCCATCGCAGTCTTTAACACTGGTAGCATGCCGCGACAGTGTGGACGTGAACCGTATGTGCAGTTGACGGACTTTGAGTGACGCCGTATAGTGGGCATGCGGGAGGCCGGGTGGACGTACCGCCGAATTGCTCAACACGTGGGGCGTGAGGTCTCCACAGTACATCGATGTTGTCGCCAGTGGCCGGCGGAAGGTGCACGTGCCCGTCGACCTGGGACCGGACCGCAGCGACGCACGGATGCATGCCAAGACCGTAGGATCCTACGCAGTGCCGTAGGGGACCGCACCGCCACTTCCCAGCAAATTAGGGACACTGTTGCTCCTGGGGTATCGGCGAGGACCATTCGCAACCATCTCCATGAAGCTGGGCTACGGTCCCGCACACCGTTAGGCCGTCTTCCGTTCACGCCCCAACATCGTGCAACCCGCCTCCAGTGGTGTCGCGACAGGCGTGAATGGAGGGACGAATGGAGACGTGTCGTCTTCAGCGATGAGAGTCGCTTCTGCCTTGGTGCCAATGATGGTCGTATGCGTGTTTGGCGCCGTGCAGGTGAGCGCCACAATCAGGACTGCATACGACCGAGGCACACAGGGCCAACACCCGGCATCATGGTGTGGGGAGCGATCTCCTACACTGGCCGTACACCACTGGTGATCGTCGAGGGGACACTGAATAGTGCACGGTACATCCAAACCGTCATCGAACACATCGTTCTACCATTTCTAGACCGGCAAGGGAACTTGCTGTTCCAGCAGGACAATGCACGTCCGCATGTATCCCGTGCCACCCAACGTGCTCTAGAAGGTGTACGTCAACTACCCTGGCCAGCAAGATCTCCGGATCTGTCCCCCATTGAGCATGTTTGGGACTGGATGAAGCGTCGTCTCACGCGGTCTGCACGTCCAGCACGAACGCTGGTCCAACTGAGGCGCCAGGTGGAAATGGCATGGCAAGCCGTTCCACAGGACTACATCCAGCATCTCTACGATCGTCTCCATGGGAGAATAGCAGCCTGCATTGCTGCGAAAGGTGGATATACACTGTACTAGTGCCGACATTGTGCATGCTCTGTTGCCTGTGTCTATGTGCCTGTGGTTCTGTCAGTGTGATCATGTGATGTATCTGACCCCAGGAATGTGTCAATAAAGTTTCCCCTTCCTGGGACAATGAATTCACGGTGTTCTTATTTCAATTTCCAGGAGTGTATTTACGAGACATGCATGTCGCATCAGACTCAAAGACAATCCGTAAGGCGGCAGCACCCGTTCTCTACATTACAGGTCAAGACTGCATAGCGACCGACCACTCGGTAGCTCCCACGTGTTATGTATCGGGAGAGTATGTATCAGTAATGATTTGGAGCAACCATCAACTCTCATTCCGTCACTTCCTCAAAACGTTTCACGCTGTCCAAACTTAGTGGTGTGCTAAGACGTGGCTATTTTTGTAAACTGCAATACTTGTCTGCGTACAGAGGCAGCTTCGTGACTATTCGTCACTCACCTGCACTTCGGTCTAGGCCTGATTAAATCTGATTTTCACATCTATTCCCACTCGAAAATGTTTTTTGCTCGTAAGATGACAGTGCTGTCTAGGAAGGTCTTACTACTTGACTAACTTTACGAGCGCCTTTGTTCTTCTTGACATTGATCCAAAATATTCCTATCTCGTAAGATAACTGTCTCGAATCCGATCCAAACGAAATCTTATAGATAACATACGCGATCCAGTCATATTAATAAGACGCCGGGTACGTTAAACGTCGACATGCAACAACCACTCGGAGACGGCAAGTAGCAGCACTACCAATACGTGTTTGTATAGTGTATCGGGGGACGCAGAAAACAGTGCAGTCGTTGTCGTAATCCTGAAACGAAGCGATTTATCTGACGTTCAAAAGGGAGAAGGTTGGAAACATTTCCGAAACGCTTAGTTTGTAAACTGTTCGAGTGCCTCCTGGGTTGAAGTATACCATGCATGAAAAAATGGCGTTATCCAAAATCGGCGCCGAGGGAACGTGGTGCACCTCGGGTTATAGACGACAGGGGTGAACAACAGCTGTGGAGAGGTGTGCGAGCGAACAGACCTGCAACTGTTGGGCAACTGACAGCCCAGATGAAGAGGCTAACAGTGTGTCCTCAACGATCGTACAAAGAACGTTGCTGCGTACGGGCCTCTGCAATAGGCTCCCGGTGATCCACTCATACTGACTGCTGTTCATCACCGATGAGGCCTGCATTTTGCACGCCAATATCACAGTTGAACGTCCACTCAGAGGTGACAGTTGGTCTTTTCAGTTGTCAGATGGCCGTACACGTGTACGGCATGGAACGGCTGAAAGCAGACACTATGTAAAATTGGTCGGAAGGGTCCAGGTAGGTGCAGGCAGCATTATGTTTTGAGGAATGTATTCGTGGCATCCTGACATTAAGTGTGTAATGTGGAAGACACAATGGATCAGCACAAACATGTATTTATCACTGGGGACTGATTCTATTTCTAATATATAAGAAACTATCTGCCTCGATTGCGGTAATGAAACCAACCTTTACCTGGGTTCCAGCCCAAATAATTGAGCCTTCTTCAGAAGATATACCTGAATCTATAATTTGTCTAAGAGGGCATGGTCTAGAAATAAAACTAAAACAGCCTCAATAGGCGTAGTCACATTTTAAAAATGCGGTACATAAGTACTAAGTCAACACCAAGACTTAAGCTCTGCCGTGCGCCTCGTCTGCATGGACGCCGTGCGGTGGGCCTCGGGAACTCACGTGAGCGTACCTACAGGGTGTTTCAAAAATGACCGGTATATTTGAAACGGCAACAACAACTAAACGAGCAGCGATAGAAATACACCGTTTGTTGCAATATGCTTGAGACAACAGTACATTTTCAGGCAGACAAACTTTCGAAATTACAGTAGTTACAATTTTCAACAACAGATGGCACTGCGGTCTGGGAAACTCTATAGTACGATATTTTCCACATATCCACCATGCCTAGCTATAATACCTCGTAGTCTCTGAATGAAATTACCCGAAACCTTTGACAACGTGTCTGGCGGAATGGCTTCACATGCAGATGAGATGTACTGCTTCAGCTGTTCAATTGTTTCTGGATTCTGGCGGTACACCTGGTCTTTCAAGTGTCCCCACAGAAAGAAGTCACAGGGGTTCATGTCTGGCGAATAGGGAGGCCAATCCACGCCGCCTCCTGTATGTTTCGGATAGCCCAAAGCAATCACGCGATCATCGAAATATTCATTCAGGAAATTAAAGACGTCGGCCGGGCACCATCTTGCATAAACCACGAGGTGTTCGCAGTGTCGTCTAAGGCAGTTTGTACCGCCACAAATTCACGAAGAATGTCCAGATAGCGTGATGCAGTAATCGTTTCGGATCTGAAAAATGGGCCAATGACTCCTTTGGAAGAAATGGCGGCCCGGACCAGTACTTTTTGAGGATGCAGGGACGATGGGACTGCAACATGGGGCTTTTCGGTTCCCCATATGCGCCAGTTCTGTTTATTGACGAAGCCGTCCAGGTAAAAATAAGCTTCGTCAGTAAACCAAATGCTGCCCACATGCATATCGCCGTCATTAATCCTGTGCACTATATCGTTAGCGAATGTCTCTCGTGCAGCAATGTTAGCGGCGCTGAGGGGTTGCTGCGTTTGAATTTTGTATGGATAGAGGTGTAAACTCTGGCGCATGAGACGATACGTGGACGTTGGCGTCATTTGGACCGCAGCTGCAACACGGCGAACGGAAACACGAGGCCGCTGATGGATCACCTGCTGCACTAGCTGCGCGTTGCCCTCTGTGGTTGCCGTACGCGGTCGCCCTACCTTTCCAGCACGTTCATCCGTCACGTTCCCAGTCCGTTGAAATTTTTCAAACAGCTCCATTATTGTATCGCTTTTCGGTCCTTTGGTTACATTAAACCTCCGTTGAAAACTTCGTCTTGTTGCAACAACACTGTGTTATAGGCGGTGGAATTCCAACACCAGAAAAATCCTCTGTTGTAAGGAATGAACCATGTTGTCTACAGCACACTTGCACGTTGTGAACAGCACACGCTTACAGCAGAAGACGACGTACAGAATGGCGCACCCACAGACTGCGTTGTCTTCTATATCTTTCACATCACTTGCAGCGCCATCTGTTGTTGAAAATTGTAACTACTGTAATTTCGAAAGTTTGTCCGCCTGAAAATGTACTGTTGTCCCAAGCATATTGCAACAAACGGTGTATTTCTATCGCTGCTCGTTTAGTTTTTATTGCCGTTTCAAATATACCGGTCATTTTTGAAACATCCTGTATGTACCGCATTTTTAAAATGTGACTACGCCTATTCAGGCTGTTTTAGTTTTATTTCTAGACCATGCCCTCTTAGACAAATTATAGATTCAGGTATATCTTCTGAAGAAGGCTCAATTACTTGGGCTGAAACCTAGGTAAAGGTTGGTTTCGTTACCGCAATCGAGGCAGATAGTTTCTTATATATTAGATTATCACGATTGCTGACCGGGCTGCAACGTTGAAAGTACAAAGATTCTATTTCTAACTGCAATTTGTTTTTCCTTCACACGATGACATCTTCCACCAGGACAATGCAACGTGTTCCAGAGCTGGCATTGTGCCTATGTGGTTCGAAAAGCGGCAGGATGAGGTTAACAACACCGCCATCCCTCGCCTCCCCACAGATTTAAAACCAATTGAGAATCTGCTGGACCACCTGATCGGTTTGTGCGTGCCACGGATTCCCTTCAATGTTACCTAGTGCATCTGGCAACGGCACTGATGTCATGGCTCCACACCCTTGTCGGTACGTTCCAGAAGCTCACTGATTATATGAACGAATGCCTGGTCCAGGTACAGTGTATTATTTTTTCTTTTATCTAGGCGATTTCTCAATGTCAACCTTTGGTCGTTTTCAAGCGCGCATCTCAAGCTTCCAGCTTCATTTTACATTGTAGTATATCACCGGTACATGTGGATAGGAATCCATCTTATGTTTGTCCGTATGTGGCACAAAATCAATATATTTCAGTACTTGGATACGTCTGTTAACCAACACATACAGAAAGATTGACTCCTTTCCTGCACGTCTTGCAGCGGTCGACGGAGCAAATGGTGGCTATACATGCTTTTGACAGGTGGTCACATGAATGTGACTTGACGGAGTAGTATCTTGCCCTTTAATACTTCTTGCATCCCTTTAAATACCTAGAGTAATTCGCCGTCTGGATCTGTAACCATTATACAGGGTGTAAATTTTATGTTGACAAACCAGAATAACTCGAAAAATAAGCTTAAGCAAAAAAACTGAGTAGAATCCAAAGTTGATTACTTTCGAGGGGGACATCTGCTGGTGCTAAAATTAGCCCGCCACCACAGCCCCCTGGAGGTGGGGCGGGAGGCAACTTTAAAATTTCAAATGGCAACCCCCATTTTTTATTGCAGAATCACAGTCTATATATACTCTACATACATTTTGTCTTAAACATTTATTTGATTGTTGGTAGCTAGAGCTGTAATTCAAGAAAATCCATATTCTTATTTCTGCGTGGAAAATGATAACGGATAAATAAAAAATACTTATCTACATCGTAAATTTTGATTCGCTAAAACTAAAACTCTCCCCATAAGGTAGGGTTTGAGAGAGAGGAATTAGAGTTTTTTAAATGTTGACCCAAATGTGAACATGGATTATCTTGAATTACGGTACCAACTACCAAGAATCAAAACAAATGTTTGAGACAAAATGTGCGTACTTGTTTATGCAGAATCTGACTGCAATAAAAAAATGGGGGTTCCCAATTGAAATTTTAAAGTTGCCTCCCGCCCCACCCCCAGGGACCTGGGGAGGAGGGCTAATTTTAACACCAGCAGACGTCCCCCTCGAAAATAATCAACTTTGGATTCTAGACATTTTTTCGTGTGAAGCTTATTTGAGTTATTCTGGTTTGTCAACTCAAAATTTACACCCTGTATAAACTGAGTGGCCAATTGTCATGGGAATGGTTGTCCCATTTCAAAATGTCATGTGTATGACTCTCGAATGAGCCGGATAGATGCGCCATGTGGTGCGACTGTAGTCAGTGTCTGAGCAGTCTATTTCAGGGAGCTGTATAGTGAACGTGACAGTACTCGCGAGTTGATCGACTTTGCACTTGGGATGAAAATCGGTCAATGAAGGCTGGTATGGGTCATAGCATATTGGATATAAAACACGAAATCAGATTTCCACGGTCAACAGAGTCTAGAGTGCATCGCACAGGCACACTTCGTCGCTCGTGAACCGCCACACAGGACAAGTTTTTAATGAACCGACATCGCCTCCGCAGAGCTACGGGGAGGATCGACAATTTACTGTGAGCCAGGTCGCCACCGATTTAAATGTGGGGTATCAGAAATCCGTGTCTACCAGGACTGTACGAAAATAAATACATTGCACAGGCTCAGCAGCCAATTTCCGACGTCTGTCCCATTGCTCGCAACTCGACATAAAGCTCAATGACTACCAAAAATGGTTCAAATGGCTCTGAGCACTATGAGACTTAACAAAAAATGGCTCTGAGCACTATGGGACTTAACATCTTAGGTCATCAGTCCCCTAGAACTTAGAACTACTTAAACCTAACTAACCTAAGGACAGCACACACACCCATGCCCGAGGCAGGATTCGAACCTGCGACCGTAGCAGTCGCGTGGTTCCGGACTGAAGCGCCTAGAACCGCTCGGCCACCCCGGCCGGCTGTCATACTTCCAAAAACATTCTGTGAGCTGACTGAAAGTGTTCATAGCAGAGATCAAACGGTCACAAAGTCAAAGGGTGGACACACTTCAAATTAGTTTCCACCTGTAGGTGTCCGGAGACATCTCATCAGATACTCTATGGCCAGCCATTACTTCGTATTTTACACATTAAATGTTCAGAATACGTGGAAAATGATAACGTAAAATAATGTTGCCACATCCCATTGAATACCGCCTTGTGAGGGTCTGGGGACGTGACACGGTAAGGAAAGTAAGTGAAGCAGAGATTAATGGAGAATCATTTCGGTGACTACAGGGGCCACAGATACGGAAATATACTGATATAAGTAACTAAGGTGGCAAGATGTTGGACATGCACATGTCATCACAACGTTGAGGACTGCCAGTTGTGTAATCCACGATACATGGAAATCAGTGACAGATCTGACAACAAAGTGCTATTGCACGCACAAGTGTTTTCGAGCACACTGTTCGAGTGTTTTGTGAATACAGGATTCCATGCGACACCGACGTGATCCTATGTTGGCTCAACAACATCATCAGTTACAATTACACTGGTCACAGGCTTACTGTGGTTGGATCGTGAATGATACGTGTCGTCTGGTCGGATGACTCACGTTTCTTGTAACACCAGTAGTTGATCGTATCTGATATACCATCATCCCGCCGAACGGCTGCATCGCCTGCACCAAACCACGGACACAGGCGTGTGGGGGCAATGTATTGCTACGAATGACGTTCGGCTGTGTTTCGATGGTAGTACTCCGTGGTATCACAACAGCTGTTGACTGCGTGAGCATTACTGTGGTATATGCTTAGCTTCCTGCTGATGTGTTCCCTGACGGCGTCGTACTGGCCACCAAATTCACCTGATCTGAATCCGATGGACCACATATGGGATGGTACTAGGCACCAGTTTAGAGCCCACATCACCCGATCGTAATTTACGGGAACTGCGTGTCATGTGCGTGGCAATCTGGTGCGACTTACCTCCAGAAACTAATGCAGCACTTGTTTAATCAATGCCACGCTAAATCGCTGCTGCATTATCTTTCAAAGATAGAGCAACTTCTGTATCCCGCCTGGAAGGCGGCGCGTAGGTCTACTCCTGTAAACTGAAGGGTAGGCCGAATGTAGGAAGTGAGTAGAAGCAGGAAAAGGTAAAACACGTCGATACTGCAAGGAAGTAAAAGTGGTTTACTGGTGCATGATTATATACAGAGGCATACATAGCTTTGTACGTACAGGGTGTTTCAAAAATGACCGGTATATTTGAAACGGCAATAAAAACTAAACGAGCAGCGATAGAAATACACCGTTTGTTGCAATATGCTTGGGACAACAGTACATTTTCAGGCGGACAAACTTTCGAAATTACAGTAGTTACAATTTTCAACAACAGATGGCGCTGCAAGTGATGTGAAAGATATAGAAGACAACGCAGTCTGTGGGTGCGCCATTCTGTACGTCGTCTTTCTGCTGCAAGCGTGTGCTGTTCACAACGTGCAAGTGTGCTGTAGACAACATGGTTTATTCCTTAGAAAAGAGGATTTTTCTGGTGTTGGAATTCCACCGCCTAGAACACAGTGTTGTTGCAACAAGACGAAGGTTTCAACTGAGGTTTAATGTAACCAAAGGACCGAAAAGCGATACAATAAAGGACCTGTTTGAAAAATTTCAACGGACTGGGAACGTGACGGAAGAACGTGCTGGAAAGGTACAGCGACCGCGTACGGCAACCACAGAGGGCAACGCGCAGCTAGTGCAGCAGGTGATCCAACAGCGGCCTCGGGTTTCCGTTCGCCGTGTTGCAGCTGCGGTCCAAATGACGCCAACGTCCACGTATCGTCTCATGCGCCAGAGTTTACACCTCTATCCATACAACATTCAAACACGGCAACCCCTCAACGCCGCTACCATTGCTGCACGAGAGACATTCGCTAACGATATAGTGCACAGGATTGATGACGGTGATATGCCTGTGGGCAGCATTTGGTTTACTGACGAAGCTTATTTTTACCTGGACGGCTTCGTCAATAAACAGAACTGGCGCATATGGGGAACCGAAAAGCCCCATGTTGCAGTCCCATCGTCCCTGCATCCTCAAAAAGTACTGGTCTGGGCCGCCATTTCTTCCAAAGGAATCATTGGCCCATTTTTCAGATCCGAAACGATTACTGCATCACGCTATCTGGACATTCTTCGTGAATTTGTGGCGGTACAAACTGCCTTAGACGACACTGCGAACAGCTCGTGGTTTATGCAAGATGGTGCCCGGCCACATCGCACGGCCGACGTCTTTAATTTCCTGAATGAATATTTCGATGATCGTGTGATTGCTTTGGGCTATCCGAAACATACAGGAGGCGGCGTGGATTGGCCTCCCTATTCGCCAGACATGAACCCCTGTGACTTCTTTCTGTGGGGACACTTGAAAGACCAGGTGTACCGCCAGAATCCAGAAACAATTGAACAGCTGAAGCAGTACATCTCATCTGCATGTGAAGCCATTCCGCCAGACACGTTGTCAAAGCTTTCGGGTAATTTCATTCAGAGACTACGCCATATTATTGCTACGCATGGTGGATATGTGGAAAATATCGTACTATAGAGTTTCCCAGAAAGCAGCGCCATCTGATGTTGAAAATTGTAACTACTGTAATTTCTAAAGGTTGTCTGCCTGAAAATGTACTGTTTTCCCAAGCATATTGCAACAAACGGTGTATTTCTATCGCTGCTCGTTTAGTTTTTATTGCCGTTTCAAATATACCGGTCATTTTTGAAACACTCTGTAGGTGCGAAGCCTTAGAACCGACGTAAGTAGAGCAAAGTTTCTACATAGCTGAAGCGAAGTGCCCCGGCCGTCTGCTGTTGATCAAATGCGTAGAATCTGCAGCGGTGTTCGTAGAGCTGCACAGGGCTCTGTCGTCGGTGTCGGCGTCGTAATGTCAACCTACGATTTGCACCTACGAAGTAACATCGTAGCTATCGATACCACAGGAACCACGCTATTAAGCAAGTGATGATACTGGTTTGGCTAATCAGTGTATATAATAAACGATCAAAAGTAGTCCCATCTCAGGGAATAAGCGTCAACAGTAGCCCAACACTGGGAAATAAGCGCAGAGAAGCAGGTGAAGAATCCCTCGTCGTCATTCTAGGATAGATCTTAGTGGAGGTGGTTTGCAGTCACCTTCCTCTGACGTTGTAGGACATGTCGAGCGTGTGTCTGAGCCGCATGGGTGACTGTCACTGTGACTGGGCTCGTGTTGCTATGGATGAAGGGAAGATAAAGGGTGAAACTCGGTGGCTGCATATAGTGTATTCCTCTCGGATAACACCAGGGGACCGCTTAGCTTAACATCCCATCCGAAGTACGAATCACCATAGACGGTGTTACATATTCTTACATCTAGAGAGATTTGCTGAGAGACTTTCCATTTAATCCAGACAATCGGCGCAAATACTGATCATCAGGAAATTTATGCTACCAGCTTTCTTCCCCTTGCCGTCCAAATACTAAGAGTGAAATTTTTCCATCATCAATATTCGAATGACTTACCTCCAAATCCAGCGCCACCCCAGAGACGTGCTTTAGGAACCTCGGTTACTGAGGAGGAGACATCGTGAATGGCAACGCTTATAAAATACTCTCTTGCAGCAGTACTCCCTAAATTATCCTTACGTCTGTCATTGTTTTTTCTTTGGGTAGTCTTTTTTCGTCATCTGAAGCTCTCAGATTATTAGTTTTAACAAGGCTGTACTAGTTACAATAGTATTAGCCTTACATGGTAAGGCTCTGTTTGTAAAGGTAGGCTTTCTGACATTCAAGAATCACTCACAAAACATTCTGAAAAATCTCCTCATAGGTAAGCAATATCGACCGTTCATAGCCTAGCATGTGACACCATTCACTGCCTGTTGCTTTCGTGTGCACCGTAGATATTCTCCTCTGGCAGAATTCATATGAGACACGTCTTTAATTGGTTGTCTGCTGTCACTACAACAAACACGTCTCCACCGTGTTGTGATGTTACAGTGCGGAACTTCCAGGTTCGGTGTATTAAAGGCGATGTCCAGAGATGTCAGGGTTGTTTTGCGGACAGGTCTTCTGTGCCTTGGCGATGCGTTGCGGGAATGTCGCCTTCCTTGCCCCTGCGGTGGCACTGTGGCAAGTCCATTAGCGGTGGGTTGTCTGCTGTTGTTCACCTTCAGGAATACAATGGCGTGCATCTTCTCTGCAGACGCAGTAATGGCCGGCACTCAGTCCTTATTACACGCTAGATTAGGCACCATTCAGTCGCCGCAGGACGCGTATTGCAACGCTACGCATCACGGCCTGTGAGTCGACTCTTCTGTTCATGGAGTCGTGCACAACGCCAGAGCATATGATTTTCATACGCAGTGGTCAACTCTCAGACCACATCATAACAAAAAGCGTCCAACATTTTTCAATGTAATGCCATAATATATCAAAGAATGTAACGTCGACGCAAACTGGTAGACAAGAATATGATCGTTATTAATGAGGATGCAGAAATTTTTGAGGATCTGACAAGTAAATAATTCGAGTAACGTCAGTTTTATAGAACCAATGTTCTGTTCGCCATCAGAAGTTCTGTAGTACTGTAGGAAGTTTTCCCGTTGCCAGAACCCTTGTTCATCGAAAGTGGAAGTGGACCAGTTTCTTCTGCTGATAACGCGTGTGTACACACAGCTGCTAATTTACATCTACATCTATATGTCACAAGCCATCTTACGGTGTGTGGCTAAAGGTACTCTTTGTATCACTATTACTTTCTCCGACGCCTGAGGTGCACTGGAAGAACGGTTTTTCGTGACCTTCGGTGTAAGCTCATTTCACTCCAATAACACCCTTGTCATCTTTACTCGAGATATGCACACAGTAAGCAATATCTTGATAGACTCTGCGAGAAACGTATGATCGCAGAATTTTAATAGTAAACCAGTAAGGGATGGAAAAGCCTCTTTAGTAGCTTCTGCCACTGATGTTGTATGGCCAATTCCATGAGGCTTCCGCGTTTACTAAACGAATCTTTACCATTCTATCTGAAAACGGCTCGTTCCAACGAGTAGTGGTAGGTATCAGTCGAACGAGGGATTTAAGATACGTTCTTGTTGAATGGACTACACTTCATGAGCATTCTTCAACTGAATCCAAGTCTGGCATTTTAATTACCCACAATTAGCTACGTCGGCGTTGTACTTTAAATTATTCTGTGTACGTGCTCGTTATATTGAGTCCTGAAGAGTCATGGCTCTGAGTTTTTTATATGAAAACTCTTAAAACGTTTTAAATGAAACAGTCTTTAGCCTCCTATATTTTTATTCTTCATGTATACACATCTTCAGCCCTCTATCACTAGAACTGTAGCTTGTAATCTGGTTGTGTAGAACCTAACTACGTTAGAATGTGAGAAAATGCGTGCTGTAATCGAGTTTCGAATTCTAAGAGTTCACCCACACAGGGAGCACCCTATCCTTCAGCACGACAGTGCCTGAACACACAATAGAGTGGCAACATCTGCAACCATACGACGCCTTGGGTTGATTGTCATCGGTCACCCTCCATACTGTCCCAACTTGATCCTATCCGATTTTCATCTGCTTCCAGAATTTAAAGCACATATTCGAGGACGTCACTTTGATATTGATGAAGTGGTGCAAGCAGACATGAGGTTGTAGCTCCGTCAAGAAAGTCTACAGTGACGGTATCAACAAACTGGTCTATTTTTGGGAGAAATGTGTTCGTCGCCAGGGTCACTATGTTCAGAAATAAATATGTAGACATGAGGAATAAAAATGTAGAGCGTTGGCATTGTCTGTTTCTTTCAAGAAGCCTTAAGATACATACAAGATATCCAGAGGCATTACTTTTCAGCGCACCCTCATAAATGAACGAGTAATCCTTTTCCTCCTGTACAACTTATGATGTAGTCACCAGTGGTAAAAAAGGGCTGTTCTTGCTTTTTACTAACTTCATCTTGATTTCACTGCAGCATCTGCACATAATAGGAATTTCTTCATCGTTAGTCTGTGTCCGTTAGTTGTGAATTCTTGAGACCAACTTAATCAAGAAACGTTGTAGTTCATCTATGTGACAAAGTGGTCAGGACACGGTCCATATCCTCCCCCTTGAAAGTGTGTTACTGTTCCTGATCCAAATACCTTTATATTTCCCAGACGATAAACTCTAACACCCCTTTTTGGTTGCAGGCATTGTTAACCGCCCCCACCCCCAAAAAAAGAAGTAACCACATAAGTGCACCATAACTAAGATTGACAATGTGATGTCTTATTCCAACCTGGGTTGAATGTATTTCTCTTTTGTGCAAGTTAGTATTACACACGTAAAATAATATGGCCAGCTAGTAATACAACGTTTCGGAAGTAAAAAGAGGCGAACAAAATCCTTAGAAAAGTAAGAAGACTATCTCACACACCCTCTCCTAAAATAATGCTTTGAATCTGAATTTCTGTGAAACTAAATGCGAGGAAAAAATAAATGAGCTTCAAAGACAATTTGTGTTACTAACTGACAAAAATACTCCTGGTAATTGTGGGTGAACACTAGATACTATTGGAAATTAATTATATATCATGATAAAAATACTAACTACTTATGTGGCTACTACATTCAGCGTCCCTTGATAACTGTCATCACCGTCGTACTCCTTGTAAGTCATGGAATCGAACTCTTCGTCCAGGTCTTGAAGGTCTAAGGAATGGCGACCGACCGCTGCGTCATCCTCTGCCTTGTGACGTCATGCAGATGCGGTATGAAGAGGTATGTGATTAGCACAACGCTCTGCCGGCTGTTTTGCCGGCTTTCTGGACCGTAGACCCGCTAATTCTCACTGAGGTAACGCCTCAGCATCACGAGGCTGAGAACACCCTTACCCGACCTTCAACGGAATCGAGTCCTTCAGGTGTCTGGCATCTACACTGGCCTCCCAGCTACGAAGGCTGACTTTTAACTTCATTATGTGAACAGACATTCCTGAATATCTCCCAAGCTGAAATCTAAATGGACTGAATATTTTTGAAGATACGTCGAGGAAAGCTCTGAACAGACTCAAGGCGCCTAATAGCAATCATTGGGACTGCCATCATTAATGCCTAGATAGAAATAAAACTTGACGGTGCTGCTTAGCTTCGAACACAACACTACAGACAAACTGAAATAAACTAAGAACTAAATACGGCAGCTGAGATAAGAAGACAGGACGTCGTAGGAGGACCACAGACGAGAATACTGATATTGTCACAAAGAGGGTAATGCAAAATGTAAATAGAAAGCAAACAGGATGTTAAGATACGAAAAACAAATATTTCAGGGCAAAAAATCTTATTTTCATCATATTCTGCTGCCTGCTTGGAGAGTGTCACAATATACTTCATTCTACGTTTAATTTTCTGAAAATGACGTTCTATCAAAAGCAGTACTTTAATTCAAAGAAAAATGTATCTCTTGCAGATCCCCATAATGACTCTTGTTGATCCGAGAGAACGATGGTGATATATTCGGACGAGCGCAATGTGATCGATAAGTGGCTAATGCTAGTTTCTTATTCAGTTAGCAGGGAGCTCTGGATAAATAAATCCAAAAACCTCTGCTATTCAATATCTTATCAGAAGTTATTACCTGTTTCTTTCCAACGCTTAACATGTCGTAGCTAGTGAATTCCTATCGTTGTTGGGAGGTAATTCCGTAGTTCTAACTTAAATATCTCTGCAAATTTATGAAATGCTTCGTCAGGTGGAAGTCATGTTAATACCTCTCTCCATGGTGGAACTATAAGACACTTAAGGAGTTAGTGTTCACCGACCTCGATTATCTTATATACTGGCCAAAAACGCGTCGTATCAACTGATTAACAACGTCCATTACCGTTGTACTGACAATGAAGAGAAGCAATCAGTCTATCATTTTAAGTTAGATGAGTCTTCCGTCCATACGTGACAGAATAATTTCACATTTTTCAACGAAGCATTGAAACTGTGGACGTTTTACAACATTATTTCCTGCACTGGTTGCAAGACCATCGTCAGGTAATAAGCCCAAAAAAGGGAGAATCATTCAGAACAGGAACATACGGAAAACCCTGCCAATAAGAGGAAACTTGCAATACGACATAAGTCATCTGGGAATAACTTCCACAGTGCCAGAGGGACCTTGCAGGAAAAGACAAAAAACTGCAATACAGCCCACAGATAACTGAGGACGCTCTAAGATCCACCTTAATCAGCTTTTATTTTTATTCAGAATGTCTTCCCCTAATGTGGACCTAATGTAAATTTTAATGCTACAGAAACATGTTGACGCATATGGGCTGCAAAAGTACAAATAACAGTAGTCAATGAAAGAATAGTATGAGTAGCTCATACATCAAGAAGAAATAGTTTGAACTGTAATACTGTGCATATTCTGATGTTGGGTGTGTTAGAAAGTGGTGAAGTTAAAATAATTTGCAAGGTTTCAAATTTAAAAAAATAATCCTCCACTACGTGAAAGACTATTGTCTTCAAATGAAACAAGGAAAGCATATCTGAAAGACGAGGAATTTTTGTCTAATATAAATTAAAGTTCTGGGAAGTTTTTTTCTGAAAGAGACTTCTCTGAGTTGTAGCCTTGTACGCAAGAGAAACATGAAGTTTTAAATGGATAAATCGAATAACTAATGAGGACTTACTGGATCAGTCTGGAGAAAAAATGAATTTATGTCATAACTGTAGTAAAAGAAGTAAGTTGGCAGGTCCTTGCTAGTTTCAGGGGATTGGTGCATCTTTATTGTGTGCGGGCTGGCCCAAAGCGAGAGCCATTAAGAGGCGGTGGTGGGACGAGGGACGAATGGAGTATGGGCTCCCATGGGCTGGTCCATTTGTCACCCTCCATTTAACCGTGCCCTCTTCTGACCCACTCTCAGTACCGTGGGAAATGAGCTTTACTATCTGTTCTTAAAGTAAGAGGTGAACCAGTTGTGAGCTATTGCCAGTATTCCGTACTCGTCCAACTTCCGGAGCAATATTTTGCGATCAACACAATCAAACGCTTTACTTCACACGAAAAAGACGCCTAGCGATCGAAACCTCTTGTTTCATCCACCCAGTACCTCACAGAGAAAAACGAATAAAGCATTTTCACTTGGTAAAACACTGCGAAAACCAAACTGTACATCTGGCAGTGCATTATGCGAAGTGAAATGATCAATTATCCTTATAATCACAGCATTTTCTTTTGTTTTAGCAAATAATGATGACACAAAATTAGATCTACGTTTGTCTTCATTACCCCCTTCTCCCTTTTTATAAAAGAACTTTACAGCTGAGTGCTTTAATCGTTCAGGAAACTGATTATTCCTAAAGGAAAAATTCCTCTTACAGATGAGCCTGTTGTAATATTACTTGTGTCGACCTGCTTTTGGCGGCGTCCGTGTGGCGTTACATTGTATACCACTAAGACGTTCATTTGCATTTGTTGTCCTGTAGCGGTGGACACAATTGACTTGAGAAGATTACAAGATCAATTCAAGTTATGTATTGTGTACATAAACACTAATTGTGGTGGTAAAGATCTGATTGATGCTTCAAAGAAGTGCTTAAGTTTTATTGCGCTTTTAATTTTTATTTGACTGCCTTTGTAATTTTTATATGTTTTAAAAGGCCACTCAGTCCCGCTCCACCCCTGTGCCTGTCCTGAGGCATCAACAGATTCGGAATTTGTCAATGAAAGGAAGTGCTGGTATACATCAATCGATCACGCAGTATCATGAACCCACATCAAGCATCTTGAGTCAAGAAATCGGTGAACTGCTACTAAGTCAAGTATCCACATGGACGGTGTGACAATGTGTGAAGCAACTCTGATTTTCAACACGATGACCGTTGTAGCTCCTCCCGCTGACCCGGCCAGCAGAGTGGTTCGCCCACTGTGGTGTTTCTAACGACAACAATAGACACGAGCCAAGGTTCCGTGTACAGCACTGTAATGGGGACACCTGAGCAGAAGGTTCCGAGGAAAATCCACCTGCCCGAAAAAACCCCTCGTCGTCATACGAGCTCAGAACCTGGCGTGGTGGTATGGAGTGCCGCTGTGTACACAACACGGTCATCTCCGATTTTCAGAGCCATTAATTTGGACAGCGTGCACTACATCTGTGACATGTGAAGACCGGTACCTGTTCCCTTTCTTAGAGGCTTCCGTGACGTTACCATTCAACAAATTAATGAAACATTTCATGTTCTGTGTGATGCCCAGACATACCTCGTGTTCGCGTGTCGTCCTGCTAAGCATGTTCTCCAGATCTCTCATACTCTGAAAATATAACTTCTAGCGTTGCCTAGACACCGGCACGCTACCAGTCGGCAGCCACTACAACTAATAAACATTGAAGCACTATGGCAAGACACATCTTGATCTGTCGTCCAAGCTCAATTCGATTTGATGATCAATTTGGTTACAGCTACTGTTGATGCTAGTGATGACATCCCGGTGTAGTAAATTAGCATCCTTTATACCCTCAAACCACCTACAGATTTAATCGCCCATTCTTGTTACCCACAATAAAATGTTTGAAGCAGTTGAGACTCGACAATCAAAAAATAGTCAACCTGAAAATACATTGCAGTCATATTAATGTTACCACCGCCTATGACGGACGTCAACGTACAATAACCACTCACAAATGACAGGTGTCAACACTAACAGTGGGGGTATTTAAAGCCTGTAGGGGGAGGCAGAAACCAGTGCACTGTAGTAGCACGAAAACAGTAAGATTTATGTGGCGTCCAAAAGGGTATAATCGTCGGATTTCGGGACAGGTGTGAAAGCATTTTCGAAAGGGCTACGTTTGTAAGCTATTCACGTGCCGCCGTGATTAGAGTATACCGTACAGGGCAAACTGGCACTATCTGAAACAGGCGCCGAGGCAACATGGTGCACCACAGGCCCAAGATGTCAGGGTGAATGACGGCTGCGGAGATGTGTATGGCCGAACAGACGAGCAACTGTTGAGGCGTTGACTACTCAGATGCACCACGTGCTACCAACACTGTTTAATCAACGACCGTTCAGCGAGTCTAGCTGCATATTGGACTCCACAGCATATACCTGATTCATGCACCCACGATAACTGCTGTTCTTCGGCACGAAGGCTGAAATTTGCACGCGAGAACCAGTGGGCATCCTCTGACTGGTGGCAGATGGTCTTTCCAGACGAATAATGTTTTATGCTATGGTAGACAAATCGAAGTTGGCGCGTAGGGCGCGAAATGTCTGAAAGCGAACGCCCTGCAACTACGTGGGAGCATTGTAGCCAGATCAGAGGAATGTTTCCGTGGCATTTTCTGTGTGATCTCGTCCTCCTGGAAGGTACGATTGATCGACACAGTTATGCATCTGTCCTGGGGACAACATTCACCTCCACATGGAACTTTTTTCCTCAGTACAAAGGCATCTATCAGCAGGGCAATACGATGGTTCACATGGCTTACATGAGTGATCCGAAGAGCACCATCAGACCTCTGGCCATCAGACTCCCCGACTTAAATACAATCGACAATCTGTGGGACCACCCCGATCGGGCCATTCACACAACGGATCCTCAACCTAGCACAGCTTGCCACGTCACTGGAGTCGGCGTGGCTTCACTTTCCTACCGGTTCATTCCAGGCCCTCATCAGCTCTTCCTGCTCGTCTCACACTGAAAAAGGTGGTAATTCCGCCTTTTGATAGGTAGCAACATTGATGTGTCTAGACAGTGTACACTAATCACCGACCTACTATCGATACGCACGCCCCTAGTCGATAGCAGCGACACATGGAGAGGAATGAAACACGCACGGTGCATTAGTACCAGTGAGCGTGCTCTCCGTGTGTAGAATGGAGAAGGCGCGCGACCTATCTGTTTGACCTATGGCAGATTGTGATGGCCTAGAGACTCGACATCGTCATTTCGAAAACTGCACGACTTGTCGGGTGTTCGAGTAGTGGTGTGGTGAGTGTCATCAACACATGGTGAAACCACGGTGAAATGACGTTCAGACGAAGTGGGGTTGGGTGGCCACTCCTCATTACACATGTCAGACCTCACAGGCTGGGCAGACTGATAAAACAGGACAGGCCGCGACCCGGGGCGTAACTAACAACGGACTTTAATGCTGAGCAGAGTACAAGTGTGTCTGAACATATAGTGCACAGAACATACCTGACGATGGCCTCCGCAGCCGAAGGCCCATTCATCTGCCAATGTGATGACCACGATATCAGGACCATTGGCGCTCATAATATTCTGGTTCAAATGGTTCAAATGGCTCTGAGCACTATGGGACTTAACATCTGAGGTCATCAGTCTCCTAGAACTTAGAACTACTTAAACCTAACTAACCTAAGGACATCACACACATCCATGCCCGAGGCAGGATTCGAACCTGCGACCGTAGGGCATATTATTCTGGTTGATCAGTGTATCTCGAACTGCGGATTTCGCTAATTTACAGTCATGTTTTGTCGCCAATGTAGGATGTTGGTAACAAACACTGAAGTGTTAACAGTTCTCTATCTGCATAGGCAATGTCGAAGAACGGCGGATCCTCTTCAGACAGGTGAGCTGCGATAACTGGAGCGTAGCAGTGACTGCGGCTTGGAGTGGAACAGGCTCTCGTTGATTCTCGCTGGAACTGTGGAACACATTATCGAAGAAATTCTGTAGGACATCTAAAGATTGAGCCACTGAACACGACTTATGTCCTAGCGCCTAGCACACAACAGTAGCAAGCCTTGCACTATTTGTCTCATGTGATGCGTGATGAGCAACGTATTTCCACTCGGTAAGAGACCTCTGCAGCCGACAAAATCTGCTGACGGACTCGCTTGCCTACACCCTCCATTTCAGAATGGAAGTGTAACTGCCAGGTACCGCAGTGACAACGAACATGGCGAATTTCTTAATATTCGCAAATAACGTTTAACGTTTATAGCTGCCGAATTGTGATATCATCTTTGTTTTTACGCCACGATGGAGATATTCTGAAAAGAGAAGTTCAACAACGTACGAAGTGTGGAGCTTGATCAAATAATAATAGCCACATAACAGGGTCACAAACCACCGTCCCGCCTCAGTATCCTATACACTTCTTCCTAAGCACACAAAGTTATACAAGCACGTAACTGATTCACGGTTCCTATGTATATGATTACGACTGTCTTATCAAATGCTCTACATATGCCCTCCGAATCTTTCCAAGTGGCATAACTGAGTAAAATCTTCTGGGTTGTCTAGCAACGTCAGCTCGAATAACATACTAGTGCTTTCGACAGCTGTTCCGCTATTGTCATCGAGCAGAATTAGTGATGCATATTGGCGCTTGTAGGGCTGTGGGAGCGGCAATTTCAAACGTGGCGCCGGAGCCTGGCGCGGTTTGACGTCCATCTTTCCCGTGCCGGGCTGGAGTTGCCATAAGCTACCCAACTTACCTTCCAGCGCATGCGTCACTGCAGACCCCTCTGGAAAGTTCCACACGCTACTCTAGCCCCTATTTATGCGAAACACTGTAGCAGCCTCGTAAATCGGTGTTTTTTACTCCTGATGACGGAGGCGGAAATAGCAGTGGATAGAACAAGTGCTTTATTCAAAGTGATTCAGATTGTAAATCGATACATTTTATTCACAAACGCTTGGCTTGCTGATCTCGAGCACTGTTATATAATATGAAGCAACTGCAGATCGCCGATTGCGACTGACTCCAGAGCGATTCTAGTGCTGCCAACGTGCATTTTAAAGTGGAACAGAAAAGGAAATGATTATTAGCGGTACAGTGTACCTTCCAACATGCACCATACAGTCGCCTGTATGTAGATATCGACCAATACTGCATATAATTCCATCTCTTACTATCGCAACACAGGCCCATGTTTTACGATATTTTAATTTCATCCACAGATAACGAGTGTGGTGATAGTGAAGGTGTAACTCTACGTGTATATGGGCGAGTTATTTGTCGACCTAAGCCTGGTGTTAAGCAGAGATGAATCTGTTGCGCGGATGAACGCTAGCGGGCCTAGGGCACAGGGCACGCTGCGGCCAGCCTGGCTAGTTGACGGTTTCCATCCAGCCACGTGCAGAGACAATGAGCTCGCCACTGGTAACGAGTAAATCCTTTAGTGAGTCTTTGGATGGGTGATGCTCACATTGCCTCCGTGTCGAATATGCTGCGGAAAATGGTGGAGAGTCAGACAGCTTTTAAGATGGCCAGGTTACAACTCTTTGAGATTCGACAATAGTTCAAATCAAATATTACTGAAAATCTGAATACATCGGCGATTCCTGAAAATGAGGCGCACCCAGTAACAAAAGGATAACTTCAATACCTTTAGAATTACAGAAGTTAATATTTCATAATGGAAAATCTTTTTCACAATGAACCTCTGAGTTAACCACTTTTAACCGTTTCATACGATTTGTTTCGTGATTAATTACATCTTTCACGTCTTTCTTATTATGATAACGTTTGTCAGAACATCGTATCTGCCACAATTACACGGCAAATGACTGCACCATGAGTATCTGATTTTGTCATAGTTGTGTAGTTCTTTACTGAAAAGTTTAAAATTTATCTGGTGACTTTCTTTACGCTACTGGCAATTAAAATTGCTACACCAATAAGAAATTCAGATGATAAACGGGTATTCATATGACAAATCTATTATACTAGAACTGAGCTTGGATGGCGTGTACAGGTACAGCTGTCCATGCAGCTTCAACACGATACTACAGTTCATCAAGAGTAGTGACTGGCGTATTGTGACGAGCCAGTTGCTCGGCCACCATTGACCAGACGTTTTCAATTGGTGAGAGATCTGGAGAATGTGCTGGCCAGGGCAGCAATCGAACATTTTCTGTATCCAGAAAGGCCCGTACAGGACCTGCAACATGCGGTCGTGCATTATCCTGCTGAAATGTAAGGTTTCGCTGGGATCGAATGAAGGGTTGAGCCACGGGTCGTAACACATCTGAAATGTAACGTCCACTGTTCAAAGTGCCGTCGATGCGAACAAGAGGTGGTCGAGACGTGTAACCAATGGCATCCCATACCATCACGCCGTGTGATGCGCCACTACGGCGATGACGAATACACGCTTCCAATGTGCGTTCACCGCGATGTCGCCAAACATGCATGCGATTATCATGATGCTGTAAACAGAACCTGGATTCATCCGAGAAAATGACGTTTTGCCATTCGTGCACCCAGGTTCGTCGTTGAGTACACCATTGCAGGCGCTGCTGTCTGTGATGCAGCGTCAAGGGTAACCACAGTCATGGTATCCGAGCTGATAGCCCATGCTGCTGCAAACTTCGTCGAACTGTTCGTGCAGATGGTTGTTGTCTTGCAAACGTCCCATCTGTTGACTCAGGGATCGAGACGTGGTTGCACGATCCGTTGCTGCCATACGGATAAGATGCCTGTTATCTCGACTGCTAGTGATACGAGGCCATTGGGATCCAGCACGGCGTTCCGTATGACCCTCCTGAACCCACCGATTCCATATTCTGCTGACAGTCATTGGATCTCGACCAACGCGAGCAGCAATGTAACGATACGATAAACCGCAATCGCGATAGGCTACAATCCAAGATTTATCAAAGTCGGAAACGTGATGGTACGCACTTCTCCACCTTACACGAGGCATCACAACAACGTTTCACCAGGCAACGCGGGTCAACTGCTGTTTGTGTATTAGAAATCGGTTGGAAACTTTCCTCTTGTCAACACGTTGTAGGTGTCGCCACTGGTGCCAACCTTGTGTGAATGCTCTGAAAATCTAATCATTTGCATATCACAGCATCTTCTTCCTGTCGGTTAAATTTCGCTTCTGTAGCACATCATCTTTGTTGTGTAGCAGTTTTAATTGCCAGTACTGTAAATGGTGACTGCAAGCGCTATTAAAAACTGGTGATTTATAAGTGGTCTATCGCATGTGTTAGCGGACACCACGATTGTAAACAGAAACAAAAGACGCTTCCGTCAAGATTGAATGAATAACTGCTTAAACAATATTTAAAGTCAATTTACCATGAGCACACTTGCGCTAGAAAGGTGGCTTACTTTTTTATGAACCAACTATTACTTATAATTACTGCAAATGATATGAGTGTAACTGAATGTTTATGACATTTCTATTTTCATACGTTGTTCCAATACATTTGTTTGGACTGGGAAATGGTCAGCATGAATCAAATCATGCCTGTAGAGCTTAGGGAAAATTTATTTTTGGTGGGGATGACCTTTAGCTAATGGAAAAGTAGGTACCAGCGAAACACTATGGGAGTCAAGGGGAGACTGAGTCTTCTACAGTGAGAGCTCAAGGGAGCGGTCCTGACCAATTTTGTGGCGATTGCTGGAAGAATGTACACCTGCCTACGGTAACATGTGTTTCAGTCATTCTGGGCAGTGAATGGCCGCTACAATACTCTAACTTTTGAAGGAACTTTATATTTCGAGAGATCCGAATGTGCTCCAGAGTAGGACTCCAACATTTTCCGATTTTATTATGGAACTGAAGATACACAGATTATGAGTTACTACTCTTCATGCCACGTGTGTTCATTTGTTAATCATCATGTCGAACTCTGACCTATTTTGAGCTAGTGAGTTGTTAACGTATTGTATTCTGATCACTGTATTGTGTGAAATGGATTTAGTTTTTGTGAGTCTTTGATGACTATATAGTCTGGGAGTTAAGTACCATTCTCGTAACGCTCTCAACTGTACTTTACTGTAGTACGATAGCGGTATTTTCTATCTTATGTAAATAAATTCGTTGGACCACTTCTCGTTTACTCGAGATGTCATTCTGAAATAAGCATTGTTCTACATAACTGTCTGTGATCTACATCAAATATAAGCATCAAAATAGAAGTCTTGATACTAAATTTTCATTTAACTTCTATCTCATATCGCTCTGCGTTTTATTAATTTGCAATTCTAGCCAGTACATAGACTATTTGAACTGAAGAGTCACAGTTATAGGCTATTATTTTCAGCGAATTAGCTGCAAGCTGCAGGGCATGAAAGCAAATGTGCTCGTCTCGACCATAGGACTAGATCGAAGTATCCTTTTTAAACAGAGCCGTGCATAGACCAAGCACCTAAAGTACAGATAACGGAGAGCTACTCAGCACTAACCGGTTGGTACCGTCGCTAAGGCCATTATATTTATCCGAACGACCAATCCGAGGATCTCCAAATGTTCTGTTTAGCTATTTAATTATGGGCACCTTTTCCCTCAGCCTGAACACTTACATACATACAGCTTGACGGTATCACTGCAACTGCCGTATATCCAATAGGATATGTCTTAATAAAGGAACGAATATAGTTGTTGATCTCTCTAGCAGGATGCACGTGTAGCTCACCAGTAGTTTATAAATTGATTAGGCCATAGCATATAAACGATGTGTCCTCAAATGAAACCTATTCCGCAGGGATCAGGATTACTTTGTGGATTTCATAGACAGTTTTCGGAGAACGGAATCAGGTTTTGAAAGTAATTACCAGGAAGCTGTTCACGGAGCAAACTGTTGAAAGTAGGAAATACCTCGGGATAGAATATTCACCTGATTTCCCTTTGGTTGACCCCATTCGGACCTTCAACCTGCCTCGTGCTGACATGGAGATAATGTTTCACTGCTCGTAAGATGTTAGTTCAAATTCATCATTTGCTGTTCTTTTTCATTGGCGTATTTTATTCTTTGCATTCAGTTTCTCTAAACTTGTAAACGCAGATCGTGAGGTTTTAGCACGATAAGGACATCTTACAGCTGCTATAACAGTTTGGCTGTTTTCGCTAGAAGCGAAAACCGTATCTGCGTTTTCGACTGTGGTGTACATTGTTTGAACTTAAATTAATTTCGTGAACAAGTTGCCTCAGCTCTACAACAGCAGAGTACAGACTGATCTGTTTCAAGCGCACAGGTAAACGCCACAACCATGGGGCGGACGTCTTCCCCTGATTGAAGGGAAGCAGTTTGCAGCGCTGATGTCTCGTTAAAGTTCCACAAGCGCTACGTAAGAAAATATCAGTTTGCTGTATTTTATTACCTCGTCAATTTCGTACTTCCTTGCTAAACATGTAAAGAGATTCTCAGTGTCCGTCTCCTTAAATGATGGGCAAAAAAAGAGTGGCCAGCGCCTCTAACTACCATGCAGTGCGCCCGCGTTCGACTCACGGCTGGTACAAAGATCTTCTCCGCTAGGGGACTAGGTGACCGAAATTGCTCATGTGCTCCTGGCCATCATTGTCATACGATCATTTCATTTCAGCTTCCTCAATTTCCGGATGTACTATGACATGGAAAATGTTTCGTTTGTAGGTGAAACTCGCTATCTCTTTTGAAGCCTCATAAGTGTACTATTATTTCTTTCCACCGCTATCATCCTCATGACCATCTGATATTTTAAACATTTCCTTCACATTCACTATTATTAAACTTAATCATGATAATCCCTTTTTGCAGCGAGTTATGTAGATTTAACAACACAGGTTGATAAGCTCTGGCCGGCCGGAGTGGCCGAGCGGTTGTAGGCGCTACAGTCTGGAACCGCGTGACCGCTACGGTCGCAGGTTCGAATCCTGCCTCGGGCATGGATGTGTGTGATGTCCATAGGTTCGTTAGGTTTAAGTAGTTCTAAGTTCTAGGGGACTGATGACCTTAGAAGTTAAGTCCCATAGTGCTCAGAGCCATTTGAACCATTTTGATAAGCCCCATATGGTATGAGTGGTCTAACAAAATCACAACCGGTACAGGTAACTTCACTATTTGAATGCTAGCTGCTGAATATGTTGACTACAGACTTTATGAGATATTACTTTACTACTGAATGACGAATAAACTGAATAACATAGTGTCTGTATCATTTGAATGATAGCCACCGTCTGACACTGACTTTATGTGCGACGTCTACTTATAGAAGTGCTTAATAGAAGTATTAGAAATTGGTAATATAGAGAACTATTACATTTATACATATATACATCAGTACATTAGGCAGTAAAGTAAATTTGTTTCATATTGAGCCGTATCCTCTTAAATTGGTATAATTAATTATTTTATTTTTCGATACAACAGTTTTGACTTGCAGCTTGGTCTACACAATGCCGCCAAGAGACTTCTGGAAAATTAAATTTTCTGATTTGAATATTCAGTTAACTGAAATTATACTTTAGTACAAGTATGCAACTTTTCAGACAGAGAAGTTAGGGCTACAAAACCACGAAATTCGGTTTCGGAAATCACTACAAATTAAAACTGAAACATTTTAGAATAAGATAATTTTGGATAGGAATACCTTTTGAAACATTAAGTTTTCCCAAAAATAAAATATAGGACATGTGGTTTAGGATATTCAAATAAAATATGTCGACCCTAAAACAAACAGTTATTGGCGGGATCGAATATTGAAGTGTACATGGTTCACATGGTTAGAAATTTGTAAATATTTCTTTAAACGGACCGTTCCTCGTCAGTAGTTTGAAAACTATAATGGATACTAAAGTTAAGTGAAATACAGCACTGACAAGAATTTAGCATTATCTTGGTATTTCTTACTCTGGATCCATGTGATACCAACTGAGTAAGACATACATTTTGTGCCATACGCTTTTCGATTTTATTATTTACAATGTGCCTTCAGTGGCCTAAATATATATATGATTTTGTTCATGCTTTTTGCTTTACGTTTTGGACTTGATGTATATTGAGTTAATACGCAGCAATGACACTATTTATTTTTCTATGATGTAGCAGTAATGCAAATGTGTACTTACATATTTCGTGGAAACTGAGCTAAATGTGTTCTTTTTTCCCGTTTTTCATCTTCTCTTCGTCTGCTTGCTACCATATGTAATTTTGTTTCCACAACAATAGGAAAGGAACACTGTTTTTCATGTTATGTTTTGGATTGTGTTGGAAAATGTTGCATGTTATTGCCATTTACTTTATCTTCTCCTTTATTATGTTAGCAGAGAGTCTCTGTCTGGTCGCTTATCATGTGCTTGTTCTCTGCAATGGCTTTCCGGGATATGGTAGTTTTACTGCTTTCGTATGAGGCTTTTTTTATAGTTGGTTATCCTGATGATTTTCATATCTTGTTCCCAGTTATAGGATTATGGTTATGTTGTTTTAAGTGCTGTGTAAATGTGGAATGACTTTTTTCATACTTCCAACATCTCATGTGTTCCCTTTACCGCGTTTTAAAATTCCTGCATGTCGTAGTCAGGTTTACTGCATCACAACTTTCACATTAAAAGTGGTATATTTTTAATCCGTGGAATTTTTTCCTCCAGGTTGTTGCTTGGCTTAAGTTGATTTAGAGAGCTTGTACATTTTGATACGGTATATGGAGATCCTGTCTCTTTAGCATGTTCGTCAGTTTGCGCGTTAATTCAAGTGCGTAAGTCATACAGTAAATACTACCTGCTTTGTTTCTGAGTAGTGTTACTGTGTATGTGTGCTGTGTCTATTTGTGGGTTTAGGTGTTGTTAGTTTCCACAGAAGTAATTATCAAAATATTACACTGAGGTGAGAAAGGTCGTGGGTAGTCTCTGTTTAGTGCAGCAGCTTGACATGGCGTGGACTTCACACGTCGTTAAAAAACTTGTTTTTTTTGTCATAAGGTCTTATGGTACCAAGCTGCTGAGGTCATCGGTCCCCAACTTAATCTATCTTAAACTAACTTACACTAAGGACAGCACACACACCCATGCCAGAGGGAGGACTCGAACCTCCGACGGGGGGAGCCGCGCGGACCGTGCCAAGGCGCGTAAGACCGCTCGGCTACCATGTGCGGCCGCCTTTAAAAGTCCCCTGCAGAAGTACTGAGCCATGTTGCATCTATAGTCGTCCTTAATACCGAAAGTTTTACCTAAGCAGGATGTTGTGGACGAACTAGCCTGTCAATTACGTCCCATAAATGTTCGGTGCGACTCCTGTCAGGCTGTCTGGAAGGCCAACTCATTTGCTCGAATTGTACTCAGTGTTCTTGGAGCAATCATGAATGGTTGTGGCCCGTTGACCGGACATTGTTGTTTCGCAGCGTGAAGTCCATGAATGGCTGCAAATGGTCTACATGTAGCCGAAGATAACGTCTTCCAGTTAATGATTTGTTCAGTTGGACCAGAGGACCCAATAGACTCGATGTAAACACACCGTAAAAGGTTATTGAGCCACCACCAGCTTGCACAGTGCCTTGTTGACAACTTGGGTTCATGGCTTCGTGAGGTCTGCACAAAGCTCAACTGCATCAGCTGCTACCAAACGAAATCAGGATTCATCTAACCAGACCATGGCTTTCCACTCGTGAAGGGTCCAACTGACGTGATCACGAGCCCAGGAGAGGCGCTGCAGCCGATGTCATGCTGCTACCAAAAGCGCTCGCATCGATCGTTTGGTGCCATAGCACATTGACGCTAAATTTTGCCGCACTTATGAATACGGTTTTTTTTCGGTTATTTCAGGCAATGTTACTTGTCTGTTAACGCTGACAACTCTACTCAAACTCCGCTGCTCTGGGTCTTTAAGTGAAAGCTATCGGCCACTGCGATGTCCTTGGTGAGAGGTAATGCTTGAAATTTGGTATTTTCGGTACTCTTATGGCACTGTCGATATTCGACTATTGAACTCCCTAACGATTCCCGGAATGGAATGTACCCTGCGGCGAGCTCCATCAACCATTTCACGTTCAAAGTCTATTAATTTCTGTCGTGCGGCCATAATCACGTGACACACGTTTGCACATGAAGCATCTGAGTCAAATGACGGATCTGTTCTGCCAATGCGCTGCTCTTTTAAACCTTGTGTACGCGATACTGACGCCATCAGTAAAAATGTATGTGTTTTGTTATCTCAGTGTACATGCAACTAAAGGCGACAGGACAGCAGCTGTAGAAAAATTTATCAGTTGGAGGTATTCGCAGTAGAAGTGAAGAATACTCTGTATTGTAGAACACCCAGTATAATGTCGTTTATTGAAACTGAACTACACTTCTCGAACATTCACTGTATACACACAAAGCAAACAAATAACATGTAGACGACTATTCATCAAGAGCGTCGGTGAGGTCCGTCGGAGCTGGTCCTAGCTCGGCGAGGAACTGACTGTACTGCTGCTGCAGTGGCCATATAAAGCCGACAGAGTACTCCAACTTTCCCTGTGTCTGTGAGTCGACCTCTGCGGAAAAAGGTTCGCATTAGTCTCTAGCAAGTTCTGTTTATTTTGAAGAATTGTTTTCCTCTTCGTTGCGCCTGCAAGTGCTTGTGTATGTTATATGGTACACAGGGGTGTCTTGAGTATAGTCTGCATGGCAGGGGCTGTCTGTGGCAGACGTAACAAGAATGCATTACAACTGAAGAGAGGTTAGAGAACAACAGTATTCATGTTAGAAACAGTATTACAGGAAGTGTAGCTATTCCACCCCACCGCGTTCCAAACTGTAAGGCCTGAAGTCCTGCTGCCTTTCTCACGAAGAGAGTACGCATGCACGATGTTCTGCTGATATGGGCTGTGGAGCGCTCGCAGCAGGAGGTGTTGTAATATAAAGGGCCGGGCCTTTGTGGGCGGTCCGGCCCCGGAGCCCGCCGCGGCTGCGGCACGGACTGCGCCACGGCACGCCGGCTGCTGTGTCCGCAGTGCGGGGCCCGCCAGACGCCAGCCGCCACCTGCTGACGTCTGCCCGACGTAGCCGGCCGCAGCGGCTGCCCGACTCAGCCGTAATTGTTTCCCTCCCTAAACCCCGAGCCGTGGTTCGTAACCTGCTGCTTACTAGTATGTGTAATACTTCCATTATGATAGTACAATGAGAGAAACAGTACTCGCATCTTTTAATTTTCTTATGATGACAAATAAGGAGGAGCGATTTGTTTTACTAGGTAAAACCTTATATAACAATAATTTTTGAGGACCTGAAGATGACAGCTAAGTCTTTCAGAGCCGATTATTGTAAAAAAGAAACATTTATGTGATCTTGGCCTTAGAAACTTGATAATTCGCATTTTTACTATTTTTAAGAGGAAATGAGAGAGTCTGTCCAAGTCGTGATCAGTAAAAACCGAGCAAGCACAATTTTGAACTAGACAAAGCAGAAACAGAGAAGTACCACAGCAAAATTACATAAAACATTTGAAATATAAAATTTAACAGAATTTTCCTTTACCATAAAGTACCAACTATACACATGTAAATGTAAATAGTATGTCACCTGCAGCCAAACATGCCAAACACAAAGCTGAAATTGAGTGTCTGAAGCAAGAAATTAGAGACCTACATACAAAAAAGCAGGAACTCCACGTTGAACTATTCAAAATTCACCTGGAACTAAGAAATTACATCAAAATATCGGATATATTTAATGATATCATGAATACAGTCAAGCAAAACACAGAAACACAATAAAAACAAACTGGAATAAACAACAACAGAAACTAAACAAACTTTTAAAACAACATTACACACAATAATGGAAAGCAAACCTTACTGTCATACAAATAACTAACCAAGAAGTAAATTTTCAAGAAAATGGCCCAAAATACAATTTCAATACACATATTACACACAATGCAGTGGAGAATCTTAACCCAGAAAGTGAATACATCAAAAAACAACAACAAAGAAACAGTAATGCAAACTTCAATGGAGGTCTGACGAGAGAAGTAGTTGCAGAAGAAATGAGATGTATAATAAAGAAAAACCAAAAGCAGCATATTGACAGGAACAAAAACTGAAGAGAGAAAAACACTCTAGAAAAATAAAGAACAAGCTCAAAAACACTGAAGCCCTCATTAAAGATCAGACATGGGTAGAAACATGATAATAATAAAACAAGATGAATACAAGGAAAAAACCCTAAAATTTTTGAAAGACAACAACACAACAAAGCTAACCAGCGACCCAACACAAAGATACCAAACAAACACGCAAACACTTATAAAATAATCTCACACGTATTCACAAAACAGAAAACGAAATGGCTGAAACAAAATAAACCCAAAGCACTCACATTGCACAGCCTACTAAAGCTACACAAGGAAGTCCTTTTAATATTCCGCATTGTCAATTTCAGAAGTGAACTCACATATCACTTAGCCAGAGAAATGCACTCACACTTACAGAAACATTACATGTACACAAATAACAGAAGCACACACAATGCAAAAGAGCTGATACAAAAATCAAAAACATCAACATACCTACAACAGCCATACTCACATGATTTAACATCACATCCATGGACACCAATATCCCCATCACAGAAACCATCAACATCATCATACAACAATTAGAAGAACAGGCAGAAATACCCCAAAACCCCACATAAGAGAAATAGCTAGCATTCTAAAACTAATAACATAGCAATACTATTTCTCTTTTGACAATCAGTTCTACTGACAAGAAGATGGGCTTCCAATGGGGTCACCAGTCAGTGGTCTCTTAGCCAACGTTTTTCTCAATCACATTCAAAATAAAATGTTTGAAACAATAGTAAGACCCAAACTATACAAGACAATATATTGTTATCGTTATGTAGATGCCTTCTAGATGAAACACCCAGTCGCCTCCAACAACTCCAATGTGATATAAACAAAGTCCACCCACAAATAAAATTCACCACAGAAACAGAAAACGACAAAAGGCTAAATTTCCTTGACCTCACAACATACAGACACAACAACCAACACCAGTTCTCCATATTCATGAAAGTGACTACCACCAGTACAGCCACTCACAAACTTTCTAATAATCCGATTGCACACCAACAGGCTGGGTTCCAACATATGTTACATAGACTGAACAAAACTCCACTCATGTAAGGCGCTGCAGTCATGGACTGTGCGGCTGGTCCTGGTGGAGGTTCGAGTCCTCCATCAGGCATTGGTGGGGTGTGTTTGTCCTTAGGATAATTTAGGTTAGGTAGTGTGTAAGCTTAGGAACTGATGATCTTAGCAGTTAAGTCCCATAAGACCTCACACACACAAAACTCCACTCGCTGAAAACAACTATAACAGTGAATTACAAAGAGACAAATAGCTGTAGAGAATGGATATGTTATGCACACTTTGTATGAACTTAACCACATAATTAAAACAAAATTAAAAAGGACACCCACCACACAAAACAAAAGGCTTCTCACCAACATACAAATACACAGAACAAGCATATGCGCCACATGAAAAAGAAACAGCCACAACAACAAACATGTGGTTCACTCTCACCTACACCAACAAAGCAGCCCGCAGAATAGGCAACATACTCAAAAAACGAGGGCTAAAAATAGCCTACAGGACAGAAAACTCAATGCAGAGAAACTGAGGACAACCAACACAAGTACATACAAACACAACACATCTGGTATTTACCAACTAACATATCAGGACTGAAAATCAGTTTATATAGGACAGACAAGCAGAAACTTTAATACTAAATACACAGAGCACAGAAGAGCATTAAAAAGTAAAGATGTCATTCCAAATTTTCTAAACACCTAATGGACAAGAAATATAGCCAAACAGACATCAATAGTCACTTGAAAATTCTCAAATACTGCAACAGCGCCCCACAAAAACTAATAATTGAAGAAAACTATCAAATGCAAACAGTCATAGTGGAAGGAAAACAAACGGAGTGCTCTGTCCTCAAGGAATTATTAGATAACACCAACCTATAGAATCATACCGTCCACCCCCACACATATACATACATACACACACAAAAAACAGTAATAATAAAGGAAAATCCTCAAACGTGCTCTCTCTCTCTCTCTCTCTCTCTCTCTCTCTCTCTTCCCACCACACACACACAAAATGGCACATACACCTCTGGAACGTTCAAAACAACTGCCTGGAACACCTTCAACTGTTCTACTGTCCGCCATATTGTTTTTACAGCTGGTAAACATTGAAACAGCGACTGTGACAGTTCAATATACAGAACTTCATAGTTGAGAAGATGAGGAAAAAAGAAAATGCAAGTGAAACATAATGTAAATATACACACAAAAACACACACACACACACACACACACACACACACACACAAAACCTTGTACATAAAATTAATTAATTTCAGGCATAGCCATAACAGTTTCCAAATCGTAATTTTTGCTTAAATAATTTGTCTACAGTATGTTGTATATGGTTGCAGATGACGAAAAGTGAAGGAAAACAGGCACTATAAAAACCTAACACATCAGGGAAACCACACCATGTGGTAAAAAGGTACAAATACATAGTTTTATGTGTTCTTTAAAAATCTGTAATTACGATTTTAAAAACTACTATTTCCATGTTCACAAACAGTATAGAACGTTCGTTATGTTTAACAACCATGAAACAAAAGCCCACTGATGATACTGCAACTGCAGTGAAACATGTTTGGGATAAAAAAACAAAATGGCGTTTTGCTAAAGGCAGACCGCATCCAAAACATATTTATGATTAAGTGGTTGATAGGCATGATACATAATTTGCAGGATGATACTAACCTATCTGTAAGTTTGTCGTTGAGGCTCACTTTTGTGTCCATGTTTGCTTACAAGTAAATTTGCTTACATATAGATTTCGCCTTCTGCGAAGATAATTTCCTTCTTCTTTTCTATCCATATATTTTTCGGTCAATTTATGGAATCATCAATGTTTTGTCTTACTTGATTACAGCTAAGTACCACGAAAAACTCCTTTTTCTGCCAATGCATAAGTAACCTCAGTTTTAAGTTAAATTATTCATAAATTTGGAAACGGAATATTTTTAAAAATATCTCTGTTACAAATTCTGTGGTTTGTGTGGCTTGCTGTACTTTGCGTTATAGCTGTTTTTCTTTCCCACATTTTCTCCCGTGTCTATACAAATCATAATTACACTGAAAATTTGCGACTGGGAATGTTAGTCTGTTGTCGTGTAACCTGTTTTATTCCTTGTGAAAGACTGTGTGATGTGTGTGTCTTTTTAAGTGTGTATGCAATATATTTACACTTACTTCTACAGGATTCCACATTGTCCTGACTGTGAAACTGCACTTTAAACGTGCACAGTGTCAATACGAAAACCTGGAAAAGTGTAAACATCCTGCACAAACACACACACACACACACACACACACACACACACACACACACATATATATATATATATATATATATATATATATATATGAACAGAGAGAGATAGAGACAGAAACGCGCATGAGCTCTCGTACACACGCGTACAGTCTTTCACATAGAATAAAATAATTTTAACCACAACAGTCTGACATTCCCACTCATAAATTCTAGACATATATGTGTTCTCTATATTAGGCTCTCTATAGTAGCTCATCACAAACTGTAAAAGAAAAAAATCTATATCGCAAAGTACTGTAACTATAGAAATCACGGCATTGATTAACAAGGAATATTATATACATCTGTTTTCAATTTAGTAAGTACTTTACTTGAAAATTGAAATTCCACATATACAGGTAGAGAAACAATTCTTGCTAATATTTAACAGATATTAGATAAAAAACTAATGATGCTGTAAATTGAGCGAAATATGTCCGCTCAGAAAAGAAGAAAAATTGTTTTTTTCATGGTGGAACCAACATAAAAGCAATCTTATCTCAAATCTTCTGTGTCTTTTCAAGCTGCTTACCGAAGCTTTTACTACGGATTACAAATCAACATATGTTTAAAAGCAGAGTGAAAATTCTAGGCTTGGCACATATATATTGATAACGATCAATTTTGTTCCTGTGGTATTGTTACATATTGTGCAATGATGTAAATGTAATGTAAACTTTCTATGAAGTGCGTTTTTCTGATAGATTTTTTTGTTGTTGTAGCGTCCATGTCATTTGGTTTTCGTTTAAATAATATGCACTCTTGGATCAGTTGCCATCATAATTTTGCATTTTGTTTTCAGCTGTTTGTCAGCCGTCATAAACCTGAAGAGGGTTCGCAAGGTATTCGAAGCTCCATTTCGAGTAGTCAATAAGCAGTTGGCTTCATATAGTTGTATCGTATTCGTTAAGTGTGCAATCACAGAGAAAAGAAACGGTGAAGTGAGCAAAGTGGCATTGAGCGACCGATGAGTAAACCTGCTCAAAATACAGGCCGTCTTAGACCTGTCGGAAGAATAATTTTTTATGGATAATTGTCTTGCGAAATCTACATGCCTGGTAGTTGTTAAATGATACAAAAAATTAATTTAAAAAAACTGTCACCGTACCACCACATTGAAAACAATAAAATACATTATCACAGCTATTGAAATGGGAACACGCATGGCATGGTAAATGTTTCATAATCAGATTTCATTGTTTTATGTATCTTGTTACTGTGATAAAATCCGAATATGGCTATATGGCAGTAGTAATCTGACGGTACCTTGGTGGCAGACAATTCTGTAACTGAAACATATGATATAAAGCTGATTTCCTAAAGCCGATAATTTGAAAATAAGAAAGCAATGATGTGTAGACTGAAGAAATTGGTCATTTGTGTAAAGTAAGTTTTACAGCTAAACCAAGGGGATGATTGTGTTCAGAACGACCAAGGCAGAAATCACCGTGCGGTTGTCCAGCAGTAGGTTCACTTCAGTTCACTAAATCAGTTAAAATGAATATGAGTTTATTTTCTTTTGGAAGTCCATAGTTTGTTTCCTTCCCCATTCTCGTTCTTTCCAAGGTTGGGATCCGTTTCTAAAGTCCTGTATAATACTGATCTACTCCCTTCCACAAGGAGGCCATAAAATTCGGAGTGGTTTCAAGTAGGACGCAAATGCACTTCTTCGTATACGTTTTTTATCGGCTTTTACTGGTAAAATACATCACGCTGGTATTTTATCTTATACGTTAATTTATTGGTCTCAGAGTAAATCTACACCCAGTGTACTGAATTATGACATAAAACTTTCGATATCTGTTCTACAGCACAATATTTCCGCTCTAGGCCCCCTGTCAGTAGCTAGGATGTTATTGCTGATGCTACGATCGTAGATTATTTTTCTGGGACTGATATCGTATTGAATTTGGTACTAAAATTCATAGGCGTCCAGCCGTCCCGCGGAGAAGGATTTCATTTGATACATTCATCAAATCTCTGAGCCGTGATGCATTTCAGCACGATAAAGTGACAGAGATTATTTCTCGATAAAAATGCCATCAAAGTTGACTGAATTTACTGTATTCCCAAAACACAACGACACATTACGTGTAGCACGTGTAGTTTGGATGGCTATTAATCAGCACACGAAAGTTCAACGCGCTATCCTACTGTCGTTTCACATCACATTATTAGAGTCCGGATTTTGTCAAATTATTTCGAAGTCCAGCACTGTCTGCCTAAAGTCAAAGTCCCCAACACCAGACTATTCTGTCCAGCCACTGTTGGAAATCATCTACGTCCAGCCTCAACCACAATATTCACTCGCCTCACACCCTACAAGAATTTCTACAAGTCTAACAGCATGGCAGCTACACAGTCAATCTCCGAACACGTCTCACTCACATGCACCGTACCGCCGCCGGGTATCTGCAGAAGATTGCACACGACCCTGCCTAGCAGAAGAGTGAACACTGACTGCTCTTTCGCGTGCCATTTATAATAGCACAGACCATTTTACCAAGCCATAGACATCACATGTAGCGTCGCCATTTGAAATTTTTCATTTTGCATGTGAAATGTATACATGTCATGTGACGTATCTTCCCATCTCGCATTCCGCTATACGTTTATAACTTTGTGCAGTTATTACTTCTTTCACAATCTATAAAATTTAGGCGACTGTATCAGCGACAGCTTTTTCCACATGGTTCAACGACATTTACTTGAGTTAGACTGAGGTGCACCTTAGTTTGTGGCACTTCCATAGACTCCTCTTAAAGTCTGCTTTCTCACGCTGTGGTGAATTTCGTACACGTAGACTCCATTTACGATTTTTTGCTAAAATTACGTAAGAATATACAAAAGTTTCAACAGCTTCCAAATGAACATTAATTGTGAACTTTTGACAGTGGACTATTGTTATACTGTAAATAACTTACCTTTTGAGTCTTTTTCGAGTCTAAGCAGCAAAAGTTACGCCAAAAGAGAAAGTCTTTATCACTCTGTATCTGCTTAATTAATTTTGCTATAAAGTTCAGTGAGGGCGCATTTGTTTTCTTTCGAAGAGATCTTTGATTTGTTAGGCATCTCTCTTGCCTAGCTATAGTGCATCATGCACTTGCATTTATGATTAGGGTTTCAAACCGTCCATTAAGTGAACGCATGCTTTGGGCGCACAGAGGGTAGCCAGGTGGCATATTTCCGGTGAAACTGGGCAACCACCAGACCTGCTACTTCGACAGGTATGTACGTCAATCTGGACAGACATATGACAGTTACCGTCGTCTGTAGCCGGAGCTTTTGGGCGCTGTCAAACACGTGGCGAACGGTCACACCCCTGGCGGATGCGTTCGTGTACGCCATTTCACTCGGCTCTTAGAGAACTGTTATGTCTTAAGGTTTTGGCTTATTGCCTACCATTCTTCCGTTAATTTGGGTTTTCCACGTATTCCTTTCTGCGTCAAATTTACACGGAGCCTTATTTCTTACGTTCCCTCAACTTTCAGCATCTTTGGGTTACTCCACGTCTAAAACTACTTCATATCTCGCTTTACCTCTTTTTCATATTGCATGATTCGCTTAGAAATTATCCTACCCTCCAGATATACATTCTCAGTATTTAAGGACTACATCTTATACAAATAGGCTTCTTCTAACAATGACTATTCACTTTGCCTGTACTAGTCTACCTGTTTGAGTGAAGGAATTATGCTACAGATTAGACAAAACACGGAGAAAGTATGAAGCAGACATAGGCAACGGAGGCACTCCTCATGAAAATAAAAATAATTACATGAAGCAAATAAAGAAATATGTTAAGCGATATGGACGACTTTAATCCGAAAAATCAGGAAAATAATTTCCATTATTAACAGCAGTATTGAACACAGATCTTAATTTGAGGAGAAAAGTTCTGGAAATGTATGTCTGGAGCACAGCACAAAGTGAAAGTAAATCATGGGCTGTGGGAAATCAGGAAAGTAATTGAATTGATTCGTTTGAGACGTGTTACCTTAGACGGATGCTATAATCTAAGTAGTTAGTTAACAAGTGAAGATATTCTCCACAGCACCGGCGACGAAAGAAATATGTGGGAAAAAGGGGCTAGAAGGAATGACAGAATGACAGGAATAGAGGGAGCCACAAAGGAAAAGAAACTGTAGAGGACATTGAGTGTAATGCCGCTCTGAGATCAAGAGGAAGAAGTTATGTGGGCCACATCAAACCAGTCAAAAGGCAGATACGCCCCCCTCCACCCCCCCCCCCAAAAAAAAAGAAAACAAGGCAAAGAAATCGGTGCTGTGATATTTGTGACCTCCTAGCTCCAATAGGACTAGAAATCGGCCAACAACATGTTTCTGTTCAATCCCTACAGGCTAGCCTGTATGACAGAAACATTGTATAATATTAGTACCATCCAACCAAACCAACCTGCTATGCAGGGTAACCTACATGTCAGAGGGCAAGAAATAGCTTCCTGGGCCCCAACATATAGGCTGCCCTGTGTGATACGTATATTGCGTTGGCATAGTATCGGCCTGGTTTTATAGATCTGCTTTCTATGGTGGGCAAATAAATGATTTTCAAGCACCTGATTTGTAGCTATCCCTGCATGACCGGTATGTTGTGGGAGAACTATCACCCTTGTTTATGGAACTGTATTGCAGGGCTTATAAGTGCCAATGAGAATAGGTGGAGACAAATTGATATGAGTAGAAGCGGGAATGGATACGGTAAGGGATAGGAGAAAATAGACAATGAGAGGGAATGAGGGGGAAATGCCTAAGGTAGGTGGAAGGTGTAGAGTAGTTTTGGGTAGGCAGAGAAGGAAGAAGGGGAGGCGGAAAGAGAGATGGGGAGGAGGAGGAAGGAGGCAGATATGGTCAGAGAGAATGGGTGGAGAAAATTGGCAAAGGCAGAGGAGATTAGAGAGAGAGAGAGCGAAAGAGAGAGAGAGAGAGAGAGAGAGAGTATGTGTGTGCGTTGTGGAGGAGGAGATAGACGGAGGTGGGAGGATGACAGATGGAAGAAGTTGTGAACGCAGAGATGGGGAGGAGGAGGTCTGCTCAATACATACGTTGAACCCACATGCAGGCGAAGCCACAGCGAAACAGTAGTGTATATTCCACATTTCCCGCCTTTCCCAACAGTGTATGCCAACTTTCCTAAGTATATCAAACATATAACATCTATATCTGTATGATACTCTGCAATTTACAATTAAGTGCCTGGCAGAGGGTTAATAGAATCACTGTTTGTAATGTAGAACAAGTTTTGTAGGTTTACAGATTCTATGAAAATGTCTTGGAAAACTTCGCCTCCGCACCATTATTTCTCCTAAATCGAAACTGACCATTATCTAACAAGAATTCAAGTAAAGAATATTTTGATTCGACATGAACGTATCCGTGTATCCTCATTGACAATAATCATTATCCACAGTTCGCGGGAGGAAGTAGGTAGTCTTTCGGAATCAAACCAATCCAAGCGTTTTTGTCTGCAAAATTAAGCAAAACTTAGTTCGATGTTTTACTTTCAGTCAATATTCTTCCACAGTCAACGAAGAACTTCTCCGACCATAAACAGATAACTAATCCAAGAAAGAGGTCGCTTATCAGATTATCGTATAAGCTATTCCTGCATATTTTAGCCTCTGTTTGTTATTATTACGAAACAAGATAGTTGAATTGGAGAGGAAGAGAAGTAACTAAGAACTGCAAGAAGCTGCAAGACCTCCACTGAAACCAACGTCGCCACACTTAAGACCTTAAAATTTCTTGTAGCTGCCTTCTGAAAGGAATCCGCTTGAATCGCACCGTAATAGCTAAAACATAAGTGGGAAAGATAATTCCTTAAATGTAATAAAGGTCATTTAATAAGCAACTTCTTGCGTCATGAAACAGAAAATGAAACTTTATTGTCTAATAAGGCAGCGCTGCAAAGTTATGACATTTGTGTCGAGCCATTTGAATACAGCAGTCCTATCCCTGTTTTGGCTTAGGTCAATAGTTAGAGCTGCAGGAAACAACCGAGATAGCTGATCTGATCTAATATCGTCTAGGCAGCATTTTCTGGACAAAATACAGTTAAGCCCGTTGGTTTACTGAAGGGCAAACATCGCAATATGAGGCAAATACTAGGTATTTTTTTCTTCAAAAAATGTGTAAACATTTAATATTTATGGACACGACATGAAAGCGTGTAATCCGTACCAATAAAGTTAGTACACACATCTACTTCTACACTATGTGATCAGAAGTATCAGGACACGTAGCTGAAAATGACTTATAAGTTTGTCACGCCCTCCATCGGTAATGCTGGAATTCATTATGCTGTTGATCCTCCCTTAGCCTGATGTCAGCTTCCACTCTCGCAGGCATACGTTCAATCAGATGCTGGAAGGTTTCTTGAAGAATGGCAGCCCATTCTCCACGGAGTGCTGCACTGAGGAGAGGTATCGATGTCGGTCGATGAGGCATAGCATGAAGTCGGCGTTCCAAAACATCCCAGAGGTGTTCTATAGGATTCACGTCAGGACTCCGTGCAGGCCAGTCCATTACATTGATGTAATTGTCGTGTAACCACTCAGCCACAGGCCGTGCTTATGAACAGGTGCTCGATCGCCTTGAAAGATGCAATCGCCACCCCGTATTGCTCTTCAACAGTGGGAAGCAAGAATGTGCTTAAAACATCAATGTAGTACTGCGCTGTGATAGATCCACGCAAAACAACAAGAGGTGGAAGCCCCTCCATGAAAACACGACCACACCATAACACTACCGCCTCCGAATTTTACTGTTGGCACTACACACGCTGGCAGATGACGTTCACAGGGCATTCGCCACACCGACACCATGACATCGGATCGCCGCACTGTGTACCGTGATTCTTCACTTCAAACAACATTTTTCCACTGCTCACTCGCCCTATGTTTATGCCTCCTACACCAAGCGAGGTGTCGTTTGGCATTAACGGGCGCGATGTGTGGCTTATGAGCAGCCGCTCGACCATGAAATCCAAGTTTTCTCACCTCCCGCCTATCTGTCATAGTACTTGCAATAGATCCTGGTGCAGTCTGGAATCCCTGGTTGTGGTCTGTAGGGATGTCTGCCTATTAAACTCTATGACCGTCTTCAACTGTCGGCGGTCTCTGTCAGTCAACAGACGAGGTCGGCTTGTACGCTTTTGTGCTGTATGTGTCCCTTCACGTTTCCACTTCACTATCATATCGGAAATAGTGGACCTAGGGATGTTTAGGAGCGTGGAAACCTCGCGTACAGATGTTTGACACAAGTGACACCCGATCACCTGATCACGTTAGAAGTCCGTGAGAGCCGCGGAGCGTACCATTCTGCTCTCTCACGAAGTCTAACGAGTACTGGGTTCGCTGATGTGGAGTAGCTGGCAGCAGGTGACAGCACAATGCACCTAATATGAAAAACGTATGTTTTTTGGGGGGGGGGGGGGTGTCCGGATACTTTTGACCACCACTATGCCAAACAAGCAGTCTAAAGTTGTATGGCGGGCAGGTACTTTGTATTCCACTATACTTCCTCCTGTCCTGATCCACTTGGCGTACAAGAAGAACGGCTATCAGTACGAATTCGTATGATTTAATGGGAAATTTCGCGAAATATACATCGTCTTAGGGTACAGATACTTTTATCATTGGTACCTTAATAAGTGAGCTCTTCACTGTTTCTGCTGTTTTTTTGTCTGCGACCACCAATCTTCCCGTGAACACATATCATAATTTACTTTTATCTTTTCTTCTTATTTTCATTTTAATGGTAAGTCCTATGGGACCAAATTGTTGGGGTCATCGGTCCCTAAGACTAAACACTACTTAATCTAGCTTAAACTAACTTACGCTAATGACAAAACATACACCTATGCCCGAGGGAGGACTCCACCCTCTGTCGGGGGGAGCCGCACGAACCTTGACTAGGTGCCAAAGACCGCGCGGCTACCCCACAGGGTCCATAATTTACTACCTGATGTTTTCTACGCGGTCGTAACTGCGCCGTGAAATGGGTTACATCCCTCAGTACAGAGTATCTGTTTTGCGTCCATGCGTCCGCACTTCAATACCTGACCTGCAACGCAGGGAATAGTTACATTAATCGCTCTATTGTGCCATGCGTACTTGAAACCTAAAAGATGCAACATGTAATAATTATAATTATTGGTCTATAAATTAAGTAAATACTGACACCAACAGAAATATCTGCACTTATATCCCCAACATTCTGTATGTGATATATAATTGACCCTTTTTGCAAGTGTGATGTCAAAATTTTAAAAGTAAAACTTCCGAATGACGCACACCGTCCTTTCGGTGTCACTTTATGAACGTTTCCGTGTTACTCTTGCGTTTGGTAAGCCATCCCCCGAGAAACGAATGTATCTTATTTGGATCTCCTCTAATTCTTCTGTTGACCCTGCCCGCTAAAACCGAGCGTACAGGAGGACGACGCGGTGGCTAAATTCCCTGTCTGACCATTCAGTTTTATGTTTCCCGCAATTATCCTAAATCGTTTCCCTTGAACCGTTGCGGCGGACCTCCTTACTCATTCTCGGCTGAGTCGTGCTTGTGCACAGTCTCTAACGACCTCGGTTCGACGGGACGTTAAACTCTAATTTTCCTTACTGCTAAAGTCCCAAAATGAAAAAGTTATTACTGAGGCAGTGCTGGACACTCGTACAGCCGGAAGCACTCTTTGCCAAAGGAATCTAAATGTCCTATGGCACCAAGTAATTCATTCGATTACGGCATAAGCTCACCGGACAAAAAATTAGTAGCCTCTAGAGAAATCATTACAGGCAACATTTTGATACCGTATAATTCTGCCCCTGAACTTGATAACCGCCTGGATTCGATTAGGAAGTGAGTCCACAACGTTGTGCAGGTACGACGAATCCAGATTAAGCCACTCGCCGAGAATTTGATCGCGCAGTTGCATCAAACTGCGGGGAAGCTGGTGTAGGCGGTATACCCGCTGTTCCAACGTTCCCAACGGATATTCTATGCGATTCTAGTGAGATGATGTTTCAGGCGAAACGAGAAGTAATAGAGTGGGGTCGTTTTCAGAAAATTAGTCACATATTCTTCGGTATAGTTGTCTTTATGTGCGTATGCGAGCAATGGTCTCTTGCGACGTGACCGGCTCCAGGGTTCGTTCCCGACGCTATGTTCTCTATATAACGGCTGGGATGTGTCTTCATTCACTGCCTGTAACAATTCGCCACTGGTTTGGAAGCGATTTTAATTCACAAGCTGTGAAATGCGTCTCCAGTCCCTCTCAGTCATAATCTTTTACCGACCGCAATTCTGACGTCGTGTTTCGTGGCCACATTTGTTACACCACTGTTAGTAGAAGCACAGACCAGTAGTGAACATCAAAATAACCAGCAACTTCAAACACCATATAGCCATGGGCACGGCCAAATACGATTGTCCCTCTTTGCCACTCTGTTACGCTGTTTGGTACCTTCCCCCAAGTCATCCAAATAACCACTCTGTCACGTCCTTACATTTACCGAGGTTTACGTATAATGTTAAAGCTTGAAACATAAACGTCTCACTGATCGCTACTGCCTTACTCTCATGTGGAAGCAGTGTGCTTGCTATTGAGCAATTGACTCTGTCTCTGCGCCATCTGTAGAGGTTAACGATTCATCTATGCTAGAGCACTCGGGAGGCAAATTTTTGGACCAGAGAGCTTAATAGCCCGTAATGCCTTAATAATCTTTATACTTCCGACAGTGGAAGTTTACACTTTACAGTTTTAGTTAAATAAAGGGTGGTCCATTGATAGTGACCGGGCCATATATCTCACGAAATAAGCATCAAACAAAAAAACTACATAGAACGAAACTCGTCTAGCTTGAAGCGAGAAACCAGATGGCGCTATGGTTGGCCGGTTAGATGGCGCTGCCATAGGTCAAACGGATATCAAATGCGTTTTTTTTTTAATAGGGACCGCAATTTTTTATTACATATTCGTGTAATACGTAAAGAAATAAGAATTTTTTTGTTGGACCACTTTTTTCGCTTTGTGTTAGATGGCGCTGTAATAGTCACAAACGTATAAGTACGTGGTATCACGTAACATTCCGCTACTGCGGTCGGTATTTTCTTCGTGATACATTACCCGTATTGAAATGGACCGTTCACCAATTGCAGAAAAGATCGATATCGTGTTGATGTATGGCTATTGTGATCAAAATGCCCAACTGGCGTGTGCTATGTATGCTGCTCGGTATCCTGGACGACATCATCCAAGTGTCCGGACAGTTCGCCGGATAGTTACGTTATTTAAGGAAACAGAAAGTGTTCAGCCACATGTGAAACGTCAACCACGACCTGCAACAAATGATGATGCCCAAGTAGGTGTTTAGCTGCTGTCGCGGCTAATCCGTACATCAGTAGCAGACAAATTGCGCGAGAATCGGAAATCTCAAAAACGTAGGTGTCGAGAATGCTACATCAACATCGATTGCACCCGTAGCATATTTCTATGCACCAAGAATTGCATGGCGACGACGTTGAACGTCGTGTACAGTTCTCCCACTGGGCACAAGAGAAATTATGGGACGATGACAGATTTTTTTGCACGCGTTCTATTTAGCGACGAAGCGTCATTCACCAACAGCGGTTACGTAAACCGGCATAATATGCACTTTTGGGCAACGGAAAATCTAGGATGACTGCGACAAGTGGAACATCAGCGACCTTGGCTAGTTAATGTATGCTGCGGCATTATGGGGCGAAGGATAATTAGCCCCCATTTTATAGATGGTGATCTAAATGGTGCAATGTATGCTGATTTCCTACTTAATGTTTTACCCATGTTACTAGAAGATGTTTCACTGCATGATAGAATGGCGATGTACTTCCAACATGATGGATGTCCTTCACATAGCCCGCGTGCGGTTGAAGCGATATTAAATAGCATATTTCGTGACAGTTGGATTGGTCGTCACAACGGTCGCAGGATCGAATTCTGCCTCGGGCATGGATGCGTGTGATGTCCTTAGGTTAGTTGGGTTTAAGTAGTTCTAAGTTCTAGGGGACTGATGACCTCAGAAGTTAAGTCTCATAGTGCTTAGAGCCTTTTTTTGATTGGTCGTCGAAGCACCATACCATGATCCGCACGTTCACCGGATCTGACGTCCCAGGATTTCTTTGTGTGGGGAAAACTGAAGGATAATTGCTATCGTGATCCACCGACAACTCCTGACAACATGCGTCAGCGCATTGACAGTGCATGTGCGAACATTACGGAAGGCGAACTACTCGCTGTTGAGAGGAATGTCGTTACACATATTGCCAAATGCATTGAGGTTGACGGACATTATTTTGAGCAAATTTTTGCATTAATGTAGTATTTACAGATAATCATGCTATAACAGCATGCGTTCGCAGAAAAGATAATTTCGCAAAGGTACATGTATCACATTGGAACAACAGAAATAAAATTTTCAAACGTACCTACGTTCTGTATTTTAATTTAGAAATCCTACCTGTTACCATATGTTTCTCTAAAATTGTGAGCTACGAGGGCAGTTCAATAAGTAATACAACACTTTTTTTTTCTCGGCCAATTTTGGTTGAAAAAACCGGAAATTTCTTGTGGAATATTTTCAAACATTCCCGCTTCGTCTCGTATAGTTTCATTGACTTCCGACAGGTGGCAGCGCTGTACGGAGCTGTTAAAATGGCGTCTGTAACGGATGTGCGTTGCAAACAACGGGCAGTGATCGAGTTTCTTTTGGCGGAAAACCAGGGCATCTCAGATATTCATAGGCGCTTGCAGAATGTCTACGGTGATCTGGCAGTGGACAAAAGCACGGTGAGTCGTTGGGCAAAGCGTGTGTCATCATCGCCGCAAGTCAAGCAAGACTGATCTCCCGCGTGCGGGCCGGCCGTGCACAGCTGTGACTCCTGCAATGGCGGAACGTGCGAACACACTCGTTCGAGATGATCGACGGATCACCATCAAACAACTCAGTGCTCCACTTGACATCTCTGTTGGTAGTGCTGTCGCAATTGTTCACCAGTTGGGATATAAAAGGTTTGTTCCCTCTGGGTCCCTCGTTGTCTAACCGAACACCATAAAGAGCAAAGGAGAACCATCTGTGCGGAATTGCTTGCTCGTCATGTGGCTGAGGTGACAATTTCTTGTCAAAGATTGTTACAGGCGATGAAACATGGGTTCATCACTTCGAACCTGAAACAAAACGGCAATCAATGAAGTGGCGCCACACCCACTCCCCTACCAAGAAAAAGCTTAAAGCCATACCCTCAGCCGGTAAAGTCATGGTTACAGTCTTCTGGGACGCTGAAGGGGTTATTCTGTTCGATGTCCTTCCCCATGGTCAAACGATCAACTCTGAAGTGTATTGTGCTACTCTTCAGAAATTGAAGAAACGACTTCAGCGTGTTCGTAGGCACAAAAATCTGAACGAACTTCTCCTTCTTCATGACAACGCAAGACCTCACACCAGTCTTCGCACCCGAGAGGAGCTCACAAAACTTCAGTGGACTGTTCTTCCTCATGCACCCTACAGCCCCGATCTCGCACCGTCGGATTTCCATATGTTTGGCCCAATGAAGGACGCAATCCGTGGGAGGCACTACGCGGATGATGAAGAAGTTATTGATGCAGTACGACGTTGGCTCCGACATCGACCAGTGGAATGGTACCGTACAGGCATACAGGCCCTCATTTCAAGGTGGCGTAAGGCCGTAGCATTGAATGGAGATTACGTTGAAAAATAGTGTTGTGTAGCTAAAAGATTGGGGAATAACCTGGTGTATTTCAATGCTGAATAAAACAACCCCTGTTTCAGAAAAAAAATGTGTTGCATTACTTATTGAACTGCCCTCGTATATGTTTCTGACTACTACAGCGCCATCCGTCACAAAGCGAAAAGGTGGTCCAACTAAAACATTCATATTTCTTTACGTACTACACGAATATGTAATAAGAAATGTGGGTTCCTGTTTAAGATAACGCATTTGATATCCGTTTGACCTATGGCAGCGCCATCTAGCGGGGCACCCTTAGCGTCATCTGGTTTCCCCCTTCAAGCTGGACAAGTTTCGCGTCTTTGTATTTTTTTCGTTTGACGCTTATTTCGTGAGATACTTGGCCCGGTCACGATCAGTGGACCACCCTGTATAAATATTGCTCAAGTTGAAACTGGTATTATGCTGTCGACACAGGGTAAACGTTAATAAAAGCAACAAACGGCAGCGAAGGGTTCCTGACTGGAAATGGAGGGAAGAAGGTCTCATGAAAATATGTCCGGAAATGCATCGTTGTCACGGTAGACGGCGCTGACGAATGGAAGTTCCTCTGGCCACGTGTCATGTGTTCCCTGTGACTTGCAGGCTCTGTGACTGACGCAGCGTACTGTTAGCAGCAGAATGATCCGGTATTCTTGTCGGGAACAAGCCTAGATGGAGCTTGTATAAGGCCAAGCAGATGGAACTGTTGAGAGGCAGTAACGGCTACACCAAAACAAGTACCTCATAGGCACCAACCACATCGCACAACATTTCAAGCCCTTGCTTCGTGTTTGTGTGATCATGGATCCTTTCAGACAGACGAACGTGCAGGGAGGCGGCGGACTGTGTATGCACAAGATCTTAAGTCCCAGCTTCTTCAAGATACTAATGTGAATCGTTGTACCAGCTCTAGGCAAGTGCATCGCCAACGTCATGTAAGCCAAAGTAAAATTACATATATTTTCATCACAACAGCTACTACCTCTATCACATGCACCGAGTGTAAGGATCCTCAGCAGTGGATTTCCCTCTACGGGAATGATTTTCTATTCCGGGACGATATGGCGTCGTTGTACCCACACCGTCCATTTCCAGATACACGTTCATAGGACCATTTTACCTCAATTTCCAGTCAGGAATCGGCCCCTGCAGTTTGTCTCCTTTATTAATGGAAATGAACGTACGGCATTATCTACGTCTACATCTACATACATACTCCGCAATCCACCATACGGTGCGTGGCGGAGGGTACCTCGTACCACAATTAGCATCTTCTCTCCCTGTTCCACTCCCAAACAGAACGAGCGAAACATGCTTCTGTACGAGCCCTAATCTCTCTTATCTTATCTTTGTGGTCTTTGCGAAATATAAGTTGGCGGCAGTAAAATTGTATTGCAATCAGCCTCAAATGCTGGTTCTCTAAATTTCCTCAGTAGCGATTCACAAAAAGAACGCCTCCTTTCCTCCAGAGACTCCCATCCAAGTTCCTGAAGCATTTCCGTAACACTCACGTCTTGATCAAACCTACCAGTAAGAAATCTAGCAGCCCGCCTCTGAATTTCTTCTATGTCCTCCCTCAATCCGACCTGATAGGGATCCCAAACGCTCAAACAGTACTCAAGATTAGGTCGTATTAGTGTTATATAAGCGGTCTACTTTACAGATGAACCACATCTTCTCAAAATTCTCCCAATGAACCGAAGACGACTATCCGCCTTCCCCACAACTGCCATTACATGCTTGTCCCACTTCATATCGCTCTGCAATGTTACGCCCAAATATTTAATCGACGTGACTGCTTCGAGCGCTACACTTCTAATGGGGTATTCAAACATTACGGAATTCTTTTTCCTATTCATCTGCATTAATTTAAATTTATCTATATTTAGAATTAGCTGCCATTCTTTACACCAATCACAAATCCTGTCCAAGTCATCTTGTATCCTCCTACAGTCACTCAACAACGACACCTTCCCGTACACCACAGCATAATCAGCAAACAGCCGCACATTGCTATCCACCCTATCCAAAAGATCATTTATGTAGATAGAAAGCAACAGCGGACCTACCACACTTCCCTGCGGCACTCCAGATAATACCCTCACCTCCGATGAACACTCACCATCAACGTACTGGGTTCTATTACTTAAGAATTCTTCGAGCCACTCACATATTTGGGAGCCAATCCCATATGGTCGTACCTTAGTTGTGAGTCTGCAATCGGGCACCAAGTCAAAGGCTTTCCGGAAGTCAAGGAATATGGCATCCGTCTGATACATTTCGTGCATGGTTCGCAAGATATCATGTGAAAAAAGGGCGAGCTGCGTTTCACAGGAGCGATGCTTTCTAAAGCCGTGTTGATGCACGGACAGCAACTTCTCTGCCTCGAGGAAATCCATTATACTCTAACCGGAAGTCACCCATTCGGGGAAGTTTGGCCGCCGAGGGCAAGTTGAGTTATCACGAAGGGACGTCGAACAGATGTGCAGAACTATAGACTTATATCTCTAACGTCGATCAGTTGTACAATTTGGAGCAGGTATTACGTTCGAGTATAATGACTCTTATGGAGACTAGAAATCTACTCTGTAGGAATCAGCATCGGTTTCGAAAAAGACGGTGGTGTGAAACCCAACTCGCGCTATTCGTCCACGAGACTCAGAGGGCCATAGACACGGGTTCCCTGGTAGATGCCGTGTTTCTTGACTTCCGCAAGGCGTTCGATACAGTTCGCCACACTCGTTTAATGAACGAAGTAAGAGCATATGGACTATCAGACCAATTGTGTGATTGGATTGAAGAGTTCCTAGATGGCAGAACGCAGCATGTCATTCTCAATGGAGAGAAGTCTTCCGAAGTAAGAGTGATTTCAGGTGTGCCGCACGGGAGTGTCGTAGGACCCTTGCTATTCACAATATACATAAATGACCTTGTGGATGACATCGGAAGTTCACTGAGGCTTTTTGCGGATGATGCTGTGGTATATCCAGAGGTTGTAACAATGGAAAATTGTACTGAAATGCAGGAGGATCTGCAGCGAGTTAACGCATGATGCAGGGAATGGTAATTGAATCTCAATGTAGACAAGTGTAATGTGCTGCGAATACATAGAAAGAAAGATGCCTTATCATTTAGTTACAATATAGCAGGTCAGCAACTGGAAGCAGTTAATTCCATAAATTATCTGGGAGTACGCATTAGGAGTGATTTAAAATTGAATGATCATATAAAGGTGATCGTCGGTAAAGCAGATGCCAGATTGAGATTCATTGTAAGAATCCTAAGGAAATGCAATCCGAAAACAAAGGAAGTAGGTTAGAGTACGCTTGTTCGCCCACTGCTTGAATACTGCTCAGCAGTGTGGGATGCGTACCAGATGGTGTTGATAGAAGAGATAGAGAAGATCCAACTGAGAGCAGCGCTCTTCGTTACAGGATCATTTAGTAATCGCGAAAGCGTTACGGAGTTGATTGATAAGCTCCAGTGGAAGACTCTTCAGGAGAGACGCTCAGTAGCTCGGTACGGGCTTTTGTTGAAGTTTCGAGAACATACCTTCACCGAAGAGTCAAGCAGTATATTGCCCACTCCTACGAATATCTCGCGAAGAGACCATAAGGATAAAATCAGAGAGATTAGAGCGCACACAGAGGCATACCGACAATCCTTCTTTCCACGAACAATGCGAGACTGGAATAGAAGGGAGAACCGATAGAGGTACTCTAAGTACCCTCCGCCACACACCGTCAGGTGGCTTTCGGAGTATGGATGTAGTTGTAGATGTAGATGTAGATTTATTTATTGCATTCGACGCCATATTGGGTGACTTGCTCGTGGGAGATGGGGAGGAAATGATGATGAGGACAACACAACAACTGCCCCAGCCTGGATTCGAACCCAGGCCCCTCGGCGTGGCATTCCACCACGCTGACCACTCAGCTAACGGGGTCGGACGTCTTTTATTAATATTCGCATTGTACGCGCTTCTGATAATGAGACATTACTACTTCCTGCAATAAGAATCATTCTCTTCCACGCACTTACTGTAGCTGTAGATGAAACTTCCTGTCAAATTAAAACTAAGTGCCAGACCGAGACTCGAACTTGCCTTTCGCACTTTCCCGCGAAAGACAAAGGTCCCGAGTTCGAGTCTCGGTCCGGCACTCAGTTTTAATCTGCCAGGAAGTTTCATATCTGCGCATACTCCGCTGCAGAGTGAAAATCTCGTTCCGTAGCTGCAGATGTACGTATTTGCTGTGGACCTGTTGCTGCCGCGCTGACAATGCAACGTTTCGGCCGGCAGGTATCATCACGTCGTCGGGGCGCATCGGCGAGCGGCTGAGCGCCTCTGGCACGCGCCTCAACTCGTCCAGCCCTGTGCCTTACGGCGGCGGCGGCGGAGGCAACAAGAGCAGCACGGAGAGCGTGCGCGGCCTCAAGTCCGTCTCGCGGCAGAGCCTGCTCGACATCGTCAGCTGCCGCTTCGGCGTCGGCCGCACCGCCCGACAGCAACATCAGCACACAGGGGTCTGTACACCACACCGCTGCTGTTCCCTGCTGCCAGCCTGTTGCTCACACTATACAGAGTGAAAAGTAGTTAGATCGACAAACTCTGGGAGGTTGTAGAGGACATCAAAACAAATATTTTTCCCTAATGTCATTTTTTCGTATAAGGAGTATTTAAACCGGTAGAGGAATTGTCCTCTGGGTGGATAATCAACTGGTTCCAGGTTGTGGACACACTGTAAGTGAAATGGACTTAACAATGGCTCTCGAAGGACTGTTTTTACATTCGTCAGATTCGTCCCCATGTTACGTACAATTGCACGAGTACTTATTGAAAGGTCCCGCTCCACATGCTGCAAGACAGCTTCGTCAAATTGCAGCGTTCTTACCGTGCGACAGTGTCCCTGTTGTGTTGGCTGAAGAGCCAGCACCGTGTCACTAGTGGAGGCCGAAATCCACGCGTTTTAGCTCACGCATGCTGGCGTGAGGAGTAAGGACTATACTGACGTGAGGTCTGGAACATGACAAGGAATTAGAATTCAGAAAGCGGACGTAATTAGTTTGATACTTAACTTTAATCCATTAATGATGGACGTCCCTCTTGACGGTACGTGATTCACAATATTATCTGTTCAGAATACATTCGTAGTAACTCAATATGGCGCCTTGCTAGGTCGTAGCAAATGACGTAGCTGAAGGCTGTGCTAAACTGTCGTCTCTGCAACTGAAAGCGTATGTAGTCAGTGTACCATCGCTAGCAAAGTCGGCTGTACAACTGGAGCGAGTGCTAGGAAGTCTCTCTAGACTAGACTTGCCATGTGGCAGCGCCCGGTCTGCAATCACTGATAGTGGTAACACGCGGGTCCGACGTACACTAACGGACCGCGATTTAAAGGCTGCCACCTAGCAAATGTGGTGTCTGGCGGTGACACCACAGTCCCTGTCCAGGTAATCTGCTAAATGACCCGGTCTCACGCAGACGTTGGTACACAGCAGCAAAGGTCGTATGATCCGGGATACGGCGATTAGGATATTGTTGTTGATAAACCCGCTGTGCAGCTCGTCCGTTGTGGTGCGCTACGCATTACGCACCAACCATATCAGTGTACTCACTCCAGGTGTATCGCTCCATTAGTAAGCAGAGACAATGCACTACTACATTGGTGGACATTAGTTGCCTACAACTGAAGAGCGTAATACGCCCTCTAACAACTGAAGATCGTAATACGGCGTCTAACAACTGAAGAGCGTAATACGCCCTCCATCGGTTTAAATAAACCTCATAGGAAAAAATGACATTAGGTAAAAATATTTATTTTGATGTCCCCTGTAACCTCCCAGAGTTTGTCGGTTTAAATACTTTTCACCTTGTATGCCGTCTGGGGCTGAAATTCGCTTCAATGTACTTGCTAAAATGTCGTAGTTAAGAAATTTGGCTGCAGAGGCGAAAGCGAAGAATAAGAATGAATTATTTCTCTACTGCACAAGATTTGGTACCTAGGACGTCCGCAAGTGAGAGGCTTGATAATTTTGGAGAGATCCGCTTCATTTGTACAGATTTTATTCCAACCACAACTTGTTGCAGGCTTATCAGATCTCATCTTCAGGTGTATGAATTTATTGTATTTACTAACATATAGTATGCAGTCTGGTCGGTCAGCGCTCCAAAGCTCATGTCGTTGCACCTTGGAGGAAACGGTCCGCCACCGGGCAGCCGCATAGTAGGAACGCCTACCACAACTGTATCACTGTTTTACCAAATACAATAACTTCACACACCTGAAGATGGGGTTTTGAAATCCCGAAACCGGTCGTGGTTTGAACAGATATTAGTACAACTGAAGCGGATCTTTCTAAATTAATTATCATTATTTCCCTTTCACATTTACGTAATATTTGCCTGTTAGTCGCCACATATATACAGGGTGATCAAAAAGTCAGTATAAATTTGAAAACTTCATAAACCACGGAATAATGTAGATAGAGAGGTAAAAATTGACACACATGCTTGGAATGACATGGGGTTTTATTAGAATAATAAAAAAAGTTCACATCATATCCGACAGATGGCGCTGGACAGCCAAACATCAGTAACTGCTACCGTGACGGGTGAGAGGTACGCCAATATGTTACAGAATCGCATCGTCCCCAGCCTGGCTGATAAACACCTGCTGGAACGTACGATGTTTAGGCAGGATGGTGCTCCACCCCATATTGCTAGACCCGTGAAAGATCTCTTGCGCGCGTCGTTTGGTGATGATCGTGTGCTCAGCCGCCACTTTCGTCATGCTTGGCCGCCCAGGTTCGCAGACCTCAGTCCGTGCGATTATTGGTTTTGGGGTTACCTGAAGTCGCAAGTGTATCGTGATCGACCGACATCTCTAGGGATGCTGAAAGACAACATCCGACGCCAATGCCTCACCATAACTCCAGACATGCTTTACAGTGCTGTTCACAACATTATTCCTCGACTACAGCTACTGTCGACGAATGATGGTGGACATATTGAGCATTTCCTGTAAAGAACATCATCTTCGCTTTGTCTTACTTTTTTATGCTAATTATTGCTATTCTGATCAGATGAAGCGCCATCTGTCGGACATTTTTTGAACGTTTTTTTTCGGTTCTAATAAAACCCCATGTCATTTCAAGCATGTGTGTCAACTTTTACATCTCTATCTACATTATTCCGTGATTTATTCAGTTTTGAAATTTATACTGACTTTTTGATCACCCGGTACATTCCACATGCAAGCGTAGGCTTCCGCGGCAGTTGTCACTCTCAATAAAATTATTCAGGTTATGTGACCTCATTGTCAAGTAAGCTTCTCCGGCGTTGCGGCCACTGTTGCAAATGGCTGTTCCCATGGTGTTTAGCTAACTGATACTGCAGGAAACAGAAAGAATTCCAAGCTGCACATGTTGAACCTTGATTAAAGAAACGAGAAAATCAGATGTTAAGACAGAACGTCTCACTTTATAGGTTTAATCCCATATCTACAGACAAAAGTACAGGGCGATTCTGTGACGATTTCACAAACTTCCAAGGATGATGAAAAAGAGTAGATGTATCAGCTATGTGTAAGGGACTGTGGTCCAGAAGAGGTCGATTAGTAAGTAATAAGCGAAAATCTTTGTGATACGTCACCCCTTCTGCTGTAAGCTCTTCACTTTTCATATTTTGTGAGAAGACAGTATGGTACAAACCACAAAAAAATTGTCAAGTAAACATGAGTTCTAAGGTGCTACCTTAGCGGCTGTGAGCACTCATTCATCTTTGCTACCGTGAAATGCACCTCTACTGCTGAAAAAGAGCTCACAGCTCTTAAGATAGGGATTTTAATCCCTATGTTTAACAGACAATGTTTTCTTGCTTTGGTCCATACTAGCTCCTCCCAAAGAACAGATAGCAAAGAGCTTACAGTAAAAGAAGTCCACTGACAGAGGCATCTAACCGATATTCGCTTTATACACTTCGGGCTCGATCGTTTCTGGACCAGCGTCCTTTACCACAAATTGACGCATTGGCCGTTCTGACTGCATATCTTAAAGAACAAGTCTGATTGAGAAGCTTTTGAAATAACGCCTCTATACTTTTTGATACAAAAGTTGCAGAACGAAAGAGTGGTATCAGAAACAGAGATAACAATGCTCATAATGCGTTGAAAACTACTTCTGTTAATAAACTTACTCTGACCAACGCGTAATCCGTAAGATACTATTTAAGGTTAAAGCTGTACATAACTTTCAGTAACGTATCAAATGCAATCCCCATTTATTATGATATCTGGCGAGTTTAGAGTTCAAGGACTGCAATGAATTTGCGTCCATAGGCCTAGGTCACAATAGTTCTTTGTGTACTGCAGTAACTTGCATGTGCGCCGGCCGGGGTGGCCGTGCGGTTCTAGGCGTTACAGTCTGGAACCGCGTGACCGCTACGGTCGCAGGTTCGAATCCTGCCACGGGCATGGATGTTTGTGATGTCCTTAGGTTAGTTAGGTTTAAGTAGTTCTAAGTTCTAGGGGACTGATGACCTCAGAAGTTAAGTCCCATAGTGCTCAGAGCCATAACTTGCATGCAGAGCTATGTATCCAGAGTATCTGTCATGTGAACGGCGAGCCCTGTGCAGAGACCTTATGTTCTCCATGTTCTCCTTCATATTTTGCGATGCATCACCGGAGCTATGGCCTCCATAGAAAATTTCTTAGTTTTCATTAATCATGCACCTACGTTGTGCCTTACGCGGCCTGTTTATTCATGAAATGCGGTATCTGGCGTGATAGTGGGCAGGTCCATGATGACTGTTTCCTTGGAGAGAGATATGACGCTGAACCACCTTCAATCCGGTCGCCAAAGATTCGTTAACAATGAAATCATATACCTAAATAACAAAATGTGCAGGGTCTCAACCCAGCTGGTCCCATACGTCAACGATCTCCTTGTCTTTGAACTGAGGTATTGATAACATTCCAAATAAGTCAAAAAATATAGTTCTAACAGATGATATTATGATATTATACGAGGAAACCACACTCCTGTTGTGGGAACGATATACTGCATTTTCTTCTGAAAATAACGCTCTTGAGCGGGACATGCTATTTGGAAATTGTGCCAACAAAGCACGGTAGAAGGCGGCCTACTGCTCTATGTCATCTTTGTTAATGTGGTCATTTGTTGTGGATCACGTTGTATGTATTGTGTTGTATGTTAACCGGGGACTTAGAAACGACGGAGAGGCTCCGTCCCCGCCGCAGCCGCAGTGGTCCCCAACCCCACGACGACTGCAGCAGTCCACTTCACCCCTCCGCCACCCCACACCGAACCACTCTGTCAGGGTTATTGCGCGGTTCGGCCCCCGATGGACCCCCGCGGCACCCAGGGAACGTCTCACACCGGAGGAGTGTAACCCCTACGTTTGTGTGGTAGAGTAATGGTGGTCTAAGCGTACGTGCAGAACTTGTTTGTTCAGTGTAGCTGGGGAGGAATAAGGGGAACCATCCCGCATTCGCCGAGGCAGATGGAAAACCGCCTAAAAACCATCCAAAGACTGGCCTGCTCACCGGACCTCGACACAAGTCCGCCGGACGGATTCGTGCCGAGGGCCAGGGGCTCCTTCCCACTCCGAAAAGCCATGCCTTAGACCGCACGGCTAACCGGGCTGGCCCAGGACCACGTTACTTTAAGTTCAACTTCCGTTTTGCAAATGATTTCATTGGACGCTGTTCAGCTAATCCAACGATGGCTGCACATACGTCCTGGCACATTTTTTTTTTTACTTCCGCTACGTGCACTCTCTGGAACTCCGCCTGAAACAAAAGAACAGCCTCCTATTCAGTTAGAGTTATTTTACTAGGTGGGAATTTGCCTAAGCGTTCTATAAACGCACATATTATTTCTGTCTTTCCTCACAATGTCTACGCACCTTGATACGTTCACACATACAGGCCATGTATCGACCCAATATAATTAGTGACTGTGTCTGCGCGTATCAGCCATTCCTTCACAACTGAAGCAATCAAGTACGAAAGAAACGATACGATGCTGAAAGCAATGATTTTTGTCAACTTCAAAGCGACGATACCAACAAACCAACTACTTATTTTCACAGTCGTATCAAGTATACAGATTACAGGGATTTCTTGGACGCCTTGCGATAGGAAAACGAAGGCTGCATGACATACAATATTCCTATTCATAAAGTAATTTGTCGTACAGAAACTTTACCAGTTTCACTGTCAGGTACGCTAAAGCAGGCTTACAAGCTGTCATTTTACATCACAATTCAGAAACATTTTGAATCGTTCAAGGGATACCCTCAATGAGGCCCCTCTACAAGTAGTGGAATATACACTTGAGATATTTTGTACAAAGAACATAACGTATTATATCCTAAATTTCATAAATAATTTTTTGTTGAAGAGAAATTAATTTTTTAAAAGATTTGTTCATGATTCCTCTTAACTCTTTTACTTTTAATGACAAAGTGTTTGCCCAAGCCGACGTTTTGTTCACCAAGTATCATGACAGATGCTTTTGTGACCTCTCTACGGAATATTTTTAAGTATTTTCCCAGACGGTGATTTATTACGTATCGTACTTAACTTTTCATTTCGTTTTTTAGAGAGGAAAATTATTTAGCATAGTGATTTTTAACTTCCAGATTAGATCCCCAAATATCATTTGCGTTTATATTTTTGACAGATCGGAAAATGGGTCTCAAGACCTGAAACAGCTAGAAATAACAAATTTAAAAAATAATAAATTTAAAAAATGTTATATGTACATGTGTTTTAAGCATTTGTATCCAGAAATGGTAAATGCGCAAAACACGGAATATCAGTGTCATTTAACAGATTCATTAACGCCACCAGGAGTTGAACACATATCTACAATACTTGAAAGGCTTCCACCTTCATTCACTTTTTGTTTTCTAGTAATGGACTAGCAGGACGCTTTTCGGCAGCACGCTGCGATCCTCAGTTAATTACGTGTTGTGGGATTTTATTTCCCATACTACACACGACTTCGAAATTCGATGTTTCTGATAGGTATGCCAGCTAGATCAAGTGCCAAACGTCGTCTTTCATTAGAATAATTTCATTCTATGATTCGTACAATTTAGACACCCCTAGAGAAAGTAATTTACATATGACGAAATATTTAATATCTTTTTGCATTCTGAACGTAACAAATATGTAGTTTCGCAATTATTATTTAGAGATAAGTATACTACCGTCTCTTTAGTGAAAGTAGTCCATTCGAAATGAACTGAATGAGATGAAAATCGTTCGTTGAAAGAAAAGGTGTTAGTAGCTGCTTTTTGAACTCACAGGTTGTAATGATGGTCAGCTGTAGCGAAAAGCTGAACAGTGGCTTATACTTAATGCATAACGTTATTTGGCCGTTTACATAGTGTATAGAAGCAGAAGTGAGCAGGATTCGTATGCTAAGAATTTCCCTCCCATAGCTTGTGTACACACATTGAATGTTCCATTACTAGTGCTTTCGTATATTCAAGACGAACTGGAAACAGAAACAATAAATTATAAATTATTGCCGTTGGCGATACTTTGTGATTTGGCTAAGGTTTTTGATTTGTGAACAACGATATTCTAACGCAAAAGTAAAATATTGTGAATTTGTAGACACAGTAGGTTCGTGGGTTCCATCTTATATGTATGACAGAAGGCAATGTGTGTTAGTTAATATCAATCACATACAGACACTCAGAAGTTCAAGAAATCGGATTTGATGTACGAAACAGTCGATTTTTGTTTTCTCTGTTGTTTCTGGTACACATTAACGATCTTCTTGTTGCCGTTTCAGTAGAAGTGAATCTTGTCCTTTTTGCAGAGGATACAAATATGGGAATAAAGAACACTGCCGGTTCCCTTACTGAAAACGCAGCTACTGAAATAAACGAAAACATGAATGGACTGTTCGAGGCAAATGGGTTATCACTGAGTTACGACAAGATTCAGCATATACCAAGTTCACAGCTTCATACAGCTCGAGAAGCTATTTTAATAAGTTTCTCAAACAACTAATTACAGGAAGTATGAACTGTTAAGTTTTTGAGACTACAGATAGACCATAATGTTAACTGGAAAATCAGCTGCCTAGAATTAATGACGCAGCTTAGTTTTCAGTTATATTTACAGTATGCATAATGAATGCTACAGGTGAGTTAAAAAGGAGAAACGTTTATTCAGCATATTACCCCTCACTAATGACGTACAGAATGCCTTCCACGGAAATTCTACATACAGGGAGACCATTTTCAGAATACAGAAGCTCGCTATCAGATTTAACATCAGATGTAATTATCTAGTGTTAATTCTAGAACATTCTCCAGAGAGTTCTTCAAGAAACTGGTTATTTTGATAACTACCCCACAATATGTTTTACCTGTTATATACATATAAAGTAGAGTGTATGTATATATGGCTGGGATCTCCTCTCAAACCTCTAGATCGATTTCAGCTGGCGCTGCAGCCTCACGAGTATCAGCGATGTGGGGTTTACAACCTCCTAGCTCCAATAGGAGCTGAGATACGGGAAAAAACGTGTTCTTCCCAGCTGTTAGCATATAGGTTGCCGTGTATGAAAGGCATGTTGTGTGGGAACCATACTGGCCTGTCAAATCAACTTGCTCTGCATTGCATCTTAGATATCAGCGTCAAGAAACGGTTTTCCGGACCCCAAAATGTAGGCTACCCTGTACGACAAGCGCGTTGCGTTGGAGTGGCATCGGCCTGCTTTATCGACCTATTTTGCTTGGCGGCCTGTGAGTCATTGGCAAATAAATGAGTTTTAAGCTCCTAATATGTAGCCTGTTCTGGATAACAGACATCCTGTAGGCGCAGTATCGGCCTGTTTATTGAACTGTACTGCAGGAGCTACAGGTGATCATGAGCAAGGTGTGGAGAAAGGTCGAGATGGATAGTGGAGGGGGTGAACGGAGAGAGGCAGAAGAGAAATTGACAATAATAAGGGAAGAAGAGAAGATGCAAGAGAAGGTGGTAGAAGGATAGTGATCAGATAAGAAAGGAAGAGGGGGAGGCAAAGGAGGAAAAAGAGATGGGGAGGAGGATATGATCAGACGAAGAGGGGAGGAGGATATTGTCGGAAACAACGGAATGAGGAAATGGAGAGAGGGGGAGAAGGAGGTGAAGAGAGAGACCGGGGGGTGGGGGAGGGGGTGGAGGAAGTAGACATACAGAGGCTGGAGGGTGAGGTAGACAGACAGAGGGAGGAAGGAATGGGCACAGAAAAGAGAAGGATGAGATGTCCAATACATACGCATATGTGGGCACAGCCATGGAGAAAAGGCTGCTATACAGGGTGAAAAGTATGTAAACCGACAAACTCTGGGAGGTTGTAGGGGACATCAAAAGAAATATTTTTCCCTAATGTCATTTTTTACTATGAGGAGTATTTACACCGGTAGAGGAAGATTTATCTGGCGGCAAATTAATTAAACCAACAAACACTTTTCCATTTTTACGACCAAGAGACAACACTTTAACACAACCCAAATCTCAATTAAAGTAGATTTTCAAAAGTGCCTCCATTGACACATAAACAAAGGTTAAACCGTTGGATCATGTTCTGTCTGGCACGGGCAAAAACCCCAGGACTATCCTGAATTGTTCCTGCTGCTGCTACTATCCGGGCAACCAGATACTCTTCTGATGCAGCAGGAGTTGCCTAAAGAAGGTTGTGCATCTCTCCCCACACAAAAAAGTGTAGACGGGACATATCTGGGGATCGAGCAGGCCATGATACAGGACCACCTCTGCCAATCCACGTTTCTGGGAACTGTCGGTCCAGGAATCGACGCACACGACGACTGAAATGTGCCGGTGCCCCGTCATGTTGGAACCATATGTGTTGTCTTGTAGCGAGCGGGACGTCTTCCAGCAACTTCCTCAAACTGCGGCGTCCCTGTCCACATAATCTGCTAAATGACCCGGTCTCACGCAGACGTTGGTACACAGCAGCAAAGGTCGTATGATGCGGGATACGGCGATTAGAATATTGTGGTTGATAAACCCGCTGTACAGCTCGTCCGTTTTGGTGTACTACGTAGTACTCACCAACCATATCAGTGTACCCACTCCAGGTGTATCGATCCATTAGTAAACAGAGACAATGCACTACTACACTGGCGGACAGCAGTTGCCTACAGCTGAAGAGCGTAATACGTCCTCTAACAACCGTAACACGCCCTCTAACAACTGAAGAGTGTAATATGACCTCCACTGGTTTAAATAATCCTCATAGGAAAAAACGACATTAGGGAAAAATATTTGTTTTGATGTCCCCTACAACCTCCCAGTGTTTGTCGGTTTAAATACCTTTCACCCTGTATGTATACTCATTAATGTCGTTTGTAATTACCAAAATTAGTATTCTGTCACCATATAGTGTGAAGCATCAGTATATCATTAGGACCAAAGCAACCTCTACAAAGTGTTCAAGTGGCTGACATTAATGCAAAAAGCAGTCAGATAGATAGATTCACTTGTATTACAACTACCTACCGGAGCACATCAAATGTCATATCGATAATGTGGTGGGATTTGTGATACTGGAAGAACATTCTGTTGGGCATCTCCTTCTACTCCACTGAATAGTATCTCCACAGAAACTCCTGACTATAATGTTTCAGATTAGTTTATAATTACAATTAGCAGTTGTATAGAGCAATGTAAAATGATTTCACTGCATTGCACTAAAATTAAATAAAGTGTACTACATCTTTGACTTCGCTCCACATCCCAGAGCAATGTAACATGGGGCTTCAGGTGGCTACTGTGGCAACGACAGATTTTAGTACAGCTGGTTTGCGAGAGGGCTGCCACGGCGGCGAGCCCCGAAACTAAAGTGGCGCTGGCCACTTGCGCCGCGAGGCAGCTCAGCGCCCCTCGCCGCTTCCCTTTTAACGGTCCCTGGGCGTCGCAGAGTGGCGGCGGCCAGGTATGCCAAGCGGCCATCGAGTTAGCCAAAGTTTGGCAGCCGGGATATCAAAGGGCGGGCACGTCTTCTCCTTGCCGAGGAGGAAAGCTATTTTACGGTGAAGCTTAAAACGGCACAAAAAGGAAGCGATCCTTACCGTTACCAAGTTTGCTTTTGTCGTGATGGACAATGATTCTCTTGTATCTTCGAAACACAAGAGACCATCTCAAACAGTACAAAGTTTTATTATCGCATTACTTCGTACAGTGGCGATGTTTGTAAGCGCATCGCTCACCGCAGTTAGGGCCGGCATGCCTTTTGTTTCGCCGTTGGTTCTTTTTGAACTACAGCGTAGTTAGTACGGCCAATTGGCGTTGTTTAACAACGTGGACTCAGTCGAGTCTGAAGTTTCACAATGGACTCAAGGCACATGGTCCTTTTAAAATGTTAAATTGTATTTAGAACGAGGGAGACGTAACAACATCGCGAGTGACTTACGCACACTGTATCTCACGCAGATCATTTCACGTAACTGGAAGAATTATCGCTAGTAAGGGACTTACGTGTATGAGAAGTAGAACCGTATTTTCAACAGTGTACATGCAAAAGTTAGGAATCATAATGAATGATATATGATTCTAAATTCTGAAAGGGGTGTGAAATTTTAGCTGTTGTTACCAAATATTTTCCTAGTCAGTAATAGTACACACTCGCAGTTGGTGACTTTAAAAGTAGTCGTACTGGTAGAGCACCCCGTGATTGTTATTAGAAAATACGATCAGTTCATGTAAACTCTATCACTAATTGAAAAAGTTTGGTAGCCAAAAATTAATAAAAAGTGATAATTCACTAGTAGGGAGCTTACATATTTGGAGATAGACACGACTTCATACATGAACTACATGAATGGAAAAAGAAGGATTGTTCTGCAATGAGTAGCAAGTAAAATCTTTATTACACTACTTATCAACATAAGTGTAGTTTCCAGTAAAGCACGTGGTGTATCGGTACCTTAGCGACGATAAAACTCCTACTCAAATGGTGTTAGGTAAGCAGTCTGATTATGAACGGTTAGCATATCACGAACGAGAAATTTGAGAGCGCAGCTCATCCTGTGTCTTACGTAGCGGCTTTGTACTATGCTAGATATTAAACACGTGAAATACCGGGTAATCAAAAAGTCAGTATAAATTTGAAAACTGAATAAATCACGGAATAATGTAGATAGAGAGGTAAAAATTGACACACATGCTTAGAATGACATGAGGTTTTATTAGAAACAAAAAAATACAAAACTTCACAAAATTTCCGACATATGGCGCTTCATCTGATCAGAATAGCAATAATTAGCATAACAAAGTAAGACAAAGCGAAGATGTTCTTTACAGGAAATGCTCAATATGTCCACCATCATTCCTCAACAATAGCTGTAGTCGAGGAATAATGTTGTGAAAAGCACTGTAAAGCATGTCCGGAGTTATTGTGAGGCATTGGCGTCGGATGCTGTATTTCAGCATCCCTAGAAATGTCGGTCGATCACGATGCTCTTGCGACTTCAGGTAACCCCAAAGCCAATAATCGCATGGACTGAGGTCTGGGGACCTGGGAGCCCAAGCGTGACGGAAGTGGTGGCTGAGCACACGATCATCACCAAACGACGCGCGCAAGAGATATTTCACGCATCTAGCAATTTTTTTCGGTTCTAATAAAACCCCATGTCATTCGAAGCATGTGTGTCAATTTTTATCTCTCTATCTACATTATTCCGTGTTTTATGTCCCCCTTAAACATCCCAACAACCACCACCACCGTGTTTTATTAAGTTTTCAAATTTATACTGACTTTTTGATCAACCAGTAGTTACAATACTACAGATGATAAGGTAAAGTTATTAGCTATTGCATGTCTTATGTTCATTATTATGTCAAATTTATCCAAACGTAGCTGTTGCATCTATAGTATAAATTGTAGAGTCCCAGTGAAGTAACTTTTCTGGATATTGTAGCAGGTTGCAAGAACAATCCGAAAGCTATTTTTTGGGAAGTATCACACAAAATTTCTTGTCAAAATGTTTCGTCCCCTCTTTAATTACAGAAGATTCAGGAGTAACTGGTCCTTGATATCCTGGATACTGATAATAGGACGGACTTGGCATCGGAGATGGTCGCACACATGCTGTGTCGAGGGCACCCCTGTGGATTTTGCTGCCCACAGGAGAACCTCAGCATCACAAAGACAGTTCATGAAGCCACATGACACGTGTCATGGACGAGCTTTGTCATGCTGAAAAATGGCACCCTTATATTGTCGCATAACGAGTAGGCCATGATTTTAGGATCACTGTCAGTAGTGACCTGTAGTCATATTGACCTGAGCTCATAACCGACGGATTTCCACACCATAACGCCAGTAGTGAAACGCTGTGCCTCTCCAAAACACTGGAAGAATGGGACCTCTCTCCAGGTCGCTGCTATACGCACGACGATGGTCATGCAGCATAGCGTAGAACAACGAATTATCACTGAACATAGTGCGACACCATTGATCAACAGTCCATGCTTCGAAGTCACGGTACCACTCCATAGGCAGCCGTTAGTGTTGTGGTGTTAACAGCAATCTACGCATGATGAGATGGTGATTGCCTAGTCCGTCTGCTGCTTGTCTCCGACTAATGGTGCAGGCAGGCCATTATTTGTTTTCGAATGGCAGCTGCAGATGTGAATGGGTTACGATGTGCTTGGCTTACCAGCATCATGCATTCGTGAAATCCGAATGCACCATAAATCTGGGTAGCGCATGATTCGAGCGGCTCACCAAATGTATACCAACAGTGGGACCCCTTTCAAACTCTGGCAGATTCTGATAACAGTGTTTACACGAGTATGCGGCATATAAGTTGATTCACAATGATCACTCAGCGCCTGACGCCGTTCACGCTTCTTACGTGACCTACCATGCCTCGTAACAACACTCAACGCGAGCAGCATTACTGCTCTACGGTGGTGCTTCCATCTGTCACAGAGAATATGCAATTCTAATCATTTACATACCGGTCGATGTTTTGTACGGGAACAAAGTTACATTGACATCCGCCCATCTCTTACAGTGACTTTCTTCCTCAGGCCATGGACAGACCACTTTTCTCTTTGCGTCCCTCGTGTGTAAATACAGCTATGGGTGAACCAGCTTCTGCCGAACCTGCGCAATATACGTGGATGGGGTACTATCTCTGCGTCAATCTCGCGTTTTCTCTTATATTTAACACAAATGAAATGTGACAAAAATGACAGAGTCTGTCAGATTTAGGCACTAGACTATTCTCTGACAGATCCTTGAATCCGTTAGTTGTGTCTGAATCAAACAATATCCTTGTGACCCCAACGTATTCAATTACAGTTAAAATCGCACAATAAAATGACCTATTGTATTATTTGAAGATTTGAAATGAGAAAGAATTGTAAATGAATTTCACGATTCAGAACTTAGTCTTTAATCTCCAATCTTAACATCCCCAGCAGGTGAATGTCACTAACTTTCCATTTGGGAATCACAATTCTGTCTTTCAGACCAGAACAGTGTAATATTAGAGATATACATTATCAGTCAGTTCGTATGTAAAATTTTGTCTCCTAAGTAAAACTGGACACGATCGTAAATTTTGTTGTAAGTGTGTGTAAGCGTGCAAAGTCCAACTCTACTTTTGGCACGGTGTAACTAAAGCAAATACGTGTCATCAGACGTAGTGTTTTACGTTTTGGTTAATAAAATGCATGAGGCGGTTTCAGTGCTTAGAATGAAGCGCTTTAAAATAGAAAAAGTAGTGTGCATGATTTTAAGTTACATGGTCGCCTTTCCGCAAGGAAACACAATTTTAAACACGGACCAAATATACGATAAGCAATGTGCAAACAACTTCGGAACTTCACTATACGTTCGTCACAGAAATACAAATAAAAACCATTGACATTTCAAATGAGTAATAGCGTTTTGCAAAAATTCCTTCTTGATGAATATAAATTAAACATGGATTAATTTGGATAAGATGACTTGAATTTTGTTGCCTCATATTGATAAACCATTCATTACACTCTTCAATAATGATTATTCAGAACCATACAAACTTTCATTTGAAAACATTAACGGTCAGAACTTTAGTAATGCTATTTGTCACGTAATAACAAACACAGTAACACTGTTACAGTAGCGGTGTCACGACACATCAGCGCAGTTAAATAAATTATTAAGTTCTACATTTCAGATTGTAACAGCTGCGGATTTGAAATTTAGTACAGTCATTAATTTTAGGACATAACATCAGTAACTTACACACTTGGTGTAGGATCTGTAAGTTCAGTGATTATAGACAAATTAAGCATCACCAAACTCACTTTTGTTAACACAATAAATATTATCATTGGCCCATGTTCTAACGCAGTTTTACTGGAAATATAATACTTTGCCTTGATGTGTTGAAGACTAGCTGTAAGCAGTCATGAACTGGCGCTGCTACTATAGTCCACATGTTCCATACAATGTTCACCCATGACAGTATTAGATCCAAGGCTACTAGTGAACTATTAGTCTACTGAATCCATCACGTCTGTTCCCTCTCAATTATGACAGTCACCAGTTCTTCAGTGAATATTGCTGCAGTCTGTAAAACGTTGTTGGCCCTGCCTTCTGATCACACGCGGACAGGCCGTGTCAATCTGCAGCCTGTGACAAGGCCGATGACGATGGTGTGTGCCCTCAATGGACGATGGACAGCGATAGCGTTTGCCTACGCAAGGCATTGATGGTTTCGCTGCTAGGTGTCCCAGGCCCAAAATCCAGTCCACCATGAAAGCAACCAGCAGAAGATGACAGTCACCCAGCAGGTGATCCACTCTTGGAAGGGCTCCAACTCGACAGCATTTGGGCTCAGTTCAGTTCAGATTGGAATGTATACCCCAGAGACAGGCTGGACAGTGAAGGGGGAGGCGTGTTTATAGCGATAAGAAGTGCAATAGTATCGAAGGAAATTGACGGAGATCCTAAATGTGAAATTATTTGAGTGAAGGTCACGGTTAAAGCAGGCTCAAACATGGTAACTGGATGTCTCTATAGGCCCCCTGGCTCAGCAGCTGTTGTGGCAGAACACCTGAAGGAAAATTTGGAAAATATTTCGATTAGATTACCCGACCATGTTACAGTTCTGGGTGGAGATTTTAATTTAATAGATATAGACTGGGAGACTCAAACGTTCATAACGGGTGGCAGGGACAAAAAATCCAGTGACATTTTTTTTAAGTGCTTTATCTGAAAACTACCTTGAGCAGTTAAACAGAGAACCGACTCGTGGCGATAACATATTAGACCTTCTGGTGACAAACAGACCCGAACTATTTGAAACAGTTAACGCAGAACAGATTCCCTGTTCATAAAGCGGTTACAGCATCGACGATCTCAGCCGTAAATAGAAATATTAAAAAAGGTAGAAAGATTTTTAGATGAGCATAGGCCAAGCAAGATCGTAAGAGAGGGAAAAGAGCCACCATGGTACAACAACCGAGTTAGAAAACTGCTAAGGAAGCATAGGGCACTTCACAGCAAACATAAACATAGCCAAAGCCTTGCAGACAATCAAAAATTACGCGAAGCGAAATGTAATGTGAAGAGGGCCATGCGAGAGGCGTTCAATGAATTCGAAAGTAAAGTTCTATGTACTGACTTAGCAGAAAATCCAAAGAAATTTCGGTCTTATGTCAAAGCGGTAGGTGAATCAAAACAAAATATCCAGACACTCTGTGACCAAAATGGTACTGAAACAGAGGATGACAGACTAAACGCCGAAATACTAAATATCTTTTTCTAAAGCTGTTTCACAGAGGAAGACTGCATTGTAGTACCTTCTCTAGATTGTCGCACAGATGACAAAATGGTAGATATCGAGATAGAGGGGTAGAAAAACAATTAAAATCGCTCAAAACAGGAAAGTCCGCTGGACCTGATGGGATACCAATTCCATTTTACACAGAGTACGGGAAGGAACTTGCCCCCCTTCTTGCAGCGGTGTACCGTAGGTCTCTAGGCGAGCGTAGCATTCCAAAGGATTGGAAAAGGGTACAGGTCATTCCCGCTTTCAAGAAGGGACGTCGAAAAGATGTGCAGAACTATAGAGCTATATCTCTAACGTCGATCAGTTGTAGAATTTTGGACCACGTATTATTTTCGAGTATAATGACTTTTCTGAAGACTAGAAATCTACTCTGTAGGAATGTTTATCTGAAAACTACCTTGAGCAGTTAAACAGAGAACCGACTCGTGGCGATAACATATTAGACCGTCTGGTGACATGCAGACCCGAACTATTTGAAACAGTTAACGCAGAACAGAATATAGCAGGTGAACTAAATAGAAACCTAGTCCCAACAGGGAATCATATAGCGCTCGTAGAAAAAAGTGTTCCGAGACTGTTACCTGAAATGCTCCTCCATGATACTGACAAGAGGGAGATTGAGTTAATAATTAAATCACTAAAGACCAAGAACTCTCATGGATATGACGGGTTATCTAGCAGAATACTAAAGTATTGTTCCTTGTATGGTAGCCCAGTACTTAGCCATATCTGTAACTTTTCCTTTAGGAGTGGTCGGTTGCCTGACCGATTAAAGTACTCGGTAGTGAAGCCACTTTATAAAAAGGGAGACAGGAATAATGTTGATAATTATAGACCTATTTCTATGCCATCGGTGTTTGCTAAAGTTATCGAGAGGGTTGTATATACAAGGTTACTGCAGCATTTAAATTCACATAATTTGCTGTCAAATGTACAATTTGGTTTTGGAAATGGCTTAACAACTGAAAATGGTATAGCCTCTTTTCTCTGTGAGGTTTTGGACGGATTAAATAAAAGGTTGCGATCGTTAGCGGTTTTCTTTGATTTAACGAAGGCTTTTGACTGTGTTGACCACAAAATATTACTGCAGAAGTTAGAACATTGTGGAGTAAGGGGAGTAGCTTACAATTGGTTCGCCTCTTACTTTAAGAACAGAAAGCAGAGGGTAATTCTCCGCAATACTGAGAGTGGTGATGATGTTCAGTCCCAATGGGGCACTGTTAAATGGGGCGTTCCCCAAGGATCGGTGCTGGGGCCACTGCTGTTTCTTATTTATATAAATGATATGCCTTCTAGTATTACAGGTGATTCAAAAATATTTCTGTTTGCTGATGACACCAAATTGGTAGTAAAGGATCTTGTGTGTAATATTGAAACATTATCAAATAATGTAGTTCATGAAATAAGTTCGTGGCTTGTGGAAAATAATTTGATGCTAAATCACAGTAAGACTCAGTTTTTACAGTTTCTAACTCACAATTCAACAAGAACTGATATTTTAATCAGACAGAATGGGCATGTTATAAGCGAGACGGAGCAGTTCAAGTTCCTAGGCGTACGGATAGATAGTAAGCTGTTGTGGAAAGCCCATGTTCAGGATCTTGTTCAGAAACTAAATGCTGCTTTATTTACCATTAGAACAGTATCTGAAATAAGTGACATTTCAACACGAAAAGTAGTCTACTTCGCATATTTTCATACGCTTATGTCATATGGTATTATGTTTTGGGGTAATTCTTCTGATTCAAAAAGGGTATTCTTGGCTCAAAAACGGGCTGTTCGAGCTATGTGTGGTGTAAGTTCGAGAACCTCTTGTCGACCCCTATTCAATAGTCTGGGAATTCTGACATTGCCCTCACAGTATATATTTTCTTTAATGTCGTTTGCTGTTAGCAATATTAGCTTATTCCTAAGAGTTAGCAGCTTTCACTCAGTTAATACTAGGTAGAAATCAAATCTGCATGTGGAATGCACTTCCTTGACTCTTGTGCAGAAAGAAGTGCAGTATTCTGCTGCATCCATTTTCAATAAGCTACCACAAGAACTCAAAAATCTTAGCAGTAGCCGAAGCGCTTTTAAGTCTAAACTGAAGAGTTTCCTCATGGCTCACTCATTCTATTCTGTCGAGGAGCTCCTGGAAGAGCTAAAAAATTAAGCAAATTCCAGTGTTACATTCTGGATTTTCTTTATTTAAACTACCAACGTGTCGCCTGAATATGTTTCTTATATTTCATTTTATTTGTTTCTACAATCGTGTTATAATTTCATGTATTGACTCGTTCCATGACCATGGAGACTTCTCCTTAATGTGGTCCCACGGAACAATAAATAAATAAATAAAATAAAAAAATAAATCAGCATGGGTTTCGAAAAAGACGATCGTGTGAAACACATCTCGCGCTATTCGTCCATGAAACTCAGAAGGCCATAGACACGGGTTCCCAGGTAGATGCCGTGTTCCTTGACTTCCGCAAGGCGTTTGATACTGTTCCTCACAGTCGTTTAATAATCAAAGTAAGAGCATATGGACTATCAGACCAACTCTGTGATTGGATTGAAGAGTTTCTAGACACCAGAACGCAGCTTGTCATTCTCAATGGAGGGGAGTCTTTCGAAGTGGGAGTGACTTTGGGTGTGGCGCAGGGTAGTGTCGTAGGACCGTTGCTATTCACAATATATATAAATTACCTTATGGATAACATCGGAAGTTCACTGAGGCCTTTTGCGGATGATGCTGTAGTATATTGAGATGTTGTAACAATGGAAAATTGTACCGAAATGCAGGAGGATGTGCAACGAACTGACGCACGGTGCAGGGAATGGCAATTGAATCTCAATGTAGACAAGTGTAATGTGCTGCGAATACATAGAAGGAAAAATCCTTTATCATTTAGCTACAATATACCAGGTCAGGAACTGGAAGTAGTTAATTCCATAAATTATCTGGTAGTAGGCTTTAGGAGTGATTTAAAATGGAATGACCATATAAAATTAATCGTCGGTAACGCAGATGCCAGACTGAGATTCGTTGGAAGAATCCTAACGAAATGCAGTCCGAAAACAAAGGAAGTAGGTTACAGCACACTTGTTCACCCACTGCTTGAATACTGCTCACCGGTGTGGGATCCGTACCAGATAGGGTTGATAGAAGAGATAGAAAAGATCCAACGGAGAACAGCGCGCTTCGTTACAGGATTATTTAGTAATCGCGAAAGCGTTACGGAGATGATATATAAACTCCAGTGGAAGACTTTGCAAGAGAGATGCTCAGTAGCTCGGTACGGGCTTTTTTTTGAAGTTTCGAGAACATACCTTCACCGAGGAGTCAAGCAGTATATCGCTCCCTCCTACGTATATCTCGCGATGAGACCCTGAGGATAAAATCAGAGAGATTAGAGTCCACACAGAGACATACCGATAATCCTTCTTTCCACGAACAATACGAGACTAGAATAGAAGGGAGAACCGATAGAGTTACTCAAGGTACCCTCCGCCACACACAGTCATATGGCTCGCGGAGTATGTATGTAGATGTAGATATAGATGTAGAAGCAGGCAGGCAGTTAGGTGCAGCTATTAATGGCAGAATCGGGCGAAGGCAACTGGTTGATGTACCTTCGTGCGTACATATAGTGATCAAAACCAGTCTGAAAAACTTGCAGTGATGTTGCATGGGAGGTTGTGCTGAGAAACAATTGTTAAGAAAAAAATTTCGATCATTGCGCTGCCCCGAGTTATTTAGCATTAAAGTTAGCACATCAGTTCGTTTTGCGTGCAAATTCAAGTATCTTGCCAAAGACAATGTCGCCAAACTAGTTCGTCAAACTGTAGTAGCTTTTGTTCAACTATCATAAATTTATTACTTCCGAAAAAGCCATACTTTGTCTGGTAATGAGCATCTGAAGAAATGGTAACGGACAGACCCACATATGTCCGTGTATTATCGCATTTTAGTGCGTGCAAGTGCTTAAGTTGTGCGCGCAACGAGCTGATTGCTAACTTCAACGCTAAATAACTCGGATGCGACGCAACGTATCGAATTCTTTTCCCTGACATTTGTTGCTCAGCACAGTCTCTCCTACAATACTTGTACAAGCTTTTCACACTGATTCTGACGACCCTATACTGACTCGAACCACCGTGGGGATAGCAGATGTTGGTGACTGAGAATGAGTGCCTAAATTTGGCGGTATTTAACGTAACCAGATCCGCTGCCGTTCTGAAACAGTATTTGCCCTCTCCCCCTTAATCAGTCCAGGCCACTGTATTGTCGACCACTTACATTTCTGAAAAAATCCCACTATGTATTTCACGGTTCAAAAAATATGTACGGCATTCTCTAGTTCACCTAATTCTATAAGCAGTTCAGCAGAAATCAATGTGTTCATTAATAAAAATTAATTACGATTTTCTATTATTAACCAAATCTGTTGGTAACTGATGCACTGAGAGCTCAAGACAGATTGTACAAAGTAGATTCAGAATTAGGATCGCACCGGAATGCACGACACTTCCTGTCTTGGCATTACTGCATCGCTCGTCACGGTATTTTTGAACGTTCTGGAGCATTTGCTCTTCGGTAAAGCAACTTCTTGCGTTGTTATTGGTTCATCCATTGAGTGAAGGTCAGATTACGAGGTACGATTTACGCTATGTGATCAAAAGTATCCGGACACCTGACTGAAAATGACTTACAAGTTCATGGCGCCCTCCATCGGTAATGCTGGAACTCAATATGGTGTTGGCCCACCCTTAGCCTTGATGACAGCTCCCGTTCTCAAGGGTATACGTTCAATCAGGTGCTGGAAGGTTTCTTGGGCAATGGCAGTCCATTCTTCACGGAGTGCTGCACTGACGAGAGGTATCGACGTCGTTCGGTGAGGCCTCGCACGAAGTCGGCGTTCCAAACTTTCCAAATGTGTTCAGTAAGATTCACGTCAGGACTTTGTTAGGGCCAGTTCATTACAGGGATGTTACTGTCGTGTGACCACTCCGCCACAGGCCGTGCATTATGAGCAGGTGCTCGATCGTGTTGAAAGATGCAATCGCCATCCCCGAATTGCTCTTCAACAGTGGGAAGCAAGAAGGTGCTTAAAACATCAATGTGCTGTCATAGTGCCACGCAAAAACGACAAGGGGTGCAAGCCCCCTCCATGAGAAACGCGACCATACCATAACACCACCTACTACTATTGACACTATACACATTGGCAGATGACGTTCACAGGGCATTCACCATACCCACACCCTGGCATCGGATCGTCACATCGTGTACCGTGATTCTTCACTCCACACATCGTGTCTCCACTGTTCAGTCGTCCAATGTTTACGCTCCTTACACCAAGCGAGGCGGCGTTTGGCATTAACCGGCGTGATGTGTGGCTTATGAGCAGCCGCTCGACCGTGAAATCCGTTTTTTATCACCTCCCGTCTAACTGTCATAGTACTTGCAATGGATCCGGATGCAGTATCGAGTTCCTGGCTATGGTCTGGATGGATGTCTGCCTATTACACATCACGACAGTCTTCAACTGTCGACGATCTCTGTCAGTCTACAGACGAGGTCGGCCTGTACGTTTTTGTGCTGTACGTGTCCCTTCACGTCTCCACTTCACTATCACACCGGAAACAGTGGACCTACGGATGTTTAGGAGCTTCGAAAACTCGCGTACAAACGTGTGATATAACTGACACCCAGTCACCTGACTACGTTCGAAGCCAGTGAGTTCCGCGTGCTTCCCATTCTGCTGTCTCAGAACGTCTAATGAATAATGAGGTCGCTGATTTGAAGTATCTGGCAGTAGGTGGCAGCACAATGCACCTAATATGAAAAACGTATGTTTTTGGGGGTGCACGTTTACTTTTCATCACATAGTTTAGCTAAGTTATTTCTGTACAGCAAGCACCTGCAATGGTTTAATTGGCCACTATAACAATGGCTGTGTCACATTTTTGGAAATTCGTGGTAAGATCTTATAGGACCAAGCTCCTGAGGTCATCGATCCATAATCTTGCACGTTTGTCAAAGTCTCATATAACATCCGTGTTTCTTGAAAAGCAGAATCCCACTGCCATGTGCTGCTAGGGAGCTGGAATGCAGCTCCTATGACCTGCCTTTCTCTTCTTCCCAGCATGCATTATCTGGACCCTCTCTGGAGTACTTGGAATGTTCTGGGACGTTGCAAACGATGCTATCGTGGCTATATAAGCGCAACAGATAGCTAGTACCTAAAGTTCATTTTGCTCCTATTCACGATGGCGGAGACAGCTTTCGTAAGCTGGAGAGTTATAAGTGACGCGGCTAAGAAACCGAGATGATACTGTTCAGGCATAGCACGACGAAAGACGCTGAAGACACTGTTTTGTTTATTAGTGTTTGTTCGAAACACAATACGGTCCATGATGTGCTGCAGTGTAATAGTGACTGGAAGGTAGATGTCACATCAGTTAACTGCTGAATTGAGAGATTGTCGTGTCTACAGCTGTGAAGAGTTCTCGTGTCGTTTTCAGGTCGAGAGTACTTGAATTACAGACGGATGTATTAGAGGAGACGAAATATGTGTGACTGTTACCAACCTGTAACGAAAAGCACGTGCGAGGAATGGCGTCATACCTCACTGTCAAAATCATAAATATATCATAGTAAGCAACCAGCAGGTAGAGTCATGTTTACTCTCTTTCTGGGAGCATTACATGGAAAGGAATTAATCGTGAGCAGTAATTCACGCTCAAACATTCTACGAAATCATCATCGCCCGTCAGTGTGGGGTAAGCGAGGACTTCCGATGATAGGTGTTTTGTTGGAACACGTCGATGCTTATTACCATACGGCCGTTTCAGCCATAGGAAAAATACAGGACTTAAAACTTGACTGTCCCCGTACTCGCCAGATTTCGCCCCGGAATTTCATGTGTACGGACGGCTCAAGGAAGGAGCGGGAGGACAGCATTTTAGAAGCGATGGAGAGGTGAAAGCCGCGTTTCACGAGGGGCTATACTCACAAGCGAAACAATTCTTCTCCCGACGTATCCATTAACTTCGGAAGCGATTAAGTGCGTCCATTACACGTCACAGGTACCACGTCGAAATGTACGTATCTGTAATGTTTCCATAGTGCCTCATTTGTATGATAATGATTAATAAAGGTTTTAATTTTAATCTGATGCTTTTAGAGTAAACAGGCGACCTAGTAATGAAGAGAGAGGAGGATATCATCCATTTTATAAGAAGTGAGCCGCTGTGTCATTGAATTAGTAGACTGTTCTGTTTGGCACCACTGGCGCAGGTGTAGTATCGAGTGTCCCTCTTGCAGCCACATTGCCAATGTCTATGAGGAAGAGTTGGTATCTTTGGGTTGTGTCCGTAGAAGGACTTTGCTTGCCGATATATATACATGGTTCGCTGCCCCGAGAGGTCACCACCCCCCACCTCTCTTATGGATCCTCCTCTTCCATTGGCTCCTTTCCCCCCTCCCCCTTCACTTTTCCTCTCCTTCCCCCCCCCCCCCCCCCTTTTTCCCGTCATCTGACCAGTTTCCCCCCACCTGCTCTCGGGTGTGGTATGTCATATTTGTGCCAACTTTTAATGCAGTGTTTAAGTGGGTGTTCAGTGTTGTGCGTCCTTCCACAGTGTTGCGAACAGAAATCATGCTGTCGCTGGGTGTGCTTTTTATATCTCTTGCGAACAGAACCCAGACTGTCGCCGTGTTTTTTAATTGTCTGTCTATTTTTTTCTGCTTCCTGTGTATTTTATTAGCATCGTCCACCCTGTGTTTTATGTTTTAAGCTCCAGAATTTTCTGCCATTTTACCTTTAAGTCACCGATTTTATCGCCAATTGTTAATATTTTTTTATTATCTTCATCTTTTTAAAACAAATTCTGTTGGCTGAAGAGCGGCGTAATAAGCTGCTGCCAGCCCGCCCCCTTTAGGGGGAATCGAAACTCAATAAAGGGAAAAAAAAAGAAACCCCGAGAGGGAAGCACGAAGTTTGGAGATAGGCGGATGCATGGCAACAAGAGGTGGTCACGAAGTCCGAGCGGCCGAAACCACGAACTGCGCAAGGAGGGCCTGCCCAGAGCGGAGATACCGGTGTACTTCACCGGGGTCATCGTCGACTACAAGCGGCAGGCCGACATTCCGTCTGTTGGTTGGCAACATTCGTGTTGGACGACCACTCGTGGCCTGGCTGCCCCTTTCTACCTGGCGTTCATCGGCACCACTCGGTAACCGCTGCGACGCACTGTGGATCCATGGAACTGCTTGCTGATAAAGGGGGGTAACATTCTGTAATCCTCCTGTTGATTTGTTTCATAGTCTACCTGCCTTCATTATTTTCTGGTTTGCACCCGACCCTCAGAGTTTTACTTGGTCGGCTCTTTGGTAGTAGTATTGTACTAAGACACATGTTGCCGTTTGAAAATTTGTCCCAGTTTTATGTTGCCCTTCCTTTCTGGTCTGTACCAGATCATTAATGTTCTAATTAATTATCTCTGGGTTGTAACTACAGCCGGAACAGTGGTACTGACGCACAAGTTGCCTTTAAACAAAAGAGGGACCTTGTTGTTAGATTTAGCTGTTAACCGGTTCAATTCTTTGATTGTAATTCAATTTCTCAGTCATTAGTCATAATCTGAACAACCTGTTGCACTAAGCTGTTCGTTTCTGTGTGTTTCAGAGACCGGGTAATTATTGATGTATTTTAGCTGGATCTTGTGATTCTGCCGAGTGAATTCTCTTGTAATAAGTGTTCACAAGCAATGTTAATACGTTCCTTCAGAGCGGTCTTAATAACTGACAATCAGTTTAACTTTGAACATATTGGCTCTGAGCACTATGGGACTTAACATCTCAGGTCATCAGTCCCCTAGAACTTAGAACTACTTAAACCTAACTAACCTAAGGACATCACACACACCCATGCCCGAGGCAGGATTCGAACCTGCGACCGTAGCAGTCCCGCGGTTCCGGACTGCAGCGCCTAGAACCGCACGATCACCGCGGCCGGCTTTGAACATATTAACAGGCAATTGTCACCAGTGCTTTAGTGAAATTAAAATTGTCAGAACGGACACGTTGGGATTCAGTCACCGATTGAAATTAAGAGGTTGGTTGGTAGAAGTAAGTCTTGTCATTGTCATAGTGTTTGCTAATCTGTATAACCTTTAAGCACAGGTGCGCATCTTAACCCCGAACCTTTCGACATACAGCTGTCAAACTAAATGTTAAGTCATCTGTTCTGAGTAAGAATCACTCTTGTCATCAATGCTGCTTATATAGATTTCATGTGTTGTAGAAGGGCATTTAATAAGACAGACTGTGTCCAGCGTGGTAGTAAACACCGCTGTTGTGGTGTCACCGCACAGACACCACACTTGCTAGGTGGTAGCCTTTAAATCGGCCGCGGTCCGGTAGTATACGTCGGACCCGCGTGTCGCCACTATCAGTGATTGCAGACCGAGCGCCGCCACACGGCAGGTCTAGCCTAGGGAGACTCCCTAGCACTCGCCCCAGCTGTACAGCCGACTTTGCTAGCAATGGTTCACTAACAAAATACGCTCTCATTTGCCGAGACGATAGTTAGCATAGCCTTCAGCTACGTCATTTGCTACGACCTAGCAAGGCGCCATTATCATTTGTTATTTATCTTGTGATGCATGTACCGTGAGACAGATGTTCACCAATTATGGATTAAAGTTAAGTATTCCAGAAGCTACGTACTTTATTTGCTAGTCTCCAGTACTTGACCTGTTCCAGACCTCACGCCAGCCTGCGTGAGCTTAAACGCGTGCCCTTCGGCTTCCCGTCCTAGTGGATTGGCTGTCTTGCCAGTCCACAAAAGCTGTTTCACCCGATAACGGGCGTGAAGCAGGTCCGACCGTCTTGTAATCACTGCAATATTGTTTGCTGTTTTGCAGTACAGCACTTCATATTTCTTTTGCAAAGATTAAAAGCTTATTTACTTAAGGTTTAAGGTCAAAAGAATTTTTCTAATTTATTAAAGAACTTTTGTGGGTAAATATTTCGATAACCTATAAAACACACTTTATATATTGTTAAATAAACAGGTAGGGTGAAAAGAAAGTTATGTTGGTGGGTCCTCCCTTCTTCGTTTTCCGTAATTCCAGTAAGTACCACGTGTCAAGAGGATCACGAAGAATGGAATGCCACGTAAAGATGAAATAAAACACACCTTTTCAGAAGTAGGACAGCTGGAAAGTGTTAGCTAACAGCAAGTATCGTCGCCGGCTGTGACGTTTTTACGGCAGCAGTGGATACAGGTGCGGCGAGGTGGTCGAGAGCCCCACCTGCCGTCGGCTGCGCCTGGCCCACTGCCAGCGACTTGTAGGTGGCGGTCAAACCGGCAATCCTAGCCAACATCACCGCCTAACATATCACTCCTGCTTCCCGTTGCGTTAGGAGAGAACATTAGAACTTTTTTCGTTTCTGAAGAGGAGACACGATTCTTTTTCTGTCCTTTAAAGTTGCATTACCTACTTCAGTCAATTTTTTTATCCCCATATTTCAGTCCTGTATCGTCCTTGCGGGCAAATTATTCTAGAAAATATTTGTGTCGAGCAAGAGCAGCCAACATGAACTACAGAAGTGAAATTACCGTACAATCTGAACATAAAATATGTCTGATCATCCGGTCCCTTCCCCTTGCCAGTGTTTTCTACATATTTATGTCCTCAGTGATCCAGCAGAGGAGATGCTTATTTCTTATCTTATCAATCTACCCAATTTTCAGCATCTTGCTGTAGCACCACGTCTCAAACGCTTCGATTCTCTTCTTTTCCAGTTTTCCCATTTCTGCACAACACTGTGTTCCACACGCACATTCTCCGAAATTTCTTTCTCATTATTTTTTTAAATACTAGCAGACTTCTATCAGCCTTCAACCAGGAATGACAGTCAGATTTCTATATCCTTCTTGATTCGCCTGTTATACGTTATTTTGCTTCTATGGTAACAGAATTCCTTCACTTCGACAGCTTCGTGCTCCCTACTTTTGATGTTTATCTTATCGTTTCTCCTTCTCCTCATCACTTTCGTCTTTATTCAGGTGTCTCTCAGTCCTAGTTCTGTGCTCAGTAGATCATTTATTTCTGTTTTTCCTTCAGTTATTTTTGGCTACCACTGAGAACATCAATGTCACAGCCAGTCTCACTTTGGTATTCTTTCACCATGAATATTATTCGCACTCTTGAACTTATCTTTTGTTTCCGAAGCTGATCTTGACAAGCTTCCGCCAGCCTACACAGGGTGAGTCTCTACCTGTTGCCACCTAGAATAACTCCGAAAGTATGATAGTAACTGAAAAGTTTGTGGGATAAATGTTGCATGAGACAACGTGGGCCATAATATGACGTTGGTTTTCGTTCCTAGGTGAGGTCGCGTCAGAGATACGAAGTCAACTTTTTTTTTTTTTTAATGGGATGCTATAGTGTGGCTTCTGGAGGACGACGGTGTTCGATCCCGCGTCCGGCCATCCTGATTTAGGTTTTCCGTGATTTCCCTAAATCGCTCCAGGCAAATTCCGGGATGGTTCCTTTGAAAGGGCACGGCCGACTTCCTTCCCTAATCCGATGAGACCGATGACCTCGCAGTTTGGTCTCTTCCCCCAAACAACACACAACACACACTTATTTTCTGATAGTGGCTATCGAGACGAGTCCAATGATGTACACACAACAAGGTCTTTGAAGGTCAACGAAGGTCAAAAAGGTGGCATGGACGTCCGTTTACAGAAAGTGTTCTAAGTGATGACCATTGGTATCAATGCAGTGCTGCAATCTTCTTACCGCGGGTTGAGTGGTATTCCTTATCGCTTCGCACTTATCGAAGCACATGCTCTGACAATTCTCTCTTGTATATCTTCCAAATAGTAAATATCCGCCGAATACGGCGTATCCATCTAACGTGCCATTAACATTTAAACACCATTCGACGGTTTCGCAGTACAATACTAATAGGAAAGGTAAGACTAGTATCGTCGAATGAAGCGAATGCGAATGATGTATTCCTTCGAAGAACAAGTCGATATGCTTTTCATTTACGGAGAATGCCAATGAAATTCAGAGAGAGCTAGAGACTTACACGCTGACAGATATCCTCAACGTACTCACCCTACACGTCTTAAATTTAAATATGTGTATAATAAATTGAGAACAACTGGATCATTAACGCATCGGAAACATATCCGTCAAAGGAAAATTACTGACCAGGAAACGTGAATTGGTACTCATGCCACTGTGGTTCGAGATCCTTGTGTTAGTTCGCGTCAAATCGCAAGGGAATCTGGCATGATCCAGAGTAGTGTTGTTCGTGTTCTGCATCACCATAAATATCATCCTTACTATATCAGACTCCACCAAGAATTAACTGGTACGGATTGTATGCGTCGCATTGAATTCTGCTGATGGGCCATACTTTGCTTCAGAGGGCTGACACATTTATTAATTTGATTTTATTTACTGACGAAGCTACATTTACGAACCATGAAAATGTTAATTTGCATAACATGCATTATTGTACAACTAAAAATCATGTTGTCTGCGTCAAGTTGTCCATCAAAAACCGTGGTCGGTGAATGTATGTATGGGATTCTGGAGGACAGAATTATAGGCCCTTATTTCATCGAAGGAAATCTTAGTGGTAGGAAGTACACCACATTCTTGCAAGAAACATTAGGTCTGTTTTTGGAAGAAATACCTTTAGGATCAACGAACGGAATGTGGTATCAACATGATGGGTGTCCGGAATATTTTTCGCTGATGGCTAGAAATGATTTGCAGAGACAATTCGCAGATCGTTGGATTAGACGCGGAGGAGATGTGTCGTGGCCGGCTCGTTCGCCAGACTTGACCCCTCTGGATTTTTTCTTGTAGGGATTCTTAAAAGACATTGTTTATAAAGAGTTGCAATTAGGCGAGAAAGAATTGCCAGAGCATGCGCTTCGATAAGTGCCGGTGTGATAAAGAATACCTCTCATCCATGATAAGAAGATTGCAACGCACCATTGATACCAATGGTCATCACTTCGAACACCTTCTGTAAATGGACCTTCATGCCACCTTTGTCACTTTCGTTGACGTTCAGAGACCTTATAGTTACACATCTCTTGATTCGTCTCGATAGCCGCTATCAGAAAATGCGTTCCAAACTATAGCATCCCATTAAAAAAGAAAAAAAGTTTGACCTTTGTCTCTGTGATGTGACCCCACCTAAGAATGAAAACCAACGTCATATTATGGCCCCAGTTGTCCCATGCAACATTTGTCCCAAAACCTTTTCAGCTGCTATCATACTTTCGGAGTTATTCTAGGTGGAAACAGTTAGTGACTTACCCTGAATACCGGGTGCTGCTATTAAAGAGGTCCAGTGTGGGCTGTAATTGTCGTATGGCACCTTAAGTTGGTAGATATGCTAATGAGTTAATGCGGAACCGATTTACGCTGGGAAAAAATTAGTTCCAGTTTTGGTCATCAAGTGCACATCTGGCACTGTGAATGCGACGAAGATGTACAGAAATGGTCCCATGTGTAATGGGTTAGGAACGGGACGTCAGCAGGGAACGTCAAACAAGTGAGACGCCAAAATGTTGATTTTATACTTAACTTCTGCCTTACACAGTCCGTTCAGAACGAACACCGGAGATGTTGAAGAGATGTTGAGAGATGTTGCACCCCTTAACCTACGTGATCAACAGTTCTCGCAGAAATTCCTGTGGAATCTGATCAACGTGTTCCTACTGTATATACCGGCCTACCTGTGAAGACCAAACGTGTCCCTAGTAAACGCTTTCATTTAGATACCCCCGGAGCCAAAAGACACATGGATTCAGATTAGGTGATCTTGCAGGCCATGCATCTAGAAGATCTCTGAAGGTAACAAGTTGTTTTAAGCAGATGCTTCACTGAGCGAGCGACGTGCTGTGGGCTCCATCTTGAATGAAAACAGTGGTTCCGAGGCACTTGCGCTCTTCCAAAGCAGGAATCAATTGCTGTAGAAGGAGGTCTCCATAAAGTGAAGATGTGTGGTTTAACAGCACCCCTTTGTTGGCAGTTATGTTTATTTAATGTATCATGTAGTGTAAAATGGGCTTCCTTATACCACAGAATATGGCACGGCCACATGGCATCAACTTCGATCCGTGCCAGAAACCGGAGAGCCAGTTCAGAACGTACTTTCGAATTTCATTAACATCTTCTTTGTTTAATGAGATTGGGGCTCTCCTCAGATCTTTCAGTGAAATGTTACTCCCTCAGTGCAGCACTATAATTGCTGCCGTTCACATAAAATAGTTAAACTAACAGTGCACGACCTTTCTTCTCTATAGCTATACTATTCACTCACGTATTCGCTTGTAAAATGACAGCGTGGATGTCACACCGTCATACAAACAGGGCACAAAGTGATATTTGCACCTGGTGGCCACAAATGGAATTAATTAGTTTTTCAGCGTAAATCGTTTCCGCATTGACGCGTTAGCATACCTATCACGTTTCACTGGCATTCGATAATTATAGCCCACGCTGGATCTCCGTGACTAACTGATTATATCCACCCGGCACAATTTCATGTAAAAGTACTGCCTATGGTGCCGAACATAAGCCGTCGTCATTGACACATCTCGTAGAGAACTATGTACTGGAGACTGAAGGAACTTCATTTTACACAATGCGGCAATAATCAAATGCAAATCATAAGAGAAAGGTAGGAACACTGGCATTTAGCAGCCCCATGATGACGATATCTCTAGTGAGGAATGAAAACATAATGCCTTCTCTGTGTACTGAGCATTTCGAAAACTACGAGGATTGCACTGTAGTTCCTTCTCTAGATTGTCGCACATATGACAAAATGGTATATATCGAAATAGATGACAGCCGGCAGGAGTGGCCGAGTGGTCCCAGGCGCTACACTCTGGAACCGCACGACCGCTACGGTCGCAGGTTCGAATCCTGCCTCGGGCATGGATGTGTGTGATGTCCTTAGGTTAGTTAGGCATAAGTAGTTCTAAGTCCTAGTGAACTGATGACTTCTGAAGTTAAGTCCCATAGTCCTCAGAGCCCTTTGCACCATTTTTTTGAAATAGATGACAGAGGGAAAGAAAAACAATTAAAATCACTCAAAAGAGGAAAGGGCACTGGACCTAATGGGACACCAGTTCGATTTTACACCGACTTCCCCCTTCTTCCAGCGGTGTACCGTAGGTCACTAGAGGAGCGCAGCTTTCCAAAAGATTGGAAAAGCGTACAGGTCATCCCTGTTTTCAAGAATGGACGTCGAACAGATGTGCAGAACTATACACCTCTATCTCTAACGTCGATCAGTTGTAGAATTTTGGACCACGTATTATTTTCGAGTATAATGACTTTTCTGAAGACTAGAAATCTACTCTGTAGGAATCAGCATGGATTTCGAAAAAGACGATCGTGTGAAACCCAGTTTGCGCTATTCGTCCACGAGACTCAGAGGGCCATAGGCACGGGTTCCCAGGTAGATGCCGTGTTTCTTGCCTTCCGCAAGAAATTTGATACAGTTCCCCACAGTCGTTTAATGAACAAAGTAAGAGCATATGGACTATCAGGACAACTTATGTGATTGGATTGATAACAGAACGCAGTATGTCATTCTCAGTGAAGAGAAGTCTTCCGAAGTAAGAGTGATTCCAGGTGTGCCGCAGGGGAGTGTCGTAGGACTGTTGCTATTCACAATATACATAAATGGCTTTGTGGATAACATCGGAAGTTCACTGAGGCTTTTTTGCGGATGATGCTGTAGTATATCGAGAGGTTGTAACAATGGAAAGTAGTACTTAAATGCAGGAGGATCTGCAACGAATTGACGCACGGTGCAGGGAATGGCAATTGAATCTCAATGTAGGCAAGTGCAATGTGCTGCGAATACATAGAAAGAAAGATCCTTATCATTAAGTTACAATATAGCAAGTAAGCATCTGGAAGCAGTTGATTACATAAATTATTGGGAGTAGGCATTAGGGGTGATTCAAAATGGAATGACCGTATAAAATCAATCGTCGGTAAAGCAGTTGCCAGACAGATTCATTGGAAGAATCCTAACGAAATGCAATCCGAAAACAAAGGAAGTAGGTTACAGTACACTTGTTCGCCCACTCCTTGAATACTGCTCGCCAATGTGGGATCCGTACCAGATAGGGTTGATAGAAGAGAGAGAGAAGATCCAACGGAGAGCAGCGCTCTTCGTTACAGGATCACTTAGTAATGGCGAAAGCGTTACGGAGATGATAGATAAACTCTAATGGAACACTGGGCTTTTGTTGAAGTTTCGAGAACATACCTTCACCGAGAAGTCAAGCAGTATATTGCTCACTCCTGCGTATATCTCGCGAAGGGACCATGAGGATAAAATCAGAGAGATTAGAGAGCACACAGAAGCATACCGACAATCTTTATTTCCACGAACATTACGAGACTGGAATAGAAGGGAGAACCGATAGAGGTACCCAAAGTACCCTCCGCCATCCACCGTCAGGTGGCTTGCGGAGTATGGATGTAGATATAGACCTGGATGACTAGTCTTGCGAAGTTCACAAGCAGATTCAGAACTGTATAATATACAGATTCGAGTTTTCTTATTATCAAATGTCTAATACAGATGTGCGTGTAGTGAAGCAGAAATCCTCTCTAGATATTCCTGATGTATAATATCCACTATTCTTGTCACTTTTTCCTCATTCTCTTTATCCAGAGTGTCGACATTTCAGCGGTGTCGTATTTCTCCTTCCTCAAGCGCACAGAGCGCTCCGACTTTTCGCTCGTGCGAATTTTCAAGCGCTACGCTACAAGCTTCAGGAAAAGGGAAATATATGGACTCGCGGCAGCGTATGCCTGACTTAATGGATCCCGCACACTCACTCTCTATCACGCACACACACACACACACACACACACACACACACACTCACACACAGGCAACCACACACACTACACCAGACGCACAAGCGCTCTCTCTCGGCTGTAATATAAAACAGTAATGCGTAGTAAATTATTTGTGGTGTTCTTTGTCACCGAGCTTCCGCATTTTTTTGCGTACCCGAGCGCAGTAACGCATGTAGGCGGCTGCAGTACCACAAATATTACCGGCCGATGCGCTGCGCAAAGAAAATACGTGACGCACGTTGTCGCTTGTCACACCTCACACTGAAAACAAGCAGCAGCGGAGCTGATGTGTTGTAGCCGACTGCAGTCACCTAGAAGCGATTCCTATTAGCATCTGCAAGTACAGAGAGTAATCTATGTATCAGATTGTCTTCGCACCGCATACATTTACATCTCTACATCCTGATCGTCACAACTATAAGTGTACGCAGAAGAACAAGGCTTATTACGATCACTCTTTGCAGGTAGGTAAATGATTCCATACACATGAAATGATTAATCTTGAAACTTCGAGTGATCAACAGTAACTGCACTATCTGCTTACAAAATTTCCGTGTTAGTATGTTGCTTAACCGCCATGTTTGCGAAAACAAGCGTCCAGAACAACAACAACAGATCCTGAGAAATCAGTACCCAGAACAACCACCTCAGGCCGTAATAACGGCCTTGATTCGCCTGGGCATTCAGTCAAACAGAGCTTGGATGGCGTGTACAGGTACAGCTGCCCATGCAGCTTCATCAAGAGTAGTGACTGGCGTATTGTGACGAGCCAGTTGCTCGGCCACCATTGACCAGCCGTTTTCAATTGGTGAGAGATCTGGAGAATGTGCTGGCCAGGGCAGCAGTCGAACATTTTCTGTATCCAGAAAGGCCCGTACAGGACCTGCAACATGCAGTCGTGCATTATCCTGCTGAAATGTAGGGTTTCGCAGGGATCGAATGAAGGGTAGAGCCACTGTTCAAAGTGCCGTCAATGCAAACAAGAGGTGACGGAGGCGTGTAACCAATAGCACCCCATACCATCAAGCCGGGTAATATGCCAGTATGGTGATGACGAACACACGCTTCCAATGTGCGTTCACCGCGATGTCGCCAAACACGGATGCGACCGTCATGATTCTGTAAACAGACCCTGGATTCATCCGAAAAAATAACGTTTTGCCATTGGTGCACCCAGGTTCGTCGTTGAGTACACCATCGCAGGCGCTCCTGTCTGTGATGTAGCGTCAAGTATAACCGCAGCCATGGTCTCCGGGCTGATAGTCCATGCTGCTGCAAACGTCGTCCAACTGTTCGTGCAGATGGTTGTCGTCTTGCAAACGTCCCCAGCTGTTGACTCAGGGATCGAGGCATGGCTGCACGATCCGTTACAGCCATGCGGATAAGATGCCTGTCATCCCGACTGATGATGATACGAGGCCGTTGGGATCCAGCACGGCGTTCCGTATCACACTCCTGAACCCACCGCTACCAGCTGTCGCACTCGGTGACACTGCCGTTTAGAGTTCTCTTACATTACGATACGATATTGCAGTGCCTGTGTTATTCAGAAGAACGATGCCATTTGCCCTCAGACTTACATGTCTGAAGGAACATTGCATCAGACAACTTAATAATGCAGTCACTGAAATATCGTATTTGTTCGCCAATAGTGAGCACGTGGCTTTCCTTTTTTTTATTTATTTATTGTTCCGTGGGGCCAAATTAAGGAGAAGTCTCCATGGTCATGGAACGAGTCAATTCATGAAATTATAACACGATAGTAGAAACAGATAAAATGAAGTATAAGAAACGTATTCCGGTGACAATACGTAAGTTTAAATAAAGAAAATCAACAATGTAACACCGGAATTTGCTTAATTTTTCAGCTCTTCCAGGAGCTCCTTGACAGAATAGCAGGAGTGAGCAATGAGGAAACTCTTAAGTTTAGACTTAGAAGTGTTTGGGCTACTGCTAAGATTTTTGAGTTCTTGTGGTAGCTTATTGAAAATGGATGCAGCAGAATACTGCACTCCTTTCTGCACAAGAGTCAAGGAAGTCCATTCCACATGTAGATTTGAGTTCTGCCTAGTATTAACTGAGTGAAAGCTGCTAACTCTTGGGAATAAGCTAATATTGCTGACAACAAACGACATAAAAGAAAATATACACTGTGAGGGCAATGTCAGAATTCCCAGACTATTGAATAGGGGTCTACAAGAGGTTCTCGAACTTACACCACATATAGCTCGAACAGCCCGTTTTTGAGCCCAAAATACCCTTTTTGAATCAGAAGAATTACCCCAAAAAACAATATCATATGACATAAGCGTATAAATATATGCGAAGTAGAATACATTTCGTGTTGAACTGCCACTTATTTCAGATACTGTTCTAATGGTAAATAAAGCAGCATTTAGTTTCTGAACAAGATCCTGAACATGGGCTTTCCACAACAGCTTACTATATATCCGAACGCCTAGGAACTTGAACTGATCCGTCTCGGTTACAATATGTCCAATCTGTCTGATCAAAATATCGGCTCTTGTTGAACTGTGAGTTAGAAACTGTAAAATCTGAGTCTTACTGTGATTTAGCATCAAATTATTTTCCACAAGCCACGAACGTATTTCATGAACTACATTATTTGATAATGTTTCAATATTACACACAAGATCCTTCACTACCAAGCTGGTGTCATCAGCAAACAGAAATATTTTTGAATCACCTGTAATACTAAAATGCATATCATCTATATAAATAAGAAACAGCAGTGGCCCCAGCACCGATCCTTGGGGAACGCCCCACTTAACAGTGCCCCATTGCGACTGAACATCACTACCACTCTTTGCGGAGAATTACCTTCTGCTTTCTGTTCTTAAAGTAAGAGGCGAACCAATTGTAAGCTACTCCCCTTACTCCATAATGGTCCAACTTCTGCAGTAATATTTTGTGGTCAACACAGGCAAAAGCCTTCGTTAAATCGAAGAAAACACCTAGCGTTCGCAACCTTTTATTTAATCCGTCCAAAACCTCACAGAGAAAAGAGAATATAGCATTTTCAGTGGTTAAACCATTTCTAAAACCAAACTGTACATTTGACAGCAGATTATGTGAATTTAAGTGCTCCAGTAACCTTCTATATACAGCTTCTCGATAACTTTAGCAAACACCGATGGCATAGAAATAGGTCTATAATTGTCAACATTATCCTTGTCTCCCTTTTTACAAAGTAGCTTCACTACCGAGTACTTTAATCGGTCAGGAAACCGACCACTCCTAAAGGAAAAGTTACAGATATGGCTAAGTACTGGGCTAACATACATAGAACAATACTTCAGTATTCTGCTAGATACCCCGTCATATCCATGAGAGTTCTTGGTCTTTAGTGATTTAATTATTAACTAAATCTCCCTCTTGTCAGTATCATGGAAGAGCATTTCAGGTAACAGTCTCGGAACACTTTTTTCTACGAGCTCTATATGATTCCCTGTTGGGACTAGGTTTCTATTTAGTTCACCTGCTATATTCAGAAAGTGATTATTAAATACTGTACATATATGCGACTTATCAGTAACATGGACATTCCCACTGTGCACTGATTCTATATCCTTGACCTGTCTCTGCAGACCAGCCACTTCCTTTACGACTGACCATATGGTTTTAATTTCATCCTGAGACTTAGCTATTCTATGTGCATACCACATACTTTTTGTCTTCCTAATAACTTTTTAAGCACTTTATAATACTGTTCGTAATGGGCTGCTGCATTTAGATTTTGACTGTTTGAAACGTTTTGATATAATTGCCACTTTGTTCTACAGGATATTCTTATCCCTCTAGTCAGCCACGCAGGCTGCCTGTTTTTGCTAGTACCCTGTTTTGAACGTTCTAACGGAAAGCAACTTTCAAAGAGCACGAGAAAATTCTTGAGGAAAGCATTATATTTATCGTGTACTGTATCAGCACTATAAACATATTGCCACTCTTGTTCCTTGATAAGATTTACAAAGGCCTCTACAGCAACTGGATCAGCTTTCCTAAAAAGTTGATAACTGTATTTAACATGTGTCGCAGCACAAAAATCTTTTAGAGTTAAAACTTTTGTATCATGATCTGAAAGGCCATTCACCGTTTTGTTAACAGAATGCACTTCTACTAATGAGGAATGAACAAAAATGTTGTCTATGGTTCTTCTACTGTTCCCTTGCACTCTCGTTGGAAAGAATACGGTTTGCATAAGATTATATGAATTAAAGAGGTCTACCAGCATCCTTTTCCTTGCACAATCACTTATACAATTAATATTGAAGTCACCACATATATCTAACTTTTTGTATTTCCTATAAAGTGAACCAAGAACCTCCTCTTGCTTTAGCAAAAATGTAGTGACATCAGAGTCTGGAGATCTATAAATAACAACAGTTAGAAGTTTAACTCCACTAAATTTAACCACACCTGCACAACATTCAAACACCTTTTCAGTGCAGTACTTTGAAACATCAATTGACTCAACTGGGATACAGTTTTTCACATACATGCTACCCCCCACACCGCAAAGAGCTCCTAGAAAACCTGCCAGCCAATCTGTATCCTGGTAAAGGAAGCCTCTGAATTATCTCCTTATTTAAGAAGTGTTCAGGTATACCAATAATTTCAGAGTCAACATCTATAAGCAGTTCACTAACTTCATCTCTAATACCTTGTATATTTTGATGAAATATACAAATTCCCTCATTACTCGGATACCCAACTTTGTCGAAAGTGGTTTCTTTGTTCAATAGAAATGTCTCCTCCGTACGGGGATATTCATAATGAATGTAACAGTGCAGGTTCTAGCCACACGTTTGAAGACTTACGGAAGTTTTGAACTGGCCGTGAGACCTAATGATAAGGCACCGCTCGCTATAAGCGGGAAATGCGGGTACGAGACCCGTTCAGATACAATTTTTATGGTGATTATTCCATTACACAGGTAATGGTTGTCCATATTCGCAACTGCGAATACATTTCATGCATCCCTTACATTACAGGATGGGCTCAACGTTACGGTCTCGTTCAGACTCCAGAGTGTGCGCCAGACCGTACAAAATTAATCACTGGCGTAGCTGATGGTGGGCAACATGCCCATACCGTTTGGACTGGATTGGTGCAGCTGTTTTTACGACTATCAGTGTACATGGCACGATCCAAGCATGGTGGGTCGAAGGGTACTCCTCACGCCTCCTTTCCATTTGCGAGCCCCATGTGCGAAGAACAACTTTCGGTAAGCGTCGTAATGATCTTCAGTTTCACTTCATGAGATATATGTGGAATGAAGTTTCAATATTCCGGACTCTTTTTTCGAACGTGCGCTCTCGGAATTTTAACAGTAAACTACTTCGTGACTGGTTTAAATTGGAAATTTGTGGTAAGTTCACTGGGACCAAACCGCTGAGGTCATCGGTCCCTAGGCTTACACACTACTTCATCTAACTTAAACTAACTTACGCTAAGGACAACACACGCACACACCCATGCCCAAGGGAGGACTCAAACCTCCGGGAGGGGGGGGGGGGGGCGGACCCGCGTCAACCGTGGCAAGACGCCCTAGACCGCACGGCTACGGCACACGGCAACTGATTTAATTTCTCGTTTTGGTGTGTGTATACCTTTTGGGTTTCTAGTATAATCAATTGTTAGCTGGCTTATCACAAAATGTAAAAATAATTTTTAGGCTCTACGGATGTTGGTGATCTCTGTACTACCGATGCAGTTACTCATCTGCAAGCTGCATCATGAGTAGATACGAAATCATGAACTGATCGATTTTAAAATAATGCTTTGAGGTTCATATGGTCCTTAACGTGGCAGTAGTCCCATTAGGTGCGACTGCGAGATCACAGAGAATTAGATGACAATGTAAATGTAATGATATGCACCAAAAGTCGAATTCTGTGCTGTTATAGACAATGGGTTTATTACTCGAAGAGAACTCGAGTAAATGGAGACAACTTTTGCAATAAACTCAAGCAAGTTTAAAAAGTATCTAAACCTTTATGAGCTTTCGAGCGTTCTCTCCACCGATAGCAAAAGTCATTATGTCGCCTTCTGGTACCTTGCTTCACCTCAATGCTCATATTTTGATTTTACTCGCAGAGCCACTTTCCACGAAGAACGTCTCAAAGTCCCCAATTTTCCAGACGTCTTCTAAGTTCCTGTTTGGTTTCGCATGTTCTGGAAGTAGATAAAACTTTTTCACCAAAACTGAAATGGTCATTCTCTTCTACCGCCTAAGATATGTCGTACGGTCACTATTGCCTCGTGTGTTCCCATATTTCTACGGAACCCAAAATGATCTTCCCCGAGGTCGACTTCAACCAGTTTTTCAATTTGTCTCTAAAGAATTCGTGACAGTATTTTGCAGCTGTGACTTATAAAACTCTTACTTCGCTAATTTTCACACCTGTAAGCGCCAGATTTTTTTGGAATTGGTATTATTGTCTTCTTCAAGTCTGAGGGTATTTCGCCTGTCTCACACATCTTGAGCACCAGAAGGAAGAGTTTTGTCAAGGCTGGCTCTCCCAAGGCTATCAGTAGTTTAAACGGAATGTTGTCTATTCCCGGGGCCTTGTTTCCACTTAGATCTTTCAGTACTCTGTCAAATACTTCACGCAGTATCATATTTTCCGTTTCATTTTCATCTACATCCTCTTCCATTTTCGTAATATTTCCGTCAAGTACATCCCCCTTGTGTAGACCCTCTAATCTCCTTCCACCTTTCTGCTTTCTTGATGTTCATACAGGTGAGTTCCTTTTCTCGAAATGTCTCTTTAATTTTTCTGTAGGCGGCATCTATCTTACCCCAGTAATATATGCTTCTACAATCTTACATTTTTGTGCAGCCATTCCTGCTTAGCCATTTTATCTCATTTTTGAGACGTTTGTATTCCTTTTCGCCTACTTCATTTACTGCATTTTTATATTTTCTCCTTTCAACAGTTAAATTCAATATCTCTTGTGTTACCCAAGCATTTATACTATGTCTTTTTACCTACTTGATCCTCTGCTGCCTTCACTATTTCATCTCTCAAAGCTACCTATTCTTCCTCTACTGTATTCCTTGCCCCTGTTTCTGTCAATCATTCCCTAATATTCCCTTTGAAACTCTCTACAGCCTCCGGTTCTTTTAGTTTATCTGGGTTCCACCTCCTTAAATGCCTACATTTCTGCAGTTTCTTCAGTTTTAATCTACAGTTCATAACCTATAAATTGCGGTCGGAGTCCGCATCTGCCCCTGGAAACGTGTTACATTTTGAAACCTGGTTCCTAAATCTCTGCCTTGCCATTATACAATCAATCTGAAACCTTCCGGTGTCCCCATGTTTCTTCCTCGTAGAACCTTCTTTCATGATTCATAAACCAAATGTCAGCAATGATTAAGTTATGCTTTGTGCAAAATTCTGCCAGGCGGCTTCCTCTTTCATTACATACCTCAGTCCATATTCATCTACTGCTTGTCCTTCTCTTCCTTTTCCTACTATTGAATCCCGTCTCCCATGACTATTAAACCTCATTATTTTCCTTTACCTCGTCATAGGTTTATTCAATCTCTTCATCATCTGCGGAGCTAGTTGGCATATAAACTTGTACTACTGCAGTAGGTGTGGGTTTCGTGTCTATCTTGGCTGCAATAATGCGTTCACAATGCCGTTCGTAGTAGCTTTCCCGCGTTCCTACTTTTTGTTCATTATTAAACCTACTCCTGCATTACCATTATTTGATTTTTTATTTACAACCCCGTATTCACCTGACCAGAAGTCTTGTTCCTCTTGCCACCGTACTTCACTAATTCCCACTATAACTTCAAAATAACGATTTTTCTACCCTACCTGCTCGACTAAGGGATCCAAAAATCCGCCTTCTGATCCGTAGAATGCCAGTTTTGTTTCTCTTGATAACGACATCCTCCTGAATAGTCCCCGCACGGAGATCCGAATGGGGGAATATTTCACCTCCGGAATATTTTTCCCAAGAGGACGCCATCATCATTTAACCATACAGTAATGCTGCGTGCCCTCGATAAAAATTACGGCTGTAGCTTCTCCTTGCTTTCAGCTGTTCGCAGTACCAGCACAGCCAGGCTGTTTTGGTTAATGTTGCAAGGCAAATTCAATCGATAATCCAGATAGTTGCCCCTGCAAAAGTTTGCTGCCCCTCTTCAGGAGGTCGTCCGGGGTGGCCGAGCGGTTTCTTGGCGCTACAGTGTGGAACCGCGCGACCGCTACGGTCGCAGGTTCGAATCCTGCCTCGGGCATGGATGTGTGTGATGTCCTTAGGTTAGTTAGGTTTAAGTAGTTCTAAGTTCTAGGGGACTGATGACCTCAGAACTTAAGTCCCATAGTGCTCAGAGCGATTTGAACCATTTTTGAATCTCTTCAGGAACCACACGTTGTAGTGATAGTAGCGTGTAGGTAATAACGCGTTTATCCTCGTCTCGTGGGTCAAGGCGAGTATGGTAACCCTTACCTAAACTATTTCGGTAATAGTCAAGTGTTGAAAACTGATCCGAGTTCACTGATAAATTTTTCTCGTAATAGCAACACTTCCTCATGTAGTAAGGGTACACACCTTGAGTTCCAGGGCTGTGTTGACACTTGTGGCCACGACTACGAGCTGCGAAAGTAACAGAACATTAATGATGTATATGAGTTGTTTGTACATTACTTAGAGACAGATCAACTAACGATACAATGAATTTCCCTTGGTGCCTTAATGTTTGATCTGTCCCACTTTCACATCATCTAAGAACATTCCTATAGTATTTTTCGAATTTTTAATGACTTCGTCAAGTTCTTCCATGGCTATTCTAAATTTGAGATTTCTAGTCTCGATATCTGTTTGTCATTCCTTTATGTTATATTTATGGAGCCCACATATTTCATTTCACCGAGAGCTGATGAGCAATACGATGAAGAGACCGGTTGATGTTCCCAGGTCCTATCTCGGCTGGAGTATTCTACCTGTGCAATAGCGTCCAAGAATTTGGCTAGTTTAGAATAGGCCGAACACTTTATGGGGGGTAGTCAGACGATTTAGTTTATCTATCATTAAGCCATTGAGCTACATCTCTCTATCAGATGGCTTAGCCTAAACAGAGAATAAAATTTACATAACGCAAATTAAGTTTACATCCAGTAACATAATTTATGTTCCTTCCACATGCTTGGAGTCCAGTTTATGGTGATCGTCTGAACCGTTGTTTACTGTTTCCAAGAAAAGGTGTCAGTCTGCTACAAACGAAATTAAGTTGCCTACCTACTTAATAAATTGTTAAGGACCACTAAGTATTTCATCAAATTACGTATTCACGAAAATTTAAATGTCGTTGGCTGAAGGAGAAAAATGCTGGTATTAACAACTCTGTAATTTAGGAATTTCCCAAGTTACTCACCTTAAGATCTAAACTGTACAGAATCAAGTTAGGAGAAAACTTTCAACACTGGTGTCTTCTTAAGATTTCATTACCCATTTTCGGACTGACAGTTTGAAGAAGAGGAGAGACGCAGATGCAATATATTAATCCTCCATCCAGCTAGAAACCCACAGCTAATAGAACCATGGCTTCAGACGGCCATTACATTACCGCTGCGCCAGCGAGCCGCTCCTCTGTTGTCTTCTCTGTCACAGTGATAGCTAATATAGATAATTTGCTACATAAAATATGATATTAATTGCATTTTGTCTGTGGTACGATCTTCCCAGTCTCAATACTTTGATAACCCGATGTCGTACCGTATGACTCAGGTTATTTGGTGCAGCTGACAAGAAAAAAGCAAGTGAATTTAGTTAGGTAATTCTGTGTCACAATGTTGAAAACATATAATTCATTGTTGCCAAATGCGCTAGACACGTGAATAATACGTTTGCACAGGCGATGGCTTCCCTGAGTATGCTTGGAGGTGAGGCATATAGCTCGCATCTTAAAGATGAGTTGACCCAAGACCGAAAATAAAAAATACTGCCCAGTGACTTTTAGTCTCATTTCTGTAACTAGACTTAGAGGCTAGAGTATAAATAGTAATAACGTTCATATACATGGGTTGCACATTGCAAATCATATCCCAGTAGCTGTCATAATTATTACTGTTTTTCTTTCTTCGGTGTACTACAAATGGGAAAGCCACCAGACGAAATAGAATTTTTATTTTGCAGTGTCTACCGTAGTTGTAGTATAAGCAATAGGAGAATTTAACACATTTTTTGATCTTTATAGACTTGAAAAATGTATTTCCTGAGAACACGGGCATTGGCCTACATCAAAATAGTAGAATGCAAATGAGATGACAACAACATTGAATTGATTGCAACTGAACATCCGCAGATAATTTCCGCATGCAACAAGTAATAAAAACCCTCAAATCATTGAACAGAACTGTGGACAGAAACAGTGTACCGAAAATACACTGCAAAGACAGAAAGTAGTGTAAAAAGGAACACAATAAGCTAACGGTACAGTCTTTAATATTTTATTCTAAAGCAAAACTGTCATTCATTCTATAACAATCAGATGAACAAAGAGTAACTTCTACCTGCAATGCTTACAAAACCATCATTGCTGCTGCTACGTTCATAAAAACGAAAGTCTTCTGATGAATAAGCTGTTCAGTTTTCAGTCCGCTTGTGAAAGAGAGAGACTGAAATAGTAATAAGGGGTCTACCTAGTGAAACGTGGGCACATTTGCAAAGCAATGCTGCAGCCAGTGCAGTTTTCGTTAATTTATTGTCTAATGGTTTCATATTAACGACTTGTCTAGGCAATCATAAGACGCTTACGAAAGTAATCGAGGGGCAATTACTAGAGCAGATTTCTATGTTACGTGGCAGTTTGCAAAATAGGTTAGCGTTCATTGTTTGATCTCAGCCCTTGAAGCGTTCAGGATGTCCCAAAATAATCATAAACCCCGTACTCTGCCGTATGAGTTCCATAATGCCTTTAAGATAGCTCCGGAGGAGATTTACTTGTCTGCATATACTGTCGTTCTCCAACAATTTTTAAAAAATGTTCAAATGTGTGTGAAATCTTATGGGATTTAACTGCTAAGGTCATCAGTCCCTAAGCTCACACACTACTTAACCTAAATTATCCTAAGGACAAGCACACACACATGCCCGAGGGAGGACTCGAACCTCTGCCGGGACCAGCCGCACAGTCCATGACTGCAGCGCATCAGACCACTCGGCTAATCCCGCGCGGCAAACAATTTTTAAGTGAAAAAATTTGATTAAGTGACTAGTGCTAAACTAGAATGACTAATATCCATGAAAACTGACGATATCTTGAATGAAATCGCCGTGGACAAAGTTTTATTTATACGGACGACCAGTTTCGCAACATTTTAGTTGCATCATCAAATGGAATCTGTACTAACTGATAGACAAAAACTCATGTAAGGCAAGATACATACCTAAAATAAGTTAATACGGTACGAAAATACAAAATTGTGTTGCGATCGAGAAAAGAGAAAGGGATGACCCAGTGTTCATCTTCAGTAATTGTTCGCTAAGTAGCAAACATAACACCATAGCATAGCATAACCTAGAAAGCTTCCGTAATGCCTAGAAAGGATGAAGCACACGAAGAAGAAATTCTTAATAAGCAACTACCAGGAATGTTAAATACCAATAAATTCCACTCACCACGAGAGACAGTATCACATAAACAATAGGGGTCAAGATATACCACAATATTGATCAAAGCACAGATCGTATATGATCAACGCGGCATAATCTGAAATCTGAGCAGCTGATGGTCCCTAATTACTCTAAAATGGATTGAAAAACATACTGGCAAAGACACGGCTATTCAATCTTGAATTAACAAGACGCTAAGCTGCCTCGGAACGAATATTGCTGATACACAGCAAGAGAAAGTTTTTAGCTTTCTTGCGAGATCATCTTCCTCTGTCAATGAAAGTGTTCTCAACTATGATTTTAATTTTTGCCCTAAAGTCTGTAATTTCACTGGTACTTGTTTTAAGGACAGAGAAAGTGAGCTATTAGAAAGAGGTTTGGCTCACAATGTTAATCACAGGATCTCAGAACAACAGTTAAGTTCCATTGTCGATGATGTTCACGGCAGATCGCAACGAAGTAGCGATTTGTGTGAATAAGATAATTAATAAACCCTATGAAACCAAGAAAATGTCAAAATCAGATTGTAGGGCAGCTACTGAGCAAACTACGTATAACTTTAAGTTGTTGTTGTTGTCTTCAGTCCTGAGACTGGTTTGATGCAGCTCTCCATGCTAATCTATCCCGTGCAAGCTCCTTCATCTCCCAGTACCTACTGCAACCTACATCCTTCTGAATCTGCTTAGTGTATTCATCTCTTGGTCTCCCTCATGATTTTTACCCTCCACGCTGCCCTCCAATGCTAAATTTGTGATCCCTTGATGCCTTAGGACATGTCCTACCAACCGATCCCTTCTTCTAGTCAAGTTGGGCCACAAACCTCTCTTCTCCCCAATCCTATTCAATACCTCCTCATTAGTTACGTGATGTACCCACCTAATCTTCAACATTCTTCTGTAGCACCACATTTCGAAAGCTTCTACTCTCTTCTTGTCCAAACTAGTTATTGTCCATGTTTCACTTCCATACATGGCTACACTCCATACAAATACTTTCAGAAACGACTTCCTGACACTTTAGTCTATACTCGATGTTAACAAATTTCTCTTCCTCAGAAACGCTTTCCTTGCCATTGCCAGTCTACATTTTATATCCTCTCTACTTCGACCATCATCAGTTATTTTGCCCCCCAAATAGCAAAACTCCTTTACTACTTTAAGTGTCTCATTTCCTAATCTAATTCCCTCAGCATCACCCGACTTAATTCGACTACATTCCATTATCCTCGTTTTGCTTTTGTTGATGTTCATCTTATATCCTCCTTTGAAGACACTGTCCATTCCGTTCAACTGCTCTTCCAAGTCCTTTGCTGTCTCTGACAGAATTACAATGTCATCGGCGAACCTCAAAGTTTTTATTTCTTCTCCCTGGATTTTAATACTTACGCCAAATTTTTCTTTTGTTTCCTTTACTGCTTGCTCAATATACAGATTGAATAACATCAGGGAGAGGCTACAACCCTGTCTCACTCCCTTCCCAACCACTGCTTCCCTTTCATGTCCCTCGACTCTTATAACTGCCATCTGGTTTCTGTACAAATTGTAAATAGCCTTTCACTCCCTGTATTTTACCCCTGCCACCTTTAGAATTTGAAAGAGAGTATTCCAGTCAACATTGTCAAAAGCTTCCTCTATGTCTTCAAATGCTAGAAACGTAGGTTTGCCTTTCCTTAATCTTTCTTCTAAGATAAGTCGTAAGGTCAGTATTGCATCACGTGTTCCAACATTTCTACGGAATCCAAACTGATCATCCCCGAGGTCGGCTTCTGCCAGTTTTTCCATTCTTCTGTATTAGCGTTAGTATTTTGCAGCTGTAGCTTATTAAACTGATAGTTCGGTAATTTTCACATCTGTCAACACCTTCTTCTTTGGGATTGGAATTATTATATTCTTCTTGAAGTCTGTGCTGTGTCGGTAGCTGGGCCGACACCGTGAGGTTGAGATGGCTGAAAAGGCAAGCTAGACTAACGCAGACGGGCGTGAAGTACTGGAACAGGATACGTAATTAATGTTAGGAAGAAAAGTACGGAGCAGGTTTAATACTTAACTTTACTCAATCATAGTGGTACATCGATCTTGACGATACACAGGAGACTTTAAGTACAATCACTGTATGGCTAATGGCGCCTTGCTAGTTCGTAGCCATTAACTTAGCTGATGGCTATTCTGTCTCTCGGCTAATGAGAGAGAAAGGCTTCGTACATCTGGTCGGTAGCTAGGTTCTCGTACAACTGTTCTCGTACAACTGGGGCGAGTGCTCTCTCGTATCACGAGACCTGCCTTGGTGGTGGCGCTAGGTCTGCGATTACACAGTGGCGACACGCGGGTCCGACATGTACTAAATGGACCGCGGCCGATTTAAGCTACCACCTAGCAAGTGTGGTGTCTGGCGGTGACACCACAGTCTGAGGGTATTTCGCGTGTCTCGTACATCTTGCTCACCAGATGGTAGAGTTTTGTCAGGACTGGCTCTCCCAAGGCCGTCAGTAGTTCCAATGGAATGTTGTCTACTCCCGGGGCCTTGTTTCGACTCAGGTTTTTCAGTGCTCTGTCAAACTCTTCACGCGGTATCTTATCTCCCATTTCATCTTCATCTACATCCTCTTCCGTTTCCATAATATTTAAAACCTGGTTCCTGAATCTCTGTCGTACCATTACCTGATACCTTTTAGTATCTCCAGGATTCTCCCATGTATACAACCTTCTTTTATGATTCTTGAACCAAGTGTTAGCTATGATTAAGTTATGCTCTGTGCAAAATTCTACCAGACGGCTTCCTCTTTCATTTCCTAGCCCCAGTCCATATTCACCTACTATGTTTCCTTCTCTCCCTTTTCCTAGTGTCGAATTCCAGTCACCCATGACTATTAAATTTTCGTCTCCCTTCACTACCTGAATAATTTCTTTTATCTCACCATACATTTCTTCAATTTCTTCGTCATCTGCAGAGCTAGTTTGCATTTAAACCTGTACTACTGTAGTGGGCGTGTGCTTCGTGTCTATCTTGGCCACTATAATACGTTCACTGTGCTGTTTGTAGTAGCTTACCCGCACTCCTATTTTTTTATTCATTATTAAACCTACTCCTGCATTACTCCTATTTGATTTTGTATTTATAACCCTGTATTCACCCGACCAGAAGTCTTGTTCCTCCTGCCACCGAACTTCGCTACTTCCCACTATATCTAAATTTAACCTATCCATTTCCCTTTTTAAATTTTCTAACCTACCTGTCCGATTAAGGGATCTGACATTCCACGCTCCGATCCGTAGAATGCCAGTTTTCTTTATCCTGATAACGACGTCCTCCTGAGTAGTCCCCGCCCGGAGATCCGAATGAGGGGACTATTTTTCCTCCGGAATATTTTACCCAAGAGGACGCAATCATCATTTAACCATACAGTAAAGCTGCATGCCCTCGGGAAAAATTACGGCTGTAGTTTCCCCTTGCTTTCGGCCGTTCGCAGTACCACAACAGCAAGGCCGTTTTGGTTAGTGTTACAAGGCCAGATCAGTCAATCATTCAGACTGTTGCCCCTGCAACTACTGAAAAGGCTACTGCCCCTCTTCAGGAACCATACGTTTGTCTGTCCTCTCAACAGATACCCCTCCATTGTGGTACGGCTATCTGTATCGTTGAGGCACGCAAGCTTCCCCACCAACGGCAAGGCCCATGGTTCATGGGGGGAGGGAACTTTAAGTAGCATCAATAAAAAACATAGCCAACCAGGGTGCAATTATACATTGTGACAAGGGAAAAATAGCTGCTGTTTTAAAATAAAGCCATTATGTTGTAAACTTCAATCAGTTTTTTCATTATAGTCAAATATAAAAGCTTGGAACTGACCAAAATGCCAGAGATTTGTCAATTTGAAGAAAGACAATTCTACTAACTTGTTTCCAGTAAAAAGCAAGTCCTAATTCCCATGAACCCATTGGCTCCTAAATTACGTGCTACAGTTAAGGTACATAAGGAACCGAAGCCTGTTAGACTGGTTGTTAACAACAAGAGTGGAGGTGCGTACCATTTGTTGTTGTGGTCTTCAGTCCAGAGACTGGTTTGATGCAACTCTCCATGCCACTCTGTCCTGTGCAAGTCTCTTCAGCTCCGAATAATAACTGCAACCTACATCCTTCTGAATCTGCTTACTGTATTCATCTCTTGGTCTCCCTTTAAGATTTTTACCCTCCAAGCTTCCGTCCAGTAGTAAATTGGTGATCCCTTGATGCCGCAGAACGTGTCATACCAACCGATCCCTCCACCATAATAGGAAAGGTTGTACGCACCTTTGAAAGAAATCTTTGACGCCGTCGCAATTTTTAGAAATTATGCAATTTCGAAGAAGTCACCTTCTAATCCTGTTGCGCAGGAAGTGGCAGAATTCAGATAGTAAAAGAGTGCAAAAAGTAGATGAAGTAGAAAGAAGATATGAGACACACATATGAAGATCTGCAAAGCACAGCCAAACAACGAAACACCTGAGACTGTGTGTCAGATAAGACGACAGACGAAAAATTGGGACAAAGTTTATTCTAGGTTTTTGCTTCAAAGACAACATCTAGAAAGAGAAACGCAAGCCACAGGAAACAAGATCTACGACTGGAAGTAACGTGCATGTGAGAGGATATTAAATAGCTCCGTTGGTATGTCGATATTTCGCTGATTTCACACGCTAACATTTCTGGGTAACAGGTAATCCAGTTTATGTTTACGATTTTCATAAATAACCTACACACAAGAGGCAACCTAAGTTCCCTTCTGCCGTCTCTGACAACTATTAGTGTAGTGACTCGGAAATGTGATTTTTGTCTATAAACGCTGCTGAAATCAGCTTGTATCGTACGAGCAATTAACGATCCGCTACGAAACTCTCGCATTGATATATCATTAAGGGCCTTAAAAATTATTTTTATACGCCCAGAATTTTTTCATATAGCGCCAGGCAAGACGATTCTGAGAACCATATGTGATTAAAACTAAGTTTCAATTAGCAATTTTGCAATAGAGATCAGGGAACCTGTATTACACAACCTGACCCTGACTTGTTACTCCTACAGCCTATAATATGAATGAAAGCATAACATGGCACAGAGATTAATGTACAAGATTCGTATTGGTGAAAATTGAGGCTCAAATAACAGTGCGACTAGTACGATTCATGTTTTCCGTGACATCCCTAAAACAGCAGAAACAAACGAGGACATGATATTTTGAAAACACGTCATCCTGTTCCTTCTTTAAGACTACCATAAACTTCGCGTAATGTTTCAGGTTTTCCCGGTGAAAGTGATGATTTAGTTTATAATAAGCTCGTTGCTGACGAGACAGGCACTAAACTACTACTTATGAAAAGTGGTGTCAAAGTACCACAGACACATTTGTTCAAACGCCACTGAAACAACTTTGAAAATCAAAATACCAAATATACAAACACAAATCAGTTTTCAGTCATTTTTACTCTGCCACGCGAATAGTAAACGGTTGTGAAAACACACTTGACATCTTAGCAGCAAATAATCCTGAGTTAATAACGAGCATCAAAACCGATTCAGGGATTAGTGAACACAGGGTTGTCGTAGCGAGATTGAATACTGTAATCCCCAAATCCTCGAAAAATAAGCGAAAAATATACCTATTCAAAACAGCAGATAAAAATTCACTTGACGCCTTCCTGAGAGACAATATCCACTCATTCCAAATTAATAATGTAAGTGTAGACCAGATGTGGCTTACATTTAAAGAAATAGTATCGGCAGCAATTGAGAGATTCCAGAACGAGATACTGGCAGAAGTAAAGCTGTGAGGTCCGGGCGTGAGTCGTGCTTCGGTAGCTCAGATGGTAGAGCACTTGCCCGCGAAAAGCAAAGGTCCCGAGTTCGAGTCTCGGTCGGGCACACAGTTTTAATCTGCCAGGAAGTTTCAGTTGAGAGATTTATACCAAATAAAACCTTGGTACACAAAACGTGTTCGAACACTGTTGCAGAAATTGCAGAAACAACGAAACAAACATGCCAAATTTAAGCACACGCAAAATCCCCAAGATTGGCGATCTTTTACAGAAGCTCGAAATTTAGGGCGGACTTCAATGCGAGATGCCTATAACGGTTTCCACAACGAAACTTTGTCTGGAAACCTGGCAGAAAATCCAAAGATATTCTGGTCGTATGTGAAGTATGTTAGCGGCAAGAAACAATCAATGCCTCCTCAGCACAATGGAGATACTATCGAATACTCTGCTGCCAAAGCAGAGTTACTAAATACAGCCTTCCGAAATTCCTTCACAAAAGAAGACGTAGTAAATATTCCAAAATTCGAATCGAGAACAGCTGCCAACATGAGTAACGTAGAAGTAAATGTCCTCGGAGTAGTGAAGCAACTCAAATCACTTGATAAAAGCAAGTCTTCTGGTCCATACCGTATACCAATTAGGTTCCTTTCCGAGTATGCTGATGAATTAGCTCCATACTTAACAATCATATACAACCGGTCGCTCGACGAAAGATCCGTACCCAAAGACTGGAAAGTTGCACAGGTCACACCAATATTCAAGAAAGGTAGTAGGACTAACCCACTAAATTACAGGCCCATACCGTTAACGTCGATATGCAGCAGGATTTTAGAACATATATTGTGTTCGAACATTATGAATTACCTCGAAGAAAACGTTCTATTGACACACAGTCTACATGGGTTTAGAAAACATTGTTCCTCTATCTCTTTCTTCACATGAAGTGTTGAGTGCTATTGACAAGGGATTTCAGATCGATTACGTATTTCTGGATTTCCGTAAGGCTTTTGGCAGTGTACGACACAAGCGGCTCGTAGTGAAATTGCGTGCTTATGGAATATCGTCTCAGTTATATGACTGGATTTGTGATTTCCTGTCAGAGAAGTTACCAGCTCGTAGTAACTGACGGAACGTCATCGAGTAAAACAGAAGTGATTTCTTGCGTTCGCCAAGGTAGTGTTATAGGCCCTTTGCTGTTCCTTATCTGTATAAACGATTTTGGAGACAATCTGAGCAGTCGTCTTCGGTTGTATGCAGATGACGCTGTCGTTTATCGACTAATAGTGGCATCAGAAGATGAAAACAAACTGCAAAACGATTGAGAAAAGATATCTGAATGGTGCGAAAAGTGGCAATTGACCCTAAATAACGAAATGTGTGAGGTCATCAACCTGAGTGCTAAAAGGAATTCATGAAACTTCGGTTACACGATAGATCAGTCTAATCTAAAACCCGTAAATTCAGCTAAATACCTAGGTATTACAATAATAAACAACTTAAATTGGAAGGAATACATAGAAAATGTTGTGCGGAACGCTAACCGAAGACTGCGTTTTATTGGCAAGACACTTAGAAAATCTAACAGACCTACTAAGGAGACTGCCTTCACTACGTTTGTCCGTCCTCTTTTAGAATACTGCTGCGCGGTGTGAGATCCTTACCAGATAGGACTGATGGAGTACATCGAAAAAGTTCAAAGAAAGGCAGCACGTTTTGTATCATCGCAAAATAATGGAGAGAGTGTCACAGAAATGATACAGGGTTTGGGCTAGGCACCATTAAAAGAAAGGCGTCTTTCATTGCGACGAAATCTTCTCACGAAATTCCAATCACCAACTTTCTCCTCCGAATGCGAAAATATTTTGTTGACACCGACCTACATAGGGAGGAACGATCACCAAGACAAAATAAGGGAAATCAAAACTCGTACGGAAAGATACAGGTGTTCATTCTTTCCGAGCGCTATACGAGACTAGAATAATAGAGCATTGTGAATGTGATTCGATGAACCCTCTGCCAGGTACTTAAATGTGATTTGCAGAGAATCCATATAGATAAGGATGTAAGCAATAGTTCGTGACATTTGACTGTACCATGGTGCTCGTGAGGGTCGGGGTTACGTGCATACAAGTGGAGAATCTGGGTTTCAAGCGACTCCGAAATGTCAGAGTAGTAGCGAAATTGTCTGCAGCAATAAATGATGTATCTTCATACATACTAAAATCAATTACAAGTGCAGGAATTAGATTATCCCGTGTGGTGTTAAAAATAAAAGAAACAGGAGGATTAATATGCGATTTCCACAAAAGCGGCTAACAACCGAAGATAGTATAAGTGGATGAATGTGGAAATTACCATCAGTCATATTACAATTATAAACTGTTTGTAAGGAGATAAAGGAGATAGGGGAAAGTCGCTTCAGCACTTCATTTCGTTCAGTAACAAATACACGCACATACGATATACACTTATGAGCCAAAACTTCTTGATCACCTACTTAATAGCTTGTTTGTCCGTCTTTGGAAAGAAATACTTCATTCATTCTGCGCATTCAGGATCCGACAATTTGTTGGTAGCTTTCTGGAGGTACGTGACGTTAGACCTCTACGCATAGGTCATGTAATTCGCGTAAATAACGGGCCGATAACCTGTGTCCGGAATGATAGCAACCCTTATGGCTCCGATAGGATTTTCATCAGGTGGACCTGGTCGCCGAGACAGCAACATGAGTTCACCATAATGCTCCTTAAACTACTGTAGCATTTTTCTGGCTCCGAGACACGAACAATTATACTGCTGAAAGTCGGGAAAGACAGCAAGGGCTGCAGATGGTTCGCATCTGTCAACGTATTTTCGATTATCACCACACGTCGCATGCCAGCGCAGGAGAATATCTCCCATAGTATAATACTGTTGCCACCAGCCTGCGTCCTTGGTGTGCTGCACGTTTCGAGCCACCATTCATCTCGATGACGACGTTCGTGTAATAAAAATGTGATTTACTCAACGAGCCACCACGTTTCCATTGATCGGCGGTCGAATCAAGATGGTCTCGCCCCCACGCCAATCTAATTAGCGATATCGCTGGGTCAACATGTGAACACGTAGGGGTATTCTACTGCAGAGCTCCACGTTCAACAGTGTACGATGAACGATATGCTCCGAAACTCTTGTGCGTGCACCAGCATTGTGCTCATTCTGCAGAGATGCTACAGATCACCATCGTTCTGCTTTACAGATCAGACAATCCTCCGAATCCCACGTTCTGTAAAGAGTTGTGGGCGTCCAACCATTTAACACCTAGCGGCAGATTCACTTCGCTTCCACATCTTTCGATAGATGCTCACGTCAGTAGCTCATGAACATTGGACCAGCTTCGTCGTTTTCAAGATACTCTCTCACAGGCTCTGCATAATAATAATCTGCCCTTTGCCATAGTCGCTTATATCAATGTATTTCCCCATTTGGAACCCATATGTTCGCTAGGGTGATCCCCTGTCAGTGTCTGTTCAGCTTACATACTTTTTGTCACTGCGTCAAGGGCCCGTAACGCCCTAGGGCGGCATCCAGCGTCACGGTGAGCAGTGGTCATAATGTTTTGGCTGTTCAGTGCATATACACTATTCATAAACACAACATTTTAATTTTTGGCTGGGACAATGTTCTCAAAGAATAACGGAACTAGCAAGCCCCTCCTATTTAGTCTCAATTAGAATCCCCATCTTCATCACTATCAGTCTGTCTGATAAGCAGCTGAAAAGAACCGCCATTCTTTAATGTGTCACATCTCGAACAGACGGCTCCACTCCTCAGAGTGGAGGATGAAAAGATTTTAAAAATGAAAAAGAAAGAAAGATAGGCGAATAAACAGAACATTTACTAGGCAGTGGGAAATTATTGATTAGCTCTTAGAATGAAATCACCACAGACAGAGAATATGATTGGATAGGACCAGAGAATCGGATGTATGCTTTCAGAGAAACCTCCAGACATTGTCCTTAATCGAGAACAGTTGCTCGTTTGGGAAAAGCAAAACAAATCTAAACGATAATGACTGGACAGGGATATAAATTTCTAGCTTTCCGAGTTGGAGTCCATAGTCTTAACCACAGCGCCGCCTTGATCGGTGGGTACATTCCAGAAAACAATCTTATGAGCGAATCAATGCTCACGAAGAGATTTTTGTAGAGAGTATAAGGTGAAAAAAAAATCAATTTTTGATTATATCTATAGACAAACGAATAGCCTACAACAAGCAAAAAGAGGAATTGGGTGTCAAATAACGACTCAGAAAGAAAAGTTTGTTTTGTAACTCATGGTAGCAGTTTGTAACCATTAGTGTTTAACTTGTATATCGAATACGTAATATAGGAAGCGAAATAAAATGTCAGGTTAGTACTGAAAGTGAAAGAGCAAGTTACATTATCCACTGTTTGCTATTTATGTAAATTCATCGAACATCCATCATAGTTCAATGCAGTCTTTACCGTGATTAACCTGGAACCCAGGATGAGGATAAATAAAACGAAATGAAATACTTATGAATCGTAGGTGTTAACCTAAGGTGAATAAAAAAACTTCTAACTATTAATTTGAGGAACATACAGCACAAGACGTGAAATTACTCTGCTCATTGGGGAGCGATTACTCGCAAGACGGTCGAAGTGATAGGATATCGGCAACTGATTGGGGAAGACAAGGGTTTCTCTAGTTTCGTAACTGATATGGAGCTAACAAATGATTTCCTTGAAACTAACTATTTAGTGCCCAGAAATTTATAGAAAGAAGAAAGCTTGCACAGCGATAAAACTGGAGAACAGGGCAATGTATGTGCCAGCTTAATCGTACCTGTACAAATTTGTAAATAAGGACCAGGAACCAAATGAAAAAATTTCTCGAAATATACAAGGATGTACTGTAATGAATAGATGATGGAGCTGTATGGAGTAGTATGCCGAGTTTAGGTCTATTGTGATGATTTCAGTTTTTTCGTGGATTTGAGAGGTGATGTCTGCACCGCTGTTTCAATCTGTCAGACGTGATTTACGACATATGGAGCAAATATGGAATTGTGGACTGATAGATTGTAAACTAATGCTGTATTCTCCGCGTTATCTCTCACGTGCGTGAAACTTCTTCAGCACCTAAAGGTAGAGCACAAAGTATTAGACCAGGATGTAAAGCCGCTAAACGTTAAAATTCGGCAGCAATTAAAATTGTGAACTATATACTGCAGTGGAACATTCATATGAAAAAAGGAACACATTACTGCCAGATCTGCTGCGTTATCCAGAAATAGCAAACACCACTATGGAACAAACTGTGAAGACTAGAATGTGAGATACATATTATGGTCGATGATTTCTGAGCAGTGGTTAAGCAAAGAGTGAAACTGACCACAGGATAGGAAGGCAAGAGTCCTTTTGAAAGAGCGGTTACTAGAAAGGGCAACTACATTTTCTACTTATCTTTTGAAGAAACTATGTGAGCACATTACTAGTAATCGGAAGTACACTTGATAATTGTTGTAATAGAAGCAGATTCAACAACTCTAACGTTTTAATGGGGATAGAATATCATACACTTTTGAATCATAGAATGAGTTTCAACGAGTGACGCTATTAAGTAAGCTCCATGTAATTTCAGCGTCTATTTTCACATTCTTTGGAAACATTTTCATTACAACGTCACTTACAATGATAAAAAGTCACAAACACAGTTTCACCCTTAAATGAAATTCGTTATAAACATCTGTTCCAGACCCATGCCCTGGTGGAGTAAGGACTCCGCTCTGCAGTTAGGGTCAGACTAATGGCAATGTACATGTTCAAATAACGATCAGCTACACAGATACTCGCAGATATTCCGATGGCGACTTCCGAATGCCGCCGTATTATTAAGAATAGGAATATAACATGAAAAAATTCGTGAACTCATTAAACAGTTCCAACGGCTCAGCAAACACCTACAGGAATCCATCACAAGTATTTCCGGAAGGCGAAGTAGTACGCTGGAGCATAGGTCTGCAGGGTTTCCCCACAAATTTAATAAATAAGAGATACACATCACAGTGACTTTAGTCATCAGTAATGTGGGATGCTGCTCACCCGTGTAATATAGGATGTGTAGGAAACTGCTTTCTCGGATAGCTAGACAACATAGAAGCAAATCATATTAATGGAGTTTATTACAATAATAGAATTGACAATACTTCTCTTGCGCATATACAAGGTGCTCTTGCAAGTAATTGGCGACATGCAAATAATCAGTGTCCTTCGAAATATACAATTTCCATGCAAGTAAAACTGATATGGAGCCCAAGTCATGGCTCATCTAGTGGGGCTCTAATTGTGCTACCGAGGATTTTTTCTTCTTTATCGGATTTCGATTTCCCCCCCCCCCCCCCAGAGGGGGGCGGGCTGGCAGCAGCATAATATGCCGCTCTGTAGCATACAGAAAATTAAAAAAAACATAAATGGGAGATATCATAATAATAAAAGCAGGCGATAAAACGGTGACTGTTAAAAACTGAAATATGCCGAAAAAGTTGCCTAGAAAATGTAAAAACAAATTGTCGGTGATGCTGAGGAAAACACAAGGTAAATAGACAGGAACAATTAGAAAAACACGGCGACAGTCTGGTTTCTGTTCGCAACAGTTAAAAACACAGCTACCGACAGTATGGTAGCTGTTCACAACACTTAAAAATGGGGACACACAACACTGAACGCTTACAGAAACACTGCACTATAAAGTACAAAGGCATATGATTGGGGGGGGGGGGGGAGGACCCAGCCAGATGAGGGTGGAAAATGGGGGGGGGAAGGAGAGGAAAATCAAAAAAAGGAGGGAGCCGATGGAGGGGGGGGACACAGAAAAGGTGGGCCAGGGCAGATGTGAGGAATGGGGAAGGCAATGAGGGGAAAGAAAAAGGACTTGGGGAAGAGAAATGAGTCAAAGAGAGGATGGGTGGGGAAAAAGAAAACAGAATGGAAGAGGGGAGAGGGAGCCTGGGGAGAGGACAGAGGGAGGGAGAAGGAGGTGAGGATCATAGTTAATAGGATCGATAGATGGAGGGAGAGAGGGCTCCATCTGGGAGGGGAAGTTGGTGGAAGCCACCTCAGGTAAGGAGATGAAGGGTGGAGAGGTGGAGGGTAGGAAGATCACAACAGTGAAGGCAGGGCAGCATGTGGGGGTTGGAGAGGAGAGGAACAACCAGGGTATGAGGGGGATCAATTAGGCGGGAGGCGTAGAAGACGCAGACATGTTTGAGGAAAAGGAGCAGATGACAGAAAGGAATCACGTCATAAAAGATCCGCATGGGGGATGGGAGGCGTATACGGAAGGCGAGGTGGAGTGCATGGCACTGGAGGATCTGGAGGGACTTATAGAATTTAGAAGGGGGTGGCAGATATCCAGGCGGGACTGGCATAACAGAGGATGGGACAGACCAAGGATTTGTGGGTGTGGAGGATGGTAGAGGGTTTCAGCACCCAGCTCCGGCCAGAGAGGAGTTTAAGGAGACGGAGGCGATTGTGAGCTTAGGATTGGATAGAGTGGAGATGAGGGATCCAGGTGAGGTGACTGTCATTGGAGAGTCCAAAGTAGGTGAGGGTGGGGGAGAGATGGACAGGACGAGTGCAGATGGTAAGAGAAAAATCACGGAATCGAAAGGAGCAAGTGGTACGGCCTACGATGCCTGGGTCTTGGAAGGATTGATTTTGAGGAACCACTGGTTACACCATGTGGCAAAAAGGTCAAGGTGATTCTAGAGAAGGCGTTGGGACCGTTGAAAGCCGAGTCTAGGCAGCGCGTCGCTTTTATTCTCTTCGTGTAGAGGCCACTCCTCTTGTGGTGACGTCCCAGTCAGCGTATATTGAATGACGTCGTCTCACAGCCCTCTCTGTTGTATCGTTGTTGATCTTCGTGCAGGCGCTTGTCGTTAGGCCGGAACAAATAATATACACTGATCAGCCAGAACGTTGTGTACACCGACCTACTTTCGATATAAACCCGTCCAGGCGATAGCAGCTTCACCTGGCGAGGAATGACTGCTACTCAGACACACGCATGGTGCATCAAGTGTCACTGAGCGATCTGTCAGTGTTCGAATGGGGAAGGCAGGGCATCTATCTGAGTTTGACCGAGGCAGATTGTAATGGCCTAGATGCTCGACACGAACATTTCGAAAACCGCACGACTTGTCAGGTGTTAGAGGAGTGCTATGGTGCGTGTCTTCGGCACCTGGCGAAACCAAGCTGAAACTACGTCCAGATGTCGTTGGGTTGGGAGGCCACCAGTCGTCACACAAGTCGAAGTCGTAGGATGGGTAGACTGGTAAAACATGACAGGTGGCGAACTGTGGCTGAACTAACATCAGACTTCAATGCTACACCGAATACAAGTGTATCTGAACACAAAGTGCGCTGAACACTCCTAATTATGGGCCTCCACTGTGGATCACCCAATAATCTGCCAATGTTAAGACCATGACATTGGCAACTACGACTGAAATAGGCACGTGACCATGGGCACTGGCCATTGGCGCAGTGGCAGAGCGTTGCTTGGTCTGATGATTCACGATACCTTCTTCATCATGCAGATGGAAGCGCACAAAACCGTTATCTTCCAGGGGAATGGCTCCTTGAGACTTGCACTGCGGGACGGAGAGAAGCTGCGGCGACTCCATTATACTCTGGTTAACATTCAAGTTGACATCAATGGGTCTAGTGGTGTTCGTGCAAGGCACCATGATGGTCAAGAGTATCTTTCACTGGTTTCAGATCACGTAAGCCCCTTAATGCGATCTTTCAGTAAGATAAGGCGCAGTCTCACAAGGTCAGGAGTGTGATGGAATGGTCCGACGAACACAATGGCGAGTTCCAACTGATGTGCGCTATTCTGACTTCCACAACTCGCCAGATCTGGACCCGATCGAACACATCTATAGTGTGTTGAACGTGGCGTCAGAGCTCATCACCACTTCCTCCCCCTTCCCCCTCCCCCTCTCCCCTCCCCATCCTGTCCCTCATCGTAACAGGTGACCTGTGTGTGTAGATGTGGTGCCAGCCCCTCCAACGACTGCTTCCATACCATGACGCGTCGCCGCTGTTACCCGTCCAAAAACTGGACATACTGGATATTAGTTAGGTGGTCATAATGCTCTGGCTGATCAGAGTTCTCCTTCACTATTTACAACAGTCTGACAACGCTGTAGAAATTTTTCGATTTCGCGACTGTAGAAATTACGTGGTTTTGATGCGAAGTACTGGTTGAGCCACGATCGGAGCGAATTTTCATCCGGAAAAGTTCTCTGAAGGTTGTTCTATACACAGCTGAAAAGATGAAAATATGAGGGTCCAAGATGTGCGCTATTCTGACCCTCACAACTCGCCAGATCTGTACCCGATCGAACACATCTAGTGTGTTCGAACGTGGCGTCAGAGCTCATCGCGTGGGTGTGGAATGATTTCCCAACTCAACTCCTGCATAGTGTTTTATTTCAGTTGAGTGGTATGCGGCCGGCATTATCGTAGCAGCACTTCACGCAACCTTCCTGGTGATTGTTTTTGGATTGCGCCTGCAAGACGTCTCAGTTGTTGACAACAATATCAGCAGGGATGGTTATAGATACATCACACCGTCGATGCTCCACCAGAAGCATAACATTATCTTTTCTGGATGCGCACAGGTCTTTGTACGTTGAGTTGCTGCTTTGCTTGGCCTCATGTTAACATGAAGACACCATTCATTGTCACCAGTAGCGAATAAGATAGAAATGGCCGCTGTTGTTCACTAGACAACTGATGACGCGTGAGCAGAGATGCAAATGTGGCCACACTATGACTTTTGTGATTTTGGCTTAGAGCACGCGGTACACACACACCCGTTTCTTGAACCTTCCTCTCTGCATGCAAATGTCGCACGACGGTGTGATGATCAACGGTCATCAGATTTGCCAGTTCTCGTGTACACTGACGTGAATCATTGTCGATTATGCGTTTAAACGATCTTCATCATGATCCTAAAGCTCTTCTGAAAGTGGGCTGTCCCTAATGTCAAAACGATCCTTCTTAAAACAAGAAAACCATTTCCTTGGCGTGCTCTGTCCAATGGCACCATCCCCATACACGCCACAAATGTTTCTCGCTGCCTCCGCTGCTGTCACCCTTCTATTGAATTCAGAAGGAAAAAATATGTCGGAAATGTTGAGACTGTTCCACTTGGCACTCCACATTCTAGCGTCCACATCTTCTCTCACTCTCTCGAAACGACATAATGTCAACATTTAAACTCAAATAGCAATATTAAATTACAATCAAAAAATGCGAATCGATAAATAAGCCTGTAGCAAGCGGAATACCAACATGTAAAACAAAAACGCTACGAACGTACGCACAAAACTAACACAGGTAGCAGTTTCAGTTGGGAACGCGTGTACCCATTCCCTCCTGTAACTGAGTGAGCAAAATGTTTGACAGTCGTGCGAAAAATCCGTGTTCGATTCCCAGTATTGCCAGGTATTTTTTCCCTGGTGGGAGAACTCAACCATATAAGAAAGTTTTTTCTATGGGATAGTCCGACTTTCTCCATCTACAAAACAATACACGGTCATCTTCGCAGCGTCAGTAACTCATACACTGAGGTGCATCACCGTGAAATTAAAAAAAAAAAAAGTATGCAGTCCTTATGTTTCTAATGGCTACGGGCTGTGTAATACAAATAATATCCAGTACATCTACATTTATACTCCGCAAGCCACCCAACGGTGTGTGGCGGAGGGCACTTTACGTGCCATTGTCATTACCTCCCTTTCCTGTTCCAGTCGCGTATGGTTCGCGGGAAGAACGACTGCCGGAATGCCTCCGTGCGCGCTCGAATCTCTCTAATTCTACATCCGTGATCTCCTCGGGAGGTATAAGTAGGAGGAAGCAATATATTCGATACCTCATCCAGAAACGCACTCTCTCGAAACCTGGACAGAAAGCTACACCGCGATGCAGAGCGCCTCTCTTGCAGAGTCTGCCACTTGAGTTTGCTAAACATCTCCGTAACGCTACCATGCTTACCAAATAACCCTGTGACGAAACGCGCCGCTCTTCTTTGGATCTTCTCTATCTCCTCTGTCAACCCGACCTGGTACGGATCCCACACTGATGAGCAATACTCAAGTATATGTCGAACGAGTGTTTTGTAAGCCACCTCCTTTGTCGATGAACTGCGTTTTCTAAGGACTCTCCCAATGAATCTCAACCTGGCACCCGCCTTACCAACAGTTAATTTTATATGACCATTCCACTTCAAATCGTTCCGCACGCATACTCCCAGATATTTTACGGAAGTAACTGCTACCAGTGTTTGTTTCGCTATCATATAATCATACAATAAAGGATCATTCTTTCTATGTATTCGCAATACATTACATTTGTCTATGTTAAGGGTCAGTTGCCACTCTCTGCACCAAGTGCCTATCCACTGCAGATCTTGCTGCATTTCGCTGCAATTTTCTAATGCTGCAACTTCTCTGTATACTACAGCATCATCCGAGAAAAGCCGCATAGAACTTCCGACACTATCTACTAGGTCATTTATATATATTGGGAAAAGCAATGGTCCCATGACACTCCCCTGTGGCACGCCAGAGGTTACTTTATCGTCTGTAGACTGCTCTCCATTGAGAACAACATACTTTATTCTGTTTGCTAAAAACTCTTCAATCCAGCCACACAGCTGGTCTGATATTCCGTAGGCACTTACTTTGTTTATCAGGCGACAGTGCGGAAGTCTATCGGCACTGTAAAGGTACTAGAGGGCTCTATAATTAAAGGGACCATTAATACAATTCCAAACGAAGTATTTATTTTCAATCTTAAAGGCTTCTCGGGATACTGAATACTTTACATATATCGGGATTGCAGCCTAGCGTCCTAATTTCCAAGCTTCGAATTCCGAAACATCAACGAGTAACAATTTTAGTTTAAAAAATTTAATATGAGAACTTTTATAATTGTACAATGAGTGCTCTACTCATCTATCAGACTTACTTCGTACCGCATTTAGCAACAGCCTCTGAAACATGCAAGGAAAATTTGCTGACAGTGACAAAATTAAAAAAATAAAAGTGTTAGTTACGCAGTCGAATATCTACCTCTCTCTTCCTCTCTCGCAGTCTCTTCCCCTAACCCCCCTCCTCTCAGACACTCACGAGCTATAATCTCTTATTACTCTTCCTCTGCACATAAATCTTCGGATACAGTCAAACAATAATTTTATGTGTACACATTTTACATGCTCCCTTCTCTCTCGAAATAATTTGGTCCAGTTTGTGAATATATTACTCCGCAACGTTTCATAATCTTCACATGTGATTTATCTAGCAGCAGACACTGATTTGCGCATGGATATAATCCGCCAGCAATATAAGTAGACAACTTTCGGGAAAGGTCACGCATTAATCATCGGCATTCGGCGAACATATCGCCAATGACATGTAAGTCATGCGGGAATTTGGCAGTTTAAAGGGACGTGAGATCAAACTTGTCCTTTTATTACTGCAACGAACGTAGAGAATGAGAATAAAACAAATAGAGTTCGTGTACTGAAAATACTTGCATGAAACAGATGACTGGAGATGTTACAATTTTTATCAGTGGGAGAACATGTAACGTGACGTTATCGATAAGATTACAACCACTGGTAACTCCTTGGCCTCTAATCTTTATGTAGTGTCCATTGAGTCTTTCTTAGATTATCCATGTGTACCTTTTTGAGGTTGCTTGATCTGTATTGTTGCATTTTTACACCTACCGGCACGGATCATCTTCGTAGTGTAAACGCAGCCTGTTGTCTTAGGAAGTCAGCGACAGATGTTGAAGTGCCTTCAGCTACGTCCCAGGGGCCTCTTCCTGTGTGTGCATTGTATATTAGTGACCTGGCAGACAATATTAATAGTAACATAAGATTTTTCGCAGATGATGCAGTTATCTACTAGGAAATACCGTCTGAAAAACCGGTATAAGCATTTTGTCTGATCTTGATAATATTTCAAACTGGTGCTAAGGTGAGCAACCAATTTAGAATGTTCATAAAAGTAAAGTTTGCACTTCAAAAAAAAATGGTTCAAATGGCTCTGAGCACTATGGGACTCAACTGCTGAGGTCATTAGTCCCCTAGAACTTAGAACTAGTTAAACCTAACTAACCTAAGGACATCACAAACATCCATGCCCGAGGCAGGATTCGAACCTGCGACCGTAGCGGTCTTGCGGTTCCAGACTGCAGCGCCTTTAACCGCACGGTCACTTCGGCCGGCCAAAGTTTGCACTTCACAAGACCAAAATATGACTACAATACCAATAACTTTTCATTGGAACAGTCATCTTACACAAATATTTGGATATGAGATGATTAGATAGATTCAGTCTTAGGTAAAGTAGGTTTCATTATTTGTATACTGGAAAAATTCTCTGAATCTTCAAAGAAGATTTCATACGAAACGCTCGTGTGACCCATCCTAGGACATTGATCGACTTTGCGGAATCCACAGCAGATGACTAATAGGGTATGTTGAACTTATACCTAGAATGACGAAGCGCCACACTCACTTTTCTTGGACTTTTCTTTCTAAAAACCCTGCACTGGCAGAACAGACATTTCAAGATGGGCTCCAGCCATGCCTCGAAAGCCTACTTACAAAGTTTCAACAAACAGAACCAAATGAGGAATTCCGCGCTAAACTACAAATCCCTTCATATCGGGTACGGCGAAAACAAGATTGTAAGTCCAGTACGCGCAGACGGATTTAAACTGTGGCTCTACCAGAGCTCCATACGCAACTGACATAAGAAGAAATCCTAATATGTGCTGCAATAAGAAGTACTCTTTGGGATGCTCTTTACAATGTTTGCAAAATACAGACGTAGATCTATATTTAGACGTGGTACAAATCAATATATACATACATAAAAGGTAACGTCCTGACCGAATGACTCATCATCGTCCACCGCTAAGGGAAATAGGGTATTAGAGGCTGATTCAAAAATAAGTTGCTATTGAGGCAGTTTTGAAACTAGACCGAGGAAAAGTGGTATCTGATTGCGTTCTCTCTCAGAAATAAAGAAATACGGCTTTTAACATTTTCTGAAAGTTAGCCCTTATGGGGGTGAAATACTGGGTGAAATATATTTTTTTGAAAATAAATCATCATTAAAGAACAAATAAAGTATTTTTAAGTTACATCTACAAAATTTGGCATTTGACTTTTCAGTTACAAATACAAAAATACCTGTCTCGGTGTTTTTGGAAACTCAACCACTAATGGGATGAAACAGGGTCTCACTTATTCACAGACTCGTCGTCGCCCAGCCCAAACCGCTAAAGATACAAATTAAAAATTTGGGGAAGGTGCATATCCTATACTGTACGCGTATTCAGGTAAGAGATTGCTCGAAATTCCGTCCCTAAGGGAGTGACGTATGGGATGAAAGCTATCTTGAAAAGGTGTCACTATTAAGGCAATTCGTAACCTGGAATTACGGAAATTGGTATTTTTAAAAATAAAGAAACACATGTTTCAGGACTGGTGCCAACTCAAGAACTAAGGGGGTAAAATAGTGAGTGAAAGGTGTTTGAAAATAAAGCATTATAAAATTGCTACTAAAGCATTTTTAAAGCTACGTCTTTGGAAATTTGTATTTGACTTCTCAGTTGGAAATAAAAGAAAATACGTGTTTCAGTGTTTTTGGAAATTCAACCCTTAAGGGAGTCAAATGGAGTAAGAAAAATTCTACTAAGATATGCAATTATCAAAGCATTTTGCAGCTAAATCTAAGAAAATTTGTTTTTGGATTCTCGGTTACAAACAAAAAAGTGCGTGTTTCATTGTTGGCGAGAAATACGGCAAGAAAATTTCTAAGAAAATATTTCGTTTTATTAAATCTACGAAATTAAATCTATAAATGTATGAAAACCAGTGTATCACTTCTCGGTTAGATATAAAGAAATGTGTGTTACGGGATGAACTTTTCTATGGAAATACCACCACAAGAACGAAGAGGCATGATTAACACTCAGCCAGAATAGGTTTTTTGTCAGAAGTACATTCGGAAAAGACCGTGGTTCTATGGCCTTAATTAGCGTGAAAAGTTTACAAGATGCTACAATTTTTGAACAACATAAAAATTCGATTAATGAAAAAGGAAAAAAAATCTGTGCAGACCTTAGAGACTACGCGAGAGAAACGGCGGGTGCTATTTTATTAATAACGTATGGAGAAAATCCCTAATCTTACGTCCTTATTAACCCTACTCATTGATGAAGTCAGCAATACATTTCATATTACAAGAATGTCTGTCAGTAACAACCAGTATGACGGCAGTAAAAGAGTTATATACTGCGGAGGGCAGCAAAACACTCGTTAGCCGTGGTGAGTGCGGCTTTATGTGTTTGGTGCGTGCCAATTGCCGTGGAGCAGTTGGCCAGCCAACACACGCAATTAACTTGACAACACCGTACTGAACAACCAGTGCCTCACGTTCGCAAATACTGGTTATTGCAGCGGACAGCTGGTCCATCAGCCACGCTGCACACGTGTTCGTCAGTGAAAATGGCTCTGCCGGTGTAATTGAACTGTTCGCAAGTGAAACGATCCCTGTCGCTAATATCTTGCTGGGAATACGTACATTTGAAACATGTCTGCTTTCCGCATCAACTCGTTTCATAAGTTCTCAGCCTGTCAGTGTGCTGTTTTTCCAAAGAGGCACGCAGTTACAGACGAGCTGCCATTCTCTCGAAGCCTCTCGCATCCGTGCACGATGCGCGCGGGTCATATCTTGTGCACGTCAGGCACATAGAGTGAGCCCACCAGGAAGGTTGCTGGAAATGTTCTTTTGATTCTTAACAAGACGTGAGCTGGAAGGAACTCTGGGGTTGAATGACGTACTGTTTTGACTCGGGTGCTGGCCGTAGTTTTATCATGTTGCTTCATCCTTGTTCAGATCGTACATGCCGGAGGTTTAAGCAATGCATTGACACGTCTTCAGCGGCGTTCTAGTAAGAATATAGTTTTTCTTTAAGATCAGTACAGAATCGCTTACCCACGTAGACAGTGATATCCACTCGTAATTTGTACATTCGTGAGCATTTATGGTATTAAATTCTTCTCTCATTCGACAATACATGAACAAATTGCTTTGGTAACGCTATTTTCTAGAATGTTGTTGAGACATGGAACTCACTGGAATTAAGGAAAACGTGGGAAGACCCACGAATATAACTCTCTTTCCACACAACCTGTTCATTTAACAGTATATAACGATAGATATTGTTTTTTTCTTTTTTCTTTTTTCAAAATGAACAAATTTTTTAAATCAATAAGCTTTTGCAAGAGAAATCAAAACAGCAAACAATATAACAATAATTACAAGACGACTGGACCTGAAGTCCGCGCTTTATTGGGTGAAACAGAGCTGTTTACTACTGCGCTGGACACAGTTTCTCTTATGCCCTTCTGCAACACAAGAAAACTATATAAGCACCACTGACAACAAGAGTGATTCAATTACTTAAAACAGATGACGTAACTTTTAATTTGAAAGGTGTATGTCGAGAAGTTAGGGGTTAAGCTGTGCTCAAAGGTTAAACAGATTAGGAAACAGTATGACAATGATAAGGCTTACTTCAAAGCAAGCAAACTCTTAATTTCAATCGGCAACCAAGGTGCGACTGGATCCCAACCCGTCCCTTTTAACAATCTTACTTTGACTAAAGCCCTGATGACCGTTGGTTGTTAATATTTTCCAAGTTAAAGTCATTGTCAGTAATTAAGATCGCTCTTAACGAACGTCTAAAAACACTACTTGTGAACACTTATTACAAGAGAACTCCCCCCGGCGGAACCAAACGATCCAATTAAAAATTCACAATAATGACCAGGTCTTTCAAAGACAGCAACGCACAGCTTAGTACAACAGGTTGTTCGGATTATAACTAATGCAATTACATTAAAAACATTGAAACGGTTAATTTCTAAATTCCTATTTTCTTTAACGGCAACCTGTTCCTTATTACAATTTTTCCGGCTGTATTTAAGACCAGGAGTTGATTCGTCAGAACATTAATGATTGGGCATATACCAGAAAGGAAAGGGCATATAATAGCGGAACAAATTTTCAAACGACAACTAGTGCCTTAGTACAATACTTCGGCCTATATTTACGACCAAAGTGGCCGCCAGTTAAATCTCTGAGAGTCGGGTACAAACCAGAAAATAATAAGGAAAGCCAATATAGTAGCGGGACAAATTTTTAAACGACGACCAGTTTCGTAGTACGATGCTACGCCCTGTATTTACATCAAAAGAGCCGGCCGAGTAAAACTCTGAGGGTCGCGTACAAACCAGAAAATAATTAGGAGTACAGGTAGACCTTGACACAAATCACACCGAGGATTACAGAATGTTAGCCGGCCGCGGTGGCCGTGCGGTTCTAGGCGCTCCAGTCCGGAGCCGCGCTACTGCTACGGTCGCAGGTTCGAATCCTGCCTCGGGCATGGGTGTGTGTGATGTCCTTAGGTTAGTTAGGTTTAAGTAGTTCTAAGTTCTAGGGAACTGCTGACCACAGCAGTTGAATCCCATAGTGCTCAGAGCCATTTGAACAATTTTTTCCGATTACAGAATGTTACTCCCCTTTATTAGCAAACAGTTCCATGGACCCACGGTGCGTCGCGGCGGTAACTGAGTGGTGCCGATGATAGGCAGGTAGAAGAGGGCAGCCAGGTCACGAGCGGTCGTCCGACGTGAATGTTGCCAACCAGCCGACGGGATGTCGGCCTGCTGTTTGCATTCGACGCTGACACCGGTGAAGTACACCGGTATCTTCGCTCTGCGCAGGCCCTCCTTACGTAATTCGTGGCTTCGGCCGCTGGAACCTCGTGGCCAGCTCTTGTCGGGACGCTACCGCCAATCCCCAAACTTCGTACCTCCCCCTCTCGAGCCAGCGAACCCGTATATATATCGGCAAGCAAAGGTCTAAGGACACAGCCCACAGATGCCAACTCTTCCTCATACATATTGGCAATGGGGCCACAAGAGTGGTAGTCTATACTACCCTTGAATTAGTGGCGCCACTGAACAGTTTACTAACTTAATGGCGCCACTGCTCAATTGTAAAAACCCTGTCTTTCGTGCTCATTTATTTGATGGCTGAGAATGTTTGCAGTCGCCTATACACGTGTCTGCAAAAATAATGAGTATCCATCTGCTTAATACGTTTCAAGTTCCTTTGTTTCCACTTGGAGCCACTTTTCTGTGCATACTCATGTCCTGCACTGAGCATATAAAGTTTCCTTGCGCTATTTCACGACTGTTTTCAAGTAAGTAATGCATTCATGTCATAGCACAACATAATTATTATTGTCGTATTTTACGTAATATTTCAGCTCTGCACTTTGATGATTTGTGGTGCACTTTGATGATAAATGCAGTAACACCGGCAGCTCTCGTCTCAGATTAGTTCTCCTTATAAGTTTGTCGAAGAATAACTGGAAATCAGAAGTTCATATTTTTTAATGTGTATTTCAGAATACAGTGGCCCTTCAAATTGAACAGAGTGCATAGACATTTCACGGGTGTTTGTCTATAAGACAAACGTCTTTACTCTAAGAGTATCAGTTTTTGAAATATCAGTTGGTGCTCTCAACTAATCTGCTTCTTTCTGAAGCACATGAGCAAATTTTACGCTGTGCTTGCCAAGATTAATCGTTATGACTGAGTATTGTCCAGTCAGATTACGTTCTCATATGGGCTTGCCTGAAAACTGACCATAAATCTGTTAAACGGACAAGTTGAAGTTTGAGGACAACTGCTAACTTTCCCGTTAAATGTCAGCTGCGTAACGCCGCGGATTGACCATGCCACCAGCAATCTAGACACATGTTAAAGAGCTGCATTCGTCAGGAATCTCTGAACTATCACATGAGTAGCTTCGTTTCGATTGTTTTTACTTATTTGCTATGATATAGTAGCGAAACTACTTTTACAAAATGTTATGAGTCTCTGAACAACTGCGTTTTGCCAATATGTTGAGCGTTCCTGTAAGTTTTGACAGATTTTTTTTTTTCAAAGTGGTAATATCTGTATGTATGAACTTACAACGGAAACTGAATTTCAGTTGCGGACAGCAAGGCAAATTGTTAGAAGTAGTTTATGATAAACTTTTTCATCAGGTGGTAAATCATACTTTCATAGCGGGCTTTTAGTAAATGAACGGATAGATCATCCAACAGGAAAATTGACAGTGGCGATGGTGATGATTATGATGATGTTGATGATGATGATGATGACTGCGAAACTCACAGAGCGCCTAACTAGACATAGGCGTGTGGTCCACCTTCGACCTCTCCTAAACTGCGGGCCAGTGGCCTATGGATGCGGAACTGTCACCCGACAGCTTCTCATTTCTGTTCATATCAGGGGTACTTGGCAGGTAAGAAATGGATGTGCGCTCACTATCACGTTACACTAACTACTGTACTACTCAGACCACATGTAACAGGCAGTTATCCTGCCGGAAATGACATCACTGTCAGGGAAGACATCAAACACAGATGTGTGTGAGGCTGTGGTAACATTCATGTAGTCCTCAGCTGTTATCGTGTCTACAACCACTACCACAGATTCCAAGAAAAATCCCCCATATGATTCATAACAGCCCTCCCCCCCCCCCCCCCCCCTCGCGGGGTGCTTCATGTTTCAATCAGCCGTTCACCAGGATGATGGCACATCCAGACGCGACCACCCTCAAGATGTAACAATAACCATGATTCGTACGACCTGTTGACACGTTTCCATAAATCCAAGAGCCAGTCTCGAAGATCTCGTGCCCACAGGAATCATAATAGACGATGTCATTGGGTTACTGGATCAACATGGGGTAACATACAGATCGTCTGCTGGCCGGCCTCATGTCCATCAACATGCATTGAACAGTGTGTTCCGAAATACGTGCATATCCATCATCACTGAATACCGCGATCATATCTACCGCACATTATCACGCTTTACAGAGCGGGCAAACATTCGGCCTCCATGTGCATTTTCTACTTCTCGCGGCGTAATGAATAATCCATTAAAGTTCGGGCATGCAGCCGCGCAAATAAAATTTCTTCTACTGATATTTCGGCCGCGTATCGTCCGGCCATCTTCAGAGCGAGTCACAAGACTGACGACAAGGTGCCAAGCGCGGCCTTATATGCTCCACCGCGGCGGAACTGCGCATGCGGGTCACAGATGCTGCGCCGCCTGTGGAGAAGGCGTACAGACATTCGATGTGCTTATCGATGTTTGATCGGCGGCGGTGACACGGTGACGACTTCTCTGCAATTTAATTACTCCAAGAGCTGGATTCCATGTTTTGTCCAAATTAAAACCATTATCTCTGTTTATTAAATTGTTGGCTAATCGAATTTCTATGGCTTCCTTGAATACAGATTCCCAAAAATAAGAGGTGGATGTTAAAATCTTCACATCACTGTAATTCATGGAATGACCCGTATCAATACAATGTTCCGCCACAGCTGACTTGTCTGGTTGTAATAAGCGTGTGTATCTTCGGTGCTCCACACACCTCTCATGAACGGTGCGTGTTGTTTGACCTATGTATGACTGCTCACAATTTCCGCAAGGAATCTGGTACACACCCGCCTTACGAAGCAGTAAATCGTCCTTCACAGAGCCGAGTAAAGCCGCAACCTTCGTGGGGGGCCGGAAGATCACTTTAACACAGTATTTCTCAAGAATACGGCCTGTCTTTGAAGAAAGAGCACCCACATAAGGCAGAAACGCCCTAGATCTGAAGAAATTACTATCTTCTTCCCCATCGCATACCTTCTTTTTAGGTTTTGCATCGAATTCAAATAGATAGAAAAAGACGGCTGCCTCCCTTTTCTGGATGTTGTCGTTCGCCGTAAAAGTGATGGCACATTAGGACATGCCGCACATCGGAAACCAACGCACACAAATCTATACCTTCATGCCAGTAGCTGCCATCACCCTTCTCAGAGCATGGGTGTCCTTAAGACCTTAGTGCATCGGGCGCACTGTATATCCGATGAAGACAATTTACAAGGAGAGCTAACATACCTCAAGAGTATTTTTAAATCGAATGGATATTCTCCGCAACAAATTCGGTCATTTCAAAGCCAACTCGCACTCATCTCGTGTGATATCCTGAAAAGATACACATCACGACAGCTACGCTTACTATAGAATGTACCACTGTATGGGATGTCAAGCGAAATTTGTGACTGGATTGAGGATTTTTTGGTAGGGACGACGTATCATTTTATCTTGAATGGACAGTCATCGACAGCTGTAGCTTCAGTTGTGCCCCAGAAAAGAGTATTGGAAACCTTGCTGTTCATCTAGGATATTAATGACTTTACAGACAATACTAATACTAACCTCAAACTTTTCACAGTTGAATAATTTATTTTTAACGAAGTACTGAATGAAAAAATCTGCAGTAATTTTGTCGAATTTTGATAAGATTTTAAAGTGATACAAAGAACTTGTTCTAAATACTCAGAAGTGCAAAGTTGTGTACTTTACGAAAATAAAAACATAGTAACGTATGACTAAAACACGGAGTCACAGCTGGAATCCGGTAGCTCATACAAATACCAGGGTGTAACAGTTTGTAGGGAAGTGAAATGGAACGATCACGTAGACCCAGTCATAGGTAAAACAGGTGGCGGACCTCGTTTTTTTTTCGGTAGAATCCTAAAAAATTCAATCAGTCCACAAATCGCAGTGCTTACAAAATAATTACAGAACATACATACAGCCACTTCGGTCGCGCAACCGAAGTGGTTGTATATAAGTTTTATAATTAAATAGCATACAGTTGATGGATCACAGCCAATAAAATGTTTAAAATTTCATGTATAACCTCCCAACAGTTTAAATAATTATAACATTTACATTTAGCGTAACCTCTCATCAGTTTACTTCCGTAACCTCGTAATAATAAAATGTGACTAACCTCTCAATAAAACTGTGACTCATATATAACATTTCAATAATTAACTGACTGTGAACCTAAACTGGTAAATCTGGACGTCAGCAATGCTGCGTCATTGCCCTGAAAAATCATTCTGAATAAACTGAAAATTCTTACCCCAATGAAGTCGCCAGATAACGCGTATATATCTGCTCCTATAATGACATTTTTCTGGCACAGCCCAGTACAATGCTGGCCACTAGATTTGTTGTGTATAAAAAGAAGCAAATGATTTTTCTTTGCGATAATAGGGATGACCATGAATAAGAAAAATTATAAAATCTTTCAATTCAGATTAATGATTGTCAAAAGTAATCATTATAAGAAAGATTATTATTAACAGATTTCTTTAAAACATTTACATGGGACTTGATATAACAACAGTACAAAATTAGTTGCTACAAATTACAAATGCGCGTGGCAGCTTTTACCTTATACTACATCGATCAGACACCTCCATCGATCTCCACGACCGGCCCAAACTCCCGACCGCCAGCTGCTACTCCTACTACTGCTGCCGACACTACTCTCTGATCTGCAATTGTATTGTAGCTCACATATCGCAGCCAGCGCGTGAGTCACATCTGCTCGAGTGTGCTAGTAATAAATTTCTTAGTCATGGACCTCTTACACAAGCTTTCAAAATACTCATGCGATCGATCCTAGAATAGTACTCATGCGTGCTGGACCCATACAATACAAGACTAAGGGAAGTGCTTGTCGTATTCATAGCATATCAGCCCAACAAAAATCTCTGTAAGTCGGTCTTCAACACCACTATTTTATATACGTATATTTAACATGGTCTGTCAGGTAACTGAATCCATATCTGACCTTATGTGAAACTCCTTTTCCGTACTAATGTGGCCCCGTTGAAGTCTTTGCAGAGGTTGTTTGAGGTTGCAATGCTACACAGGGTGGTCAGAAACAGTCTCAAAAGCTTGTAAGGGTATCTGCACGAAAGGTTGTGCTGAGAAGAAACCTTGCAAAAAAACTGAAATGTTGCGCCGTTTCAGAGTTATTTATTTTGCATCGAAGTTAGCCAATCAAGTAGCCACGAGAGCAAATTCAAGCATTTGCAAGTTCTAAAATGCGGTAATGCACAGACATTAGTTGGCCATGTTGTTGAAATATTCATTACGAATTAAATTGTGCCCTTTTCGGAAGTGAGGACAACACAAACACCCAGTCATCTCGAGGCAAAGTGTAAGTGTCCTGGTGTTCATTACACACTCCTTTACCCACCCCTGCGACACCGTTACAAGCGTTTCGGGCTGTTCCTAACCACCCTGCACACATACTTTTCAACCATTTTTCTTTGAATAGAGAAGTATTGGTAATTTGAAAGGAAGCTAATAAACGTTCGTAGAGCACAGCTAAGGTGCTTCATTGATTATAGCCATTATCCAGGAACAGTGCCCAAAACTTAGCAATTTCTCCTTACTGTATTTTTACAAACAATCCTGCCGGAGGAACATCCACAACTGAGAATGATAGTAGAGACTGAACATACCGCTTCAGTCGTAAGTTTTTTTTTTCTTTTATTTTCCAGAGATTCTATCACGACCGGTTTTGGGCTGTTACATGCCCGTCATCAAGTGTAATACCAAAAATAATCGTAATACCAAAGCTAATAATAGTTTTTACAAACAGTAGTATACGTGAGACAACAACAGAAGAAGTACCATACAACATTTTTAGAAAACAGGAGTCGGGCTAGGTGCGCTAAAACGTAAATCAAGGCCAAAGTGATACCAGACAACACAACGGACAACAGCCTGGGTAAAGGAGTATGTAATGAACACCAGGACACTGACAGTTTGCCTCGAGATGACTGGGTGTTTGTGTTGTCCTCAACATTGCATCATCATCATGAAAGTGGCGAGATTGGGCTGAGCAAAAGTTCGAAATTTGTATGGGCGCTGATAACCGCGCAGTTGAGTTCCCCACGAACCAGTCATCATCATCATCATCATCATCATCACTTACATTTTGTGCTGAAATCCTGAGCGTCGCGATGGAGAGTATAGGATGCTTTGTATCACCAGCGAGTGCAGAGCGCGGAGTAGCGTAGACGGAGGAAGCAAACTGGTGAACCCGAATGGCAGAAATACTGCCATCTGTTGACGGTAAGAACAGAGTGGGACCAACTACCCCCGGCCGTTCATAATTTGAGTAAGTGATTTACATGCAAAAAAAAAGTTGTATGAAAAGCGTACATTATGAGTGGTAAAGGATCATATATACAGGGCAGTATAGAACTGTAGTAAAACTCCTAACTGGGGGCCGGTGACTTGCAGTTTATGCATAAACAGTAAAGCAGAATGATTTTTTTTCCATGAGAAGCATGCAAATTTAAATTTAGTGGAAATGCTTATGGTGCGATGGAATAACTAGACATAGTCAAGAGGTAAAAGAACATACCCACGTGCCGCTCCTATTCGAAAACATCTCACTACTAAGCAAAATAGAAGGTAGCTAAACCTCAAACCCCTCACTGCCAAAAAGACCTGCACCTTGTAATACCTATCAACTACCTTGCAGTATTGCTACTATTTTTAATCTTACAACTGAAGCGGTATTTTCAGTATCCGTTGTATTTTTGCTTGAGGAATCTATTTTTACATGCTCTCAAACTACAACAACAATCCATTTGCCTAGAACTATTTGTTAAATTTTTTTTCAAATATTTCGGTAGCTGCATTTTCTTTAAAGGAAGTGGTACTCGACTACAATCCATTTGCCTACAACTATTTGTTGATTTTTTTTCCAAATATTTCGTTAGCTGCATTTTCTGTAAGGGGAGTGGTACTACTTTCTACTTCTCAACTCCTCAGATCTCCTGTGACGTCGCGCAGTGCTCCATTCACGGCCGCTACCCGGCATCCAGGCGACGCGACAGTCTAACTACGTGACATCCTGCTCTTCAGATTTTCTCAGAAACGTTTGTTAGCGAACCCGGACTAATGTTCTGTACTGAACCAGTATGAAACTGTCCAGAAATGGGTCGCCTGCCTCGATTTGACCAGCGGAACAGGATTAAAATTCTCCCTACCCCAGTAGCACTAACTTTAGACTACATCAAGCGCGCCTCGTTCATCAGACGCCACCTGTAGGTAGCTAATGACTCCACGCTCCGCAACGCAGCCTCTTCCTTTGGGGTGCCTATATTGCTCGCATGGGAAATGGGCGGATTAAGCCAAATTCCATGTCCATGAACGGGTCCGCACTTACCGAATTCCTTCTGTGGTTTCCGTATTCGCGTAAAACTAGTATTAACCAAAGAGAATCGCCCGCACCCGGTTTGATACAACCAAAACATCAGCTCTGCCTCATTGGGCCCAAGATTCACTTCGTACACTAACGACAGATGTAAGCCGACTCCATTTTGCCAGCCTAAAGGCACTTTATTTTAACATTTAACGATTACAACCAATTAAACTCAGTCGTTTTCATTGGCTGTTTCCTGCTCCCGCATATAGCGTTCTTAAGCATAGGGCGGCATTCTGCCCTGACATTCCAAAAGTTTGTTTCTGATAGTTTCTTGAAATTGATAATATTGCTAAAAATCCCACACCGGATGTAGATAAGGCGCCAGCAGCGCAAGTTGCAGTTAGATAAGAAAGTATTATATAATTAATGGATCTGGAAAGATGGCGCCAGTCGTCGAGAAGCCGCACGTACAGCAGCATTGAAGGACTTAGAGACGCCGCGTTATTATAGGAGAAGGCGTTCGCACCTGACAACGTATAAAGCAATTGATAATTTGCTATTACTACTGATAACTATGTTGGCGCACAAGTAATTCTGCATGGTCCGTCAATCTTTTGTGGCGATGTTATAGACTCCACTATTGTATTACCATCCTTTCCAGTTTCCTCTACCTACATCGACACTGCTGCACTATTATTGCTGCGATGTCGTCGTGTATACACAGAAACGATATCTTACTCAGTATGATCATGCGACCACATGTAGCTGTTTACTCGTTTTTGTGAATTTTGTGAATTTTCTTCATTGTAGACTGATCAGCCAGAACATTATGACTACATACGTAATAGCCGGTATATCCACCTTTGGCACATATAACGCAACGATTCGTGGCAAGGAAGCAATGATGCCTCGCTAGGCCGCTGGAGGGAGTTGGTACCACGTCTGCACACTCAAGTCACCTTATTCCGGTAGATTCCGGGGAAGAGTCGATGTGCTCTTGACGCCATGTAAATCACATCCCAGATGTGTACGGGCAGCTTCACATCTGGCGAGCTAGAGGGCCATAACGACAACTGGAACCCGCCACTGTGTCCCTTGAACCACTCCATCACAGTCCTAACCTTGTGACAGGGAGCATTATGTTTTTGAAAACTGCCACTGTCGTAGGAAATCGTGATCGTCATGAAGGGATGTGTAACCAATGTAAGACATTCCTCGGTTGTCGTGGTACCTTCCACGGGGTACACTGCACCAATGAATGCCTACGCGAGTGTTCCCCAGAGCATAATGGAGCCGCCGCCAGCTTGTCTCCGCCCCGCAGTACAGGTGCCAAGGAGCTGTTTCCCTGGAAGACGACGTATTCGCGCACTCCTATGTGCATTATGAAGGAGGTATCGGGATGCACCAGATCAAGTAACGCTCTTCCAGTGCGCCAGCGTCCAGTGGCGATGGTGACCCACCCGTTTCATTCGTAGTAGCCGATGTCGTGGTGTTAACATTAGCTAATGCATGGGTCATCGGCTGCGGAGGACCCGCTGTTGGGAATGCTCGGAGCACTATGTGTTCAGACACATTTGTATTCTACCTGGCATAAAAGTCTGATATTATTTCTGCGACAGTTCGTCTTGTCTCCTGTTGTACCAGTCTGTCCGGCCTACGACGTCTGACATCTGTAATGAGGTGTGGCCGCCCAAACCTAAGACGTCTGGGTGTGGTTTCAACTTGGTTTCGCCACTTGTTGAAGAGACTCACCGCAGCAGTCCTCGAATACCCGACAAGTCATGTACACTACCGGCCATTAAAATTGCTACACCACGAAGATGACGTGCTACAGACGCGAAATGTAACCGACGGGAAGAAGATGCTGTGATACGCAAGTGATTAGCTTTTCATAGCATTCACACAAGGTTGGCGCCGGGGGCGGCGCCTACTACTTGCTCACATGAGGAAAGTTTCCAACCGATTTCTCATACACAAACAGCAGTTGACCGGCGTTGCCTGGTGAGACGTTGTTGTGATGCTTCGTGTAAGGAGGAGAAATGCGTACCATCACGATTCCCACTTTGATAAGGGTCGGATTGTAGCCTATGACCATTGCGGTTTATCGTATCGCAACATTGCTGCTAGCGTTGGTCAAGATGCAATGACTGTCAGCAGAATATGGAATCGGTGGGTTCAGGAGGGTAATACGGAACGCCGTGCTGAATCACAACGGCCTCGTATCACTAGCAGTCGAGATGACAGGCATATGATACGCATGGCTGTAACGGATCGCGCAGCCACGTCTCGATCCCTGAGTAAACAGATGGGGACGTTAGCAAGACAACAACCATCTGCACGAACAGTTCGACGACGTTTGCAGCAGCATGGACTATCAGCTCGGAAACCATGGCTGCTGTTACCATTTGACTCTACATCACAGACAGGATCGCCTGCGATGGTGTTCAAAAACTGTTCAAATGTGTGTGAAATCTTTTGGGACTTAACTGCTGAGATCACCAGTCCCTAAGCTTACACACTACTTAACCTAAATTATCCTAAGGACAAAGACACACACCCATGCCCAACGGAGGACTCGAACCTCCGCCGTGACCAGCCCCACAATCCTTGACTGCTGCGCCCTAGACCGCTCGGCTAATCCCGCGAGGCTGCGATGGCGTACTCAACGACGAACCTGGGTGCACGAATGGCAAACGTCATTTTTTCATATGAATCCAGGTTCCGTTTACAGCATCATGATGGTCGCATCCGTGTTTGGTGACATCGCGGTGAACGCACCATACTGGCGTATCACCCGGCCTGATGGTATGCCATTGGTTGCACGTCTCAGTCACCTCTTGTTCTGATTGACGGCACTTTGAACAGTAGAATTTACATTTCAGATGTGTTACGACCGGTGGCTCTACCCTCCTTTCGATCCCTGCGAAACCCTACATTTCAGCAGTTTAATGCACGACCGCATGATGCAGGTCCTGTACTGGCCTTTCTGGATACAGAAAATGTTCGACTGCCGCCCTGGCCAGCACTCCAGATCTCTCACCAACTGCAAACGTCTGGTCTATGATGGCCGAGCAACTGGCTCGTCACAGTACGACACTCACTACTCTTGATGAACTGTAGTATCGTGTTGGAGCTGCATGGGCAGCTGTGCCTGTACACGCCATCCGAGCTCTGTTTGACTCAATGCCCAGGCGTATCAAGGCCGTTATTACGGCCAGGGGTGGTTTTTCTGGGTACAGATTTCTCAGGATCTATGCACCCAAAATTGCGTAAACATGTAATCACATGTCAGTTCTAGTATAATGTATTTGTCCAATGAATACCCGTTTATCATCTGCATTTCTTCTTGGTGTAGCAATTTTAAAGGCCAGTATCGTAGTTTCTGAAATGCTCCTGCTGAGCCTCCAGGCAATGACAGTCTGCCCTCGGTCAGATTCAGATAGATCGCGTGCCTTCCTCACGCTACACTCGGACGGCAGTGATACGTGTCTCTAACTAGCAGTCATTCCTAAAAAAAAAAAAAAAAAAAAAGAGGTTCAAATGGCTCTGAGCACTATGGGACTCAACTGATGAGGTCATTAGTCCCCTAGAACTTAGAACTAGTTAAACCTAACTAACCTAAGGACATCACAAACATCCATGCCCGAGGCAGGATTCGAACCTGCGACCGTAGCGGTCTTGCGGTTCCAGACTGCAGCGCCTTTAACGGTACGGCCACTTCGGCCGGCCAGTCATTCCTCACCAGGTGACGCTGCTGCAGGCTGGACGGGTTTATATTGATAGTGGAACGATGGTCATAATGTTCTGGCTGATCAGTGCATGTGACGGGACGGGTGGTACACTGTGTCTGTCTGCTTCAGATTCGGGATCACCTGTTCTTACACGCAGACTGACGCACTTTGCTTGAGACGCAGGAGCGCCGCGCTGAGCGGGCCGGTGTGCCGGTGTGTGCCGCAGCGGTCGTACTTCTCGTCGTCGCGGGACTCGCTGTCGGCGGCGTACGTGAACCGCGCGGCGGCGGTGTCGACGGCCGCCAGCGAGCTGGACCTGTCGCGGAAGGCGCGCCGGCGCGAGCTGCGCGGCCGCCTCAAGCTGCCGCCCGCCACCGCCGCCTTCGCCAAGTCCGCCGCCGGCTGCGGCGCCGACGCGCCCTCCCTGCTCGGCCGCTGGGGCGAGCGCGCCTCGGGCAGCATGGGCCCCGGTGAGTAGGCGGCGCAGCCAGCGCTCCACAGTCTCGAACCTCGCACCACTGAGTCTCTCTCGACCAGACGGTTGTACGGTCCTTACACACGATGGCTTATCAATAAAATAAATTTGTTGGTGTATCTCCAACACCACGAACTTCGGACATGGTAATCATGAACGCCCCATAACCCAAAACATCACGAGGAGGTACCTGCTCCAAAGACGTTGCAGCAGACTTCGTAGTTGAAACTTCCTGGCGGATTAAAACTGTGTGCCCCACCGAGACTCGAACTCGGAAACTTTGCCTTTCGCGGGCAAGTGCTCTACCATCTGAGCTACCGAAGCACGACTCACACCCGGTCCTCACAGCTTTACTTCTGGCTTCCAAACTTTACAGAAGCTCTCTCATTCTGGAAACATCCCCCAGGCTGTGGCTAAGCCATGTCTCTTCAGTATCCTTTCCTTCAGGAGTGCTAGTTCTGCAAGGTTCGCAGGAGAGCGTCTGTAAAGTTTGGAAGGTAGGAGACGAGATACTGGCAGAAGGAAAGCTGTGGGGACCGGCCGTGAGTCGTGCTTCGGTAGCTCAGATGGTAGAGCAGTTGCCCGCGAAAGGCACGGGTCCCGAGTTCGAGTATCGGTCAGGAACACAATTTTAATCTGCCAGGAAGTTTCGTGTAAGCGCACACTCCGCTGCAGAGTGAAAATCTCATTCTAGACTTCGTAGTTGTATCAATACATTTTATTGCAACAGTCATCCAACACTAACCAACGAGATTGTCAGTAACAGAAAATGAAAAGTCAAAGCGACCTCCTCGAGAAACAGTCTGTCCTTTCAACACATCAACGTCAGTTCGTCCGTTCTGGTAACGGACGAAATAACGTTCATATTATATTCAGTCTCGACGTCCAAAATAGACTTGTAAATAGTAAGCCTCCATCGGAAGACACGATGTATCCTGTCTAACAACCCTACCACAACGAAGGTCAAAAATTAATTATGATTGAGGTGTTGCTCACGCTGCTAAATACTACATTTTCGGGCAACAACAAAGTTATATTATGTGGCAGGTGTCATTAGAGCACAGTTAATAAAGCCATTTCATGAAATAATGGATAAACTAGGCGCTCATCTTTTCGTGTTTCCCACGCTAGTCTCGTTGTGAATTCATGGCTCTATCGTCGAAAATCTAGGTAGTGATGATTCCAAGCTCGGATGCAAAGAGGCGTAGGTGTTATTCAGCGATATTCAAAAGTTTTATAGATGTGTTTCACAAACCATTCTTGAAGATTAAACCTTTGAAAGTTAGCACAATGGTGATGTAAAAAAGTAATCAGCACTACGAATTTAAGTTACACTTCTTTTTTATTCCCTTTGTTGCAGTATCACATAACACGCAAAACATCACTTCACAATATAAAACATACTTGAAAATATCTTCCTCACTGTTAAAGTTCACATTTTATAAACTGACTACAATTTGCGTCTTTTCAACATGACGACCAAGACCTGACTCTCTAATAACCGCTTACTAGCCCAAAAATCAGAGTTACAAGTACGCCAAAGATCATAGTGACAAAAAAGGAATACACAAAAGAATAATATCATTGCAACATAAACATACCGATTAATCAAAGTACCTCCACATTAATGAAATCAAATCTGAATGTTGTCTCAGAAATATGTTAACTACTTTACATAAACACAGTAGAATACTGCTGGTATCGAGAGGTTGAGGCGAGGTGCCGTAATGGTTACGTAATTCAAGCACCGATACATCTGCGACGAGGCAAGCTGTTGACTACGCGACAGCTACCGGAAACACGCTACGTATAGCCGACACCTCAACCAAGGTCACGTGCCAGGCTGAGTGCGCTTATCCCGGCGTCGCGCTTAGGAGCTTTAGGCGCGACACCAGCCGGGCCCGGAGACGATGAACGCCAGTTCGTCCGTTCTGGTTGATGTGTTGAAAGGACAGACTGTTTTTCGATGGGGTCGTTTTGACTTTCCATTTTCTGTTACTGACAATCCTGTTGGTTAGTGTTGGATGACTATTGCAATAATACCATCATGATCCGTGAAACTATTGCATAATTACACAAATACACAGGTGCTAAAACAAGAAGCAGAAGCTTTGATGTATGGAAAGAAGACATGGGAACAACTTACTAGACTCTAGATCGCCCACGCAACCCATAAATGTGCCTGAATTTGAGTAGAACTTTGCTTTCAAGGTTAATAGGAGTCAAGTAAGATCTCTCTGAGCACCAACTGGGAGAAACCACGTGTTGCTTAACGTGAACAAAAGAACACGTGGGTTGCCAAACTCATTTAACAAACGGTAAGATTTGAGAATATAATAATCAAAAAAAGTGTAAAACAATAGCATTATCAACTATAGAACAGTGGTTCCCAACAGGTAGTCCACGGACCCCCAGTTGTCCGCGAGCTATGGCAGAGGGGTCCGCAAGATGCTATTAGAATAAAAAAATATATGAAATGTATGTCGTATGATAACAGATGTTTTGTTTTGGCCCCTTCCTGTATGAGCAGAGCTTTAGCCAATGCTAATTTCTGTGTCTAGTGTCTTCCTAGAGCCAGCTGACACTAGCACACTCTAGCGCAAAACTAGAAGTAGACAGAGGCAAATAGTTCTGCTGTATGCCGTTAGACTGCGCGCGCTGTCTCTTTGCAGCTGAAAACTGACAGTAACTTTACACTGAAACTCGCATTTCAGACGACGATCGGTCATTGTTAATATGTTGCCAGTGCTTTGGTTCAAAAATCGTTCAAATGGCTCTGAGCACTATGGAACTTAACATCTGAGGTCATCAGTCCCCTAGAACTTAGAGCTAATTAAACCTAACTAGCCTAAGGACATTACACACATCAATGTCCGAGGCAGGATTCGAACCTGCGACCGTAGCGGTCGCTCAGTTCCAGACTGCAGCCCCTAGAACCGCTCAGCCACACCGGCCGCCTCCAAATAAATAATACCTTGTATGAAATTAGTGTTTTCTTATTTTTTCACGCATGGCTACTCAGTGCAATCTCAAGTGCAGTACACTTGAAAGACCAATACACTCAGTTTTAATTTTTTCCTGTCATTTTCGGTTCATACTCATTTTTTATTTTTTTAAGGAGTTTCTTATACTAAACACCCAGATTTGAAGACAAAGATTTTGGGCAATAATCAAAAATTTAACAATAACAATGATGGCTAAATTGAAAAAGTTTTAAGCTCAATATTTTTTCAATAATGAATCTGTCAATGTTTTTTCTAAGTACCACAAATAGAAAACCTATAAAAAGACTCTTAATTTGGCTTTTTCAGGTACTTGATACTGTGATATGACAAGGTACCAATCATGCTCGATGAGGGGATCTTCGAGAAAATTTTGTGGGTAACCCCTGCTATAGATTCATTGCATTAGCGGCGCTTCTCGAAGACGTTTAGCTAGATCGTCAAACAGCGGCAGAGTGCCTAGTCACACAAGGCTAGCTCCAATCCTTCACATCTAACGTAACTTTCTGGGCGACAAAAATATATCACTGCAGGACACATACTTCAAGAGATATGACGCCATGAATATTGAGACGCGTCAGAAAACTCCGCATTAAACGTGGATTTTTAATATACACTGAAGCGCCAAAGAAACTAGTATAGGCATGCGTATTGTAATACAGAGATATGTAAACAAGCAGAGAACGGCGCTGCGGTCGGCAACGCCTGTATAAGACAAGAAGTGTCTGGCGCAGTTGTTAGATCGGTTACTGTTACTGCAATGGCAGGTCAGCAAGATTTAACTGAGTTTGAGCGTAGGATTACACACGACGCACGAACGATGGGATACAGCATCTCCGGGGTAGCGATGAAGTAGGGATTTTTCCGTACAACATTTTCACGACTGTACCGTAAATATCAGGAATCCGGTAAAACATCAAATCTCCGACATCGCTTAACCGGAAAAAGATCCTGCAAGAACGGTACCAAAGACGACTGATGAGAATCGTTCAACGTGACAGAAGTGCAGCCCTTCCGCAAATTGCTGCAGATTTCTGCAAGGGCATTAACAAGTGTCAGCGTGCGAACCATTCAACAAAACAACATCGATATAGGCTATCGGTACCGAAGGCCCACTCGTTCACCCTTGATGACTGCACGACACAAAGCTTTACGCCTCACCTTGTCCCGTCAGTACCGACATTGGGCTGTTGACTGGAAACATGTTGCTTGATCGGATGAGTCTCGTTTCAAACTGTATCGAGCGGATGGATGCGTACGGGTGTGGGGACAACCTCACGAATCCACGGACCCTGCATGTCAGCAGTGGACTGTTGAAGCTAGTGGAGGCTCTGAAATAGTGTGTGGCGTGTGCATTTGGAGTGATATGGGACCTCTGATACTAGATACGACTCGACAGGTGACACGTACATAAACATAATATCTGATCACCTGCATCCATTCGTGTCCACTGTGCATTCCGATGAACTTGGACAATTCCAGTAGGCCGCATACGTCCATAATTGCTACAGAGTGGCTACACGAACACTCTTGGTAGCCAGAACACACTTCTGGCTACCAAACTCCCCAGACATGCATATTATTCATCATATCTGGGATGTCTTGCAACGTGCTGTTCAAAAGAGATCTCAACCCCATCACCCCATTGTACTCTTACGGATTTATGGACAGCTGTGCTGGATTCATAGTGTGAATTCCCTCCATCACTTCTTCAGGTATTAGTCGAGTCTATGCCACGTCATGTTGCAGCACTTCTGCATGCTCGCGGTGGCCCTACACGATATTAGGCAGTTTTACCAGTTTCTTTGTCTCTTCAGTGTATTTATTCTCTACTACTAAGACATGCCTACAAGTCGAGTCACCTTAAGAAAATCCCTAACACCTGGGAGCACTTTTGACAACTGCGAAGTGCAAACGACTGTAGACGAAAACAATATATATTCAAATATACACTCCTGGAAATGGAAAAAAGAACACATTGACACCGGTATGTCAGATCCACCATACTTGCTCCGGACACTGCGAGAGGGCTGTACAAGCAATGATCACACGCACGGCACAGCGGACACACCAGGAACCGCGGTGTTGGCCGTCGAATGGCGCTAGCTGCGCAGCATTTGTGCACCGCCGCCGTCAGTGTCAGCCAGTTTGCCGTGGCATACGGAGCTCCATCGCAGTCTTTAACACTGGTAGCATGCCGCGACAGCGTGGACGTGAACCGTATGTGCAGTTGACGGACTTTGAGCGAGGGCGTATAGTGGGCATGCGCGAGGCCGGGTGGACGTACCGCCGAATTGCTCAACACGTGGGGCGTGAGGTCTCCACAGTACATCGATGTTGTCGCCAGTGGTCGGCGGAAGGTGCACGTGCCCGTCGACCTGGGACCGGACCGCAGCGACGCACGGATGCACGCCAAGACCGTAGGATCCTACGCAGTGCCGTAGGGGACCGCACCGCCACTTCCCAGCAAATTACGGACACTGTTGCTCCTGGGGTATCGGCGAGGACCATTCGCAACCGTCTCCATGAAGCTGGGCTACGGTCCCGCACACCGTTAGGCCGTCTTCCGCTCACGCCCCAACATCGTGCAGCCTGCCTCCAGTGGTGTCGCGACAGGCGTGAATGGAGGGACGAATGGAGACGTGTCGTCTTCAGCGATGAGAGTCGCTTCTGCCTTGGTGCCAATGATGGTCGTACGCGTGCTTGGCGCCGTGAAGGTGAGCGCCACAATCAGGACTGCATACGACAGAGGCACACAGGGCCAACACCCGGCATCATGGTATGGGGAGCGATCTCCTACACTGTCCGTACACCACTGGTGATCGTCGAGGGGACACTGAATAGTGCACGGTACATCCAAACCGTCATCGAACCCATCGTTCTACCATTCCTAGACCGGCAAGGGAACTTGCTGTTGCAACAGGACAATGCACGTCCGCATGGATCCCGTGCCACCCAACGTGCTCTAGAAGGTGTAAGTCAACTACCCTGGCCAGCAAGATCTCCGGATCTGTCCCCCATTGAGCATGTTTGGGACTGGATGAAGCGTCGTCTCACGCGGTCTGCACGTCCAGCATGAACGCTGGTCCAACTGAGGCGCCAGGTGGAAATGGCATGGCAAGCCGTTCCACAGGACTACATCCAGCATCTCTACGATCGTCTCCATGGGAGAATAGCAGCCTGCATTGCTGTGAAAGGTGGATATACACTGTACTAGTGCCGACATTGTGCATGCTCTGTTGCCTGTGTCTATGTGCCTTTGGTTCTGTCAGTGTGATAATGTGATGTATCTGACCCCAGGAATGTGTCAATAAAGTTTCCCCTTCCTGGGACAATGAATTCACGGTGTTCTTATTTCAATTTCCAGGAGTGTATATTCAAATGTTCAAATGTGTGTGAATTCCTAAGGGACAAAACTGCTGAGGCCATCGGTCCCTGGACTTACACACTATTTAATCTAACTTAAAGTAACTTATGTTAAGAACAACACACACACACACACCCATGCTCGAGGGAAGACTAGAACCTCCCGCGGGACAATAGCTGTCTGTAGAGCTATGAACAGACGTTGCCATAAGATAAGTTTACAAAAACGTGTTGTAGGCAGCTGTGCTCAGTGTACAGAAACTTTCCGCTATATTGTATTTATACGTTTGTGCATAATACACACTTCTTTGTACGACTGTTACACATTTGCAAAGGTGTTTCCCGAATACATGGAAATAATATTTTTTCGATATTACACTACAAACACAACTCATTGTTTTATTTTCGTTTCGAATAGGAAATTGGCGGGTTTGTCATATAGTTCTAGATAAACTTTACGTAATGTTTTTCTGCTACAGAATATTTTTTCTACTTTTGTCTACCCGCCAAACGTTTTGTGACCCTCCACGATTCTTTATCACGTTTCGGCGTAGACGTTAGCACACATACATGGGATTTTTTATTCCCTGCATTTATGCGCGAAGCATGCAGCCACTACCACCGTCATACCTTAGCAAATGATCTGACGGAGAATCCGAGAAAACCCTGGTTCTACGCAAAATCGCTAAGTGGGTCTAAGGTTTCCACCCAGTCAGTGGTGTGGTAGTTGAAGACAGCAAAACGGAAGGCGAGGATTTAAATTTCACATTCAGGAAATCGTTCACGCAGGAAAAGCGTACAAACATACCGTCGTTTAACATCGAATAGACTCCCGCACTGGCGACACAGAAACAACTGAAAGAGTTGAAAACAAATATGTCACTAGGTCCGGATGGAATCCCAATTCGCTTTTTCAAAGGGTACTCTACGGTATTGGCCTCTCACTTAGCGAATCTCACAAGCAGCACAAAGTCCAAAGCTACCGGAAAACTGCGTAAACGATTCTTCCGTATAAGAATGGCAAAAATGCAGACCCACAGAACTACAGACCAATATCCCTAACATCCATCTGTTGCTGAATCCTTGAATGTATTCTCATGTGGAATTCAATAAATTTTTCTTCAGGTCCAGAACCTGATGTCCACGAATCAGCATCGTTTTAGTAAAGCATCGCCCGTGCGAAACTCAGCTTGCCCATTTGTCACGTAATATGCTGAGAACTATGGATGACGGGCAACAGACAGATTCCGTATTTCTAGATTTCAGGAAAGCGTTTGACACTGAGCCCCATTCCACGCTGTTAAAGAAGATACGAACATTGATTCACAGTTATGTACGTAGCTCGAAGACTTCTTAAGTTATAGCAACCAGTATGTTGCCCTCTATGGCGAGTGTTAATCACAGACAAAAGTATCGTCACGATTGCCCAGGGAAATGTGGCAGGACCGCTGTTGTTATTTATATACGTGGATGATTTGGTGGAAGGGGTGGGAAGCAAACTGTGGTTTTCGCTGATGATGCTGTGGAATACGGTAAGGTCTCGAAGCCGAGTGATTGTAGGAGGATACAAGATGACTTAGATACTTTCCAGTTGGTGTAATGAATGGCAGCTAGCTGTAAATGTAGAAAAATGTAGGTTAATGCGGATGAGTAGGAAAAACAAAACAGTGATTTTCGGATACAGGAGTAGTAGTGTCCTCCTTGACATAGTCACGTCGTTTCAATATCTGGGTGTAACGCTGCAAAGCGGTATGAAATGGAACGTGCATGAGCCGGCCGCTGTCACCGAGCGGATCTAGGTGCTTCAGTCCGGAACCGCGCTGCTGCTACGGTCGCAGGTTCGAATCCTGCCTCGGGCATGGATGTGTGTGATGTCTTTAGGTTAGTTAGGTTTAAGTAGTTCTAAGTTCTATGGGACTGATGACCTCAGATGTTAAGTCCCATAGTGCTCAGAGCCATTTGACCCACAGAATCTTTTACACTCATTTCATCCATTTGGAACGTGCATGTGAAGATTGTGATAGGGAAAGCGAAAGGTCGACATCGGTTTATTGGAAGAATTCTGGAAAAATGTAGTTCATCTGTAAAGGATACCGCATATAGGTCGCTAGTGCGGCCAATTTTTGAGTAGTACACTGGTGTTTGGGATCCGAACCAGTTCGGACTGAAAGAAGACATCGAAGCAGTTAAGAGGCGGGCTGCTACATTGGTTCTGGCAGGTTCGAGCAACACGCAAGTGTTGCGGACATAAAATTTTTGAAAACATTGTCAGTAATCTTCCATTAATATGATAATTAAAAAACAGTCTTCATCGCAAATTTCTTTTATTCGGAGTGACCGGCTTCAACCCTTAAGGATCATCTTCAGACTCCAGAACGGCAAGTGGTCTTCCATGGAGCAGGCTGCGCCGATCTACGACGCTGACAGCAGTCAGTTCAGCGTCGTGGATCGGCTCAGCTTGTTCCATGCAAGTCAACCTGCCGTTTTGGAGTCTGAGGATGATCCTTAAGGATTGAAACCGGGCATCCGATTAAAAGAAATTTGCGATCAAGACTGTTTATTAATAATCATGATACGGATATGCTTCGAGCACTCAAATGGGAATCGCTGGAGGGAGGTCGACGTTCTTTTCGAGGAACAATAGGTCCCGAGTTCGAGTCTCGGTCGGGCACACAGTTTTAATCTGCCAGGAAGTTTCACTATTGAGATAATTTAGAGAATCATCGTTTGAAGGTGACTGCAGAACGATTCTGCTGCCTCGAAAATACACTGAGCGCAAGGACCGTGAAGACAAGGTACAATAAATAAGGGCACTTACGGAGGGATATGGAAAGTCGTTTTTCCCTCGTTGTTTTTGTTGTGGAACAGGAAATGAAATGACTGGCAGTGATACAGGGTAGCCTTCGCCGGACACGCTGTAAGGTGGAATGAGGAATATCGATGTAGATGTAGAACACGGAGGACGATGTCAATCCTTTACAAATCTAAGAACTTGATATACTTCGTTGGCCTCAAAACCTGTCCAGTGTTATGTTTCTATGAAATTTTCCGACTGCTGGCACATACTGAGGGGTCCAAAAAAATGTATCCTCTGTTTAAAAGTCCGTAACTTGCAAACTAATTGACGAAGTTGTCTCATTATTGGTGAACGTGTAGCTTAAAGTCCAACTTAAAGATATCACTGTAGGTGTTCGAAATGGTCACCATTAACATCCACATAAACGATGCCGCCGAACTGCACCACGAACTACTGACTGCAACGTGTTCAGTTGGATATTTGCACATGAATGTACGATGGATTCCAGAAGTTCATCCAATGTGAGTGGATTTTGTCGATAAACGACGCCTTTTAGTTTTCCCCACAGGTAAAAGTCCAGAGGAGGTAGGTCTGGGAAACGTGGTGGATACTCCTCAGCACCTCTACGGCTTATCCATCTTCCTGGTAGATACGAGATACGCCCTAACACGATTTTGGTAGTGGGCTGGGGCACCATCTTGTTGAAAGCAAACTCTTCCCTCTCCATACAAGTCTCGGATGGCAGGTAAAATGGGTGTCTGAAGCTTCTGAAGGTACACCTCAACGGAAACTGTGGCGTCAAAGATTTTCGGCGGCCCAGTAGATGCAATTGTGGTGATTTACTGTACCATTGAGTTTCAACTGTGCTTCATGAGACCACACAATCATCTCTGCAAACTCTTCATCGTTGCGCACCATGTTAGCAAACCACTTGCAGTACTCCATTCTACGATCTGGGTCGTCATCACTCATTGCATGTAGTAATCGTGGGATGTGGCACTTCCACTTTGCTGTCTTCAAAATTCGCCGAACACTAGAGCGACTCACTCCAGTTTCACGGGCACACTGTCTCACAGACTTCTGTGGTGAGCGAGAGAATTGTTGTAACACACGACGGGAATTAGCTGGATTTGTTACTGTGACAGGTCGTCCAGATCGTTGTTTGTGTACATCTTTAACACAGCCTTCGGCTTCAAATTTGTCTCGAATGCTACGAATCGTTAAACGTGTCGGTGGCTCTGTTTGATACTCATTTCGCCATTGCCGTTGAACCTCATTAATGTCTTCGCACTTAAAATACCACTTCAAAACTGACTTCCTTTCATCGAATGTAAGCCTTGCGCCAGCCGTGTTTACTCGAGTAACTAGTTGCAACTAAGACCAAAACACTGACTATCTGCCGACTGTCATCTGACAAAACAAAACAACGCAATACAACGCTTGTGTGGCGATTGCCGGAACAGCAAACTATTACAATACCAAAGATGAGACATCTCCATCAATACGTTTGCCGGTTATGGACTTTTAAACAGTGGATTCATTTTTTTGGACCCCTCTGTATTCCTAGCGATCACGCCTTCGTTTTTGGAGAAATTGGAAACATTTTTGAAATGTGCCGTAGCTCTGCCGTCAAAGATTTTCGGCGGCCCAATAGATGCAATTGTGGTGATTTACTGTACCACTGAGTTTCAACTGTGCCTCATCAGACCACACAATCATCTCGGCAAACTCTTCATCGTTGCGCACCGTGTTAGTAAACCACTCGCAGTACTCCATTCTACGATCTGGGTCGTCCTCATTCATTGCGTGAAGTAATCGTGGCATTGGCACTTCCACTTTGCTGTCTTCAAAATTCGCCGAACACTAGAGCGACTCACTCCAGTTTCACGGGCACAATGTCTCACAGACTTCTGTGGTGAGCGAGTGAATTGTTGTAACACACGACGGAAGTTAGCTGGACTTGTTACTGTTACAGGTCGTCCAGATCGTTGTTTGTGTACATCTTTAACACAGCCTTCGGCTTCAAATTTGTCTCGAATGCGACAAATCGTTAAAAGTGTCGGTGGCTCTGTTTGATACTCATTTCGCCAATGCAGTTGAACCTCATTAATGTTTTCGTACTTAAAATACCACTTCAGAACTGACTTCCTTTTATTTAATGTAATCCTTGCGCCAGCCATGTTTACTCGAGTGACTAGGTGCAGCTAATAACCAAACACTGACTATCTGCCGACTGTCATCCGACAAAAAAAACAACGCAATACAACGAAACTTCCTGGCAGATTAAAACTGTGTGATCGACCGAGACTCGAACTCGGGACCTTTGCCTTTCGCGGGCAAGTGCTCTACCAACTGAGCTACCGAAGCACGACTCACGCCCGGTACTCACAGCTTTACTTCTGCCAGTACCTCGTCTCCTACCTTCCAAACTTTACAGAAGCTCTCCTGCGAACCTTGCGGAACTAGCACTCCTGAAAGAAAGGATATTGCGGAGACATGGCTTAGCCACAGCCTGGGGGATGTTTCCAGAATGTGATTTTCACTCTGCAGCGGAGTGTGCGCTGATATGAAACTTCCTTGCCCGCGAAAGGCAAAGGTCCCGAGTTCGAGTCTCGGTCGGGCACACAGTTTTAATCTGCCATGAAGTTTCATATCAGCGCACACTCCGCTGCAGAGTGAAAATCTCATTCTAACGCAATACAACGCTTGAGTGGCGATTGCAGGAACTACAAACTATTACACTACCAAAGATGAGACAACTCGGTCAATAATTTTCCCAGTTATGGACTTTTAAACAGTGCTTTCGCAGAAGCTCTGTGGCACCACTTGGGGCTCCACAGCATCTACCTTAAGAACATCCGCACTTGGCTCGGTGTATCCAGTGCCAGAATACTGTGCCCCAGTGTGGCTCAACAGCAAACACACACACATGGTAGATAGCCAACTTAATACAACAATGCGTATTGTATTAGGCACAATCAGACCAACTCCTACAGTGTGGCTGCCCGTTCTCAGTAACGTAGCAGCTCCTAACCTGCGCCGAGAACACGCTCTGGTTAGAGAATTTCAAAAAATCATGATCAACCCTCAATTACAAATCCATGAAGATACTAACGACATCCAAGGAAACTGACTCCGGTCTAGGCATCCTCCACTAAAGACCGCACAGACTCTGCACCAGATCAACTTTAAAATAAATGACCGATGGAAAGAGGAATTGGAGAACAGAACAGCAGTAAACTGCCACAGTGTGCCATGCATCTTTAGTAAACCAAAAGGATTTGATTGCCCTCGCAAAGTTTGGTCAACTCTTAATCGCATCAGAACCAACTGTGGGAGATGCGCCGACTCTTTACACAGATGGGGTAAACTTCCTTCGGCCGCTTGCGACTGTGGCGCTGAGAGACAGACGGTCAAACACATCGTGCAGGAATGCCCACTCAGGGCATACGAGGGTGACTCACAGGATTTCCTAATGGCGACCCAAAAGGCAATCGACTATAAATTATCTAAGGTGGACTTCTGCATGTGATTGCTCTTCTGTGAGTGTAAATTTACAATTGGTGGTGTCCTTATATACAAACTGTTATTTATTGCTCTGTTTATAGCTATGTGATTTTTTTTTTAAATCCTGTTGTTTCTGTAATTTTTACTGTGATGTTATGAGTCATACGCTATATAAATAAACAGTGGATACATTTTTTGCACTCCTCTGTATTCCTAGCGATCACGCCTTAGTTTTTCGAGAAATTGGGAACATTTTTAAAGTGTGTAGCAGTGCCTGCGCGATGCGCTGTACGGCGGGTTGCCGTGTGCGCAGGGGGCGGCGCGTGCGGCGGCAACGGCAGCGTGAGCCCAGCGAGCGCGGAGCGCCTGCAGCAGCGCCACCTGGGCTACTACCCGCGGCTGCGCGCCGGCGCGCCCAACTGGTCGTTCGTCTTCGACCCCGCGGGCCGCCTCTGCTACTACTGGTCCATGGTCGTCTCGCTCGCCTTCCTCTACAACTTCTGGGTCATCATCTACCGGTTCGCCTTCCAGGAGATCAACGGTATGTCAGCACACACACAACGTGTCGTATCGATAGCTACGATGCCGCGACGTAGGTGCGATGCCTTAGACCCGTCGTAAGTAGAGCAAAGTTTCCATATGAAGCGAAGTGTCCCGGCCGTCTGCTCTCGATCAAAAGGGCAGAATCCGGAGCGACGCTCCTAGAGTTCCGCAGCGCCGGCTAGAGGGCGCTGTCGTCAGTGTCTGTCAGAGAGCCAACTTAAGAACTTGCACCTATTCCGTGGCTCCGTAGCTATCGATACCACACAAAGTACCAAAAGCTCGGCTCAGTACCTGCTGCTGCTGCATAGCAAACCGGCATCCGGCTGCAGGGGACACGACGACTTTTACAATCAGTGTAGAAATAAAGCGCCACAGATCGCGATTATTTGATTAATTTGACTAATTTCGTTCATCCATAGGTATTCATCGCCCTGGTGATAGTGATATCTACTTCTAATTTATAGTTTGAATCACAAAAAGGAAGGCCCCCAACAGCAGGGCCTGTAATCCTCAACTCCTATTAGATATACTGGTTTTTTGTCTTGATTGTCCAGATTTGCAGGTGCACGGATACATATTTTGATTGAACTGTATTTCAACTTCATAAACAACAACTGTAAAGCGTGCTATGGATATAAGTGCAGATAATGTGATTCTTGGTACCTTAGCATGTATCCATATCAGTGCGTTAGTTGTTTTTTATTTGCATCTAACCGTCTTCCCACAAACACGACACATAAATTACCACATGATGTTTTCTGCATGGTCATAACTGCATTACAAACTTCAACACCCGACCTGCTACATCGGAAAAAATAAGCACTAATGGCTTGCCCTTGCAGTATCTACTTGGAGGCACAAACCAACATAAGAACGTACTACTCCTAATAGCTATAATTATTAGTCGCAAATGAAGTACACTACTGGCCATTAAAATTGCTACACCAAGAAGAAATATATTATACTAGAACTGACATGTCATTACATTTTCACGCTGTTTGGGTGCATAGATCCTGAGAAATCAGTTCCCAGAACAACCACCTCTGGCCGTAATAACGGCCTTGATACGCCTGGGCATTGAATCAAACGGAGCTTGGATAGCGTGTACAGGTACATCTGCCCATGCAGCTTCAACACCATACCACAGTTCATCAAGAGTAGTGACTGGCGTATTGTGACGAGCCAGTTGCTCGGTCACCATTGACCAGACGTTTCCAATTGGTGAGAGATCTGGAGAATGTACTGGCCAGGCAGAAGTCGAAAATTTTCTGTATCCAGAAAGGCCCGTACAGGACCTGCAACATGCGGTCGTGCATTATCCGGCTGAAATGTAGAGTTTCGCAGGGATCGAATGAAGGGTAGAGCCACGGGTCGTAACACATCTGAAATGCAACGTCCACTGTTCAAAGTGCCGTCAATGCAAACAAGAGGTGACCGAGACGTGTAACCAATGGCACCCCATACCATCACGCCGGGTGATACGCCAGTATCGCGATGACGAATACACGCTTCCAATGTGCGTTCACTGCGATGTCGCCAAACACGGATGCGACCATCATGATGCTGTAAACGGAACCTGGATTCATCCGAAAAAATGACGTTTTGCCATTCGTGCACCCAGGTTCGTCGTTGAGTACACCATCGCAGGCGCTCCTGTCTGTGATGCAGCGTCAAGGCTAACCGCAGCCGTCGTCACCGAGGTGATAGTCCATGCTCCTGCAAACTTCGTCGAACTGTTCGTGCAGATGCTTGTTGTCTTGCAAACGTCACCATCTGTTGACTCAGGGATCGAGACGCGGCTGCACGATCCGTTACAGCAATGCGGATAAGATGCGTGTTATCTCGACTACTAATGAGACGAGGTCGTTGGGATCCAGCACGGCGTTCCGTCACCATTAAAAATATCTGCACACTGCATGAAATGTTCGTTTACTTGATTTCCTAAATAGAAACAAGAACACTAGTAACATGCACTCAACTATCTTGCTGCATCATAAACGCTTGACAAAAGCGATGCAGTGCTATATTGAAAATTACGCACATGTGTAGCTGTCAAAGCGTGTGCTTGCTACACCTGTCAGTTGAGTGCCGAGATTCCCATCACAACTTCCCACCTTCAGCTCAGGCTGCTTCCTTTATTTCAGTGACTTGTTGACATTCCCATGACGTCAAACAAGCCCTTCGTCATAATTGCAATGTGTTATATGAAATTAAGTTTCACATAATTTTCAGCTATGTGCTACTGAGAGGGCTGGAGATGTCTGCGCTGAGATTTCCATCAGATTTGTCGAGCCTAAGTACTTAAAAAGCCTTCTTGCCGGGAGGTAAACTCCCTTCATTCTGATGGTATCCAGATCATTAAGACCTGTAGTGAGATACTGCGTTTTCTTCGTTTTGAGTCGTAGATCTATTTCTGCAAGACGGTCGTTCCATGTGTGGACTTGTCTCTGGATGCCAACATCGCATCATTTGGATACAGTAAAATCCATATACGGTTTTCTCCAGATCTCTTGTGAACGTATGAATGACTGTGATGACAATGAGAAGCGAGATAGTAGATCCGCTATGTACTCCTACGGAAGCAGGAAAATCGCCCGACAGTCCATCAGCGTCATGGTAAAATAGGATTAGATGGTGGAACCTAAACCTCACAAAACAGGTTTAAATACATATTACTAAATCTGTGGACTGTTTTTAAAAGAGAAACTAAATATGAAAACTTTAACCACAAGAAAACAACTGATAAAGTAAATGGAAGTAAAAATATCCTTGTGGGAAAGAACGGGTAACTTCAAGCAATTTCATTTACTAAGAGTGTCTGCTGTGTCATATCTTACCACCTTATGAACGTACCCTCCATCTTTCGAGAGGTGGGACCACATAATGCACCCGGGAAAGTTGTGGAACATGATTGCCTTGGTGGTTCAGGTGTTACGGTGTAGGGAGTAGTAATTTTGCGTTGACGTATTGGCCTCTACATCTTTGATCACAGAACACTCACCAGTCAACGTTATTTTGACACTGTACTCTTTCCACATGTGCGTCTTCCCAGAGATGCATTCCATCCTGACTCATATCGTACTTCTTCCAGTTACTTCTGTACACTGGTGTGCAGAACTTAAGGTCGAAAATAATTTTCACATGATGTGTCACTGCGAAGCAACGTAGCTCCATGAAACGTGGACCACATAAAGAAATAACAGCTACAGTACACTACACAATGTATCTGAAAAAAAAATACGCAGTGAGACTAACAGGAAGGACACTTTTGTTCAAAGACGATAATTACACTAAAATCATCGCTATTCATGAAGGTCTCTTGGACTTTACAAACACCGGACATGATTCTTAATAGGGCTTGTGATCAGCACGGACGGCAGCGTTTGTTCTGGAACATGTTCGTAATGCTTAGAAGCAAATCTTGTCGCAGGGCGTCCTATTCCCCACAACGCGCATGTCGATGTGTTGCAATACGTTTCCCCAACGATCACCATGAGTCCTTGTTGGGTTTTAAATCCGGATAAAGGGCACATCAATTCATTCCCTTCGTTCCAAGAGGTCGTCCACCTGCGCTGTTCAATATGTTTGCACATTGTGATCCACGAGAAATGATGTCACTGCGCAATACACCCCTGAAAAGATGCACACTGAGGAAGGCGTACAGTGTCACAATATCAGTCATCGCTGAGAGTATCATGTTCGATGATTTGGTGGTGCAACATTTTGCCTCCCCTCACCATAAGACTTGGAAAACCAAAACGATAATGTTCGGCAATGTTCCTGGCTGAATGACATGTGCCCGCCTCTCACCATACGCAGGTACGTCCAGAATAACAGACTGAATCTGCGTTCATCCGGGCACGTGAGCCAACTACTTGTTGCTCCTGTCCCTATGCTCTGGCACTATCGCAAACGGTACAGTCCTGTTGAATGTGGTTGCAACTGCACATGATTTTTGTGTGTGTTGGTTCTTGGCTGTTGCCCAGTGCTGCTGTTGTTGAGAGTGACACAGCAGCTGCACTGGCTGGTCTCTTTGTCCAACGACCTCTACGTGGCCTCCAGCCTTCTGTGCACGACTGGGAGACATTTGGAAACATCTGCTGCCATTAATTTCCACATAGTAGTTAATATGTTATGATACCTTATCTATCCCATCATTAGGTACGATACTCTAGCAGTTCTTTCTATACATGGTCCAAATTTCATCGAGCTATGTTAACTGGGAGTGACACATCACGCATAAGCTACTTTCGCCAACAAGTTTCGTAAGCCACTGTATTTAATTTGTGCATTGCCGACTCCATTCTAAAATCGAAGTGGAAAAACTTATTCTTAGGTTTTGACAATGATATATATGTCTTGCATGTTTTGTCTCGACGGTTCTATTTACCAATATCAGGTAAAAGTTTCAAATTCCGAAGAAATACTAAAACTGTTTCAAAAATGGTTCAAATGGCTCTGAGCACTATGGGACTTAACTGCTGTGGTCATCAGTCCCCTAGAACTTAGAACTACTTAAACCTAACTAACCTAAGGACATCACACACATCCATGCCCGAGGCAGGATTCGAACCTGCGACCGTAGCGGTCGCGCGGTTCCAGACTGTAGCGCCTTTAACCGCTCGGCCACTCCGGCCGGCAAAACTGTTTCTGTTTAAATTAAACAACGTAATGGATAAGTAAAATTTTCAAGTTACGTGACATAATACAGAATCCATAACATTTTCTGATCCACCTCGAGTCCAATAGAAATTGATTATTAATAATAAATAGTTAAGCATGCGCGGCCAAATTCACCACCTGGGATGTCCCAGCCGACAAAGCCATTCAACATTTACATATTTTACTTCGCTGAAATAATGTGTAAATACACTCAAATTTAGCGCATTTCCAAAAGTAATCTCTTTTATTATATTTACTGCCGGTTGCGGCGGGGCGGGTTCGGTCCTCTGCATTCTCTCTTTCACTTATCGAAAGTCCACCTACCCCAATATGCTTCTTTCCGACGTTCCTTCACTCTGTAGTAGCAGATACGTGCTAGGTAGTGTAAAGCAGCGTTGATGAAACCACCACCTAATACATAATACCTACCACACAGAGGCGGCGTAACTCGAGTTGAAAGTCAGTTCCTGAAAGTTGACTTTTAAAAAATCAGGCGTTCGGAGGATGCACTCTACTTGCAGAAAGCATTTAAAATGAGATTGAATCTGCGTTTATTCATATAGAAACATATGAAATGGTTATCAAGTCCGTATTTAATATGGTAATGCTCTATCATTCAAAGTTCACTGTCTGTACAACATAGTTTCACTTAAAAAGCAGCCAGAATTTTTGAAAGTCCGACCCGACAAATTTTCACGTAAATTACCTGTAAATCAATATTACATTGCATATACTTTAAAAATTAAAAATCTTTCGAGATAGCGGAACATGCAAACTTTGTATAGACTTTAAATAAGAAAGTGAGTATTAGCAAATCGAAAAGCATAATCAGTTATTTAAAAGAAGACTAAGGAAAAAATAATAGGCGCTGAAGCATATGAATTAATCAACGTACCGAACTGGCTTTGGTTTGGACCACACCCTGAACGGGTGCTCGATTGACTACGTATCCTAAAACATTTAAATTTATAGAACAACAGGGTGTTTCTTACTAACGTTTAAGAAACAACGTAGCGACGTAGATGACGCTATAACAAGTAATTTATTATAAGACACGGGGGGCTTACCCCAAAAGAGGATGACAACCATTCAGCGTGTGACGTCATATCCAAAATACGGAGGCTACTTTGCATCCCGCGTGTGGAGGGGTGACTGAACGATGCAATTGTTACATTCAAGCAAATTTCGAACATATTTTGTAACTGTGTTCTGTTGTAAATGTAGATGTTACAAAATTGTTGTCCTCGCTATATTGAAGTAAAATCCGTTTTTTGTGTTTCTTTCTTCTTCTGCCATCTATTCTTATTTACAGACATTATGTAGTAAAGAAACCGTAGTCATTTACTGGTAATTAAGCAATTCTGAAGCTTTTACTCATTTACTTGAGACGCAATACGGTCGTTTTGTTGTATTGCACTTTGCGATAAACCAGAGGAGAACGTGGGAACCTAAACAAATTAATAAATTAATGTCTCAGTGTAAACACATAATAGTTTAACGCGATGAAATAAATACTGGCTGCTAGACGCTTAACTCGAACCCAGGACACCAGGCGCTTAAGTTGCTCATGTAGGCGCGGAGCCACATCGACGTCAATGCTTGACTTGGGTTGGCATGATCAGGTGTGACAGACCGACAGGGTGTCGTATATTAAATTACTTGTCTCAGCGTAATCTATTTCACAGGACGAGGTTAGTATGAAAGAAAATTTTTGGAAAATCCACCGGAAAATTCGGAATTGAAATCCATGGTGAAAGATCATCACTTGAGGACGGCTCGACCGATTTGGTTTATTTTCTTTTTATTCTGTTCATAATTGTGGATGATAATTGCACTTTTGATATTAAAAAAAATTGCATTCAGTTTGACAGTTCCGTTGTCACATGTTTCCATAATATGTATGTGTGTCACAGAAAATCTCTAAAAGTTCTTGACTGATTTACTATAGATTTTTAGACACACTAACGAACGTTCGGACGGACATACCCAATATATTTTTGTGATACATATAATATATGCATTTCTATTTAATATATAACGGGGAAGCGTAGTTACCACAAATATCAAAATTTCCTTCACGGATTTACTTTCGATTTTTACACGTTACTCTACAGAACATTCAGACAGATGTGGACATAGAGAGAAGGGAGAAGGAGACGGACAGAGAGAGAGAGAGAGAGAGAGAGAGAGAGAGAGAGAGAGAGGGGGGGGGGGGGAGGGAGGAGAAGATTATTCACAGAGAGATGGAACAAGGAGGACCTCTACGGGGATACGGGGAGAGATAGGGGGATGAGAAGATGGGTAGAGGAGTGAGAACAAGGAATTTAGGATGTATATGCAATTCCCATACACGCTGCAAAGCATTGCCAGGTTCCCAAGTCAAGTACGATCTCTAGTACTGCTCAGGTGCACCAACAAGAAATGTTTTAGGTAAATATATCTGGGACATAATCGTAATACACTGCCTGCCAAAACTGGTGACGCACCCACATGGGGCGGAGGAAACGAAATAGAATTTCGCAGTTTGAGAGGGAATGTAACGTTATGTCGCTGATTACAAACTGGAGTCAAATTTGCAAAGAACTTGGCTGTATGTGCCCACTTCTGAGTACGACGTTGCACCCCATCTGTCCTGGATGGCTGCAGTTATTTGATTTGCATTTTCATGAGGTAAACTGTACCACTATACTGTAACTGGCTCTGGAGTCCTGGATACTGACACTGGGACGGAGTTTATACGTGAAGTGGTCCCACACATGGGCTATCGGTGAGAGGTCTGGGAACCGGCCGGGGTGGCCGAGCGGTTCTAGGCACTACAGTCTGGAACCGCGTTCGAATACTGCGTCGGGCATGGATGTATGTGATGTCCTTAGGTTAGTTAGGTTTAGGTAGTTCTAAGTTCTAGGGGACTGATGACCTCACAAGTTATGTCCCATATTTATCAGAGCCATTTGAGCCATTTTTTGAGAGGTCTGGTGATCTGTCTGGCTGCCGACATACTTCACCATCACGCAGACAGCTCAGAGTGGCACGTACCATACGTAGACCACCATTGTCCTGGCGAATAAAGGCAACACAATACTGCTACACGAGAGAGAGCACACGAGGATGTAGGGCGTCCGTGACGTGCTGTTGCGCTGTCGGAGTTCCCTCTGTTACTGTCAGTCATGATCTGAAGTCATTCGGTGGCTTCCACACCGTGACGCTGCTGTGCGTCTCAAAAACATGTGGAAAAATGGGACCTATCCCCATGTCGCCACCATACTGCCCGACGATGGTCATACGAGGTACCGCAGAACTGCGACCCATCGTCAAATACATTGCCATGCCGTTCATCAGCGGTCCATGCTTTTCGGTCATGATACCACTCCAAGGGCAGCCATTTGTGTTGTGGTGTTAATGGCAGTCTACGCTTTGGACAGTAATTGCTTGACCCGGCTGCTGCTAGTCTTCCGGAAATGGTGTAGGGTGACACAGATAGTTGCAGGTAATCCATCACTTGTTCTCGGATGTCGGATGTCACGCACATATTTGCAGGGATTACGCTGTACTTGGTGCACAGTACAATGGTCCTGCACTGTGGTAGTCAGGCGCTGTTGATGGGTACCTTGACTGTGTGTGAAGTCTTATGGGACTTAACTACTAAGGTCATCAGTCCCTAAGCTTACACACTACTTAATCTTAATTATCCTAAGGACAAACACGCACACCCATGCCCGAGGGAGGACTCGAAGCTCCGCCGGGACCAGCCGCACAGTCCATGACTTCAGTGCCCCGGACCGCTCGGCTAATCCCGCGCGGCGGAACCTTGACTACGTGTATGACTGTGCTGATGTTTCCATGCAGTCCAACATTGGGCCACTTTCACGCCGGAATTCCCCACAAACCTGGATATTGCACGATTCGACAACCTAACCAAATGGAGTCTTACAATGAGGCCTGCTGCTACTAATGTTATCTCACGAGAGTATGCAGCATCTACGTGTCCCTTGTAGTGATCGCTCAATGTCTGAAGCTTATCACGCCTCTTACGCGCATTACCACTCCTGGTAACCAGACTAAACATTAACGCACTCGGTCATCGTTATGCGTATCACGGAGAGTTGCAACTTTAATCATTTACATAACCGTCCATAGTGTGTACGTGTACACTGACATTTAACCTATATTGTAGGTGCCTCATATCTTTTCTCAAGACAGTGGTGCAGTTCATCGTACATTTCTTTGCCTGGTAACACTTAGGATTGTTTAGTTACACTCTATTTATTCGCCACATACGTTCGCTTTTCGTGAAATGGGAACGAATGCATGTGGTTAAATGAAAGTTACGTCATTACTTTTATTATTTATTAGTAACCAAGATTACTACTTTGAAACCAATGTAAAGCTAAAACTATGATACCTTCTAATGCGTGAATTGCAGCAGCAATAAAATCAAACCCAGATTTAAAAATCAGTACTGAATCACAAATGGTTCCTGCGGCATCGACGAAGTTTTATTGCGGTACTTGTGCATGGATCGTTAAGTTTTAATACCGTCCCCGTAAAGAGGCAATAAACGGACATAAAACTAGGAATGTACGTGTTGATATTAACAGTAAGTTGCGAAACAGTTTAAGGGCGAAAAATCTTCGCTTAACTAATAGCGATGTTCTCCTATTGTCCCAACGCAGAAATATATGTATAGGTTTATAATTCCACGGTCTATATGGTTCAATAAAACTGTAATGTCTACCGTTCTGAGTGGAAGCGTCGACCCATTACCGTAACTCTGTGTATTGTGTTCTTGGTTCAGTATGTTCAGATGTGTCTGAATTCCTAAGGGACCAAACTGTTTAGATCATCGGTCGCTAGACTTACACACTACTTAAACTAACTTACGCTAGGGACAACACACACACACACACACCCATGCCCGAGGGGGACTCGAACATCCGGCGGGAGTGGCCACGCGATTCGTGACATGGCGACTCTAACAGCGCGGCCACTCGCCGCGGATGTGTTGTTGGATCCAGCCAGTTATGTTGTAAATATTCCGGGCGTTAACGGTAGTCTTTTGGATGGTGTTCACACCCATCGTAGAGTCAGTGCTCGACTGTCAGGTACTCCTCAGGATCTTGGTAAGAAAAGGGAAGAACATTAGTCAAGGGTCATGATTGTTGTGATAATTCGGCCGGAGAGGACATTCAGCAGAGTGTTTCTAAATGTGTAACTCAAAGTTTGAGATCAATAAATCAACAAATTAAACGGAGACTCCCTATTGAAACAGCCAAGCAACGCACTTGTTTAAAACTGGAAATATTCGGAATTACTATTTAACTGCTAAACTGTATAAGAAGAGTAAATTCAGTTATTATATCGTCACGTAACTGCAAAAGAACATCAAATTTAAGGGTTATACAATGTGTAAAGTTAACATCGAATTGGGAACATAAGGAACACCGGTTGTCATTCTGCTGTTGTTTTCTTGGTGGATGAGGTTATAAATTAAAAAGAATTCTAACCCCTCGACTTTCTCTGCGTCCCTTGACGAGAATGAGACGAAAATGCGAGTACCATCATTTACTCTTTGAAAGAGTAATTTTGGGCCGAGTTAATTTCAGTGTAATACTTTTCAACGCCTAATGATTGATTGTCACCAAGCTCTTGGTTTGAAAAACGACGCCAGATGGTAAGATATATACTTCCTGTTGGGTAGTTGGCTGATATGACCAGCCAAATAATAGCAACCTAACAAATCTGGAGAGTTACCTCTGAGTTCAGTTATAAGACGGATGTAGCTTCTTATAGGAAAGTCCATTTATATTAGCAACAGAGAGCAGTGCCTAAAGTGACAGTTTGCTGTTTCCTTGTAGAGACCGAGTTTTTGCCCATGTCATGGGTCAGTCAACACGTAATGACGTTGTAGTCAGTGTCCATCACAGAAGACCTCGCGGTAGGCTCCATGTTGGTGAAAATCTGCCTCGCGCACTTATAAGCGTAGTGACAACCTTCGAAAATCGGATAAGGCGTTCACTATTCACGAGATTTAAACTACACTCCTGGAAATTGAAATAAGAACACCGTGAATTCATTGTCCCAGGAAGGGGAAACTTTATTGACACATTCCTGGGGTCAGATACATCACATGATCACACTGACAGAACCACAGGCACATAAGACACAGGCAAAAGAGCATGCACAATGTCGGCACTAGTACAGTGTATATCCACCTTTCGCAGCAATGCAGGCTGCTATTCTCCCATGGAGACGATCGTAGAGATGCTGGATGTAGTCCTGTGGAACGGCTTGCCATGCCATTTCCACCTGGCGCCTCAGTTGGACCAGCGTTCGTGCTGGACGTGCAGACCGCGTGAGACGACGCTTCATCCAGTCCCAAACATGCTCAACGGGGGACAGATCCGGAGATTTTGCTGGCCAGGGTAGTTGACTTACACCTTCTAGAGCACGTTGGGTGGCACGGGATACATGCGGACGTGCATTGTCCTGTTGGAACAGCAAGTTCCCTTGCCGGTCTAGGAATGGTAGAACGATGGGTTCGATGACGGTTTGGATGTACCGTGCACTATTCAGTGTCCCCTCGACGATCACCAGTGGTGTACGGCCAGTGTAGGAGATCGCTCCCCACACCATGATGCCGGGTGTTGGCCCTGTGTGCCTCGGTCGTATGCAGTCCTGATTGTGGCGCTCATCTGCACGGCGCCAAACACGCATACGACCATCATTGGCACCAAGGCAGAAGCGACTCTCATCGCTGAAGACGACACGTCTCCATTCGTCCCTCCATTCACGCCTGTCGCGACACCACTGGAGGCGGGCTGCACGATGTTGGGGCGTGAGCGGAAGACGGCCTAACGGTGTGCGGGACCGTAGCCCAGCTTCATGGAGACGGTTGCGAATGGTCCTCGCCGATACCCCAGGAGCAACAGTGTCCCTAATTTTCTGGGAAGTGGCGGTGCGGTCCCCTACGGCACTGCGTAGGATCCTACGGTCTTGGCGTGCATCCGTGCGTCGCTGCGGTCCGGTCCCAGGTCGACGGGCACGTGCACCTTCCGCCGACCACTGGCGACAACATCGATGTACTGTGGAGACCTCACGCCCCACGTGTTGAGCAATTCGGCGGTACGTCCACCCGGCCTCCCGCATGCCCACTATACGCCCTCGCTCAAAGTCCGTCAACTGCACATACGGTTCACGTCCACGCTGTCGCGGCATGCTACCAGTGTTAAAGACTGCGATGGAGCTCCGTATGCCACGGCAAACTAGCTGACACTGACGGCGGCGGTGCACAAATGCTGCACAGCTAGCGCCATTCGACGGCCAACACCGCGGTTCCTGGTGTGTCCGCTGTGCCGTGCGTGTGATCATTGCTTGTACAGCCCTCTCGCAGTGTCCGGAGCAAGTATGGTGGGTCTGACACACCGGTCTCAATGTGTTCTTTTTTCCATTTCCAGGAGTGTATCTCCGTAATTCACGCTATTCGAAGACAACCGTCGGCCCCTACCACCATAACTCGTGGAGATGCTATGGCCTACAGGTTTGGCTATTGAGGTACACTTTTCCTCCCCATTGCTGTTATTTTTCCCTCGCTCGTCTCAACGGTGTAGTGGCTTCCTTGATATCAGAATGAGATTTTCACTCTGCAGCGGAGTGTGCGCTGATATGAAACTTCCTGGCAGATTAAAACTGTGTGCACGACCGAGACTCGAACTCGGGACCTTTGCCTTTCGCGGGCAAGTGCTCTACCATCTGAGCTACCGAAGCACGACTCACGCCCGGTCCTCACAGCTTTACTTCTGCCAGTATCTCGTCTCCTACCTTCCAAAGCTACCAAACGAAGCACGACTCACGCCCGGTCCTCACAGCTTTACTTCTGCCAGTATCTCGTCTCCTACTTCCAAAGGTAGGAAGGTAGGAGACGAGATACTGGCAGAAGTAAAGCTGTGAGGACCGGCCGTGAGTCGTGCTTCGGTATCTCAGATGGTAGAGCACTTGCCCGCGAAAGGCAAAGGTCCCGAGTTCGAGTCTCGGTCGGGTACATAGTTTTAATCTGCCAGGAAGTTTCCTTGATATCATTTTGTAACTTTTATTTTTATTTCATGCTTGATGTGGAACCTGGTTCTGAATTCTAATGCACCCGTACTTCCCAATTCTAGTGTATAATATTCGTTTCCCTATTGGTTTGTAAATCTTAAATACTGAAAGCATTTCAGTTAATGAGTCCTATTTAGTCTCTTTCTATTGTTTGATGGCTGTGCGGCACTTATTGTCCATCTTTATTCTCATAATAAGGTTTGAGTAATCTGTGTCCAAAGCAACTTACTGAGTCACGCGTGTAAGTCCTATAAGTGTCAGATGCTTTCAAAACCACACGACAAAGCAACACCTTCTATGCGCTCCACTTGTTACAGGAAGTGGTAGGTAAGTGAAGTGTACCATCAGTTAGTCACCGCACCTAATCACCTCAGCACACAGATTTCTTCCCAGACACTTGAAGTTTGGCGATTTCACCTTCAGGTTCTAGACAGGAAGATTACGATATAATGTCCTGTAGAAGAACAGATCATTAAAGACTGTTCCTAAAACACGGCCAATCCAGTGTACATTGCCCTGTAAAGAGATTAGTTAGTGTGTGAACTGTAATATGGGACAATAATCGAGGCACAACTGTTAATGTGTGAAGTCTCCAAGAATAAAAGAAAATTCGATTACATTCGGTAACGACACGCATGCCCTGGTAACACCAGAGTGATGTAGAATTTAGCTTCCCCCATTTTCCAACAAGTCTAAACGTACTTGCTGCGAGACTGTTCGCCTTTGAAACCGCAGTAGGTGATGCACTAATTATTAGACGCAGATGCACATGCTCCTTTTCGCAAGGTTATTGCTGTTAATACTGCCGCCACAAATCCGTGTCGCGTCACTTGAGATCGTGTTGCAGAGCCATAGAAACAAACACTGTCGAAGGCTTGTGTATGTTATTAAACTGTCCACTTTCACTTCATTGCCCAGGTGGTTGGGAGTGGAGATCTTAATAAAAATAAGAAAAGTAGCAAGGGAGTAACAAGTAACATAAGAGAAATTTAACTACAGTCACATCAGGAAAGTTAGGTCTCGCATACTCCATACGATACCTATAATGGTGTAGGAATCACGCCCAGGCGTATGATTATCCTTCCAGCCCGCAGGCAGAGGTTTATAAATAAGCAGTGATGGAAAAATCAGAAATATTTAAGCTCATACAGTGCTCACCGATGGTCATTCCTCTCGTGCTCCATCAAAGAATGAAACAGGAAAGACTTGAATGGGTATTTTTAGTCAGGTAACCTGCGCAGTGTAGCAGTATAGACTGTAGCTATAATCAGGCGATAAAGCTATACTGGACACGGTTCAGAGATTTTCAGTTCACCTCAGAAGTCTTCTTACATGCTGTTAAAAGGCACACAGAGCTACGGCCAAAGTTCTGTAATCGGAATTAATGTCCCCCTGCGCTGAAGTCTCTTACCTCGTTCGACACATCCTGTTTCTATGCCCACATACATAGGGCACGCTCGAAAGCAATGTCTAATTCGAGCCACATCGTTTGCGTCGTACTACTAAGGATTAGTCTCCCACTAAAACACACATATTCGTTTTTATTGTACCTGTTGTTAAGCACTGTTTGTAGCAGAGTGACCGGAGCATTAGCTTATGTTACAAAATAGTTATTCAAAACCTATTTTCCTCTGGCCTGGTTTTGATGTTTCGTGAAGATCGTGCATATTTTTATTGCAGGTGTGGCAGTTTAATTCATTAAAACTTAAATTAGTGAAACTGTAATGTTGCTGGTATCAACCTTATTTTCAACAGTGATCAAAAGACTTAGATGATACGCAGGTTCTTTTTGATACAGACGATAAATTTTAGCGTTAACCGCGTCACAGTTTCACAAGTTACAAACTGCTCGTCTGAAGACTGTCATAAATGCCTACTACAAAAATGCAAATGTGTGTGAATTTCTAAGGGACCAAACGGCTGAGGTCATCGACCCCCAGACTTACACACTACTTAAACTAATCTACGCTAAGCACAACACACACACACCCAAGCCCAAGGGAGAAAAATTCGTGACATGGCGCCTCTAACCGCGCGGTACAACTACAAACAAAGAATATACTGACACTTACAAGAGCTAGTGCAACAAAAATGCTTCATATGTAGCCAAGGGTGATGTGAGTCATATAGCAGAGAAGCACATGCTGTGCATAAAATTACGAGCTGTCACACTCCGGTGTGATACGATCGCTAAATGTTGTGGTCACGACTACTTACAACTTACATAATATACTTTCCATGTTACAGATAAAAACAATGTACATTAGCAGACGAGAGATGACCATCATAATACAGATTGTGAAATAAGTTTTTGCAGGGAAAATGACTATATTATCATGATAACATTTGAGTTAATGTGCAAAGATTGTATTGTCAAATTGTAAACAGATTACTATGTTTGTCTTGAGTGCAGGGAATTGTGAAGTAGCCTGAATACTTCGGTAACATGCTATTAACAGCTGGTGAATGAATATGAAAGCTACAGTAGTAAAAGTAATTCAAGTGCCGTACATGATTCTGATTCCAGTAAAGTGGAGTACCTCAAATATTAAAAACATGCCCCCACGGAACTAAAAATGATAAATTACAGTAGTTCAAGAGAGAAACGCCTTTTGAGTGCTGCACATTAAGTTTTCTTTCTTTCTTTTTTTATTTATCTTGTGCACTCACAGGTGCTTCGCCTCAGTTATAAGGCATCTTCAGTGCTTGTCAGATCAGCGTCTAATTCAATATTTTTAAGTCAAATAGGTTTCTCTCAGGTGACAAACTGGTTGAAAGTTTGCACTTTTCCTTTTTGCTCACTGTTTTCAACATCTAGCAGTTTAACTGTTAAAGTTAAGTTGAAAGTACAAGTTAATGTTCTGTACGTTGAAAACAGTGATCAGAAAGGAAAAGTGGAAACTTTCAACCAGTTTGGCACCTGAGAGAAACCTATTTGGCTTAAAAATAATGAATTAGACGCTGATCGGACAAGCACTGAAGATGCCTTATAACGAAGGCGAAACGCATCTTGGTGACAAGATAAATTTAAAAAATGAAAGAAACTTAATGTGCAGCATACAAAATGAGTTTCTCTTTTGAACTTCTGTAATTTATACACAGCTGCTGCGAAAATGACTAGCACAAGAAGCTTGTTAAGGAATGATTGTTTTAATGGATAAACGGAAGCACAGCTCGATTGTTTTTCTCATTTATGGCGTGACACTAAACAGGATATTCAAGATTTTATAAAAATATAAGGGGCAGCCAGATGAAACGAGACAGATGTAAAAAGTAGGTAAAGTGTTTATTATTTCAGCTCGTGTTAATAAATGTATTCTACTGTGAGAAAAAACGCTCAAAGCCTTAATGTGAAAACGTTCGCGGTTTCCTAGGAAAATATGAATGCAGCCAGGTGTGCACCCTTTCGTCCGAAGCAAATCATGAAAATCGCATGGCAACGGATCGTAACTGTATGGAGGCTGTGGGTGACCCCACACGTTGGCAAGGTTGCTCTGTTTATACTGCAATAGTCTCGCTGGGAAGTCCTTACTCATCCTCCATCCCGTTTGTTGTTTATCTCGGTGAACTGACCACAGTAGTGTCTCATCATAATTATTTTCCTTCGAACGTGACACCATGCTTCCAACTCACAGACATCGTAATGAAAGAGCTCACTTCATTCTCCGGTGATATATTTTCAGGGAAACAGCAAGGTGGATAGTCTATTAGTGAATATTGTGACTCGTCAAACAGACTATATTATTATTCAGCTCCTGCAGTTTGTTGGTTCCATCCGAAATATAATCAAGCCGTTCCTGTAATCATATTATGATTCAACGCACTACATTCCATCAGAATAAATCACTTTCACTAAAAACAATTTCTCAGTGCCGAACTGTGTGAGCCGGCCGGAGTGGCCGAGCGGTTCTAGGAGCGTCAGTCTGGAGCCACGTGACCGCTAAGGTCGCAGGTTCGAATCCTGCCTTGGGCATGGATGTGTGTGATGTCCTTAGATAGGTTTAAGTAGTTCTAAGTTCTAGGGGACTGACGAACTCAGCTGTTAAGTCCCATAGTGCTTAGAGCCATTTGAACCATTTGAACTGTGTGATTTGTCTTTATACAACGATCCTCCACGTATGCTAAAACCATTTTCTTACTATAGATTTATTTTTTACAGTGTCAGTGATTTCTCAGTATGCATTATTACATATGCACTCTTCTACTCCTTGTAACGTAACTGCCATTCGACGAAGGATTCAATCTCAGAAAACATTACAGGCATCACTTTTTTCACTTTTACTACTAGCTTTCCTAACCGAGACTAGTGAGTGTGAATAGTGTAAGAGGGTATTCCCATATGCAATGAAATATTTTTCGCAGCCGTTGACAAACGTAGAAAAATGTCCTTTAGGGTACTCCAAATCTGGTGCTTCTTCTTCGGGTGCACGAAGTTTCGAACAATCTCGACAGAGGGCAGAATTGAAGGGATGCCTGGCGCCTATGCAAGACACAGGTCGCAATCAAAGTGCTTTAATCGAATTCTTGTTTGCGGAAAAAGAATCTCTGATGAACAGCCAGAAACGTTTGTTTTGTAATGTTGCTATCTGATCTGTCACGTTGGGGACGTCCTTTCACAGCCACTGCTCCCGACATTGCGAATCGCTTCGATTCCGTTATTCGTAGAGACTGTGAAACCCAATTATCAGCTCTAAGGCTCTGCATCATTGAAAGTGCGTGTGTTTCAAACGTTTGCTTCAGATGGGTTCCGCGAATGTTCACAAAAGACCACAAGATTCAAAGATATGCCATTTCTCCTGAACTGTTGGAGCACATTCGGCCAATGGAGAGACATTTCTGCCACGGATCGTAACAGATGACGAAACGTGGGTCCATTACATAGAGCTTTCACCAAAAGGGTTTACATGCGCTTCCACAATGTTGGCGTAAAGCACCAAACGTGATGGAGACTGTGTAAAAAAACACAAGTAAAGAAAATGCTGACTGATGTTGTGAATAAATATTTAATGAGAAAAAAATTATGAGCGACTATTTCTATAACGAGTCTCATTTTAAGACTGTTAAGTGCTATATTTGACCCTTCCCCTTAAGGGGAGGTTTACTATATTTTGGTCCAAAAAATCGATTTTTTAAATTGCATTTTTGTATCCACCCCTGAAACCGTTTTTCCGAATACGGAACGGAAATGTTTGTTATTCACGGTTTAATAAAATATGCACCTGCCTGAAATCGGTCTTTTTCACGCACCGGTTGTTTTCTTTCGGAGGACGAGTTATTGTGCCAGTGCTCGGGAGGAAACACGCAAAATTCACATTAAAGTTTGAACGATTGTGGTTGGAAGTTAGCCTCAAGCATTTGCATTCCGGTGCGGAGACTGTGGAGATTGCGACTTTCCTGGCAGTGAGCAGCTTCAACGAAGGGTATTCAGCAATTCTGAAGACCATGACAAAGTTGGACGTCACACTGGCACTCTATTCGAAGCAGTTAACCAAGAATTCTGACGACCACAGGATTCAAGCGGCCGAATACCGCTTCTCAAGGGCCGTACAAGCCGCACTGGAGCAGCGCAAAATGGGCCAGAATAGAGTAGAGTAGAACGCCCTCTATGAGGAAGAGGGAGGACTAGCTTATGGATCCGGAATAGCAGATTGAATGTACGTTCCATAATAATGCATTTATATGTAGTCAAAATTTCAAACGCTGTTTTCTCGAAATGCTGTTTTTTAACTTCAAATCGATTGAATCGATTGGCATGTTTCATTGCTTCCGACGAAGCTAACTACATTGTCTAGGAGTTGTACAATTTTTATTCCGATCTATCAACTATAAATACACTACTAACCATTAAAATTGGTACACCAAGAAGAAATGCAGATGATAAACGGATATTCATTGGACAAATGTGATTACATTTTCACGCAATTTGGGTGCATAGAACCTAAGAAATCAGTACCTGGAACAACCACCTCTGGTCGTAACAACGGCCTTGATACGCCTGGCCATTGAGTCAAACAGAGCTTGGATGGCGTGTACAGGTACAGCTGCCCATGCAGCTTCAACACGACACTACAGTTCATCAAGAGTAGTGACTGGCGTATTGTGACGAGCCAGTTGCTCGGCCGCCATTGACCAGATGTTTTCAATTGGTGAGAGACCTGGATAATGTGCTGGCCAGGGCAGCAGTAGAACATTTTCTGTATCCAGAAAGGCCCGTACAGGAACTGCAACATGCGGTCGTGTATTATCCGGCTGAAATGTAGGGTTTCGCAGGGATCGAATGAAGGGTAGAGCCACGGGTTGTAACACATCTGAAATGTAAAGTCCACTGTTCAGTGGCACCCCATACCATCACGCCGGGTGATACGCCAGTATGGCGATGACGAATACACGCTTCCAATGTGCGTTCTCCACGATGTCAGCAAACACGGATGCGACCATCACGATGCTGTAAACAGAACCTGGTTTCATCCGAAAAAATCACGTTTTGCCATTGGTGCTCCCAGGTTGGTCGTTGAGTACACCATCACAGGCACTCCTATCTGTGATGCAGCGTCAAGTGTAGCCGCAGCCATGGTCTCTGAGCTGATAGGCCATGCTGCTGCAAACGCCGTCGAACTGTTCGTGCAGGTGGTTGTTGTCTTGCAAAAGTCCCCATCTGTTGACACAGGGATCGAGACGTGGCTGCACGATCCGTTACAGCCATGGGCATAAGATGCCTGTCATCTCGACTGCTAGTGATACGAGACCGTTGGGATCCAGCACGGCGTTCCATATTACCCTCCATATTCTGCTAACAGTCATTGGATCTCGACCAACGCGAGCTGCAATGTCGCGATACGATAAACCGCAATCGCGATAGGCTACAATACGACGTTTATCAAAGTCGGAAACGTGATGGTACGCATTTCTTCTCCTTACACGAGGCATCACAACAACGTTTCACCAGGCAACGCCATTCAACTGCTGTTTGTGTACGAGAAATCTGTTGGAAACTTTCCTCATGTCAGCACGTTGTAGGCGTCGCCACCGGCGCCAACCTTGTGTGAATGCTCTGAAAAGCTAATCATTTGCATATCACCGAATCTTTTTCCTGTCGGTTAAAGTTCGCGTCTGTAGCACGTCAACTTCGTGGTGCAGCAATTTTAATGGCCAGAAGTGTATTTTTACTTAGCCGACGAAGTCGAAAAAAAGCCCCATTTTTTTAAATGTCCACCATTTTGTTTCCCGTGTGAAATAACTTAATCGAGGTACAACTCCAAAAGAATCTTACATACTTCGCTAACGTTAACTCAATTTTGATTTCAGACGAACCGGCTGACCTGTGACATACCGCGCGTGGAGGTCTACATCGAAATTTTGCTTCCTTCCGACGGCACTTCCGCCTTTGCTCTTCGACATTTCCGGTCGAAAAAATTTCGGTTTGTAGAGGAAATATCAATAAACATGTTGACCAAATTTGACATTGATATCTATGACACATCCCGAGAAAAAATTCTCAAAGAACATGCTCTTTTGAGGCCAAAGATAGTAAACCTCCACTTGATAAGACTATGAATCTCTCTTTAGTAGTTTATTTTATAGCGCCAATCTCTCGATACCGTCCAGCCATATTAATGTGACCAACTTGGCCAGATTAGTGAATTTTTAGAGCTTAATGCAGCAAATTCTGAGCTCTGACTTGCACAGTGTCATAATGAGTAACATCGAGTTAATCAGCATCCTATATCAAACGTGGAATATTCCAAAATAACAACTCAGCTTTTCGAAATAATGTTAAGTAGCCAGTGAAATTCCTGTCGCTGATAATACACTCTCCACAAACATTAATGTGATCACTGTCAGCAGCCTGCCGAAGCACCTCGTGCACCGCGGTCTGGTGCAAGACGTGCAGAAAGAGATCCAGTGAGGTTCTGGGAGGTACCGACACGCACGTGGAGGTGCGCCTGTTGCAGTGCAGTGGCCAGCTTGGCTATGTTTCTTTGTTGAGGTTCCATGGCGCGAAAAAGCGGATCGAGATGGTCCCAGAGCTTCTGAGTGAGGTTTAAATCTCGAGAGTTCGGTTGCCGGGGGAGTACGGAAAACTCATACTGGTGCTCTTCCAATCACGCACGAACAGTGCGAGCTGCGTGACACGTTTCATTATCCTGCCGGTAGATGCCTTCATTGTCCCGAGGAAAAAAAAAAAAAAAAAAAAAAAACAAGCACGTAGGGGCGGATATTCTCACAAAAGATGGCTGGATACATGTTATAACACCTCTTCTCCTTGATGTTTTGGTTTTATTTGTACTTGGCCTCGGCTAAAACTCGGTGACAGTCGGTAGAGTATTGAGATCGTTATCAAGTTACGAAGACGACGTTACTCAAAATAACAGTGCTGAACCGAAATGTCGACGTGCGTGAGATATTTATTTCACCAAGAATCGTAATTAATCGTTGGTAATCGATGTTTCACTGATTAATGATGAAATATTAATGATAAAACCAATACAGTCACATCCACAATATATCCCTATAAGCTGGTCGTAATTTCAAGTATCTAAGAAATCGTAGCAGTGGGCATGTTATTTGAGTAAAGATTCTACACTAGCGCCGAGCGCTACAGTCAAATATTATCGCTGCGCGTAATTATCACTCGAGAGTTCCATGTCAATAATTTGATTGAATTTTAAATCACAAATGCACGACTTGGCACGAGAGGGTGTTTTATTGCACAATATCAGTCACTTCCAAACCGAGCCTTGAGAAGAAAACTTTCGCAGGTGTTGGGGGTATTTAAATTATATGCTTCGGACCTATCACTGAAGTTCCATAAACCACTGGCTATTATGAATGAAAATTGTCTATCAGTGTTCGTTGCCTAAATCACTAAGTAATGTTTAGTTCAATTATCTAGTTAAAAGTTCACTTTATTCTAGAAGGTAAAAGTCCTCCGTTCGAATTCTAATGTCGTGGTATTTGAAGTCAGAAGATCGTATTACTGCGTTATAATAGATCGCAATTATTCTGTCTCAAAAACAATCTAAGCGCGCCTACATGTACGAGCATTTAAATATATGACCTGCTTCGGCTAACTCTCGTAATGTAGTGACAATGCACTGAATTATACTTAGTCATTACTCACGATTCCCAAAGAGTACTCACACGGAGTAGTCTTTGGGATCGTTGGTTCTACTTTGCGAATGTTAATTTATGCTAATTTTGCGATTTATTATGATTTTGATTTTAATTTTACTGAAATTTAATCTTTCTTCCATACATTGCTAAATTGCCAAGTCTTAGATTCCTGATTTAATTACTTGTTATTGTCCTGATAATAGTGATAAATGGAACTTCGTTCGCTTATTCACTTTTCTGGGAATTTGGGACTTGGGGGGAAATTTTTGGGGTATTGGGAGCTAATTTTTGATTTTTATTTCTCGTCCGAGGAAGTTGCATTACGATGTGTCGATCCATTATGCCTTCCAGAACGACGAGATCACCCAAGTAGTGCCACAAAAACATTCCCCAGACCGTAACGCTCACTCTTCCGGCCTGGCTACTTCTGATTATTGTTGCACGGCGTCGGCCATCTATGGGATGTATCGCCGATCTTGGATAGTACGATTTGGCCATGCACGGTATTCTTCAACCACAGTTTCACACGAACACTTTACAGACGTGGCTGTTCTGGAAATACTGTTGTCCATGACCGGAAAGCCAATGATAAAACCCATTTGGGCATCAGAGAAGTCGCTCCGTTTCCACATTTCGGCAACGACTGCACTGTTTTCCACGTTTCCCGGCACGCTTTATGTACCCTCCACTGCTAGTGCTGCCGCCTGCGGTCTGTGAATGGTTATTGCACTTTGACGTTGAACACCACCAGACGGTGATTACATTAATGTGAATGTGAATGAACCGCGTATTTAATAATTAAAAATCTAAAGGAACTCTCTTGAGACGATACATAATAGTCCCCGTGGGTCTGCAAGTGAAAGAAATATTATTTACCAGAGCCGGTTACTGAAGGTGATACGTTAATGGAAACTGCTAACTCAGCACCTCCCCATGGGTGTTATAAACGCGTATCTCTCAGATGATCCAGAGCAAAAGTGACGGAGGAACACCAGTACAACGAAATATGTGAATAGCCAATCAGAGGATGCTGTTAGCCCCCTCGAACGAATATTTACACAGTCGCAATTATATTGATATATGAAGTTGAAAGCTGGTCTCGGAACGCGTTACTGGGTACTGATGCCAGAGCCCTGTTTGATGAACAGATTCCTTCTTTCTGCCCCAGGGCCAAACACGTAAGGGCGCCACCCCCGTGATCTCCCGCTGTGGCAGTCCACACTCACCAGGGTATTGCTGGGCGTACGGCTAAATGTCTCTACTGTTGAATTTATGAAGGCAGAATGAGAGTAGGAACTGAAATTAGAACATCTGGAATGATTGCAGACCTCGCATTTTAAGTGGTTCAAATAGCTCTGAGCACTATGGGTCCTAACATCTGAGGTCATCAGTCCCCTAGTACTTAGAACTACTTAAACCTAACTAATCTAAGGACATCACAGATATCCATGCCCAAGGCAGGATTCGACCCTGCGACCGTAGCAGCAGCGTGGTTCCGGATTAAAGCGCCTAGAACCGCCCGGCCACCACGGCCGGCGCATTTTAAGTGGAATTGACTGCCTTTTGCCCACAATAAGACACTACAAGGTAAGAAACAACTCCTTTCTCATTTAATTAGGATGCAGTTAAAAACATAATCACATTATGGAAAGGACAAATTCTGACATAAAACACCCTCTACTTCCCTAAGCTCACTGGCGTTGGACAAAACGGGTGTTTTGAAGAATCACAAGGATATTTTTCTGGACGTGTTGGAGACTCTGTCAATCTTACATCTCTTTTCCAGCTGTTTTGCGACTGACGGCTGTTTCAGTTGAAAGCGCAACTTTGTGCATGTGCAGATAGAACTGATTGTCCTGCACTGTAATTTCTGTTTAAATGACAAATTGCTCAACCTTACAACTGTCCAGAAGGTCTGCGTTGTTTTCTTTGGGAAGCGTTTCCACGTCTCTGTAATGATGTGGCAACCTGACTACAGATATCTGTGAAAATGTCTGCATAAGTCTCTATGCTGTCAGTCCGTACCACGTGAAAGTAATGTCTTCGCACGCTAAAAGTAATTAAATATTATTGAAAATTGGTTTTGTGATCTATGTTGTAGAGAGTTATGATATATGTAACCGAGGCGTATGCACTGCGACGGCATTGTCTCTAGGTGTGACACACTCGCAGTTCCCCCCACCCCCCCCTCCCCCTTTCCAACGCCTCAACCGCACACAGCGTGGCTTGGTGGTGGAGGAAGCGTGCAACCAGTCGAGACAACTACGTACACATGCAGGAGTACTACCTATGTGCCGAATTCTAGGCCTTCCCTCTGTTACACCTTGCAGTTTATCCCCAAGTGGTCCCAGTACCACAGATTACATTCGAAAATCTGCCACACATTCAAGTAAAGGTCCCTGTGTCATCTACTTTCTACCAAATAAAAATTATTTTCTCTTTTCATTTGACGTTGTTTTATCATCATTCCTATTCATATATTAACAGGTGATTGCGTACACATTCTCATTGATATGTAAGTATTTATTTGAAAAATAGTCATAGCCGATTACTTTTTTTTTTCTTTTGGTAAATAAGTTCTGTGTACGTTCCTCTGTTCAGTACATCCTCTCATTTACCTTGACGTACCCTGAGACAGTTGTTTATACTGCACTTGTTTTCCATTATGTCTTCCCTTTTTTAGTTTTGTCTTCTTTTTCCCTTTATTTCGTTTTTGGCTGTAGCCAAATAATAGGAAACATCCTAGTCATCGTTATCAAAAAGTACAAGGGTTCGAAAAATGCAGTGAGTTTCAAGAGGCGTGGTAGTTATGGCATCGCATGTCTGCAGGTGTGTTGAATTCGGTGAAACGGTCGCGGTTCTTTTTTTTTTTTTTTTTTTTTTTTTTTTTTAAATCTTGCTGCCTGTAAACAACAGCGCGGGATTAGCCGAGCGGTCTCCGGCGCTGCAGTCAGGGACTGTGCGGCTGGTCCCGGCGGAGGTTCGAGTCCTCCCTCGGGCATGGGTGTGTGTGTTTGTCCTTAGGGTAATTTAGGTTAAGTAGTGTGTGAGCTTAGAGACTGATGACCTTAGCAGTTAAGGGGCTCCGGAACGCCCTATACTTGCAATGTTAAAATAACGCTTATAAATTACATCTTTCCTCACAAAGTATTTGAGGTAGGAAGTTGAACTTTTTACAGATTATTTATTGGAATATGGGCTACAACTTAACACAGGGATTTTACAAAATTTTATTTCAGTTATTAAAGATGATGTAATGAAAATTCACAACATTTTTTTGCAATTTTTTATTTATATATTCAAAAATATACAGTTTTTTGGAAAAAGGCTGTGTTAAATTATGCAGAAGGTACTGTGTAACATTTACTGAAAGTTTGAAACAAATATGTTTGGAAGATCCTTAGAAAACATGTAATTAGTATGAGAAAATAAAAGTTTTGGGAATCGAGCGACAAAGATTGGATTAACTTTTTAGTGCATTCCAGGTCCATAGGATTGATTATCTTCATCCTCTGCAAACTCCTCCTCCAGCTTCCTCTTGTTCCTCCTCCTGTTTACTCTTGCTTGTATTTCTAGACTCTTTACAGCCCTGTCTGCAGCCCGAAGGCGTTCCTTGTCTAAAGCAAGCATCGCTCGTTGTTGTGTTCGTAGATTTTGCTACCATTTTCTTCAGTTGCAGTTACTGCAACACTGTTCCAAAAGGTGGTCATGTATGAACACTTATCACATTTCAGTTGTATTTCACAAGCAAGTCTTACGTGCTTTATTATGGAGAGTTCCAGACCATCTTCACTACAATGAATACATCTTACACAGTTTGAAAAACTTCCTTTGAGAACCGACATATCAAATATTTCATTCACATCCGATTCGCCCATAAAACATTCATAGTTTTCACTCATTGAACCAAGCTTCTTCTGTGAAATATTTTCTTTCCCACTTTGACTGCTATGGGCAGGTGTACTTGAGAGGTTAGGTTCACTCACTTGGTTATCGTCTTTATTGTTTACAGTAATCACACATACCTTTGGCTTTCCAACATTTCTCCTTTTCTTAAAAGCCTTCAGAGGATTTCTAACAACTTTACTTTTACTCATTATTATACTTCAACAAAACAGACACTCAAGAAACAGAATTAATTACGAATATTTTTGAGATAACGACAGAGTAAATAAACATGAAACAATCGACAGTCACACCAGCGATATATATTGAACCATCACAGGTTAGCCACAACACATACTTTATCTCACATCACTAAAATGTACCTGATGAACACGGACGTTAATAATAACACCATTTGACAGCAGTTTAACAGCGCCACAGTGTGTCACGCCCATGTAGAACACATTTCAAAAAAAAATTAAAAATAGTTGTAGTCTTCGGAATTGAATAAATTATATATCTATTAAAAGGTAATAGTCTGCAGATTCAGTAAACGCAAAAAAGAAAAAATTGAACTTTTCATGATTTTGAACCTTTCCGGAGCCTCTTAAGTCCCTTAAGATTTCACACACATTTGAACATTTTGTAAACAACACCATGGATGAATTCCTACATTATAAACATCGATAACGTCTGTACGTCTGTTTCCAAAACTACAAGTAGTCGTGAGCTTGGTACAATGCAAAAACGTATGTTAAACATCACTTCTACTTGGCTTGGAACGGTGTCATCATCACTGGTAGCAATAACATTGTGTAGGCGCTTAGCTAAACTACCGAAAATGTGTGCGTGAGTAACAACCAGTACCGATTTAATTCCACTGACTCAAGTTGGTTTAGATACTTTCACTCAAACAGGCACAAAAAGTTTCGGTAACTCAAGTCCATGGTTGAAGGAGCAAAATTCATAACACTAAGCTCAGAAATTTTCAGAATTGGTCCTCTATAAACACATTATGTGACCAAAAGCCTCCGGACACCTGGCTGAAAATGACTTACTACTTCGTGGCGCCCTCATTCAGTAATGGTGGAATTCAGTATGATGTTGGCCCACCTTTATCCATGATGACAGCTTCCACTCTCGCAGGCGTACGTTCAACCAGGAAGGTATCTTGGGGAATGGCAGCCCATTCTTCGTGGAGTGCTGCACGCATGGGGGTATCCATGTCGGTCGGTTAGGCCTGCCACGAAGTCGGCGCTCCAAAACATCTCAAAGGTGTTCTAAGAATTCAGGTCAGAACTCTGTGCAGGCCAGACCAATACAGGGCTGTTATTGTCATGTAACCATTCCGCCACAGGCCTTGCATTATAAACAGGTGCTCGATCGTGTTGAAAGATGCAATCCCCATCCCCGAATTGCTCATCAACACTGGAAAGCAAGAATCTGCTCAAAACATCAATGTAGGCCTGTGCTGATATAGTGCCACGCAAAACAACAAGGGGTACAAGCCCCTTCCATGAAAAAGACGACCACACGGTAACACCACCGCCTCATGTAACCATTCCGCCACAGGCCTTGCATTATAAACAGGTGCTCGATCGTGTTGAAAGATGCAATCCTCATCCCCGAATTGCTCTTCAACACTGGAAAGCAAGAATGTGCTCAAAACATCAATGTAGGCCTGTGCTGAAATAGTGCCACGCAAAACAAGAAGGGGTAGAAGCCCCTTCCATGAAAAAGACGACCACACGGTAACAGCACCGCCTCCGAATTTTACTGTTGGCACTTCACACGCTGGCAGATGACGTTCACCGGGCATTCGCCATACCTACACACTGGGATCGGATGGCCACATTGTGTACAGTGATTCGTCACCCCACACAACTTTTTTCCTCTGTTCAATCGTCCAATGTTTACGCTCCTTACACCAAGCGAGGCATCGTTTGGCATTAACCGACGTGATGTGTGGCTTATGAGCAGCCTCTCGAGCATGAAATCCAAGTTTTCTCACCCCCCGCCTAACTGTCATGGTACTTGCAGTGGATCCTGATGCAGTCTGGAATTCCTGTATGATGGTCTGGATAGATGTCTGCCTATTACGTATTATGATGCTCTTCAGCTGTCGGCGGTCTGTGTCAGTCAACAGACGAGTTCGGCCTGTACGCTTTTGCGCTGTACGTGTCCCTTCACGTTTGCACTTCAATATCACATCGGGAAGAGTGGACCTAGGGATGTTTAGGAGTGTGGAAAACTCGCGTACAGACGTATAGCACAAGTGACACCCAATCACTTGACCACGTTCGAAGTCTGAGTTCCTCGGAGCGCCCCATTCTGCTCTCTCACGAGGTCGCTGATATGGAGTACCTGGCAGTACGTGGCTGCACAATTCACCTAATACGAAAAACGTAGGTTTTTGGGGGTGTCCGGATACTTTTGATCACACAATCAATGTATGTGGTGCCTGTGTTCGACAGTCCGTAAATTGGTCCTGACGTTTTACCGGCTCATTTTACGAGGCCCACATATCTTCGTTCTTCCGCTTGCGTAAGAATCCACTGCTATTGGAAGAGGATTTGTCGACTTAATGACTGGAAATTTTTTGTTTCTCAGAGTGACAGGGATTCGCCTCATTTTGCCTATCAGGTAATGAGTCATCTAAAATTCTTCACAGTGCATAAACGTCTATTACTACAAAAGCACCGCATGGTGTACAGAAGAGGACACTTTATGTATCAGTGTCAGTTCTCCCCTCTCCCTTCTACCCCGCACCACTTCCTCTTCCAGTGGAGAATAATATGTGGGTAGAATGAATCATCGAAAGCCTCCCAGTGGACTTCCCGTTCTTTTTACACCGTACATGTAGGAGGAAGTAACACATTCGCTAATTCTTCTGGTAACGTACGCTTGCGAAATTTTAAAACAAAAGCAAACTGTGAAGCGCTAACTTCCTCTGCATTTCCTCTGTTTTTTCTATCCTATGTGTTAATCCTTCCGTGCCGGTCAAATGAGCGTTTGTAAACTATCTCATTCTTCATTTGACTGCACTTGATGTTTCTCCCAATAACTCTGTTTCATTTCTGCTTTTTCTGCTATTAATTTTATGTCATCGTTCAACTTCAAACCACCCGTGAGTATATCTCTAGGTGCGACCGCTTCCAGCAATTGTTCCGCAGACGTGTTATCACGCAATAATAAATCTTTCCACCCGTTCGTGTGCAGTTCATTAAATTTATTTATGCCGAAACACAACTTCCAACCCCTGAACCGCGCATCGATCCCCTACAGGTAGCTCTTGCCGGATTTCACTGAAAGTTTTTGTTGTTGTAAGATATATGTACGCAATTTCATTATCCGCGAATAGCTTCATAGAGCTTCCGACTCTGTCATCTAGATGCATTTATATTTGTTGTGGACAGTAATGGTCCTATAACCCTTCTTTGCTTATTTCTTGTCTCGTGGATAAATAGAGAGAGAGCTCTATTTTACAGATTGCTGTACGCGGAATCTATACCGCTCCCTACAGACAAGATATTTTGTATCAAGAAAGATCACAATGGACCACCACAAACAGTATTTCAAACATTACAGTACATTGGTGCCAGTGGAATAGGACGATAGCTGTATCCAAATATGGCTAAGGAATCATGTCTTCAAAGAAATTGCAAACAAAAGATGTAAAATATTACACTTATCCTGAAAAACGCTATTGCTATTAAAATACATCAAAGCTTTGTCATAAGTGTCTACATACACATGTTTACTCTACAATTTATTCTTAAATATTTGGTAGACGTTTCTTGCAACCATGTTCAGTTTATTTACTGTTGCACCCTGGAATATAAAGTGGAACATCTATATCTACGTCTACATGGTTACTCTGCAATTCACACTTAAGTGCTTGGCGGAGGGTTCATGGAACCATTTTCATACTACTTCTCTATCATTCCACTCTCGAATGGCGCGTGGGGAAAAGTAACACCTAAATCTTTCCGTTCGAGCTGTGATTTCTCCTATTTTATTATGATGATCATTTCTCCCTACGTAGGTGGGTGTCAACAAAATATTTTCGCATTCGGAAGAGATAGTTGGTGATTGAAATTTCGTAAATAGATCTCACCGCAAAGGACACCGCCACCCCAACTCGCGTATCATATCAGTGACTCTCTCACCCCAATTGCGCGATAACATAAAACGAGCTGCCCCTCTTTGCGCTTTTTTGACGTCCTCCGTCAGTCCCACCTGGTAAGGATCCCACACCGCGCAGCAATATTCCAGCAGAGGACGTACAAGTGTAATGTAGCCTGTCTCTATAGTGGGTTTGTCGCATCTTCTAAGTGTTCTGCCACCAAAGCGCAGTCTTTGTTTCGCCTTCCCCACAATATTATCTATGTGGTCATTGCAATTTAATTTCCTCGTAATTGTAATTCCTAGGTACTTAGTTGAATTGACAGCCTTTAGATTTCTGCGATTTATCGTGTACCCAAAATTTATCGGATTTCTTTTATTACCCATGTGAATGACCTCGCACTTTTCTTTGTTTAGTGCCAATTGCCACTTTTCGCACCATACAGAAATTCTCTCTGGATTACTTTGTAATTGGAATTGATCGTCTGATGATTTTACTAGTCGGTAAATTACAGCGTCATCTGCCAGTAATCTAAAGGGGCTGCTCAGATCATCACCAAGATAATTTATGTAAATCAGGAAGAGCAGAAGGCCTATGACACTACCTTGCGGAAGGCCAGATATCGCTTCTGTTCTACACGATGATTTAACATCTATCACAACGAACTATGACCTCTCTGAGAAGAAATCATGAGTCCAGTCACACAACTGAGACGATACTCAGTATGAACGCAATTTGATTAATAGTCGCTTGTGACGAACATCTAGATCTCTCCGTGCGCGCTTTGCTTTCTCTTGTTTTATCTTGACGGTCAGTACTCCCTATGCAGGTGGGAATTAACAAAATAGTTTGAAGAATGAAATTTCACTCTACAGCGGAGTGTGCGCTGATATGAAACTTCCTGGCAGATTAAAACTGTGTGCCGGACCGAGACTCGAACTCGGGACCTTTGCCTTTCGCGGGCTTGAAGCTTGGAGGAGAAATTTGGTGATTGAAATTTCAGAAAAAATATCTCGTCAACTTAAAACGCCTTTTTTTAATCATTGCTGCTGTAAGTCGCTCATCACGTCTTCGGCAGTCACTCCCGTATTTCTCAATAATAGAAAATTAACTGTCATTTTACTTTTCTGTGCGTTACGTCACTAAGCCAAAACATTGTGACCAATGCCTACGCAGCAAGGGAGGTATATACAAGTATGCGCAGTAGAGACGAATGGGGATTCGTCCTAGCGACGACAACTGCTGCAAATAAGGAAACCCACTGACATAAACGACTGTGATAAAGAGCACATTGTAGTGTACCGTCGCCTAGGAACGAGCATCTCGCAAATGGCTAGGTGGTCGGCAGTTTTGCTGCCGTGGTGGCCAAGCGGTTCTAGGCGCTACAGTCTGGAACCGTGCGACCGCTACGGTCGCAGGTTCGAATCCTGCCTCGGGCATGGATGTGTGTGATGTCCTTAGGTTAGTTAGGTTTAAGTAGTTCTAAGTTCTAGGGGACTGATGACCACAGCAGTTGAGTCCCATAGTGCTCAGAGCCATTTGAACCTTTTTTTTTTTTTTTTTTTTTTTTGTGGAAGGGAAATCTCTGTGCATTGAAGGTTTCCGAGTTTGTGTTTGATCAGTTTCATTTGGGAGAATAAGGGTGCCTGGGGTAGGGTGTGGGCTTGGGTTAAGGTTTGCGTGAGTGATGCGTTTCAACCATATGGTCAAGTTAAAACTGCAGAAAGTGCAGTACTGTCTTTATGGTTTTATGGTAGTGTGTGGTGTTTTGGAAGTCTTGTCTTTGCCTGAGCTATATTGAATTGCAGTTGTTGGATTTTTTGTTCCGCTTATTTTAGAGGAGGTTCTGTGTATTATTCACGAAATTATTTGATTTTTTGGGGGGAGGGTGTGTTATTGCTAACTTCGTCTGAGCAATATAGCCCAAGTGAAATATTCCATCCGGAGCAATACGTGTCCATGGTTCTTAGATTTTTTGGTTCCTTTCGAATGATCATAGTTTTATTTTTTTTTCAGTTTGTCCCCGTCTAAAACGCGTTAATTCTCGCGATTATCCCGATAATTTTATTTAATTAACTGACTGAAGTATTTCAGGTGTTTCTTATGTTTGTTTTCGCTCGTCGTCATCTTTAAGGACGTATTAATTAATAATTAATTAATTAAATTTTATTTGCGTTTGTCTTAGTAACTCGTCTAAATTATGCCATTTCTTGAAATATGACGTCAGGGGTCAAAGTAGGCGGCTGGAGTCGAATTGTACTCTAATCCCCAGATAGAGATACGGCAGAGCAGACTTCTGGTGGGGGCACAACTCTTTCGGTGCACACTGTTCAGGGCATGTTGCTGAAAATGTGACTCCTCTGCAGAACACCCCTACGTGTTCTTTTCTTGACCCAACATCGCCAGTTACGGTTGGTCAAGTATTCAAATGAGTGTGAATTTCTAAGGGACCAAACTGCTGAGGTCATCGGTCCCTAGACTTACACACTACTTAAACTAACTTTAAAATATGCTGAGAACAACACACACACACATTTCCGAAGGAGGACTCGAACCTCCGGTGCAGAGGCCGGGCAATCCGTGACGTGGTGCCCCAAACCTCGCGACCACTCCGCGTGGCAATTACGATTGCAGTGGGCATGAGATCTTCGATATTAGATCATAGGTCAATGGAAATGTGTTGCCTGAACATATGAATATTGTTTCTTGTTTCATCAGATGGACGGTCGTGTCTGGATACGTCGTCATGAGGCGAACGGCTGCTGAAGACATGCACGCTTCACGAACACAGGCCAAGGGGATAGTATTGTGCTATGACAGACATTCACCAGAGTTTCCATGAGACCTGTGGTTGTATTAAAACACTTCATGTCCTTTGTAGATTTCGTGAACATTAAAGGATGTCAACTGAAACACCTTTCAGCTGTCTAATTTCCAAACTTATTGTATTTGCTACCTGTTTCAGCGATTTACTACGCCATCTTCAGGCACCTGACTGACGAGTAGGAAGATTCAAATACTGGTATCTGCAGATTTCTACTTAGTATAGCGATCACTTGAACCATCAACTGTCGGCAATTGATGGTTAAAGTGATCGCTGTAACAAGCACAAATCTACAGATACCAGTATTTCAAAGCTGGCCCCCATTTTGACCAGAACCGAGGTGGGATCTTCCCACACTTCGGTCAGGGGCCGGAACTGTTAGCCAAATAAAAAAAATTTGGAAATTAGACGACAGAAAGGTGTTTGGTTTGAGTTCCGAAACCATTCTCTGAGAAGATGGACATACAGGGACTCATCACATTACTGCGGATCACCTACATCCCAGCATATTTGATGTCTTCCACGATGGTGACACTTTTGAGCAGGACAACTGTCCATGTCACATGTGTGAGAGATAATGTATGTTCGATATTTCCTAAACCACTGGGTTGGTTTTAATTGTATTTGGTAAATGTACTACTTCTAGTTTGGAAAAATTGGATGTGAGATAAGGACTACCCACCCCTCATAGGAATGCGAGTGGGCCTCAAAACGACTGATAACCCCTGACATCCAAGCTGTGCTGCACGATTATTGTGCCGTGCGGGCAGTATGGGAATGAATTCCGGGGCTATACGTGTGAATGGAGGCATGAGGGAACAAAAGGACAGATAGAGATTTGAAGAAGGAGAGAGTGGGGAAGGAGGAGATGGAGAGAGATGGAGGAGGCGAAGGACAGAGAGATTGTAGAGGAGTGGGCAGATGGAGAGAGGGGAGAGGTGGAGATGGACATAGAGAGCGGGGGAGTAGATGGACAGAGAGGGACAGAGAGATGGGGAAGAAGAAGATAAAGAGAGAATGAGGAGGAGGAGATGGACAGAGAAAGGGGAGATGAGGTGGTATGTGCAATACACATATGGGTTCGAACCCACAAGTAAAAGGCTAATATAGACATAGAGGGTCTAAAGCACTGGCTCGGGAAACCTCAGATATAACTTCGTATACACTAGAGAGCTTCCCATCAATTACTACGAACTGTGACTTCCGTATCAGGAAATAACGAATCCAGTCGTACAGCACTATGAGCACACAGTTGAATTAAAGATGCCTGACAGGAATGGTGTCAAAAGCCTTCTATAAATCTATAAATAAAGAGTTAAATTGGCATCCTTAATCTTTTTTTCTTGTAAGCAGTCAGTAGTGTTTCAGAAGAACGATATTTTATGAATCCGCGCTGGTTGTTTGTCAATGTTTAAATGCAGTACACGTTCTAAAATCATACTACCGATTTATGTAAATGGTCTGAGTCCAAAAATGAATGATTACAACTTTCTCTCTCGTATGTTGCGAACTGTCTAGCTTTTCAGTTTTTGGGTATGGATCTTTCGTCGGACGAGAGGTTATAAGTAAATTTTCAGAGTGTTCGGAATAAAGTTCCTGAATTTACTGCCCTCCAGGAAGCGTGTGGCGCGCAAATTATTCTCGGGACTGAGACCTGGCTGAACCCTGAGATAGGAAGTTCTGAAATATTTAGTGAGGATTGGAATGTGTATCGGAAAGACAGGTTAGACACCGTAGGAGGTGGTGTCTTCATTGAAGTTGACAAAAATATTGTGTCTACTGAGGTCGAAGTAGAGTGTGATTGTGAAGTTATCTGGACACTTTTAACAGGGCTAGGGGAAATAAAGTTAATTGTGGGGTGTTATTAACGGCCACCAGGTTCCACCGTGACAGTTCTAGAATCATTCAAATGGAGTCTACATTCTTTATCGCAGAACAACCCTGATCATGCTACATTAGTCGGAGGCGACTTCAGCCTACCTAGTATTCAGGATTCATTACAGGTGGTACAGACAAGCCGTCGTGTGCATTACTTTTGAACACATTATCCGAAAACTGTCTTGAGCAGCTAAATCGACAGCCAACGCGTAATGGAAATATTTTAGATCTGGTAGCCACGAACAGACCAGACCTCATCGACGGTGTCAGTGTTGAGACAGGGATTACTGATCATGATGTTGTCATTACGACTACGGTTACGAAAGTTAAAAAGTCGGTCAAGAAGGCTAGGAGAGTATTCTTACCAGAAAGAGCAGATAAGCAGTTGTTAGCATCCCACTTAGTAAATGAATCGACTCCATTTACTTCCGGTACGATAGACGTGGAAGAATTAGGGGCAAGTTTTAAACACATTGAAAATCACGCATTGGAGAAGTATGTGCCGAAAAAGTGGGTTACGGACGGAAAAGACCCACCGTGGTTTTAACAGCGCAATTCGGAGAACGCTCAGGAAGCAAAGGCAGTTGCACTCTCGGTACAAGAAAGATTGGGAGAATGTGGACAGGCAAAAGTTAGTAGAGATTCGTGCTGCTGTAAAAAGAGCGATGCGCGGAACATTCAGCCACTACCACCATCATACTTTAGCAAAAGATCTTGCTGAAAACCCAAGGAAATTCTGGTCTTACGTAAAATCGGTAAGCGGGTCGAAGACTTCCATCCAGTCACTCAGATCAGTCTGGCCTGGCAACGGAAGACAGCAAAACGAAAGCTGAAATTTTAAATTCAGCATTTGAGAAATCTTTCACGCAGGAGGATCGTACAAACATACCGCCATTTGAGTCTCGTACAGATTCCCGTATGGAGGACATAGTGATAGACATCCCTGGGGTTGTGAAGCAGCTGAATGGGTTGAAAATAAATAAATCGCCAGGTCCTGACGGGATTCCAAATCAGTTTTGCAGAGAGTACTCTACTGCACTGGCTCCTTACTTAGCTTGCATTTATCGCGAATCTCTTGCCCAACGTAAAGTCTCGAGCGACTGGAAAAAAGCGCAGGTGCCGCCTGTACGTAAGAAGGGTAGAAGGACGGATCCTCCAAATTACAGACCAATATCCTTAACATCGGTTTGTTGCAGGACTCTCGAACATATTCTCAGTTCGAATATAATGAATTTCCTTGAGACAGAGAAGTTGCTGTCCATGCATCAGCACGGCTTTAGAAAGCATCACTCCTGCGAAACGCAACTCGCCCTTTTTTCACATGATATCTTGCGAACTATGGATGAAGGGTATCTGACGGATGCCATATTCCTTGACTTCCGGAAAGCGTTTGACTCGGTGCCCCACTGCAGACTCCTAACGAAAGTACGAGCATATGGGATTTGTTCCCAAATATGTGAGTGGCTCGAAGACTTCTTAAGTAATAGAACCCAGTACGTTGTCCTCGATAGTGAGTTCATCGGAGGTGAGGGTGTCATCTGGAGTGCCCCAGGGAAGTGTGGTAGGTCCGCTGTTGTTTTCTATCTACATAAACGTTCTTTTGGAAGGGAGTGGATAGCAATGTGCGGCTGTTTGCTGATGATGCTGTGATGTACTAAAAGGTGTGGTCGTTGAGTGACTGTAGGAGCATACAATATGACTTGGATTTTTGAGTGGAGTAAGGAATGGCAGCTAACTCTAAATATAGATAAATGTAAATTAATGCAGATGAATAGGAAAAAAAATCCCGTAATGTTTGAATACTCCATTAGAAGTGTAGCGCTTGACACAGTCACGTCGATTAAATATTTGGGCGTAACATTGCAGAGCGATATGAAGTGGGACAATCATGTAATGGAAGTTGTGGGAAAGCCGAATAGTCGTCTTCGGTTCATTGGTAGAATTTTGGAAAGATGTGGTTCATCTGTAAAGGAGACCGCTTATAAAACACTAATACGACCCATTCTTGAGTACTGCTCGAGCGTTTGGGATCTCTATCAGGTCGGATTGAGGGAGGACATAGAAGCAATTCAGAGGCGGGCTGCTAGATTTGTTACTCGTAGGTTTGATCATCGCGGGAGTGTTACGAAAATGCTTCAGGAACTCGGATGGGAGTCTCCAGAGGAAAGGAGGCGTTCTTTTCTTGAATCGCTACTGAGGAAATTTAGAGAACCAGTATTTGAGGCTGACTGCGGTACAGTTTTACTACCGTCAACTTACATTTCGCGGAATGACCACAAAGATAAGAGAGATTAGGGCTCGTACAGAAGAAGGAAATGCATGAGCTCAAAAAGATTTGGAAGGAGTACTTTGAAGATCTGTTGAATGCCGTCAAGCGGGTAACTAACAGCGATGGAGAGCGTAAGGCAGCAGACGATTATAATAGTGGGGAAATTGATGATCTAACTTGGAATGAAGTGGAAGAAGCCATAAAGAGGATGAAAGGGGACAAGGCACCAGGTTGGGACGCAGTAACAGTGGATATGATATGAGCAGCAGGAGAAGTAGGAACCCAGTGGCTATACAGAGTGCTGAGGGTGGTGTGGAAGGAGAACAGAGTTCCTGAGGATTGGAAGAAAGGAATTATAGTCCCGATCTTCAAGAAAGGGGATAAAAGGAGATGTGAGAACTACAGAGGAATCACCCTGCTATGCCACTGTGGAAAAATCTATGAAAAGATCCTGGAGAAGAGAATAAGAAGCAGTATTGAAAGTAGACTGCAAGAGAAGCAGTATGGTTTCAGACCGGGAAGATCAACAACGGACCATATATTTGCGGTAAGGCAACTGCAGGAAAGGCACTATGAGTACGGGAAGGACTTAATCATGGCCTTTTTAGATATTGAGAAGGCGTATGTCAGTATCTATAGGGACAAGCTCTGGGATGTGCTGAACGCAAAAGGGATAGATGAATAGATAACACGAAAAGTCAGAAAAATGTATGAGGGAAGTGAGAGTTGTGTGAAAGTGGGGAGGGAACGTACTGCATGGTTCAAGATGGAAAATGGGCTGCGACAGGGAAGTGCACTTTCGCCTTTATTGTTTATTATTGTTATGGATGAAATCCTACAGCAAGTATCAGATGCAATTGGAGATCATTAAATGAAAGCAGTGCTTTTTGCCGATGACCTGATGTTATGGGGAAATTGCGAGAAGGAGGTGCAAGAGCAGTTACATGTATGGGAGGCAACGGCAGCACAATATGGAATGCATTTCTCTGCAAAGAAAAGTGAAATAATTGTCACAACAAGGAAGAAGAATAGGCCAAATGTGGATATAACTTGTGGAGGGGAAAAACTACAAGTGGTAGAGAACTTCAAGTACCTGGGAAGCATGATTGAAAGTAAGGGGGGAAACGCAATGGAAAAGCAGGGCAGTTCTTCAAATGCATTAGGGGGCTTATTTGGAGCAAGGAGGTGCCACAGAAATCCAAGGGAATTATATACCGAACCTACTTTGTCCCCACATTGGCATACGGAAGTGAGACATGGGTAATGCACAAAAGCGACAAAAGTAGAATACAAGCTAGTGAAATGAAGTTCCAGAGGAGCAGGTTGAGTGTAACAAGACGAGACAGATTGCGAAATGTGTATGTGAGGGAAAGACTAAAGGAGGAACCAGTACAGGACAGGATAGAAAAATCAAGACTGCAGTTGGTATGGACACATGAAGAGAATGGATGAGGGAAGAATTCCAAAGAGGATGTTTGATCTGCAACTGGAGGGGAAGAGGCCCAGGGGAAGACCAAGAGATAGATGGGTGAAGGGAGTGAAGGAATGTGTGACGAGAAGAGGAGAGAACTGGACGAAGGTGGAAGAGGGGGAATGGTGGAAAGACAGAACACGATGGAGAGGCTTGTGTTCCCGACAGACCCAGCCAGTGGCTGGAAACTGTGCAAGATGACGATGATGACAGAAGCATATAGGCAGTTATTTTTCCCTCGTTCTGTTTGGGAGTGGAACAGTGAGAGAAGATGCTAGTTGTGATACGGGGTACCCTTCGCCACGCACCGTATGGTGGATTGCAGAGCATGTATGTAGATGTAGAAGGTTGATGCAGATGTGTAATTGCTAAAAATGGAACTACTTTATCAGCGCACTCTAACAGAAACCCAGTCGGTAGAGAGTTTAGAGTGGGAGGGGGGGGGGGGGGCTGTTCATTATTCAGTGACATTTTTACGTCCTTCATTCCTCGAGGGCATCTTCTTCCAAATTACTCCTGTTGGCAGCTGTTCTTCATTCGAATTATTAAACACTTACCGAATCTTCTCCGGTGAGAGAATTTGGGAAAACTGTGGTTGTTAACTTTGCTTTAGTGGGGCTTTCGTGGGTAACATTTTCTATTGCTGTCACGCGGTGAAGGTAACTCTTGCCGCTGGTGTACTTTACATACGACCAGAACCTCTCTGAATTTTTCTGTCAGCGTCTAGACAGGGTTTCACTCTGGAGACCACTGAAAACAACTACTAAGTATTGAGCCTATGTGAACGGTGACTATGGTTCGTGTAGCATCACATGAAATATTTACTCCTCTTCCTCAGACATACTGTATGTTGGAAGAACAGTGCGTCATGCATGAAGTGAAGGCTGTGCTGCTTTGTTGACTTATTAATCAGCACGTGACGCACAAGGGGGAGGACGCACCTGATAGGATTCCGTGGCACACCAATGCCATCTCCAGCGTCACAGTGGTTCGGGGCGCCGGCTTTGGCGGTCAAAGGCTGTTCCAATTAGCCGCCGCGCTTGCAGGTATACAGCTGCCATTGTGTGTGTGTGTGTGTGTGTGTGTGTGTGTGTGTGTGTGTGTGTGTATGCGCGCTTGTGGGTGCGTGGTGCCTACTACCACCAGAATATCCCACGCCCTCTTCAAGCAATTAACGTGACAAACAGACCGCTGTGTAACAAGCGATACATAAATCGTGGACTTTACGGAACAGCGCCAGTTTGATACGAGACAAATAAGTCAGTCGTAAAATTTGTGGCGCCAAACCTTATGGGCGTATAGAGCTAGACAAGCAACTCTGCTAATAAAAAATTGAAGCGCTTCAAGTTTACACGAGGGCGAGTCTCAAAGTAAAGGTAATACTTTGGAAAACAACTTCGTGTTGGGAAATCAACAGACAAGTAGCATAGTTTGCCTAAATAAACTTTTAATATGCATCCTGAAATGCACTGACACCATGTTGTTTACAGGCATACTATTTGTGATAGAACGTCCTCAGAAAACCGAGACAATGCGATTTTTCAAGTCAAGCTATGAATTTTTAAAAAATTTTGTTTGTCGCGAATATGTGTTACATAATAAGTTATGGTACATGCCTTTGAGAGGCTTTGATTTTCTTTTCCTGATTGTCTAAAGACGATTCTGCCGTCTGAGTCTGAAGTCCCTATACATTTTTGACCTTCAACGATAACCTCCCGCTCAAAGTATTCTTTGTGCGTTAGCCGACGATTCTTCTGTGCGTTTCAACCGTTCATTTGCGTTTCTGCAGACGATATCACTGTTCGGTAGAGTCATTCCAATCTGGTAGCTTTGCAATGATTCATCCAGGATCTATACCTTGGATGCCTTTAGAAACTGCATTATCTATTCTTAGCATTATCTCCTATGATTAGCTCTTCTGAATCGACCCATTATTTCTTACAACAAAATGTCAGTTGATGCTTCGTATCCAAAGTAAGAGATATCAGATGGTCACGTCTGAAATATGGCAGGGAAATGCACTTCAGGCAAAAGTAAGATTTTTATGGCGGAGCACTTAGGAAAATAACTATGCACACCAAATTTGTTGACCGATCTGGCAGAAGGACTGCTAATCTTCTGTGGCTCGTTACAGAGTAATTTTTTCACTTTGTTAACTTTGTAATTGCATTACACCGATAATACCTGCTTTACTATTGAGTAGTATCCCTATGGAGCTCTTGGCCCACTTTGAACCCCACTCTTTCAGGTTGGCTAGATGCAAGGGCGAACATATGACGTCTCTAGCCTTACCTGTCACATGCACAAACCACACCCTCTTATCTATCATGCGACAGACCATGGCCCGCATTATGTATGATGTCACAAACCAAGATGGCTGTAAGCCCCAACCTCTCCTCCAATATTACCACGAAACAGCAAATCACTGCCCAGTACTTCACGAGCCGTGAAATGAAACACAGTAATCACTATGCATATGTCGCTTTCGTAAATACCTGAACGATCTTTACACTCACTTGACGAAAGTCATGGGATAGCGATATGCACATACGCAGGTGGTGGTAGTATCACGTACGCGAGTTATGAAAGGGCAGCTAAACTGGCACAGCTGTAATTCGTGCTCAGGTGATTCATGCAAAAACGTTCCCGACGTGATTACGGTCGCACGACAAGAGCAAAAACTCTGAACGCGAAATGGCAATTGGAGCTAGACGCATAGGACATTCCATTTCGGAAATCGTTACGGAACTCTATATTCTGAGACCCACAGTACCCAGGAGTGTCCGAGAAATACAAATTTCAGACGTTACCTCTGACCATGGACAGAGCAGTGGCCGACCAGTTTCACTTTACGACCGAGAGAAGCGGTGTTTCCGTAGGGACGTCGGTGTTAACACACAAGCAATACTGTGTTAAATAACCGTAGAAATCAGTGTGGGACGTACGATGAACGCATGCATCAGGACAGTGTGGCGAAATTTGACGCTAATTGGCTATGGCAGCAGACGACTTCCGCGAGTGTCTCTGCTAAGGATTTCACCTGCAGTGCCGCTCCTGGGCTCCTAATCACACTGGTGGGACCCCAGGCGACTGGAAATCCATGGGCTGGTCAGACGAGTTCCTATTTCAGGTGGTTAGAGCTGATAGCAGTGTTGGAGTGTGTTACGGACCCTACGAAGCCACGGACTCAGTTTCTCAAGCAGGCACTGAAGAAGCTGATGGTAGCTCCATAATGGCGTGGGCTGTATTTACGTGGAAAGGACGGGGTCATCGGTTATATTCGGTTGTATTGTATTATATGTTAACCAGGGGCCTAGAAACTACGGAGAGGCTTAGTCACTGCCGCAGCCGCAGTGGTCCACAACCCCATGACGACTACCGCAGTCCACATCACCCCTCCGCCGCCTCACACCGAACCCAGGATTACTGTGCGGTTCGGCCCCCGGTGGACCTGCCCGCCCCCCCCCCCCTCCCCCATTGCCCCACCGCAGGGAACGTCTCATATCAGACGAGTGGTAACCCCTATGTTTGCGTAGTAGAGTAATGGTGGTGTACGCATACGTGGAGAACTTGTTTGCGCAGCAATCGCCGACATAGTGTAGCTGAGGCGGAATAAGGGGAACCAGCCCGCATTCGCCGTGGCAGATGCAAAAGCGCCTAAAAGCCATCCATTGACTGGCCATCTCACAGGACTTCAACACAAATTCGCTGGGCGGATTAGTGCCGGGGACCAGGCGCTCCTTCCCAGTCCGGAAAGCCGTGCGTTAGACCGCATGGCCAACCGGGCGGGCTTCTGTTCGGTTACTTGAAGACCAACTGCAGCCATTGATGGACTACATGTTGCCAAACAACGATGCAATTTTTTTTATTTATTTACACGTCAAGTTCCGTGGGACCCAATTGAGGAGCAAATCTCCAAGGTCACGGAACATGTCAGTACATGAAATTACAACATAACAGTAATAAAAGATAAAAATAAAATGTTTTTGAACCCGAAAAGAGTCAATCCATAAGTTTAATTAAACGCAATCAACAATACAACAAGAATCGGCTTAACTTTTCAAGGAACTCCTCGACAGAATAGAAGGTCTGCCCCATGAAGAAACTCTTCAGTTTCGATTTGAAAGCACGGGGATTACTGATAAGATTTTTGAATTCGAGCGGTAGCTTATTGAAAATGGATGCAGCAGTATGCTGCAGACCTTTCTGCGCAAGAGTTAAGGAAGTCCGATCCAAATGCAGGTTTGATTTCTGCCGAGTATTAACTGAGTGAAAGCTGCTTATTCTTGGGAATAAGCTAATATAGTTAACAAGAAATGACAGTAAGGAATATATATATTGAGACGCCATTGTCAAAATACCCAGACACGTGAACAGGGGTAGACAAGAGGTTCGTGAACTTACACGAATTATTGCCCGAACCGCCCGATTCTGAGCCAAAAAAATCCTTTTAGAATGGGAAGAGTTACCACAAAATATAATACCATGCGACATAAGCAAATGAAAATAAGCAAAACATACTAATTTTCGTGTCGAACGATCACGCACTTCAGATACCGTTTCGAATATTAAAAATGGCAGCATTAAGTCTTTGAATAGGATCCTGAACGTGGGCTTTACACGACAGTTTACTATCTATCTGAACATCTTGAAATTTGAACTGTTCAGTGTCACTGAGGATACGCCCATTCTGTGAAATTAAACTTCAGTTTTCGTTGAATTGTGTGTTAGAAACTGTAAAAACTGAGTCTTACTGTGATTTAACATTAGTTTATTTTCTACAAGCCATGAACTTAGGTCATGAACTGTACTATTTGAAACCGGGCCGATGTTGCACACAACATCATTTACTACCAAGCTAGTGTCATCAGCAAACAGAAATATTTTAGAGTTACTTGTAATATTGGAGCGCGTATAATTTATATAAATAAGGAACAGGAGTGGCCTCAACACTAATCCCTGGGGCACTCCTCACTTGGCAATACTCCACTCAGACCCCACATCACAGCCATTCTCAACATTGTGAATAACGACCTTTTGCTGTCTGTTCCTAAAGTAAGAGGTGAACCAATTGTGAGGTACTCTCTGTATTCCGTACTGGTCCAACTTCTGGAGCAATATTTTGTGATCAACACAATCAAACGCCTTAGTTAAATCAAAAATTACGCCTAGCATTTGAAACGTTTTGTTTAACCCCTAGAGTACCTCACAGAGAAAAGAGAATATAGCATTTCAAATTGTTAAACGACTTCTAAAGCCGAACTGTACATTTGGTAGCAAATCATATGATATAAAATGATGAATTAGCCTTACATACACAGCCTTTTCTATAACTTTAGCAACTAATGCCATAAAAATAAGTCTAAAATTGTCTACGTTATCCCTTTCTCCATTTTTATAAAGCGAAATACGTGAGAGTCCTTAGTCTTCAATGATTTAATTATTGACTCAATTGCCCCCTTGTTTGCGTCAAAAAGAAGTATTTCGACCTCAATCTCGGAAAGGCATTTGCCAAGAAGGTTATATGATTCCCTGTAGAAACTAAATTTTTATTTAATTCACCAGCAACGCTCAGAAAATGTTTGTTAAATACTGTACATATATTTGATTCATCAGTAACAGAAATAATTTACTACGAACTGACTTTATACCATCGACCTTGTGCTGCTGACCAGACACTACCTTCACAACTGACCATATGGTTTTAATTTTATTCTGTGAATTAGCAATTGTGCTTGCATACCACATACTCTTTGCCTTCCTAACAACGTTTATAAGCACCATAGACAACTATTTGTAGCTTGATTGTGACTACTTCTGACAGTTTGATATAATTCTCACTTCGTTCTACATCTTATCCCCCTCCCACTAGTCAGCCACCTGTGCTGCCTGTTACTGTTAGTACCCCATTTAGAACGTTTTAATGGAAAGCAACTCTCAATGTGTTAAAGAAAGCTATACGTTTATCATCTATTTTATCGGCACTATAAATATCCTACCTCTCTGGTTCCTTGATGAGGCTCAAAAAACTCTATTGTTCTTAGATTAACATTCCCACATAAGTTGTAATTATACATGACCTTTTTGAGTACAAAAGTCTTTTAGTGTTAAAATTTGTGCATCATGGTCTGAAAGGCCATTCACCCTTTTACTAACAGAATGCCTATTTACTAATGAAGAATGAATAACAATATTGTCTATGAATGTGCTAATGTTCCCCTGCACCCTAGTTGCACAAAACACAGTCTGCATCAGATCACATGAATTTAGGAGATCTACCAACACTCTTCTTCTTCCACAATCATACACAAAATTAATATTGAAGTAACCACATATAACTAACTTCTGGTACTTCCTACAAAGTGAATCAAGAACCCTCTTTAGCATGAGCAGAAATGATCTGAAGTCAAAGTTAGGGGACCTATAAACAACAACAGTTAGAAGCTTAGTTTCACTAAATGCAACTGCCCCTGCACAACATTCAACTATCTGTTCAGTACAGTGCCTTGATACATCTATGGACTCAAGTGGAATACTGATTTTTATGCACTTAGCCACTTCCCCACCCCACAAGGAACTCTTTGAAAATAAGCCAGCTAATGTGTATTCTGGTAAAGGAAACCTCTGAATTATCAAATTATTTAAGTGGTGCTCCGATATACCAATAATTTCAGAGTCAAAATCTATAAGCAGCTGACTAACTTTATCTCCAATACCTTTTATATGTCCGCTGCTCGTGGTCTCGCGGTAGCGTTCTCGCTTCCCGAGAACGAGGTCCCGGGTTCGATTCCCGGCGGGGTCATGAATTTTTCCTGCCTCGACATGACTGGGTGTTGTTGTGTCGTCTTCATCATCATCATTCATCCACATTACGGTCAGAGGAAGGCAATGGCAAACCACCTCCTCTAGGACTTTGCCTAGTACAGCGGTGCGGGTCTCCCACATCGTTAACCTACGCTCCGTCTCGGAGTATGAGACATCATCATCACCTTTTATATTTTGATGAAATATGCTAATTCCGTCTTTACTTGGAAACATGACGTCCTCTGAAGGTCATTCCTTAGTCAGAGGGACTTTCTTAAAGCAGGTATACGTATCAGCTGACTCCAATCTAAAAATGTGCAGCTCTAACACCATCTATTATAGAAATTTTTCATTGAGTGATCCCACCACCACCCACTACACTGTCACCTGTAAGCTTTGCCAGCCTCCCTTTCCCATATCTATTGAGCTGCAGGCCACGCCTTGTGAAAGCCGATCTACTGATAGACCCAACTGGCATCACTGAAATGTGACCCATGCCCTCTGCCATCAGCGCCCTCTCCAGTCCCAAGTTAACTTGCCTAACAGCCGCATTAAGATGAGGCCGATCGTGACGCTAAATCAGTTGCACGAAATGCACATTAGTGCCACCAGTTTGAGTAGCTATTTTTACCATCACATTCCCCATCCCTGTCAAGACTGTTCCCTGCTCCACCCACTATCAGTACCTGATCCTCTTTCGTGAAATTCCTACATAACTCCTTTATGCTGTCAGTCACCTGAGCCACCCCTGTACTAGGCTTCACAATGCTGGTGACCTGGCACTCATTCCCAAACACTTACTGGAACTGCTGGCCCACGCCTCTACTGTGCGAACTACCTAGCAGCAGAACCTTCTTCTTTCTGTTAGATTTTGCAACTGACATAGGCCTCCTAACTGCTGAGGACTGCTGCATGTTCCCTACATCTGCAGCTACAAGAGATTTCTCTCCACTCAACCCTGACAGTTGGTCAAATCTATTGCATATACGCAAAGTATAAATGTTTGAATACCTCCTCCTCCGAGCTGCCTTCTTGCCAACTTCCAGTTGCCATTCCCCACCACCTTTCACCCTATCTAGTTCCTCCTTTGCGCATTGTAACTGCACCTGAAAGGCACTTATCTTACTCTCCCTCTCATCAACTTATTTCCACTACAGATTCTGGATTCGCAGGAGGGGATCTCGCTAGAATGGCTTTCCCATTGCATTTCCCCCAATGAAAATACTTTGAACAAATCCCATACCGTAACACACTACTCACAAACCTACCACAGAGCCCACATTTCTCACTCACGGTAAAATTTACAGTTGCTGAAAAAACTATGCGTCTACGTTACCTAAGTTCAGTTACACCAGTAAAACTATTCATGGAACTAACAATAGCAGTCTCGAAATTCTCTGTCTACTAAGAAAGCAACAACTTGTATTAACACTACCAAACCACAGCTAATACCAATACCAACAAATTTTCACAAAATTATTAGCTAAAACCAAATATTCAAGTGGCCATAGGAACACTCAACGAAGTTAAAACACTGAACGAAAATTTTCCTGAAATATTTCTCTAGAAAGAACAAGAAACATCAGCTCAAACTAAAGCACGAAATTTACTAAACGACTTCAACGCTCAGAAAACTCTAAAAAACACAGCGAGCGAACGTTTGCAAAAGTTTATTAAACCGTTATTTCGCCACAAACAACACTAAACACCACTTGAAAACTATTAAATTTAATAACTCTGTAACAGTGCACAGATAAATTTGTCAGTACTTAGCTTTATAACCGCTACAGCTGCAACTTCACGCCGCAGAACGTAAGAACACTAATGAGACGTGTGGCTTGGACGAACGACGCAAGCACACTCACGTATGGCAAATCACTTGAGTCAGTAACACAGGAAGAAAGACTGAAATTAATGAAAATCCACTAATAAGTTAGTTTTACAGCAAATATCAACAAAATTAACTTTAAAATAAGTAACTGAAGAATAAACTTTATAAAATATTGACAAACATTTTCAACAGCAGCGAAACACACGTGACGCCACACCAAATCGTCGTGTCAGAGGGCCACAACTGTTCGCCATAGGTTTAAATAAGGACAACTCGAGTGAATGGTTTGGGCACCCAGATCGCCCGATATGAGTTCCATCGAACATTTGAGGGACGTAATCAAGAGGTCAGTTCGTACGCTAAATCCTGCACCGGCAACACTTCACAACCGCTGACAGCTGTAGAAGCAGCTTGGTTAAATAATTCTGCAGGGGACTTGCAACGACTCGTTGAGTCCATGCCTTGTCGATTTGCTGCACTACGCCGGGAAAAGGAGTTCCACCACGGTGTTAGGAAGTAACTCATGTCTTTTGGTGTCACATTGTAATAGCTGTGAGAAACACGAAAAAATGTTTATGTCAAATAGTGCAGCTATCAGCTCACATAAGCACACTTAACATCAGGAGGAAGAAAATTGGCGTTCTACGGATCGGAGGGTGGAATGTCAGATCCCTTAATCAGGCAGGTGGGTTAGAAAATTTAGAAAGGGAAATGGATAGGTTAAAGTTAGATATAGTGGGAATTAGTGAAGTTCGGTGGAAGGAGGAACAAGACTTCTGGTCAGGTAACTACAGGGTTATAAACACAAAATCAAATAGGGGTAATGCAGGAGTAGGTTTAATAGTGAATAGGAAAATAGGAATGCGGGTAAGCTACTACAAACAGCATAGTGAATGCATTATTGTGGCCACGACAGATACGAAGCCCACGCCTGCTACAGTAGTACAAGTTTATATGCCAACTAGCTCTGCATATGACGAAGAAATTGAAGAAATGTGTGATGAGATAAAAGAAATTATTCAGATTGTGAAGGGAGACGAAAATTTAATAGTCATGGGTGACTGGAATTCGGCAGTGGAAAAAGGGAGAGAAGGAAACATAGTAGGTGAATATGGATTGAGGGGAAGAAATAAAAGAGGAAGCCGCCTGACAGAATTTTGCACAGAGCATAACATAATCGTAGCTAACACTTGGTTCAAAAATCATAAAAGAAGGTTGTATCCCTGGAAGAAGCCTGTAGATACTAAAAGGTATCAAATAGATTATATAATGGTAAGACAGAGATTTAGGAACCAGGTTTTAAATTGTAATACATTTCCAGGGGCAGATGTGAATTCTGACCACAATCTATTGGTTATGACCTGTAGATTAAAACTGAAGAAACTGCAAAAAGGTGGGAATTTAAGGAAATGGGACCTGGATAAACTGACTAAACTAGTGATTGTACAGAGTTTCAGGGAGAGCATAATTGAACAATTGACAGGAATGGGGAAAAGAAATACAGTAGAAGAAGAATGCGTAGCTTTGAGGGATGAAGTAGTAAAGGCAGCAGAGAATCAAGTAGATAAAAAGTCGAGTTCTAGTAGAAATCCTTGGGTGACAGAAGAAATACTGAATTTAATTGATGAAAGGAGAAAATATAAAAATGCATTAAATGAAGCAGGCAAAAACGAATACAAACGTCTCAAACATAAGATCGACAAGAACTGCAAAATGGCTAAGCAGGCATGGCTAGAGGACAAATGTAAGGATGTAGAGGCCTATCTCACTAGGGGTAATGTAGATACTGCCTACAGGAAAATTAAAGAGTCCTTCAGAGAAAAGAGAAACACTTGTATGAATATCAAAAGCTCAGATGGAAACACAGTTCTAAGCAAAGAAGGGAAAGCAGAAAGGTGGAAGGAGTATATAGAGGGTCTATACAAGAACGATGTACTTGAGGACAATATTATGGAAATGGAAGAGGATGTAGATGAAGATGAAATGGGAGATACAATACTGCGTGAAGAGTTTGACAGAGCACTGAAAGACCTGAGTCGAAACAAGGCCCCGAGAGTAGACAACATTCAATTTGAACTACTGACAGCCTTGGGAGAGCCAGTCCTGACGAAACTCTACCATCTGGTGATCAAGATGTATGAAACAGGCGAAATACCCTCAGACTTCAAGAAGAATATAATAATTCCAATCCCAAAGAAAGTAGGTGTTGGCAAATGTAAAAATTACCGAACTATCAGTGTAATAAGTCACGGCTGCAAAATACTAACGCGGATTCTTTACAGACGAATGGAAAAACTAGTAGAAGCCGACCTCAGGGAAGATCAGTTTGGATTCCGTAGAAATGTTGGGACTCGTGAGGCAATACTGACACTATGACTTATCTTAGAAGCTTGGTTAAGGAAAGGCAAACCTACGTATCTAGCATTTGTAGACTTAGAGAAAGCTTTTGACAATGTTGACTGGAATACGCTCTTTCAAATTCTTAAGGTGGCAGGGGTAAAATACAGGGAGCGAAAGGCTATTTACAATTTATACAGAAACCAGATGGCAGTTATAAGAGTCGAGGGACATGAAGGGGAAGTAGTGGTTGGGAAGGGAGTGAGACAGGGTTGTAATCTCTCCCCAATGTTATTCAGTCTGTATATTGAGCAAGCAGTGAAGGAAACAAAAGAAAATTTCGGAGTAGGTAATAAAATCCATGGAGAAGAAATAAAAACTTTGAGGTTCGCCGATGACATTGTAATTCTGTCAGAGACAGCAAAGGACTTGGAAGAGCAGTTGAACGGAATGGATAGTGTCTTGAAAGGAGAGTATAAGATGATCATCAACAAAAGCAAAACGAGGATAATGGAATGTAGTCGAATTAAGTCGGATGATGCTGAGGGAATTAGACTGGGAAATGAGACACTTAAAGAAGTAAAGGAATTATGCTATTTAGGGAGCAAAGTAACTGATGATGGTCGAAGTAGAGAGGATATAAAATGTAGACTGGCAATGGCAAGGAAAGCGTTTCTGAAGAAGAGAAATTTGTTAATATCGAGTATAGATTTAAGTGTCAGGAAGTCATTTCTGAAAGTATTTGTATGGAGTGTAGCCATGTATGGAAGTGAAACATGGATGATAAATAGTTTGGACAAGAAGAGAATAGAAGCTTTTGAAATGTGGTGCTACAGAAGAATGCTGAAGATTAGATGGGTAGATCACATAACTAATAAGGAAGTATTGAATAGGATTGGGGAGAAGATAAGTTTGTGGCACAACTTGACTAGAAGAATGGATCGATTGGTAGGACATGTGTTGAGGCATCAAGGGATCAACAATTTAGTATTGGATTGCAGCATGGAGGTTAAAAATCGTAGAGGGAGACCGAGAGATGAATACACTAAGCAGATACAGAAGGATGTGGGTTGCAGTAGGTACTAGGAGATGAAGAGACTTGCACAGGATAGAGTAGCATGGAGAACTGAATCAAACCAGTCTCAGGACTGAAGACCACGACAACAACAACACCATCAAAAATATGTAGACGTCTCAACAGGCAGTGAGTCAACATCCAAAATACATCAGCAAAACAGACACACACACACACACACACACACACACACACACACACACTGCCTCTCACAAGCTTCATACAATGGACATACATGCCAAGCATCAGTTGTAAACTTCCATAATTCTGTCTCTGTGCCACACTTCGTGTAATGCACATTGGAATCACAAATTAAATATTTTCCAGAAGTGAGTTGTTCTATGATATTTGTCAAATGCCACAATTTTAATTCAGATTCTGAAATTTAAGAAAAACTACAGCAGAAACCCAAAATGCACTGTTTATGTTGTGAGCGACGTGTGAGTGCTATTCTGTCATTCTGCGAAACGGATTAATCTGAGATGTACCCTTTACCCTGTGGCTCCTGCAAGATGCAATTTCCACCCCCACACTACTACAGTAGGCAGACAAACGCTCCTAATGTTCTAAAGAGAAATGGCTGGAAAACTTTCAGCAATAAATATCTTATGGAATCGACTACTGTAAGGAAATGACACAAAAATTCACAAATTTCTTACGTAACTATTGGGATACTGGAGTAGTGCTAGTTAGTGTAAGAAAAACATGAAATGGACGAAAATTATTATTTTTCTTCTGAGAAATCACAATGGCACTTTTAGTTATGAACTGAACAAGTTATTTCCAGGTTCTTTTCGGAATGTGAAGTTACCTCTTAAGTATAGGGTGGCCTAATGAAGTTTCTATACAAAGTTTAATATTGTTATTGACTTGGCAGAATGGCTGAGAGCCGTGTCTACTCAACTTGAATAATTATCCATTAGAATGTTGCTAGGTACGCTTGAGGCTGTCATGTGTGAAATGCAGTGAAGTGTATTGTTGTGGAGGAAATATGTGGCTCGCAAGAACTGTAGCGCACAATACCGAAGCTGCAATGACTGCTGTCTGCGCTGCTCGCTGCTGACAAATAAGATAACTCTCGTTCTATCTGGATTGACCTTCGCCAATCAAACTCTCCTTACACCTTGATGAAGTCAAGGACTCCTATTCACCCCTACTGTAACTATTGGCGTGGTACACCAGTCAGATAACCAGTCCACTGCGATGCCACTCAAAAATTCGCTCGCAGGCGTTTAACTATAACTCTGTCTGTGCACACCGCAAAATAAGTGTGGCGGCAAACACAGTGAACAACGCTTAATCACAAGGACTCAATATAGAGTCGCACTCTGATTCGCTCTCAACAGATGTGCTCTCCAAGTGAAGTACTGAGGAGAGACTTGTTCCTCGCTCTTTAAGTACACATACGAGCGCACACGCTATCGTTACATGTTCTCGCTCCAAGAGCCACAATGGAACGACCCCTCTCCACGCCAAACGTGAAGAGGTATATCTTTCGGTCTCTTCCATTACTCCTTCAGCTCAAGGAGTCAAGAATATCGTCTTCCAATCAGCACTGCTCTTCTAAAACGGGAGAATGACGTTTCGTTTAAGGCGACCAATCTGGAAATCTGTAGCATCGGCGTTTGGTGTTTGATGTCTCCCTGTGAAAACCTCTGAAGCTGCGTGCTATATTTGTAAAGAATGTGTAGGCTGGGCGCTCCCACTCAATGTAGCGGAATTTGCTTTTAAGCCAAACACGAGGTCATTCTCCCTTTCACTCGGGCAAATGCTGTCTGGTCTACAGGTGGTCGCTGGCCAACGTAGATAGGTTGATCGTCCTCTGAAGGGACCAGCCTCCTAGCATGTGGTTTGCCTCTCCCGAACTAAAAGCTTTTGTGACCGTCGTGTCTTGAATGCGTGTGTGTACGCCAGCCTCGAGTATTTCAACCTCGGTGTGCACTTGTGATTTACTTGTTATTTGCATATCGTTTACATGAATTCATACATTAACTTTATCTTATCGAGTTTGGGTTCAAATGAAGTGTCTTGATGTGCGGAATATGATTGTGAGGGTGGAATATGTAAGCAATGAAGGTCAGGAGACCATGACGTCTTACAATATAAGTATCAAAATATTATTTACACTCACAAACGTGCACAATCACAAACACACACACACACACACACACACACACACACACACACAGTTGTCAAAACTGATACCTAAAACGTAGTTCTGGACTCTCAAATTAAATGGCACAGTGCTATTTATGTGTCTCAACTGTTTGAACAGAGGTGTGTTTGCAAAATATCATTCTGAGGAGATAGTTAAAATTTCATTTTAAGCCTAAATTACGCGATGTACCAAAACGAACATGACCAAGTTTGTAGCTGCACAAACATGTTTGCTAAAAATACTATGCAAAGCACGCAAGCATACAATGAAATAGCCTGAATTACTGGCAGCTACTGCAATTAATTTCATTTTTAATCCTGCACCAGCCACAAGGCTCAGTTGATGCCCAAATTATATTTTTCTACTGATCTACTTTATATGTGCATATACTTGCAAGTTGTATCATTTACACGTTTTTATGTTGTGTCTGATCATGTAAGCTGATACGCGCTGTATTTTACATAATCATTTAATTTTGTGATTTTGTTTGCTAGTAAAGGTCATTCAAATACTTTTTAACATGGTAGCTACATACCGACTGTTCTGTTTCATTTGTTGCTAAAGTAAGGACCTGTGATTTACTGTATCTGGCTAATATACTGCACTGTGATTGGAGAAGAGGTGCAGTGCTTACCACCATCTTGGTTTCGATGTCGTAGACAAAGGGGAATACTTTCTCACATGATAGATAAGGGGGCATGGCTTGTGCCTGTAATCGGTAAGGGGTGGGTCAGGTCTGGGGATCGAGGGGGGGGGGGGGGGCAGGGCATCATGCATTTGAAGACATGTGTGGAAGAACGGACTAACCCTCAAATATAAAAGCTTAGAGATAAGTGTTGCCATCTGTTGCTGGGTATGGGGCATATCAACTGACATTGGTCTCACACCTAAATATGCTAATGTCATATTTAGGGTTGATACCAATGTCAATTTGGATAGTACCTGTGCCCAACAATAGATGGCAACACCTCTAAGCGATTACATTTGAGGGTTAGCCTGTTTTTCCGCACACATCTTCATTTGCCCCTGGCATGTATCCAACCGACAAGCAAAGTTCAATGTGGGTCACAGGGGCCTTACTTATGCTAATGTAATGCCACTGTGTGTAATGTGAGTCCTTCAATTGACAGTTGCACCTTAGTTCTTACAACAGAATTAATATCATTTTTCTTCGCATTGGGCCACAAACTTGTGATGGTCAGCCCAGTTTTGGATTTTGATTCATCAGTGCTAGTTTTACGTATGACAGACTGCCACAACGGCCAAATTTGCACACCAATTTCTCTGAATTTCTGTGTGTGTGTGTGTGTGTGTGTGTGTGTGTGTGTGTGTTTTTGTGTGTGCATACGTGTGAACGCTTCATGGTGAGTAGTTTTACTCGCTTCTCGTGACCATGAACGACGAAATCTGAGACATCTGCTGTAAGTAATTAATCCTCTATCACTACACACTGCATTGCACAGTAACATTTTCATTGCGCTGCTTTGTACTATACGTTTTGAGGTATGTTCCTGTACCCAACGTGTGTCTTGCAGTAATCAGAGTTCAAGTGTGGAGCATGTTCTTCAAATAATATTCGAACAATCTGAATGTTGAATGAATTAGAGCCATATTCAAAAGTGTCCGAACAATATAAATTTTTTGCATCATGTTCAAAGGCACTCAAGTGACTTGAAATTTGCGCCATGATCAAAACTATCTGAATAAGTTGATATATTTGTTCAAAGGTAGATGAATCCGAATTTTGCATCAATTTTTATCGTGTTCAAGTGTTTCCGAATGACCTGTTGGATGTTTTAATACTGCTCCATTATTTATTACACTACTTGCGGATGTATGTCAATGATTTAATAATACTTGACAAAGTAATACTTTATGTTTCTATAAATCAATCAGGATAGTATTGGGAGTTTCGTAATGCATCTGATGATTCACGCCAGTTCGTTTGTCTTTGTTTGGCATAATGTGACATACATGCTGATACCTTGGGAGACAGACAGTCTGGCATCGGCATATCTGAACTAGCTGACTGGGAGTTTTGCTCGTTCCTATAATTCTTGTCTCGCTGACATTCAATACATTTTACTCTAAATTTGCCGTAAAATGTCACACATACCGAGACTGTGGGCAAGCATCAACAAGCCTGAACTCACTAGCTACACGTTTTTTATGTTGAAACTTGTCCTGGCTTTTCAATTCGGTGAAAGGTGAAACGCTAGAAATTACATGAGTGAGCATGCACAGATGTCAGCAACTGCTGAGTCAGCTGGAAGTGGGTTATAAAAGCGGGAGCAGCCGTTTGTGGAAAATTATTGCCCCCAGCCCGTCACAGCCATCGTTCAACGCTTTCTTTGGACATGCACACAACATTCAGAACACATAAGTGCAACATATATATCATGATTAGCAATTTTACATCTTTCGTCTACGTTTTTTTTTTACCTGATTCATTGTCGTAGAATGTGTAAGCTAATGGGAGGCAAGAAAGGAGTGACTGTCTTCTAGTTAATCGAGACAAAATTCAAAGACTTTGCGCAGTGCAGCATCTCATAAAATAAATGTAAGTCTGGCATACGTGCCTTATCTTCAAGAGACTGGTCCATCCAGAAAGTTTATCGTTCGACCGTGTGTTCACGAAGGTTGTCCCAATTTATTTTTCCCCATTCTCCTAATGTGATCCAGACCATTTCAACAAAGTTCTTTTAGAGAAACAATCTGTAGTGTGTGTCATTCCTTTCGACAGCGCCAGTTAATTCAGACCCTGAGATATCTATGAATGCAGCTACAATGTTTTTTTTTACAAATTCACCTACATGCTGTTATTCAGGGAATGCTTTTCATTCATTATTGCAGAATATGCAAGCTGCAGTTGTTGAATGTACCTAAATGGGGCAGCAGTTAAAGGACTGATATGGTTGTCGTCTGTAGTCACGGTGTTGGAGCAGCGACCGACAGAAATTCCCAACGAACAAATCTCTTGGTAGGCTGAACATCGTGAACATCATCATCAACTTGTAGACAAAGCTAGTAATACTATTGTATTAATACGAAGTTATCAATAGTGGGAGAACTGTAGCCAAAATCCGTTAATTTAGATGCAAGCAGTTGACTTGAATTGGCTGCTGGTGAGGCCGCATTTGTAAGTCGAATGTGTACAGTTGCAATAGCTAACAAAGTTTGAATTAAGAAGCCTATTTTCATGTTTCTCAGAACAGAACTCGTATGAAACACTAACTTACTACTATCAGTCCATCTAACATCCAAGCTTTTCTTGGCCATGTCAAGCAAAGGCAAACAAATGTACCTCAGTAGAAAAACGATAATTAGTACTCAATTAATGTTACTAATAATGTAATTGCGGCTGAACATTCGAAATATGTTAAATAAAAACACGTCTTGTGCTCTTTGAGCCCACAATAGAAAAACAACTACGAAGTTTGTTTGATATTTTACAGAAATGATACGAAACGCTCAGAAAGTGGCGCATAGATGTCAGAATACATCACTGTGAATAAACAAGGAGAAATACATTCTCTGCTGCATAAGGCTGTTAAAAAAACTTGAGACTTTTCAAGAGACAGATTCCAGCTGGGTGTTGAAGGAAACAGTTTAACTGACTCATAATGTCAATGAAAAAAGAAGGTATTTTTAAATTATTCATTTGTGTGTCCATAGATCAAAAGTACCCTCATGAATGAGAAGGCGTTTTATGTAGGACAATATCCAAAACTGCCAGATGTGATAGCAAATAGACGTGCAATAATAAACGTCGAACTAAAGGAGAATGGCTGTTTTAAGGTTTATGTACTGCAAGGTAGGATGCACAACATGAGTCCTAATATGGGCAGCATGATACAAATCCAACTTAGCCAAAATACTGTCCCATGCAGGGCTGATATGTTTACGTTTTCGAAAAACGGAATGAAGACTTATCCGTAAATGTCAACAACATCTGATACTTCGTTCATGAACGGGTTGTCATAAATCACAAGAAAGATGAGAAAGAATTTTAAGCTGAAGTGCTACGTGTCGCAAAGTACCGTCATGTGAAACATGTAAATGCCTAGAATTGGAGGTTATTGCTTAAAACGTTTGTAGCATTACTGCACATATTGAGTTCATCGTGGTATGTGACATGGTCTATGTTATTTACATTCCAAAAAAAAGTCAGTCGACTGCTGACATTGTAAACCAGTCAACAGAAAAATACAATGTGGCAAGATCTAGCATATTAAATTTACCAGGTACAAACTGAAACTCAATTTATGATGATAGAGTAGCATACACAATTAAATATAGCCCACTAATACACTGCAGCTCTTACCAGGGATGTTCCCAATTCAGACTGTACAGAGGCAGTGGCTGTATGAAATAGTTTACTAAAAAGCTGTATGTATTTGTGAGACTCTAAGTGACTTTCTATTGCAACATAAAAAGGTGAAATTAAGCCCCGAAGAAGAATTAGTATTTCACTTAACTGAGATTTGCCAGATGTACTGTTCAAAGCAGACATAACTGCCATTTCACTGGGAAAAAGAGGGTTGCTGCTCATGCCACCTGCAATGCGACCTACAGGCCTCAATATACAGTCCCTGACATATTCCACAATTTTATTCATTAAAATGGCCCTTATTTCCTGATAATGCACATACGTGAACAAATGAAGGTACGTGATAATGAAAAACTTCGACTTAGACTGAACCCCGATCCCATTTTTCTGCTTCCGTGCAATATCGAAAATGTAAATGATTCACAAAAATTATATCAGTAACGGAAGAAGCTACAAGCCGATTTGTCGATTCCCTAACATTTGTAACGTTATCCCTTGGAAAGTGTACGTCTTACCTGATAATGGATGAACTGAAGCTAATGAGGGCATATTTTATGGACAATCGTGAGTTTAATTTAGTTTAATCAGAATGGCAATTGGTCATAAGGATTCATAACCATTTAATCGTCTTTACTGGGAGATCAATTACCAGAAATTAAGAAGTTTGCAAGTTTGGTAACAGACGAAACTATAACAGAAGCTAATTATCAAGAGTTTTCGGTGTATGGAATGTATTCGAGTGTAAGATAATAGAAGAGTACTTCAATTGATACGTGAAAATTCATAAAGTCAATTTACTAAAGCCGACTGGAAGCTTTACTCCACCCTGGCGACTTTCGACGAACAAAATTTCCCCATTTGTGACGAGGTCGAATATCTTACAAACGTTATCCTTGCCGCCACAGAACGTTCCATTCCTCGCAGTTCCTTTTTACCACGTCGTGATCTGACCTCTTGGTGGACTGAGGCGTGCCGCGACGCATATTGCGCGTGGAGACGTGCTCTTCGCAATTTTAACCGTCATACTACGATGGCAAATTGCATTCATTGTAAAGAGTTGCGTGCACAGTGTCGTTGCGTTCTTCGAGATAGCAAAAAAGCTAGCTGCATTTTATTCAGTAGTTCTTTTAATAGTTCCATTCCCTCGTCCGTCGTGTGGGCCAGTCCTCGACTTTTCTGTGGGACCAAGATCCATTCCCAAATTTCCGGCCTGATAGTAGCAGACGATCTCACTGTGGACCCTATTGCTATGTCCAACACCTTGGGCCGCCATTTTGCAGAGATATCTAACTCATCCCACTATCACCTTTATTATCCCTTCCTTTCTGTGGTTATCACTTATTATTATTATTAAGTGAAACACAAGAAAGGGATAATACAAGAAATATGTATATATTGATTTGTAGGTGGTCAAAGATAAATATAAAATTATGTTTCAAATGAGCGCCAGGCTCCCTACAAATTATTTCAAATGCTTTCGGCGAACTGTAATGCAGGCTAAGTTCACTGATGTAGAATAAATCGTATCTTTGAAAGTATGCATTTTTTTACGAAATAAAACTAGTGAAGATTTGCACTTCAGTTAATTGAATAACTTGAAATGATTCTTTCTGCTCCGGCTGTGGTGATATGTTACACAAAAAAATAAATTTAAATACGTCGCGTAATGGCGCCCAATTGTTACCAGTCAAAGATCACCGCTGATCGGTTCGCAGGGGCTGAAAAAATGCTGAATAACTTCTTGCAATTATTAGTTCAGGAAGAATTGTTTGCATGGGTTCCTTAAGTAACACAATTCACTCACTTTTTGTAAATATATTTCCACTAAGCACAGAATACACACTTGAATTATTCGCTACGTACGAGAACAAATAGAACAAAAGCTACCGCTTTACAATAAGAAGCATACCTTACATACAGCTGTTAAATAAGTGATTTTAAATATCTTTTTTTCTCTTGTATATGATGACAAAGATAATAATGTTAGTTTCGAGAACGTTATGCACTACGATCTCTTCTAATATAAATAATCTCTTTTTATTACATTTGCAATCGATATAGTTTTCTTTGGAGCTAATTTAATACATTTTCATAAATGTTATATATGATATTACTCAGAGTCGTTTTATTATTTACTTCAAATATATCGGCTTGAATATTTCAAAAGAGACACTATAGACCCAGTCTTCCTCCATCGGAAAAGGGTGCAGTAGGCTTGGGCGAAATCTTTCTCTTCTAAGGATCGTGGGTGCTACGATGCCGCCTTAACTACAAGGGAGCTAGATAATGCTCTCACTTCATCCCGAACCTCCGCCCCAGGGCCAGACGATGTTCACATTCAGATGTTGCAGCACCTTTCTCTTGCGAGCAAGCACTTTCTGCTTCATACGTACAACCACACCAGGGCAGTGCGCACATTTCCCAGACGCTGTCGTGAAGCCACTGTCATACCCATGCCTACGTCCGGTGAGAGCAAACACCTTCCATCTAGGTACCACCCCCTTTCTTTCATCAGCTATTTTTTCAAGGTATGGTTCATGCCCGGCTGGTATGGTGGCTCGAGTGCCGCAATTTACTAATCACTGTACAGTATGGATTTCGAGCACGGCGTTCTACAATTGACCATCTCGTCGCTTTGTCCAACCACGTCGTGAATGGTTTTCTGCGGAAACCCGAGACTGTGGCCGTGTTTTTCGATTTCGAGAAAACCTATGACACCTGCTGGAGTACTGGTCTCCTCCATACTCCCTACACATGGGGCTTCCGTGGCCGCATGCCCTGTTTCCTTCACGAATTATTAAAAGACCGAGTAATAAAGGTACATGCGGGTTCTGCGTTATCGGACATATTTATCCAGGAAAACGGAGTGCCTCAGGGTTCCGTCCTGAACGACGTCCTCTTTGCTATCACCATTAATCATATTACGGCCTGTCTCCAGCCGGGCATCTCCGGCTCCATTTTCCTTAATGATTTTGTCATCTATTGCAGTTCTCCACGGCCTTGTCTCCTTGAGCGGCACCTTCAGCGATGTCACGATCGTCTTTACTCATGGGGCATCAACAATGGCTTTCATTTTCCCACTGACAAAACCGTTTGTATGAATTTCTTGCGGCGCATCTGGTTTCTTTCACCTTCTTTACATCTTGGGCCTGTTAATCTACCGTTCGTTGAAACTACGAAATTACAGAACTATGCAATGAATTTTACCTGCCGGCCGGTGTGGCCGTACGGTTAAAGGCGCTTCAGTCTGGAACCGCGTGACCGCTACAGTCGCAGGTTCGAATCCTGCCTCGGGCATGGATGTGTGTGATGTCCTTAGGTTAGTTAGGTTTAAGTGGTTCTAAGTTCTAGGGGACTGATGACCACAGATGTTAAGTCCCATAGTGCTCAGAGCCATTTTTGAATTTTACCTCCCATCAGAATAGTATACACGAAGAAGCCAATAATCAGAACCCTACCTGTGGCAGCTGCTGGATTCTCTGTTTTCCACGCTGGTAGCGGTTCTTCCTTCTGCAAGCGGACACGTGAACACAAGATAGGAAAATCTGAAGTTCCTGCATTTCCAGAAATATTCTCTAAAATATGTTATCTCTATGTTGAGAGTGGTATCCCGTTCAGTTGTAGCGTGGCACACTTCAAGAATTAAGAATACCACCGTCCTCACTCTACCATGTTCCGCTGAACGTCAAGCGCAGGTGCGACTCCGTATCCGCTTAAGTGGCTCAGTCTCAGCCGGCAGATACCGACCTCCCCGAAAGGCTCTCAGAGTGTTCGCATAGCAGTAACCTGTTGCAAAATATCCCTTACTTCACATGCGTGAACTGCAAGTCCAGGGCGCAACACAAAACTCAGTGTCCGTTTTCACATGCAGAAGTGTTAGCTGACAAGGATGCTGTGAAATAAATTTGAGATAGATAGAAATAAAATAGAGCCAACTAAAGCACCCACTACTTCTGAATCTTGTAATCACTCATGTCTCATCACTCAAATATACCTGATATAACTCTACATTGATAAAAATGAGAGGAGAAGGCCAAGACGAGTCTGCCGTCTCTCAAGATCTGCACTTTACAACAGATTCTTAGTTATTGTTTCATAAATTATTTCAAAGTATTTTTTTGGAGACATACTGTTGCATTTCCCGTTCTTCTCAGATCCAAGCTCACATTCGACCCCTACAGATACGCAAGTGATGCTAAACATTGTGATTATTTATTACACTATGCATTTATAGCATTTGCCTTGGGCGATATGACGGCAAACTTGATAAAACTGCAAATAAAAAGTAACAATACAGAATACGACAGTAAAGAAAATTGTCCGTAGAGTCACCTGCAGTTGCCATTCCCTTATTGTACTGATTGTCCATAATGGGCCATGCTAATAAATACAGGTGTATTTATGGTAAATGAAAAGCACCAGTTTGCTTTTGTTCTACAATATTACTTTTATTGTTAACGGGTTTCGGCTTAGAAGGCCATCATCGGACATTTACTGAGTATTATCTCCAAAGATGGCCTTGTATGCCGAAAACAGGTTAACAATAAAAGTAATATTGTAGAGCAAAAGCAAACTGGTGCTTTTCATTTATTATAATGTTGTTATAACCAAGAACCGACGGAAGATTTGTGTTAACATGATAGGTGTATTTCATTCGCATTGATCCATGATGAATTCAAGTCATGACAAACAATATAACAATGACATCCTGTTTAAGTTAGTCTTGCATTCACGTTCTCTGAAGACGTTGACAGAGGTTACCAAAATTACACGCATATACTGTATTTGCTTGGAAATGGAATCAGTATGTTTCAAAACTTGTGCCGAAAACAAAAGGCTTCAAAGAGCAGCAAACGTATTACTTCAATACCAGCATCCCCAAACGTTTAGAAGTAGAATATTTGTCACTGGGTGAGGAAAGCGAAGAAAAGAGAAGAAAACCGCATGGAACTGTAAATTCAAATTTGTTGCTGTAGTAATTAAGGACATTGAATTCAAGTTATGTCCTAAGAGAAAAATTGATGACAAACTGGTAACTTCAGTTTTGTACTGGCCACGGTAGAAAACGTACGACTAGAAAAGGAGACTCAATATTTAAAACCGACGTAAAATGTTGCTTCTTTCTGTAAGAGCTATGTTTGTTGCAGGAAGGATACTACAAATACGAAAACGAAAGTAGACAGTTAAACAGCATCCCTTGAAAGAAAAGTTTCAGGAGGAGATCTGTACTTGTTTTCTCTAGAGAAGTTTCTTATCAACGTGTATACCTTTAATAGAACCAAGGAACGACAAATAAGTATTCGACATGAGATATTAGTGCTTACATCTTCCGTAACATTTACAATGATAATATTTTCATAACTGCGTTTTTTATTTTATTATATTGCGAACCCATACAACGTTTTACGTACTAATCTCAGTTACTTCAGAATACCTGACGCAGGTAAAATGATGTTGCGGGACATTTGGTTAATTTCTATGGCCTGAGTTTTGAAAGGGTTGCCGGGCTACAAAGGAGTCTGCTATATAATTGCCAGCAGTTATCTGCTGACAGCGCAGAATGAGAGGCACAGAGGCATTGCTGGAAGTTAAAGGGCCACCGCCAACTTAAGGCCATTTCCTCGCTTCAGCTCTCGCATAAAGAGGACACTGCTCCACGGCAGCTGCGCTGGCTGCCGACCTATGAGCAATTAGGGGGCTGCGTAGAGACCGCAGAATTGGGAAACCGCCCCGCATACAGGCGAACAAACGGGGCGTCCACTGCTGCCGCCGTCCACTTCCAGTTTATAACCTGTCCTGGCGGGCAGCGGAAGTGGGCAACAGCTTCTCGTGTTGGTGGCACAAGCGCGTTCACACACACGTACGAAGCGAGCGCTGAGGCAGGAAGATAAAGAGATTTCCAGACTTCGTTTGTTTTATTTATTTATTATTTGTTTGTTTGTGTCCAAAGGTGTGTGAAATCTTATGGGACTTAACTGCTAAGGTCATCAGTCCCTAAGCTTACACACTACTTAACCTAAATTATCCTAAGGACAAACACACACATCCATGCCCGAGGGAGGACTCGAACCTCCGCCGGGATCAGCCGCACAGTCCATTTGTTTGTTTATCAGGTTCCGTGGGACCATTCGAGCCACTCAGAACATTGTTTAAGGACTGCCATTTGGCAATTTTGTGAACAAATTAATTAATGAAAACTACGAAAAAATTGTGAGGAACAATACGACGCATTACAGACGAAAGGACTCACTAGCTAAGAAGAACTTCGGTGTAGAAGAAAAGGAGTGAGCCACATGAGAACCTTTCAATTGAGATTTGAATTCTTGGGGTTTCATTACTCTTTTTCTCTCTCTTTCTTTTTTTATTACTATTATTGTCATTATGTCTTTTCTGAAAGTATTTGTATGGAGTGTAGCCACGTATGGAGGTGAGACGTGGATGATAAATAGTTTAGACAAGAAGAGAATAGAAGCTTTCGAAATGTGGTGCTATAGAAGAACGTTAAAGATTAGATGGGTAGATCACATAACTAGTGAGGAGGTATTGATTAGAATTGGGGAGAAGAGAAATTTGTGGCCCAACTTGACTAGAAGAAGGGATCGGTTTGTAAGACATATTATGAGGCATCAAAGGATCATCAGTTTATTATTGGAGGGCAGCGTGCAGGCTAAAAATCGTAGAGGGAGACCAAAAGATGAATACACTAAACAGCCGGCCGGTGTGGCCGCGTGGTTCTAGGTGCTTCAGTCTGGAACCGCGCGACCGCTACGGTCGCAGGCTCGAATCGTACCTCGGGCATGAATGTGTGTGATGTCCTTAGGTTAGTTAGGTTTAAGTAGTTCTAAGTTCTAGGGGACTCATGACCTCAGATATTAAGTTCCATAGTGCTCGGAGCCATTTGAACCATTTTTGAGTACACTACACAGATTCAGAAGGATGTAGCTTGCAGTAGGTACTGCGACATGAAGCAGCTTGCACAGGTTAGAGCAGCATCGAGAGGTGCATCAAACCAGTCTCTGGACTGAAGACCACAACAACAACAACAACATTGTCATTATTCTGCCAGAAGCCCATCCGGAAGCCTATTGAGAAAGAAATCTGCGGAAAGTGCATACCTTGTGTACATTGCTTAAGGAAGTGTCGCCACGTGTACATCGTTTTACTGTCTAGTATTCGCTCAATGAATGTTGCAATTCTTTGTTGTCAACAACAGATTTCATCACGAATATATGTACAAAGATACCGTAGTTAGGGTTCCGAGATACCTGAATAGTGGTCTACACGATGTTCGTGAACTGCCCTTTCCTGGGCTAAGTATGTTATTAGCGAGTGCAGAGAGTTGCCCAAAACACAGCATTATACGATATAACAGAGTGAAAACAAGTAAAGTAAATAAGCGTTTCGGTGTCAGAGGTGGCAGACGTCATTCTTAAAGTGAAGTCAGCAGCATTCAGTTTCTGGAGAAGATCTTGAACGTGATACTTCGTAGAGAGGCTTCTATTACTCATATTCCGGTGAAATTAAAATGGTCCACTTAGTGTTTTGACCAAGAAGGACAATAAGATTTTTGTTATTGCAGTGTCTCTATTTTGCAGCGTCTTTGTAGTTCGATGCAAATGTCCTTAAGACTACATGCCTGTCTGAAGAAACAGACGATGCTGATAATCTACAGCCGTATTAAATATATGAAACGTATTCGCAAATAGCAAATACTATTATACATCAGCTGTACCATTTATTAGATTAGTTCAAATGACTCTGAGTACTATGGGTCTTAACAGGTGAGGTCATCAGTTGCCTAGAACTTAGAACTACTTCAACCTAACTAACCTAAGGACATCACCCACATCCGTGCCCGAGGCAGGATTCGAACCGGCGACCGTAGCGGTCGCCCGTTTCCAGACTGAAGCGCCTAGAATCGTTCGGCCACACTGTCCGGCCATTTATTAGGAACTGTAAGCGTTAATTTGTTCTCTGAAAGCCACCAGCTGATGTTACTAACTATCCTGTTAGCCATATACACTTATTCATTTGTATTAAATGTATGGATATCGCAAGAACACTTGTGTCATCTGCAAAAAGAGTTAATGTCTGACTCATCTGTCATGTTTAGTGTAATTATGATTGATATGTATCAAGAAAAGCGATAGACCCAGAAGACAACCCCTACCCCCAATGTACACGATTCCAGTCGTCTACAAACCTTTCGTTTAGAGGTGCGAATACCTCACACACACAAGAATATATCACATTTCCTACGGGTTTTTGGAGTAATACAATCGCTGCTTTCTGCGGTTCCGATTGAGTCTCCGAGGTAATGGCAACAAGTATAAAATTTCAACAACTCTATACAAATTACTAACGCACTTATAGCCTCTTTATCGTCCGTAGCAAATAGTAGTGAACAAGGTGTCATGACAACTTTTACTGTGCGTCAGCGTGACAAACGAACGCAGGACGGGAACGCTGCCGGAATATTCGATCGCGGTAAGATCATAAATGCCTACCGCCCGTAGGCTTTACACGTCCTATCGCGCATTTATGCAACGTTAATAACACATAATGCACCACAGCTCTCAAATGATTCAGCAAAGACATTTAATCGAGGAAAGCTGTAACACCGATAAATTTTAATTTTACACTGGATTCTACCTTAAATCGTTGTCTTGTCGATGGTTCTGAATGCCCTCATAAATAGGCAATAGTAATTGTTTCTCTGATATCAACATCTGCATCTGTCTCTACATTCCACAGGCCACCATATAGTGGATGCAGGCAACTACTTTGCGTATCACTGTTACGTGCCTACCTTATCCCTCCCAGTTCCAGTCACGAACGGTGGCGGGAAGTACGACTATTGATGAGAATACGAGTGAGCTCGAATGTCTCTAATTTTATTCATTCACTCTCCTAGGAATTTTAACACTAAATCAAGCCGTGATGCGTAACGTCTGTCTCCTATTCTTCTGCGACGAGAGCTCGATTATGAACTCCGTGACGCTTTCGTGTCTATGAAATGAACATATAACTAAACTGACTGCTCATCTTTCGAACGTCTGCATTTCCACAGTCAAACCTATTTCTTTTCTGTCCCAAAATGTATTCAAGTATAAGTAAAAATTCTTCCAGTGGATCTCAGTTTGGCATCCGTTATTCCTTTTTTTATGTAATAGATTCGGCTGGTTGCAGTGCTTGTTCTCAAATCTTGTACTCGTACAGCAGTAGGTATTTCCCCCTACGTATGAGCAATAGGTTACATATGTTTATGTTTAGGATCAATTGCCTGTCCTTGCATCAAGCGTCGATCCTCTGATGATCGTCGTGCGTTTTGCTGGTCATTGCGGCTCAGTTCGAAGGGAAACTTTTTTGTATCATCAGTCTTCCTATTCTGTGCCAACCTCTTCGTCTAGGGTAATGGCTGGAACCTACGTCCTCAATTATTTGCTGAATGTATTTCTATCTCTGTCTTCCTCTACAATTTTTACCCTCTACAGCTCCCTCTAGTACAATGAAAGTCATTCCCCGATGTTTTAACTGACGTCCTACCATCCTGCCCCTTCTTATTGTCAGTATTTTAGTGTTTTCCATATATTCCATTCCTTACCGATTCCGCGGAGTACCTCCTCATCCCTTAACTTATTAGTCCACCCAATTTTCAACATTCTTCTGTAGCACTGTATCTCAAATGCTTCAAGCCTCTTCTTTTCCGGTTTTCCCACAGTCCATGTTTCACTACCATACAATGCTGTGCTTCAATCGTACGTTTTCAGAAATTTCTTCCTCAGATTAAGGTATGTGTTTGATACTAGTAGTCTTATCTTGATCAGGAATGCCCTTCTTGCCAGCGCTAGTCTGCTTTTGATGTCCTCCTTGCTCCGTCCGTCATGGGTTTTTTGGTGACTAGGTAGCGGAATTCCTTAACTTCATCTACTTCGTGATCACCCGTCCTGATGTTTAGTTTCTCATTGTTCTCATTTCTGTTACTTCTCATTACTTTCGTCTTTCTTCGATTTACTCTCAGTCTTATATTGTACGCTTTAGACTGTTCATTCCATTCAGCACATCCTGTAATGCTTCTTCACTTCCACTGAGGATAGCAATGCCATCCGCGAATCGCATCATTGATATTCTTTGACCTTGAATTATAATTCCACTTCTGAACCTTTATTTTCTTTCCATCATTGCTTCTTCGATCTGCAGATTGAACAGTAGGGGCGGAAGATTACACCCCTGTCTTACATCCTTTTTAATCCTAGACTTCGTACTTGATCTTCCACTCGAATTATTCCCTCTTTGTTTCTGTACGTACTGTAAATCACATGTCTTTTCCTATAGGTTACCGACATTTCCCTCAGAATCGCGAACATCTTACAGTACTTTGCACTGACGAACTTTTTTTCCAGGTCAAGAATTCTTATAACCGTGCCTTGATTTTACTTTAGGCTTGCTTCCATTATCAACCGCAACGTCAGAATTGCCTGTCTTGTGCCTTTGCCTTCTTAAAGCCAAACTGATCGTCATCTATCACATCCTCATTAGTCTTTGCCATTAATCTGTGTATTATAATCGTCAGAAACTTGGATGCATGAGCTGTCAAGCTGACTGTGCGATACTTCTCGCACATGTCGGCTCTTGAAATCTTCGAAATTGTGCAGATGATGTTTTGCCGAAAATCAAATGGTATACCACCAGACCCATACGTTCTACACACCAACGTGAGTAGTCTTTTTATTGCCACTTTCCCCAGTGATTTTAGAACTTCTGTTGGAATGTTATACACTCCTGGAAATGGAAAAAAGAACACATTGACACCGGTGTGTCAGACCCACCATATTTGCTCCGGACACTGCGAGAGGGCTGTACAAGCAATGATCACACGCACGGCACAGCGGACACACCAGGAACCGCGGTGTTGGCCGTCGAATGGCGCTAGCTGCGCAGCATTTGTGCACCGCCACCGTCAGTGTCAGCCAGTTTGCCGTGCCATACGGAGCTCCATCGCAGTCTTTAACACTGGTAGCATGCCGCGACAGCGTGGACGTGAACCGTATGTGCAGTTGACGGACTTTGAGCGAGGGCGTATAGTGGGCATGCGGGAGGCCGGGTGGACGTACCGCCGAATTGCTCAACACGTGGGGCGTGAGGTCTCCACAGTACATCGATGTTGTCGCCAGTGGTCGGCGGAAGGTGCACGTGCCCGTCGACCTGGGACCGGACCGCACCGACGCACGGATGCACGCCAAGACCTTAGGATCCTACGCAGTGCCGTAGGGGACCGCACCGCCACTTCCCAGCATATCAGGGACACTGTTGCTCCTGGGGTATCGGCGAGGACCATTCGCCACCGTCTCCATGAAGCTGGGCTACGGTCCCGCACACCGTTAGGCCGTCTTCCGCTCACGCCCCAACATCGAGCAGCCCGCCTCCAGTGGTGTCGCGACAGGCGTGAATGGAGGGACGAATGGAGACGCGTCGTCTTCAGCGATGAGAGTCGCTTCTGCCTTGGTGCCAATGATGGTCGTATGCGTGTTTGGCGCCGTGCAGGTGAGCGCGACAATCAGGACTGCATACGACCGAGGCACACAGGGCCAACACCCGGCATCATGGTGTGGGGAGCGATCTCCTACACTGGCCGTACACCACTGGTGATCGTCGAGGGGACACTGAATAGTGCACGGTACATCCAAACCGTCATCGAACCCATCGTTCTACCATTCCTAGACCGGCAAGGGAACTTGCTGTTCCAACAGGACAATGCACGTCCGCATGTATCCCGTGCCACCCAACGTGCTCTAGAAGGTGTAAGTCAACTACCCTGGCCAGCAAGATCTCCGGATCTGTCCCCCATTGAGCATGTTTGGGACTGGATGAAGCGTCGTCTCACGCGGTCTGCACGTCCAGCAGGAACGCTGGTCCAACTGAGGCGCCAGGTGGAAATGGCATGGCAAGCCGTTCCACAGGACTACATCCAGCATCTCTACGATCGTCTCCATGGGAGAATAGCAGCCTGCATTGCTGCGAAAGGTGGATATACACTGTACTAGTGCCGACATTGTGCATGCTCTGTTGCCTGTGTCTATGTGCCTGTGGTTCTGTCAGTGTGATCATGTGATTTATCTGACCCCAGGAATGTGTCAATAAAGTTTCCCCTTCCTGGGACAATGAATTCACGGTGTTCTTATTTCAATTTCCAGGAGTGTATGTTCCTTCTGCCTTATTTGACTTTAAGTCTGCAAGAGCTCTTTCAAATACTAATACTGGATCCCCTATTTCCTCTATATCTACTCCTGTTTCTTCTTCTATCACGTCCTCCGACAGGTTCTGTTCCTCATAGAGGCCTTCATTGTATTCTTTCCACCTATCCGCTCTCTCCTCTCCGTTTAACAATGGTTTTCCCATTGCACTCTTAATGTTACCTTCCTTGCTTTTCGTTTCATCGAAGGTTGTCACTCCTTCCAACAATCACTTCGTTTTCGATTTCTTCGTGTTATTCATGCTGCCATTCCGCCTTACCTCCCCTCCACTTCCTTTTTATTTCGTTCCTAAGTGTTGTATTTCTGTGTTCTTGATTTTCATTGAACGTTTTTGTACACCTGAAGTATTTCTTCTGTTAGCCAAGTTTCTTGCAGTTATCTTCTTTGTACGACTGATTTCTTTCAAACTTCTATGATTGCCCTTTTTAGAGATGTCCATTCCTCTTCAACTGAACTGCCTACTGAGCTATTCCTTATCACAGTATCAACAGCCTCAGTGAACTTCAAGCGTACCTCTTCATTCCTTAGTATTTCCATTCCCCATTTATTTGCGTATTGATTCTTCCTGACTAGTCTCTTAAGCTTTAGCGTCCTCTTCATCACTACTATATTGTGATCTGAGTCTATATATGCTCCTCGGTACGCCTTACAATCAAATATCTGATTTCGGAATCTCCGTCTGATCATGATATAATATAAATGAAATCTTCCCGTATCTCCTGGCATTTTCCAAGTACACCTCACCAAGCGGGATTGTGCAGTGGTTAACACACTGGACTCGCATTCGGAAGGACGACGGCTCAAACTCGAGTCCGGTCATCCTGATTTAGGTTTTCAGTGATTTCCCTAAATACCTTCAGGAAAATACCAGGATGGTTCCTTTGAAAGGACACGCCTGACTTCCTTCCCCACCCTTCTCTAATCTGGCGAGATGGATGACCTCGCTGTTTGGTCCCTCCTTCAAATCAACCAACCAACCAAGTACAACTTCTTCATGTGATCCTTGAACAGAGTATTCGCTTTTACTGGCTGAAATTTATTGCAGAACTCAACTGAGCCTTCTTCTCTCCCATTCCTAGTACCAAGTCCATATTCTCCCGTAACCCTTTTCTTCTCCTCCTTCCCCTACAACACCATTCCAATCCCCCATGACTATTAGATTTTATTCTCCATTTATGTACTGAATTACACGTTCAATATCCTCACATGCTTTATCTGTCTTTTCATCTTCGACTTGTGACGTCGGTATGTATACCTGAATTGTCATTGTCCTTACTGGTTTGCTATAGACGTTGATGAGCACCGCCTCATAACTGAACTGTTGAAAGTAGCTCACTCCCTGCCCTACCTTCCTATTCACAAAATGGGTTCAAGTGGCTTTGAGCACTATGGGACTTAACATCTGTGGTCATCAGTCCCCTAGAAGTTAGAACTACTTAAACCTAACTAACCTAAGGACAGCACACACATCCATGCCCGAGGCAGGATTCTAACCTGCGACCGTAGCGGTCACGCGGTTCCAGATTGAAGCGCGTAGAACCGCATGGTCACATCGGCCGGCCCTATTCACAACGAATCCTATTCACCTTATACGAATATCTGCCGCTGTTGATATTACCCGTTACTCATATGACCAGAAACCCTTGTCTTCTCTACGTATCACTCCACAGATCCTTAGCATATCCCTTTTCAGATATTCCAGCTTAGCTGTCGCGTTCAAACTTCTGACGTCCCACGTCCTGACTCGTAGAACAGTACCCTTTCGTTGGTAATTGAATATTTTACTCATGGTCAGCCACCCCGACCCGTAGAACGTTCTCCTCTGCTTGGTTATTTCATCTTTTCCTTATGGCCATCTCCCCATTGGCAGTACCCTCCCTGAGATTCGAAGGGATCTAGTCCGGAATCGTTTCCCAATAGAGAGATCATCACGACGCTTTTCCATTAGAGGCCACATGACCTGTCAATACAACGTACGTGTCTCTATTGCAGCAGTTTCCATTGCCTTCTGCATCCTCATGCCGTTGATCATTGCTGATTCTTCAGCAGCCAGGGGCATTTTTTCACCTAAAGGGGAAAAGGGTGCCCTGAACCTCAGTCCAACTCTCCGCCCTCTGTGACAAGTCTTTTGGCTGAATCAGGGGTGACTTCTTATGCTAGAGTCTTTGGCCGTAATTGTTGATTATTTTTACTGAAAATTTAAGCAGAGGCGGGTTAGAACCTAGGACCGAGGACGTTCCAATTACTACTCAGAGACGCTGTCCCTAGCCCACTGGGGTGAGACTCGTCACTGAAGACAATTTTGCTCCAGTGAACGAGGTCTCACGCCAACCACATATCAGGACTTTGTGATGGACGGTGAAGTAATTCCCATCCAAGTTATCCAGGCGTTTCTCTTACTGATAGGGAGATATGCGCTCTTGCTTTATCATTCAAGAGCTGTAAACAGGTCAGGCCTTCTTTACAAATATCCGAGCTCAAAACATTTTGCGGAAACAGCCTGTAGTACGTGCTTGTTACAGATGTAACATGGAGCACTCTATTTGTAGTTATGATCCACTCATGTCATACGCAAAGATCATCATCAGTTTCATCTTTGACTGTATCGGCCGAATCTTTTCGGGTATGGAGAGTCGGAACTTCTCCATTATGATGCCTGAGACATCAGTTCTGGGTCAAAATCTCGTATCCGGGTTTCATCAAGTGCAAAAATCCTTTTCAGAAACTGTTTTCCTCCTTTTCGATAACGTTGAAAGAATTCTTCTGCGATTCTTTTGCCACCTGCTCTCTGCTCTTCACTCAGATCACGCGGAACCCATCTGGCGCTAAACTTTCTCACATTTAACTTTTCAGTTGTGAGTCTGCTGATTGAAGTGACAGACATTCTGGCCTCGCATGCATATCATTCACACGTCTTTGGTCGATTCTCCCTCGAAATGTCATTATTTGTAACCTGAGAGGTGATGGTGATATTGTGCTACGATCTGCTACACTGATCCGACGCACCTCGCTCAATGTGTTGCAAATTTCCTTTGGGTTTTTATCATGCACAGATTCGATTTTGATGCAGGAACGCTGGCCGCGTTCCTAAGGTCTCACTCACACCTGACCTGAATTGCAACTTGATCACGCCACCGTAACGGTTGCGGATGCACAGTGTGCAGCACTTTTGAAATGACCCGGATGTAAAATATACAGGGTGTTACAAAAATGTACGGCCAAACTTTCAGGAAACATTCCTCACACACAAATAAAGAAAAGACATTATGTGGACATGTGTCTGGAAACGCTTACTTTCCATGTTAGAGCTCATTTTAGTTTCTTCCACCTACGCTCAATGGAGCACGTTATCATGATTTCATACGGGATACTCTACCTGTGCTGCTAGAACATGTGCCTTTGCAAGTACGACACAACATGTGGATCATGCACGATGGAGCTCCTGCACATTTCAGTCGAAGTGTTCGTACGCTTCTCAACAACAGATTCGGTGACCGATGGATTGGTAGAGGCGGACCAATTCCATGGCCTTCAGGCTCTCCTGACCTCAACCCTCTTGACTTTCATTTATGGGGGCGTTTGAAAGCTCTTGTCTACGCAAATCCGGTACCAAATGTAGAGACTCTTCGTGCTCGTATTGTGGACGGCTGTGATAAAATACGCCGTTCTCCAGGGCTGCATCAGCGCATCAGGGATTCCATGCGACGGAGGGTGGATGCATGTATCCTCGCTAACGGAGGACGTTTTGAACATTTCCTGTAACAAAGTGTTTGAAGTCACGCTGGTGCGTTCTGTTGCTGTGTGTTTCCATTCCATGATTAATGTGATTTGAAGATAAGTAATAAAATGAGCTCTAACATGGAAAGTACGCGTTTCCGGACACATGTCCACATAACATATTTTCTTTCTTTGTGTGTGAGGAATGTTTCCTGAAAGTTTGGCCGTACCTTTTTGTAACACCCTGTATCTCTAAGAAACTCCTTTATGTAACAGATGAATTATTTATCGCCAATCTTTTCTGAAGTTATTTGGAAAGTTTGTATTTAACATTTTTAACGTCAGTCATTCAAATGAGAATAAAAATAGTTAACCAAATTTTGTAATAAATTAAATATATTAAAATGATTAAGTTTTTTGATGAATACTAAAATTAACATTTTTCAAGTTAGATTCATCGCTGAACACATTCCGTACATATGTGTACAAAACAGTGTCACTGATGAAACATCCTGGCAGATTAAAACTGTGTGCCGGACCGAGACTCGAACTCAGGACCTTTATCTTTCGCGGGCAAGTGCTCTACCAGTTCACAGGAGAGCTTCTGTAAAGTTTGGAAGGTAGGAGACGATATACTGGCAGAAGTGAAGCTGTGAGGATGGGGCGTGAGTCGTGCTTGGATAGCTCAGATGGTAGAGCACTTGCCCGCGAAAGGCAAAGGTCCCGAGTTCGGCTCTCGGTCCGGCACACAGTTTTAATCTGCCAGGAAGTTTTTCATATCAGCGCACACTCCGCTGCAGAGTGAAAATATCATAGTGTCATTGATGTTATTAAAACTACACTAAATGCGTTATTGCGATTTAGAAATTCTCTGTATCTTATAGTAGATTTAACGGGTGCATCGAATAATCCATTTCTTTAAATGTTTCGACAAAAGTACGCACACTCAGCAAACAGATGGGACACCGAACAGTTCCAAAATTTACCCTTAGCAATTTAATACGCATGGCTCTATTCGAACATTACAGGATTGTTGTTACCAGTCATCTTCATTACGTTAAATTTTCCCAGATGTTGAGCAAGCTGCCATTCGTCATGCAAACTAGGAATTCTGCTCAAGTCATCATGCATCATATTACACATAAAGGCGACACTTTCCTGCCCACTGAAGCGTCATCAGTTAATAGCATCATCATAAGTTAACCCAGTCGTTATAACTGGGCGTCCGTAAAGTGAAACTAAGCGGTAGCAGACGGTAGGGTGTCTGGATGCGAAACGCCACTTGGTGTGGCTGCTGCGACGTCCGGGGGCGGCCAGATGGATGCTCGCGGAAGGGGCCAGGACTGGCGGGTGCGTGTGATCCCCGCCATCCGTCAGGCTGAAGCTGGGGTGCGTGTCCTGCGTGCAGCCGGCGCTGCGTGGGCCAGTTAGCGGCAGATCCGCGCCGGCGAGGCACTGGCATGCGCCGGTGGTTCTCTCGCCGGCTCTCACTCTCTACTACCCCGACATGTTTAGAATTTGTGTATGTGTGTGTGTGTGTGTGTGTGTACATACTAACACATAGTTTTACTATTGGTGTTTGCAATAGATATGACCAACTGTCAAAGTCTAGTGGGGAGGAATCTCTAGTAGCTGTAGGTGTAGGAAGTATGCAGCAGACCTCAGCAGTTACTGTGGCTAGGACAGTTGCAAAGTCTAAGAGAAAGAAGAAGGTTCTGCTGTTAGGTACTTCTCATGGTAGAGGTGTAGGCCCGCAATTGCAGGAAGTGTTTGGGGAGTGAGTACCAGGTCACCAGCATTGTGAAGCCTAATGCGGTATTGACTCAGGTGAGTGTTAACATAGGGGGGCTATGTAGGCATTTTACTAAAGAAGATGACGTAGTGATTGTGGGTGGGGCTGGTAATAGTATTGATAGGGATGGGGAGTATGACATAGATGGTGACCTGGAAAAGATAGCCACTCAGACTGGCAACATGAATGTGCATTTCGTGGATCTTTTTCAGCGTCACGAGCGGCCTCATGTTAATACAGCCGTCAGGCGTAATAACATGAGACTTCGGGGTGCGCTGATGACAGAAAGCATGGGTCACATTTCAGTGGTGTCGGTGGAGTCTATCAGCAGGACGGATTTCACTAGACATGGCCTGCATCTCAACAAGTATGGAAAGGGGAGGTTAGCAAAGCTTATAGGTGACAGCATAGGTGGGGTTGGTGGGATTACTCATGGGAAAATTCCTGTAGTTGTTGGTATTAGAGCTGTACCTTTTTTAGATTGAAGCCAGCTGATAGGTATTCCTGCTTAAGGGAAGTCTCTCCAACAAAGGAACCACTTTCGACAAAGCTTAGGTATCCGATTAATGAGGGAATTAGTATATTTCATCAAAATATACAAGCTATTAGAGATAAAATAAGTGAACTGCTTATAGATGTTGACTCTGAAATTATTGGTATATCTGAACACTTCTTAAAGAAGGAGATAATTCAGAGGCCTTCTTTACCAGGATACAGGTTGGCTGGCAGCTTTTCTAGGAGCTCTATGCGGTGTGAGGGAGTAGCCATGTATGTGAAAAACGGTATCCCATTTGAGGCAATTGATGTTTCAAAGTACTACACTGAAAAGGGGTTTCAATGTTGTACAGGCGTGGTTAAATTTAGTGGAGCTAAACTTCTAACTGCTGTTATTTATAGATCCCCAGACTCCGATTTCACAACATTTTTGTTAAAGCTAGAGAAGGTTCTTGGTTCACTTTATAGGAAATACAAAAAGTTAGTTATATGTGGTGACTTCAATATTAATTGTATAAGTGATTGTGCAAGGAAAAGGATGCTAGTAGACCTCCTTTATTCATATAATCTTATGCAAATCGTATTCTTTCCAACGAGAGTGCAAGGGAACAGTAGAACAACCATAGACAACATTTTTGTTCATTCCTCTTTACTAGAAGGGCATTCTGTTAGCAAAAAGGTGAATGGTCTTTCAGATCATGATGCACAAATTTTAACTCTATAAGATTTTTGTGCTGCAACACTTGTTAAATATAGTCATCGGCAGTTTAGGAAAGCTGATCCAGTTGCTGTAGAGACCTTTGTAAACCTTATCAAGGAACAAGAGTGGCAAGATGTTTATAGTGCTGATACAGTAAACGATAAATATAATGCTTTCCTCAAGACTTTTCTCGTGCTCTTTGAAAGTTGCTTTCCGTTAGAACGTTAAAAACGGGGTACTAGCACAAACCGGCAGCCTGGGTGGCTGACTAGAGGGATAAGAATATCCTGTAGAACAAAGTGGCGATTATATCAAAACGTTACAAACAGTCAAAATCTAAATGCAGCAGCCCATTACAAACAATATTGTAAGGTGCTTAAAACAGTTATCAGGAAGGCAAAACGTATTTGGTATGCAGATAGAATAGCTAAGTCTCAGAATAATATTAAAACCATATGGTCAGTCGTAAAGGAAGTGGCTGGTCTGCAGAGACAGGTCGAGGATATAGAATCAGTGCGTAGTATTTAATAATCACTTTCTGAATTTAGCAGGTGAACTAAATAGAAACCTAGTCACAACATGGAATCATATAGCGCTCGTAGAAAAAAGTCTTCCGAGACTGTTACCTGAAATGCTCCTCCATGATACTGACAAGAGGGAGATTGAGTTAATAATTAAATCACTAAAAACCAAGAACTCTTATGGATATGACGAGGTATCTAGCAGAATACTGAAGTATTGTTCTATGTATGTTAGCCCAGTACTTAGCCAATCTGTAACTAATCCTTTAGGAGTGGTCGGTTTCCTGACCGATTAAAGTACTCGGTAGTGAAGCCACTTTATAAAAAGGGAGACAGGGATAATGTTGACAATTATAGACCTATTTCTATGCCATCGGTGTTTGCTAAAGTTATCGAGAGGATTGTATATACAAGGTTACTGGAGCATTTAAATTCACATAATTTACTGTCAATGTACAGTTTGGTTTTAGAAATGGTTTAACAACTGAAAATGCTATATTCTCTTTTCTCTGTGAGGTTTTGGACGGATTAAATAAAAGGTTGCGAACGCTAGGTGTTTTCTTTGATTTAACGAAGGCGTTTGACTGTGTTGACCACAAAATATTACTGCAGGAGTTGGACCATTATGTAGTAAGGGGAGTAGCTTACAATTGGTTCACCTCTTACTTTAAGAACAGAGAGCAGAAGGTAATTCTCCGCAATATTGAGAGTGGTAGTGTTGTTCAGTCCCAATGGGGCACTGTTAAGTGGGGTGTTCCCCAAGGGTTGGTGCTGGGGCCACTGCTGTTTCTTATTTATATAAATGATATGCCTTCTAGTATTACAGGTGATTCAAAAATATTTCTGTTTGCTGATGACACCAGTTTGTTAGCAAAGGATCTGTGTGTAATATTGAAACAGTATCAAATAATGTAGTTCATGAAATAAGTTCGTGGCTTGTGGAAAATAATTTGATGCTAAATCACAGTAAGACTCAGTTTTTACAGTTTCTAACTCAAAATTCAACAAGAACCGATATTTTGATTAGACAGAACGGAGAGCAGAAGGTAATTCTCCGCAATATTGAGAGTGGTAGTGTTGTTCAGTCCCAATGGGGCACTGTTAAGTGGGGTGTTCCCCAAGGGTTGGTGCTGGGGCCTCTGCTGTTTCTTATTTATGTAAATGATATGCCTTCTAGTATTACAGGTGATTCAAAAATATTTCTGTTTGCTGATGACACCAGCTTGTTAGCAAAGGATCTGTGTGTAATATTGAAACAGTATCAAATAATGTAGTTCATGAAATAAGTTCGTGGCTTGTGGAAAATAATTTGATGCTAAATCACAGTAAGACTCAGTTTTTACAGTTTCTAACTCAAAATTCAACAAGAACCGATATTTTGATTAGACAGAATGGGCTTATTATAAGCGAGACGGAACAGTTCAAGTTTCTAGGCGTTCAGATGGCTAGTAAGCTGTTGTGGAAAGCCCATGTTCAGGATCTTATCCAGAAACTAAATGCTGCTTTATTTACCATTAGAACAGTATCTGAAATAAGTGACAGTTCAACACGAAAAGTAGTCTACTTCACATATTTTCATACGCTTATGTCATATGGTATTATTTTTTGGGGTAATTCTTCTGATTCAAAAACGCTATTTTTGACTCAAAAACCGACTGTTTGAGCTGTGTGTAGTGTAAGTTCGAGAACCTCATGTCGCCCCTATTCAATAGTCTGAGAATTCTGACATTGCCCTCACAGTATCTATTTTGTTTAATGTCGTTTGTTGTTAGCAGTATTAACTTATTCCCAAATGCTAGCAGCTCTCACTCCATTAATACTAGACAGATGTCAAATCTGCATGTGGTATGGAATTCCTTGACTCTTGTGCAGAAAGGAGTGCAGTATTCTGCTGTATCCATTTTCAATAGGCTACCACAATAACTAAAAAATCTTAGCAGTAGCCCAAACACTTTTAAGTCTAAACTGAAGAGTTTCCTCATGGCTCACTCCTTCTATTCTGAAAAATTAAGCAAATTCCAGTGTTACATTGTTGATTTTCTTTATTTAAACTTACGAATTGTCGCCTGAAAATGTTTCTAATTTTTCATTTTATCTGTTTCTAGTATCGTGTTATAATTTCTTGTATTGACTCGTTCCATGACCATGGAGACTTCACCTTAATTTGGTCCCACAGAACAATAAATAAATAAATAAATAAATAAACACTTTCTATCTAAACTGTTTTGCTAGCACTTTTTTTGTATTTCTACATACTACCACCAACCAGCATCACCGTTAATGAGAGATCTTTGCCACATTGTCATTAACATGTTTACCAGATTTGAATCTTTTCCTTCATGTATAACTCATTCTCTATTCTAAGCTCAATGTTCAGAATATTAGCCTCCCCTTAGAAAAACACACTGGACCTTCTGGAAAGTGTTGTGTGGTGTGGAAGCGGTACCTGGCTATCACCTAAAACTTTTCACTAGTTACCACTGCTATCTTTGGTGTTATAACGTAGTAAAATCGCACTCCTTACGCTCCGCTGGTTTCTGAAACGTTAGAAGCTGAACGCTTTTTTTCTGGCGGAGGCATTGTCTTGCTATTGAAAGTTATCAGCGTACGAACAATACTAGTCATGCGTACGTATGTGAGCGGAGAGTAGTTGTTCAGCTTACTTATGGTGCAGTTGCAGCGGCATGCTGCATAAATGGTCTCATGAATTTGCTAAAATACATGATAATAAGTTTAAAGTATTACTTCGGATCATACGGTAAAAGTTGTTTTTTTATTCGGTTTATTCACGGAAGGGTACACAGAAATACTTGTGAAACTTGTGGAGAAACAGCATCATGGTAGTTGGTCAGTAAATTCGGTCATTAGAACATATTGCTACTGGAACACATATGAAACAGCTTCCGTCAATAGTGGTAACCTGTTAAATTAAAGTGAAAATTCAATGGAGCAATGGTTATTTCAGGCTGAATGTGAAATGAGTATGTATGAGCCTAGACATTGTTACGGAGTGTGCTACATGCCAAAAGGCTAATAATGGGAAGTGATATTCATTGATACAGTTGATATTTCTGTGTGACATTCTTTCCTTCTTTAACTGGAGACTTTAATATCCACAAGTACAGTAGTGGAAATCACTGTAATGTCAGGGTTCCACTGAAGTAACAGCACAATGTCTGAATTGTACATATATCGAATTTACAATGAAAGTAGTAGATACATATAAGACATAAACAACCATGACGGAATTACAGTTTCTGTCGTCACACGAATTACAAAATAATGTGTTTACATTCTCTGGACGGAAAAAAGCACTCAGTTTCCTGTTGTGTCATTGCACTGTTAGCATTTTGTCGAAACTTTGTTCTTCCTAATTACCTCCAACATTCTCTTCGGCGTTGACATTGATGAGATTTGTAGCTCTTTCCAATACATTGTTGCACACTTTCTTCGTATTGCTCTTTTCAGCTCACATACGGCCTCAAATTGCCTTCCATTGCGATAAAGACGCCTAACAAGTAATCTACAATGGTTTTCTATGGGTTTCAAATCCGGGCTACGTGCACGCCATGGCTAGACATCGGTATGTTTATCTTCAAACCATTTTTTTTCTAGCAGAACGATACAAAGATGCATTTCGTTGTTGAAACATTAGACTTTCGTCCCCTAAGTTCTCATACACTCCAATCAATTCTGTTTCAGGCATCTCAGTGTACATGGAGCTCATCCTAGTGTTGCCCCAACCAATGCGTGATTTTCAGGTGCCTTTAGTGAAGAAGACTGCCTAAATCATGACACTTTTCTCCACCAAAACTTCTCTTCGTTCTTATCAGGAGCTCTGTTATCAAATCATTTCAATAGCACTGAAATCGCTCCTAACAATCTAAACCAAATTACTTCTCATCCCTGAAGATCACTTTATTACTTTCTGAAGTCCACGACGTATGTTTCTCAACAAACTCTAAACTAGCCTGTTTTTGTTTCGGTGTTAATGCGCGTTTCTGCAGTCGTTTCTTGATTGAAACATGTTAGCTATGTGATAGAATTTGTTGTACACGTCTGGCAATTACTGGCAGCTATAAATCAGCAACAAGTTGAGAAGAATAGCGGTTTGTGGGCCTTGATTTACGGAAAAGTGACCCCTTCTATACTTCAGATAATTTTCTAGTTTGCCCATATTTTCCGTTCTGTCCATATCGTGCTCCCAGTCTAATAAAATTATCAGTCACTGTATTTGACCAGTTCATTTTCTTGGCGGCTTGTCGATTGCAGAGTCCCATTTCTTTCTACATACAGATTTTTGCTTTTTCATCACTTGATACCTGTTTTGCGCGGAGCATTGTAAAAATCGTGGTTTTCTTCCCAAAATTCGCTGCTACTAATGGTGTGTATTTCCTGTCTGCAGTAAGGGCAGAGCCGAATCGCTTTATACCGAGTTCCACCCTCCACCACCTGAATCGTTGATGTCCTGTTACATACTGATATCAAATTCGACACCATTTGACGCCATTTGTCGGTATACTGGATTCCACAACTATTCCAAATGACAGTGTTAATTTTCCTGCATATATCTATCCCTTTATACAGATTTTCATGCGTTCGCATTAGCCTACATTCTCACTTTTATTCACTAACGAAGTGTATTTTCTCTTCAAGGCCTCCATGCTCGAGACCAACAGCCGCAAAATTAATAAACAAATTACGTTAGAGGAGCTTTACACAGTAAGGCGATGTTTATTCGCATTCGCAAGTCACTTAAAGGGCATCGGTGCAGTAAAATGAGGTGACGTGGTGACGTCATCGAATTGCAAAGCTATAAAACACACCATAGGAATACTAGTCATGAAAAGGTGCTGACCAACAGGTACCTGAGTCGAGTGACACGCCTTGTGTATGGCAAACGGTTTCAAACCCAACAAGCAATGCTATCAGCAATGCAGGTCCTTCACAGCAAGCTCACAAACGAACTTTGCGACGGTAACTGCATGACATGGGGATTTGTAGTCGGGGACCTCGCAAAATGATATTGTTCACAGCATTACATAAAGAAATATGCCATCAGTAACTCAGAAAGCTCATAAACTGGGCAGAATTTGACTGGAGAGATGTTGTGTGCTCCGAGGGGTCGCAGTTTTGTCTGGTTTTTTTTTTTTTTTTTTTTTTTTTTTTTTTTTTTTTTTTTTTTTTTTTTTTTTTTTAATAACGCAATGAGTCGAAGGCACAAGCGGCTAAATGAGGCGTTTAACCTACAGTATATGGAGGTTTCATTTCGGTCTGCAAATGGTCCTGCCAGGTTTTGGGGACGTTTAATGTTCTGTGACTTCGGTCTACTCATTCAGGATACCGTGAACACGAGGAGAATAATTTTCATCTCAGTATTCTTGGTGCCCACACGCTCCAATTTCTTCTACTTGTTCACGACGGGTACACTGTGAACATTCCTTTCTTCCAAGGTGACAACACACAATTGCAGCTGCCTGCTTTTCCGAAAGCTCAGGGACTCTGTTGTATCTCCACCGATCCGTAATTAAATATCCGCCAACTGAGGTACTCGCACAACTGAAGTACAAGTAGTACTTTAACAAAATTTGAAAATTTATTTGACACTTTGCAAACTTCCAGACAAGATATTTATGTTAACTTAAGCACGCACTTACCGTGTTTTTATGGGAAGTACTAACTAATCAGAACTCCAAGCTTAACGAAACCACTACGGCAAGACGCTATACGTGCCTTCTCAAGTCTGCAGCACCACACTAGTTTAGAAACAAAAGCAGTTTTGAAAATCGCGACACTGCCTCGGTGCACTTGTCTAAGGTCGTTGAAGCACAATCACGTCACACTCTAACGAGAAAACTGTGAGCAAATGAGTAACAGTGCCCTAAGCACCACGTCGCCTAGCAAAGTCGAAGTCCTGAAATGAGCAGTGTGACGATCCTCTTATACAGCCGAGAGCGACCGCTGGACTGAAGAAGAACTTGATGTACTCAGTGTCCTGCCGAGTCCGCTCGCTTCGACGGATCTGGCTCACTATTGGTAGTGCGTCGGCCTAGCAGTCAGTGGGTGGCAGTATACAAGGAGAATTGTCTGCAGCATGTGGTCTTATGGAAGGGAATAGTTCTGCGCGGCCAGCGACCTCTCTTGGCGCCACTAGTGCCATCTGCTGGCCTCGCGCTGGTGCTGTGACAGACTGGCGCTGGAGGCGAGCTTCCACTGCGCTTCGCTGTAAAGGTTCTGTCGAAGGAAGACGAGCTGGCAGTGATGCTGGTAGATGATGGTGCTAGCTTTCATTACCACCACAGCAGTCTTCTCCCATCAGCAAAGAAGCGAGGTGGAGGCAGGTGTCGGAATCCTCGACAGTGTAATTGTACTCTGCGTCAGGCAATGGGGACTGGGCTGGGGTCCACATTCACTGCGGTCGGATATGACGCCCAGAATCTAACCACAAGTGGTTGGACAACCAAGAACGATGGCCCCAAGATGTCAGAAGCCGTTAGAGGGTCTGCAGACCTTTGTGAATCCGTAACACAGAACAGTGTTTGTGGCTCATGAAGTGGCGTGGATCCATGGCATAGTCGAACTTGGTTGATGTTTCTATGGCAGCTGACAGACTCAGCAACAGCACTTTCAGCATGGCGCGACTGATTGGAGTTGGGTAGTGGACATCCTCTGGCGAACCTGACAGCCCAGATGGGATCCCATGGAGAAAAATGCTGCTGTCAGACACTCTGACGGGGGAGGGGGGTTGGGTCCTCTGACAGACGGGTAAGAGACAGATGGAGACATGAGGGTGGCTGTTCAATCCCCCAGGTGGAGACGAATCATTATGAGGAGAGGTTTTGTATAATGATAGAAATAAGATGAGGGTATGGTTCACTGAGTAGTGATGGTTCAACAAGATCGTTTGAGTTTTGAAAGTACAAACGAAATGCCAGATGAGGTTGGTGGAGGTCAGGTGAGAGGGAATCATGTGGATGAGTGCGTTGCCATTGGAGGCGCCAAAGAAATTAAATTCTGTAGACCCTCAAGTGCATGCAGTTGTGCAAAGATTCAGATGATTTGAGAAATGATTGCAGATAGCATACTGAAGAAGAAATGAAAGTAGCTACTGGCATCGACTGCGATCAACCAGGAAGAACCCAGAAAAGGGCCAGCAAAATGGTGAAGTTCATACAAAGGGGAATATATACTACACCAAGGAAAGGATCAACAGGCTACTGATGCCTTTCTGTTTTGACAGGTGGTGAAGGAGGCAAATACCTTTGAGATGAAACTTCCTTTGAGATGGTAGTCTTCAGCCTACACCAGTAGACATGTTCTCTTGGAAACCATTTGGTAAGGACGACTCCCCAACAGTGCTCTTAGAGGAGGTCCAGGATGCACCTGTGGAGGGAACTGGATATCACCATGCAGATACCCCCATCATCTCCTTGCAGAAACAGGCCATTCCAAAGGGTGGACAGCTCATGGCGGTTAAACCAGTATGCCTTCACATCAGGCTATATGAGATGTTTCTGAACCTGTGGTTACCCATGTTGGATGAGATGGGGGACCTCCCAGAGCACCATGTCTTTGGTAGTGTGCTGGCTGGTGAGCTGTGCATCAATGGTTAGCTGTCCAAGGCATCTGCAGCTGTGCACTCGGTATGAAAACAGACTTCAGGAAGTCTATGTCCTGACCTACAGGAAGACGTTTGCATCGTGTGAGACCCAACATTGTAGGTGGTGCATTGTCTTGGTGAGGATCATATTCTGTTAGGCAGCTGGTCAGAACAGGACCTGCTTCAAAGCATGAAAAGCTTTCTCAAAAGAGGGTATCCACTTCCATGTGATGTTGGCTCTGAGCACTATGGGACTTAATTCCATGTGATGTTCTTCCAGAGTAATGCTTCCACTGTAGCGGCAACGTGCAGGATTAACTGTCGATAATAATTGGGTTGCCCGAGAACTGACCTTAACTGAGACGTGCCCAGGAGGCTGGCTATTTTTGCATGCCTGTGTAGTGTGGGGTGGCCCTGATGCCGCTTGCACTGCATATGTGTCCCAAGGATTTTTTAGGTTAAACCGAAGGCTGGCCTTGGCAAAGATGGTGAATAATGCGCCTAAACACTTTTCCAGGTGTGAACCGTCTTTGCGTGCCATGATAATATCATCCAAGTAGTTTGCTTTCTCTGGGACATCACGGATGATCTTCTCCATGTATTTTTGAAAAAGCACCAGAGCCCATGTGATGCCAAACGGGAGGCAGCTATTTTGGAATGATCCATATGGGGTGTTTAGCATGTAGGCTTTCTGAGATTCTGCAGCCAATGTAAGCTGTAAGTATGCATCATGCAAGTCTGCCTTTGCAAACGCATTGTCCCCAGCCAGACGCTCCACAATATCTTCTAGCTTCGGTATTAGATAAACATCCACCATTACCGGTGCACTATCAGTAGCTTTAAAACCGCGACAGCTGCGCAGAGCCGGCAAAACTAGACTACACTGAGGCATGTGTTGATGGTCGGTTCCATACCACTTGTCCAGAAGGAGTTTTAATAAATACGCGTGGTAATGGAACGTAAGTCCGATGCGAAATAGTACAGTGCCTTTGTGAAACCACAGCCAACATGAAAGAACCGAGTTACCAGGGGCTCAAAAGGCAATGGGCAAAAACCAAGGACTGCAACCACCGTATCGAACCAAAACACGGGAGGGACGCTACAGAGACCCAAACAACTCAAGAGGTGGCAGAGAGACGCAAAGGTTAAACTAAACAGGTCCCCAACCTAGGTCAACCCCGGGAAAGACAGCAACTTGCACATTTCAAGGGTGGAGTTTAAGTATACACACACACACACACACACTACTTCGAAGATGTAAGGAAAAACACTAGGAGGGCCTTCAGTTTAACTGAATAAATATGAAACAATTGTCACCAAGACGATACTACCCATGCTCGTTCTTTTTGGAATTCAGTTATTCCATCAGTCAGAGTTCTGTAACTAGGATCAAAATTCGTGTCCGGGGTCACAGCGCTACAGCCACTCTACCGAATACCATAAGTCACAGAAAATCACTAAGTAGTGGAAAACACCAGGGCAAATGATGATCCCTTTCGACTGAATACAAACGCCTGTGGGCCTCTCGTTCTGAAACCATACGGGGACTCCTACTGTGCGTTCTGGCAGCGGCGTGCTAACTCCCGCTGCCACTTCCGTCAAGCCAGGGCTGGTCCACTCCACAGCCTCGAATCCGTCGCTCCGTTCGCCGCACTGCCGATCGCGCTGTTTCACGTCCACTGTCGCTGAAATCGAGCTGCCACTGTTGAGGCAAACGCCTGCACCAGAACACCAACATCTCTGAATCGAACAAACAAAGGACAGACAGACCCCGGGATCTTGTAGGAAGCTGAGCTGCATGACTCATTATTAATACATAACCCTTTGTTATCTAATTTTTCGCATGTTTATGGACTATCTGAGTTGCTTTTATGGTCGATGTCCTCTTTATAGTACCGTTTCTCGAAATCTAGTTATTTTACATTTGTTTCTGTTGTCATTGAAAAATAACAAATTTATCACAACTTTCGTGTGTGTAGAAATTATAAATTAATAACATTATCCATATTATGGATGTGCAAATTGTCTACCCCTTAATGCCAATTTGTTTTACGATTCGATAACAACACGATAAATAACTAAGTTTCATTGTTGTTACGTACTTCAGTACGAAAAATAATTTGATGCAGTTCTCCGTGCAAGTCCATTCTGAGTAAACCAATTCACCTTTGCATAATTACAACAACCTCCATATATTTTCAGCTGCTTACTTTAGTAAAGCCTTGATCTCCTTCTGTATGTGATACCCCTCGCACTTACATACACTGTTAAAACTAATAATTGTGATTCAACGTTTCTTCTATCAACAGACCCCTTCTTTTAGTGGTGCTGAAACACGCCTTTTCCCCAGTTCGCTTCAGTACCTCTTCATTAGTTTATCTACCCATCAGATCATCAGCATTCTTCTGGAACATTACATTTAAAACCTGCCATTCTCTTGTCGTCTGTTCTGCAATAGTGCACTTTTCACTTCAGTGCAGGGTTGCATTCCTGACAGATACTTCCGGAATAAGTTCAAAATGATTCAAATGGTTCTGAGCACTATAGGACTTAACATCTGAGGTCATCGGTCTCCTAGAACTTAGAACTACTTAAACCTAACTAACCTGAGGACATCACACTCATCCATGCCCGAGGCAGGATTCAAACCTGCGACCGTAGCAGTAGCGCGGTTCCGGACTGAAGGGCCTAGAACTGCTCAGCCACCGCAGCCGGCTCCGGAATAGGCATCGTAACACTTAAATTTGCATTGGACCTTAAAATATTGCTCTTCTCGCAGAAACATTTTGTTGCTATTGCAAGCTTTCCGTCAGCATCTCAGGATTAAAATTTACTACACTAAGCCCCGTTTCATGAGAAACCAACTTTTATCATGCCACTTAATACGGTTCCAAAAGAGTTGATGAGTTCCATTCAGTCTTTTCCTCATTGCAGGCGAGACGATCGTGGTGTGGTTCTGCCTCGACTACCTGGCAGACTTCCTGTACCTGGCCGACATCGTGTTCCACTTCCGAACGGGTTACCTCGAGGACGGCGTGCTGCAGACGGACTCGACCAAGCTGCGCCACCACTACATGAACTCCACCACGTTCTACATCGACTGCCTGTGCCTGCTGCCGCTCGACTTCCTCTACCTTTCGATCGGCTTCAACTCCATCCTGCGGTCGTTCCGCCTCGTCAAGATCTACCGCTTCTGGGCCTTCATGGACCGCACCGAGCGGCACACCAACTACCCGAACCTGTTCCGGTCCACCAGCCTCATCCACTACCTGCTGGTGATCTTCCACTGGAACGGCTGCCTGTACCACATCATCCAGAAGAACAACGGCTTCGGCAGCAAGAACTGGGTGTACAACGACAGCGAGAGCGCCGACGTGGTGAAGCAGTACCTGCAGAGCTACTACTGGTGCACGCTGGCGCTGACCACCATCGGCGACCTGCCGAGGCCGCGCAGCACCGGCGAGTACGTCTTCGTGATCGCGCAGCTGCTGTTCGGCCTGCTGCTGTTCGCCACCGTGCTCGGACACGTCGCCAACATCGTCACCAGCGTCAGCTCCGCGCGCAAGGAGTTCCAGGGTGAGTACCTCTGCTCTGCACTCTCTCTCCGTAGCCTCCAGTTTCCTCCATTGCTTAGCGATCGCTGGTGCGTAAAATGTGACTTTTTCTGTTGGCGGTAACTACTTCATATTTATTGATTGTTTGGGTAGGTTATATCCTTTTTGAGTCTGGACCATCTATTGCGCCATAAACTGATTTTCAAGTCATTGCAGGTTCATCATCAGATATAGGTGTTACAGGAACCTTATTCTTTGGAATACATGATGACTAACTGAAAACCTCAGCTGCCGACAGGTGTTGTTGATATACCTCGATGTGGACAGCTGAAAATGTGTGCCCCGACCGGGAGAACAAGTTACTGTCTTCGTATATATAGTTAAAGGCTACCCAGCCAGTCACCTTCGTCTGTGCGAATGCGCACAGGTTGCCCAAACTCTTACGGGAATTGCCAAAGCGTGCGCGATTAATGAGTGGGTGGGCAAATGTCTATAAGGTACAATACATATGTAGAATTGTGGACAGTTGGGAATGTGAGGCTCACGGGAAGCGTGCAAGAGATAAGTCCCTGCAGTCGCGCTATTCATCTGTGTCCTCGGTGGCTCAGATGGACAGAGCGTCTGCCATGTAAGCAGGAGATCCCGGGTTTGGGTCCCGGTCGGGGCACACATTTTCATCTGTCCACATCGAGGTATATCAACAACACCTGTCGGCAGCTGAGGTTTTCAGTCAGTCATCATTTATTCCAGGGAAAAGCTGCACGGTCATCAACAGTAACTGTTCTTTCGAGAACAAGTTACTGTCTTCGCTTATTCTTTGGACCACTTGATACTAGACGCTAGCACCGTGGTTCTGGAGAAATAACTAAAATTCGGGCATAAGTTACCGTAATGTTTCCGAAACGAAAAGATCGTTACGTTTAAATTACATTTAACTGACTCGTGGTATCCATATCAAATTAAATCCGATAACGTACATTATAGCCAGCTTAGACACACAGAAAAACACACACACAAACACACACACACACACACACACACACACACATAAACACACACATAGTATTCAGGTGTACTTTATTTCACAGGAAACAAACACTGAAAGTAAGTAAAACGATTATGAAGATGCTGTTAGTTACCACACTTTATGTCGGATGCCCCAGCAGCAGGAAAATTTCTGTGATTGTTTCTAAATTTCTCACACACGTGCTGTTTAATATAATAAACGTTGTTTAACATACGAGGGTTGGAATTTTAATAGTGCCAACTATTTATTTACAGCTCGTACAAAACAGAGAAGTGTTTCAAAGTTTTACTGACCTTCATTGTAGTCATAGCATTGTGTTTAACCCATTGCCAGCGATATAGAAGTCGTGGGATACTCTCAGCAGTGCCAGTTGTGCTGACAGTTCGAGCGGCGTGGTCTATTGCCCGACGAATTTGTAGCAGTTCTGAAGCGAATGCCGTGAAGTGTATCCTTCAGTTTAGAAATGGAGTTGAACTTATGAGGGCTTAAGTCAGAGGAGTACAGTAGATAGTATAGCAGTCAGCAGCCCCATCAGTCAAACAAATCAGTAACAGCTTGCACTGGACGTGCTTGAGCATTGTCTTGCAAAATGATGGTCAGGTCCGGCAGAAAGTGTCATCACTTCTTTATTTATGCTGTTCATTTTTGGAACACAACCTACGACCAGCTTAGAGATAGAAGTGATGACACTTTCTGCAGGACCTGACCATCATTTTGCAGAACAATGCTCAAGCACGTACAGTGCAAGCTGTTACTGATTTGTTTGACTGATGGGGCTGCTAAGTGCTATACCGCCTACTGCACTTCCCTGACTTAAACCCTCGTGAGTTCAACTCAATTTCTAAACTGAAGGAAACACTTCATGGCATTCGCTTCAGAACTGCTACAAGTTCGTCGGGCAATAGACCACGCCTCTCGAACTGTCAACACAACTGGCACTGCTGAGAGTATCCTACGGCTTCCATATCGCTGTCAACGGGTTATACACAATGCTGGTGACTACTCTGAAGGTCAGTAAAACTTTGAAACAAGTATGTATTTTGTAAGAGCTGTAAATAAATACTTGCCACTATTAATGATCCAACTGTAACCTCTGCGCGACACAGTGCTCGTTAAAGCCTATACTTCCGATGGGAACCCAGTAGACTCATGATATAAGGTGTTCATGACATTCTCAAATTCCGATATAAATCTGCCCCAGACTCTAAATCATGTCCCTTCCTGTTTTTTCCACAACGCACCTTGGTCGACTGTGACATCGTCCCAAGATACGCTCCTGACCTGTGAACCTTTTATATCTGGTGGCTTTCTCGGTTTCTGGAGTTCAAAGTCTTTACTCACTTGAACTCTTTGCAAAATAGACACTGGGTCGTCCGGTGGCTCCTTTTTTCTGTGTTCAGTCTCAATATCTGGGTTTTGTTTTGAAACTTCGTCACCAGTAGGTAAAATACCGCATGTAGCTGTATTCCCATTATTTTCACTAGTACTGAAATACCCGTCATCTGAACTATTGTCATAATCCGGCCATTCTGGATCGCTTTCAGGTCCTAACATAAAAGCTTTTCTGAGACAGGCACTAAGTTCTTCCTCTGCATTGACGTCAGGCTTTGATTTTAACCCAATATCCTCTTTTGGCAAAACGACCTCATTATCAGCTTTACTCACATCCACTGTTACTTCATATTTAGTGTAATCCTCGTGAACTTCGGTTACTCGTAGGTAATTACCTGCCCCTTCCCCACGGTGACTTTCGGTAACAGGTTGTACTCTTGGCGGATCGTTAACAGAAGTTACTTCATCGTTGATGCTTAGGATTTCATCCTCTAATTCCTTCCTCTCTTTAACCATCGTCCTATCGGCAGTACGCGTACTTTGCGCAGCGCTATTTACTCCCTTCTCGTCATCTTATCGACGTCCCTACTATTTCCTTTTTCACTAATTAAACTCCTTGCCTCATATTCCATCTTAAAATCCTCCCACTCACATTGCTTGAGGCCCTTGTACAGATCGTCGATCTGCACACGCCAATCAGTTACTTCGGCTAATTTATTCTCCCCATTTGCTTCATTGCTAACACTGCTAACCGCACCTCTCTGTGTATCCACTGTTCCATCTACTATTTCCTTCGCCACGGAATTACCACTCGTAATGTATTCACCAGCACTTACGGCAATGTTCGTACCTAATTCTGCCGCCTTGCTAGCTGCTTCTCTCTGAACAGCTGGTCTGCTGAGCTGGGCCGTTGCACTCTGATGCTCCACTCGCCTGTTAACATGTAGCGCACTGCGCGGCAAAGATGAATCATCTGCGCACGCACCTGACGCTTGTTTCGCAACAACACGCTGCGTCCTGTCCCTAAGCTGTCTCATAACTTTACTGTCAGTCTGGTAACGTTTCTTATATCGGGGCCAGTATGTACTGTCCGCTTCCGTTTGGCCCACAACGTTCGCGGAAATCAGTTTCCCGTGTCGTTATTATTTTGCGCGGTGTACCCTCTACCGCGACCTGGATAAACCCCTCTTCCTCTTCCTCCGCCTCTACCTCTCTGTATCATGTTGACGCGAAAACCATCACCGTCATTCCTCTCGTTATTATTGGGGTTATTCCTGTTATTAAAATTCGGATAATTGGCACAACTTTCGCACCAGTGGTCTTCGTCTTCGACCTTTCGAGAAACGCTTGGAAGCTGTGATGATTGCTTCCCACATATCTCTTCGAATCTTCTGGAAGCTTTTTATATAGCTCCCATACGATTTCAGAGTCAGATCTTCTCCCTCTTAAATGTGACAACTTTCGGTACCAATAATCGCAGAAATCTTTCAAAGAATTCCTGCCCCTGTTACCATGAAGTTTTGCCATGATAAACTCGCGCCACAAATGATCCTGTTTTTGTTCGGACCAGTATTCTTCCGCAAACTTTTGTTTAAGCTCTTCGAACGTCATTAGTTCGGTATTCAAGTTAATTCCCCAGCGCTTAGCATCACCTGCCAAGGCGCTAATTACTACGTTTATCTTCTCCTGACCAGATAAGTGTTGAGGAAACGTTCTCTCGTAATTTTTGATGAAATCCAACGGAAGCCATCCGTTATGTTTCTTGGTGGGATCGAAGCGTTCCTCACCTTCAAACGGCTTCGTAAGTGGCGTGCCATTACAGACCATGCCAGGCCTATCGTTGATTTTACTCCCGAGATCGAAAATTTTGCCTTGAATTTTCGATGTGTTTTGTTCACACTTTTGTGCACATCCGGTAACTTTTTCGCGTAAATTTCTTTCAGTATCTTCAACTGCCTTTTTCAACTGTGAGATTCCATGTTGTCATTCGTTTATGATCTCAGTTATAAGACCGAAAACTTTCTCGTCTACTTTTGTTTCAACTAGAGGCTCTACTTTCTCTTGGATGTTGAGAATTTCAACATCAAACCTACTGTTAATGTTGTCAATTTCCCCCTGCATAGTATTCATATTTTTATTAATTGTGTCGGTTTCAGATTTCATAGTATTTATTGCAGAACTTAAATTATCCACTTTTTGTTCTATCTGTTCGATTTGTTTACTAATTTTAATTCCTTGTTCTTCGATCTGTGCTTTAAGCTGACCATTCTGTGTTTTGAGCTGAACATCGACATGTGTTCTGAGCTGATCAACATGTGTTTTAAGCTGCTCGTCAATGTGTGTTTGAAGCTGATCATTCTGTCCTGCAATTTGTTTGGTTAATCGTTCAAATAAGTCGTTCATGCTTAAAATTTTCATCTTGTTTTGTTCTACGGAATCGGTGTGCTCCGATCCTACTTCAAAATTTTCTTTCGGTTCTTTCTATATCTGTGGTGAATCAAACATGTCAGTGGATTCGTTCACATACCCACTATCATCTACAAAGTCATCCTCTACTTCCTGTTTTATTCCTTGCTGTGTTCGAGGCGATCTTGACATTTCAATCTGTTCGTTAACATGTTCGTGGTATTGTATGTACGCCAATTGTCTACCGCCAGCGCAATCTGTTATCTGGCCGCGTAAACTCCTGTCATTGCCAGCCGCATCTTCCATTACACTCGGCACATCTACTGTGTCTACGTTCTTGTCCATACTGAACGCAAATTACACCTCACTACCGTACTTGACGTTCGCTGCTATTTACATCACTAAATATTATTGCCATTCGTGCCACGGAACATCCACTGTTCGGTATTCACGTTAATTTGTGACCAACAACAACTGGATGTCCTGTCACGGTCGCCACTTGTAACCTCCGCGTGACACAGTACTCGTTAAAGCCTGTACTATGGTAAGTGAGCGAGGTTCACGTTATGAGAAAGAATTTTTGTATAGATATCGACTGTGTGTACCTGAATGGTGGCAAATCAGACTTACAACCACTCTGTAATAACAATGATCCGTCAAGCAAGTTCGAAATGCAATTAAGCGTCAGGATGGACCAAAAGCAACACTGAAGATGCTACCAATTTAATAATAATACGGTCGCCAGCCTAATTAGGCATTAACTGAGTTTCTTCCCTGTACAAGTTGGTAGATATTCATGCAAAACAACAAGTAGTAACACAGCATAGTATAGTAGAATTTTAGAACCAGGAAATCTATTGAACTGATAGTTTCACGTTCTGTACTGATATGGAAAAACCATGAATACATAACACTACACTATAATGTACACTACAAAACTTATTACTGTCTATTAATCTGATTAAAATCGGGCATAGGTTACCCTAGAAATAGCACTTTCGTGACACACACAAAATGTCAATTTTGTTAAAGATAAAACATTGTTAAATTTTGACTTTTATATTGACTTTCACTTTTGCTGGTCAAACCAATTTAGAACACTTCAGAATTCAAATGAATAAAAAGGGGGGGGGCGGGGGAGGACCTTGAAACTGTTATGTTCACTGTATAAAAAAACTGATTACTGAATTTATTATGCGTTCAAGATTTCCAGTATATACGTTACTACTCTTCTCATCTTATTTACTGCTCATTTAAATACCTTTATATCTGTCTCGAAATAATTAAACTTCATTACTATATCAATATTAAAGTTATCAAAAATGGTTCTGAGCACTATGGGACTTAACATCTATGGTCATCAGTCCCCTAGAACTTAGAACTACTTAAACCTAACTAACCTAAGGACAACACACAACACCCAGCCATCACGATTAAAGTTATCTTTCAACTTCGTTAGACCTTCATTATTCATTTACTGGTTCATTAACAAAACACTTCTTTAAACACCATTCTAACATAGCAAGGTCTGCAAATAATTATTATTAACACAAAATTCAATTTTTCGTTTCGGGACACTCGTATTGCACAATATTTGGAAAGGACCCTGTCTAGGTTAGTTGTGAGGATAATTAAATGATGGGAAAGTTCTGATCCATACGAATACAGTATTAAAAGTTTCAGCCTGCTAGTATCGATGCGGCGGTTGGCGGGCGGCGAGATAGCGAAGCACGGAGCACACATACAACCACAGCTATGGCTCTTGACGTATCGGCACTTTAATTCTTCTTAGCGTCGCAGTACTTTTCCATTTAGTGCCTATGGAATTTTGCCATGCTGTGTGGGCGTTGGAACAGCATACCTGAGGCTCAGTGAAGCTATGTCATCCAGGAGAGCCTCCTCGATCCAGAAGGTGTTGCTCAAACCGGTGCCAAACTCCAACTACTACTGCTGAGCCCGTTGTGCCGTGCAGTGCCCGCGTGCGTTTTCCCGCGCTCGCCTGCCACCCACCTTTTACCGCTCCCTGACAGGCCGGGTATTCGCCCGAGGTTTTGCATTCTACATATCCTAACACATTGCCCACGTATGGACCAGACGCACAGTTACAATTTTAAACATCTTACAACAGTCTCAACATTTGTTACTTTTCAATTCTATTACAATATTACTTGACATTTGACATAAACGTTAATATTCACACTGAAACTTGTTTACAGTTTTCTTAACATAATGACATGAAACAAAAAAGAAATGAAGTCAGAACATCAATTACACAAGTTTATCCAAAATCAGTAGAAAAAAATTACTTATATGTACAATAGTACAGCGTCGTTGTTGTTGCACAACCCTCGTATTAAAGGGAAAGCTGTGGTGATACAAATGAAGTACGGCTTACCATGATAACCTTACGACGAAAGACAATCTTAACTTCGTTTTCTTCTTCCAAGGGTTCAAATGTGGTATCCTGCCCACTCGTGTAATATAGGGTGCCTGGGATGCTGCTTTCTCGGATAGCTAAACAACATTCAAGCAAATCTTACTAATGCAGTTTATTACAGTAAATTGAATTGAGAATACTCAACTTCGCCTTTTCACACACAGGTGTCGAAAGCAATTGCCGACGTGCAAATAATCAATGTCCTTCGCTGTATACAATTTCCATGCAAGCAATTAACATAAGGCACAAGTCTCAGCTAAACAGTTAGGGTGGAAGCTCGCCTTCTAGCGCGGCTCTTCTAGTGCCGCCGAGCTTCGCTGCAGCGGCGGTTGTATTCTCTTTGGATAGAGGCCGCTCCTGCCGTGGTGTTGTCCTAGTCAGCATTCTATTGCCTGACGTCACCTCACAGCCTTCTCTGCTTCAACGTTTCGGGCCGACGTGCCGGCGCTTGATGTTACGCCAGAACATGAAGGATCTGTTTGAGTTGAACCAACCGAACTTATTTTTTTTTTCATTAGTCCCAACGCTTGTCATTCATAACGTAAAATGTGTTCCTCTTCATTCAAATAAGCTTATGTTCGTTTTATGTACTGTACCTGGGATGTTTACTTGTGGACCACCTGTGACGGACACATCACTGGGAGCGGAACTCCAGAACTGTCGTAGTTGTTGATTACTCAGGAGGGAGATTAAGTACCGAATTCTGTTACTTCGGTAGCTCCACATTGGGTGGATCATGCTTTCGTAGTGGAAGATGTGTCACACCAGATGGAAAATCTGACTCCCTGGCAGTGGTTTACAGCCTGTTCAATACTTTCGATTCCTTGTTCGACCACTTCCCCATTCACCATTCACCATTCAGTGGCCTCGACTACTCAACGCCGCTTTCTCTTTAATTTTGTAATCACTGAAATAAAATCATCTAAGAGGGCCACCTGCAAGAATTGGCAATCCTATGGAGTGCAGAAGTTTCTGCAGGACATATCGCCTTCCACTTGAGCTGTTCTGGTGATGTGTATGTTCGTGGTAAAAGACACGCAATATAAGAACTAAGCCAAGATATCAGGTAATGTCCTTTCTGTATTTACTGTAACTATATTTGCCAATAGTCGCTTTCATTGTTCTTTCGATGACTTAGTGAACGTTGCATATTGAAAGGTACCGAAGAGTGTTGGTTGAGCTTTAGAAAATGCAGCATAATAAGGAAAATGAGTTCTTAACATTTGGTACATTTTGTTTCTTTGGATTGAATGTAGTGGTCAAGCCAGTGGAAGCAGCTCGAAACATTTTTATAGTGTACTGGTTGAGTGGCATCAAAGAAATCAAATCGAAAAGCAATAGGTTTTGATAATGACGCTTTTGACCTTTACCACTATAGTCCACTACAGTGTGCCCGTTAATTGGCAAATGTAATGAACTGCAAAAATTTAAAATTTGTACGAACTTTGCATTCAGTCTGGAATGTTGGAGAAAAAAGAAAAAGAAAACGATTAGGGATAAAAGTCCTGTAGGGGACAACGTCATTAGACACGAAACAGAAGCTCGGATTGCGATGGTTGGGTAACGAAATCGGATGTATCCTTTCAACGATAAGACTCAAGCATTTACCTTAATTACCTTGAGTAAATCTGAAAAAAATGCCCAGAATAGAATTTTACACCAATATGTCAAACTGATAAACACAAACTATTGGGTGAGCACTGGCAAAAACATCTTAAATAAAGGCCGGTGTCAGTCCACAAAACGCAATGTCAGTTTCTTTCTTATTTTTGTCTGCTTTGATATCCAAAACACGATAATAATGTTTCCAGCTCCTTCCACTGGCGTGACCCCTCCACTCAATCCAGATAAACAAAATGTACCAAATGTTAAGGACTTATTTTCGTTATTACGCTGCATTTTCTAACGCTTAACCAACACTCTTTAGTACCTTTCAATATGCAACGTTCAGTGAGTCAACGAAAGAACATAGAAAATGACTAGTGGCAAGTATACTTACAATAAATATTGAAAGTATAGTACCCAGTATCTTGGCTTCGTTCTTATACTGTGTGTCTTATGGAACAGGCTGTAATCCGCTCCCAGGGAGTCAGATTTCTCATATAGTGGGACGCAGCCTCCATTAGGAAAACATGATTCACTAATGTGGAGCTAAAGATGTAACAGAATTCGATACTTAATCTCTCTTGAGTAACCAACAACGACGAAAAGTCTGGAGTTGCGCTCCCAGTGATTTGTCCATCACAGGTGGTCCACAAGTACACAGCCCCGGTACAGTACATAAAACAAACATAAGCGTCTTTGAATGAAGAGGAACACATGTTAAGTTATTTATGACAAGCCTTGGGAATCATGAACAAAAATAAGCTCGGTTTGTTGAACTAAAGCATACCCTTCAACCCTTGGAAAGAGAAAACTAAGTTTATGGTTCAGAGCTATCTTAATTAAAGAAAGTCGAAATAAAAAAAAACAGTCCAACTGTCTTGTAAGAAGGAGAAGAAAGTACTGTACTAAGCCTTGGCACACTCTTAACTTAAGTTCTTAATACACTACACTGGCTAAGTAGACTCCTTAGCTCACTTGGTACTTATGAAGTCTGTTCAAAGTTCACAATAGTTTTAGGAAAAGGGCGAGGTCTGACAGAAAATCTAAACGTCTCAAACGTAAAAACAAAGTCCTTCAAGGAACAGTTAGAGTCTAGGTTTCAAATAATAATTTTCTAACTCAGCGGAGGCCGAACTACCGGCGATCACAGAAATATTACGAATACAATAATCACTCCTGACGACGGAGCCACGTCTTCTTTAATGGCACCACGCTGCAGGATCCAGGTCGAGATGGCTGGTTCGAACGTTGATTTCAGTGTAGTGGCGACCCCTCAGTGCCTGACTGGAAATGCATGAGCATTCGCCGGCAGGCACGGGAAGCGTGCTCGGAGGGAACTGAATCCCCAGGGTCCTTGCGCCCGCGGCAGAGTACGTTCGGTCTTACTTCCTGTCACTTGGCTGGCGTAAGAAAAAGGTCCGTGGCACTAGCAACTTCTGCCGACGCTTTCGTCGCCATCTGGTGATCGAGTGTGCAGTGGAAGCCCCCGAATGTCTTCTGCAATAATTTAGGCTGCCCGAGTAACTGTGATGTAGTGTGGGTTGCAAACTGCATATGCGCAAGGCCAACCCACAACACTTAGCACAGTTTTTCGTATCGTTATTTCTAGCTTAAACAGGCAAACATCTCGCTACTGGAAGGAATATACCGACATTTAACGGCTGTTGGTGTCATTTCAAGTTCAAACATCTCACTACTGGTGAAAAAATTCTATATCTATATTTGACTGTGCTTCACTCCTTGTGCAGCACAAACGTTCAGGTCAGGTTGTTTCAAGTTTAAACATGCGCGCAATTTGTCACTTTTCAACTAAACCATATTTAACATATTTTTTGGTTAGTTAATAGGAACAGTAGCTGTTTGATACGAGTCACGGTTCACTACAAACATTTTTGTCAGACGTACAGATTCCAGTTGAGAGACTTCTTAAGTGGTAGTTGCCAAAAATTAGATATCCACCTCTGTTTATGCCTAATCGGCAATGACGTTCGGCATTGTGTTCGACCTCTCGGCCTGGTACGAACGTCACACTTCGTTAGCATTGGCTGTACAAAACAGTTCGGCGTGTCATTTAAAGTGCAAACGTGAGCACAAATAGCTGTTCGTGAACTCTTCATATATTTAACGTCACTTGGTGCTAGACAGCGACGGCGAAAGGCGACTTTCGAGCTGCACATAGTAGATCCACGTGCAACGTGAGTACAGTGAAATTAGTAGTGTTATGTTGTTGATTTTGAACTATTGACGCTGTTAATCGCGTATTTTTCTTCTAGCTTGTTAGTTCGTTATCCAGATTAAGCAAAACCACTCACCATTTGAACGACGCGGAATACGCGGTTGGGAAACCTTTTAGAGAGCAAGGATATTTCCAGCTACCATAGAACCGTGGTGGAAATGATATTCATAGAAGGCCTCTTTTTCACAAAAAGATTTAGTTTTGACTAAGGTTCAGTGAATGACGTGAGTTACTGCTATTAGTTGTCTCAGGTGCCGATGAGGGTGGTAAAGCTTTTGAAATGTCACCTATAGTAATAAACTTAAGTTGTAAAACATTAAGGACTGATTCATTTCTAATAACGCGTTTCCTGTTATCTTTCATATTGTTGTTGTTGTTGTGGTCTTCAGTCCTGAGACTGGTTTGATGCAGCTCTCCATGCTAATCTATCCTGTGCAAGCTCCTTCATCTCCCAGTACCTACTGCAACCTACATCCTTCTGAATCTGCTTAGTGTATTCATCTCTTGGCCTCCCTCTATGATTCTTACCCTCCACACTGCCCTCCAATGCAAAAATTTGTGATCCCTTGATGCCTCAGTACATGTCCTACCAACCGATCCCTTCTTCTAGTCGGGTTGTGCCACAAACTTCTCCCCAATCCTATTCAATACCTCCTCATTAGTTATGTGATCTACCCACCTAATCTTCAACATTCTTCTCTAGCACCACATTTCGAAAGCTTCTATTCTCTTCTTGCCCAAGCTATTTATTGTCCATGTTTCACTTCCATATATGGCTACACTCCATACAAATACTTTCAGAAACGACTTCCTGACACTTAAATCTATGCTCGATGTTAACAAATTTCTCTTTTTCAGAAACGCTTTCCTTGCCATTGCCAGTCTACATTTTATATCCTCTCTACTTCGACCATCATCACTTATTTTGCTCCCCAAATAGCAAAACTCCTTTACTACTTTCTCATTTTCTAATCTAATTCCCTCAGCATCAACCGACTTAATTCGACTACATTCCATTATCCTCGTTTTGCTTTTGTTGATGTTCATCTTATAACTTCCTTTCAAGACAACGTCCATTCCGTTCAACTGCTCTTCCAAGTCCTTTGTTGCCTCTGACAGAATTACAATGTCATCGGCGAACCTCAAAGTTTTTTATTTCTTCTCCCTGGATTTTAATACTTACGCCAAATTTTTCTTTTGTTTCCTTTACTGCTTGCTCAATATACAGATTGAATAACATCAGGGAGAGCCTACAACCCTCTCTCACTCCCTTCCCATCCACTGCTTCCCTTTCATACCCCTCGACTCTTATAACTGCCATCTGCTTTCTGTACAAATTGTAAATAGCCTTAAGCTCCCTGTATTTTACCCCGGCCACCTTTAGAATTTGAAAGAGAGTATTTCAGTCAACATCGTCAAAAGCTTTCTCTAAGTCTACAAATGCTAGAAACGTAGGTTTGCCTTTCCTTAATCTCCCTTCTAAGATAAGTCGTAAGGTCAGTATTGCCTCACGTGTTCCAACATTTCTACGGAATCCAAACTGATCTTCCCCGAGGTCGGCTTCTACCAGTTTTTCCATTCGTCTGTAAAGAATTCGCGTTAGTATTTTGCAGCTGTGACTTATTAAACTGATAGTTCGGTAATTTTCACATCTGTCAACACCTGCTATCTTTGAGATTGGAATTATTATATTCTTCTTGAAGTCTGAGGGTATTTCGCCTGTCTCGTACATCTTGCTCACCAGATGGTAGAGTTTTGTCAGTACTGGCTCTCCCAAGGCCGTCAGTAGTTCTAATAGAATGTTGTCTACTCCGGGGGCCCTGTTTCGACTCAGGTCTTTCAGTGCTCTGTCAAACTCTTCACGCAGTATCGTATTTCCCATTTCATCTTCATCTACATCCTCTTCCATTTCCATAATATTGTCTTCAAGTACATCGCCCTTGTATAGACCCTCTATACACTCCTTCCGCCTTTCTGTTTTCCCCTCTTTGCTTAGAACTGGGTTTCCATCTGAGCTCTTGATATTCATACAAGTGGCTCTCTCTTCTCCAAAGATCTCTTTAATTTTCCTGTAGGCTGTATCCATCTTACCCCTAGTGAGAGAAGCCTCTACATCCTTACAATTGTCCTCTAGCCATGCCTGCTTAGCTATTTTGCACTTCCTGTCGAACTCATTTTTGAGACGTTAGTATTCCTTTTTGCCTGCTTCATTTACTGCAATTTTATGTTTTCTCCTATCATCAATTAAATTCAATATTTCTTCTGTTACCCAAGGATTTCTGCTAGCCCTCGTCTTTTTGCCTACTTGATCCTCTGCTGCCTTCACTACTTCATCCCTCAGAGATACCCATTCTTCTTCTACTGTATTTCTTTCCCCCATTCCTGTCAATTGTTCCCTTATGCTCTCCCTGAAACTCTGTACAACCTCTGGTTTAGTCAGTTTATCCAGGTCCCATCTCCTTAAATTCCCACATTTTTGCAATTTCTTCAGTTTTAATATACAGTTCATAACCAATAGATTGTGGTCAGAATCCACATCTGCCCCTGGAAATGTCCTACAATTTAAAACCTGGTTCCTAAATCTCTGTCTTACCATTATATAATCTATCTGATACCGCTTAGTATCTCCAAAATTTTTCCATGCATACAACCTTCTTTTATGATTCTTGAACCAAGTGTTAGCTATGATTAAGTTATGCTCTGTGTAAAATTCTACCAGACGGCTTCCTCTTTCATTTCTTAGCCTCAATCCATATTCACCTGCTATGTTTCCTTCTCTCCCTTTTCCTACTGTCGAATTCCAGTCACCCAGTGAGTATTAAATTTTCGTCTCCCTTCACTACTTGAATAATTTCTTTTATCTCGTCATACATTTCATCTATTTCTTCATCATCTGCAGAGCTAGTTGGCGTATAAACTTGTACTACTGTAGTAGGCATGGGCTTTGTGTCTATGTTGGCCACTATAATACACTCCTGGAAATTGAAATAAGAACACCGTGAATTCATTGTCCCAGGAAGGGGAAACTTTATTGACACATTCCTGGGGTCAGATACATCACATGATCGCACTGACAGAACCACAGGCACATAGACATAGGCAACAGAGCATGCACAATGTCGGCACTAGTACAGTGTATATCCACCTTTCGCAGCAATGCAGACTGCTATTCTCCCATGGAGACGATGGAGAGATGCTGGATGTATTCCTGTGGAACGGCTTGCCATGCCATTTCCACCTGGCGCCTCAGTTGGACCAGCGTTCCTGCTGGACGTGCAGACCGCGTGAGACGACGCTTCATCCAGTCCCAAACATGCTCATTGGGGGACAGATCCGGAGATCTTGCTGGCCAGGGTAGTTGACTTACACCTTCTAGAGCACGTTGGGTGGCACGGGATACATGCGGACGTGCATTGTCCTGTTGGAACAGCAAGTTCCCTTGCCGGTCTAGGAATGGTAGAACGATGGGTTCGATGACGGTTTGGATGTACCGTGCACTATTCAGTGTCCCATCGACGATCACCAGTGGTGTACGACCAGTGTAGGAGATCGCTCCCCACACCCTGATGCCGGGTGTTGGCCCTGTGTGCCTCGGTCGTATGCAGTCCTGATTGTGGCGCTCACCTGCACGGCGCCAAACACGCATACGACCATCATTGGCACCAAGGCAGAAGCGACTCTCATCGCTGAAGACGACACGTCTCCATTCGTCCCTCCATTCACGCCTGTCGCGACACCACTGGAGGCGGGCTGCACGATGTTGGGGCGTGAGCGGAAGACGGCCTAACGGTGTGCGGGTCCGTAGCCCAGCTTCATGGAGACGGTTGCGAATGGTCCTCGCCGATACCCCAGGAGCAACAGTGTCCCTAATTTGCTGGGAAGTGGCGGTGCGGTCCCCTACGGCACTGCGTAGGATCCTACGGTCTTGGCGTGCATCCGTGCGTCGCTGCGGTCCGGTCCCAGGTCGACGGGCACGTACACCTTCCGCCGATCACTGGCGACAACATCGATGTACTGTGGAGACCTCACGCCCCACGTGTTGAGGAATTCGGTGGTACGTCCACCCGGCCTCCCGCATGCCCACTATACGCCCTCGCTCAAAGTCCGTCAACTGCACATACGGTTCACGTCCACGCTGTCGCGGCATGCTACCAGTGTTAAAGACTGCGATGGAGCTCCGTATGCCACGGCAAACTGGCTGACACTGACGGCGGCGGTGCACATATGCTGCGCAGCTAGCGCCATTCGACGGCCAACACCGCGGTTCCTGGTGTGTCCGCTGTGCCGTGCGTGTGATCATTGCTTGTACAGCCCTCTCGCAGTGTCCGGAGCAAGTATGGTGGGTCTGACACACCGGTGTCAATGTGTTCTTTTTTCCATTTCCAGGAGTGTACATTCACTATGCTGTTTGTAGTAGCTTACCCGCACTCCTATTTTTTTATTCATTATTAAACCTACTCCTGCATTACCCCTATTTGATGTTGTATTTATAACCCTCTATTCACCTGACCGGAAGCCTTGTTCCTCCTGCCACCGAACTTCACTAATTCCCACTATATCTAACTTTAACCTATCAATTTCCCTTTTTAAATTTTCTAACCTACCTGCCCGATTAAGGGATCTGACATTCCACGCTCCGATCCGTAGAATGCCAGTTTTCTTTTTCCTGATAAAGACGTCCTCCTAATTAGTCCCCGCCCGGAGATCCGAATGGGGGACTATTTTACCTCCGGAATATTTTACCCAAGGGGACGCCATCATCATTTAACCATACAGTAAAGCTGCATGCCCTCGGGAAAAATTACGGCTGTAGTTTCCCCTTGCTTTCAGCCGTTCGCAGTACCCGCACAGCAAGGCCGTTTTGGTTAGTGTTACAAGGCCAGATCAGTCAATCATCCAGACTGTTGCCCTTGCAACTACTGAAAAGACTGCTACCCCTCTTCAGGAACCACACGTTTGTCTGGCCTCTCAACAGATACCCCTCAGTTGTGGTTGCACCTACGCCACGGCTATCTGTATCGTTGAGGCACGCAAGCCTTCCCACCAACGGCAAGGTCCATGGTTAATGGTTCGTGGTCCATGTTTCTTTCATGTAGTGGTGTTAATTTAGATCTGCACTGATTTCTATACAGAACAGCGTTTTCTGTGAGTCTCTTGTGGTAAGCACTTTACATACCCAGACAACTGTACAGGAATGAGACTGACGAGTTGCAAGAAAGTTACGGTATGAGGGCTACATGCAAATCAGGCGCAAGGCAATTCATGTCCTTCGAGTACTTCTCAACATGATTACAAATTTCAGCCAGTTTACACATTACAGTATATCGTCAACATATCAGTACACATGTAGCTTGCAGTGTTCACTTGCGTCCATTGTCTGTGTTTACAAATATTTTATCCTACTGACTAATGCATTCATGTCAAAGATCGCAATGTGACAAAATGTGATACATATCATTTGGATTCCTGACAAATATTTTGTGTGTATGTGTGAGTGTGGGGGGGGGGGGTCGAGTGAGTGGGTATGTGTGTTTGCAAGCTGGCTTAAATGTACGGTACTGAAAATAATTTGTCATAAACACTGCAAGACAGTGCAACGTAAATACCCTACAACGTAACGATCTTTCGGTTTGCAAACATTTTGGTAACCTGTATTTTTATTACTTTCGCCAGAAAAGCAATGCTGGACCAGAGAGCAGGCTTCCTATATTGTCCCCATATGATGATAAGTGTGTAGTGGCCCGAAAACTAGTTAATGGTACAACAATAAATCGTTTCCAATTCAAAAGCGACGATTGCACGTAACCGACATAAATCGTGAATTTAAATCGTAGTCGCAGTTCTTCATTCAGAATGGAAATAGTCAATTTATTTGTATGCTGGTAGCAGTTCGGGCTGTGTGATCTACATACTAAATCAAACCGTGCACGACATAATATTACTGTGCACTAACTATTGTTCGGAGCCTAGTAAGATACATGTACATGTATCTCCTTCAACGTTCACCCCTTTTACTTAATGAGCGGCCCAAGATAACGATACTTGGTTTTCAGCAAATAACACAGCAGACAGAGGGTCACTTAATTTTATGTTATACGTAATACTCTTAATTAACCTGTCCCCGTAAACAAGTTCACTAACGTAATCCTACGAGGCGCCTAGCACCAGGCTGCGGCCGCTCCCTTCTCTAATCACACGGTACTAACATGGCACCTCATTACACTCACGCACGGAATAGAGTATACTTACCCCTTGAACCCAACAGGAACTTTTGAATCCGACAGTCCTTCGCTCTCTCAATAAATTGTCTTCAAAACTGTTTATTTTACTTTATTAAGTGTATAATTCTTGGAAATACAATTGATGTTCCTCAAGAAAAACATTATTTGATGCAAGCGAAATTAGTTGCTTTATCTTTATTAATTTTGTAATCCTACACATGTAATGCATGGCAGGGGCCAAATAAACCATCTCTAGAGTAGTTCATCTTTGGTGTGATTGTCACATTATATTGTTAAGAATGCTGACAATATTCAGTTCGGCACGGCAATACTCATTGTTGAAAGTCAGAAGTATTGTGAAAGCTCCAACCGAGTATTCTTTAGAAAGGTAGATGTATTTCTTTACACCAAAATTGTTTCAAGTGTCCAAAAGTTTACTTTTATAAACAAAATAATTATACAATGTAGTTTTATCTTTAACTTTCAGCAAGACTTCCGTATTATCTGTTAAAAGCGAAAAAACCATTATCTGAAATCAGCACAAGTGAACAATATTTTGACTCAACTGTTTCTGAACGACTCGAAGATGAAGCTCACTTTGATCAGGAAGTTGCCTGCGATTCGCGTTCTAATGGTCCTCAGGTGCAAAGTCAAGCGTCCCAAGAAAAGAAATCGGAGGAATCAAATGAAAGAGTGTGCTTAAATGTTGATTCCTTTATCTACCGTAATGGAAATGAGTGGAGTAAAACACCGCCACCATCCAAAAAAATTCGAGTACGCAATATTATGAAAATTCCGCCTAATCCAATAAGAGATGTAACTATCACCCCTAAGAACAATGTGGCACTATTTCATCACGAAAAGGGTGTTAGAGGATATAGTGCATTCAAACAACTTAGAAGATAGGTGAATTGCTTGTATCAAGAAGAGGAAACGAATTCATTTTTCACTCTCCAGATTGTTACTGCTGTTGGCTGAGATTGGTGTATACCGATCAGTGAGCTGTTTGTTCCACGATACCTTCTCGGGTCCTACTTACGTGGCCACATTTTCAACTAACATAGCTGACGATATACAAAGATTCGATGACAAATGGACCAGAAAGCCCAGGAGCAAAAGTGACAACGTGGCACAAACGCGACTTGATTAAGAGCCCACACTTGCACAACCCCAGCCACTCCCACCGAAATTGTGCGCCAAAGAAGCAGCTCTGTGCTTGAGTTTCTAAAGAAACAAAATACTCTCTCTCTCTCTCTCTCTCTCTCTCTCTCTCTCTCTCTCACACACACACACACACACACACACACACACACACACACACACACACACACAGGAACCTGAGAGGATCGATTACATTTTAATGACAGATTTTAACAATTCTACAATTAATGAAACAAATGCTTGTGTTAACTGTGGTCAATAATATCATCACATTTGAGAGAAGGCTTGTTTCATTTTAAATAGCCATTCTGATTCCTGTACCTAGGATAGCTAAACTATTTGTGGTTGACGTCAATATTACGGATGTAGCGTCAGTAGCAGATGTGGTCTAATTTCGCTTTGCCAGTGGTCATTACAAATCGCTTCTTGTTCTCTATGCCAGTGCACTACGTTTAATATCTTACTTCTTAGCGTAACATTGTGTCTTCTGTATACGAGTATGTGGGTGGATTTTTCTGTGCTAGGTTCCTTGAGCAGGCCTCCGATCACCCCCCAGTTTTCTATTCTCTCCTGCCCTTTTCTCAGACTATAGCAATTATATCACTAGCTGAAATGCTTCTCCCTTGTGTTAAAATCTTTGTTGTATTCTTTAGTAGTTGTTCGGCCTTCTAATTCCCCACGTCCACGGCATTCCTCTTGACCCATGCAGATCACACTTCTGCGCTGTTTCTTTGTAGTTCTAATTCTGTAACAGCTGACTGGTATGGCAAATAGCAACTCTCAACGTCTTTGCTCTTTGATATTGAACACCGAGAGCGAGTCCGTTGTTATTGCAATATGGTCAGCATGAATCGTATTGTACGTAAGCGCTCTTTCAATGAGTAAAAGCTCCGCCTGGTAAATTCATGTCTCTATCGGTAGGCGCCATGGTCCAACCTGTTTCATTTTTAATACAAAAGCTTGCTGAAAAGTAATATCTCCCAATTATTTACGTGAAAACTCAAATATTTTTAAGTAAGCCAAAGATTATTAATGTTCTACATCTTAATTGTTTACTTTTACATATTTATTTCTCAACATAGCCAACCGGGAAAAGAATACATTTCTCACAACGAGAGACTAGTTTATTGATACCATCACTGTAAAATGTTTGTTTACCTAGCCGCAACTTCACCTCTGCTTGCACCGTTTCATCGCAATCAAAGTGAAGTCCTAGAAGTTATTATTATATTATTTAAGTGTTGGAAACAAATAAAAATCTGATGCGACCGAGTTGAGACTGTGTGGAGGATGATAGAGCGTTGGAGGGTTGCAGAAGTAGCAGTGCGCGTGTGCATGAACGTTTCGAATTTAGATCTCGATGGCAGCACGCTGGTTCTCAAGCACCGTCATAGATACGTTCCAAAACGCCATATTACACGCTAAAATCCGGATACCTCTAGCGGAAGAAGGCTCCAATTTGTATACATGAAGAACAGAGATGCAGAATGTTAATAACGTTCCTATTGTATAAAACGCTTTAAGTTTTCACATAAAAGTTTGGAGGCATTACTTTTCAACAGGTCGTCGTATCCACATACGCCCATCCAACGAACTTATCGTATTTGGACCCATCAGCATACAGTACACACACACACACACACACACACACACACACACATATAGCACCCAGTCATTAATACAGATGTCTTCTATTACTTAATAAGTTGTCAAAGTGGTGTGTACTAACGTGGTTTACATTTGAGTACTAATACTCAGAAAAGAGCAGTTTTTTTTCTTTTTCCTATTTTTTAAAATGAGATTCTGAAACATGTTTAACACTGAAGACGCCTCCACCAGTGATGGTGTTTATTTGTAGGACCATCACCAGTTGTTATCAGATCTTACTGTCTGATTGTAAATTTTTATTTTCCAGATCCTCGCGTTATTGTTGTTTCAGGTCATTCATTCAGTCAAAATGGGTTGTATGCTAGTAAGATCCCTTGCTACACACAAAGAATCTGACGTCAGTAATATTGTTAATACTCATACTACTGAAAAATAATGCACATTGGAGCTAGGGCGGGTGTCGCACCGCCTTTGAAGAAAAGGAACGCATCGTCGTACAGTATATTGCCAGTAAGAATTACCGCTGTATAGCTGAGAGAAATGGAAACCGGATTTTAGGCGACTGTAGGGAGAAAATTATTCTCAGGTGTAGTATAAACATATTAACAGCAGTTTAGGAACAATATACTGTGTGCAATAGATCAAAGCCAAATTCTTGTGCGGCCCACAATGAATCCAAGTATGTGAACATTTTGACACGTCGTCGGTGTGAGGTACGGAAGGAATGTGAGGACTTGCTCCGCAGTGGCTGCTGAGTAGAGAAAGTCCTGCTCTGAGCTGGACACTCCGCCCTGCGCACTTACAGTGCCTGGGAATCGAGTGCTTTGTGGTGGCAGCCCTGGCCGGGGAACCCCCGCCAAAGCCGCGCACGACCACTCCTGAGGAAACTTCATGGCGTCGACTGACGGGGACCTCCCTCTTCTCCGAAGTACGTTACTTCGTATGCCTCTGACGCACTGACAGAGGACAGACTGCTGGTTCGTCCTTCACAGTTGACACTTCCCTTCGTGTCGTCATATTTATATCGGATTTTGGACAACACTGACTGAGTCCTTAAGTGAACTAAAAGACAAATCTTTCATTTACACTGATAAATGTAAATGTTGTGTGAACGGGCCTCCCGTCGGGTAGAACGTTCGCCGGGTGCAAATCTTTCGATTTGACGCCATTTCGGAGACTTGTGCGTCGATGCGGATGAAGTGATGATGATTACGACAACACAACAACCAGTCAGAAATCTCCGCCCCAGCCGGGAGTCGATTCCGGGCCCGTCGGATTGACATTCTGTCGCGCTGACCACTCACCTACCAGGGGCGGACATTTACACTCATAATTATTCGAGGCATTTCATGATATTATGATGTATTTCTTATGTCAGAATATCTTTTTAGAAATGGAATTTGATGGAGCTAATTTTGTTGCGTTTACTAGTTTAATACGCAGAGTTGGATTCTTCAATGTTTTATGGGCCGTCTTATGACTGAGTTGGTGTGGAACACCACATATTCCTTCGCAGTCCCCGCCTCTTCGTGAGTAGTCCTATACCTAAAATTGACAATTATTTGTCGTATGTTTCGATTTCTAATATTCTCTCCTATTTTTGGCCTTCTCAGCTCCCTCCAGATCCATGAAAGTTATTAGGAATACTTTATGTATTAACACACCATCATGCTACTTCTTTTAATTAGTGTTTGTCACGTATTCCTTCTTTCGCACTTCTGCGAAGAATTTACTTTACACGTCAGATGCTTTAATTCTCTCCTTTTCGCAGCTTCTCAGAAATTTATTTCTCATATTAACGGCTACTAGACTAATTTAGATAATGAATGTCCTTTTTGGCAGTGCAAGTCTGCTTCTTATACCCTTTCTATTTTGTCAGCGACGCATCATTTTGCTTCGAAGGTAGCATAGTTTCTCCACTTCATGTAGTATGCGGACCTAAATTTTATGCTACATTTATTGATAATTTCATTTATTTTTGTTCTCGGTAGCTTTGTCTTTCCTTCGTTTACTCTAAACCATATCTTCTGCTCAGCAGACATCATCTCGTTCAACAAGGCTTGCACTTCTTCCTCACATTCATACATAACAGCAAAGTCATAAGGAAATCTTGTCATTTATGTAATTGTAACTGATATCGCCCGCCCCCCACGCTGCCAATCGGACGAAGGCAATGCTTCAGTAATTTGGTTGCTAATCACTGCAACATCTTCCACACAGCCTGGCTCTTTCAATGTGTGATTTTCAAATCTTTGGCGGCGTTAAGAAAGACATGTGTGGTTGTCGGATTTGGTCGGACGAGGAATTGCAAGAGTCGCTGCGATTGTGAATCCGTCACCGGCCGATTGCGTTCTATGAAACAGGAACTCGCCTCCCAATGGGATAAATTTCTTAGCGCGTATGATGATTATTTTTGAACGGAATCGTTCCCTGGTTCCTTGTGGCGGTTGTTCGGTTTTCGTTTGACTGCTCCGCATATAGTTTTTGATTCAAAGATACTTGTATCAGGCCACCTACTAAAAACGCAGTTTTCCCTTTACAATTACTGAGTGACTGGACAGATGACTGTGATTCGCTTACTGACTTCAAGCAATAAGAAATTTCTTCGATTTTTTCCTCAGATCGGCAGGCATAATTTTACTTTGGAATTTAGTGTACGCTTCTCGTATTGCTCACCTTACGCTAATGTTTATACCATTAGCACGAGGTATAGTGGCTGAGGGAGAATTCCTATAACTTGAGAAGATTCGGAAGTAACTGTGGAAGTTCTTTCATTATACGGCTTTTGCGAATGCCATCTTAACAGGGTAAAATTTATGTCCGAGTGAATTAAAAATATGATAAAGCTCATTTTGGTTTTGTAACCACTTCCTAACACGGATATTGAACCATGACTGCTCTCCCCAGCCGGCCGCGGTGGCCGAGCAGTTCTAGGCGCTTCAGTCCGGAACCACGCTGCTGCTACGGTCGCAGGTTCGAATCCTGCCTCGGGCATGGATGTGTGTGATGTCCTTAGGTCAGTTAGGTTCAAGTAGTTCTAAGTTCTAGGGGACTGATGACCATACATGTTAAGTCCCATAGTGCTCAGAGCCATTTGAACCAACCATTTGTTTTCCCCATCCTTAACAATCTTGCTCACCAGTTATGCGTCTTAGCTTATTGTACAATAATTTTGACATTTACCCGTAACATTTTTCTGTGATTTCTGTAGTTATTCTATATGAGTCCACCGGGTTAAGTACTATTTGTCGTGATCTAATATGTCTTCCAAGTCGCTCCACTGTCTAACATCTCGGCCACAGTAGAAAAATAGACAATATAAGCAACTGGAAGCAATCATGGATCAAATTTTTTATACATTTCGTGGCAGGTTGTCTTTCCAAGGTACCTAAACGCTCTTTTCGTTGGTGGCCCTATAGCAGTGGACTACGTTTTAAGATTCCATTTTACGTAGTCTTGCCAGGTGAAACAAGTAACTATTATATTTGAGAAGAAACGCTACAATTTTAGAATGCTCAGAATGTGGACTTACTTTCATTTAATGGCTTTTCCCAATATAATTTGAACAGGATATTTTTTTTAAATACACCTGACTTAAAAATCCCCAATATCCTAGAACCTGTGATATAAATACACTCCTGGAAATGGAAAAAAGAACACATTGACACTGGTGTGTCAGACCCACCATACTTGCTCCGGACACTGCGAGAGGGCTGTACAAGCAATGATCACACGCACGGCACAGCGGACACACCAGGAGCCGCGGTGTTGGCCGTCGAATGGCGCTAGCTGCGCAGCATTTGTGCACCGCCGCCGTCAGTGTCAGCCAGTTTGCCGTGGCATACGGAGCTCCATCGCAGTCTTTAACACTGGTAGCATGCCGCGACAGCGTGGATGTGAACCGTATGTGCAGTTGACGGACTTTGAGCGAGGGCGTATAGTGGGCATGCGGGAGGCCGGGTGGACGTACCGCCGAATTGCTCAACACGTGGGGCGTGAGGTCTCCACAGTACATCGATGTTTTCGCCAGTGGTCGACGGAAGGTGCACGTGCCCGTCGACCTGGGACCGGACCGCAGCGACGCACGGATGCACGCCAAGACCGTAGGATCCTACGCAGTGCCGTAGGGGACCGCACCGCCACTTCCCAGCAAATTAGGGACACTGTTGCTCCTGGGGTATCGGCGAGGACCATTCCATGAAGCTGGGCTACGGTCCCGCACACCGTTAGGCCGTCTTCCGCTCACGCCCCAACATCGTGCAGCCCGCCTCCAGTGGTGTCGCGACAGGCGTGAATGGAGGGACGAATGGAGACGTATCGTCTTCAGCGATGAGAGTCGCTTCTGCCTTGGTGCCAATGATGGTCGTATGCGTGTTTGGCGCCGTGCAGGTGAGCGCCACAATCAGGACTGTATACGACCGAGGCACACAGGGCCAACACCCGGCATCATGGTGTGGGGAGCGATCTCCTACACTGGCCGTACACCACTGGTGATCGTCGAGGGGACACTGAATAGTGCACGGTACATCCAAACCGTCATCGAACCCATCGTTCTACCATTCCTAGACCGGCAAGGGAATTTGCTGTTCCAACAGGACAATGCACGTCCGCATGTATCCCGTGCCACCCAACGTGCTCTAGAAGGTGTAAGTCAACTACCCTGGCCAGCAAGATCTCCGGATCTGTCCCCCATTGAGCATGTTTGGGACTGGATGAAGCGTCGTCTCACGCGGTCTGCACGTCCAGCACGAACGCTGGTCCAACTGAGGCGCCAGGTGGAAATGGCATGGCAAGCCGTTCCACAGGACTACATCCAGCATCTCTACGATCGTCTCCATGGGAGAATAGCAGCCTGCATTGCTGCGAAAGGTGGATATACACTGTACTAGTGCCGACATTGTGCATGCTCTGTTGCCTGTGTCTATGTGCCTGTGGTTCTGTCAGTGTGATCATGTGATGTGTCTGACCCCAGGAATGTGTCAATAAAGTTTCCCCTTCCTGGGACAATGAATTCACGGTGTTCTTATTTCAATTTCCAGGAGTGTAGTAGGTGTTTTCCATCAAATGTTATTCGTTGTCGGGGCAACAACCGTTTTTCTTGTAAACGTAATGAACGTCCATATTGGCGTAACGTACACACACACACACACACACACACACACACACACACACACACACACACACACACTGCATGTTACAAAATACAGATATATTTTACATGAAAACTGAAAGTGGAGGGGGAAAGAAAGGAAAGGGATTGCTGATGTCAGCTGCGTCACGACATTTATGCGAAACCAGCGGCAACGAGTGAACATGTGTACTCGTCAGCGATTCGAACCCGGGGTCTGCTGCTTACTAAGCACATGTGTCAACCACTTCACCATCCGGGACACAGTGTTATCGCAATTGCACGCCTTACAGCCGACCCACACTCCTACTGAGATCCACCTGTCCACAATCTTCAGTACGTTCGACCTTCTGCAGGAATTTCAGATTGGCGAGCAGTGAGGAAATAGACATGGACTGCAGATTGGTGGCATTCCATGGCAATGTGGGTCGGCTGTGAGGCGTGCAGAGATAGTCCGTGCAGTTACGATAACACTGTGTCTCGGATGGCGCAGTGGTTAACACACCTGCAGATTCCGCATGGTGTATGTTCTTTCGGACACGTCCGAAAGAACATACACCATACTTTCATATAAAAGAGATATTTGATAAATGACGTGGGACATATAACGGAAAAACTAACTTTCGATATTTTCTCATAGAGAAGAGCAAATTAACTTCCGTGGTTTGTCGTCTAGAAGGAATCAGTTTCTTCTCACGACAAGCCAGTGTCATTGCTTTACCCGTGACGGTTTGAGAAACGCCGCCACGTTTTACGTAAATACCACTGAGAAAAAATCTGCAACAAGCAACACTTTCCGAGTGAATGGTTTTTTCATGGTAACTCGTTTAGGGTCCAGGACCATCGTCACACGACAGCGAGGATTTCTCATACAGTTTGACATTTTCACCTATATTGTAGTAGAATATTCGCATTTTTAATGATTATAGATCCTTTTGCATTTAATACAAAGTCTTCACATTTCTCTTAATTGAGGAGAGATTTCGTTTCCTACCTTTCGCTTCAGAGGTCTTCATCAACGAAATGTGACATGCTGAACCATGAGTTAGAGTAATGACAAGATGGTGTACGTCAAGTATCAGAGAACAAGATGGTACAGTAACGGACTAATTCTATTGCTAGGGTGTCTGTTATCAGACCGATTCTTATTCTTAAGCTAAACTGTGATGAAGGGTAGAAATTGAACTTTTAAAAATAATAGAAATATCCAAAGGTTTCTTTTGCAGTAACGTGTGTCAGTTAACTATACCATTACATAAATTCCCTCCATCTGTGGAAAATAACAGAAGCTGGATGAAATTTAGTGGCTACATTTCGTTTCTTAACTCCAGTAGATCGTTCAAGATATTGCCAGGTCTGTTCATCTAGACTCCTCCTCCTCCTCTTCTTCTTCTCCTTCTTCTTCTTTTCCTTTTTCTTTTGCTTTCATCGCATATCTACATGGAATCGGCAAGGTTGTTATCTGATTTGGGTTGTTATTAGCAACTGTCTGCGTGTTGTGTTATTCATATGAAAGGGTGTAAACGTTTTATAGATGTTAGCGTGTCGTGTAAGTGAGGAAGTTGGTACCTGCCAAGTATTCACCTATTCGGGCGTGGAAAACCACCTAAAAACCATACCAAGGCCGCCCTGAAAACTGGCTGCCGTCGTTAATTAGCCGGGTGAATTCGATCCGGGTGTGGCGCGTCAGCCCGAACCCGGAAACACCGTATTAACACACGAGGCTATCCGGGCGTGTAAATTCATCTGTACTCATATCTCAGTAAAATATAGTAATTCTAAGCTTTCTTCGGTGCTGTTCTCTGTGTCCCCGTGTTAGGTTATGTGAGACACAACAGTTACATTTGGCCTGAGTGCATCCTTGTGTTGTAGGTTCGTATGTTGAAACTCCAGGCAATTTGGCTAATTTAAAATTCTGGTCACACATATCAATGCACTTTACATATGCCGTATTTGGGGTCTATATCATTCTTTATACTTATTTATATAAACGAATTAGTTTATCATTCATTACGTTGTTTCTGGATAAAGGAATGTGGCTATTTTTAACACGGAACATGTTAGCAATTTAATGAGACACCTTACCAGTGAATGGAAGGGACGTATATATTTTACAATGTTACGGTGTCGGGGGTTGGGGGGGGTGGGGGTGGGGGGGGGAGCAGAGGGGGAGTAATTGTGCTAAGGCAGTGTTCGTTGTAGCCGTGGAGTTAGTTTTATTATTGTTTGCTGTTTGAAGCTTCTCTCCTTTCATGAACTGGCAAAGTCATTTATCTGCATTCCTATATTTTTGTTGTTGCCAGACGTGCAAATATTATACGCTTACAAAACCATTCGGCGTACAACTGAATCTCAATGTAGATAAGTGCAATGTGCTGCGAATACATAGAAAGATAGATCCCTTATCATTTAGCTACAAAATAGCAGGTCAGCAACTGGAAGCAGTTAATTCCATAAAATATCTGGGAGTACGCATTAGGAGTGATTTAAAATGGAATGATCTTATAAAGTTGATCGTCGGTAAGGCAGATGCCATACTGAAATTCATTGGAAGAATCCTAAGGAAATGCAATCCGAAAACAAAGGAAGTAGGTTACAGTACGCTTGTTCGCTCACTGCTTGAATACTGCTCAGCAGTGTGGGATCCGTACCAGATAGGGTTGATAGAAGAGGTAGAGCAGATCCAACGGAGAGCAGCGCCCTTCGTTACAGGATCATGTAGTAATCGCGAAAGCGTTACGGAGATGATAGATAAACTCCAGTGGACGACTCTGCAGGAGAGACGCTCAGTAGCTGGGTACGGGCTTTTGTTAAAGTTTCGAGAACATACCTTCACCGAAGAGTCAAGCAGTATATTGCTCCCTCCTACGTATATCTCGCCAAGAGACCATGAGGATAAAATCAAAGAGATTAGAGCCCACACAGAAGCATACCGACAATCCTTCTTTCCACGAACAATACGAGACTGGAACAGAAGGGAGAACCGATAGAGGTACTCAAGGTACCCTCCGCCACACACCGTCAGGTGGCTTGCGGAGTATGGATGTAGATGTAGATGTAGATTTGAATTTTTTGTGTGAGCGTATATTTAAAGTAAAATTAATTGTATAATCCAATTTGTGTATTTTCATCTTTCATGTAGTCAAAAAGGCTAGTAAACTAAACATTTCATTATGCTGTTGCTGTCGTGTGATGGAATTATTCTCGAAGTCCTCCATTCGTTCTGTTTGTAGTGCCACACGAAGAATGGACAAGGACTGGGAAGGAATTCGGCGGTTGCCTTTTGAAATGAATCATCTTCGCATTGACCAGTGTGTTGCAGGGAAACTGCGGAAAGCATAAATCTCAACGCCAAGATGTAGATTGAAACCTCGCTAATCTAGAGCTTGCTCGGTTTGGTGGGATTTCAGTAACTGTCGCTGACCGAGCGCTGTGGTGCAGATGTTGTCAGGACACTGCCCTCGCCTGCTGGAGAACGAAGGTTCAAATCTCCGTCCAGTCATCCAGGTTTAGGTATTTCTGTGGTTTCCCTAAAATGTTCAAGGCAAAAGCCAAGATGATTCTTTAATCCGTTTCTAATGAAGAGTTGTTAAACCACTTTTCCTTCCTTCCTTTTGACGGCTAGTGACTTTTAGAGAAGAATTTTTCCACGTGATAAAGTCATATGAGGCTTGTCAGAAAACAGATAATAGCGAGTGTGTCACACGTGCTCACAGAATTTTATTTAAACTCCTGACCATCAACTGAATATTACTTCGTTAGTAATACAGCGAGAGAAGACTGTGACCGTTATGTGAACGTAAAGGAGCCACGGTTTCATAGTAGCGGATGGCAGTGGCGGTTGGTATATAGCCTCCGCTTTGAAGAGTTTGTGAGCAGAGAGAAAGGGAAGAGGGTGGAGCAAGATCTTGAAGAGGGGAGCACCCAAAAAATGAAACTCTACGGAGAAGATTGCGAGTGCTCATCCCCTATTGTTCGCCCCGATGAAAAGACAAAAGATAAGTAATCTCGAAACGAAACACGCTGCGCTTGCGGTATTAAAGCTGTAACTCAGTTGCCTTTGTTTAATGAAATGGAGCAGAGGTTGGAAAGTAGTGTAATTTTTAAAAGAGCTGGCTCGAAACCGTATGTTTCCGGTGACTTGGAAACATTCCAAATTTTACTTGGGAACTCTACATCAGGGATACAAATCGCGTTGGTCGCCAGAGCCTCCGCCACAGGGCGTGTTCCCCAAGTGCCTTTCTCTATCGTCAGGAGACAAATGTAGACCATGTTTCAGAAGCAGCTTTTCGTTCGAAAACTGCTGCGCAATTTTTCTTCTAAAGGTACATTTTTCTGTTTTGTAAGCTGAAGGCAGCCTAAAATTTATAACATCGGGCTCATTATGACTTAACTGGTTTTACAGTTTCATAATTTAGTACTGTGCTGCCTTTTAATGTACTGTTGGTAGATAATGAAGTGTTCGTAGTTTATTCACTGGGTCAATTATCAATAACTAATGTAATATACGATAAACGTGGGGTTTTTTTCGGCTCTGAAGCGCCATGACCATCCCTAGTTAACTTTGCTGTAAAGTGAGTTAAATTAATCTGAGAGGGCTCCTTCGGAAGAGTGCAAAATCTCATGCTGGTGCTGTTCCAGTATTTGCAATAAGAAGATGAAGATATGGTTCCCATAGTCTACACGGGATTAGGAGTGGTAACAAAAAGTCGGCAAGTCTCTTAGCAGAAATAGTGTGAAGGTCCATCAGTACAGGAAGGAAAATCTTTGAGGTGATTGGCGCCAGATGACATTACCGGCGTTGACTCAAATTCAGAAATCAGACAGACAGTATTAAAGTAAATTAATGGACAGTGGCTCTCAGTTCATCGCAGTACAATAGAGGGCAATGTGAAATGAGCTTGCTTCATCACAATAGTAGTTGTGCAGATAACATAGTAATGAGGTGTTAATTTGTTTGCAAGATCTTAGTAGAAATTGATGTCGCTTTTCTGCCTGAACACCATGTGACCACTACATTAGAAGATGTTAATGTAACTGCTTGTAAATTATCTGTAATTTCAGGTAGAAACAATATGGATAAACGAAAAGTTATATAAAAACAAAAACGTAGAAATAAGTAATTTCTGTATCGATCAGGGTATAGAAGCTTGTGAGTGAGTATTGAGAAGTGTAATATTCGTGATTTTCACAGTATATTGATGTTGTTGTTGTTGTGGTCTTCAGTCCTGAGACTGGTTTGATGCAGCTCTCCATGCTACTCTATCCTGTGGAAGCTGCTTCATCTCCCAGTACCTACTGCAGCCTACATCCTTCTGAATCTGCTTGGTGTATTCATCTCTTGGTCTCCCTCTACGATTTTTACCCTCCACGCTGCCCTCCAATACAAAATTGGTGATCCCTTGATGCCTCAGAACATGAGCGTATTGATATGCACTGCATAATTGGGAAATTTTCATGAAAAAGATTGATGAATTTTTGCTCTCTGTTAGAGTGAAGTAAGGGATTATTAATTTGTGGCGACTTTAATGTAAATTTCTTTGATGAATCTGGCAGTAAAAGTGATCTAGAGATACTGTTAACCACATATAATTTCGTATCAGTTATAAATTTCCCTCAAGACACTACTGTCTGTAGAGATAATGTATCTACTGACCAAGCTCATATACATAATGCATCCACTGAAAAAGCAGAAGCTAAAAACGCACATGCCTGTTTGGTGATAAGCAGATTGGCAGACCATGATGCACAGTTGGTCACATTATATAGTCGAGCTCCATGTATGAACAGTTCAGAAATATTCAAGGAAAACAGTAAGGTTGATTAATGACAAAACAACTGATGATTTAATGAAAACTTGAAAATATTGACTTAGGTGCCGTTTACAATTAGCCTAATACTAGCTCTAAATTAAAACTGTTTCTTATTGAGTTTGTATCCGTTTTTGAAAGTAGCTTTCCTAGACAGATAATTAAATGCAAAACTGAGATATTATTAGAGAAACCTTCGGGATCAGACAATCAGATTATCTTCACAACGAAAAAGGGACATGTACAAAATGAACAGAAGAAATTATCGTGAAATACCTGCACTTTATAAACAATATTACAGCAAATTAAGAGATGTTGTTGAAAATACAAGAGTGTGTACATGTTACCTGAAGACTGATAGATCTGACAATAAAATCAAATCAGTATGAATGTTGTTAAAAAAGAGACAGCAAAGAAGCCACAGAAGGTAACATTACTTTTCTTAAACAAGTGGGAACACTTTTAAAGACATATCATATACAGAAGATATTTTTAATAGTCTCTTTTTAAAGGAGATGATAAAATTGCTGCAAGTATTTTACAAGGGAATGCTCAAAAGTGCACCAAAGGATCGATATAGAGGATATTTAATGAAATAAAAATTAGTTTCACACCACTGTCTGAAAAGGAAGAGCACCATGTCTCTAAAAGTTAAAGGTTCATGTGGTGTGCATGATGCTATGAAGTTGTGTCTCTGTAATATATATTGTTCTTAGACGTTTATGTAATCAGTCATTAATTCGTGTTATTTCCCCAGACATTTCAAAATGGTCACTCTGCTCAGAAAGCTACCTATACATTTACTGAACATACAATAAAAATATTTAAACAGTAAAAATCATTACTTGGAATTTTCTTGGACTTGACTGTGTTAATCGCAGTATTCTATTAGAGAAATGAAATTCTTACAACATACAGAGATCAGCACATAACGACTTTGGTTCTTATTTAAGAAACAGATTACAAGACTTTACCCTAGATTGTTTCGGTAGTACATAGAGAGATGCCATGTCGCCTCTAGGGGGGAAAATTACAATGAGAGTGCCACAAGGTTAGATCAATGGCCAATTTTTATTCCTCCATTATGTTACAGATCTACCATTTTATTCGAATCAGGGGATAGAATTAGTCTAGTCTGCAGATGACACAAGCATTGTTCTATACCCAAGCAAAGAATCCTCAACAGGAAAAATAACCAGTAAATAATGTTTTTGTGAAACTCTACAGTGTAATATTCTGGGATGACTCCTCTCTTAGAAGAAAAATATTCATTGCAATTATTTGTTGAGTTCACATACTTGTTTCTTGCAGCCGTCTCTTTAGTCAGCCAGGTACATCAACCACAAACTTATAATGCATTTATTCACTTATGAAATTTGATATCAACAATCTGTCTAGTAATGAGACTGACATAACATATTCATAAGAATAACACTAAAAGAAAAATGATATGTATTACCCTTTAATGAATGTAGCTTTGGCAGAGAATGGGTTAAATGGGCAGCTGTAACATTCTCTGACGGTTTACCAATGGAAATAAAAGTCTGGCAAACAGAATAAGTGTTTTCAAATGTAGATTAGAAAAGTTTATCTTTAACAACGCCTTCTATAACATAGACGATTTCTTGAATAGAAATAATTAGCAACTGTTACAGAAAAAAAACTCGATGGCCAGCATGCAATCATTTGAATTTAATACTCTCCTTTTTATTAAAATTCGTGTTTACTCAGTTGACAAGTTTCACATCATAACGATCAACGCGAAAATGATCTATGTAACACCTAACTATCAAACTATCTACAGCAACAAAACATGCAACTCATCTCGCTCAAATGTAATAATGTCGCCTCACCACCGTAAATAACCAATCGGGCAACAAGTCACATTAAAGTCTGATCAAATTTTTCAAAAGGTCTGCTGTCTTCTTCCTAAATTTGTGAGCTGGATCGCAGCTGTGTTTGAGCTAATGTTCTCGTTTATTGTTACATGGTAGTAACAACTATTAAGCGTGACTTGAATTTGCATTATAAGCCGGAAACCCAATGATCCCTAGTAGAAAAACTTTTTTCTCAAATGTTATGAAATTAAGACGCGGCTTCATTCTTGTCAGAATACGGTTAGTAAGCTCATCTGGCGCTATTAAGAACGGAATGTGGTAAACCCTTACATAATGCTCTGTGTCGCTCACAGTCTTTTCGTGTTTTCAGAAGTTAGGGGGTTTGCTTAACGTGGAAGCAGTCCCAGTTTGTTTTCTCGTCCGAGTGATTAATTACTGGGAAAATTCATTTGCAGTGACTGCCAGCGAATCAGTCGTTCAGATTTACACGTGTCCTTCGGTATTACCGCTGGCTGGCCATTAAAGTAACGTCTACATATTCCCATAACCGAAAATGAGATTATACTACCGTGTTATACATTTTCGAATGGGTAATTGCCATTCCACAGGCGACCGAAGCACAGAGTAATAATGACTTCGCAACTATGTTTTTCAAATAATCATGCGTGCTAAACTACTTACCAAACTTGTCGTCATGTTTTTCTTGTGGTGGACTTCATTCCGAAGACTGTTTTGATGCAGTTGTCCATTCTAGTACATACTGTGGAAGCCTCTACATATCTGCACAACTGCTGTAGCCGACATCCATTTGAACCATCTTTCTGTATTTGTGCTTTGGGCACTCTCTACAATATTTACACCCTACGGCTCCCTTCATTACCAAATTGATCCCTTGATTCTTCAGTATATGTGGCATCAGCCTACCCTATCTTCTAGTCAGGCTGTACGACAAACACACCGTCTGAAAAGACATTTCAGAGGTTTGCAGTTCACTCAAGATTTATTGTTCCAACAGTACTTATGAATTACATGAAATGATTACATTTACATATCAATAGCACAAGCGACCGTGATGTATCTGGTATCGACCAATAGTGAAACATCCATGTTAGTACTCGGTGTAGGCTCCACAAGTGGCAATGCAGGCACTGGTTCTGGCATCAAATCTGTCGTACATATGGAGAATACTACCCTCGGATACGTTATGTCATGCCTGCTCGACCTGTTCACGTAGTTCCGTAAGAGTTTTTGGTTGACGAGTTACACGAGTCACTTCCGGTCCCTTCAGATCCCACACGTGCTCGACTGGGGACAAATCCGGAAATCTTGCTGGCCAGGGAAGTTGTTTCACGCTTTCAGTGCACATCGAGTTTCACGGGCAATGTAGGGCCGAGCGTTATCCTAATGGAAAAACACATCATCTTCCTGTTGCAAGAACGGCAAAAGGACGGGTCTAACAACATTCTGGGCGTGCCGAACGGTGGTTAGTGTCCCATCCAGAAGCACCATGCGTGAATGGAATTTGCACCTTATTGCATCTCAGACCATAAGCCCGGGTTGGGCCAGTGTGTCTTGGACGAATGCATTCTACGTGAGAGCGCTCACCAGGTCTACTTCGTATGCGCAAACGACCATCACTTGCGTGCAGGCAGACTCCATCTTCCAATTAGCCTCTGGCAGCACCAGTCGAGACGTGCACGTTGATGCTGTGATGTGAGTGGAAGACGGGCAAGAGGTGTGCGTGCCCGTAGTCTCACAGTTCACACGGTTCACAACAGCTCATGTTGACAAGTCTTGGCTCACAACTCCACATATGTGTGCTATGGTAGCTGTAGGATCTGTCACTGCTGTGCTTATAATACGACGATGCTGCCTGGTCATCCAGAACCCCATCCACATGTGTGAGAATATTCACTTAATCACTGACACCAACATCGTTCCTTAACTGACGCAGTACGTCGAACTTGCGTGGCAGTTCTCCGAAGGGGGACGTCCCGTCACTCGGAAGGTAACAGTTTGACCCCTTTCACACTTGCTCAGTTGGCTGGTTGCCTGCTTGCTTCACACGTTTATACCGTACTTCTGGCTGTGAGCATGCCCTATTAAATGGTACTCACAGATGGCGCTGTGATAGCTATGCAGCTACCCTAAGCGTCGGCAGTCGACTTTGAAAGCATTATGACCACATCTACTCCTCCCCCCCCCCCTGTGGCACATGCCGTCATCGAATGGAAATCGATGTCGCCTACCCGGTGAACTAATTTGTTTCCGCCCATGTATCCTTTCTCCCAAGTTAGTGTCACTATTTCCTCGTTAGTCATTCGATCCACTTATCTGATCTTAAACATTCTGCAGCATCCACTTTCAAGACCTTCTATTCCTTCTTTACTGTCCACGTTTCAACCCCATCAAGTCCACACAAGTACCTTCAGAACAGCCCGCTCGGTTAGCCGTGTGGTCTAACTCAATGCATTCCAGGCAGGAAGGCGTGCCGGTCCCCGGCACGAATCCGTCCGGCGCATTAGCGTCGAGGTCCCGTGTGTCGGCCAATCTGTGGATGGTCTTTAAGGTGGTTTTCCATCTGCCTCAGCGAATAAGGGCTGGTTCCCCATATTCCGCCTCAGATGCACTATGTCGGCGATTGCTGCGCAAACACTGTCCTCACCATGCAAACATGTGGTTACTCTCATCTGGTGTGACTCGTTCCCAGGGAGGGGGGGGGGAGGGGGAGGGAAGGAGGGGTTCATTGGGGGCCGGTGGGGGGAAGGGGGAGGGAAGGTGGGGTTCATTGGGGGCCGAACCCCACAATAACTCTGTAACCCTGGGTCTGGCGGCAGTGGGTGAGTCGACTGCTGAAACTTGTTGGTGGGGGGGGGGGGGGGGGGGATTACGGCAGGGACAAAGCCACTCCGTCGTTTCTAGGTCCCGAGTCCCATACATACAATACAATACAACACAATACCTTCAGAACAGATTTCCTACCAAAATTTCTCTATTCTTTTGATTATCGCTTCTCTTTCTATTGCTGGTCTAGATTTTACCTCCTCTCTACTACAGCCACAATCATTTATTTAGCTGAACAAATAGCAATACTGATCTAATACTTTTAATGACTCGTTTTCTAACCTAATTCCTTCAGTATCGGCTGATCTAATACGACTACGCCACCTTAGTCTATCAAAACACGAAAAGCAATGGATGAAGAAGCAATTTTCTTCAATTAAATCTATCATATATTCACTCAGAACTTTTGTTCTGTTTCCTTTCCTTCTAGATACATTGATTAGCCAGAAGATGATGATCTCCGAACTATTATCGAAATAACCCGTCCAGGCAATAGCAGCGGCACCTGGCAAGGAATGAGTGGTAGTCAGACAAATGCACGGCGCATGTACAACAAGTGAGCGTGCTGCCCTTTGGTAGAATGAGGAATGCACGTGATCTATCTGTGTTTGACCGGGTGCAGATTGTCATGGCCCGGAGTCTCGACACGAGCATTTCGGAAACTCCGTGACTTGTCGACTGTTCGAAGAGTGCTGTGGCGTGTGTCTTCAACACTTGGTGCAACCAAGGTGAAACCACGTCCAGACGTTGTTAGTTTGGGGCGGCCACCTTTCATTACTGATGTCGGACGTCGTAGGCTGGGCAGAGTGGTAAAACAGGACAGTCGGCGTACTGTGGTTGAACTGACATCAGATGTTAAGTCTGAGCAGAGCGCAAGTGTGTCTGAACACAAAGCGCACCGTACACTCCAAACGATTGGCGACGACCCACGCGTGTGGTAACGTCAACACCACCACATCGGCAACCCCAACTGAAATGAGCATGTGACCATCAGCACTGTACGTTGGCGCAGTGTCAGAGCGTCGCACGATCTGATGAATCCGACTACCTTCTTCATCATACCGATGGGAGGGGGCGAATCCGTCGTCTTCCAGGAAACCAGCTCCTTGACAGCTGTACTGCGGAACGGAGACAAACTGGCGGCGGCAACATTATGCTCTACGGAACATCCACATACTCATCCACTGGTGGAGTGGAGCTCGTGATAGACGCAGTGACGGCCAAGGAGTATCGTACGCTGGTTGCAGACTACGTACACCCCGCCATGACGATCATGTTTTCGACGACAGTGGTATTTTCAGTAAGGCAAAATTCTGTGTGATTGGAGGAACACAGTGGAGAGTTCCAAATGATGTGCTGGTCCCGCAAGCTCGCCAAATCTGAACCCAATCGAATACATCTGCGATGTGATCGATCGTGGCGTCATAGCTCTTCACCCGCCTCCACGAAATTTACGGGAATTAAGTGACTCCTGTGTGCAGATGTCGTGCCAGTTCCCTCCAGCAACCTATCGAAGTCTCATTGCTTCCATGCCACGACGCCTCGCCGATGTTATCCGTACGAAACGCGGACATACCGGCTGTTACGTAGACTGTCATAAAGTTCTGGATGATCGGTATAGGGTGCCTCCCCTCAGAGCCGTCTCGCGCATTTTCTCGGTATGTCAGAAGATACCTGCAGTTTCTTTCTACGTTATGTAGCTGGAGTCAGTGCAAACAAATAGTGCTCACCAAGTGTCTCATGCGACGCCCAGTAACGCCGGAGACGTTGGTTTGTTTCCCCCTTGCAAAGAAAATAATTTTCAAAGTGGTATTCGATAGACCGACTCAGATTTGTCTTGTATGATAATCGTTTTATCGATATGTCTTAACATTGACAGTAAGATCGATAATAATCATTACTCCAGCAGCTTCAGCACAGACCTGGTCCGTGCTGACTGCTACCGCCAAGCATGTACCGCCGGCCGGTGTGGCCGAGCGGTTCTAGGCGCTACAGTCTGGAACCGCGCGACCGCTGCGGTCGCAGGTTCGAATCCTGCCTCGGGCATGGATGCGTGTGTTGTCCTTAGGTTAGTTACGTTTAAGTAGTTCTAAGTTCTAGGGGACTGATGACCTCAGAAGTTAAGTCCCATAGTGCTCAGAGCCATTTGAACCAAGCATGCAGCGCTCTGTTTGTTCTTTGTGTTTTCCTGTTACTGTTAGCAAATACCGGTAAAACGATTATGGGACTAGACTAACTTTGGAGTTCACATAAAATACCGATTTAAAAATAATTTAGTTTTTAATAGAAAACAAACCGTCTCTTTTTGTTGCTCTGCTTCTTGTTGACCCTGGGTGTCGGATGGCGGACGCGAGCAGCAGTACTCGTTTGAACTGACTTCAGCTGCACAACGGCGAAAGGAAATTGTAGATATTTGCCGGAACACCAGAGGAAGCGCGCCTGATGGCTCTTAGGAGAGACACGCGGTATGTACACAGTGGTGGCAAAATTCATGTGACAGCGATATACACATATACAGAGAACTGCAGTATCGCGTTCACAGGGTACAAAGCACCAGTGGTTTGGCGGAGATGTCATTCGTACTCAGGTGATCCCTGTCAATAAGTGTCCGACGTGATTATGCTCGCTCGACTTGAACAAACAGATTTAAAACGCGGAGCTAGAAGCGTTGGAAATTCCATTTTGGAAATCGTTAAGGAATTCAATATTCCGAGATCCACAGTATTAAGAGTGTGCGAGAGTAAAATATTCCAGGCATAACCTGCCACAACGGACAATGCAGCGGCGTTAGCGTACGGTTGTCAGTGCAGTAGCACTGCATGAGAAGATCGCAGAAATCAGTGTTGGACGTAAGACGAACGTATCCGTTAGTACAGCGCGCTAAAATTTGGCGTTAATGGGCTGTGGCAGCGGACGATCGGAGAGAGTGCCTTTACTAACAGCACGAAATCGCCTGTAGAGCCTCTCCTGATCTCCTGACCATATCGGTTGGTCGCTAGACGACTGGAAAACCATCACCTTATCACGTGAGTCCCGACTGCAGTCGTTAAGAGCTGACGGTGGGTTGGAGTGTGGCTCAGACCCCACGAAGCCATAGACCCGAGTTGGAAGGTACTTTGCAAGCTGGTGGTGGCTCCATAATATTGTGGGCTGTGTTTACATGGAATGGACTGGGTCCTCGGCTCTAACTGAATCGATCACTGACTGGAAATTGTTATGTTCGGCTACTTGGACCCCATTTTTAGCCACTGATAGACCTCATGTTACCAAACAAGGATGGAATTTTTGTGGATGACAATGCGCCACGTCAACGGACCACAACTGTTCGCGATTCGTTTGAAGAACGTTCTGGACAATTCGAGCGGCTGCTTCGGCCACCCAGATTGCCCATCGTACGACATAATATAGAAATCACTTCGTGTTCAAAACCCTTCATTGGCAACAGTTTCGCAGCTATGGACGACTGCTGACGCAACGTGCCTCAATATTTCTGCAGGGTACTCCCAACGGCTGGTGGAGTCCATGCCACGTCCAGCAGTTGTTACATGCCGGGAAAATGGTTCAAATGGCTCTGAGCACTATGGGACTTAACATCTGTGGTCATCAGTCCCCTAGAACTTAGAACTACTTAAACCTAACTAACCTAAGGACGTCACACACATCCATGCCCGAGGCAGGATTCGAACCTGCGACCGTAGCGGTCACGCGGTTCCAGACTGAAGCGCCTAGATCCGCATGGCCACACCGGCGTTCGACACGTTATTAGGAGGTATCCCATGACTTCTGTCGCGTCGGTGTACACAGCAAATAAATTTATACTCAAGGCAACCATAGCTGAGAAAATACATCTCGGGGAAAGGAAATCGGAAACGGCTCGATCTAACCTTCTTCATTTGGAACCACAGCTGGTTTCTTAGCTTAAATCCGTATCTGCAGGTGGGGTAACTGAATTAAAAAAGGGGAATATCTACACTCCTGGAAATGGAAAAAGAACACATTGACACCGGTGTGTCAGACCCACCATACTTGCTCCGGACACTGCGAGAGGGCTGTACAAGCAATGATCACATGCACGGCACAGCGGACACACCAGGAACCGCGGTGTTGGCCGTCGAATGGCGCTAGCTGCGCAGCATTTGTGCACCGCCGCCGTCAGTGTCAGCCAGTTTGCCGTGGCATACGGAGCTCCATCGCAGTCTTTAACACTGGTAGCATGCCGCGACAGCGTGGACGTGAACCGTATGTGCAGTTGACGGACTTTGAGCGAGGGCGTATAGTGGGCATGTGGGAGGGCGAGTAGACGTACCGCCGAATTGCTAAACACGTGGGGCGTGAGGTCTCCACAGTACATCGATGTTGTCGCCAGTGGTCGGCGTAATGCGTGAATGGACGGACGAATGGAGACGTGTCGTCTTCAGCGATGAGAGTCGCTTCTGCCTTGGTGCCAGTGATGGTCGTATGCGTGTTTGGCGCCGTGCAGATGAGCGCCACAATCAGGACTGCATACGACCGAGGCACACAGGGCCAACATCCGGCATCATGGTGTGGGGAGCGATCTCCTACACTGGCCGTACACCACTGGTGATCGTCGAGGGGACACTGAATAGTGCACGGTACATCCAAACCGTCATCGAACCCATCGTTCTACCATTCCTAGACCGGCAAGGGAACTTGCTGTTCCAACAGGACAATGCACGTCCGCATGTATCCCGTGCCACCCAACGTGCTCTAGAAGGTGTAAGTCAACTACTCTGGCCAGCAAGATCTCCATATCTGTCCCCCATTGAGCATGTTTGGGACTGGATGAAGCGTCGTCTCACGCGGTCTGCACGTCCAGCACGAACGCTGGTCCAACTGAGGCGCCAGGTGGAAATGGCATGGCAAGCCGTTCCACAGGACTACATCCAGCATCTCTACGATCGTCTCCATGGGAGAATAGCAGCCTGCATTGCTGCGAAAGGTGGATATACACTGTACTAGTGCCGACATTGTGCATGCTCTGTTGCCTGTGTCTATGTGCCTGTGGTTCTGTCAGTGTGATCATGTGATGTATCTGACGCCAGGAATGTGTCAATAAAGTTTCCCCTTCCTGGGACAATGAATTCACGGTGTTCTTATTTCAATTTCCAGGAGTGTATTTAAAAAATTGCATGTTACCCCAGGCCCAGATCATGGCAATAAGAAATAAATACCTACTTAAATTACGTCATATGAGACGGAAAAGCGGGTATGAATGGAAGACCTAACGTTCACTGTATTATTAATAGTAATAAGACATAAAGTGAGCGTAAGGTGAAATTGTAAATTGGGTGAATGGTGCCCTGGCCCTGCCTCGAAAACAGACCTACAACCAAAAAACCAAATCAGGCTGAAACAGAAAACTACAGACTGTACCTTCAAATATCACAGCCTTTGTGTTGACGAAACTTACCAAAATTTAACCTATTTATAATTTGACAGTACGCTCACTTCGCGTATTACTATCAATTCGACAGCGAATGATGGCTCCTCTATCCATACCCACAGTTGGGATTCATACGACATAACTCATGTACTTAATTATTTTTGCTGTTATTTCGGATTTGGTAACAGGCAAGTTTTTATGAGTGTATCAAACATTCTAGGATTTCTTGTCGCGTCAGATCAGGGCAAAACCTATTGTCTCACACTTAAAACCTCTGCTCTAACACATCAAACATATTCATCACCTTTAGATGTAATAACCACTGATTCGCCAGTCATGTCCAGTGGATCAAATAGGTTTAGAAGATAAGAATACAATGCTTAGTAGGAATGCTTGGATAACGTAAAAGATAATGAATTTCGCTGATGAAAGGAGAAAACTGAAAAATGCAGCAAATGAAGCAGGCGAAAGGGAATACGAACGTCTAAAAATGATATTTCAAGAAGTGCAAAATTGCTAAGCAGGAATGGCTAGAGGACAAATGTTACGATTTAGAAGCATATTTCACGAAGGGAAAGATAGATATTGCTTATAGGAAGATTGAAAAGGCCTTTGGGGACAAGAGAGTCAGCTGTATGAATATCAAGAACGCAGATGGCAAACCTGTCCTAAGCAAAGAAGGGAAAGCTGGAAGGTACAAGGAGTATATAGAGGGCCTACATAAGGGAGATATACTTGAAAGCAATATTATAGAAAGGAAAATGGGCGTAGATGAAGATGAGATGGGAGTTATGATACTACGAGAAGAACATGACAAAGCCCTGAAACATCTAAGTCGAAAAAATGCCCTGTTAGTAGAAGGCTTTCTGTCAGTACCACTGATAGCCTTCGGAGAGCCAGCCGTGACATGACCCTTCCTTCTGATGTGCAAGATGTATATGACAGGCGAAATACCCTCGGACTTCAAGAATAATGTGGTAATTTCAATTTCAAAGAAAGCAGTTGCTGACAGGAGTGAAAATTACCAAAATATCAGTTTAATAAGTCCTGGTGCCAAAGTAGTAACACAAATTCTTTATAGATGAACGGAGAAATTGTTAGAAGCAGACCTCGGGGAAGATCAGTTTGGATTCCGAAGGAATGCGGGAACGCGCGAGGCAATACCGATCCTACAACTTACCTTAGAAGATAGATTAAAGAAAGGCAAACCTACATTTATAGCATCTGTAGACTGAGAGAAAGCTTTATACAATGTAGAATGTAATCCTCAACTTGAAATTCTAAAGAGAGTAGTGGTAAAATAAAGGATGCGAAAAGCTATTTACAGCTTGTACCGAAACCAGACGGCATTAATAAGAGGCGAGTGGCATGAAAGGGAAACAGTGGTTGAGAAAGGAGTGAATCTGTGCACTGAACAAGCGGTAAACGAAACCAAGGAGCCGGCCGAAGTGGCCGCGCGGTTCTGGCGCTGCAGTCTGGAACCGCGAGACCGCTACGGTCGCAGGTTCGAATCCTGCCTCGGGCATGGATGTGTGTCATGTCCTTAGGTTAGTTAGGTTTAACTAGTTCTAAGTTCTAGGGGACTAATGACCTCAGCAGTTGAGTCCCATAGTGCTCAGAGCACTATGGGACATTTCGAAACCAAGGGAAAATTTCGAGTAGGGTTCGATTGGATTGGATTGTTTTGGAGAAGAGACCAAACAGCGAGGTCATGAGTCTCATCGGATTAGGGAAGGACGGAAAAGGAAGTCGGCTGTGCCCTTTCAAAGGAACCATCCGGGCATTTGCCTGGAGTGATTTAGGGAAATCACGGACAACCTAAATCAGGGTGGCCGGACACGGGATTGAGCCGATGTCCTCCAGAATGCGAATCCAGTGTGCTAATCACTGTGCTATCTCGCTCGGTTCGAGTAGGAATTAAAATTCGGGAAGAAGACGTAAAAAGTTTGAGGTTTGCCGTTGACATTGTAATTATGTCAGATACATCGAAGGACTTGTAAGAGCAGCTTAACAGAATAGACAGAGCCTTGGAAGGAGGATATAAGATGAACATCAACAAAAGCAAAACAAGTTTATTGAACTGTAGTCGAATTAAATCAGATAACGCTAAAGGAATTACATTAGGAAACGAGACACTTAGAGTAGCAAATGAGCTTTGCTATTTGGGCAGGAAAATAACTGATGATGGTTGAAGTGGAGAGGATGTAAAATGTAGACTGACAATAGTAAGAAAAATGTTTCTGGAGAACACAAATTTGCTAACATCGAATATAGATTTAAGTGTGAATCAATCTATTCTTAAGATAGTTGTCTGGCGTGTAGCCATGTACGGAATTGGAGCATGGACGACAAACAGTTCAGACTAAAGGAGAATAGAAGCATGTGAACTGTGGTACTAGAGAATAATGTTGAAGATCGGGTAGATGTATCGTGTAACTAACGAGGAAGTACTGAATAAAATTGGGTAATTTGTGCCATATCTTGACTAACAGAAGAAATCGGTTGATAGGATACATTCTGAGACATCAAGGGGCCTCCAGTTCAGTACTGTAGCGAAGTGTGGGGGATAAAAATCGCAAGCGGAGTCAAGAGATGAATACAGTAAGCAGATTCAGAGGAATGTAGGTTGAATGTGATACTGAGAGTGGAAGAGGTTTACACAAGAGCAGCAAAAATAGCCACATCAAGCTAGTCTTCAGACTGAAGACTAAAACAACAGTGTGTGTGTGTGTGTGTGTGTGTGTGTGTGTGTGTGTGTGTGTGTGTTTGTGGTACAGGGAGAGAGAGCTTTGTGTCTGCGTCTGTTACGGAATAAAGTTGACGACATTGACAATGTTTATCTGGGTATAACTACTTATTCCCTTGATGAAAGGACCAGTCTGGTGAGTGTGTGTCCTGTACAAACAAAGAGCGTCGCTGTGAAACACGCAGCGACTGTGTGGAACCTAGCATATGACATGGAATGAAACACACTGCATGTATCTTCATAATGCTGAAGTACATGAAATCTCTCTCTCTCTATTCGTTTACTCGGTTCCGACTCTTCGTGACCCCATGAACCAAATCACGCCACTTTTTCCTGCCTTGCACTTTCTCCCGTTGACCTTCCAGGTTGGAACACATTGCTTCTGTGATGCCATCGATCCATCTCATCCTTTGAGGTCCTCTTCTTCTAGTTCCTTCAATCTTTCCAAGCATTCATGTTTTTTTCAGCGATGCATGCCCTCGCATTGTGTGTCCAAAGTAGATCAGCTTTTGTTTTAACATTAGACTTTCCAGGGAGAAATGCGGTTTTATTTGATCCAATATTGATCTGTTGGTTCTCTTTGTAGTCGATGGAAGTCTAAGAAGTTTCCTCCAACACCACAATTCGAAGGAGTCAGTTCTTCGCCGTTCAGCCTTTCTAATGGTCCAGGTCTCACATCCATACAACTGGAAAGACCATAGCCCTCATAATACGGATCTTTGTTACTAGTGTTATGTTTTTGGATCCTATAACCTTGTCAAGGTTAGACATCGCCTGTCTACCGAGCAACAGGCGTCTCCGGATTTCATGGCTGCAGTCGCCATCAGCAGAGATCTGGGAACCGAGATATCTGAATGTGGTCTCTACCTCCATGGTTTCTCCTGCTATATCCCACGAATTGGTAGATGTAGTTGCCATAATACGAAATATGAATAAGAATATGAAATACTTCGACCATTTCTAGATACGTGGGTAGAAGTGTAATGTCAACAGAGCGATATTTGTGTATAAGTGGTGTGGGGAAACAACACTCTTATACCGAACTTCATCATTAGCGAAACAACACGGTGTCTGATGTTGAGACACAGAGGGCAGTAGGAAAGTGACCATGACCGCTACTCCCTTGACATCGCATAGGGTTTGCAGTGCCACGCGGCCCTTCTGCTAAGTGGTCCTGTCAGCGGAAGCGCCTTCACGTCGTCCATTAAGCTGGAGGGTGTGCCCGCTGGCCCGCTGGCCCGCTGGCGATCCAACAGCGACGCCGCTTCCCCGTCTGGTTGTCGGCACACAATCAGAATCTTGGGCGAAGTGTAGCCCTAGCAGGGTCCGTGAGAGGCGAGCGAGGATGGGGTACAGGGTTGGCAGGACGCCAATTAGTCAGAACTTGGTTAACACAGAGGTGCTTGGTGATTAGGTCTCATCGATTTCCATTTGCTCCGTCCGCCTCCAGCCATTCTCCCACAAAGATAATGCTCTCAGTGCTGAGGAACATCAATGTTTCTGTGACCGGATTCTCTCTAACATTCACGGTGACAGTCACTAGAAGTGGTATCTAGAAAATCCTGGTTGCATATTGCTGTGGTTTACTGCGTCTGTATGACCTCTTCTTACTTGTTGTAGCGATTAAGACGCGAAACTAATAGCTGTAGAGCACTTGTTTATCTAGATAGACTACTCAACTTCAAAAAATATGTCAATAATGACAGAGTACAGGTAAGAACCTCAAAACATCAACATGTGACGTGTAGCTATGCCCGAGTATTTGCTGCGTGATGAAAATTACACTTGAGCGTAACAGCGAGTTGAGATCTTCGGTTACAGCAACAGCATCAGTCTCTTGTGGCAGGCTGACAGCTACGGGAGGACGCAGGTTTCTGACAGTAATATACTGCGAATGATAAGTCTCGTGGGAACACACATGAATCTGTAAGCGTAAATTTCCCGAAACCGCTGAAATTTTGTTAAGCTGTGTGACATTTTAAAAGAGTGATTCCTGTCGTTGTTCGATTCAAACTGTAAATATAAGTTACTGCCAGTTGATTGTAGCCGGAAATGATTGATTTTTCATAAAAATTAAAAATGTAATTATAAGAGAGCGATAAGATATTTATTTAAAAATGTTGTATCCGAAATAACACTTAGACTAAATTAAGTGAACCTCTTGGCAGATATAAACTTTACGCCATCCCGAGCCTCGAACTTTGGTCATGTGCCTCTCACGTGCGAGCTCTATCGGCTGAGCTATCAAAGCACGACTCACGGCCCGCCCTCACGGTTTTAATTGCGCCAGTACCTCGTCTCCTACCTTCCGAACTTTACAGAAGTTCTTTGAGGGACAAGCGTTACTGGAAGAAAATATATGGGTTGAGAAGTTCATGGTAACTTCACACAAAGGATACTGATAAAGGAATTTTGTAAAGAATGATACGTTATCAAAAGAGACGCCCGTGCCTTGCACAATTTATTTTCCGCACTGGGTCATTTATCGGTTCACAACATGCCATTTCGTTCATCCCAAGTCGTCTTCACTGTAAAACAAGTAGCACGTAGCGTCATTTCATTTAAGCACCAGTCATGAGTTGACTAACGACGGAACAAGCATGTTGATCTAACTGAGAATTCAGCTAGTGAAGAAGACGTCAGTACTTCACCGTCCTCAAAATGCTGAGAATTAACAAATTCCTTCAGAATTTAGAGATACGAAGGGCGCCTTGTTAAGTCACTGGGTGGCGCGATTGTAACTGTAAGTGACGCGTCGTGAAGTCACATTGCTGTTTCCGCATCTTCTGGGGGGTGTTACTGTGTATTGCCGTAAGTCAAAACATCTCCAGGCCCTCATCTTTCCACATCGTCGATATAGTTTGGCACGACATAGTTTCAAAAGTGTTCTACCGTACATCCTGTATTGCACTGACGTCCCGCGTCTCCATGACATTCTCCAAGAAGATACATTGCATATTTCTCAGAAAACATCATTGCCAGATTTCCATATTGTATATACCCTTTTTCCTGAGACACAAATCGGTCCCTGGACATGATCAAACTTCTCGGGAGGGTTCCATTACATCGTACAGCTAGTGTGGTAATTTGCTGCAGAGTCCGTGAGTCTCCTGTGTGTCATTTCTTGAGCGGCCTGCTCTACGACTGAGGGTAGGGCATGAAAAATATTGAAACAAATTAAATTTGTACATGCTAATGTATAAGCTGAAGTTTGTAGACAATCTTGAGCTCAAGGGGCAAAATATTACTTACCTCCTTAGAAGAGTACACTCGTAAATTTGGAGCACTGTAGATGGCAGAGAAGTAGTAAGATGCTGTCACGTGACCCTCCAGCGCCGGCGTAAGTCATGGCAGTGAAGTGGTGTCCCTGTGACGGTTTCATTGAAACAGAACTGTGAGATGGTGGAACGACATTATGTGGAAAAACTGCAGAAACGGGCTGTCGTCTTTGGAAGTGACCTTGACCATTGTACATAAACGCGCGATTTCTAGGTACCAATTTGGACTGTCAGACGTATGTACAAGGAATGGTGTGTAAATCGCAGCAACGTAACACATCGTGACATCAGTAGTCATGAAAATACGCTCACAGACAGGGACTGGAGCCGTGTGTCTTGCGTTGTCAGTGGCAAAAGGTTTCAAACCAGAAAGTAATTGTTGAACTGGGAGAGTGCTTATTCTTCATATTAAGTTTGCAAGTAACCTTTTCAAAGGTACACTGTATCATCAAAAGTATCCGGACACCCCCAAAACATACGTTTTTCATATAAGGTGCATTGTGCTGCCACCTACTGCTAGGTACTCCATATCAGCGTCCTCAGTAGTCATTAGACATCGTGAGAGAGCAGAATGGGGCGCTCCGCGGAACTCACAGGCTTCGAACATTGTCAGGTGATTGGGTGTCACTTGCGTCATATGTCTGTACGCGAGATTTCCACGCTCCTAAACATCCCTACCTCCACTGTTTCCGATGTGATAGTCAAGTGGACACGTGAAGGGACACGCACAACGCAAAAACGTACAGGCCGGCTTCGTCTGTTGACTGTCAGAGACCGCCGACGGTTGAAGAGGGTCGTAATGTGTAATAGGCAGACATCTATCCAGACCATCACACAGGAATTCCAAACTGCATCAGGATCCACTGCAAGTACTATGACAGTTAGGCGGGAGGTGAGAAAACTTGGATTTCGTGGTCGAGTAGCTGCTCATAAGCAACACATCACGCGGGTAAATTCCAAATGACGCCTCGCTTGGTGTAACGAGGGTAAACATTGGACTACTGACCAGTGAATAAACATTGTGTGGAGTGACGAATCACGGTACACAATGTGGCGACCTGATGGCAGGGTGTTGGTATCGCGAATGACCGGTGAACGTCATCTGCCAGCGTGCGTACTCCCAACAGTAAAATTCGGAGCCGGTGGTGATATGGTGTGGTCATGTTTTTCGTAGAGGGGGCTTACACCCCTTGTTCTGCGTGATACAGTCGCAGCACAGGTCCACATTGATGTTTTAAACACCTTCTTACTTCCCACTGTTGAAGAGCAATTAGGGGATGGCGATTGCATCTTTGAACATGATCGAGCACCTGTTTATAGTGCACGGCCTGTGGCGGAGTGGTTACACGACAATAACATCCTTATAATGGACTGGCCTGCACAGAGTCCTGACCTGAATCCGATAGAACATCTTTGGAATGTTTTGGAACGCCGACTTCGTGCCAGGACTCACAGAGTAACATCGATACCTTTCCTCAGTGCGGTACTCCGTGAAGAATGGGCTGCCATTACCCCCAAGAAATCTTTCAGCGCCTGAATGAACGTATGCCTCCGAGACAGGATGCTATCATCAATGGTAAGGGTGGGCCAACACCATACTGAACTCCACCATTAGCGATGGAGGGGGCCACGAACTTGTAAGTCATTTTCGGCCAGGTCTCCGGATAGTTTTGATCACAAAATGTAACTGTGTGCAATAGCCATTTGAAGTCGGGGACATCGCTAAAAGTTATTGCACACACCAGCATAAAGAGGAATGTGACTTCAGTGACTCAAAGCGGTCCGACTAACTGGAATTTTGTCTCTTTTCAAATTATGCAAGGCATCAACTGCATTGGTGTCCCAATGAAGCGCGCAACAATCAGTATGTAGAGACTCCTCGCTCGTGTCAGAGGTGGTTCCAAGATGTTACGGCGGTGTTTTTCGTACCATAACTTGCACCCACTGATTCAGGTTACCGCGAACATGAACTAGGATATTGTTTTCAACATTCTCGGGAATTAAGTTTTCAACTTTTGTAACACTACAACCCAGTGGCTCACGTAATTATTCATTTTTTATATTTTTAAATTTTGTCAGTAATTAATGTTTATGAACATGTAATTTATGCGGAAAGAATAAGGAAAAAATAATTATGTCAAACCGTTGTAGCAAACACGATGGCAATTTCAGGGAAAGTTATAGTATAGGAAACACAAAGAATGTCTTTCATGTGACAATAACATCGTTGGCGTGAGTGCGCATAGTCATAGAAATGAGGCCAGAGAGGGATTTCGAATCATCTGTGGTGTGATACAGTCGCGAGTGTTGGCGCGCAAATACTATATGAAGATTGCGCTGGAAATATAGTTATAACAAATGGCAAGGCAAATTATAAATGATCGATGACGTGTATGGGCACAGCACACGTTCTCAGGACGAGTTTAGAATTGGTGAAGAATGCTGTATGGCGCAAATTTATTCTCGCTAATCAAGAAAAACCTGTTGCCAGTAATGAATTTAACTATAAGCATTATATCCCACTCCAGGCAACTCATTGCAAAGTAAGATCCAGCCAGTATTTATACAGCTGTGTAACACGAATGACAAGGTAATAGTAACTTTTTGGAACGTTAGAGTGTACTTAGTCAAAGCATAAACCTTGTAAGTGAAACTTTATTGACCGAAGTCGCTAACGATTCGCAAGTTCCTATCCTCCTCACCGTAACATCCCAGAAACTCAGGAGTGAAAAGAATTATTAAAATAAAACTTATTCAGTTAAATTTACAGTTGAATTTCAATCAAGTTATTATTGTAATAAAAAGCAGTCGTAAATGTAGTTGATCGTTTAGTGTTGCACTACTACTGCAGACAATTAATTCACATTAAAAGTGATTTAAGCACAATGCACATTTATATGACAAAAGTATGCAGTCTCCCTCGTAGCAAAAGTAATTTTATGATTTTACGTTGTGTCCTGTAAACGACATTCTGCGCATATGTTTCCGTAACTCTAGTATTGACTAACTGTTGTTGCTACGATTGAAAGTTTTTTACGGTATCATTTGAAAAGTAATCGGTAAAGAACAATAATTAACCCTACAATATTTCAGCGAGACAACTGCCCGCCATCTTCAGGTGCTACTGTCGCGTCGTTGAGAAGCTCGCCAATTTATATGTTGGCTTTCTAGAACAACGCAGGCGCCAGCGGGGGCATAACGTCACCGGAGACCAATCGTAGACGGCGTCGAATACCAGAGCCCTCTGCTGGAGAAACGGGTCGCGGTCTGCGGAAGCGCGCCGCGGCGGGGAAAATACGGCCGGGAGCGACGGACCCCGTATTCGACGCCGTCTACGATTGGTCTAAGATGACGCTATGCCCCGCTGGTGCCTGCGCTGTTCTAGAAAGCCAACATATAAATTGGCGAGCTTCTCAGCGACGCGACATTAGCACCTGAAGATGGGGGGCAGTTGTCTCGCTGAAATATTGTGTGGTTAATTATTGTTCTTATCATAACCTGAATGGCCCAATAATCTCGCAGTGTTACTCCCCATCGAAAATGTCTGGTACTATCTGTAACGGCGGGTGAAATGTAGCAATCAATATACCCGCAGTTTTGTAGCTTTACGGAATCTCATCATCAATGAGTTTGAAACTAGTCTGCTTGCACTTGGAAACTGTGTGTGACAAAACCCATTATATGAGAATGTTTCTTATTATCGTTACTGTACACCTTGTATATTTTAGCAGTAGTATGAATTCTTATTTTTGTGTTTTTCAATGTGACAGCATGTGCTCCGATCTGCAACAGCCTTTGCTACACTGCTTTTGAATACGAACATAATTGTATGAAATATATTCCAAGTGTGCAATACCAATTACTCTATACTAAATATGATAGTCAGTAAATGAAACAAAATAAAAACAGCGGATATCAATAATACAAAGAATGGCTTCCTCCTGAATCAAAACACAATGGTTAACTATGATGCGCTGTATCTGTGTCTACTTAAAAATATTACTCCTGAATTTTACGAAGAATTTACAACTGAATACACTTTCCTAAAAAGTTCTTTTAGCCCCTGCTACTGATTCATACTTGTGCAATGGACAACTCAGCTCAGTTCGCTTCTGTTTTACTGTAAATATGAAATACTGCATTGTATGTACTTGAAAAAAGTCACAGCGCGACTCTGTTTGCCTTATCCTTTACTTTAGGCTGTTCTCAGCATGAATTTGTTGTTTGTCCGGATTATTTGTCCAAAACTGCAGCTAGCAGTTCACGCGATAGTGTAATGGATGACAGCACGGTTGTGACAATATTTACTTTTATATTGTACGGACAAAGATTAACGAACTAACAGCAAACGAATAAAACGTTTCTATGAATTGAAATTATGTGCGGATGTCTTTAGTAACACATAAGTGAATGACTTTAACGTGAAATTCAACATGGATTCCGCAAACAGAGACCCAGCGAAACCCAGCTCGCTCTGTTCCTCCGTGAAATCCATGGTGCTGTAGGAAACGGGGCTCAGATTGACGCCGTGTTCTTTGACTTGAAGAAGGCATTTGACACCGTCCCGCACCAAGACGTCTTTGGAGATAGAATCAACACGTAGCTGTTAATGGAATAAAATTATCGACAGATGTCAAGATAATTTTAGGAGTACCGCAAGGAAGGCCCGTTATTGTTTACAGTGTATATAAATGAGCTATTAGAAAGCATCAGATGCTCTTTAAGACTCTTCGCAGATGATGCGCTTTTCAATACGAACATAGCAACTCCAGAAGGTAGTATCGACTGGCAGACTGACGTGCAGGGGTTTGATGAACGGTGCTTACTCTGGCAGTTGACCCTGAACGTGGATAAATGTAATGTATTGTGCATACATAGGAAATGAAAGTCACTACCGTACAACACACTATTGATGAGAAACTGCTGGAAACAGTATCTACGGTAAAAAATCTAGGAGTAACTATCGAGAGCGATATCAAGTGGAGTGGCGACATGAAACAAATAGTAGGCGTGATAGAAGAGATAGAGATCAACGAAGAGTGGGATCGTTTGGCTGGCTCGAGAGTTACAGGGAATCTCAACAAACTCCATCGGCAGACGTTACAAGAGGGCTTTATGCATCACGGAGGGCTTTACTGCTGAAATTTCGAGAGAGTAATTTCCAGGACGAGTCCGACAATATATACGTTTCGCGTAATGAACTCGAAGAGAAAATTCGGGAAATTAGAGCCATTCGCGAATGGAATGAGGTATTAAGGGGAGGGGAGGGAGGGGGTTAATCAGTTAGTGGTATCAGAAGTAACCTCTACTACACACCTGGGTGGCTTGCGGAGTATGATGTCTCTGTAGATAATCTTCCCTTAGCACTGTCAGAAACAATGTAAACTGATTCGAACGAACAGTGTTTAGAAATTTATTCTTTGCTTTTCTTATAAAATGCTTCTAACTGAAAACGCTGAGCCTATGATCAATTATTTGCCCGTGATACAAAAACGTAGATACTGTTGGAGTAAATTCAGTGGTTAGGGCCTGCAGCAAATAAGAACTGTTTGTGTTACCTCTTTCCAAATGTGCAGTCATCCTGTTAACGCATCTTAAAAGACGATCCACTGTCCTTAGTCACACCGGGGAGCACTTGAAACAAAAGTCGCTCTCTATTCTCCATATAAAATGTAAAATTGAAAAACTTTCCGCCATCTATATTTTAAATGTAATTTATTTAAGTGACCAGTTTCGACGTTTGACTTCGCCATCCTCTCGCCAGATGAGCAACATGTGCAGTCGAAATAGGGGCAAGCATTAAGTAATTGGTATTGGTAGACTTCTGGTTTCAACAGCGCTATCCCTTCGTTCACCAATTGAAGACTGTTCAAAACAGCTGAAGTCCGTCAACCATCTTCTACGAAGATGGGCTTACGGAGACTCTATTCTCCTCTTCTGCCATCAAGGATGCTCACTCACCGTCCACTCGACACTCTCTCTCGTAGAAGACGTTCAGTGATGGCTTACGCTTATAACCCAACCTGTGGTAGCCAAAGAGTAACGTATAACTCCTGTGTTCAGGCATCCAAAGACACTCATAATGGTAAATATTTCGAGGAAGACTGCCATTGCTCACGGCATATAAACCTTTTAAGTGCCTCCAGCTGGATATGGCATACTAAAAAACAGTTAGTGGATGTTGTCCTAACCGAACCGAGGAGCTTATGAAGGCTAGAAGTGGTGTTACACGATGTTAGCATGATGTGTGTTGAGGGCGGCTTTTCGTTCGATATTTTTATCTGCCACATTGAGTTTTGGGACGCACTTTGTAACAAAATTAGTAACATTCCAGGTGAAGATCTAGTTCGTTTCGAATAATCTGAGAGCGTAAATGTAGGGAGGGAGGATCCCTACATTACCATACGTGCTGCTACCGTGATTGTCCTCGGTTCCCGATTATTCGAACTACGTAACTGTGGAACGTGAATTTCATGCGGATTGGAGGTGTGACGCAAATACGGCGCCAGATTCACAGGCCCGGCAAACAGCGGCTGTCCTCGCATCGCCCTGGCTAGAGACCAAGTGGCCGCAATTTGAATATCGTAAGGGACTGGGCGGCTGGACTAACCAGGGGAGAGGTCACATGCGTAAAGCCCGGCCCTATTTGCATTTCGCTTTAATATCGTCAAGGAACGCTAGCGGCAGTGTTCCGCGGAGGGCACAGAGGGCGCTGTTCCGGCCGAAGCGCGCGGGTCTGCAGCCCGGGCCAGCCTGCTTGCTGTCCCCGCCAGGCGTTCGATGGAAGCGGCGAGGCCACTGCCTCCACGCATTTGCATTCCGTCGAGGTCTTTCTGCCCTCATAAAGGGATGCGGACGTGTTCCGAGTTCTTCTGTCATCGAAGAACATGCCACTTCGTTTCTGTCGGAATTCGCAGTAGCTCAGACTGGCTTAAGTGATGCGTAACTCGTTACGTGGGCGAACGCACGGACTGAATTACTCTAACAACGTTTTTCTTTCTTCCTTTTTTTACAAAAAAAAATTAACTACTCAACGAGTCAGAGAATCAGAGAGAAACCACCCTGTGATCTCTCTCTCTCTCTCCCCCCCCCCCCCCCCCCCCTCAAGTGGTTCACTGTTTATTCTGAGCTTCCATCTCTTTTCCAGTCGCTTCAAGGTTTCTTGACAGCTTATGAATATGCAATTTTGTCATATGATGACATGATGGAGGCAGTGGCTGTTGTCTGAAGACAAATGTTGATGGTATTAGGACAGCAACCAGCCACAAATTTACTTTCAGTTCCTTTATTCAAAGGGCACCTTTACCGGTTTAGAATCGTTGTGATTCATCCTCAGGCGGTTTACACGCTTTCTTTATGACATGTGTGTTTTTTACAGATTAATTTCCATAAAATATAAATAATACATAATTATCAACACGCCACACACAGATGGTTGCGTTACAGATTTTTGTTGCATGTGACTTACGTTAAACGTCGGTTTGGAGTGTTTGTTTCCATAACATTCGTTCAACAGCTGTAAATGCATTCCCACTGCATTCTTGTTGTTGCACACGTAAATTGTTCTCACTAAACACTTTCGATTTGTCACTGAGAATATTTGTACCACGCACCACATGTTTTGATACATATAAAGAGCTTACAAACATATGAGTATCACAGATGCTATGATATATCGTAACACTTGACGATGATGTCCTATGTTTGGAAAGGATCATATATTCACTTACGCAACTGTAATGCGTTTTACACTAGTACAGAGACATTGAATTTTTGAGTTGATATTTTTAAATTAATTATTAAGTTTTTTTATATAATTGTATAGGTAAAATAGTATAATATTTAATTACATTTAGCATCATGAGAATTATAGTAACATATAAATTTGCTACTTAATCTGCAGATAGGTGTACTAATATTATTTGCTTTTGAGGGTGGAAAGTAATTTTTGGAAATTTTTCAGGAAAGGGGTGTTAACTAACTCTGTTTGTTCGTTAGGGATATAGTCTGGGGTGCTGTTTTTGTGTGTGTGTATTTCTAATTCTTCTAATATATTCATAGTGGCTCCTTTTTCTGCTAGATGCAAAATTTTTAAGTTGTCCTTAATGTTTCCCACTGAATTGTTTTCTTCAGCAATATGGGCTGCAAATGCTGATTTGTTCAAGTTACCAAGTCTTAAAGCATCAATATGTTTTTGTATCTAATTTCAAAACTTCTGGCTGTCTGTCCGATGTAGAATTTTGGGCATGTATCACATTTGAGTTTGTATATTCCTGATTTACGGTAGGGATTTTTGGAGGTATTTACATCATGTATTACTTTTTGTTGTAATTAGCTCAGCACACAGAGTCTGTGTGTCGCCTGGCCACTAAGAGCTTTTTCAGGACGATTGATTCAAGGATCCAGTTATATGGTTCCTTCTGTGTATAGCGATTTACGACTATGACGAGTGGAGCCTGAAGATGGCACAAATGTAATGCCGAAACTGGTAGCACATAGAAGTTCATAAAATAAAATAAACTTCTGCAAATCATACGGCTGTTGGTAAATTGTTGCATCAAGAAGTTCATGCCAGCCGTCGTCCCACGATCCGTAATGGATCAACGAAGAAGATTAATAGCGAAAGCGTTGACAGTGCAGGAATTTGTGCACGAAATTACCTTTCGATTGTGTCCCATAAATGTTCGATGGGATTTATGCTGGGCGATCTGGGTGGCCAAATCATTCAGTCGAATTGTCCCGAAGGATCATCAAACCAATCACGAACAATTGTGGCCCGGTGTTACGGCGCATTTTCAGCCATAAAAATTCCATCTTTGTTTGGGAACACAAAGTTCACGTACGGCTGCAAATGGTCTCCAGGTAGCCGAACATAAACATTTCCAGGCAATTATCTGTTCAGTCGAAGAAGAGGACTCTATTCATTCCATGTAAACAAGGCACAATACTATTATGGAGCCACCACCAACTGGCACAGTGGCTTGTTGTCAACTTGGGCCCATGGCGTCGCGGAGTCTGCATCACACTCCAACCTTACCATCAGCTCTTACCAAGTGAAATCGGGACTCATCTGACCAGGCCACGGTTTGCTAGTCGTCTAGGTCCCAATCGATACGGTCGTGACCCCAGGAAGGGCGCTGCAGCCGATGTGCTGTTAGCATAATCACTCGCGTCACTCGTCTGCTGCCACAGCCCATTAACGTCAAATCTCGCTGCACTGTCTTAACAGATACGTTCGTCGTACGTCCGACATTTATTTTCTCCGCTAGTTCACGAACTGTTGCTTGTCTGTTAACAATGACAACTCTACGCAAATGACGCTGCTCTCAGTCGTTAAGTGAAAGCCGTCGCCTATTGCGTTGTCCGTGGTGAGAGGCAATGCTTGAAATGTGATATTCCCGACACCTCTCCACACTGCGGATCTCCGAATATTGGATTTCCTAACGATTTCCGAATAGGACGTCCCATGCTTCCATCTCAACCTACCATTCCGCCTTCGAAATCTGTTACTTACCGTCGTGCGGCCATAATGACGTAGGAAACCTTTAAACATGAATCATGCGAGTACAAATGGCAGCTCAGTCAATGCACTGCCATTTTATACCTTGTGTACGCGATACTACCGCCATCTGTATGTGTGCATATCGCTACCCCATGACCTTTTTCAGCTCATTGTACGAGGGCTATTCAGAAAATAGGGAACGGTTTGGCATTAAAAAAGCTAAGTACACTACTGGCCATTAAAATTGTTACACCACGAAGATGACGTGCTACAGACGCGAAATTTAACCGACAGGAAGAACATGCTGTGGTATGCAAATGATAACCTTTACTGAGCATTCACACGAGGTTGGCGCCGGTGGCGACACCTACAACGTGCTGACATGAGGAAAGTTTCCAACCGATTTCTCATACACAAACAGCAGTTGACAGGCGTTGCCACGTGAAACGTTGTTGTGATGCCTCGCGTAAGGAGGAGAAATGCATACCATCATGTTTCCGACTTTGATAAAGGTCGGATTGTAGCCTATCGCGATTGCGGTTTATCGTATCGCGACATTGCTGCTGACGTTGGTCGAGATCCCATGACTGTTAGCAGAATATGGAATCGGTAGGTTCAGGAGGGTAATACGGATCGCCGTTCTGGATCCCAACGGCCTCGTATCACTAGCAGTCGAGATGACAGGCATCTTATGCGCATGGCTGTAATGGTTCGTACAGCCATGTCTCAATCCCTAAGTCAACAGATGGGGACGTTTCCAAGACAACAACCATCTGCACGAACAGTTCGACGACGTTTGCAGAAGCATGGACTGTCAGCTCGGAGACCATGGCAGCGGTTACCCTTGACGCTGCATCAGACAGGAGCGCCTGCGATGGTGTACTGAACCACGAACCTGGGTTCACGAATGGCAAAACGTCATTTTTTCGGATAATCCAGGTTCTGTTTACAGCATCATGATGGTCGCATCCGTGTTTGGCGACATCGCGGTGAACGCACACTGCAAGTGTGTATCCGTCATCGCCATACTGGCGTATCACCCGGCGTAATGGTATTGGGTGCCATTGTTTACACGTCTCGGTCACCTCTTGTTCGCATTGACGGTACTTGAACAGTGGACATTACATTTCAGATGTATTACGACCCGTAGCTCTACCCTTCGATCCCTGCGAAACCCTACATTTCAGCAGGATAATGCACGACCGCATGTTGCAGATCCTGTACGGGCCTTCCTGTATGCAGAAAGTGTTCGACTGCTGCCCTGACCAGCACATTCGCCAGATCTCTCACTAATTGAAAATGTCTGGTCAATGGCGGCCGAGCAACTGGCTTGTCACAATACGCCAGTCACTACTTTCGATGAAGTGTGGTATCGTGTTGAAGCTGCATGGGCAGCTGTACCTGTACACGCCATCCAAGCTCTGTTTGGCTCAATTCCAGGGCTTATCAAGGCCGTTATTACGGCCAGAGGTGGTTGTTCTGGATACTGATTTCTCAGGATCTATGCACCCAAATTGCGTGAAAATGTAATTACATGTCAGTTCTAGTATAATATATTTGTCCAATGAATACCCGTTTATCATCTGCATTTCTTCTTTAGCAATTTTAATTGTCAGTAGTGTAGAAGAAATACATTTTATTACGTACATCTGGAAGTGCGACTGACATACTACTTTTCCACACTGTCACCCAACACATTGAGGCACATATCATAGCGTTGGACAAGGTTTGAAATACCTTCGTCGTAAAATTCTGCCGCCTGAGACTTCAGCCAGTGTGTCACGCCCGCCTGGAATTCCGCGTCGTCATCAAAGCGCTGCGTTGCAAGCCAGTTCTTCATCTTTCGAAACAAGAGGAAGTAGCTTGGTGCACCCATCGTGCACAAAATTTGTGGTAGCTTTTGAGTGACAATTTCAAACAACAAAGTCCGTGAGACTTGTGGAAAAGAAAGCGAAAGCTCCGTTATTGTGATACAACGGGTTTCACAAATCTTTTCATCAACTTTAGCGACAGGATCATCAGTCACAATGCTCGGGAGTCCACTGTTCTCTTCATCATGAACGTTGGTTAGCCATTTTTAAACCGAATGCACCATTTCCGAATGGAACATTCATTAATTACGTTTTTTCCGTACAGTTCGCAAAGTTCACAATAAATGTCTATAGGTTTTAGGTTTTTTGCCAACAAAAACAGTATCACAGACCGCACCTCACAACTGGCGGGATTTGCGATTGCAGCGCACATTTCAAATTCGAATATCGGAAAAACCAGTCTCGCAGAGATCTTTCCTCTGTCACGGATGGATGGCGACTGAGCTGCCGAGCACGCACGTACCAAAATATACGCGATCGGCGCGCGCCTAGCGGCGTCAGACGGAAACGTTCCCCACTTTCTGAATACACCTTGCATGTGTTCCCACCGAGTTTCTGGTTTTATCAGTTGAAACCCATATTTTCTTATTTGAAACCCGTGGCCTTCTGTTTGATTTCTTTCCCCTAGCTTCGACTGACGTAGTCGTTTCTTAATGTGGGAGAATCAGTAACAGATTTGGTTTTGTATGTTTGTTAGAATCCAAAAATTTTTTGATGGTTTAGTTTACTGAAGCACAAGGGAAAGCTGTACGAAGATCTTCACAAAATGGTTTATCTGACTGGCGGGATTGCCCTCGGAGTATAGGCTGTAGTGTATCCCCATTTCCAATACATTGTCCTCCACGCTTGTGTTTTTCCGTTGCCGTAAGCTGCTGACAGATATTCTTACGTCGCACAATTCACAATGCTTTATTTTAACATTATTCAAAAATGCTTTTTCACATATTGAGGCATTTTACCAGGTTGAGACAAGAACAATTGTTTGAAGGACATCATCTTTACGCCAGTGACTGTTATAACTTTTTATAACACTTTTGCAATTTCGGCCATAGGCCATTATCAAGTGCTGATATTATGCCTTTAAGCCATGTAAACGTAATGTAAGGTGACACATTTGTGTGTCGTTGTCAATCCTGTTTAATACATTCATGTCGTTGTATTCAACAGGATTGACAACGACACACAAATGTGTCAGCTTACATTACGTTGACATGGCTTAAATCCAGACTATCAGCACTTGATAATGGCCTAAGGTCGACATTACAATAGTGGAATAAAAACATATAACAGTCACTGGCGAAAAGATTGTCCTTCAAAAAAATTTTTATGACTGTGAATCCTAGCTACACCAAGTGTATTCAAGAACTATTGTAATTTTACTTTAATACTGTACTTCACATTAACCCTTTTCAGTGAGACTACTGTCGGCAGTTCAGGGTCCAGAAAGGCTTAGGCAACTATCTTCTCACAGAGTAACAGTAGGCTACATGAACTCAATTCGGCGTATGTGTGAAGTCCACATTGTCAATTCAAACGAAAATGGGGAGGAAGGAAGATAATTTCCATTTCTCAGGAAAAAAAATGAGGCCAGCAATTCTGAGAAATCCAATACACAACAAAGAAAAAATGCATGAGAAATGGTCTTTAGTTCTAGAAAGAGTTAAAATATGGCGAATAAGGCCATTTACTTACTAAAATATGCTGTATTAGAGTGAAATGGCCACATATTTATAAATGTGGTTTAACAAATTACTGTAACCAATAAAATTTTTTTTCATAACAAGCATTTATATGTATTTAAGGATCATGTCAGTGTTATCGAAAAATACACATATCAGGAAATGTTTTGCATCACCCAGGTTCCCGGAACTCTTGAAGATAGACGTTGACTGTGGATACTGTATCACAGACACAGTCCCTCTGACTGTTCAGAGATGTCACTAAACCCACCCAAAGATGTAAACAACCATGCATGAACAGCGCTTCTTAGACGAAGGGGGTCCGACAGTCGATCAGTTCCAGTCATTCCAACAGGAAGGAGGTACACGGCTCCTGTTGTCTGTGAAGGGCTTTCAACAAGGAAAGTGTCCAGGCGTCTCGGAGCGAACCAAGGCGTTGTTGTTCGGACATGGAGGAGATACACAGAGACTGGAACTGTCGATGACGTGACTCGCTCAGGCCACCCAAGGGCTCCTACTGCAATGGATGACCGCTACCTACGCACTGTGGCTCGCAGGAACCCTGACAGCAACGCCACCAAGTCGAATAATGCTTTTCGTGCAGCCACAGGGCGTTGCATTATGACACAAACTGGACGCAATAGGCTGCATGATGCGCAACTTCACTCCCGACGTCCATTGCGAGGTCCATATTTGCAACCACGACACCATGCAGCGCAGTACAGATGGGCTCAACAACATTCCTAATGGACCACTTAGGATTCGCATCACGTTCTCTTTACCAATGGGTGTCGCATATAGCTTCAAGTAGACGTGTTTGGAGGCAACCCGGTCAGGCTGAGCGCCTTAGACACACTGACCAGCGAGTGCAGCAAGGTGGAGGTTCCCTGCTGTTCTGGGGTGGCATTATATGGAGCCGCTGGTGGTCATGGAAGGCTCCGTATCGATCCCACTTTCTCGGAGACGACTGCTGCAAACACCTTCACCCGCTGCATGTATATCGACAAATAATTACACTCCGGAGCCCACTGGAGAGTCATAAATATCACTTCTATAAACTTGTTGCAGAAAGGCACCTTTCTGGCTTACGTCAAGTGAGGTTTCCAGGTGACTTCCTGCCAATTTCTCTCTACATGCACTTTCTGTAATTCTCTACATAAACACTCGGTTAAGTATTTACATAGTTCTCGAGTAGTTGATATCAGCACAGAAGTTAAGGTACGCAAATGTAACGTTGCAGTGCCATAGCCGATTGCTACCGTCGTAATCTTTTCATGTTCATGCATCATATTCTTGATAAATGTCTGTATCGTGCGTTGCCTTAAAAGTGGAAAAACTCAAACTCCAAATATAAAGGATATGAGCGATTTTATTTTTTTCCGGGAAAGTTCTTCTTCCTCTTGACCTCGTGAGTAGACTTACAGCCAGCTCTGTCATCATTCGAGACATCTCTTTAATCATCCCATGTTACTCTATGATGTTGATCTGTTACTTCCATTAATACACCTTTGCTCTACTTTTTTCACTACATAGGACGTTATAGGTTGTTCTTGTTTTATAATACACTCCTGGAAATTGAAATAAGAACACCGTGAATTCATTGTCCCAGGAAGGGGAAACTTTATTGACACATTCCTGGGGTCAGATACATCACATGATCACACTGACAGAACCACAGGCACATAGACACAGGCAACAGAGCATGTACAATGTCGGCACTAGTACAGTGTATATCCACCTTTCGCAGCAATGCAGGCTGCTATTCTCCCATGGAGACGATCGTAGAGATGCTGGATGTAGTCCTGTGGAACGGCTTGCCATGCCATTTCCACCTGGCGCCTCAGTTGGACCAGCGTTCGTGCTGGACGTGCAGACCGCGTGAGACGACGCTTCATCCAGTCCCAAACATGCTCAATAGGGGACAGATCCGGAGATCTTGCTGGCCAGGGTAGTTGACTTACACCTTCTAGAGCACGTTGGGTGGCACGGGATACATGCGGACGTGCATTGTCCTGTTGGAACAGCAAGTTCCCTTGCCGGTCTAGGAATGGTAGAACGATGGGTTCGATGACGGTTTGGATGTACCGTGCACTATTCAGTGTCCCCTCGACGATCACCAGTGGTGTACGGCCAGTGTAGGAAATCGCTCCCCACACCATGATGCCGGGTGTTGGCCCTGTGTGCCTCAGTCGTATGCAGTCCTGATTATGGCGCTCACCTGCACGGCGCCAAACACGCATACGACCATCATTGGCACCAAGGCAGAAGCGACTCTCATCGCTGAAGACGACACGTCTCCATTCGTCCCTCCATTCACGCCTGTCGCGACACCACTGGAGGCGGGCTGCACGATGTTGGGGCGTGAGCGGAAGACGGCCTAACGGTGTGCGGGACCGTAGCCCAGCTTCATGGAGACGGTTGCGAATGGTCCTCGCCGATACCCCAGGAGCAACAGTGTCCCTAATTTGCTGGGAAGTGGCGGTGCGGTCCCCTACGGCACTGCGTAGGATCCTACGGTCTTGGCGTGCATCCGTGCGTCGCTGCGGTCCGGTCCCAGGTCGACGGGCACGTGCACCTTCCGCCGACCACTGGCGACAACATCGATGTACCGTGGAGACCTCACGCCCCACGTGTTGAGCAATTCGGTGGTACGTCCACCCGGCCTCCCGCATGCCCACTATACGCCCTCGCTCAAAGTCCGTCAACTGCACATACGGTTCACGTCCACGCTGTCGCGGCAGCTACCAGTGTTAAAGACTGCGATGGAGCTCCGTATGCCACGGCAAACTGGCTGACACTGACGGCGGCGGTGCACAAATGCTGCGTAGCTAGCGCCATTCGACGGCCAACACCGCGGTTCCTGGTGTGTCCGCTGTGCCGTGCGTGTGATCATTGCTTGTACAGCCCTCTCGCAGTGTCCGGAGCAAGTATGGTGGGTCTGACACACCGGTGTCAATGTGTTCTTTTTTCCATTTCCAGGAGTGTATTTTCGTGTATTTGATCCCTGAGCGTACACTTTACCCTTTACTTAAAGTTTCAATTCAGCCGGATATGTTATTCTCTGACACCGTCCTGAATTTACTTCTGTATGCTATTATAGGGATATCCAATACTACGTAAAATTTCAGTTGTGTACACTTCTCTGTTCAAAAATGGTTCAAATGGCTCTGAGCACTATGGGACTCAACTGCTGTGGTCATAAGTCCCCTAGAACTTAGAACTACTTAAACCTAACTAACCTAAGGACGGCACACAACACCCAGCCATCACGAGGCAGAGAAAATCTCTGACCCCGCCGGGAATCGAACCCGGGAACCCGGGCGTGGGAAGCGAGAACGCTACCGCACGACCACGAGATGCGGGCACACTTCTCTGTATTGTCATCAAGTGCCGGATATGTTGAGCGACACGTCCGTGAAACTTTTTATTTATTCAGTAGAAACGAAATCATTCGTTGCAGTTAAAAAAGAATATCTATCGTTTCTCCGATGAATTTCAAATGTGCATATTTCGCAGCAGTTGCGTCGCATGTGCAGCAGTCCACGACCCGCTTGCGATGTGCTGGGGGAATCTGCGGCCCCCTGGATCTGGCAACTCTCTCGACTGGACTGAAGTGAAGTGAAGTGGAGCGGAGTGAAGTGAAGTGAAAGGCTTCCCCGTTACTAAAGCCGGCGGCTAGCCTCACGATTAGGCGAGTTCTCCGAACTTGCCTGGGGTTACCAAGTTGTGAACGCCGGCTTTCACAGGCATCGGAAAAGTTCGCGGCCCGTCGGCGCGGCAGAACCAACTCGCTAGCCACAGTACTCTTCTTTCGCAAATAAAAACTTTTTAAACTGGATTATTTATGATAAACCTTGTACCTAATACACGGAATCTATAATTTGTGGTGAAATAAATAGCCTAATACACATATACACCGTGCTGTGAGAAAACGGATTTATGCCTGAAGGCGGCATCCTTTTGCGACTGACAAAATTACCGTCAGAACGAATTCATCATGACGACATAATTGAATCTGTCCGACTTTGAATAGAAACATTCTTTAGTTTTGTTCATTGATTTTTACGGCATTTCTGTAAGATCACTATTGCGTCGACTAATTAAATTATATCTGGAAGTTTGAAATTGCATTTAAATAACAACGGTCGTGAGATCGTCTGAAAATTAGGCCAATAACCTTTTGCACATTGTTGCAACGACTGATGACCTCTGACTTAGTGCTGAGTCAGAATGGAATGACGAACCCATATCAGTCATCCAAGCTCATTTCGACTCGATGCCGAGTATCACTGTTAAAGTGACGGCTAAATTTTGAACCTTGTGTATGCACTCGGTATGGTCGAGATATATACCTGTTATAAGTATTCGTTTCTTGTTAATTTCGTTGGTTAACGAGATTAATAAGAAATAATAAGATATACATATATATTTATTATAAATATATGTTTACATGAAAAAACATGTTATTATTAATTGATCAATTACCTAATAGTTAATCCAATCGCCTCCATTTTCGATTATAGCTTGGTACATTAGCCCTCTCTCCGGTAAATCAGCCACGTGTCCAACCTCTAAATATCGTTTGACTCACTTCGCAACGAATGTCTTTGAGTTTCTAAGCGCTTTCAACAGCAGCTCGATACGAAAACTTTGATCCCTTTGGATGACGTGCAAGGAACACTGCCCCGTGACACTTCAAACATTTTGCACTCATTTTAAACGGTAACTGACAAAACATTCAACTCTCACCCTGTCTCTACAAGAGCGCACTAATTACAGGTTCGAGACCACAACCAGATATATACTTCCGAACGTTGCATTTAAATTATGACCGGCCGCTGTGGCCGAGCGGTTCTAGGCGCTTCAGTCCGGAACGGCGCTGCTGCTACGGTTGCAGGTTCGAATCCTGCCTCAGGCATGGATGTGTGTGATGTCCTTAGGTTAGTTAGGCTTAAGTAGTTCTGGGTGTAGGGGACTGATGACCTCAGATGTTAAGTCCCATAGTGCTTAGAGTATTTTTTTTTTTTAATTATGGCGTACACATTCGTGTGGAACTGACTGCATATATATTCTTTTCCACCACATGATGATTCACCACACTACGAGAAAATGTGCTGCCTTATTTTCAGTGTGGACCTGTACGAATAGCATAACGAGTTGTTTGTAAGAAACGTAAGCAGGTCAAACTAGTTGCAAGGCAGTCAGGTCGTCTGTTGCTCAAGTGTGGCGTTTGAATATATTGTAGCGGCCTGTGTTAGACTCCGGTCCTCCTATCTTGGGATGATGAAGCGTAGAGTGTGGTTAAGCAGACCGGTCGGCACGCTGAGCACTAATCATGTAACATTAGCGGAACGACAATTTATTACATTATAGTTTACAACTATCTGTTCTTCTCCGCGTCTGCTGTTGGCGCCTAGGAAGGCGGCATTGCAGTTCAGGGCCTCAGGATTTGCTAAGACTGTCTCAGCAATCTGTGGCAGACGCCTTACCGTGGCGTCAGGTTCAGGTAACCAAAGCGTCGGGCTGGAGGCAGACCTCGTCGGCGATCGGAGTAGCCTGTACAATAGGCCTCGCTGTCCAGGAAAGAGACTGCGTTTTCACCAGAGCACTCTCGTAAGCACCGAACGGGTCCTCGGGTAAATGTTCGGCAGCTCTGCACGGTGTCGAAAAGAGCAACAGCATAGTCCTTCCACCAAGGAAGGTCGAGAATGCTGATGACTGCTTACGGGTACTAGCTACGGGCAGCAGCGATTAACCCACGTCCCGAATACTCGACAGGTGAATATTGCGCCAAACACCATCAGTTCGGCTCAGCAAGTCGGAGGTAAAGTCTCCAAGTATTGTCATCAGCGGCTTCGAGGTCAGCAGCTCACAGCGACCGAGTATGACAGACCAGAAAGGCTGTAGTCTCGAAGGCAGAGGTCATCTTAGGCGAATGGTAGCAGCACATCACAGTTTCGACCTCTTAGATGGTGTACTGCAACATAAAGAAGGAGACCAAGGTTCAGAAGCATGAGTATACTACCTGTCTGATGTGATGATGGTGTGTCTAGCCGGCTGTTATTGAATGTGGTTTACTTTCCTGGGTTCATCAGCGGTCTAGTTTAAGGAGTGTATAAGTAGGGACAGATGATCTCAGCAGTTTGGTCCATTAGGAATTCACACAAATTTGAATATGTTTTGGAAAAAACGAAGGGTTACGATTACTGTCGACTCGGGTTAAGCCGGACACGAATTGCATTCGAGAAAGAAAACATGGTGGGTGACAAAATGTACTAAGTAATCCGTCTCACTACCAACATGACCCGATGGATATAAGAAATTGGACGAAAGCGAAAACTACCTGCTAGGCATCAGTAGCGTCTCACACTGCAGCTTCTGTAACAACACAGTCTATTCCCTGCGGATTCAACCACATTTGCATTTTATACATATACTGAGCATACATACTCCTCCTCCTCCTCCTCTCTGTGTACCTATTCCTCCTTCTGTCTATCCACCTCATTCTCCCACTTCGGTCAGTCTGTCTGCTCCACCCCCCTCCCTCTCTCTCTCCCTCTCTCTGTCTCTCTCTCTGTCTCTCTCCTCTTCCACTCCATTTTGTACACTTCCTGCACCACCTCTCCGTCACCATGTCTTCTTTCTCTTCCATCTGACTGTATCTTCCTCCCCTTCCTCTGATGATATCCTTCTCCCCCGTATCCTACGCCTCCCTCGGTCATTCCATCGGTGCCTTCCTTTCCCACATGCCCACTACTGCACAACACTTACACCTGCCTCATGCAACTACCCCTCTTCCTCTACCTCGCTGTCCATTTTCTCTTCCCTCACACTCCGGCCATCCCCTCCCCTCCCCTACACATCTCAACTTGTCCCTGGCCATGCTCATTGGCACATGTACCCCTGCAGTACAGTTCAATAAAACAGGCCGATACTACTGTCCCAGCATGTCTATCTTGCAGGATAGCCTACATTTTTGGGCCTAGAAAACAGGTTCCTGCCTCTAATAAGTAGGGCACCCTGCAAAACATGCTTATTTGGCAGGATGAGACTGTTCCCACACAACATTCCTGTTATAGAGGGCAGGCTGTATGTCAGGGACTGGAAAACAAACATGATTTTGCCCATGTATCTGCTTGTATTCGAGCAACAATGCTATAAACCCCACCGTGCTGAAACTTGTGAGGCCTGCTGTTTCTGTACCAAATTCAGTTAAAATCTATCAAAGGGTTTGGAAGGAGATCCCACACATACACACTGCTTTTATGTATGTGTGTGTGTGTGTGTGTGTGTGTGTGTGTGTGTGTGTGTGTGTGTGCGTGTGTGGGTGTGTGTGTGTGGGTGTGGGTGTGTCTGTGTGTGGGTGTCTGTGTGTGTATGTAAAATAGATAACAGGTCGTACACCTGTCTTTTTATGTAGTAGCATGATTTGTCACTAGATGTCAAATAAATAAAATAAGCACACTATGCCATTGTGAACTCATGTTGGGCAGAAGATATGTGAGTATCGAAATGCTTCCATCACGCTGAGTCTACTAAAGTTAAAAAAAAAAAAAAAAAAAAAAAAAAAACACCTTAAGAAATATTGGAACTGTGAACAGAATCTGAGTTGGACACCACCTGTGTGCATGGAAGACTACATGAGAGTAAAAAAAGGTTCCAGGCAGTAACTAAATGGTACTTCAGCCCTCACAGTGTATTCATACCTCAGTATAGGATATATATAATATCCAACAGCTCTAATACATAACAGGGTCAGAGCCATTGTTTCAGCAAGAGATGACATTTATATGCACAAAATTTTGCATCCTATTTACTCCCAAATCGCCGATACATTTAGTCATCTTGTAAGTCTTTCACTACTTTAAAGTTTAACCTGTGAGTTCATAAGAGGCTATGTCGCCAGATTTTAATTCCTGGAACACTGCACCTTTGTATAGAATCCGTCACATATGCGAATAAAAGCATTCTGACAAACTTCATTCTCAAATTTCATAATAGCAAGATATTTTTGATAGTGCAATAGCTTAATTCAAATAGTTTAACAGCAGTTAAACCAAGACAAAATTGAAACCATTATCATTACAATATCTCTTATGGAGCTACTCGCTGTAAAGGGCGATTTGGTAATGATCTTACAAACTTTAAAGAGTGGTGGAGAATGACAAATGTACCAGTTTGAGGCAAGAGTCCCTGGGCCACAAACGGCGGTGTCGAAAGTTACAAGCGAACATTTGTCTGATGTCTCTGACTGTGGAGTACACGTTCAAAATGGCTCTGAGCACTATTGGACTTAACATCTGAGGTCATCAGTCCCCTAGAACTTAGAAATACTTAAACCTAACTAACCTAAGGACATCACACACATCCATGCCCGAGGCAGTATTCGAACCTGCAACTGTAGCAGTCGCGAGGTTCCGGACTGAAGCGCCTAGAACAGCTCTGCCACCGCGGTCGGCGTGGAGTACACGTACCACTGATGTTGTTGCTGAAGCTGTAGGGTATACACACCCGACGACCACTTAGGTTTAGAGTTGAGGATCATAAGTCAACTAATTTTCATACAGATGGCTACTGTGTATTGACATGAGCGATCATGGCGACCAATGTCTGTACTATAGTAAATTGCAGTCCGTGTTTACATGTTGAAGTAGTAACTGCAGTCAGTCCTAAACAAATGGAGTTGTACACGGTTATGGAACCTTCAGACATGATTTTCGCATACTGGTCAGCAAATGGAAGCAGCAGAGAAGCGGAAATGTTGTACGGGACCAAATATCCACATAGAAGACATCTTGCTCACATTATATTTCCAAGACTGTTCCAACGATCAGGAAAAATAGGGCAATTGCTACCACAGTACAACTACTGAGGAGGATAATGAACTACACGGACTCCCAACTTAGAAGGAGCAGAGCTTGCTCTTGTGGATGATGGGGTTACCATTAGCGCTCGACCACTTGTATGTGAAAGTAATGTTTCGCACCGTGTGACGAATGTTACGAAAAATGTAACTACACCCCTAATATTCACAGAAAGCGCATTGGCACCTACTGTCATTTTCACATGTTCAGCGAAAGGGTCTTACAACGCATTATATTGGATCCACACTTTACTATTCTGTACTTTTCACAAAAGACTCCTGTTTCACAAGAGATCTATTGCTAAATAGTCGCAATAGTCATGTTTTGGGTGATGAGAATCCCAGCGCTATGAAGAGTCATCAACACAGACTATCAGTTAATTTGTGGGCAGGCACAGTCAATGATGGCTTTCTAGGCCCGTTTCTTCTTCCTACTTGCTTGAAAGCACGGGTGCGCAGAGTGTTTGTCAGACACATGACTGAAAGCGCAGACACCGGTTATATATCAATATGGTGACGACGACCAATGATCCATTCTTTTAGTTTGAATCCACGCCATGTCCGATCCCTTATGGGAGTCGGGGATCTACAAGTAAGGAGTTCATGGGTGGCTGAAACTACATCAGTAGTGTTTGACGGGCCAGGAATTTGGATCGGGGGAGAGACAGGATGGGAAACGCGCTCGGATGGCCGATGAATTTAAGACAGCCGCCCGTGTAAAGCAGAAAATCCAGGTTCTAGGACTGCTGTTGTGGCCGAGCGGTTCTAGGCGCTTCAGTCTGGAACCGCGCGATCGCTACGGTCGCAGGTTCGAATGCTGCCTCGGGCATGGTTGTGTGTGATGTCCTTAGGTTAGTTAGGTTTAAGTACTTCTAAGTTCTAGGGGACTGATGACCTCAGATGTTAAGTCCCATAGTGCTCAGAGCCATTTGGACCATTTGGACCGGGTTCTAGTTCCGGTCTGGCGTAAATTTTCACCTGTTACCAGAGTGATAGTTTTATGTGGCTTACTGGCCAGATACAGGTCTTTCAATTGGACGCCACTTAGACTATTTATGTGTACATAATCTACCCCAGGAAAGGGACCTACAGTTTAGCGTGGAATCCGAACCACATGTATCGTTTCTGGTGACTATTCACATGGTTGAGAGGTGAAGGCTAGATTAAAAAACAGACTGAAAATCCAAGGTCTGACTGGGGTTCGATCCCGTGACCTCTTGCTTCCCAGTCAAGTGCTTAATCGATCTTTTCCTTATATCTCTTCCACCTCAGGCGTTGGCATAACCTAATTCCACCACCAATTTCACCCTACATCTAACTAAATCGTAATGTTTGCAACCACTTCAGGCTACGGCCACGAACGAAAGCGAAACACGCCTCGAATCTCCTTGTGGAAAAGAAGAGAGAGAGAGAGAAGGCAGGGAAATGGTACATCCTTTTTCTCATTATTTTCTCTCCAGGCGTGTCTGCGTCGGGCAGACAGCGGGGTCGTCTTGTCATTCATCGAAAGGTAAACATCCTGCGGTTGACGAAGATATCTCCCGTCAGTTCATCCTGCGCTGTACCTTCAGTCTCGCCTCACACCTGCTACACCCCAATGCTGTATTGAATACGTAAATAACGACCACCAGGTCCGACACCTATTACCATTGTTATTTTTCAATGAAACCTTTGAACAAGTAAAATTTGTTGTTGTCGTGGTCTTCAGTCCTGAGACTGGTTTGATGCATCTCTCCATGCTACTCTATCCTGTGCAAACTTCTTCATCTCCCAGTACCTACTGCAGCCTACATCCTTCTGAATCTGCTTAGTGTATTCATCTCTTGGTCTGCCTCTACGATTTTTACCCTCCACGCTGCCCTCCAGTACTAAATTGGTCATACCTTGATGCCTCAGAACATGTCCTACCAACCGATCCCTTCTTCTAGTCAAGTTGTGACACAAACTCCTCTTCTCCCCAATTCTGTTCAACACATCCTCATTAGTTACGTGATCTACCCATCTAATCTTCAGCATTCTTCTGTAGCACCACATTTCGAAAGCTTCTACTCTCTTCTTGTCTAAACTATTTATCGTCCACGTTTCACTTCCATACATGGCTACACTCCATACGAATACTTTCAGAAACGACTTCCTGACAATACTCGATGTTAACAAATTTCTCTTCTTCAGAAACGATTTCCTTGCCATTGCCAGTCTACATTTTATATCCTCTCTACTTCGATCATCATCAGTTATTTTACTCCCTAAATAGCAAAACTCCTTTACTACTTTAAGTGCCTCATTTCCTAATCTAATTCCCTCAGCATCACCCGACTTAATTCGACTACATTCCATTATCCTCGTTTTGCTTTTGTTGATCTTCATCTCATACCCTCCTTTCAAGACACTGTCCGTTCCGTTCAACTGCTCTTCCAAGTCCTTTGGTGTCTCTGACAGAATTACAAAGTCATCGGCGAACCTCAAAGTTTTTATTTCTTCTCCATGGATTTCAATACCCACTCCGAACTTTTCTTTTCTTTCCTTTACTGCTTGCTTAATATACAGATTGAATGGCATCGGGGAGAGGCTACAACCCTGTCTCACTCCCTTGCCAACCACTGCTTCCCTTTCATGTCCCTCGACTCTCATAACTGCCACCTGCTTTGTGAACAAATTGTAAATAGCCTTTCGCTCAATGTATTTTACCCCTGTCACCTTCAGAAAATTTACCTACAGTAAAATTTAGTTGTATCCTATTTCCTCCTGATGTCGCATTTGTAATGACGAGTATTGCCTTAACGCACGGAGACTTGTTGAGCCTCCACTGAACGTCGCTCAGATGTATAATTCACGGACACGGTGTGTCGCGAGCCCGCCCCGAGTTGGCCAGTGCCGGCCCCGCCCTTCGGCTGAGCCGGCAGGGCAGGCAGGGCAGGGCGCTGCCTTATCGCCGGCTGCAGCTGTTTTGCGCCGCCATTGTGCGGGCCGTCTTTGAACCGTCTTGGCGCCGTCGGCTTTGTGTCGCCTCCCTGCGGAGGCCGTGCTGATCCATCTCGGCTCGGTCGGGGCGGCGCGGCGCTTCGCGAACACGGACGCCCGCCAGCTTATTCGTGCGACAGCGCTCGCCAGGGTTGGCGCTAGATTCTCAGGCGTTTTAATGGCATCTCGACTGAGGGGCCGAATTAATCAGGTCCGCGGCTGACAGTTCTCACTAATGTATTCACACTGTGGTCACCAGCCGTCATTCACCCGTAAGTAACCGACAGTGTCCGTAAGTCTAGTGCGTTGCCTTCCGCGGACAGAATATGTTAATTTCCCATTTTCCTTGGTGGTATATTCGTGTCGACATGAAAAATATCACTGTCACCGACCTTCTGGCCATGTCTCTGAGACTACTGGAGCACTGTTCTAGTAGCCTGTGACATCATTAAAAACTTTTCACAGGCGCAAGAGAGAGCGGATTTCATTGACGCAGTTATCACGCAGTATGTCGTTCTTTTTCCTCAACAATTTATGTACCAATTTCTTTTCTTTTATTACTGCTTTTTGACAGTCAGAGCTAATGAAATAGCTGTAAAGTCTTAATCATCCTTCGACGTCCTGGCTTCTTGACATCGCGTAGCCAAATGAAAATACTGACATAACTGTGGATGGTATAACGATGGCCTCAGTATAGTGAAGAGTTGACAGTAGAGTATCGTTAATAAATACGGATTTTATACAAGGTGTTACAAAAAGGTACGGCCAAACTTTCAGGAAACATTCCTCACACACAAATAAAGAAAAGATGTTATGTGGACATGTGTCCGTAAACGCTTAATTTCCATGTTAGAGCTCATTTCAGTTACGGATGAGGCTTCATTCCAACGTGATCAAATTGTAAATTTTCACAATCAAAATGTGTTGGCTGACGAGAATCCGCACGCAATTGTGCAATCACGTCATCAACACAGATTTTCTGTGAACGTTAGGGCAGGCATTGTTGATGATGTCTTGGTTGGGCCCCATGGTCTTGCACCAACGCTCAATGGAGCACGTTATCATGATTTCATACGGGATACTCTACCTGTGCTGCTAGAACATGTGCCTTTACAGGTACGACACAACATGTGGTTCATGCACAATGGAGCTCCTGCACATTTCAGTCGAAGTGTTCGTACGCTTCTCAACAACAGATTCGGTGACCGATGGATTGGTAGAGGCGGACCAATTCCATGGCCTCCACGCTCTCCTGACCTCAACCCTCTTGACTTTCATTTATGGGGGCATTTGAAAGCTCTTCTCTACGCAACCTCGGTACCAAATGTAGAGACTCTTCGTGCTGGTATTGTGGACGGCTATGATACAATACGCCATTCTCCAGGGTTGCATCAGCGCATCAGGGATTCCATGCGACGGACGGTGGATGCATGTATCCTCGCTAACGGAGGAGATTTTGAACATTTCCTGTAACAAAGTGTTTGAAGTCACGCTGGTACGTTCTGTTGCTGTGTGTTTCCATTCCATGATTAATGTGATTCGAAGAGAAGTAATAAAATGAGCTTTAACATGGAAAGTAAGCGTTTCCGGACACATGTCCACGTAACTTATTTTCTTTCTTTGTGTGTGAGGAATGTTTCCTGAAAAGACCATTCAATGTCCCGAGGGATCTGTGACCCAACTACCTAGCGAACATGGTGTCTTCAGATCTCCGACAAACTCTGCTTCCCGCATTTCTCCGTGACCGCCTCCGGCGTTCGGACTGTTCATCAGCTTTCAAGGGGGGTTGTTTACAGAATTAAACTCTCAGTCCGTAGCTGTTTATTTATTAAAACGTCGCAAAGGGCCCACTTTGTCTCCTTTTTCCATTTTTAATGGAAAAAAAGAAACGTTTGAATTAATCGTCACATTTGCATTTTGTTACAATATTTCAAACTTCCTTTTTTTTTCGGGGAAAAAGACGAATACGTTTAGGGAAAGTTGTATTACTAAACAATTTCCTCGTTCCACTCACGTGAAATAAAAATAATGACGTTTGATAGAAGAGGATGACAACAGTACGAATGAATCTAATATGTTGAAGAAGTTGAGTGATCAGAGGAAAATGAGTGGTTAAGATTATCGGATGAGATGGAAGGAAGAAGACATAAGGAGAGATGAGAAACACACGGATAGTTTACGATGTGACAGACATATTGATTCACTGTTTACCAGAGGGAAAATAGCTAGGATATCCCAAGAGAGAAGCTACGCCAGTCATAAAGATCATGGTCTCCTCTTGAATAGAGTTTAGTTTTCGTAAGACGCAGGTTACAGGGTAGTCTGCGGTGAAGTAAGTGGAGGAAGATTTAGTATTGTGCAAAGATACAGACAAGATGCTGGTATTGCAGTTGTGGAATGGTGATATGTATTTGATATGTGTGGAGAAAAGTAAGAAACTGATGATAAAAACAGACTGTATGGTAATCACGTTGCCTTTGCGGTTCCATGAAGCCTATATGAGGGTACGAAGAACTGGCGTTATCAAACAACCGAATCTAAAGGCCCCCGTAAACCAGCAAACTTGTTTGTCAGTTTTCCTCTTGTCTAGGTGCCCTTTTGTTAAACAAAGCATTCAAAGCAGTTTTGGCCATGACTTTGCAATGTACTGTGTTTAAAGCAAGACGCTGGCCCTAGGAACGACTTAAAATGAGAGAGAGATTTATAGATGAAATTCTTCTAAAGAAAATAGTACTCCCAGAACCCGATGATTTCAGCAACTTTCTTCGAATGGACGATGAAACATTTAATGATTTGTTAAAGTCCTCTTTAAAGAGGAAACCTGTTGGTGCCAAATTCGCTCTTATCCAACCACAGATGTGTCAAACAATACCGTCCACGTACCAACGAGCTTTGTCAATTTAATATTACATTAAAGCAGAAGTTTTTCATGTATGTTGTATTTTGACACTTATGGGGATGGCAACAAATGCAGCTAAAGCATTAAAAACATTAACTCTGGTGCTGTATTGGAAGAGGAATAAGAAGAAAACAAGAAGCTGCTCCACGGAATGGTTTAAAACGAAAGAGAAATATACAGTGGTAAATCTGTTAAAAGAAATGTTACACTCGGTACCTGATGAACATAAATTTTCTGCTGATGGACAGTGAAATTTTTAATAACTCGCTTACAGGTACTTCGTTCTCACGCTGAAAAAGAAGACATGAATGTGCGAAACTATTTGGTCCTCTAATGACAGTTCATTAAAATACCACAACGTGAAAACATATAGCCTACCTCGTTTGTGGGAGATGCGGAGAATCATTCCATTTCCGTTTGCATTTTAATCGTACAGTATTTTCTTGTTAACCTCTTTCTGCGTAATATATGGTTGCGAAAGAAGCGACACCGCTACCATTTTGGCATTTGCCGATGCTAATTTGTTTTTCTCCTCGATCGTAATTTCCATAGCTGTGGAAACTCACGATACAGTGAGATAAATTGTAATCAAACTATCTCTAACTAAACGTGTGCAGCGAAACATCGACACCAATCAATGTCAGCTATCTCGTGAAGCCGGCCAGAGTGGCCGAGCGATTCTAGGCGCTACAGTCTGCAACCGCGCGACCGCTAAGGTCGCAGGTTCGAATCCTGCCTCGGGCATGGACGTGTGTGATGTCCTTAGATTAGTTAGGTTTAAGTAGTTCTAAGTTCTAGGGGACTGATGACCTCAGAAGTTAAGTCCCATAGTGCTCAGAGCTATTTGAACCATTTTTTTATCTAGTGAAATTTTCCCTCAGTCAAAATTGCTCGCAAACATGTCGACACGATCTAATCTTGCTAACACGTCTGACAGCACTGTTCACGGTCAAATGTTTGGCAAACATAGTTAAGTTAGACAAATCGTTTGATTTTGTGCGTGTGCTATGTAGAAGCGCTACAGCACAGTAATAAAAATTTGGCATCACTAAAAACAGGACTAATTTCTGTTTAATTTTAGGAGGAAACTTTTCTAATTATTTTGATTGCATATAGACAAGACAGGTTTGTTGTGTGCTGTAACAGCTTGCATATTGCAGTTTAAAAGCTCGTTTGTGAATATGCCGAGACCTTTTTCCTGTGATTAGTCCACGGCAGATTAAAACTTGTGTGTCCGGGAGAGAACATCAACTACTATAATTTCTTCAGGTTTCTCGACTGGACACACGTTTTGAAAGACGTTGAGTCGCATTGCAGTGCCGACAGATTAAAATTTTCAATCCGAAGACACCCCACTGGCGGTGATGAAGCGCTTCTCGACGTATCATCAGTTCCAAAGTTTCTGATCGAGGAAAGTGTAAAACAGAGCTGGTGAGGAGATTGGAAAACAACGCTGGAATGTTCGGACGACTTGGGAAGTAGTGTCTTATCGTTGACAGGTGAACAGCCTGTGGTGTGCGTACTATAAAACGTTCGGTACACACACCATCAGATTATTTGACTTGTCTCTCTAACGAAGTAGGAGAGTATCAGCAATATGTCTCGTGGTCTTATCGTGGCGTGTTTATCTTCTGCCGTTAGGTCAGATGATAGAAACGCCACTTGCACGCTTAGAGAAGCAGATTGACGGTGACCAACTTTAAACAGAACTTGATTAATTTTCACACACATTTATTAAAATACTAAAAGCATAAAAATTACTTATCTTGGTTCTGGATGCTATTTACAATTAACAATCTGAAGTTTCTTTGGTATTGGTACGTTAATCTTATTCTCACATATACCTCTGTTACTTGACAGAAGTGTCTATACATTTATGTTCATGGCTATGTACAGGAATTTGGTAATTTTACTAGGCGCAGATTGAAACTTGACTATAGACTGGTACAGACAAATGTAGAACTCGTACAGACTAATGCATACTGGTACAGACTGGTGCAGACAAATGCAGACTGACTAATCGGAGGTCTGTACACTCGTTATAATATCTCGCACATTGATGTATCACTTCGCGAGTGTGATCCACGAGGAGAAAAGTTTCTACATTAGCAGCAATCTCATTGGCTGCGTTACATATTAATACGTGGATCGGCGGAAGCAGAATTTCGTCCGTCTCTAAGGCAGCGCCATCTCGTAGTGCGGAGACGGACGAGCGCTGCGCGCCTGCGCTGTTGTGCTTAGCGGGGCGCGCTCTAGTGGGAAAGTTGTGTATGCGCTGACTACGCGGAACTATGTACACAACACAGCCGATAGTCCAGGGTAATGTCCGGCAGAAAAACTGAAGAAGATACCGAGGCACATTACAGCAAACATGTCCCTGCATCCTGCATCGCCAGGCCCAGCGGACACCGCAAAATGTAGAAAAGTGTGTGTGTGTGTGTGTGTGTGTGTGTGTGTGTGTGTGTGTGTGTGTGTACATGAGACAAAGACAGAGAGAGAGACAGAGACAGTACCGAGAGAGAGAGAAGAGGGAAGGAGGGAAAAAGAGGAAAGGGGTAGAGAGAAGAGAGACGGCAATGGTAGACGGACATAGCTGGATGGAGAGGGCTGAGTTTCCTTACCTTAACAACGCTATTTTTCTTCATGCAGCACAACAGCGGAATAACCGGGAAGATCACTTGCACACCTTAGGCGACACGCGACACACTTCCGCTCCCACGTTCAATTTGGAGTGCACGCGCTTCCTCTTGCTCCTCCGTCGTGGAATCAGAGGAAATCTGATGAGCGGATCTCCAGAGGCAGGTAGCGCTGGAGACGGGCGACGCCGGAGCTAGGCCGCTGCCTCATTACCCCCAGCTGCTGGGTACGTCGTCACGTGAACGCTGCTCTCCATCGTGCTCTCGGATATCCACCCCATTATTACAGCCTTTCAACACCCTCGTGCGTGAGTCTCCGCGTGTCGGCTGCCTACGCATAGTATCACGGCTTAATTTCCTACCGACCTATCACTTTGCTAAAATACACTGATGAGCCAAAGAAACTGGTATAGGCATGAGTGTTCAGATACGGAGATACGTAAACAGGCAGAATACGACACGGCGGTCGGCAACGTCAGTATAAGACAAGTATCTGGCACAGTTGTTATATAGGTTACGGCTGTTACAATGACAGGTTATCAAGACTTAAGTGAGTTTGAACGTGATGCTATAGTCGGCGCACGAGCGATGGGACACAGCATCTCCGAGGTAGCGATGAAGTGGGGATTTTCCTGTACGACCGAGGAACCCTGAAAACGTCAAATCTCCGACACCGCTGAGGCCGGAAAAATACCCTGCAAGAAAGGGACCAACGATGACTGAAGAGAATCGTTCAACGTGACTGAAGTGCTACCTGGAATGTAGCAGGCTCCGTAGAGCAGTTTATTACTCTGAGATTTATTCCACCTGACTACCATTATGACTAAACCTTGGTGCCACATAGACTGTATTAAATCGGGCGCACGGCGGGTCAACGTCCACCTAATGTTTGTTACTTGTCGTAAGCACCACAGACCACGACCGTTATATTTATCGAAGATGTTTGGCTCTCACAGTCAGTCCTGCTCTCCCACTCTCGATGCTACGCACTGTAAGCAATCTTGGGAAGCAAAAAATCAACCGATCAACCGACTAATGTTGTAAAGAAGCAGAGTGTTGCAGTAAACAAAAGATGAGACTGCATCGTGATTGCGGTATAGCCGCGCGGGATTAGCCGAGCGGTCTCAGGCGCTGCAGTCATGGACTGTGCGGCTGATCCCGGCGGAGGTTCGAGTCCTCCCTCGGGCATGGGTGTGTGTGTTTGTCCTTGGGATAGTTTAGGTAAAGTAGTGTGTAAGCTTAGGGACTGATGACCTTAGCAGTTAAGTCCCATAGGATTTCATACACATTTGAACTCTTTTTTTTTTTGTTGTTGTTGATTGCGGTACCCTGTTCTACCGTTGTTCTAAAGTTCATCATAGTTCCAGTGCGACTTCATGTCACACAATCAAAGTCGCTGCTTCGCGTACGCTTTTACCGGCGTTTTAAATTGCGGAATAACCTGTCGCTTCTCAAGTACTGTTCCAGACACTCGGACCAGCGCCTGAGAAGTTATTTGTACTCTAAAACTACTTACTGCTCGAAGAAGGTTAGAATTTCATCGGAATAGTCAGATACGCGTCTGCCCAACATGCAGGGCCCAGAGCGGCTCTCTAGAGCGAAAGCCCCAGCGCCAAAACTCGCCGATGAGTAATCACGTCGACATTCATTTTATAAACTAATGGACGAAAAGAGCTTGTAACAGAAGAGATCATTTTCTTAATCCCTGTCCTCGATTACGTGCTTTAGATTACAATTAAAATATATATTTTTCGTAACCTGAAGGGTTAAGAAAAAATGGGACTCATTTCTCTCGACGCCGATATCTCGCAATATCACCATCTAATTTCTACCGGGGGGTTTCCCCTCAGCAATCACAATCTAAGCACTCTCTGAAACCGAAACTGTATTACTACGCTAAAATTGTCCTAGAAGGTACTAGAAATCTATAATTTTTCTTCCCAACTGGCACTCCCATCTACATCCGGCCACATCAACCAGTGCACATTCCTGCTCGAGATGACTCGAAGCCTTCTATACCTATCGTTCGACGTATGCCTGACCACTGCCTTCTACGTACTCTTATTTACATTTGCTTTGATTAATAACGAAACCTACAGTTGATTTCCCCTTACTATCCCTGATACCTTGCCGCGCGACGGGGATACTGCGGCCAGGCCTCGGGATATGACCCCTGCACACTCTCTTCTCCCCGCCTTCCCTTCCATGCCTCCATCCCCATTAAGGAAAAAAAAGAGTGGTTAACGCAACTGCTCAGTAAGCAGGAAACCCTGGGTTCGGATCCGAGTCCTGCACAAATTTTCTCTTTACGCTACCGATTCGACATAAAGTCCCAATACGGCTGATATCATCAGTAGATTCCCTTCTCTTTCATTCCTCCCCCTCCTCCTTCAATTTAAATGAAGCTGTACTTGTTTCATGCAGAGTTTATTTACTCCAGAAAGTACTGTCATGATTAATACTGAAGTTATTGAAATAATAATTAAATAAGGAAAAATAGTTTTTAAATTTAAATTCTAAGGGGATGAGCAGAACAATTTCTTATTTTCGTAGATAACTATTACGTTTTACGAACGAAAGTCGAATTCTCATAATGGGTTTGACACCTAATCTGCTGCCCTTCTAATTTTTTGCTAACTCAGCTGAAAACACTGTTTTACTCAAATATGTAGTTGTAAATATTAAAAGTATCAACGTGGACTTTTGCGTCAATTGAGAATATTCATGTTATGAACTGCACTACAATTCCACCAGAGGGATTAATTTTAGTTTTATCTTCCAACGAGGAATCGGATGACGATTCGCCATAAGATTCGTACCTTTGCACTGGCACGGTTAATTTCGATATTTAATTTGCTACTTATTTGTACAATACTGATGATAGGCCACAGTCTGAGACCGACTGCTGTGGGTGTAGATGCACTTGGGGATGTACGACGGCGGCGGTTTGATCGGCCTGCTACTTTATGTACCACTGCAATCGGATGAACTTTTCTATACCATTTGACAAAGAAAATGTTGGGCAGACAGAAATTTTTAACGCGTATGATAAATTAAAAATTAGCATGAATGGGATCATTCCCTATCAGTCCTTTAGAATTAACGGTCAAACGCTGTTTCGAATCGCGTGTGGGGGGTATATTCTTGTAGACAAGCACACACTCAGCAGCGACCATCTTGCATGTCCTATCCTGAGTCTATTCCGGTTCCTGAGAACAGGGTACCTGCTGTAAACAGCTGCTGAGTTCATTCGTCGTAAAGCGACTTTAATCTGCATTGCGCCGCTGCATCTGCTCCACAATGAGCGCCTCATGAGGAACTTCATAAAAGACATCATCACGAACCTCCGACATCTGCCTGGGCCATCATGTGACTGTCTGCGGGGTGACTCAAAACGATTCATCCCACTTCAGACGGCTGTATGTTTTGGATGGCTGAAGATATAAACCTTGGGTGGATTTTAGCATTAAATCCCATAGTGCTCAGAGCCATTTGGATTTTAACATTCGCATCGAAACTAAACTTTACCTTGGTTTCAGCTGCACGAGTAGGTTGCCGGTGATGTTCCACCCTGGCGCAGCTATGTCGCTCGCTAGCCCGTTATCCACTGTGCGTGGGGTCGAGATGGCGATACCAAGGCGACAAAAAGTGTTTTGCTTTCTACGTCAGATGAAATCCAGTTGTAACTGTGCGGCGTCAATCCCGTTGAGACTGGTTCTACACCTTCTACAACGTAAGGGGTCCATAGATTTCACACTGCACCGTCACCCTTAAAGATCACCTGATCTCAAGTGAGGGGAGGAGGGAGGGATGGCAGCGGGAGCACTCAGGAGATGTTTGTGAAAATCTCCGTCTATCTGCCAACATCATTATATGAACTGCGGCGCCGCACAGCAACCAAAGAACGAATTTCAGTATCGCCTTGATGTATAGTACACTGAAGATTTGTGAAAGTAAATGGAAACGCCGGTCCTAAACGTAATTAAATATCGAATGAGAAACATTTTCTTTCTATCCTGCAAAAGAAAGTATTTTTTAAATTAAGAACCGCCTTTCTGTTCCTTATGTCATCGTCAAACGGTACCCTTTTGTTAAAAAGTAAATGATATTTTGCACGTGAGAAAGCGTTCTAAACTTCATAATGAGAGTGCCCCAAGGTTAACGCACGCAAAAGTTCGACATTTAAAGAAACAGACAGTTCTTTTGAAAATGAAAAGATTGTAGACTTTTGCATAAGCTAAAATTCGTCAGATTCGTAAAAGTTTTCTGATTTTTTTAATAACACTTTACCTACTCATGATGTCCAGCATTGGAGACAGTACTGTTACGTGTTGTAATATCTCAGTTTTTTTCGGCGCTGTTCATTAATAGTGAGCTTCCGGACGTTAAGCCGACTTGTTGTTTTTATTGTATAAAATATACAAAATATTCGCGGCACCTGGAGAATCCGTTGGGTCAGTCGTCGAAATATTATACAGAAAAATCACTATTACTGTTACATCTTGTATGCTCAAGGAATTTATCATCGAGATTGTTGTTGTTCTGTGGTCTTCAGTCCTGAGACTGGTTTGATGCAGATCTCCATACTACTCTATCCTGTGCAAGCTTCTTCATCTCCCAGTACGTACTGCAGCCTACGTCCTTCTGAATCTGCTTATTGTATTCATCTCTTGGTCTCCCTCTACGATTTTTACCCTCCACGCTGCCCTACAATACTAAATTGGTGATACCTTGATGCCTCAGAACATGTACCACCAACCGATCCCTTCTTCTAGTCAAGTTGTGCCACAAACTCCTCTTCTCCCCACTCCTATTCAGTACCTCCTCATTAGTTATGTGATCTACCCATCTAATCTTCAGCATTCTTCTGTAGCACCACATTTCGAAAGTTTCTATTCTCTTATTGTCCCAACTATTTATCGCCCATGTTTGACTTCCATACATGGCTACACTACATACAAATACTTTCATAAACGACTACCTGACACTTAAATTTATACTCGATGTTAAAAAATTTCTCTTCTTCAGAAACGCTTTCCTTGCCATTGCCAGTCTACATTTTATATCCTCTCTACTTCGACCATCATCAGTTATTTTGCTCCCCAAATTGCAAAACTCCTTTACTACTTTAAGTGTCTCATTTCCTAATCTAATTCCCTCAACATCACCCGACTTAATTCGACTACATTCCATTATCCTCGTTTTGCTTTTGTTGATGTACATCTTATATCCTCCTTTCAAGACACTGTCCATTCCGTTCAACTGCTCTTCCAAGTCCTTTGCTGTCTCTTGACGGAATTATAATGTCATCGGCGTACCTTAAAGTTTTTATTTCTTCCGAATTTTTCTTTTGTTTCCCTTACTGCTTGCTCAATATACAGATTGAATAACATTGGGGAGAGGCTACAACCCTGTCCCACTCCTTCCAAACCACTGCTTCCCTCTCATGTCCCTCGACACTTATAACTGCTATCTGGTTTCTGTACAAATTGTAAATAGCCTTGCGCTCCCTGTATTTTACCTCTGCCACCCTCAGAATTTGAGAGAGAGTATTCCAGTCAACATTGTCAAAAGCTTTCTCTAAGTCTATAAATGTTACAAACGTAGGTTTGCCTTTTCTTAATCTAGCTTCTAAAATACGTCGTAGGGTCAGTATTGCTTCACGTGTTCCCATATTTCTGCGCAATCCAAACTGATCTTCCCCGAGGTCGGCTTCTACCAGTTTTCCCATTCGTCTGTAAAGAATTCGCGTTAGTATTTTGCAGCCGTGACTTATTAAACTGATAGTTCGGTAATTTTCACATCTGTCAACGCCTGCTTTCTTTGGTATTGGAATTATTATATTCTTCTTGAAGTCTGAGGGTATTTCGACTGTCTCATACATTTTGCTCACCAGTTGGTAGAGTTTTGTCAGGACTGGCCCTCCCAAGGCTGTCAGTAGTTCTAATGGAATGTTGTCTACTCCCGGGGCTTGTTTCGACTTACGTCTTTCAGTGCTCTGTCAAACTCTTCACGCAGTAACACATCTCCCATTTCATCTTCATCTACATCCTCTTCCATTTCGATAACATTGCCCTCAAGTACATCGCCTTTGTATAGACCCTCTATATGCTCCTTCCACCTTTCTGCTTTCCCTTCTTTGGTTAGAACTGGGTTTCCATCAGAGCTCTTGATATTCATACAAGTGGTTCTCTTTTCTCCAAAGGTCTCTCTAATTTTCCTGTAGGCAGTATCTATCTTACCCCTAGTGAGATAAGCCTCTACATCATTATATTGGGCCCCTAGTCATGCCTGCTTAGCCATTTTGCACTTCCTGTCGATCTCATTTACTGCACATTTATATTTTCTCCTTTCGTCAATTAAATTCACTATTTCTTCTGTCACCCAAGGAATTCTACTTGCCCTTGTCTTTCTACCTACTTGATCCTCTGCTGCCTTCACTACTTTATCCCTCAAAGCTACCCATTCTTCTTCTACTGTATTTCTTTCCCCCATTCTTGTCAATTGTTCCCTTATGCTCTCCCTGCAACTCTGTACAACCTCTGGTTCTTTCAGTTTATCCAGGTCCCACCTCCTTAAATTCCCACCTTTTTGCAGTTTCTTCAGTTTTAATCTACAGTTCATAACCAATAGATTGTGGTCAGAGTCTACATCTGTCACTGGAAATGTCTTTCAATTTAAAACCTGGTTCCTAAATCTCTTTCTTACCATTATATAATCTATCTGAAACCTGTCAGTATCTCCAGGCTTCTTCCATGTATACAATATTCTTTTATGGTTCTTGAACCAAGTTTTAGCTATGATTAAGTTATACTCTGTGCAAAATTCTACCAGGCGGCTTCCTCTTTCATTTCTTCCCCCCAGTCCATGTTCACCTACTATGTTTCCTTCTCTCCCTTTTCCTACTATCGAATTCCAGTCTCCCATGACTATTAAATTTTCGTCTCCCATCACTATCTGAATAACTTCTTTTATCTCATCATACATTTCTTCAATTTCTTCATCATCTGCAGATCTAGTTGTCATATAGACTTGTACTACTGTCGTAGGCGTGGGCTTCGTGTCAATCTTAGCCACAACAATGTGTTCGCTGTGCTGTTTGTAGTAGCTTACCTGCATTCCTATTGTTTTATTCATTATTAAACCTACTCCTGTTTTACCCCTATTTGATTTTGTATTTATAACCCTGTATTCACCTGACCAAAAGTCTTGTTCCTCCTGCCACCGAACTTCATTAATTCCCACAATACCCAACTTCAACCTATCCATTTCCCTTTTTAAATTTTCTAACCTACCTGCCCGATTAAGGGATCTGACATTCCACGCTCCGATCCGTAGAACGTCAGTTTTCTTTCTCCTGATAACGACGTCCTCCTGAGTAGTCCCCGCCGAGAGATCTGAATGGGGGACTATTTTACCTCCGGAATATTTTACCCAAGAGGACGCCATCATCATTTATCCATACAGTAAAGCTGCATGCTTTACTCTCTAGAATCTAAACACATGTTCTGTCATCCTGTTGCTCCTACTTGTCACTATTTCCTAATGTGTGGTGTCTTCCCTGATTCTGCAGAGAATCCTTGCATTTCCTAACTTATCAGTCCTGTTATGTTCTGCATCCTCGTACAATACTACACCTGAAACGCTCCGAATGTCTTTCTAAAATTCATTTCCGGAAATTAAAACCTAGATTTCGTAGCAGACACTTCTTTTGACAAGAAAGGTTCGCTATGTCTGTGCTAGCCGGCTTTTTGTATCCTCTTAACTTCATTCATCATCGGTTATTTTGCTTCCGAATCTATAAAATTCGATAAGTATTTATGCCCATGAAACTGGAAAACGTTTGACATTTACTTGAAGCTGAGCTACGGACAGAGTATTACGAGGGTTGGAACTTTAATAGTGGCAACTATTTCTTTACAGCTCGTACAAAACAGATACGTGTTTCAAAGTTTTATTGACCTTCAAAGTAGTCACCAGCATTGTGTATAACCCGTTATAAGCGATGTGGAAGTCATAGGATACTCTTAGCAGTGCCAGTTGTGTTGACAGTCCGAGCGACGCGGTCTATTGACCGACGAATTTGTAGCAGTTCTAAAGCGAATAACGTGAAGTGTTCCCTTTGTGGGGCGGCGGATGTAAGTTTGTAAAAATATAATTTTCTGTATATATAAACGCTTGCGTGTTGAATCAGTTTCTAGCTTTTAGAATGTTGTTATTGCTGTCTTTTGCCGTTCTCAACACTGGCTCTCTATTTACTCCGTGACCCCCAGAAAGTGATTTAATAAAACTTGGAGCCAGTAAATAGATATCCTAGTGCCCACTTTACCTGAGAATGTTCTTATAGCTGCAGCTTATAGCTCTGAGGAATTAGGAGATTGTCCGGGATTTCTAATCAAAAACGGTTTTCCAAAATAGTTGAGTATATTCTGAAATTCACTAATAAAAACCACAAGTATCCCTACAACCTAACTAACAGAGCAGTTCAGAGTCTAATGCGCTGATGCAACTATAAATGTCCGAATTAAATGTTAAAAGAATGCTCGCCATAATTTGATGAAAATACTTCATCAAACGCCACGCTAAATTTTTGGTAGAATGTCTGTCCCGCGACGGCACGTGAAAATACGACAATACGCAAACTGAAGCTAGATAATGAAAATCATTCCAGAATTAACACTTCACATGAAATGTTTTCATGGTTCCGCGTATCTCTAGTAACTTAATACGGCACCCGAGGCTGTTTGTAGCAGATACACTGATGCGACGCGACTACCGACACAGATGGCGTGTCATTCAGCGTCTGGAGAGAACTGGGGCCTTGCTTCCTCGCGCAGTGTTCTTATATATAAAGCCGCGGTGCGGACGGCTGAGGGAACGCCTGATTAAATCCGCTCTCCCGACTAGCCGCTGGGCTAGTAACGCACCACTTCAAGTTACATAATAATTTATAGCTTCTTTGGCTGATGGCCGAAGAAGCTCTTAATTTAAACGTGCATTCAGCACGCAGGTAAGTATTGATAATAAAATTTTGACGTGGCTAAGTTAAATACTTTGGGCGAGAGAATTAATTAAATTACACTGCATGCAGCAGATGAGCTCTGAACTGTCCCTCTTGAGATGCGCTATCGCTATAATTTTATAGGTATTCAAAAGAAACTTTACACATCTTCATAGTCATAGCGGACCTCCAACCTATTTAAATCTAAACATCCTAGCCTTATTTATTAGCCTACTTAATCTATCTTGCTTCCTTCAGTTTTGAGATGAAAACCAGAAAATCATGAATTTCCACTAAAATCTTAATTTGTGAAATCCAAAGTACTGTTTTTATTAAATCATTATGAAAGATGAATCTAAATATAAATTTTGAAGTCTCTAGCTCTTTTCTGTTGCGCCAATGATTTTTCCAGAAAAACGTCCAAATCTCGGAAATGGCTGAAATTATCGAACTGATTTTTAACACACATTAATTTAGTAATATTCCTGACATGCTAGAAAAGTTTTAGTTCATTTGCTTGACTTTTAAGGTATTGCGCAACATTTATGACGTCAGATCTAGTTACAGCAGACTGGCTGGCACATAATGGAAACTGATGTGAATTTACTACAGCGTGAGTAGGCTGCTTCCCTACACCTTCAGTTTAGAAATGGAGTTGAACTTACGAGGGTTTAAGTCAGGGGCGTGCAGTAACTGGTATAGCACTTAGCAGCACCATAAGCCAAACAAATCAGCAACAGCTTGCACTGTACGTGCTTGATAATTGTCCTGCAAAATGATGGTCAGGTCAAGCAGAAAGTTTCATCACTTCTGTCTCTATGCTGTTAATTTGGAACATAGCCTACAACCAGCTTAGAGACAGAAGTGATGACCCTTTCTGCAGGACCTGACCATCATTTTGCAGGACAATGCTCAAGCACGTACAGTGCAAGCTGTTACTGATTTGTTTGACTGATGGGGCTGCTAAGTGCTATACCGCCTACTGCACTCCCCTAACTTAATTCCTCGTAAGTTCAACTCAGTTTCTAAACTGAAGGAAACACTTCATGGCATTCGCTTCAGAATTGCTACAAATTCGTCGGGCAATAGACCACGCCGCTCGAACTGTCAACACAACTGGCACTACTAAGAGTATCCTATGACTTCCACATCGCTTATAACGGGTTACACACAATGCTGGTGACTACTTTGAAGGTCAATAAAACTTTGAAACACGTATCTGTTTTGTACGAGCTGTAAAGAAATAGTTGCCACTATTAAAGTTCTAATACTCGTTTAATATACTTATACATATGTTCAAAATATTCCGGAACAAAATGTTCACATGTGTGTGAAATCTTATGGGACTTAACTGCTAAGGTCATCAGTCCCTAAGCTTACACACTACTTAACTTAAATTATCCTAAGGACAAACACACACACCCATGCCCGAGGGACCAGCCGCACTGTCCATGACAGCAGCGCCCGAGACCACTCGGCTAATCCCGCGCGGCTTTCCGGAACATCAGCAATTTCGCGCCAATAGCGTGTTGGAGCGAAATGCGGTAAGCACGCGTCCACACGCCTACGTTTAATGTGCAGCTGCCGGAAGTTTCGTTGTTGTATGTCTGTTTCTTATTGATCAGTGCTGTATTGACTAGAACGCTGTATCGTATAGTTTGCGAATTTCGTTGTGGAAGAGAAAGAGAAGCAACGCCTCTGGATTAAATTTTGCATGAAATTCAAGTAAACCGTTACAGAGACACACCAAATGATGCAGGAAGCCTACGGTGATGAGATCTCAAGCTGCACTCGGTGTTAGAATGGCTCACACGGAAATGGCCGGACGAAAGTTAAAGATGACCTCGTTCAGGACGCCCTTCGATGTCTACCGACTTCGCTCATGTGAGAAACGTCAACGAAATTGTGCGTACTAATCGAAGACTGACTGTCCGAGAGACTACAGAAGAATGTAACGTTTCAGATGGAACATGTCATGAAATTTTGACACAGCATCTTGGAGCGCATCGTGTTGCCGTCACGTTCGTCCCATGGCTCATGAGTCAAGACCACAATGACCTTCACCTCGCAATCTGTGAAGACCTTTTGGCTGTCGCAAATGGGAACGAGATGTTCCTAAAGAGAATCGTAACTGGTAATGAAACGTGGGTCTACGGTTATGATGTTGAGACCAAATTTCAATTTTGGGCCGAGAAAGGTTCTCCAAGACCAGAAAAGCTCGCCAGGTCATGTTAAATGTCGAAGCCATGTTGATGATTTTCTTTGGATTTTAAGGACTAGTTCATCATGAATTCGTGCCACATGGACAAACTATTAATCGGTGGTACTATCGGGACGTGTTTCAACGCCTGCGAGAAAATGTCAGAAGGAAACGGCCTAAAATTTGGCGAAAAAATTCATGGTTCTTGTATCAGGACAACTCACCCGCACATTCGCCGCTGTTGGTGCGTGACTATTGCACGAAAAACGAAATCACTGTGCTGCCTCCGTACTCTCCAGACCTGGCCCTGTGGACTTTTTTTTTATTTCCAAATTTGAAAACCCCGGTTGAAGGGACGAAGATTTGCAACGATTGACGAGATAATAGAAAATTGGTAGACAACTCTTCACGCGATCGAGCAAGAGGCGTACCAAGACTGCTTCTGGAAGTGGAAACGGTGTTGGGAGTGGTGTACCAACTGCAGAGGAGAGTATTTTGAAGGGTACCATGCATAATAAGCAAAAGGTAAGCATAGAAAAATTTTGTGGACAAAGTTCCGGGATCTTTTAAACAGACCTCATATATAAGAAAGTGACAGTACACAATCAGCTGGAACCACTGAGTGACATCTTTGTCTGTCATCAAGAAATAGAATAGGTTTCAGCTACAGATAAATAGGACTGTGGACTAATACCATTATCAAGTAGGACGTATAAAATTATAAATGCTCTCATTTTTAGGTATAAGAATTAAAATAATATTATATCAGGAAAAAATTAACATTTCAAAGGTATATAAAACTTAAATATTGTAGACTACTCATGTCGACGGGAGAAAGGGTTTATGGTTAAGAAACTTCACCAAAAGTATACATTCGCTGCTGTTGAAGGGACAAATTAAGTAGTAAGGATCTCTTGGTAGAAATCTGTAGATATCAACAAGCTCTAAAACTTTTAAAAGGCTGAAAACTAGGGTGATGTTTTGATGTTCTACAGGAGAATACCTATGTTAAGAAGCCCTTCTTGACGTATAACTGCAAAAAGGTATAAACACATTCCATTTCAGTTTAATAGAACAGCAGTTTATTCATCGCTATATATTAACAAAACTGCTTCACTGTAATCAGTTGTTGGTAGTACAGCTAGAAATGGATGAAGAAGAAATGGTACGTAAAAACATATGATTGTAGCTGAAACACTTCAGATTAGTTTTAGGAAAAGAATTATTATTTCTGCCGGGATAACGGATTGGAATCAGTGAAAAGAAATCATGTTTTCATCAAAATAGTTTGTACTGACAGGAAGAAATACTTGTTAAAGCTGTAATCACGAGACTTGCTAAGATTAGAGATAGAATATTTTGACATAGGAGAATCAAGATTTCACAGGAGGTTCGTCTCGTTAAGGACGATGTTATAAGCTTCGCTTTCACAAAAAGTTACATTCTCATAGAAATTGTGGTCGATAAAGTCTATACATATTATCAAATTAAATTCCTCCGCATCGTTTTCCTGTCCGTGTTGAGGCTAATCTCAGGAGCTGCTGTAGTGATTTTGATACGATTTTCTCTAATAGGCAGACTGTTCCACGAGAATGATTTTTGTATGTGCTTTATTAATGCTACGTGAGGCAAGTCGCCAGGACGTAGATACTTATTTCTTCCCCTGCTAGTATATACTTTCTTTTATTCTGGATTTTTCTGTTATTATCATGCACATCCGTATTATTTCCTTCACTCTGTAACCCACATATTGTAGTACATACTTAGTCACTTCATTATTTCGATAATATTTCATCATAAATATTCCTGTCTATTCTTAAACTTGCTTAATGAGTATTTTTGCAATACTTTCTGCCGTTTTTGATACAGACGAGGACAAACAAACAAAAACCTGTGGTAGTGCAGCTTCCTGTTCCAAACCTACTCGTGAGATCAGTTCTCAAGCCACTTGTAACAGAAGAAGCTGTGTTATAGCCTTGAGCAACGTAGTCAGAATGTCTCGGAGTATATACGGAAGAATCTGAAACGCACAAGAGGCCCTTGCGAAGTACCACTTTTTTATTTGCATAAGAACACAAGATTGGACTCTCATCCCGAAATCTGAGAGCGCCCGAGAAGTCTGTATGCAGGAGCTACTCGGCGGAAATTGAGTTGCTATTTTACAAAGGCGATGCTCAGCTGAATAGCCGGACTCTCTCTTAGCAGAGGGAGGAGAACAGAGCATCCCGGCGCGGGTCTTTGTGCACGTGGAATTCTGATAGGCTTGGCTCTCCACCGTAACCAGCCTCCGTCTCTATCAGTGGCGGCAGCCTGTGGAGCTCTTTTCGTTTTGCTCACGGCTGAAACAAATAGCGAGGCATAGGTAATGAAGAGTTACAGATCTCATGGAACACGACATTACTTTCATTTTACACCTCACTGTTCTCTACAAGAACATTTTCTTCGTAACTGCATTTCACGTTTCATTCTTGCTACTACCCAAACACATTAATAAGCAACTGAACTAGGTACAGCCAACTAGTACCATGTGCGACATATTCCACCACGGTGACGGAAAAGACATATGCACGAAACACCGAAAGGGTGAGGGAGCTATTTTCATCCATGCTGCTTAGCAGCCGCCCACTAGTTCGAAGACTGGTAGGAGCTGGTAACAACACGCGCACGTGTTGCTCGATGGCGTCCCAGATGTGCTCGTCTTGACTGAGATCACGCCGCCTGGGAAGAATTAGAAACTCTCTCGTGTGTACTGAATGTTGCTCAAATCATTCTGACACGGTTATGGGAGCCATTGCAACGTCTTGCTGAATGTACAGGTTACGTGCGTGGTGCCACGGTTGAAAAAACGGTTGCGGCTGTTACGACAGTAGATCCCCGCGTATTCCGCCAGTGAGAGACGATAACAGACACCGTACGTGTCATCCAAATATCCACCAAATGAGGATACAGGCACCAACTGCCGGAGTGGTGCGCTATTCATAAGAGGGATGCGTTACTTCTTGCAGTTTTCGATGCACTCGCACGCTACCATCAACTGTGTATCGACACGCACCACCACTCCAATACAGCCAACTTCCACGCCCCAGAGCACTTGTAATAATGCCAATCTCTGTTCCCAGTAATATGTCGTCAGTAGAGGCAAATTGCCTAATGATTCGTTTCGCTGATGTCCGCCAACAGACGCTAGACAGTCGACGACGCCCTATCAGGAATGCGGTTTGACCAGGTAGGTGCTTATGGTAGTACCTGTTTTCTAAATGTCCTGGGAAGTGACTTGCCATTCGCGTTGACGGTGATATGTGGAAAGAGTACCATTGGCTCCATGGGATTTGTCTGAAAATACGAGGTCGTCTGGGTTCTCAAGTAGCTTGCCCTTCGGATCTCGGACACACGTGTCCAAGTGATGCATGTCATCTCCGTGTGGCTCGCTGTGGGCACTAGTGGGTGTTTCTTACTGCTGGCCATTAGATAATGACGCCACTCTTTTAAAGAGGGTCTTTAATACAACGTTATTCCTCTGGATTGATGTCAAAGGCGCTCTGCGGAGTATGGGCTGGTTACACTCAGATTTGGACATCAACAGTTTGGTAGCTGGAGGGCAGTGCCGTAACCTGAAACAGATATAAAACACTTTTACGTTTGATGTACGTACTGGTCATAAAAAGATTAATACAACTGAAATCATCGGCTCCTTGTTTCTGCATAAAATTAAATTGTGTAAGCAATAAGCAAAGTAGAAGGAACGGAAACTCGAAGTTCCAGAAGTTGAGCGTCTGCCGTAGGATGCAGCCAGCGACACTTGAAATTAGCTTGAGCAAGTTCAGAGATCTCCACAGTGCAGATAACCTAAGGAAATGACACAAATTGTATCACCTGTCGTCGAGAACGGCTGACAAAGTAAAGGCCGATTTTCACTGCACGTCAATGCAACTGAACGAACGGCAGGTGTGTTCACATTAGACGGAGCGTCAACATAACGTCCTTCGCTTAGCAAATTGGAAATTTGTGGTAAAGACTATGGGACCAAACTGGTGAGATTGTCGGTCCCTAGGCTAACACACTAATTAAACTAACTTACACTAAGTTACGCTAAGTAGAACACACACCCATGCCCGAGGGAGGACTCGAACCTCCGACGGGAGTAGCTGCACGAACCGTGACAAAACCCCCTAGACCGCACGGCTACCCCGTGCGGCCCTTCGCTTAGCCCAATACTGAACACTGAAAGTGAGGCTATGAGACGCCTTGAAACAAAAATTTGGATTACAGTGTATGAATCAAAGAACCAGCAATGATGATGTTTATTAATGACCAAAGCGTACTTAACAGCAGATGTGCTTGATAAGGTTTTTTTTTTATCTTATGGGACTTAACTGCTAAGGTCATCGGTCCCTATACTTACACACTACTTAACCTAAATTATCCTACGGACAAACACACGTATTCATGCCCGAGGGAGGACTCGAACCTCCGCCTGGAGATAAGGTTTGTAAGGTAAGTTAACAAGTGAAACAACAGCAAAAAAATCGTCTAAACAATTAGAAATATCGCCTGTCTCTTTAGCGAAAATATTTAAATAGAAACATATCAAACAGTGTTTATAAGTTAGTACACAGAGCCTTTTACCTTACCCATAGTGTTTTGTTTTTCTAAGCACCAGACAATGTCAAAACAACTCTTTTTTTCTCCTTCGATAGACTTAACTTTAAAAAAAAGTTACTTAATGAAATTTGCTTAATTAGTTTCTGCTCTTATTCACACACATAGTGTAGACATCTCCTTTGTTCAGTTACAGTAAAACCCAAATCACTTTAGATATCTGCCCCACTTGAAGAAGAACACTCACTGGAAGAAATGTCCAAGTCGTCATGGAACATAAGCAATGTGTCACGCAAACTAAGCATACTAATCATCACAATCATCATCATTTAAGACTGATTATGCCTTTCAGCGTTCAGTCTGGAGCATAGTCCCCCTTATAAAATTCCTCCATGATCCCCTATTCAGTGCTAACATTGATGCCTCTTCTGATGTTAAGCCTATTACTTCAAAATCATTCTTAACCGAATCCAGGTACCTTCTCCTTGGTCTGCCCCGACTCCTCCTACCCTCTACTGCTGAACCCATGAGTCTCTTGGGTAACCTTGCTTCTCCCATGCGTGTAACATGCCCCCACCATCTAAGCCTGTTCGCCCTGACTGCTACATCTACAGAGTTCATTTCCAGTTTTTCTTTGATTTCCTCATTGTGGACACCCTCCTGTCATTGTTCCCATCTACTAGTACTTGCAATCATCCTAGCTACTTTCATATCCGTAACCTCAACCTTATTGATAAGGTAACCTGAATCCACCCAGCTTTCGCTCCCACACAACAAAGTTGGTAGAAAGATTGAACGGTGCACAGGTAACTTAGTCTTCGTACTGACTTCCTTCTTGCAGAAGAGACTGGATCGTAGCTGAGCGCTCACTGCATTAGCTTTGCTACACCTCGCTTCCAGTTCTTTCACTATGTTGCCATCCTGTGAGAATATACATCCTAAGTACTTGAAACTGTCCACCTGTTCTAACTTTGTTCCTCCTATTTGGCACTCAATCCGTTTATATCTCTTTCCCACTGACATTACTTTCGTTTTGGAGATGCTAATCTTCATACCATAGTCTTACATTTCTGATCTAGCTCTGAAATATTACTTTGCAAACTTTCAATCGAATCTGCCATTACAACTAAGTCATCCGCATATGCGAGACTGCTTATTTTGTGTTCGCATATCTTAATCTCACCCAGCCAGTCTATTGTTTTCAACATATGATCCATAAATAATATGAACAACAGTGGAGACAGGTTGCAGCCTTCTCTTACCCCTGAAACTACTCTGAACCATGAACTCAATTTACCGTCAACTCTAACTGCTACCTGACTATCTACGTAAAGACCTTTAATTGCTTGCAAAAGTTTACCTCCTATTCCATAATCTTGTAGAACAGACAATAACTTTCTCCTAGGAACCCGGTCATATGCCTTTTCTAGATCTATAAAGCACAGATACAGTTCCCTGTTCCACTCGTAACACTCCTCCATTATTTGTCGTAAGCTAAAGATCTAGTCCTGACAACCTCTAAGAGGCCTAAACCTACACTGATTTTCATCCAATTTGTCCTCAACTAATACTCGCACTTTCCTTTCAACAATACCTGAGAAGATTTTACCCACTATTATGTAAATTAAAGGTGGAAGTGAATAAAGGGAAAGGAAAGGGAAGAAACTATTCATAACACCTGCATCGGGACCTTTATGTGGAAACAGCGGCTTCGATTGAAAATGTGTGTCGAATCGGGATCCGAACTGGGTATTTTTCTTGCAGACTAGACATTCGCGTTAACCACTGTGGCACCCGAAACCAGTGTTTGTCGGAATTTCGCGGCCTCTCTCGGCCGACCCACATTCCCACGTAGCCCCACCCATCACCCAGTCATCGTCCATGTCCTCCGTGCTCGCTACTTTAAGTTTCCTGCAGGAAGCCGAACGTACTTGTGCATCCGACCTGAAGGTGATGTATTCAATACAGGGGTGAAATAACAGAATTCTCGCATTTATGTAATTGATTTATTTCGATGTGCAACGAATCCACCACCTTCAGTGCAGATCCACTAGCTCGTTCGACCTGAGGGAATCTCAAAGGAGCTAGCAGCGAGGACAGGAACGGGAAATGCGGATGGGTGGCGCTAGGTGACGATGTGCGTCGGCCGACTGGAGTCCTGAGATAGTACGTGAAATTGACGTAAAAGTGGTCTCCGAGTGGTGCAGCGGTTAATGCAACTGCTAAGTAAGGAGGAGATCCCGAGTTCGAATCCCAGTCGCCTACACATTTTCATTCCCCGCCGTTGCTTCTGCATAGAAGTCCCGATGCAGCTAACATCAATAATTCCTTTCCTTCTCTGCTTTTTCCTATCGTTTCTCCCCTGTCCACCTGTGGTGCCACCGCCAGGCACCACACTTGCTAGGTGGTAGCCTTTAAATCGGCCGCGGTCCGTTAGTATCAGTTATTGCTGACCGAGCGCTGCCACACGGCAGGTCTAGTCTAGAGAGACTCCCTAGCACTCGCCCCAGTTGTACAGCCGACTTTGTTAGCGATGGTTCACTGTCTACATACTCTCTCATTTGCAGAGACGACAGTTTAGCATAGCCTTCAGCTACGTCATTTGCTACGACCTAGCAAGGTGCCATAGTCAGTTACTATAATTACTTCAAGGATGCATTCTGAACAGATAATATTGTGAATCATGTGGCGTCAAGAGCGACGTTCATCATTAATGGATTAAAGTTAAGTATCAAACTAATTACGTCCGCCTTCTGAATTCTAATTCCTTGTCATGTTCCAGACCTCACGTCAGTATAGTTCTTCCCTCCAAACGCCAGCCTGCGTGAGCTAAAACGCGTGCATTTCAGCCTCCACTAGTAACACGGTGTTGGCTCTTTTGCCAACACAAAACCACCTTCTGTTTACATAGTACATATTACAAATGCGGATTCCCCGTGGTGTCAGTTCTTTTGCATATGTCCGAAAGAACATACACCATATACTGATATAACTGACCAATAAAGCCGGCCGGCCGGTGTGGCCGAGCGGTTCTAGGCGCTTCAGTCTGGAACCACGCGACCGCTAGTGCTCAGAGCCACTTGAACTGAACAATAAAGACCAAGAAGACGCAAAAGCACAAAATCCACTAGTATAACTCGAGGAGCGCGGTGAAAATGGTTAACTTCCGATGTTAGCCGACCACACCGCCATCCCACCGCCAACGTAAACGTCGAAACATTCTTCCCAGAAACATTGACCTTGCCGTCCAATTCCATTCCGTCCGGTTCCATTGACTGCATGTGTGAATGGCACTGTTTGAAATGCATTGAGCGAAGTGCTGGCGTTCCATTCCGTCCCGTACATTAGGTCAGGTGTCAATCGACCTCAAAACTCCCTTGGCAGTACAGCGACAGTGGCAATGAGAAGACGATGGAACAGCGTGGCGACGTGCAGTATAGCGTCTGACGGTATCCTACCTTGTAGCAGAGAATACATACAGGGTGAGGCATAATAAAGAGCGATTTTTAAAAGACTGTTAAGTAAAAACACTTCGTTAAATGTTTTCTATTTCATAATCTTAAAATACATGAAAAATGATTTTCCTGCAATAGTATAACATCCGTTATTTTTTGAAGACAACTCCGGTAAGATGGCGACCGTTTAGATGCACAAATTCCTCCAGCGTGACCTTGGAGTGACTCATCACATCGCGCAACATTTCCAGTGGAATCTGAAAAACTTCCTGTCGGATCCGCACTCTCAGGGTTTCAGTTGTTCGAGGAGGGTTATCTTGATTTTCAGATAACCCTACAAGAAAAAGTCACATGTTGTGAGATCCGGTGAACGAGAGGGCCATACAGTATCCCCATTTCGGGAGATCACATGATTTGTAAACAAACAACTGACAATATTCGTGCTTACTCGAGCAATGTGTGAGGTTGCTCCGTCCTGCTGGAAAAACTTCTCATCGTTCACTTCGTAGTGTGCAAGTCGTGCAATAAAAATGTTTTCCAACATGTCTGCGTATTTCGGCGAAGTCACTTACACAGCATTTCCAAGGCCATCTTCAAAAACTTATGGCCCTATGATCCATAGTGAATACATGGCGCACCACACAGTAACTTTCGCGGAGTGTAGTGGCTGGTGATGCGGTTCTCTAGGTTTAACATCACTACAAAATCGCAAGTTCTACTTGTTCACATAGCTGGAAGGATGGATGTGAGCTTCATCACTCAGCCACAGACGGTTTACAATGTCCTCGTCTTGGTTAGTCATGTTCTAAAATTCTAAGTAGAACCGTCTTCGGCTCACATAATCTGTTTCCTTAAGCGCCTGGATCGTTTGGATTTTGTAGGGGTGAAAAATGTTGGTGTAAATTTCTTCTTACCGTTCTGTTTGAAATCCCAAATGTAGCGCTGTGCCGGCCAGATGAGCGACTAGGGCTTCTGTCAGTGGCAACTCTTACACGTCCGATGTTTTCAGGCATGCGCACAGTTTTTGGTCTCCGAGTTTTCTTCTTTGTCGTTGACGCCGTCTCTTCAAAGATCTCAACCCACTTTTTAATCGCACAGGCAGATGGAACCGGCCGATTTCGATAACGTTGAAGTTGTTGCGGAATGCAAGACGTGCTAGCTGGTACGAACTACCGTTTTGATAAAATGGTTTGACGCCGTACACATATTGCTGTGGGGTCCAGCGCTCCATTATGACTAAATGCTATTTCGCGCCAAACGTGACTGACGCTTATCCCCTCTATCTCTCTCCGACGCAGCTTGATTCGTGCGTTTATTAAAATCGCTCGATATTATGTCTCACCCTGTATTTGTTGCAGCCAGTATCTTAGACTAAAAATTTCTCCTTTATGCGATACTGTATCTACATTATCCACTTCTGGATGTTTTATCAATTATTTGACAAATACTTCTTATATTTTGGAAAACTTTCCTTTCCTGAATTTCTTTCCAGTAACCTATATTTTCGTACTATTACCTAGTACAGATTTTAGCAGACCATTCCAGATGCATTGCTCTTTTGCAGTTTACTGTTTTTATGTATATAAAATCTGAATTTATATTTAACAACAGCACTTGCTACTGTCTCTGTCTGCCATATTTCTTTTGACAACTCTTGTCATCAACATTCAGTAAGTCCCTTCTGTTGAAAAATTATTCACGAACCATTTTGTACCTCAACATTCAGTTACCACCGTGGCCTTTATAGAAGATGAGAGCCAGTTTGCACTGTGGCTATTTTCTGCGTCATTATTCTGTATTAAACAGAGCGTATAAACACAACAGATGACATTTAAGCGTCAGATTCCTCATCAAAAGTAATAAGCTGATTCGGGCATGCTTCTGGAATGTGTTAGTTTCTACGATCCAGACAGTTATGACTTACTATCTCATGTATGTACGTTGTTATTTGGATGAGGTATGATGACTAGAACGCCATGATGGCATGTTCTTCATACTTGATGGCCCGCAAGTACATTTTAGTGTTTGTGATCATGCACATTGCACTAGACAACTAATTCGTAGCGGTGGACCCCGGGCTCTACAGGCAGCTGACAAAAATCGCTTTCTGTGTGATTTTGTTCAAATCGACAGTTTACATATAATTCAGCAATAAAAAGCTGCTTTCGATCTGGCGATGAAAGCATAAGAGAACGCCAGTAGCGTTTGGCATTCAAAGAAGGGCGGTCGAAAATTCGCAGGCTTTTTTTATTCACAGAAGAGCGTTACCAAACTATGAAAAACCTAAACTGGCATACGCTTGAAAATAGAAGTCAATTATTTCACGAAAGCCAACTGACAACGTATGAGAAACAATGTTAAGTGAACAGTCTCAGATCTACTTCAGTACCGTAAATGTCGTTCCTGTAAGGTCAATGAAAACAAGATTAGACTAACTGCTAACATTCTTACTGGGCTCCATACGCGATTATCCTAACATGTGGTACAATGCTAAGTACCATCTGCGATGCACTACACAGCTTGCAGTGTACGCGTATCTATATGAAGATAGTATGTGTTCTTTCGGACACGTCCTAAAGAACAGATACTATCAGTGACCATGCGGCGGTCTAGATTGAAATGATAATTAAATCAAAACCCTACGCTGTCGACAGGCGTTGATATACATCAATGGGGACAGTTGAAAATGTGTGCCCCGACCGGGACTCGAACCCGGGTTCTCCTGCTTACATGGCAGACGCTCTATCCATCTGAGCCACCGACGGCACAGAGGATTGTGTGACTGCAGGGATTTATCCCTTGCACGCTCCCCGTGAGACCCACATTCGCAACTTAATGCCCACACACTCCATTCGTAGTGCCCCTGACCATTACACTCATTATTCGCCGCAGACCATCGTACCGAGTCCCGTAAGAGTTCGGGCAATACGTGTGCATCCGCACAGAAGAAGAAGGTCAATGGCCGGTTAGCCTTAATTATGTGAAGATGGTATCTGTTCTTTCGGACATGTCCGAAAGAACGGATACCATCTTCATATCCCGGCAGTACTCTCAGTGGCTCAGATGGATAGAGCGTCGGCCATGTAAGCAGGAGATCCCGGGTTCGAGTCCCTGTCGGAGTACACATTTTCAACTGTCCCCGTTGATGTACATCAACGTCTGTCGCCAGCGTATGGTCTTGATTTAATTATCATTTCACGCGTATGTATGTTGATGTAGTACATTTGAGAGTGTTCATTCATTGCAACGGAGAGCTGAAGCTTCCTGTCAGGCGGAAAGTGGAGAAAAAAATTGGAAATTTGTGGTAAGGTCTTAAGAGACCAAACTGCTAGGGTCATCGGTCCCTAAGCTTACACACTATATATTATAACTTAAATTAACTTACGCTAAAGACGACACATTCATCCATGCCCTAGGGAGGACTCGAACCTCTGACGGGTGCGTGGGGGGGGGGAGGAAGGAGGGGGGGGGGGGGGGGAGCCGACTGACCGTGACAAGATGCCCAGACCGCGTGGCTATACCGCGTGGCGAAAGTGGAGAGTTTGAATAATTTATGCTATGTATATTCTGTGCGATGTCGAACGGCATGGCTATTTTCTCTGGCGCCAGCGCTCTTGTTCTTGGATATGTGGCACTGGAGGCGGCAGAGCGCGTTTGTTGTTGGATGGAGCCCACGGGAAATACGGGCCCCGCAACGAACGTGTAAAATCACACTAGTTAGCTATATCAAGATACATCACGAATGCTCAGCAACGTCCAGTGCAGAAATAAAATCAGTATGTAAATGAAGAAATACTCGCTAAAGTTTTTAAATTTTTTATGTGTTATCGAGACCTGGAGTTCATTCAAAGTGCAGTTTTGAAGTACTAATAGTGACTTGCTCTTCACTGCAGACATTCACTGCAGCTCCTAAGACCTCTAGAGTCACCTGCTGTGACGTATGTCACAGGGACCCTATGTCTGGTTGGCCCCATTGCGGGAGATATGACCGCCGTAAGCGCTGCCATCGCGCAGTCAAGAGAGCCCATTGACGCCGTGGGCCAGTCTGCTGTGCTTGAGCCAGCAGCGGAGGCCGCTGTAATTGGCGGTTAACACGTCATGGTTTACACTTGCTCGGCATCGGCGTGGCTAGTCGGAGCGGTCATTTCTTGAAGAGACACGAACAAGGCTGGTATGAAAGGAGCCAAGTCCAAACGGCCTGGCGGAGTCGGTGGACTGGTACTGGACGGACAACGATCAGTACAGAAGGCGGTCGTGTGGACAGCAAGCTCCGGCCACGCACACAGCACTGTAGTGGAAGTGGGGAACGGCTTCAGCAGATTGCGAGGAGCACAGTCGGAGTGCGTTCGGTGTTAATGTTGCTAACCTGCCTAGCTTGGTTTCAAGTCGAGTCACAATGTTTTGTACAACAGTGTCAAGATACATTGGGTGCTGCCAATTGTAATTCACTGCGCTATGGAAATTTGCGAGAGCTGTCTAATGCAGACAGAGCACGCAATAGTGAATGATATGTCGGTAAGCGGTTCTATTTATCAGTAAACACTACACACGCAACTGTACTAATCAAATAAGACTTTCTGTTACAACTGTTCTGTTCTCTACACAGTTATCTTAATTTGTGCTCCAGTCTTGTTATTTTCGAACCAGTGGTTCACTTTAGTGTAGTAAAAATTATTATAGAGGCATATGTTACACGTTTTTCACATGAGTATTTTGATTGCTGATTATTTAAACCTAAGTATGGATAGTGGCTAGTGCTGTTAGTAGTTATTCAGTAAGGAGTAGTTAGGGCATATTCTCAGGCATGAAGGGACCACCAGTTTAGTATTGGAGGGCAGCGTGGAGGGTAAAAATCGTAGAGGGAGACCAAGAAATGAATACACTAAACAGATTCAGAAAGATGTAGGTTGCATTAGGTACTGGGAGATAAAGAACGTTGCACAGGGTAGACTACCATGGAGAGCTGCATCAAATTAGTCTCTGGACTGAAGACCACAACAACAACAACAACAGTGGCTGTATCACGTATTCTGTATCCTATATAAGTTGCTGAAATTTTGTTTTTGTGGGGATCCACAGCTTCTAAATGCTTAATAAAGGGAAACATGGTCCATAATAGACTGCAATGTAGGCAATGTTTGTTTAAGTCATGCGATTACCCAATTTCGAATACTCGCCATTTTCAAGCATAATTACACGTAAAACGTTTATTACTCACGTGCTTGAAAACAAAAAGTCGTCGAAATTAGTTAATCGCACGATTTAAATAAAGATCGTCTGCATTACAAGCTACTTCTACATTATTTACTACATAAGTTGACTATTTTCTAGCATAAAGACTTGCTAGTGACATAACTAATGTTAACTGTTATGAAGCTTTGGTTGCGCATTGCAGGACCCGGGTATTTATTCTGTACAGTTTATTGTTATTTCAAAGAGGATACTTTGTGGTTTTGAGCCCTGCTAAGGTTTATTCTGATTTCAAAGAACTAATTGTTACGCCAAAGGAATTTATGTTTTGTATATTGATATTCTGCATGTTAAACAATTATCAAAACTGAGCCCACGTCTGCACAGCCACCAGCCCGAACACCACTCCAACTAAATCTCACGTACCAGTTTATATAGCGCAAAAACGAGTTCGTTAGTTAGTCAGTTAATTAGTTTCATGTTCCTCATATCATTTGCACGATAAATTGGAATGATGTATGTTCACACTGCAAATTGCTTTCCAATTATGGCGATATGTATGGTGTTTGTTTCCAAATTTTAATATGCTCTCTGAGAGACATTTTATATCACTGGGCAACTGATGAAAAGTCTTAATTGTGGCACTGTACGACCCTTTGTGTGCTAAAGATAACCTCAGTATGAAGTAATGAATATCATTTTTCCTTCTGGTGTTATAATTATGTACCGGTACGTCACTGTTCCTTTTGAACTGCAGTGGATTATTTACGACGAACTTCATGAGTGAACAAATATACTGTCAAACAGTACCCAGAATGCTCAACTACTTAAACGGATGTCTACAAGATGATCGTCGATGAGCACCACATATCATTCTTACTGCGCCCCTCTGAACAACGAACGTTAGTTCAGTTGACTTACAGGTGTAATACTCTCGTAATGCTAAAATTAAGTAGAGGGTATTTCCAAAATATCCTTCTCATTTCGAGATGAATATATCTTCTGCATTTATGAAGATAGAAGCGTGGAGTGAACTGTAGATTGCGCACCGAATCTAAAAGTTTACATCGGCACCAGTTATAATTTATCGGGTCAGATGGTTATCAAATGGTTGAAATGGCTCTGACCACTATGGGACCTAACTTCTGAGGTCATCAGTCCCCTAAAACGTAGAACTACTTAAACCTAAGTAACCTAAGGACATCACACACATCCAAGCCCGAGGAAGAATTCGAACCTGCGACCATAGCGGTCGTGCGGTTCCAGACTGTAGCGCCTAGAACCGCTCGGCCACCCCGGTCGGCAGATGGTTATCAAATGGTGTTTACTTAGTGCAGCTAACTCGCTCGCTTATTCATTAAGGAGTGTGCATTGTATCGAGATACCGATAATGCAGAATAACGAGGCGTTTTACCTTCACCATTTCAATAGGTATTACTGAGATCCATCTGCACGTAAGAGCACTTCTTAACAACGAGTTACCCCAATGATGAATCGGCCGTATGGAACTTGCATACCTTGCATTGCACCACAGGCCACCAAGATCGCCTGTCCTCATGATACAATAAGTGATATATTTTGTAGAGCTTAGTGTGAGACTCTGTCAGTGTGCCTCTCCCTCAACGTCGTCGGCTATACTACGATGCTGCACAGCAATATTACTGAAAGCGATGTCTCCCGATATGAACGCAGAAGTAAGGGACGGTTTTGACAATCGCGTGGATGTTTGTCGTGCGTTCGGTGGAGGATACGTTCATCTTTCAGTGAAAGGCAAATGAAAATTTTTGATCCTAAACATAATTTTAAAAAGTGTCTCAACGTTGTATGTGCGTGTACGTGCAGGTTTCTGTTGTTATTGTTGTGGTCTTTAGCAGCTCTCCATGCTACTCTATCCTGCGCTTGGCTCTTCATCTCCAAGTAACTACTGCAACCTACATTCTTCTCAATCTGATTACTGTATTCACTTCTTGGTTTCCATCTACGAATTTTACCACCCACACTTCCCTCCAATACCAAATTGGTGATCCCTTGATGCCTCAGAATGTGTCTATCAACCGATCCCTTGTTTTGCTCAAGTTGTGCCACAAATTTCTTATCTCCCCGATTCCATTCAGTAGCTCCTCATTAGTTAGGTGATCTGCTCATCTAATCTTCAACATTCTTCTGTAGCACCACATTTCGAAAGTTTCCGTTCTCTTTTTGTCTAAACTTTTTATTGTCCTGGATTCACTTCCAAAGAAAGCTACACTCCGTACAAATACTTCCAGAAGAGACTTCCTAACACTTAAATCAATATTCGATGTTAGCGAACTCCTCTTCTCCAGGAAAGCTTTCCTGGCCATTGCCAGTCTACATTTTGTGTCCTCTCTGCTTCGGCCATCATCAGTTATTTAGCAGCCCAAATAGCAAAACTCACATACTACTTTCAGTGTATCGTTTCCTATCTAACTCACTGACCATCACCTGATTTAATTTGACTATATTCCGTTTTCTTGTTTCACTTTTGTTGATGTTCATCTTGTATCGTCCTTTCAAGCCCGTCTCCGTTCGATTCAACTGCTCTTCCAAGCGTTTTGCTGTCCCTGAGAGAATTACAATATCATCGACAAACCTCAAAGTTTTTATGTCTTCTCCTTGTACGTTAATTCCTGCTCCAAAATTTTCTTTGATTTACTTTACTGCCTGCTCAATTTACAGACTGAATAGCATCGGTAACAGTCTACAATCCTGTCTCACTTCCATCTCAGTTACTGCTTCTCTTACATGCCCCTCGACTCTGATTACTGCCATCCGGTTTCTGTAAAAGCATTAAACCTGCCATCTTTAGAATTCCAAACAGTATATTCCTGTCAAGATTAACAGAAGTTTCCTCTAAGTCTACAGACAAAATTGTTAAAATGGCTCTGAGCACTATGGGACTTAACATCAGAAGTCATCAGTCCCCTAGAACTTAGAACTACTTAAAACTAACCAACCTAAGGACATCACACACATCCATGCCCGAGGCAGGATTCGAACCTGCGACCGTAGCGGTCGCGCGGTTCCAGACTGAAGCGCCTAGAACCGCTCGGCCACACAAGCCGGCTAAGTCTACAGATTTACGGTACACCGCTGCAAGAAGGAGGGTAAGTTCCTTCGCGTACTTCGTGTAAAATCGAATTGCTATCCCATCAGGTCCAGCGGCCTTTCCTCCTTTGAGCGATTTTAATTGTTTTCTATCTCTCTGTCATATATTTCGATATTTACCGTTTTCTCATCTGTGCAACAATCTAGAGAAGGAACTACAGTGCAGTCTTCCTCCAAAGCTGTTTCACAGAGGAAGACTGCACTGTAATTCCTTCTCTAGATTGTCGCACAGATCACAAAATGGTAGATATCGACATAGATGACAGAGGGATAGAAAAACACTTAAAATCGCTCAAAAGCGGAAAGACCGCTGGACCTGATGGGATACCAGTTCGATTGTACACAAAGTACGAGAAGGAACTTGCCTCCCTTCTTGCAGCAGTGTACCGTAGGTCTCTAGAAGAACGTAGTGTTCCAAAAGATTGGCAAAGGGCACAGGTCATCCCCGTTTTCAAGAAGGGACGTCGAACAGATGTGCAGAACTATAGACCTATATCTCTAACGGCGATCAGTTGTAGAATTTTGGAACACTTATTATGTTCGAGTATAATAACTTTTCTGGAGACTAGAAATCTACTCTGTAGGAGTCAGCATGGGTTTCGAAAAAGACGATCGTGTGAAACGCAGCTCGTGCTATTCGTCCAGGAGACTCAGAGGGCCATAGAGACGGGTTCCCATGTAGATGAAGTGTTTCTTGACTTCCGCAAGGCGTTTGATTCATTTCCCCACAGTCGTTAAATGAACAAAGTAAGAGCATATAGATTGCCAGACCAATTGTGTGACTGGATTGAAGAGTTCCTAGATAACAGAACGCAGCATGTCGTTTTGAATGAAGAGAAGTCTTCCGAAGTAAGAGTGATTTCAGGTGTGCCGCAGGGGAGTGTCGTAGGACCGTTGCTATTCAGAATATATATAAATGATCTAGTGGATAACATCGGATGTTCACTGAGGCTTTTTTCGGACGATGCTGTAGTATATTGAGAGGTTGCAACCATGGAAAATTGTACTGAAATGCAGGAGGATCTGCAACGAATTGACGCATGGTGCAGGGAATGGCAATTTAATTTCAATGTAGACAAGTGTATTGTGCTACAGTGTAACAGGTCAGTAACTGGAAGCAGTTATTTCCATAAATTATCTGGCAGTAGGCATTAGGAGTGATTTAAAATGGAATGACCATGTAAAATTGATCGTCGGTAAAGCACATGCCAGACTGAGATTTATTGGGATAATCCTAAAGAAATGCAGTCCGAAATCATAGGAAGTAGGTTACAGTACACTTGTTCCCCCTCTGCTTGAATATTGCTCACCGGTGTGGGGTCCCTACCAGATGGGGTTGATGGAAGAGATAGAGAAGATCCAACGGAGAGCAGCAAGCTTCGTTACAGGATCATTTAGTAATCGCGAAAGCGTTACGGAGATGATAGATAAACTCCAGTGGAAGACTCTGCAAGAGAGACGCTCAGTAGCTCGGTACGGGCTTTTGTTGAAGTTTCGAGAACATACGTTCACCAAGGAGTGAAGCAGTATATTGTTCCTCCCTACGTATATCTCGCGAAGAGACCATGAGGATAATATCAGAGAGATTAGTACCCACACAGAGGCATACTGACAATCTTTCTTGCCACGAACAGTACGAGACTGGAATAGAAGGGAGAACCAATAGAGGTACTCAAGGTACCCTCCGCCACACACCGTCAGGTGGCTTGCGGAGTATGGATGTAGATGTAGGTGAGAAATGCTATAAAAGTAGATCTTCCTGTACTTATCCTATCTTCTAAAAGATGTCATAGGTCTGTATTGCCTCACACGTTCACTGGCCGGTGTGGCAAAGCGGTTCTGGGCGCTTCAGTGTGGAACCTCGCGACCGCTACGGTCGCAGGTTCGAATCCTGCCTCGGGCATGGATTTGTGTGATGTCCTTAGGTTAGTTAGGTTTAAGTAGTTCTAAGTTCTAGGAGACTGATGACATCAGATGTTAAGTCCCATAGTGCTCAGAGCCATTTGAGCCTCGCGTGTTCCTACATCTCTCCGGAATTCATACTGGCCATCCCCGAGACCGGCTGCTACCAATTTTTCCATTATTCTGCATTTTGCAACCATTACTTATTAAATCGATAGTTCGGTAATATTCACACCTATCAGCACCCGCTTTCTTTGGGATTAGAAATTTTACGCACAAAATATAACCTATTGAATCCAATTGTGCTTTCGAAAATAAATACTGTGTAATCCTCTGTGTAGACTAACATTTACTCCAAAGTTTCTGTCTTAATTCATGTAGAAGGTGTAACATTATGAAACCAGATAGACTCTCTCTATTAGGAGATCTATTCTGAAAGAAATTTCTTCCAAGTATTCATCTGCATTTAGGCGTTTTGCTTTGGACTCCATGTTTCAATAGGGTAATGTCACCTGAGAGGGATTCTTCTGACACCCAGTACTTTCCACAAGGACATATTCTCATTAACAGTGTGACACACCTGTCTGAGACGATGTAGCGGTGGGCGAGTATGCCTTTCGCTGACTTCCGCAGAGGGATTCCCCACAGGGAGAAGGTCGGGGGCGCCGGATTAACGGTGCGCTGCCCCTGAGGATGTGGCGGTCAGGGTGTATAACCTGCGGTGGGCGATAAGGCGCCGCTTGTGCCACGAGAGCAATCAATACCGCAAGGCCGGCGGCTGTAGGCGGCGAGGCGCGCCGCGGCGTGCATAGCTGGAGGCTGGAGGCTGGAGGCTGGAGGCTGGGGGCTGGAGGCTGGAGCCCGCCCTCAGATAACAGGTGTCCCGCCCGCCCACAATTATCTGATACCGAGTCCCCGGGGCCGGGCGGCGGCGCGGGCACTTATCACTTCTGCTCTGCTGCGCGGACCACCCAGTTGCGTTTCTCCTGGCCGAACACCATCCATTGGTATCCATCGGCTCTCCACAACCTTCTTTCTTGAACAGATAGCTTCAAATCCTTACACGTACTAAAGCACTCTTCTTGAACTATACATATACTACTGGCCATTAAAATTGCTACACCAAGAAGAAATGCAGATAATAAACGGGTATTTTTGGACAAATATATTATACTAGAATTGACGTGTGATTATATTTTCACGCAATTTGGGTGCATAGATCCTGAGAAATCAGTACCCAGAACAACCACCTCTGGCCATAATAACGGCCTTGATATGCCTGGGCATTGAGTCAAATAGAGCTTGGATGGCGTGTACAGGTACAGCTGCCCATGCACCTTCAACACGATACGACAGTTCATCAAGAGTAGTGGCTGGCATATTGTGACGAGCCAGTTGCTCAGCCACCATTGACCGGAAGTTTTCAAATGGCGAGGGGTCTGGAGAATGTGCTGGCCAGGGCAGCAGTCGAACATTTTCTGTATCCAGAAAGGCCCGTACGATACTTGCAACATGCGGTCGTGCATTATCCTGCTGAAATGTACGGTTTCGCAGGGATCGAATGAAGGGTAGAGCCACGGGTTGTAACACATCTGAAATGTAACGTCCACTGTTCAACGTGCCGTCAGTGCGAACAAGAGGTGACCGAGACGTGTAACCAATGGCACTCCCATACCATCACGCCGGGTGATACGTCAGTATGGCGATGACGAATACACGCTTCCAATGTACGTTCACCGCGATGTCGCCAAATATGGATGCGACCATCATGATGCTGTAAACAGTACCTGGATTCATCCGAAAAAATGACGTTTTGACATTCGTGCACCCAGTTTCGTCGTTGAGTACACCATCGCAGGCGCTCCTGACTGTGATGCAGCGTCAAGGGTAACCGCAGCCATGGTCTCCGAGCTGATAGTCCATGCTGCTGCAAACGTCGTCGAACTGTTCGTGTAGATGGTTGTTATCTTGCAAACGTCCCCATCTGTTGACTCAGAAGTCGAGACGTGGCAGCACTATCCGTTACAGCCATGCGGATAAATTGCCTGTCATCTTGACTGATAGTGATGCGAGGTCGTTGGAATCCAGCACGGCGTTCCGTATGACCCTCCTGAACCCACACATTCCATATTCTGCTAACAGTCATTGGATCTCGACCAACGCGAGCAGGAATGTCGCTATACGCATAAACCGAAATCGCGATAGGCTACAGTCCGACGTTTATCAAAGTCGGAAACGTGATGGTACGCATTTATCCTCCTTACACGAGCCATCACAACAACTTTTCCCCAGCAACGCCGGTCAACTGCTGTTTGTGTATGAGAAATCGGTTGGAAAGTTTCCTCATGTCAGCACGTTGTAGGTGTCGCCACCGGCGCCAGCTTAGTGTGAATGCTCTGAAAAGCTAATCATTTGCGTATCACAGCTTCTTCTTCCTGCTGGTTAAATTTCGCGTCTGTAGCGCGTCATCTTCGTGGTGTAGCATTTTTAATGTCCAGTAGTGTAGTATCTGTTCAGCACTTTCTCTCATTTTGCAGTACCAAAATACTACTGTGAAATGCTTCCCATAATCTTTCGTTTGGTAGTTATCTGACACACGCGAAAATGTAGGTACCCCTTTCAACTGCCGGCCGCGGTGGCCGAATGCTTCTAGGCGCTTCAGTCCGGGACCGCGCAACTGCTACGGTCGCAGGTTCGAATCCTGCCTCGGGCATGGATGTGTGTGATGTCCATAGGTTGAAGTAGTTCTTCGTTCTAGGGGACTGATGACCACCGATGTTAAGTCCCATAGTGCTCACAGCCATTTCAACCATTTGAACCTTTCAACAAGTGCTCCTCCGTTTTTTCGTTATGAAGATATTCATATAACCGCTGTGCAACAGAACTAAATTATTTTCCCTAAACGCCCTAATTGTCTCCAATTGTGACACAAAAGTTTGAGGCTTTTGTCAATGGTGCATACAACCTGCCCCTGCAACGCTGCAAAAGCATGACACCTTGTGATGTCAACTTCGGGCTGCGTGAATAAAGTGGCAAAGGGTCTCTGTAAGACCACTCAGTCCAGCAACATTCTCGGTGCCATCCGCCCTCCTTTGCTGAGTACCGTAACAATGTACCCGTGCCGACAGAACTCATGACAAGAGTATTAGGCTCCTGCAGGTAGGCTACGCTGGTGCTGTGGCGACTGTTACTAAGCAGATATGTTTGTGATCGTGTTTCCAAGTTACTGCTATGTTAGTGACAATTTGTGAACAGTGACCAAGAGATCCACGGAAAAGGATACATCGCAACACATCACAACGAGACTGCCACGCCAGAAGAACAAAGATGACCACAGCATTTGCGAAAAGACTATGTAACATCAGTATGACCTTACTGTTAAGTTGTTTTTGTAATGCCATTTAGCCCGAAGATGAGGTTTAACCCTCGAAACATGTCGCTAAATAAATAATACAACAGTTGACAAAATTTGTGACTGGTAGCGGTAATTTAAAAACAAGAAAAAAAACTGTACATATGCTACTAAGCTGTGCAGAATCGGAGGTGTGGCAAAGTAATTGCCTGTCTGAAAGCGCCTAGGACTGCGTTACAGGTTGTCTCTATTCATGTATATCTTTAAAAATGCTCAACAAAAGCAACTGCATTGAGGGTGTTACTAAAGTGAGGCGTCTTAAAAGAATTCCTTCCCTTTTTTCACACTCGTGTCAATATCGCACCCCTCTGTGATCACTCCACAGCAGGCCGCATGCAGGAGGGCTGGAAAAGCATAAGTACCCTTTGCTGCTTCAGATCACCCTCAAACTTCATCGAGTGGTTTCGAACAATTCTGTGGTTCCACCTTTGTACATCGGAGCAAAACTTGCGCTTGCACTACAATCCAAAGGTGTGTGACCACGTTCGTAAGGTTGCTCGCCGATGTCCTTGGAGAAGGGATGAATCGTATGAGGGCGGCAGAAATGTCGTCCTGCCGCTCATCCCACTGCAAACTTCTGTTTTCGACTGCGCAATGTGTGGGAATCGACGCCCCATGGGAAGAGATGGTTTCATTGACGTCCTTTATGCTACCCTATAAGGCTTTTGCATGTCGATTTTGAGCGGTGGTGTGCATGAATTGTTTTCCTCTTCCATCCATAAAAAAACTGCATCACTTCAACGCTGGGAGTCGCAGCTGTGTCCTCCACTGCAGGAGCGTCAAAGAAGGGGTGAAATGTTGGTAAGAGACGAAGTGATGACCTCCTCATCGTGTCACTCATCCACGGTGGCGTTGGGCATGATAATAGTGAAATTTGGCAATGTCACCTTACTATCCCACGTTAAACATCACAATAACGTTTGTGCTCTGACGTTTTTTTCACATACGTTGACCCTTGCTGTTTGAGGGTTCGGGAAGCGTAAGGATGATGTTGCAGTATGCCAAGCTTTCGTTTCGTTAGACGCGAAAGTTGTAAGCACCTTTGAGCCAAATTTCAAACTTACGCGTCCCAGTGGGAAATAATTACTGCGTTTCGCAAAAATAATACTTTAATTGTGTTGAGCAATGTATAAACCTACATAATAATAAGTGTATAATATTTTTTTTTGTACCAGTCTACTATCAGTGGTGACTTTAGTACATTAATCTGTAGGTGTATGCTCCCAATCTCTATTGAGTCTTCCTTTATATTGTTTTTTGTCTACAGTTCGTATCACGTCAGGTATGTCAGAGCTACATGCATTGTGTCTAAGTTGATACTTTAAAACATTCTTAAACAATCGCTTAAACACGTTATAGCCTAATTTTGGCTGCACAAATGTTTTCATATTTGTAGCAAGCTGTCGGCAGTGTGACTCAATAAACACAAGAGTGAAGTTAAACGTGGCTGTCTTCAGACAGGCAGCAAGCCTGAAGTGGTCACAGAAACTCACACCTCAATAACTAAATCTACTTAAACGCCGAAGAAGTATCGGTAATTCTCCTCTCTTTAGACTGGCAAAAGACACCGCCAGTCAACGACAACTTAAATCATCTACATATGACACACTCGACCCTCTCCCACGAACGAAATATTCACTGCTCGCCAGAGTCCAAGCGCCAATTCTTTCACATAAATGCACACAAAACAGAGTCACTTAGACAAGAAACTACCACACCGTTCATATCGATTAAAAACCTTAAACAGAAAAAAGACGGATAATTTGCAGGTTAACAGTAGTACAGTGCACCATCAATAAACTCACACATAGCATGTTGAACCTTTAGGAATAGCCGGCAGGAGTGGCCGAGCGGTTCTAGGCGCTACAGTCTGGAGCTGCGGTCGCAGGTTCGAATCCTGCCTCGGGCATGGATGTGTGTGATGTCCTTAGGTTAGTTACATTTAAGTAGTTCTAAGTTCTAGTGGATTAATGAACACTGAAGATAAGTCCCATAGTGCTCAGAGCCACTTTGAACTTTAGGAATAAAACTAAAGTGACTATTTCAAGACAAAGCGTAAATGATCAGCAGTAAATATTTTATGTCGTATGAGGACCTGAGTGAGCATTACGTGTGTTTCTCTAATAGCCTTGTGACTGACAGTAAAAAGTTTTCTGCCACATCCATTTTAGTAGCGCCACCTAGTGAAACAGTACGCAGTGGTCTGTGACCTTTTCGTTTACCACGACGTACGAGAATATATAGTTCGTGGCTTATTTTTGAAGATAAAACATCACCTGTTATAGAAACTTCCAGACTGAAAGAATGGAGAGGGAGCTGCTGGAAGTGGAAGGGTCAAACCCAAATAAATGTTACATCAGAATATTATTATTATAATACCTACAAAACGTTATTGCTATGGGGGTCAATCACAAATACATGTGCTCGAACGGTACCAACATAAATTCATGAAAGAGTTCATTAAAGCGCGCAGTATACTATCAGATGAAAAATGATCCTGTCGGACACAAAAAAACGTGATATGTTCCTCTTTAAAATACTGACAAAAATAGAGGAACCAGCTGCCTACACCCTCATTCCGCTTTGCTCACCAGTACTATTGACATGCAAACATATTCGCGTTCTTTTAACATAGAACATTCTAAATCGTTTTATGCAGTTTCTCGTTGTAGTGAAACCTCCGTACTCAGCATCTCCCTCTCACTGCACTGTCTATACGTGTCTCTCTGACTGTCTTATTTTTCTACCTTCGATTTAAGTATATCTTAAAGTCACTGTCTCCTCTCTCACTTATTCTCTCTCCTTCTGTCTTATTTCCCTCATGTCGACAGTTGAAAATTTCTAAGGGGTCTAAACCATTTCTTCCCCAACACCAACGTGTTTAAGAATTCGGCCCAAAATGTGCCTTCCCCTACACCTACATATTAATTCAAATGAAAATATATGGTTCCAGAGACCTCTTCAAGAGTAAAAGGTTTATTACGTTTGAGACTGAGATGGCCTCTGGACTCATATAGTTTCATTTGATTACATCACATATGCCAGGGTTTGAGGCAGGATCCCCATTTAGTTCGAAGCTGAGGGGCTAATCCAATACAGTCGGAGAACCTGTGCAATGCTGTACGAGTTTAGGGGGAAACCAAGTTGGCTGACGCATCAATGGGAGTTTGCATTGAAAAGGGAGGCGTGCTAGGGTAGTCCGTGCAGTTGCACAGTAGCATCGTGCCACGGTGGCGTAGTGGTTAGCACATCTGCCTACTGAGCAGGAGACTCGGGTTTGAATCTCGGTCTTAGTAAAAAATTTCATGCGTCACTTCAATCTACATACACTATGTGATCAAGGGTATCCGGACACCTGGCTGAAAGTAACCTACAATTTCGAGGCGCCCTCCATCGGTGATGCTGGAATTCAATATACTGTTGGTCCACCCTTAGCCTTGATGACAGATTCCACTCCCGTAGGCATGCATTCAATCAGATGCTGGAAGGTTTCTTGGGTAATAGCAGCCCATCTTCACGGAATGCTGCATTGAGGACAGGTATAGATGTCGGTCGGTGACGCCTGGCACGAAGTAGGCGTTCCAAAACATCCAAACGGTGTCCTAAAGGATTCAGGTCGGGACTCTGTGTAGGCCAGTCAATTATAGGGAAGTTATTGTCGTGTAACCACTCCGCCATATGCCGTGCATTATAAACAGGTGCTGGATCGTGTTGAAAGAAGCAATGGCCATCCCCGAATTGCTCTTAAACAGTGGGAAACAAGAAGATGCTTAAAACATCAGTGTAGGCTCCACGAGAAAGACAACCACACCATAACACCACCGCCTCCGAATTTTACTGTTGGCACTACACACGCTGGCTGATGACGTTCACCAGGCATTCGCCTTACCCACACCCTGCCATCGCATCGCCACATTGTGTACCGTGATTCGTCACTCCATACAACGTTTCTCTACTGTTCAATCGTCCAATGTTTACGCTCCTTTCACCAAGCGAGGCGTCGTTTGGCATTTACCGGCGTGATGTGTGGCTTATGATCAGCCGCTCGACCATGAAATCCAAGTTTTCTCACCTCCCGTCTAACTGTCATAGTACTTGCAGTGGATCCTGATGCAGTACGGAATTCCTGTGTGATGGTCTGGATAGATGTCTGCCTATTACACATTACGACTCTCTTCAACTGTCGGCGGTTCAGTCAATAGACAAGGTCGGCCTGTACGCTTTTGTGCTGTACGTGTCCCGTCACGCTTCCAATTCACTATCACATTGGAAACAGTGAACCTAGGGATGTTTAGGAGTGTGTAAATCTTGCGTACAGACGTATGACACAAGTGACACCCAGTCACCTGACCACGTTCGAAGCCCGTGAGTTCTGTGGAAAGATCTATTCTGCTCTCTCACGATGTCTAATGACTACTGAGGTCGCTGATATTGAGTACCTGTCAGTAGGTGGCAGCACAATACAACTAATATGAAAAGCAGCTTTTGGGGGTGTCCAGACACTTTTGATCACATGCACCACGGATATTTGGGACTTGAGAAGGTCTCTTTAACCCTATAATTTTTTTTATTGAGGCGCCTGTTTCGGGCTAGATCCCCCGTTTCGTTCGATACTGTAATGCTACTCCAATGCAGTTGGAAGCCTTCTGCAAGGCTTTACGAGTTAAGGGGAATAACAAGAGGGCTGAGGGGTGAATGGGAATTAGAGTGAGAGGGTCTGTGAAGTTGTAAAAAGCCACTGTGCCAAGGTGATGTAGTCATCTGTGTATCTGCCTAGTGAGTAGGAGAGCCGGGGCTGAATCCTGGCCTTTGAACAAAATTTCACCCTTCGTTTCAGTCTGCGGACACGTATCGGGGTGTCTAAAGTTTGCCTGTCTGAGAGGGTCAAGGCCACCCTAGTCTGTATACGGTCTCCAGACACCTGTATTTTCCATTTCCATTGTCTTCTTCTTTTCCTGCTACTGTCTCTCACTGACCGCCAGAATCTTCTCTTTCGCTCCCACTGTTGTTGTCTTCCTCCAGCTCTCTTTGTCTTTCACTGCCACTCTCCCTCTCACACCATCTCACGGTCTAATCTCTCTTTCTCTCCGACTGTCACTGTCTGCCGGCCGAAGTGGCCGTGCGGTTAAAGGCGCTGCAGTCTGGAACCGCAAGACCGCTACGGTCGCAGGTTCGAATCCTGCCTCGGGCATGGATGTTTGTGATGTCCTTAGGTTAGTTAGGTTTACCTAGTTCTAAGTTCTAGGGGACTAATGATCTCAGCAGTTGAGTCCCTTAGTGCTCAGAGCCATTTGAACCATTTGTCACTGTCTCTTCTCTCTTCCATCGTGCCTGTCTCTCTGATAGTCACTTTCATCAAAAAAAGCGCGAACATGATCGCAATATAAATTTTTGGTGAGGAGAGCGGGATGAAGATCTGAGCAGTTAGTCGAGCACTTTTATCAGAGTCTTTTAGAAAAGAGAATATCAGCCTTCTTGTGCTATGACGGGAGTATTTTTTTTTTTTTTTTTTTGCTCGTTCCCTTCTTCTTCCTGTTACAGCTGGATGTGTCACTTATATAAAACGACAGAAGTTTCGAACCTCTCCGGGACACTATGTTACGAACATATGGAAGAAATTTCGATGAAATGCCAAGAACATAAACCAATCCAGAATGAGATTTTCACTCTGCAGCGGAGCGTGCGCTGATATGAAACTTCCTGGCAGATTAAAACTGTGTGCCGGATCGAGACTCGAACTAGCGACCTTTGCCTTTCGCAGGCAAGTTCTCTACCATCTGAGCTACCCAAGCACGATTCACGCCTCGCAGCTTTACTTCTGCCAGTATCTCGACTCCTACCTTCCAAACTTCACAGAAGCTCTCCTGCGAACCTTGCAGAACTAGCACTCCTGGAAGAAAGGATATTGCGGATACATGGCTTAGCCACAGCCTGGGGGATGTTTCCAGAAGTTTGGAAGGTAGAAGTCGAGATACTGGCAGAAGTAAAGCTGAGAGGACGGGCCGTGAGTCGTGCTTGGGTAGCTCAGATGGTAGAGCACTTGCCCGCGAAAGGAAAAAGTCGCGAGATCGAGTCTCGGTCCGGCACACAGTTTTAATCTGCCAGGAAATTACATAATCTACTGTTGTTGCCCGCCCCACAAACTGTACTTTTCATACCAAAAAATTGTGGGTTTTCGAGGTTTGCTTAGGAACCACCCATAAACACGTGGTGCTTTTGTAAGATGCCTGAGATCCACCATAGACCACAAGTGATGCGAAACAACAAACCGATTTGCTCAACTTGGCTGGGATGGGATGTTTAAATTTTGACATCATACTGTAGGATAGCTACAGTATGACCAATCTTCCGATAGGTGTATAAATGGTCACTGGGCCAAGGGCTATCCAAAACACTTAACCCTCCACCCCCACTCCGTGATTATCTGAACCCGAGATACGACCTTCCGAAAAATCACATTTTCAGCTCTAAGTTTTGGAACGTATTGGTAATGTGTGGTGTCGTGCATGGACCGATAAGAAGTGACGTCAGTAACCAAGTGTTTAGTGGCTTAAACTGGCCGTACAGGTTTCCTGCAATACTTGAAAAATTCTTATAAAACAGGCAAATAGATGATGCACACACAACAAAAGTAAGATACGAAACAAACAATAAGAATCTTTCAAAATGTTGAATTAAAACTATATACACTACTGACCATTAAAATTGCTACACAACGAAGATGACGTGCTACAGACGCGAGATTTAACCGACAGGAAGAAGATGCTGTGATATGCAAACGATTAGCTTTTCAGAGCATTCACACAAGGTTGGCGCCGGTGCTGACACATAAAACGCGCTAACATGAGGAAAGTTTCCAACCGATTTCTTATACACAAATAGCAGTTGACCGGCCTAGCCTGGTGAAACGTTGTTGCGATGCCTCGTGTGAGGAGGAGAAATGCGTACCATCACGTTTCCGACTTTGATAAAGGTCAGATTGTAGCCTATCGCGATTTCGGTTTATAGTATCGCGTCATTGCTCCTCGCGTTGGTCGAGATCCAATGACTGTTAGCAGAATATGGAATGTGTGGGTTCAGGAGGGTCATACGGAACGCCGTGCTGGATCCCAACGGCATCATATCACTAGCAGTCGTGATGACAAGCATCTTATCCGCATGGCTGTAACGGATCGTGCAGCCACGTCTCGATCCCTGAGTCAACAGATGGGGACGTTTGCAGGACAACAACCATCTGCACGAAAAGTTCGACGACGTTTGCAGCAACATGGACTATCAGCTCGGAGACCACGGCTGCGGTTACCCACGACGCTGCATCACAGGCAGGAGCGCCTGCGATGGTGTACTCAACGACGAACCTGGCTGCACGAATGGCAAAACGTCATTTTTTCGGATGAATCCAGGTTCTGTTTACAGCATCATGATGGTCGCATCCGTGTTTGGCGACATCGCGGTGAACGCACATTGGAAGAGTGTGTTCGTCATCGCCACATTGGCGTATCACCCGGCGTGATGGTATGGGGTGCCATTGGTTACACGTCTCGGTCACCTCTTGTTCGCATTGACGGCACGTTGTACAGTGGGCGTTACATTTCAGATGTGTTACGACCCATGGCTCTACCCTTCATTCGATCCCTGCGAAACCCTACATTTCAGCAGGATAATGCACGACCGCATGTTGCAGGTCCTGTACGAGCCTTTCTGGATACAGAAAATGTTCGACTGCTGCCCTGGCCAGCACATCCTCCAGATCTCTCGCCAATTGAAAACGTCTGGTCAATAGTGGCTGAGCAACTGGCTCGTCACAATACGCCAGTCGCTACTCTTGATGAAGTGTGGTATCGTGTTGAAGTTGCATGGGCAGCTGTACCTGTACACGCCGTCCAAGCTCTGTTTGACTCAATGCCCAGGCGTATCAAGGCCTTTATTTCGGCGAGAGTTGGTTTTTCTGGGTACTTATTTCTCAGGATCTAAGCACCCAAATTGCGTGAAAATGTAACCACATGTCAGTTCTAGTATAATATATTTGTCCAATGAATACCTGTTTATCATCTGCATTTCTTCTTGGTGTAGCAATTTTGATGGCCAGTAGTGTATAAATCCGCAAATCAGTAATACCAAGTGAAGGAACCATTAACCTTAAATCAAACACTTCTGAGAACCAATAAAAATAGACCATGACACAACTTTAGGGTTTAATATATTATTAAAAAATGTTCTCCGTCCTGGAAGGAGAGACACACCCATTGCTAAAAAAAATACCACGAAGAGCCAACAGTCCTGCAGTAACACAGTCAGATTGAATGATGCTTGTCCGTTTGATTAACAGGTAGTTGAGATCGTACAAGTTAGTCGTCAGGAACGCTTGCTTCGAAATATTCCTCACCGGATTTATTCTTCTTCTGTGTTCCACCCGTGGTGTGGTGAACGAAAGAAAGCTACAGTTAACTTTGCTCGGCAGATGCTATCAGTCTGCGACTAGCCCGAGCTCTCTGACGACAACACGTTCGGGCTGGGATCTCCTCAGTCGCAATGTCCCAAGTGCGCCTCCTTCAGCGTTGCATCAAGTTCACAGAAGAAAACACAAAATATCAGTCATAGTCTCCAAAGAAGCAAATACTACTGTGTCTCAATGGCACCACTTGAATCACAATGGCTAGTTAAAACCCCTAGCCGCCCGGGGAATACACACTGGGAGATGGCAAGACTGCGAATTCATCCAGCTTAATATCTTCTAACAGGACACTGAGCGAGGGTGCACAGTTACCAGACCGGACTCGCGTCTGAAAGGACGTCGGTCGAAACCCGAGTCCTACCAACCAGACCTACGTGTCCGTGATTACCTTAAATCGCTCCAGGAAAATGCCGGGATCATTCCTCTGAAAACGCATCGTCGACTTTCTTCCCATTCCTTCAATTAGTCCGAGCTTGTGTTCCGTCTCTAATGAACTCGATGCACACGGAACATTAAACCCTTATTTTTCTTCCTTTGTAGCGGGACTCCACAGCACTCGTTGTTCGGTAACGGGACTCAAAAATAGTATACAGAGACGGCCTCTGTCGATAATCGTTCCGTGAGCCGATAAACGGCTCACAAACATGCATTTAATGCAGAGTGCAGCAGTACGTATTGCCTGGAGAGCCGAAAGGACATTAAAAGAAAAATTTCGCAAATAGTGACATCCTAATTAAAAGACATTTATCACAGTGGTTATTTACTAGAAGCTGAGTTGAAGCCACAGGGAGCTGTTCTATGTGCTTGTGAACTAAGTGGGAAGACATTATAACTGGACACATTTCAGAAAACACGGTGTGCAGTTGAACACGTGTCATGAATGAGTGCAAGCAACAGGACCAAATTATTTTGAAACCAGAGCTCAAAATATCAACGGGCTGTCAATGTATTTGGACTGGCGGTCGTCAATTATAACCGTTGTTATGAGTATTAGTTGTTGTAAAAATGTATAAGTTCTCTATATCGTTACAGCGCCGTCTGTATAGTTTTGGCAGTGATGGTTCAGGACAATGTCCACGTCAGACAACCGAACGTGAAAGGGCACTGAGAAAATCGAGCCATAAATAAGTGACAGTAGAACAACAAAGTGTACTCTATCCCACCAGCAAAAAAAAATCAATGTTGAATGTTTTAGTTACGCAAGTTATTTCAAATTTCATTTTAGCGAATATATTGCTATAAATAAAGAGTGGACGGTAGCTACAGGTAAAGAGTGAACGAATTACTTTCCACAGAGGAAAATTCATAGTAAGACAGTTAGGGAAAGTAAGGATAACGTCATAGTAAAAGCAGGAAAGCTGAGAGAGCGGAAATGTTTCTTGAAATGTTTAGATTTACTGGTCACAAATACTGGCTTACAATTAAGTTAGAAGTTTCTGAACTTGTAAATGTACACTGCAGTACTATACCGAAACAAGAAACTTGAAGTTCAAAACCAGTAAACGAGAAATTCAGTACTTAATTTCGTAATTTTTTACTGGTGCACTAGAATATACAGGGTGTTACAAAAAGGTACGGCCAATCTTTCAGGAAACATTCCTCACACACAAATAAAGAAAAGATTTTATGTGGGCATGTGTCCGGAAACGCTTAATTTCCATGTTAGAGCTCATTTTAGTTTCGTCAGTATGTACTGTACTTCCTCGATTCACCGCCAGTTGGCCCAATTGAAGGAAGGTAATGTTGACTTCGGTGCTTGTGTTGACATGCGACTCATTGCTCTACAGCACATCAGTACGTAGCATCAACAGGTTAGTGTTCATCACAAACGTGGTTTTGCAGTCAGTGCAATGTTTATAAATGCGGAGTTGCCAGATGCCCATTTGATGTATGGATTAGCACGGGGCAATAACCGTGGCTTGGTACATTTGTATCGATACAGATTTCCAGAACGAAGGTGTCCTGACAGGAAGACGTTCGAAGCAATTGATCGGCGTCTTAGGGAGCACGGAACATTCCAGCCTATGACTCGCGACTGGGGAAGACCTAGAACACCGAGGACACCTGCAATGGACGAGGCAATTCTTCGTGCAGTTGACGATAACCCTAATGTCAGCGTCAGAGAAGTTGCTGCTGTACAAGGTAACGTTGACCACGTCACTGTATGGAGACTGCTACGGGAGAACCAGTTGTTTCCGTACCATGTACAGCGTGTGCAGGCCTCCACGGGTACATTTCTGCGAATGGTTCATCCAACAATGTGTCAATCCTCATTTCAGTGCAAATGTTCTCTTTACGGATGAGGATTCATTCCAACATGATCAAATTATAAATTTTCATAATCAACATGTGTGGGCTGACGAGAATCCGCACGCAATTGTGCAATCACGTCATCAACACAGATTTTCTGTGAACGTTTGGCCAGGCATTGTTGGTGATGTCTTGATTGGGCCCCATGTTCTTCCACCTACGCTCAATGGAGCACGTTATCATGATTTCATACGGGATACTCTACCTGTGCTGCTAGAACATGTGCCTTTACATGTGGTTCATGCACGATGGAGCTCCTGCACATTTCAGTCGAAGTGTTCGTACGCTTCTCAACAACACATCCGGTGACCGATGGATTGGTAGAGGCGGACCAATTCCATGGCCTCCACGCTCTCCTGACCTCAACCCTCTTGACTTTCATTTATGGGGGTGTTTGAAAGCTCTTGTCCACGCATCCCCGGTACCAAATGTAGAGACTCTTCGTGCTCGTATTGTGGACGGCTGTGATACAATACGCCATTCTCCAGGGTTGCATCAGCGCATCAGGGATTCCATGCGACGGAGGGTGGATGCATGTATCCTCACTAACGGAGGACATTTTGAACATTTCCTGTAACAAAGTGTTTGAAGTCACGCTGGTACGTCCTGTTGCTGTGTGCTTCCATTCAATGATTAATGTGATTTGAAGAGAAGTAATAAAATGAGCTCTAACATGGAAAGTAAGCGTTTCCGGACACATGTCCACATCACATATTTTCTTTCTTTGTGTGTGAGGAATGTTTCCTGAGACTTTGGCCGTACCTTTTTGTAACGCCCTGTATATCGATGTTCTACTACATCTTATACATGCCTCAGCTTTCTGTGTGTCCTTTATGCGTTGGCCTGATGTGGGCAGTGACACATCTCAAATCGGATTAGGTAACTGTGCAGCACTTACGGAAACAATGTACAATTAAAATTTGTAAATTTGTCAGTATAACACCGCAAAGGGTGCATTAAACACTTGAAAACATAAGAGTCACCTTTGGCAGCGCTTAAGGAGTACAATTACATGTGAGGTTTTCTTAAGCTCAACATTACCTTGCCTCATCGTCTACAAATTACTCAACGTAGCTGACTTTCGCATCAAACAAATTTTTCTGCTTCAACGTCATCCCATTTCCTTACTTTCATCATCATTCTGTAGCTGCTTCCAGATACCACCAGGTTTCTAATTAAAAGATTTTTCTACTTTTTATGTCTTGTTTCCATTGCATACTGCAATGTAGATGCACAAATTGGAGAGCTACAGACTTAATTTTAAGCCAAATTTGTCATCGCTATATTTCTTCTCCTTCGTCTTCTTCTTCTTCTACACTTCAAGGCTTAGGCACGTGTGCCTGTTGCGTCTTCACTTTTCACTACCACCTCGTTTATATATAATTTATATGTTTAAAAATTTGTTTGCTGTCCTACTTTTACTGAAATGCCTTCCTGGCTTCCCTAAAAAATGAAAACTAAAATTTTTCTTGTTACTTCTCCGGATGAAAAAGTCATTCATTCTTTCTTCTGTAGCTATCTTCTATTCTTTATTTTAATCAGTCAGTTTCTTGTTGGTTGCTTGTCATTAATAACGTCTCTCGCCACGTGGCAGATACATCTTTCAGGCAGACGCTGCGAAATAACCACTACCATAATTTAGTTGTACCAAAATAGGAATGGAATGAAAATAAATCGCTTTGAAGTGAACTACTGCCGATTCACCCTTTGCATTATGGGTCACTGAAAGCTAGGGTGGAGCGCCATGACGTTAACATTTACATACCCAACAGTTGATATTGGCTTTTGGAAACAAACCCAATAACTTTCCAGTTGTCATTAAGAAGCTGTGTGCAGTCTTCTTCTATCATTTCACCAAGGGAAAGTCTTTTGGTACTCCTCGGTTGTGGGGTCATAGCACATGCTGACTGTTCGCCTACGGTGGCGGAGCTCCAGGCTCTAGAGATAAGATCTTACTTCAATCTTATATATTACTAATCCGCGGAGGTACACGAGACCGTTAATGTCCACTACTGTGGTGATGCTCACCTCGGAAGAAGCGGGTTTTCTGCAGTGTCCGAAGAAGTGAAACATGTGATATAGTTGATGGTGATATACCCGGCGGATGAAGACGATTATCTTAGCGCTGGCCTCGGTGCTTTGAATATGTAGCAGGTTTCAACCTCTCCCTTCGATTTCCTTGCCATAAAAATCAAATAACAGGTCACTGTTGTCTAGATATCATGGTCACCTACGTGATAAGCTTAATTTGAATGTCACAAAACAATTTTACACTGTAACTGTGGGAGATGCGTGTGATTAAAAGCAATATTATTTATTTAGTTAGTCGAACTTTCAGAATATATCTCAACAGATAAGACAATATGGTAATTAGATCTTTATTCAACAAGAGAAAAATGAGCTTAGAACGTTCTCGTATGATGAGGTACTCATGTCATTAAATTCAGAAAGATTCATAGATTTTGTTCTTGACACTTCGTAGGGCTATCATTAATTTTCTAAAATGTCTGCGACACTTGATAACAAACGCCTTGCCTTTTGCTAATCTATGTAAACTAGGTAGTATTTATATTTACTGCTACTGGTTCCTCTATTTACTAACCATTCCTTTGTTTAGTTTCTTATTTATGCACAGCTGCTTTTTTAGTCCATTACCTGCTTTAAGCGAACTTCAGGTGCCGTGGGAGGAATTAATTCCGTGAATACTCCACATTTCCCCTTGTACTGATGATTATTTAACTTCATTCTCCCTTGGGAGCTACTTGGCCTCCTGTATGAAAGATTCACGTGACCTTTCCTTACGTCTGTGTCTTTTACGACACAGTAGAAGCTCTGTTTGCGCACAACGGGATATAAACCGACCTACTACTTCTTACAACTGGGAGACACTTAACAAAAAGTTGAATAAAATTCAATTACGTCAGTTGCTTTCTGAAATACAGTAGTTGATGACATGTCTGTTGACGGCGGTTATACCTTCACGAACATAAGGACAACACAACACACAGTCCCCAAGCAAACTATCGTCATGTAAATAAAACGAACTTTTAGAATACAAGTAACATTGTCATTTCATCATATGTATCGTTTCATTAAATTCAAACCCCACTAAATTGTATATTGTTTAGACCCATATGTACAGATTTGTCAGATAGTTTCCTCACTTCATTGGTTTTAATTATTCCATAGGCTCTACACAGCGACGTAACACAGTGTGAATAGCAATCTTCTACATTTACAACACATTGACGATAAACAATTTAAGGTTTGATGAGTAACGCAAAAGTAAATCTCGTAGGAAGAACTGGGATACTGCAGTCCATTGTCAACATTGCAGGACAATCTCCAGATCTTCCATACTTACGCCACCTCCGTTCCCCCACTGTCTGCTAAGACTGTGGATGCATCATGTTACGCCCCACCGTCTTGTTACTCGCCGTGGCTTAACACGTTCAGACGAGCCACCAAGTGTATGCGCTAATGTCAACAGCCAGAACACTTTCTTGTCTACAATCCAGCTCTCTATTTCCGGTTCTATTCACAAGGCACTATAGAAACTGGAGTATATAGATAAATTTTCAGTCTATTTTCATATTCATTACATGGTCATTTATAACCTCGTTAAATTTCTTACTCCGTATTGTAATCTCTACTTCATCTAATAGTTACAGTGTCTTTCCTTTGCCTTTCTTTGGCAACATTTTCCCCGTTTTGTCGCTTGTCCTTCACTGTATCTTACATGTGCCGAATATATCTAATTTATTTTTTCCTATACCTACACTGTGACACAGACCGCATCGGTACACATGTGACAGCAAGTCCTACCTAATACAGTTCACAATGCCATGCATAAAAACGGGTTACTACCGGGGCCCATATCTCGGGTTCTGTTGCTGATACGAAAATATGGTCAAGTGGATGTCCCTGGGGCTACGGACCGTTTGTATATACAGCAGACGGATCGTCTTACTGTAACTATCCTAAAATACATGGTCAAGATTTGACATTATGCACATTCTCCAGCTTAGGCAAACGGATCCAGTCGGTTGGTTCTTTTTGCATTATATGTGATCTACTGTGCGTTAAGGAGCATATGGAGGCAGTATTTGGCTCATGGTCGGTTCTTGATAAAACCCAAAAACATGGTTTTCAAATACGGTTATGAGCAATAGACGGCTGAAATTTTTACCAAGCTCAGCTTTGAAAATATTCTTGATACCCTTATCACTTTCCGAGACACAGACGTTCAAAGTTTACGCTACTACTACAAGTAAAATTTGGTGAGAACCGAAAACGTAGTTTATAGTGACAGAGCATGGAGAAATAGGCTGTAATGTGTCTTCATTATCAGAAGGATTCTGGTAACGCCATGTTGTAGTTCTGAAGCACATTCAAAATTCTTGTGCCCGTAAAATCCGGTCTGGTGTATAAAATTAGTTTGCTTTATTTCAATTTCATGTAAGTTAACTATCAAAATTTTACTGATCCATAAAGTTCTTTTAATATGAGTGACATGCCATGCTATAGCAGGGAAAAGAAAGGAGGCAGCGGAAAAATGCTCCTATTGGAGCATAAAAATGGAGAATATGCTCTTGTTCTAAAAGACTGACTGAAAAGTGGGGTATTAGCTCATTCTATCTTCCTCATCACTTTTAAAAAAATCCCCAAAAATTTCAGTGTGCTAACATATTCGCCCTTTTTTATGCTGAGAGGAAATGAGACACTGGTACTGCGAAAGAGGCGGAAAAGTAGTAAATACTGTAAGAAAGTAGACAGTAGTTGTGGTATAGAAAGAGCAAAGCAGACAGTAGCTATGACAGAGATAGAGTGGGAGACAGCGGCATGGAACATAGCTGACCATGACAGAGCAGTGCGAGGAGTGGGAGAGGAGTAAACAGAAGGAGAAAGTGGAAGTGGATGGGAGCCAGTGATGAGAGACCTAGTCGATGACTGTGACAACGAGGACGAGAAAGATAATGACAGCGAGAAGAGACAGCAGCAGTGCTAAGAAATGAATGAGATTCTAGCGCTAAGAGGGAGACAGTGACAATGAGCGGAGACATCTATAGTAATTCGGAACGAAGGCGTGTGTGGCTGTCAGACAGTGGCAGTTAGACACAAAGAGATACGACAAAGTGAGGGGCTGGATAACTCAGTGAGAACTGGCAAGTGGGGGTGGATGGGTATGAGCAGTTTACAGCGATGGACTAGTGGGTATGAGCAAGTTACAGTTATGGGAGCTTGTGGGGGTAATATTTGAGTTGCATATTAAATAGAGCTCAAATACGTTCGTATGCGATAATTTTTGCGAGAATAGTCAAATACACTACTGACCATTAAAATTACTACACCACGAAGATGACGTGCTACAGACGCGAAATTTAACCGACAGCAAGAAGATGCTGTGATATGCTAATGATTAGCTTTCGGAGCATTCACACAAGGCTGGCGCCGGTGGCGACACCTACAACGTGCTGACATGAGGAAAGTTTCCAGCCGATTTCTCATACACAAACAGCAGTTGACCGGCGTTGCCTGGTGAAACGTTGTGTAAGGAGGAGAAATGCGTACCATCAAGTTTCCGACTTTGGTAAAGGTCGGATTGTAGCCTAACGCGATTTCGGTTTATCGTATTGCGACATTTGTGCTCGTGTTGGTCGAGATCAAATGGCTGTTAGCACAATATGGAATCGGTGGGTTCAGGAGGGTAATACGGAACGCCGTGCTGGATCCCAACGGCCTCGTTTCACTAGCAGTCGAGATGACACGCATCTTATCCGCACGGCTGTAACAGATAGTGCAGCCTCGTCTCGATTTCTGAGTCAACAGATGGGGACGTTTCCAAGATAACAACCATCTGCACGAACAGTTCGACGACGTTTGCAGCAGCATGGATTATCAGCTCGGAGATCATGGGTGCGGTTACCCATGACGCTGCATCACAGACAGGAGCGCCTGCGATGGTGTACTCAACGACGGACCTGGGTGCACGAATGGCAAAACGTCATTTTTTCGGTTGAATCCAGGTTCTGTTTACAGCATCATGATGGTCGCATCCATGTTTGGCGACATCGCGGTGAACGCACATTCGAAGCGTGTATTCGTCATTGCCATACAGGTGTATCACCCGGCGTGATGGTATGGGGTGCCATTGGTTACACGTCTCGGTCACCTCTTGTTCGTATTGACAGCATTTTGAACAGTGGACATTAGATTTCAGATGTGTTACGACCCGTGGCTCTACCCTTCATTCGATCCCTGCGAAACCCTACATCTCGGCAGGATAATGCACGACCGCATGTTGCAGGTACCGTACGGGCCTTTCTGGATACAGAAAATGTTCGACTGCTGCCCTGGCCAGCACATTCTCTAAATCTCTCACCAATTGAAAACGTCTGGTCAATGGTGGCCGCGTAACTGGCTCATCGCAATACGCCAGTCACTTCTCTTGATGAACTGTGGTATCGTGTTGAAGCTGCATGGGCAGCTGTACCTGTACACGCCATCCAAGCACTGTTTGAGTCAATGCCCAGGCCTATCAAGGCCGTTATTACGGCCAGAGGTGGTTGTTCTGGGTACTGATTTCTCAGGATCTATGCACCCAAATTGCACAAAAATGTAATCACATGTCAGTTCTAGTATAAAATGTTTGTCCAATGAATACCCGTTTATCATCTGCATTTCCTCTTGGTGTAGCAATTCTAATGGCCAGTAGTGTATGTTGAAGAACGTAGAATGGGGCAACTATTATCCCACTTTTCAGTCAGTCTTTTGAAACAGAAGCATATCAGCCTTTTTGGAGCTCCAATAGTAGCATTTTCCCGCCGGTGTAAGTTATTAGTACGAAGACTAACTATAGGCTATACTTTTTTTTTTTAAATATTAACGCTGTTCTGGAATATTTTTCTGCAGTATAGATATTGAAACCAGTTTCTTTTCATCACATGACTGTACATCATTTTCGTTGTAGTTCAGTACCCTGTCTGTAAGCAGTCGCTGTCACTACTTCCCTGAGTCACTCACTTCAGTCCGCTTGTCCACATCGTAAACTTTCAGCCATATACAGTAAACACGAGAAAATCGGCCTCCTTAAAACCTGCTTGATAGCAGGAGTCATTGAGTATTACTATAATGGACGAACTGAAATCTCACAGCTCTAAACCATTGACTATAATAATTTGTACAGGATACAAATCAAAGTTTACATCGTAATTTATTGCTTTCTGCGTCGATCCTTGGTTGTTTCAAATTTCATGGATGTGTGTTCCTTCTATGCAGCTTTCTTTACCCACATTTATTGCATCACTTGCACTTTTCATTTTGTGATCAATATCTGTGTATTTACAGTGTGTAGTGTTGTTGACTGTCACTGTGTGTTTACGTTGCATCTTTTGTTTGTATTGTGTGTGGAGTTTCACATTTTCATTCATTTTGCTTGCGTGTTCGTGGGCGTTGTGTGTGTCTATTTTGCTATATGTAAATTTGTCGTTCTTGTGAGAGTGGTTTTTTTAAGTGGATATTTGTGTGTTTGTGGGGCAGAGGTTTCTTCATTTTATATATATATATATATATATATATATATATATATATATATATATATATATATATATATAATGAAGAAACTAATTACTACAGCCACAAAAACAAACACACACACACACACACACACACACACATATATATATATATATATATATATATATATATATATATATATGTGTGTGTGTGTGTGTGTGTGTGTGTGTGTGTGTGTGTGTGTGTGTGTGTGTGTGTGTGTTTGTTTGTTTTAGTGGCTGTAGTAATTAGTGAATTTATTGCTTATACTGCCGTAATGTCTGGAGTTCTTTTTGTGACTATTCACTCTAATGATTTTCATGTCTACGTGTCTTGTTCCACGTTGGCGGGTTCATTTCCATGTTTAATCAAAGTTTTGGCAAAGGTAGAACGGCACTTTCCTTACTTCCAGCTTCTTATATGTTCTTTATACCTAGTTTTGAAATTGCTGTCTGTCTTCCCCAGATATACTCACTCACGTTCTTGGCATCCTAACTTCTATATACTCGCCCGCTCCTTGGTATTTATATGGTTTGCCTGTTGTTGTTTGTAAATCTGACTGGACTGTCTTTCTTGTTCTGTTGTAAGCAATGTGTAACCCCTGTCTACCATCCTGTGTGTTGATTTGCGTTTATGTGTTAAAGTGTACCATTTCTTTCTGTTAGTCATGTCATTAATGTTACTGTTTTGTGTTTCCATGCGTGCTGCAACATCTGTGAGCTTCTTTGATGTTTGTGTTCTCTTCTTTTCCTTTTTCAGTAGTTTTGATTCGACGTTTTTGTTGAGTCTTTTTACTGTATGAGTGTTGTAAACATGGTTTGTGGCTTTGAGCTTTATTGTTTGTAATTCTTTTTCGTAGTCTTCTTTGCTGAGTGAGATATTTTTTAATCTGTGTAACATGTGTCGTAGGGCCGCTAATTTTTGACTTTGCAGATGATTGGTTTAAGGTCGTATCTGTGGCTGTTGGCTTTCTGAAGAGGTGAAATATGTTCTTTTTGTTGTCTCTCTTTGTTGCTATATCGACGAAATGTATTTGTTTTTGAGTTTCTTTTTACATAATGAACTGAATATTCTTTTTTTTTGCATATTGTTTATGTCTTTATGAAGTTTATCTGTTTGCTCTGTTGTTTCATTTGCCATATACATATCATTACAAGTAAATAATTCTTTATCCTTTCTTTGTTATGACTCTATCGAAGATGATGTTTTCTATGTGTTTGACGAATATCTTTGCTAATGTTCCTGATAGTGGGGATTCCATCGGAAGCCCATCTTTTTGTAAGTAACATTCCTTTTCAAATTGGAAGTAACTTTGTGATGTGATTCCTTTGAGGGTTTTGGGTATTTCATTAATATTGTCTGCATGTAGTTGGTTGTATCTCAGTAAGTTCTCATCCATTAGTTTTGTTATGTCTGCATTGGGTATCGAGGTGTACATGATCTCTACGTCAAAAGAAATGAGTGATACTGTTTGTGGAATGTGTATTTCTTTTATTTGTGTAAAGAGTTCATTTGTGGTTTTCACTCTTCTGCTGTTCTTCATTTCATAATGTTGTATTATGATTTTGTTCATGTGTTTTGCCAAATGGCATGATAGTGCTTTCATAAAATTAATTACAGGCCTCAATGGAATGGCAGGTTTGTGAAACTTGGGTTGACCTCTGAGTTTTCGTGTGTTTGGAATCTTCTACGTGATGTATTGTATTTTGTTTGTCTGTTATTATGTGTTTTATGCCTTTGAGGCTGTTTTATATTTGTGAATGGAAACGTGCTGTTGGATCAGATTTAAGTTTTGTGATATTGTTCTTTATTGATCCGTACTTTAGAGAAAAGAAGTCTCTCACAAGGAACGACAAATTCACACATAACAAAATACACACACACACACACGCACACACACACACACACACACACACACACAACAAATGGATAATATGAAACTCCACACACAGCACAAGCATATGACAAAAGATAAATACACTGCGCTGCGACAGGTAGCAACAATACACACTGCCAACACACACATGTTGATCACAAAATGAAAAGTGAAAGTGATGTATCTTAATAAATATGGGTAAGAAAACGCCAGAAATCGGCCAGATGGAGCATGGGGACCGAATGAGCACATCTCCAGGACGACACATATAGATTAACCATCCTGAAAATCGTTATTGAACCGAAACGATAACATAACCGCACGGAATCTGTGCTGTAAACGTTGTTTCTAATCAGAAAAACAAGAGAAAAAACATGAAATACCTAACATATTGTAACTACTACATAATACATTTATAGAAAGAAACATGTATTACTAGGCCAGTGAAGCTGCTTCATAAATAAAAGAAGCGAAACGCATATGGCAAAAAACAAGCTGCCTTCATTTAGTTGGTCAGTAACCAATTCTGACTTTGAGTCTAGTTTAAGTGGCGAGTGGCGATCATAAAGTTTCCGTTTGAGGACGTTTCTGCTGCGCATATGCAACGTAGCGCATCTCCGATGCGGGTGTATAAGCACCGACATGTAGGCAAATCACCATTTTGCCATTCATCTTTTACTGTCTTTCAGTGTGCCATACCTGTGCTGCACGCGATACATCCTGAAACGTGAAGGATATCGACGTTATTACTAGATGCCTCCGAGTAACATCAACGTGCTGTTATTCTTTTCTTAGCTGCCGAAGGACAAACAATGGTAGACATCCATCGGGAATTAAGAACGTGTATGAGGCAGAATGGCTGACGAAAATAGTTGTTGTGGAATTGCGCATCAAGTTCCGTGCTATTTCATGAAAATGAACATCCCCATACCGCAGATTCAGAAGTTACAGAAACTCAAGCAGGAGACACTCGAGTAAACGCCCAATAGACGTGATCTATTCCAAAGTGATTATCACCCCTTTGATCCTTTAAAAAAAAATCTTGAAGGGTTTAAGATTCCTATTGAACGGCGATGTGCAGCAGGCAATTACAGACTTCTTCAGACAGCAAGATTGGATGATCGTCTCAAATGCTCACTGCGATTTTGTCTGGTTGGCTTACCGATTCTGGACTGTACGGCCTGCGAACAGAAACTTTTTTATCGTTCCTTATATATTTCAAAATCTGATAAGTATAAGAAGTCTTTAAACTACTCAAAGTAATACTTTGTGTCTAGAAAAGTACTACACTAAGTAGTGAAAAGTCGTGAGGAAGCACTGAATGCGGTGTCTGTAACAGACTGCTCAGATGTCGTGTGAACACTCGCAACAAACGCCGCAAATACCCACAAGATTTCAGCATCATACAACACACAGCTTCAAATGGTAGGACCTTTCTCATACCTTTTGGTACTTGCAATTGAGAGGATGGCGGTTCAGATTCTCATGTGGCTATCCAGATTTAGGTTTTCTGCGATTTTCGTAAATAGTTCCACGCAAATGCTGGTATGATTCCTTCGAAAAAGGGCAAAGCAGATTTCCTTCTCCATTCTTACGTAATTCTGTTTGTTACGACGCCACTGTCGACAGAACTTCCCTTCCGGAACATAGTGAAAACTATTTTAAGGAAAGTGCAAGGAATTCAGTTTAAGGAAATAGCAACTCTAAGTTCTAGCTTTATGTAAGAGAGGAAATGTTCTTGAAAAATGGTATACATAGGCTGATTAACATAGATTCTGGGCCAAGGACAAAGAAATTAAGAACGATATTAAATAGTTATAGTAGGAAATTGAAAGTCGAGGTACAAAAACCGATTATGGGAGAGAAACAAAGGAAAAATTTTGGTATGTGTAAAGAACCTTTTATACAGCGAAAAATCTTTTCTTATATGAAATGTTGGCATGTTACTGAGGATGATATTACTGAAACGAGGGAATGAAACTTGATAAGAAGAAACACGAATCATTTCAACTGTGCTGCTAAGAAAAGATTGTTGGTAAGTAGATTGATGGATGAAGTATCAAACAAAGAGGTTTGGGGAAGATAAACGAGGAACGTTGGATAAGTCATACCAAAATAATGGAACTGGTACTGTGTAACATGTGAAAGAATAAACTGAGCTAACAGTAAACATGAAAATAATAGAAGTAGATTAAGCGTTGAACTTGTAATGAACTCTACTCTTGATTTTGTACGTTAGGACATGTTAGATGTTGGTATGGGAACTATGATGTAGCTTGACACTTCAACATTCATTTACCATTGTGGTAAGGGAAAGATTTGTTAAGCTCTAGAAAATTTCGTTGGGACGAAGAAAGGACGAATCCTAAACTTTGGAATTAATAAATATTTGCCTTGGGCAAAATCATTTATTCTGAACCGAGCTGCATTGAAATGGAATCCTTAACATTTATGATGCCACTTTTCGCAAAACTACTTTAAGGCCATAACGAACGTTTCCTTAACAAGACTTATCTCAACATATTTTTGTTCTTCATTAACTTGCAACTTGCAAGTGAACATCAGAGATTAGAGAAAACCACACAGAAATTAATCCACTCTGATCAAAATGTTATTACAGATCAGTTTCAGGAGGCACTAGAAGAACTTAATTTTCATTCTTGGAAGCGTCAAATTACCGAAAAATGTAAGTGAAAAATAAGATTTTAACAAAGAACTTGCAAGTAGAGTACTGTATGGCTAATTTTCGTATTGTAAGTAATTTTCAAAAGCTCTTGCAGTACCATATTGCATCACCGAGATAGATTTTGTTAGTACCTAATTTACTTTTCCATTGTATTCATAGCTCGTAAATTGTCTATATTATTGTGCTATTTTCTGACATGCTCACATATCTGCTTGTAACTTTTGCAGATTACGCGGCCCCAAGTGAGTAGGATCGAGACTGAAATATGTGTTATTTCTCAATGGTGGTCCTTTTTGAATAGTAGTACCTCGTCATCTGTTCATCATTCTTTTATGAGTTCTGTATCAGTGTAGCATTATTCTTCTTGTTGTTTTTCTTTCCATATGATGCATGCATGTCACAGTTCTTACATACACACATTTTAGGGCTTTGCAGTACTGCAAAGACTGTAGCACCAATGTAGGAGTAAAATGACAAACGACCTTATATGTAACACAGTTCTCACGAAAAATACTATGAAAACTCAAGAAATTAACATTGTTTTCCTTTATCACCTCTTGTTTACACTTTACCGGTGTTTAGTTGATGACAGCTCGGATTCCAATGCTTCCAGTCCCCATCGTCCAATATCAATTAACCTTTTAGATAGTAATAAAATGTGCCCGATTTATTTTTGCTTTGTTCCAAGATCTCTGCACATTGATCAGCTGGCATAAAACTGCTGGACCATGTTCTTATATGTTAGTTGTCCAATAACGATTCCATTAGTACTGGTGCTTTTTACTCCTTCTGCTTACCTTGGTCCAAAACTGCCTGACACACTGTCGGACTAAATTTACTGGCTTCAATACAAAAGAAAAGGACGTACACGCAGAGACAAAGGTTAAAGACCAACAAAATTTTCAATGTCTTCAGAGTCTAGAAATTAAATTTTTAATAGATGTGAAAGAAAAGATGCATTTAACCTAATGAACAACTAGAACAATAGGCACTTCCCAACCAGAACACCACAGGTAATTAATCGACACATTCGGTACTTCACTGTCTGTTGACTGTCTGTTCAGGGTCGGCGTGGTTACAACGGATTTGGCAATGTTAGCGTTAGGGATGGCCAGATGCCCTTCCTGCCGCCACGCCATATCCCCCAGGACGGAACCAGAGTACTCAAACTATCTGCATAGAGTGTAAATCGTGAAATGGTGTGGACGTGTTTCAAATGTCTGCTACGCGTGTAACTGAGGCGAAACGTGGGGACCAGCCTGGTAGTCACCTAAAAGGATGTGGAAAACCGCCGAAAAACCACATCCAGGCTGGCTGGCAGACCGGCCCTCGTCGTTAATCCGCCGGGCGTATTCGATCCGGGGCTGGCGCTCCTACCAGAGTCTAGGAAGCAGCGCGTTAGCACTCTGGGCTACCCTGGCGGGTCAAGAACTAGCGCACCAATTGGATATAATTTGGCACAGCATCCCTCAGGAGGATATCCAACAATTCCATCAGTCGATGTCAAGCCGAATAACAGCTTGCGTAAGTGCCAGGGAAGGACCAACACGTTACTGACTTATTTACTTGCTGAATTTGTGAATTTCTTTCTCTTGAATAAAACACCAATTTTTTCTAGAATTATAATCATTTATTTGTCTATACATGCGCATCATATCTAGCGATTTCCGTCACATTCAGATAATTCCTTCATGATGCATCTTTTTCATTACTTTACGATTTTCGATCAGTGTTCTGAAACCTTGTAGTTGGAGTAGATGAATATTTTGAGCAAAGGCATAAATATTACGGCTAGAACTTAAGTAAATATTTTGAAGAAAAAGAAACTGTGATCCGCTGAAGGTGGTAACTGAGGTAAAGAGCCTGTCTGAGAAAGACGAATCTTCTGGAAAATATTAAAGAGCATCTTGCGATATACACATTCCATCTTAGGACTGTGTGTTTTATTTCACTATTCGTTTGACAATAAGAATAAACGTCTCAACTGATCGATTCCTTGAAGTATGGTGTTCGGGAAGAGTCAACTAAGTACTAAAAATTCTGACTATCAGATGAAAATAGCCAGTTTAAATACAGTACACACGGAAGTGTAAACTGAAATAAACAAGAGTTGAACTTAAAACAGCAGAAATAAAAAGTACAGCAGAGAGCAGAAGAAGGATTATTCTGCTAAGAGAAATGAGAAGAAGTTTTTAAGCTTGAACGATCGTAACAGCTCTGTAGCCTGGGTTAAGAAATATCAAAGAGCTGCAGTTCAATAGCTCAAATGGCTCAAATGGCTCTGAGCACTATGGGACTTAACATCTGAGGTCATCAGTCCCCTAGAACTTAGAACTACTTAAACCTAACTAACCTAACGACATCACACACACTCATGCAAGAGGGCAGGATTCGAACTTGCGACCGTAGCGGTCGCGCGGTTCCAGACTGAAGCGCCTAGAACCGCTCGGCCACTCCGGACGGCAGTTCAATTGCGTTAGGTACTGATAATAATACGTAATGTTTTAAGCTATTTGCTCTAATGTAGCAGTTTCGGTTATGGTAGAACGTCTGTCTGGTGTGTAATGAAGGGAAAGCCTCTGTATGAGGAAATAGGAATCAGTAAAGTATGATTTCTAAGTCAGAAACGTTACACTGGTATTACTGACCTCAATCCAACACTTCTAAGTTCATCACTGCAATCACTCGCTTCCGAAGTGTCGTATTCAGCAGTTGGACGGTCATATACTGCTTTATTCAATAATGTATCCGCAGTGCCACAAATTACACACAAATAATGACGTGGCACACATTGCGTATTAAAAAAGTTACGCATTCGTTAGTTTAAAGGCCAGTAACTTTACGTCCGTCAAGGTTGAAATAATGTTTCTTAACTCTGTTCTGTCTTACATTTACATTCCATTTGTTCCTGTTTTACGCTGTGTTTTTGGCGATGTATTTCAGAGTAATCTTTCATTTCCATTTTGTTTAAGGTTTTCCATTTTTTATTTTGTTGTTTTGACTACTTTATGCACGTTTACTTGTTTTAAAATTTTTATGTGTAAAGAATCTTTAGTTTGTTATGTGGTTCTTTTCATTGTAACGAGTAGAATAGTTGCACGATTTAAAAGAACTTTTCTCAGTCTTACTCTTTTTCAGCACCGATTTTTGGCTACTGGTTCTGCAGAATAAATAGATCGTCTCCAGTTTTGGGGTCATTAAGCATAGCCTTTGTTTTACGACCTACACTTCGTGACAAAAAAGTGAAACATCTAGAACGCATGGTTCGATGCAATGTAACTTGGCGTACTTACACACCACCGGCAGGTATGTAAATGATTAAAGATACAGTACTCTGTGAGAGGTAGAACGGCCATATGAGTTCAGTTAGTGTTGTTCCTTTTCAGTCCTCTTACCAGGCCTGTCTCGGTATACAGAATGCGTCAACAGCGTCAGATGTTTAGTGATCACTGTGGAGGACACGGAGAAGTCGCGTACCAGTGTGAGATAGTATTATCAGCACCTGACAGAGTTTTAAAGGTACCTGACTGAAGGTCTCAATTTGGCCGGCTGGTCAAATCGTGCAACAACTATATTTTTGCGGCGTTAGGATATAACAGTGGTCCGGTGGCGAACTGCATGGTAACGTAAGGCCAGGCATACTAGTAAATCTTCAGTCGACCAGCTCTGACAACTGCGTACGATGATCGTAGTACTGTGGACCAAATACATCGTAGCACCTTCACAACTGCGACTGCCGTTCGAGAACAAGTAATGGACACCCTGCAAAATTTTATGTTATCATACATCATCGTTCGGACACTAGCAGCAGCCTAACTAGGGAACTACTGTAGCATTCGTAGGTTCTGCCAACACAAACAGCTGCATTTGGAATGGTGGTGTGCTCGGGAAGCATGGACTGCTGAGTGATGGCATCGCACTGTGTTCAGCGATGAATCATAGTTCTGAACCACCAAGATTACCATCATAGGGGAATAAGGCGGCAATCTGCTGAGAGCTCCCATTTTCCTAATGTTTCGGAAAGGCCAATGCGATGTTATTCCTGACGTCAAGTTGTGGGGAGCCATGGTGTATGACTTCATGTTGATGGTGAATGAGATAATTTGACGGCACGATGGTACGTCATAGACATTCTGCGTCCTCGTGTGTTATCTCTCATGCGTCAATGTCATAGTGTTACTTTTTAACTGGACAATACACGTCCACAAATGGCACGCGTCTCTACGAACTGTCTGCGTCATGTTGAGGCACCGCCGTGACCAGCAAGATCCCGAAATCTGTTCTCGACGGAACGTGTATAGAGAGCAGATCGGACGTCAACTCCGTGGCAGTGCCAGTATCCACAATAACAAAGACCAGTTGAACCAGATTTCCTCAAAAGAAATATGTAGGACATTCTAAATAGACTATGACATCATTAGATGTGACTAGCTTTCTCTGTTTATGGGACCGCGACCACGGTCTAGACGTCTGTACATGGCTAGCAGTGCTATTCGAATATGAACTGACTTGTGAAGCAATTGATTCGCGATAATTAATTGAATTACTTGATGAGCACAGGTTTAACGATGCCATTGGCAAAATACATTCAATTCATCGGCGCCGGAGTCAGCGTTAACAATTAAGTTGAGGAAAAAGTCTTGTGTGTGATGTATTTTTTACGAGAAATGATTGTTGTGGGAATCTGGATCGTAAGTACATGTTTCCCAGAACACATCTCCTCATTGAATAAACATACTTGGGAGCTTCTCTACGATGACCTGTACTACCGCTGAAAAATCAGTATGGCTTTATGACTCCCTCACGATTAGATCAGAGCATGCATGTAGGATTGAGGGGGTGCAACGTCATACTGGTAAGTGGGCTCGTACTGCCAAGTTGTTTGTAAATTTAAATCTGTTTTTTAATCACTCAAATAATATGACATACCCTCTCAGCCTGTGAAGTTCCTCTTCTCCTTATGGGCGCCTCACTTTTTTGTCCAACAGTGTACATACTGATTTTTCAGCGGTAGTACAGGTCATCGTAGAGAAGCTCCCAAGTATGTTTATTCAATGAGGAGATGTGTTCTGGGAAACATGTACTTACGATCCAGATTCCCACAACAATCATTTCTCGTAAAAAATACATCACACACAAGACTTTTTCCTCAACTTAATTGTTAACGCTGACTCCGGCGCCGATGAATTGAATGTATTTTGCCAATGGCATCGTTAAACCTGTGCTCATCAAGTAATTCAATTAATTATCGCGAATCAATTGCTTCACAAGTCAGTTCATATTCGAATAGCACTGCTAGCCATGTACAGACGTCTAGACCGTGGTCGCGGTCCCATAAACAGAGAAAGCTAGTCACATCTAATGATGTCATAGTCTATTTAGAATGTCCTACATATTTCATGCAGGCTGCATGTTTCCTTCCAACTACAGAAATTTGCACTAGTAGCGGCGGATGTGGAATTCTTGCTTACATGCGGAAGTTATATGTTCACAAGAAGCTGTGGCGGAACAGTGCTTATGCTACTCTACAATAATGGTAGCAATTTACTCAATATGATCCCGCCAGAGTTGACGTGGGTGTATTCATCATTCAGAGTCCCTGTTTCAAGTTAGTCCTTCCAGCTCCCAACGAGCCTTTCTCAATGTTTGTGTTTCTCTAATCGTGTCAAATGTTCAAATGTGTGTGAGATCTTATAGGACTTAACTGCTACGGTCATCAGTCCCTAAGCTTCCACACTACTTAGCCTAAATTATCCTATGGACAAACACACACACACCCATGCTAAACGTGTCCCTGACATGAAACAAGAGGGCAAGAAGCAACCAACCCTAATTGCACTCCAAGACAAAAACCAACGACGCACCACGGAGGAATTATCCGAATGGAACATAAATCCGTAAATGTGACGTGCATGAACAGACAAACAATTATTACAGTTTCAGTTAAATTGGGTGATTTGTTCATGAGGAAGTTCTTCACAAACTGAACAAGTCAATAAGGTGCTGGTCCACCTCTTATGCAAGCAGTTACGAGGGTTGGAATTTTAATAGCACCAACTATTTATTTACAGCTCGTACGAAATAGATACGTGTTTCAAAGTTTTACTGACCTTCAAAGTAGTCACCAGCATTGAGTATAACCCGCTTCCAGCGATGTGGAAGTCGCAGGATACTCTCAGCAGTGCCAGTTGCGTTGACAGTTCGAGCAGTGCAGTCAATTGTCCGACTAATTTGTAACAGTTCTGAAGCGAACGCCGTGAAGTGTTTCCTTAAGTTTAGAAGTCGAGTTGAACTCACGAGGGCTTAAGTCAGGGGAGTGCAGTAGGTGTTATAGCATTTAGCAGCCCCATCAGTCAAACAAATCCGTAACAGTTTGGACTGTACGTGCTTGAGCGTTGTCCTGCAAAATGATGGTCAGGTCCTGCAGAAAGTGTGATCACTTCTGTTCTATGCTGTTCATTTTTGGAACACAACCTACGGCCAGCTTACAGAGAGAAGTGATGACACTTTCTGTAGGAACTGACCATCATTGTGCAGGGCAATGCTCAAGCACGTACAGTGCTAGCTGTTACTGATTTGTTTGACTGATGGGGCTGGTAAGTGCTATACGACCTACTGCACTCCCCTGACTTAAGCCCTCGTAAGTTCAGATCCGTTTCTAAAGTGAAGGAAACACATCACGGCATTCGCTTCAGAACTGCTACAAATTCGTCGTACAATAGACTGCGCCGCTCGAACTGTCAACACAACTGTCACTGTTAAGAGTGTCCTACGACTTCCACATCGCTGGCAACGGGTTGTACACAACGCTGGTGACTACATTGAAGGTCAGTACAACTTTGAAACACGTATCTATTTTGTACGAGCTGTAAATAAATAGGTGCCACTATTAATGTTCCAACCCTCGTATATAATAACTCGACTGTGGCATTGGAAATGAGCGTTTGGCGCCTTTGGTTGGGAGGCCCCTTACGGGGCAGGTCCGGCCGTCTTGGTGCAAGTCTTATTACATTCGACGCCACATTGGACGACCTGCGCGCCGGATAAGGATGAAATGATGATGAAGACAACACAAAACCCTGACCCCGAGCGGAGAAAATCCCCGATCCAGCCGGGAATCTAACCCGGGCCCGCAGGATGCTAATTCGTCACGCTGACCACTCATATATCGGGGCGGACACTGTTGCATTGATTGATGGAGTTGTTGGATATCCTGAAGGATGTCGTGCCCAATTCTGTCCAATAGCCTCGTTAGATCGTCAAACTGCCGAAATGGTTGTAAGGCCTTAGCCATAATGCTCCAAATATTCTCAACTGGAGAGAGATTTGGTGACCTTGCTGGCCAAGGTTGGGTTTGGAAAGCACGAAGACAAGCGACAGAAACTCTCGCCGCGTGCAGGAGGGCATTATCTTGCTGAAATGCCAGTCCACGATAGTTTGCCATGAAGGACATCTAAACGGGGAGTCGAATATTGTTGACGTATCCCTGTGCTGCAAGTGCACCCTGGATGACATCCAAAGTTGTACTGCTATGAAAAGAAATTGCACCACAAACCATCACTCTTTGTTGTTGGGCCGTGTGGTGGGCGACAGTGAGGTTGGTACCCCAGCGCTGTCTGGAGCGTCTCCAGACACATCTCAATGACAGGAGGAGAATTATTCTCAGTGATGCGTCCTGCTTCGAACTGAGCCCCAGTCAGCAGCGAAGATGTGTCTGGAGACGGCCCGGACAGCTGTGAGGTACCAGCCTGACTGATCCCCGCTGTGTGGCCTAACAACCAGGAATGATGGTCTCCTGTGATATTTCATGTCATTTCATAGCAGGACCCCCATGGTTGTCATCCGCGGCACCCTTACAGCATTACATCGATGATATCAACGCCATCATGGCCCTCTACTTCGACTAGAAAACGCCATCTCGCGCACGGCGAGAATTTCTGCCAAAACCGACCTTGGCCCGCAAGGACGCCGGATATCTCCCCAATTGATAACGTTAGGAGCATTATGGGCACGGAAGGAGCGCCTTATCCGCGGCACGAATCCGCCCGGCGGACTTGTGTCGACGTCCGGTGAGCCGGCCAGTCTGTGGATGGTTTTTAGGCGGTTTTCTATCTGCCTCGGCGAATGTGGGATGGTTCCCCTTATTCCGCCTCAGCTGCACTATGTCGGCGACTGCTGCGCACGCTACAGTCGCAGGTGCGAATCCTGCCTCGGGCATGGATGTGTGTGATGTCCTTAGGTTAGTTAGGTTTCAGTAGTTCTAAGTTCGAGGGAACTGATGACCCCCGATGTTAAGTCCCATAGTGCTCAGAGGCATTTGAACCACTGCTGCGCAAACAAGTTCTCCACGTTAATGCGTGCACCACCATTACTCTACCACGCAAACATAGGGGTTACACTGGTCTGGTATGAGACGTTTCCTGGGGGGGTCCACCGGGGACCGAACCGCTCAATAACCCTGAATGAGTGGTTCGGTGTGGGGCGGCGGAGGAGTGAAGTGGAATGCAGTAGTCGTCGTGGGGTTATGGACCACTGCGGCTGCGGCGGGGACGGAGCCTCACCGTCGTTTCTAAGCCCCCGGTTAACATACAACACAACACAATACAATACAATGGGCAGGGTCCTCCAACCAGCTCGGAATTTTGGCGCTCTAACGCTCTTATTGGACAAACTTTGGCACGATATCCGTGAAGTGATTCAACAAGTCAATCAGTGTCAAGCTCAATAACTGCTTCCATAAGGGCCATGTGTGGGCCAACGCGTTATTGACTTGTTCAATTTCTGAAGGTCTTTCTCTTAGGTAAATCCTCCAAGTTTTCTGAAACTGTAATAATTTGTTTACCTGTGCATGTATATCGCATCTGTCGATTTCCATCCCACTCTGATCGTAATGAGCGGTTTTATTTGTCTTAGAGCGTATGTTGTTGTTAGCCGACCAGTTTTCCTGGTCGCCAACAGACGTTACCTGAAACAGTTTAATGTTAAAATGTAGGCTCAGTTACCTTTCACAGTGCAATAACATTAAAGGACGTGTTTGAAGGGAGCAAGCCTTCATCATCAGAAATTTTCTGCAAAAATGTTACAAAACCGATGAAGATAAAAATATGAGTAGAAAAATTAATACTTCAGCGTAACTTTCCTTATATCCGCGTCTTCCTAAAATGTGTTTCAACATTATCTGTCTGGTCTGCAAATAAAATAAATTAAATCCATACATGCAGCCCGTGAATATCGACGACCATAGTTTCTATTTCTCCAGAAAAGACACACCTGGATATAATCACTGCATAACCAATAAATCTAAGTCACTATTACTAATGACCAAAAATAATGGAGACCCCTACGAAGATGCCCGGAAGTTCGAATCTCGTCACGAACTGTCAACAGCATGACGGTAAATGAAGTACCTTATCACAGAATTTGATATTTTAACAGACCTATACGACATTTCTTTAGAATTTGTCCGTTTTGTGGTTAACAGTTTCGTAAAGTCGGGCATAACCTTATACGCCCTTGAAACTGGCCACTTTTTCTTGGGAACTGAAGAAAACCTCAAGATGTTGTATGTAGAGACAAAGGGTAGAAAACTGGATTTACTGAAAAAGTTAGAGATTACGTTACATAGCGGCAAAAAATTAAAATACGTTAAATGAACACTACAGACGCTAATATTTTCTTTTTCAAAACTATTTTATATCTGTTGTTCGTTACTTTAACTTTAATCGTATTGCTGACATTAACTGCGTGAAGGGTTTAGAAATCCTAGAAACCTCCGTATGGGTGTGCTTTCCGTTTGATCACTGGTGGAAGCGTCTTTGATTTCTTGATTATGCACACACAGTCGTGCTACATATGTGTCTGTATCGGCGTGTGTCTTCCGTGGAGGAATAAGGAGCATGAGCGATAACAGTTGCTCCCTGACAGTGCCTTCATTTACAGATGGCATACGCCGCTTCACTTCACTTTGTTTTGCCGATTATACGAATTTTATTGAAGTATGTTTAGGAAGACAGACTACAAGTGAAGTGACCATGAATTTTTGATATTAATATTTACATTTTTATCTTTATTAGTTATATAAAATTACGTGCCCTGTAATTGAAAAAGTATCATGACGTTCTCTCCGTTGGCAAAAGATTCAGGACTAGTTCCCCATTCGGATCTCCGGGAGGGGACTGCCAAGGAGGAGGTGACCATGACAAAAAATTGAATAACCAAAGAAATGATAACGTCCTACCAGGCGGGGCATGGAATCCAAGGGGGTTCAACGTCGCAGGGAAGCTAAAAGAATCTGGAAAGGGGAATGCTAAGGCTCAGACTGGATTTAGGGGCTATCAGTACAGCGAAATGAAAAGAAGACAAGGGTTCCTGGTTAGATGATTATAGCGTAATATCAACAGCAGCGGAAAATGATTCGTTATGAATGGGAAGCTTAGGCAGAGACTGAATTACTGTAAGCAGCTCAATGTTGGCGTTATTCTCATAAGAACTGACAGCCACCGACAACGACACCTCAGGTATACATGCCGACGTCGCAAGCAGAGGATGTAGAGATAGAAAACGTATATGAGGATATTGAATGGGTGATTGAGTACGTAAATGGAGATGAAAATGTAATAGTCAGAGGAACTGGAGTGCGGTTGTAGGGGAAGGAGTAGAAGAAAGGGATAGGGGCGAATATGGGCTTGGTAGTAGGAACGAGAGAAGAGAAAAACTAATTGAGTTCTGCAGTAAATTTCAGCTATTAATAGCGAATACTTTATTCAAGAATCACAAGAATAGGAGGTATACCAGGAAAAGGCAGCGATACATGGGAAGATATCAGTTAGACTACATCATGGTCCAGCAGAGATTCCGAAGTCAGATACTGGATTGTAAGGCGTACATTACAATTTTGTAATGATGAAGAGTAGGTTGAAGTTTAAGAGACTAGTCAGGAAGAATCAATGCGCAAAGAGTGGGATACGGGAAGTCTAAGGGATGAAGACACACGATTGAAGTTGTCTGAGGCTATAGATACCGTAATAATGAATAGTTCGCAGGGAAGTTCAACAAGTCTCTAAAAAGCGCAATCACAGAATTTGGAAAGAAACAACATATGTGCAAAGAAGGTAACAGCAAAGAAACCTTGTGTAACAGAAGAAATACTTCAGTCGATCGATGAAAGACGGAAGTACAGAAACATTCACGCAAATTCAGGAGTACAGAAATACAAGTCACTTAGGAATGAAGTAAATAGAAAGAGCAGGGAAGCTAAGGTGAAATGGCCCCATGAAGAACGTGATGAAATGGAAAAAGAAGTGATTGTCGGAAGGAGTGATTCAACATATGGAAAAGTCGAAACTCTGAATTAAAACTGAAATTAAAATCAGCGGTGGTAACATTAAGAATGCAATGGGAATGCCACTGTTAAATGCAGAGGAAATAGTACATTGAAGGCTTCTATGAGGGAGAACAACTGTCTAATGATATGGTAGAAGAAGAAACGAGAGTCGATCCAGAAAAGATGGGTGATGCAGTACTACAACCAGAATTTAAAGGAACTCTGAAAAACTTAAGATCGAATAAGGCAGAAGAGATAGGTAACACTGCATCAGAATTTCTAAAATCATTGGGGGAAGTGGCAACAAAACGACTATTCACTTTGGTGTGTAGAATGTATGAGACTAGTGATATACCATTAGACTTTCGGAAAATCATCTTCCACACAATTGTGAAGATAGCAAGAGCGGACAAATGCGAGAATTATCGCACAATCAGCTTAACAGCCCAGTCATCCAAGTTACTGACAAGAATAATATACAGAAGAATGGAAAAGAAAACTGAAGATGTTTTAGACGACTACCAGTTTGGCTTTGGGAAAGGTAAAGGTACCAAGGAAACAATTCTGACGTTACCGTTGATAATGGAAGCAAGATTAAAGAAAAATCAAGAAACGGTCATAGGATTTGTGGACGTGGAGGAAGAGTTCGACAGTGTTATATGGTGCAAAATTTTCGAAATTCTAGAAAATATATTAATAAGCTGTAGGGAAAAACGGGTAATATACAATATGTGCGAGAACCAAGAGGGAATAATAAGACGGACGACCTAGTACGAAGTGTTCAGATTAGAGAGTGTGTAAGACGGGGATACAATCTCTCATTCCTACAATTCAATCTATGCATCGAAGAAGCAATCACGGAAATAAAAGAAACACTCAAGAGTGGCTTTAAAATTCAGGTTGAAGGGATACGATTGATAAGCTGATGACATTGTTATCCTCAGCGAAAGTGAAGAAGAAATACAGGGTCTGCTGAATGAAATAAACAGCCTAATGAGTACAGGGTATGGAATGAGAGTAAGAAAGACGTAAGTACTGAGAAGTATCAAAAATGGGAACAGCGAGAAACTTAACATCAGGACTGGTGATCACGAAGTTCATGAAGTTGAGTGATTCTGCTACCTAGGCAGCAAAATAACCCATGATGGACGGAGCAAGGAGCACATAAAAAGCCGACTAGCATTAGCCAAAAGGGCATTCCCGCTCAAGAGAAGACTACTAGTACCAAACATAGGCCTTAATTTGAAAAAGAATTTTACATCTGGTGCACAGCATTGTATGGTAGTGAAACATGGACTGTGGGAAAACCTGAGAAGAAGAAACTCGAAGCATTTAAGATATACTGCTACAGACGAATGTTAAAAATTAGGTAGACGGATAAGGTAAGGAATGAGAAGGTTCTGAGCAGAATCGGAAAGGAATATATGGAAAACACTGACAAGGAAAGGGGCAGGATGGTAGGACATCTGTTAAGGCACCACAGAATAACTTCCATGGAACTAGAGTGAGCTGTAGAGGGTAAAACCTGTAGAGGAAAAGAGAGCCTGGAATACATCCAGCAAATAATTGAGGGCGTAGGTGGCAAGTGCACTCTGAGATGAGGAGGTTGGCACAGGAGGGGAATCCGCGGCTGGCTACATCAAACCAGTCACGAGACTGATTTGGATTCCACGTCTGACGGTAGGTTTTCCTATAACCGTCTGGGTTAGTTCCAGTCGGGCTTAGGCAAGGCTATCCTGCCGCTGAGAGAACCGTATCTCGTGCAGCAATCTTGGTGGTCGATCCAACATTCCGTTTGCCGACACTCTTCGTTTCCGGCTAACTTTGTTGGCGTTCTGTTACAGTATCCAACTGAGATCGGGTGCAGCTCCGAGACAACTCTCTGAGCCGGATGTACCACCTCCATCACCTGTAAAAACGGTATGGAGCTGGCAACGCGACATCCATTTTAAGCACGAATTCTATACGTTCAGAATGGAGACTCGAATTAGGAGATATCCATACCGTTTTCTGTTTCCTTCCGGCCAAGAAAGAACGAAGCTATAGTCGGCTGGGGGACGTTTTTGGATTAAAAGGAATAAATACTATGGGCTTAAAATAACACTTCCTCCGATACACTGTTTGCGTTCAACTTAAATTTTGGAAATTTGTGGTAAGGACTTATGAGACCAAGCTGCTGAGGTTATCGGTCCCTAAGCTTACGCACTGCTTAATCTGACTTAAACCAACTTATCCTAAGGACGACACACACACACATGCCAGAGGGAGGACTCGAGCCTCTGACGTAGGGAGCCGTGCGAACCGTGACAAGACGCCCTAGACCGCACGGCTACCCCAGGTTGCAAACTTAAATTTGATAAGGTACGTTTGTGTTTGATTTCAACCACGGACGGATTACCAAACGACGTCAGTTCTCTAGGCAAAATTTGTGAAGTATCTATCAGGCAAGAACTGGTTATGGTCTGTAATAATTCATAATTAGCCACTCTAAACCGCCCCCGAGTGCACACAGGGTCTGAGGCTTGTGGCTCGATGTTGAAATTGCAACAGGAAATGTGTACCCACATCAAACACTTCAACTTTGATAATGACATACACGTTGTACTAATTGAAGGCAAACAACACGTCCTATCGTATTTAACAAGCTCAGAAAGCGTTAGTTATACAGCAATTGAATAATGCTCCGGTCGGAGCATAAAAAAGGCGAATATGTTCTTCTTTAAGAGACTGGTAGAAAAGTTACGAACCAGCTGCCTCAATACTCGTTCAGCCTTCCCCACCAAAAGTTGTGACATGAGAACATATTCGCGTTCTTTTAGCATAAACATCCTAAATCCTTTTACCCAGTCTCTCTTTGTAGTTATGCCTTCATATATTCTCCCATTGGCACTTTCTCTTTTCTTTCTCCCCCACTGGCATTTTCACTTCTCCATATCCTCCTCTAGCTCTTGCTTACCACTGTCTCCATCTCTGTCACTTTCACTCTCCGTTCCACTGCCACTGATTTTGTCCCATTCTGTTTGTCTCCCATTGCCACTGTCTCTTTCTCGTTTACAGTCTGCTGTCGTCCTCTTCAACCACTGTTGTCTCGACTCTGCACATGTCCTTAGCGATGGCTGGCTCAGGGTTTTGGCCACTAGACTGGGAACTTTAACATGTGGCTACACGGGATTGGCGAAAATGGGAAAATTCTTTCATGTTGAAGTTTACCGGTCCGGGGAGAGGACGGAGGGTCCAGATCCTCCAAGCCTATGCACGGCCTCCTCTCATCTTTCCTCTCTCTTTTATTCCGATTGCTACTATCACCATCCATCCCTCCTTCCCTTTTACTGTCACTGTCTCTCGCTGATCATCACCATCTCCTCTCTCTTTGGCTTCCACTGCTATTGTCTTCATCCATCTCACTTTTTATCTCACCACCACTTTCTCTTTCCCACTGCCACTGTCTCCTCTCTCTTTATGGCCCACTGGCACTGCCTCCTCTCTCTTCCACTGTCACTACCTCTCTGCTACTCTCTTTCATCACAAAAAGAGCTGACAGAAACATTTGCAGCTGGTTCCCTTCTTTCTCCTGTTATAGCAGGGTATACTGCTTGTATCAAACGAATTCTGTAGACGAGTAAAATTTTGACAGTTTATTTATATGCTTCGACATACATACATACTTTGACCCATATAAACAACAAGTATATACATATAATACAAGGCTAAGATCAAATTATCTCCGATCGAATGCAAGTTCACTTTACACTATCTTTCATCAATATGAACAACGTTTTCAGACTACACCTACGGTGTACCAAAAAAGGCGGTGATTGATTTGCAAGTACAAAGAATTTCGTATGACAAAACAGTTCTCTGTAAGGTGTCTACGCCGCCAGGTCGAACTTTCGAATAATTTCCGGATCGAGACAGCCTGTATGCACATGAAGTGTCCGTTATGCAGAGACAGCCCGTTATGAAGTTTTATTGGTGAAAAACTGTCTGTCAAAAACACAGTTTGCTGACTCCTGAACCCTTACGAGGACCCCATAATCCTTGCCACGTGTTCACTACGTCAGTTAAATGTACATTTACGCCTCAGGCATAAGTATAGTAATGTTGAACCTCCGGATCTTCGCAATGCATAACGACATCGAAAAAAGTTTCAGCATTATCTGAGAACATCATCTTAAAAAACTGTGGTGAAAATTTCGACCGTTTGCCGTGAACAGAAATCATAGAACTGACCATCCCCACTTCACAAAGATAATGATTCTCAGGAGTATCTTGATAACGGATAAAGATTTTAGAAAACAGGCAAATGGCGTTTCTAAATGAATGTTTAAAATGTTACAGTTAAAATTTGAGCAATTTGCTGTGGTTAATTATTTAGATAATTGCGGCCAACGGTGCAAAAACGGCTGAAAGCCGGTTTTTGATGTTTTCTGCATAAGTATGGTGACTTCGTACCTCTGGATCTCGGAAAAGGATAATGATGTCGGAGAAATGTCGAAGATCACCGAGGACATCACCTTAAGAACGTACAGCAAAAATTTCAACAACTTACCACAAATGCAATTTACAGAAATGACCACCCCCACAACTGATACTTTTGGTACCCAAATATCCTGGTTTTCTAGGGTTTCCCAGGAACAACCCACTAACAAATGGTACTTTTAGAAGCCACCGAAGGCCCAATATAGAATATACGTAATGCAAAAGAACCAACCGATTTGATCAATTTGTCTGGGCTGAAGGAATAATGCAACATCTAACTTTTGTCCCTGCACTGTAGGATAGCTAGAATTTGTTCGTTGTTTCGATAAGCATATAATGGTCGCCAGGCCAAGGGCTACCCAAAACAATTGACCCTTCACCTCTATTATCAATAGAACCCGAGGTACAATACCTAAAAGATCACATTTTCGCGCACAACTTTTCGGAACACATTGGTACCGTGAGGTATCGTGGTGACTCGCTGCATGTCACTAGCGTAAACTACATGTTTGCTGGATCCAGTGTTAAGTGTGTTTCATTTTAAATGTGTTACTATGAAGCCCTACGTAATAGTGTGCTACCTTGAATTATGCATTTTCACTGTTGATATTTGTGTCTGTATGTCAGGTTGGTCTAGAAAAGGGTCTCTGACCTCCAATATCCGTGTTTCTATGGGTCCATTTACATTCCGAAGCAGACAAATTTTCTCTACTGGCCATTAAAATTGCTACACCAAGAAGAAATGCAGATGATAAACGGGTATTCATTGGACAAAAATATTCTACTAGAACGGAAATCTGATTACATTTTCACGCAGTTTGGGTGCACAGATCCTGAGAAATCAGTACCCAGAACAACCACCTCAGGCCGTAATAACGGCCTTGATACACCTGGGCATTGAGTCAAACAGAGATTGGATGCCGTGTACAGGTATAGCTGCCCATGCAGCTTCAACACGATACTACAGTTCATTAAGAGTAGTGACTGGTGTATTGTGACGAGCCAGTTGCTCGGGCACCATTGACCAGACGTTTTCAATTGGTGAGAGATCTGGAGAATATGCTGGTCAGGGCAGCAGTCGAACATTTTCTGCATCCAGAAAGGCCCGTACAGGACCTGCAACATGCTGTCGTGCATTATCCTGCTGAAATGTAGGGTTTTCTCAGGGATCGAATGAAGGGTAGAGCCACGGGTTGTAACACATCTGAAATGTAACGTGCACTGTTCAAAGTGTCGTCAATCCGGACAAGAGGTGACCGAGACGTGTAACCAATGACATCCCATACCATCACGCCGGGTGATACACCAGTATGGCGATGACGAATACACGCTTCCAATGTGCGTTCATCTCGATGTCGCCAAACACGGATGCGACCATCATGATGCTGTAAACGGAACCTGGATTCATCTAAAAAATGACGTTGTGCCAAACGTGCGCCCAGGTTCGTCGTTGAGTATACCATCTCAGGCGCTCCTGTCTCTGATGCAGCGTCAAGGGTAACCGCAGCCATGGTCTCCGAGCTGATAGTCTATGCTGCTGCAAACGTCGTCGACCTGTTCATGCAGATGGTTGTTGTCTTGCAAACGTCCCCATCTGTTGACTCAGGGATCGAGACGTGGCTGCACGATCCGTTACAGTCATGCGGATAAGATGCCTGTCATCTCGACTGCTAGTGATACGAGGCCGTTGGGATCCAGCACGGCGTTCCGTATTACCCTCCTGAATGCACCGATTCCATATTCTAATAACAGTCAGTGGATCTCGACCAACGCGAGCAGCAATGTCGCGATAAACCGCAATCGCGATAGGCTACAATCCGACCTTTATCAAAGCCGGAAACGTGATGGTACGCATTTCTCCTTCTTATACGAGGCATCACAACAACGTTTCACCAGGCAACGCCGGTCAACTACTGTTTGTGTATGATAAATCGGTTGGAAACTTTTCTTACGTCAGTACGTTGTACGTGTCGCCATCGGCGCCAACCTTTTGTGAATACTCTGAAAAGCTAATCATTTGCATATCACAGTATCTTCTTCCTGTGGGTTAAATTTCCCGTCTGTAGGACGTCATTTTCATGGCGTAGCAATTTTAATGGCCAGTAGTTTATATGTTTGCTGGATCCATTGTTAAATGTGTTTTATTATAAACGTGTTACGAAGAAGCCCTACGTACTAGTCTGCTACCTGGAATTATGCGTTTTCGCTGTTAATATTTGTGTCCCTATGTCAAGTTACTCTAGGCAAAAGTCTCTGACCTCCATCATTTGTTCTCAATAAGTGTTTCTAAGAGTCCAATTACCTTATGAAGCAGAAAAATTTATATTCGACGAAACCGTGGTACAGAGTTAATAAAATTCCAATTCTGCAACGCGTTGGTTGTTATTTTCCAATCGTATCAATTTTCTATGTTCGTCGTTGCTGAAGTGCAACCATGTTTGAAATTGTAAATATTGCAAATCGAATAAGCCTAAAGTGGTTCACCTGCTCCCAGTTACACGTTATCTGTATAACGGCTGCTAGGGCAACAAACATTTGATTTTCTAAATTTTATATCATTACTGACCGAATTCAAAAATTTAAAATCTGTGGTAATCTGTCATGTTTACTAGCAGACCAATGATATTTATCAAGAAAAGCAATCCACTCTAACAGACCCCTATGGAATCCTCTCGCTTCACATAACCCCAATCACATTCAAGACTCTTTTCTGTGACAGTGGGGGCAACCTTCTGCTTCCTGTTTTAGAGAAAGAGAGTGAATGATTGTTAAACTTTTTCCATAAAGCCATAATGTTCCACTTAAGGAATACTACTGTAAGAGCCACACGATCAAGTGCTATTGTTAAAAGAAAGAAAATACATGCTATCATCAGCTCATCATTTATCCATGCTACTACCTCAACTACATACTCCTGCACTGCAGACTCCTAACTAAGGTACGGGCATCTGGGATTGGTTCCCAAGTATGTGAGTGGCTCGAAGACTTCTTAAGTAATAGAACCCAGTACGTTGTCCTCGATGGTGAGTGTTCATCGGAGGTGAGGGTATCATCTGGAGTGCCCCTGGGAAGTGTGGTAGGTCCAATGTTGTTTTCTATCTATATAAATGACCTTTTGGATACGGTGGATAGCAATATGCGGCTGTTTGCTGATGATGCTGTGGTGTACGGGATGAAGACTTCTTAAGTAATAGAAACCAGTACGTTGTCCTCGATGGTGAGTGTTTATCGGAGGTGAGGGTATCATCTGGAGTGCCCCAGGGAAGTGTGGTAGGTCCAATGTTGTTTTCTATCTATATAAATGATCTTTTGGATACGGTGGATAGCAATATGCGGCTGTTTGCTGATGATGCTGTGGTGCACGGGAAGGTGTCGTCGTTGAGTGACTGTAGGAGGATACAAGATGACTTGGACAGGCTTTGTGATTGGTGTAAAAAATGGCAACTAACTCTAAATATAGATAAATGTAAATTAATGCAGATGAATAGGAAAAAGAATCCCGTAATGTTTGAATACACCATTAGTAGTGTAGCGCTTGACACAGTCACGTCGATTGAATATTTGGGCGTAACATTGCAGAGCTATATGAAGTGGGACAAGCATGTAATGGCAGTTGTGGGGAAGCCGGATAGTCGTCTTCGGTTCATTGGTAGAATTTTGGGAAGATGTGGTTCATCTGTAAAGGTGACCGCTTATAAAACACTAATACGACCTATTCTTGAGTACTGCTCGAGCGTTTGGGATCCCTATCAGGTCGGATTGAGGGAGGACATAGAAGCAATGCAGAGGCGGGCTGCTAGATTTGTTACTGGTAGGTTTGATCATCACGCGAGTGTTACGGAAATGCTTCAGGAACTCGGGTGGGAGTCTCTAAAGGAAAGGAGGCGTTCTTTTCGTGAATCGCTTCTGAGGAAGTTTAGAGAACCAGCATTTGAGGCTGCCGCCAACTTACATTTCGCGGGAACACCACAAAGATAAGATAAGAGAGATTAGGGCTTGTACAGAGGCATATAGGCAGTCATTTTTCCCTCGTTCTGTTTGGGCATGGAACAGGGAGAGAAGATGCTAGTGGTGGTACGAGGTACCCTCCGCCACGCACCGTATGGTGGATTGCGGAGTATGTATGCAGATGTATATGTAGACGTACATACAACATACCATCACTATTCATATTCAAATGAAGGCTGCTCAAAACTAGTGAACAGTCGTTGTAGCTTTGAGTCCTGCCACGAACTTCACTTTCACAATATGTTTTACTTCTTTCATTGAACAATAGCTTATTACCTTCTATGAATTTTAACTTTTCTCATGGATTCCAAAGTTAGTGCGTAACGCTGCACTGCTAGTCTGGATCTAGTAAAACTGGAGTGAAATATACATGAAAAAGAGAGAGAGAGAGGGGGGGGGGGAGGATTCTCAGAATGGGACACAGATCGGTGGCTGTGGTGTGTACGTAAAGATAAACAAATGATTACAGTTTCAGAAAAACTGGATGATTTATTCAAGAGAAAAAGCTTCACAAATTGAGCAAGTCAATAAAGCATTGCTCCCCTTCTGGCCCTTTTCTAGGCAGTTATTGGGCTTGGCATTCACTGGCAGAGTTGCTGGATGTCGTTCTCTGGGATATCGTGCCAAATTCTGTACAATTGCCAAGTTAGTTCGTCAAATCCCGAGCTGGTTGAAGTGCCCTGCCCATAATGCTTCAAACGTTCTCAAGTGGAGAGAGATCCGGCGACCTTCTGGCCACGGTGGAGTTTGGCAGGCACGAAGACCAGACGTAATTGAGTTTTATTTTGCTGAAATGTAAGCCCAGGATGACTTGCCACGAAGGACAACAAAACGGGAATTAGAGTATCTTCGACGTACCGGGTTTGCAGAGAGGGTGCCGCAGATGACTGCCGAATGGGTCGGGCCGTAGGGCGGGTGACAGTCAGGTTGGTCTCCTACTACTGCCCGCTGTGCTATAACGGTGCCCTGGATGACAACCAAAGGGGTCCTGCTACGAAGTGAGATGGCACCCCAGACCATCAGTCCTTGGTGGGCGACAGTCAGATTAGTGTCCCACCGCTGTCCGTGGCGTCCCCAGACACCTCTTTGCTGGTCATAGGGGCTTAGTTCTTAGTGGGACTCATCACTGAAAACAACTGTACTCCAGTCAACGAGATTCCAAGCCGATGGCCTGCCTGAAGACGCCACAGACATACCTGACCTCTAGCCTCAGAGAGAGGGTCTGGTTCGTTTTATTTCGTCTTCATAAGACTTCATAAGGCTTTATATGGCCGTCCCCAGCAGCTGAGTCTGCTCCCCATGCCACTACACCGCAATCTCTTCTGTTCCCAGATGAGACATACTTCCCACGTACGAAGACCAACGCTGTGATCTGGATAAAAGGCCTCTCGATCTCTTATTTGTTCCATGAAGGTGATAAGCGTGCTCTTGAGGAGTTCCTGCAAGATCGCTTTACTTTTCTCGTGCACCATCCGCGATACCGTCAGTACTAGGCCAACTTTTTGAGTAGTGCCTTTTTCGATCCCCCCTCCAGGTGGGGTGTCCCAGGTATGAGAAGGTGATTTCAGTGAGATTGTGTAATACCAGGACTCGATCCAACATGTCGGCAAATGAAATATTATTCATGAAGACGTGCCTGGAACATGCCTGACTGCCTTGGGATTCAGTGTGCGTCTACCCACAAGTTGGCGGGACGCGGTTGTCATTTTGTCTGTGCTGCAGGAGGGCGTTTTCTTTAAATTCTATAATTCCCTTTTTATTTTGCTTGTTATTGATGGTAATTACACATAGTTGTTTTTCGCCTGGAGGGCGTCCTATGTGATCTCAACAACTGTATAAAAATAATTAAATAAATTAGTACGACACATGATCTGAAAACAAAAACCTGATATCAAAAAGGTATCCCAATTTACATTTTCAAGAATTTTTTTATGCAGGAGGCCGTCATTTATTAGAGAACCCCAGAGATTTTTATTTTCTTTGTAAAAGAAATGAAAAAATGAGTAAAAAAAAGTGGTCAGGGCGACAGAATGTCAATCCTAAGGGCCCGGACTCGATTCCCGGCTGGGTCGGAGATTTTCTCCGATCAGGGACTGGATGTTGTGTTGTCCTACTCATAATATCCCTCTTTTGATACCAAATGAAACTGAGGTATAAATGCTCACACATGTTCCTAATAGGCATCAAAATACATAAAGACGAAAAAAATATATTTACTGTAAATCACAAACGAAACGGCGCATCTGAGGATGGTATTATGAGCTTAATGATAATAATGGGTGTTACCCCCATCCCGCTGAAAGATGACAGTGGTCACTTTCGAACCGTGGAGATCACGTAGAACTGGAAGCAGGTGGTCATGTGACCTCCCGCCCTATTGTGACGCAAGTCATAATAGTGAAGCGGTGTCCATGTCCAGTCACTTGTATGGGATTAGTAGAGTAAAATGCGTCATTGTGCAGATTTTTTAAACAATAATGGAAAGGAGCTAGCTTGTTAGGACCTACCCATGACCACACCGTGAGTGAAGTTTCCAAATTTGTTGACGTATCAACACAACTGTCCAACTTGCCTACAAGGAATTTTGTATCACTCCCGTCATTGTAGCAGCCCTGTGTATGAACAGTAGTCGTCAAGAGACAGTAACCTACAGGCAACGTAGAAGAATAATACGCACTATCAATATCGATAGGTTCCAAATCTGATGGGAATCTCTATTAATGCACATCCATCTGTTCTGAGCGAACATAGTGAAGTAAGCTGCATGCAGCGGACATCTGCAGGTGCCACCTTGCTGATGGCCATTGCTCCAAAGGGCAAAAGGGCGAAAGTTACGAGACTGTGATGGACAAGACAGTACAGAAACAGGACAGCTGATACGTTGAGGATTATAATGTGACCAGATTAGTCGCCATTTCGTTCTTTTAAAATGAAAAACTAATGCACTGATGGCCCAGTGCGGTGCTTTTTCTGTGGCGTATGGAGGGTGAAGCTCAGGGAGGAGGATGTTATGCGTAGTTGAGGTGTGTCTTTCGTATCAGGATTTAAGTACAATCATTTGCATTACCTTAAACATAAACCAAAAATTTTAATTCAACATTCTTGGACACCTGCTGTTGCTATTTCTTCCACTTATTCATAAAAAGTTTGCTGTGGACGTTCAACCTTCTAAGATTCTAAGACAACTATCATGTTCACAGGGCTGCAAGTCTATGTGTGAATATACATACCGGAAACATCCACGCGACCCAACATCGCGAATAATAAGGAAGACATCTGAGCCCCTTAAGGTCTCTTCGATGGATGACGGTGTATGAAGAATCTTCTCCCAAAGGCACCTAGAGCACCTACTGTTTATGCCTTACTCGAGATTGACAAGGGTGGGACGCCTTTATGCCTCATCGTATCCACCATTGGGTCACCGAACTGCAAGCTGGTGAAGTACTTGGAAAACTTCACGCTCCACATGTGGGACACTGCGAACATCTTATTAAAAACTCAGCAGTTTATCAGCCGAATTAACCGTATTCGACTTTGTAAGGGCGACATTATGATCGTAGCTGATGTGGCGGCGCTACTCTACGAATGTGCCTGTAAAGACACTTTGGACCTAACATCCCAGTTCTTTGTAAGTAACGTGGTCGAGCTATGTCCACAGTCGTGAATCTTCTTACTTTCTGTACAATGGCTAGTATTACGATCAGACATATGACGTTACTATGGGAAGCCCGTTAGCTCCAGGTGTTGCACACTTCTTCATAGAGGATTCAGAAGATACTGCCTAAGACAAGGCGCCATTAGAGCCAAGTTGTTTCTTCCGATAATTTGACAACGCGTTCGTCATTTGGCCCCACGGAGGAGAAAAATCTTATGAGTTTCTTGGAACATCACAGTAGCATTAACAGCAACATTCAATTCACCACGCAGGTAGAAAAAGATAATGCATTGCCCTTCCTCGAAGTCCTAATAAACTAAATGGATGCCTTAGTAACAGCGTCTGTAGAAAACCTACTCACACCTATCTCTACTTGCACGCCATCAGCCATCAGCAGCCGGCCAGAAGGGCACTGCATCACTAAAATTGCTACATCGTGCACGAACAGTGTCGGACGCCGATAATCTGTGACACGATCTGAACAACCTACACAAAATCTGCAGCAACAACGGCTATAACATTCACCAAATAAATGCGATCTCCAGGAAGAATCAGAATAAGACCATCGATGAGAAGAAGGGAGAAAGAAAGTTGTTTTCACGGCGTTCTGTGACTCCGTATTGGGGAACATAAGCCGTGTGTCAGACAGACACTAGATCAAATCGATATTCATCCTCCAATAAAAATCTGGCAATTACTGAGACCAGTTAAAGGGGGAGCAGGTCTCAGAGCACCTGGGGGTCTACAAAATACCTCGCTAGTGTTGCCAGCTTTTCGTCCGACAAACAGTACGCAGTGTAGAACAATGCAGGAAGGTGCATGAGGGGTTTTATTGCCTACAGTACCCCGAGAAACACGCTTCAGCTGAGCATTGCTTAGAAAACGTTCACCGAATCAAATTTGATGAAATCTCCGACGTGCAACTTACTAAACGCTTCTGACATAAAAAAACACCGGTAACACCCTAAATGGCGACAGTGCCCCGCAGCTCAGCACGGCGTTGTATCCAGCGATCGTGGGCCGGTCCAACGCCGAGTCAACATATACCCATACATACAGGGTGGCCCGTTGATAGTGACCGGGCCATATATCTCGAGAAATAAACATGAAACGAAAAAACTATAAAGAAAGAAACTCCTCTAGCTTGAAGGGGGAAACCAGATGGCGCTATGGTTGGCCCGCGAGATGGCGCTGCCACAGGTCAAACGGATATCAACTGCGTTTTTTAAAATAGGAACCCCCATTTTTATTACATATACGTGTAGTACGTAAAGAAATATGAATGTTTCAGTTGGACCACATTTCTCGCTTTGTGATAGATGGCGCTCTAACAGCCACAAACGTATAAGTACGTGGTATCACGTAACATTCCGCCAGTGCGGACGGTATTTGCTTCGTGATACATTACCCGTGTTAAAATGGACCGTTTACCAAATGCGGAAAAGGTCGATATCGTGTTGATGTATGGCTATTGTGATCAAAGTGCCCAACGAGCGTGTGCTATGTATGCTGCTCGGTATCCTGGACGACATCATCCAAGTCTCCGGACCTTTCGCCGGATAGTTACGTTATTTAAGGAAACAGGAAGTATTCAGCCACATGTGAAACGTCAACCACGACCTGCTACAAATGACGTCCAAGTAGAGAATGCTACATCAACATCGATTGCACCCGTACCATATTTCTATGCACCAGGAATTGCATGGCGACGGCTTTGAATGTCGTGTACAGTTCTGTCACTGAGCACAAGAGAAATTACGGGACGATGACAGATTTTTTGCACGCGTTCTATTTAGCGACGAAGCGTCATCCACCAACACCGGTAACGTAAACCGGCATAATATGCACTATTGGGCAACGGAAAATCCACGACGCCTGCGGCAAGTGGAACTTCAGCGACCTTGGCGGGTTAACGTATGGTGCGGCATTATGGGAGGAAGGATAATTGGCCCCCATCTTATCGATGGCATTGTAAATGGTGCAATGTATGCTGATTTCCTACGTAATGTACTACCGATGTTACAACAAGATGTTTCACTGCATGACAGAATGGCGATGAACTTCCAACATGATGGATGTCCGGCACATAGCTCGTGTGCGGTTGAAGCGATATTGAATAGCATATTTCATGACAGGTGGATTGGTCGACGAAGCATCATACCATGGCCCGCACGTTCACCGGATCTGACGTCCCCGGATTTCTTTCTGTGGGGAAAGTTGAAGGATATTTACTATCGTGGTCCACCGACAACGCCTGACAACATGCGTCAGCGCATTGTCAATGCATATACGAACATTACGGAAGGCGAACTACTCGTTGTTGAGAGGAATGTCGTTACACGTATTGCCAAATGCGTTGAGTTTGACGGACATCATTTTGAGCATTTATTGCATTAATGAGGTATTTACAGGTAATCACGGAGTAACAACATGCGTTCTCAAAATGATAATTTCTAAAAGGTACATGTATCACATTGGAACAACCGAAATAAAATGTTCAAACGCACCTACGTTCTGTATTTTAATTTAAAAAACCTCCCTGTTACCAACTGTTCGTCTAAAATGGTGAGCTATATGTTTGTGACTATTACAGCGGCATCTATCACAAAGCGAAGAAAGTGGTCCAAATAAAACATTCATATTTTTTTACGTACTATACAAATATGTAATAAAATATGGGGGTTCCTATTTTTTAAAAACGCAGTTGATATCCATTTGACCAATGGCAGCGCCATCTAGCGGGCCAACCATATCGCCATATGGTTTCCCCCTTCAAGCTAGACAAGTTTCGTTCTTTATAGTTTTTTCGTTTGACGCTTATTTCGTGAGATATTTGGCCCGGTGACGATCAATGGACCACCCTGTATATAGCGATGCGTCGAGCACGAGTAACGTCACACCCACCAGCTAGTGTATACTGAGGCCCCAAAGTCATGGGATACCTCCTAATATGGTGCTGGATCTCCTTTTGCCCAGCGTAGTGCAGCAACTGGACGTGGCATGAGCTCAACAAGTCGTTAGAAGTCCCCTGAGGAAATATTGACTCATATTGCCTCTATAGCCGTAATTAATTTCGAATCAGTTGCCGGTGCAGGATTTTGTGCACGAACTGAACTCTCGGTTATGTCCAAGAAATGTTGGATGGGCTTCATGTTGGGCGGGTGGCCAAACTGTTCACTCCAACTGTCCCAAATGTTATTCAAACCAGTCGCAAACAACTCATGAATGACTCCAAATTGTCTCCGAGTACCCGAACATCCAAAGGACCCAGTCCATTCCGTGTAAACACAGTCCACACCATTGTGAAGCCACCACGAGCTTGAACAGTGCCTTGCCCGGGTTCCCGGGTTCGATTTCCGGCGGGGTCAGAGATTTTCTCTGCCTCGTGATGGCTGGGTGTTGTGTGCTGTCCTTAGGTTAGTTAGGTTTAAGTAGTTCTAAGTTCTAGGGGACTGATGACCATAGATGTTAAGTCCCATAGTGCTCAGAGCCATTTTTGAACAGTGCCTTGTTAACAACTTGGGTCCACGGCTTCTTGGGGTCTGCGCCACACTCGAACCGTACCATCACATTTTATGAATTGAAATCGGGACTCATCTAACCAGACCACGGTTTCCCAGTCATCTAGGGTCTAACCGATACCCTCACGTGTCCAGGAGAGGCGCTGCAGGCGAGGTCGTGCTGTTAACAAAGGCACTTGCATCGATCATCTGTTGCCACTTCCCAGTACCGCCAGATTTCGCCTCACTGTCCTGATGAATACGTTCGTCGTACGCTGTATATTAATTTCTGCGGTGATTTCACGCTGTGTTGCTTGTCTTTTAGCACTGACACGTCTGTACAACTGCTGATGTTTTCGGTAGATAAGTGAAAGCCGTCGGCAGCTACATTGTCCGTTGTGAGAGGTAATACCTGATATTTGGTATTCTCAGCACACTCTTGACACTGCGGGTCTCGGAGTATTGAACTCACCAGCGATTACCTAAGTGAAATGTGCCATGTGTCTGTCTCCAACTACCATTCAGCATTCAAAGATCTGTTAAATGCCGGCGTGCGACCATCTCGCGTCGAAAAAATTTCTTACATGAATGACGTGAGTACAAATGAAAGCTCCGCAATGAGTGTACCCTGTGTACGTGATACTACCGCCAACTGTATATGTACATATCACTACCCCATCACTTTTGTCACCTCAGTGTAATCGTCAGAGAGTGGCTACCGTATGGACGTACTTGTGGACGCTCTTCGTGGCGAAACAGAGGCCATAGTCAGCGCTAGAGCCAGTGTGAGGCGCTACTAACGTGATGCCTCCAGGTGGTGACAATACACTACTGGTCATTAAAATTGCTACACCACGACGATGACGTGCTACAGACGTGAACTTTAACCAACAGGAAGAAGATGCTGTTATATGCAAATATTAGCTTTTCAGAGCATTCACACAAGGTTGGCGTCGGTGGCGACACCTACAACGTGCTGACATGAGGAAAATTTCCAACCGATTTCTCATACACAAACAGCAGGTCACCGGCGTTGCCTGGTGAAACGTTGTTGTGATGCCTCGTGTAAGGAGGAGAAATGCGTACCATCACATTTCCGACTTTGATAAAGTTCGGATTGTAGCCTATGGCGATCGCGGTTTATCGTTTCGTGACATTACTGCTCGCGTTGGTCGAGATCCAATGACTATTAGCAGGAGGGTAATACGGAACGCCGTGCTAGATCCCAACGGCCTCGTATCACTAGCAGTCGAGATGACAGACATCTTATCCGCTTGGCTTTAACGGATCGTGCAGCCATGTCTCGATCCCTGAGTCAACAGATGGGTACGTTTGCAAGACACCAACCATCCGTACGAACAGTTCTACGACGTTTGCAGCAGCATGGGCTATCAGCTCGGATATCATGGCTGCGGTTACCCTTGACGCTGAATCACAGGCAGGAGCGTTTGCGATGGTGTACTCAACGACGAACCTCGTGCACGAATGGCAAAACGTCATTTTTTCGGATGAATCCAGGTTCTGCTTACAGCATCATGATGGTCCCATCCGTGTTTGCAGACATCGCGGTGAACGCACATCGGAAGCGTGTATTCGTCATCGCCATACTGGCGTATCACCCGGTGTGATGGTATGGGGTGCCATTGGTTACACGTCTCGGTCACCTCCTGTTCACATTGCCGGCACTTTGAACAGTGGACGTTACATTTCAGATGTGTTACAACCCGTGGCTCTACTCTTCAATCGACCCCTGCGAAACCCTACATTTCAGCAGGATAATGCACGACCACATGTTGCAGGTCCTGTATGGGCCTTTCTGGATACAGAAAATGTTCGACTGCTGCCCTGACCAGCACATTCTCCAGATCTCTCACCAATTGAAAACGTCTGGTCAATGGTGACCGAGCAACTGGCTCGTCGCAATACTCCAGCCACTACTCATGATGAACTGTGGTATCGGGTTGAAGCTGCATGGGCAGCTGTACCTGTACACGCCATCCAAGCTCTTATCTGACAATGCCCAGGCGTATCAAGGCCGTTATTACAGCCAGAGTTGGTTGTTCTGGGTATTGATTTCTCAGGTTCTATGCACCCAAATTGCGTGAAATTGTAATCACATATCAGTTCTAGTATAATATATTTGTCCAATGAATACCCGTTTATCATCTGCATTTCTTCTTGGTGTAGCAATTTTAATGGCCAGTAGTTTATTCGTCCTGTGGGCTTGTAAACCTTGGTGTACATCAATAAAGAGAAGGGATCAATTAACGGTGCTGCTGGGGCAGGTGCGCTGAGGGCGGCGGATAGGCGGAAGTACTGGCAACGTCTTGGCTGCTACGAGCTGAGAGCGGCGGAGCGGCAGCCCGTGTGGACAATGAGCAGGTAATGAAAAGCTCAGTGGGGCCGGCTGCGGCCGTGGCCGTGAGCCGAACAAAGCCGGCGCGCACAATGGCGGCAGTAGCGGCGCTAGGGCGGCTCTGGCCCAGCACTGTGCGGCCGCTGCTGCCCACACGCGTCACCTCCTCGACAAACTGCGGCCGAAGCTCCGCTTTCACGCTCTGCCGGCATCAAAGTACCCAGCGCCAAATAGCCCTGTTTTCATTCAAGACCTGCTATACTTCGGCAGCACCGAGGAGAGGGCGTTCATTAGGCCCAGTCAGTGCTGTGAGATTCGCCGTAAACTGCTGTACCAGCCAAATACTAACATTTGTCTGGGAGAAGTGCTTTATCATTTTAGGCACTTAACTGTACTCTATTAACTCAGCCTCAAAAGAAGTATGTTGCAGTATGAGGGGGACGAAATTTTATTTGTGATGGGAGACTTGACTTCGATAGCAGAAAGACATGGTAAAATAGTAGGAGAAAGTGCACTGGAGGAAAGGAATGACAGGAGAAGCCACCTGACTGTATTCTGGATAGAAATATCATTTAATCAGCCCTAACCTTTAGGCCTCAAGGTTGTTTCTCTGTAACACATGACATGTGGTCTCTGGGACCCTTATGTTAAAACTGAGATTTAAGGCACAAATCATTTGAAATTTTTTATTCATGTAATTTATGTTTTGTAACAACATATTTTTTTACAACTATTTAATTTCTATTTAAATGTTCTTTGTTTATTTTATTGCGCTAAATAAAGGCTGCAGCATTTCACTATTCATCACACAAAATCAAAAACTTTTGTGTCCTTTTTTAAAAAGCACACATAAATGAACTGTTAGCGAAATGAATTTTACGTTCTGAAAAGTTATACTATCTCTATAGGAAGTAAATTTCCACATAAAAGTAAATTCCAGGGCTTAAATATGCGCGTAAAAATTGTACACGATAGGTACAAAAACAAAGTATGCAAAATTGACATTCAGTGCTCAGTTCTATATTTTTCTTATCAGCGCAGAAAACGCATTTGATTTCAACTAACACTTCAAGTATTTTATTGGAGGTTTTATGGAGATTCCCATTACAATTGTCCTGAACTTCGTTCTCTGAATGATGCTCTTTTTCATCGATTTCTTCATCTATACCACTGACAACTTTCACCATCCACCGACGAACAGTTTAATCAAACTTGGGAAAGTTGGATGTGACACATTCCTGCAAACACATTTTGTACTGTATAGTACTGAAGAAAACAGGGACGTAGTTCACGAGGCACGGTCTAAGAGACCCCAACATTAGTCAGCAACAAACAAAGAAGACAATAACCCAACCAACAAAAAAAATATTGTATGGTTGGCAATTTTAGGAAATTAGGAGCAGTACAGAAGCATTCCACCACAACTGTCTTTGAAGAGTGTTCTAAGACACAACACTTTATGACTTAAGATTTAAGGAGATTGTTTGGTGGAGGGGACCTGGAGACACAGGGAGTTTTCATATGGATTGTGTTATGGGGGAGATGGTGACTCTGACAATAAGTTATTGGCCATAAATGTCAGATTAAAACACAAATAACTGCGGAGAGATAGGATACTGATGCATGTGGTATGCGGAAAATTTGAAAGAGCAACTGGTTGGTAAAGTTTTCAAGAAAACATTAGATAAAGAGTGACTGAAACAAGGAAGGAAAATATTGGTAGCAGTGAAGGATGAAGCGATCTGGGTAGTCAAACTACTCGTTCGAATTGTCCACAAAGGACTAGAAACCAAACTCGGTGGTGCTTGTCTGTTAGCACTGACGATTCCACGCAAACGCCGCAGATCTCGGCTGATAAGTCAAGGCCGTCGGCCACTGCGTTGTCCTTGGTGAGGAGTATGCCTGAAATTTGGTATTCCTGGCACACTCTTCACGCTGGATCTCGGAATATTGAATTCTCTAACGATTTCCGAAATGGAATGTGCCATGACTTCTAAACATGCTGCGTGGTGTCTGTTTGTTCTGTATCGTGTCTCCCTACCACTTTCGCGCAACGACGCTCTGAGCGTGTTTTTTAGGGAATTGACTAGTTTGAACCTGGGACCTGTTGCTGGTAAGGAGACGCCAGACCACACATGACATGTAGAATTCAGAAGAGTTCAGTGAGACTAGCGATGATATAACCAAATACTTAATGATTTCAGCGTCAGCTCCACTGCACTCCCTGTAAAAGAATCTTAATACTAACTAGTGGAAGGGGTTCAAGGCTTTCCTATTTTTAGTTAGCTGGTAAAATAACGTCGAAAAAGCAGTTAAGTTTACCATTGGAAATTTTATACTACTCACAAAACATCGTTTATAAATTGCACTATTGATAAAAGGAAATGTTTTAAAATAGGATAGTAAAAACCAACTGCGTTCAACAAAAATGTGAACGAATATTCCCTGAATGGGTTTCCAAGTTCTAAAGTGGATCGAAGGGTGACCTATGCCATATCACATCTATAATCTAGGTTTAAATTAAGTTTCACAAAAAAGCAAACTATCAAAATGGTCTACAATGACCCTCAATTATTTTTAATTACTTATCTAACTTATCATAAATTACAGTGGCTGATGTGGCTTCTCAATAACTATATAACAGAAAAATCATCGCATTTCAGATTTTTACTTCAAATGGCAAATGTGAACATCATGAGCTTTAATTGACGATCGACACTAGTATTACGTGAAAAAGGGGATGTAACAGATGAGACTTCTGCATCTCTGAGTGAAGCCTTATGCGCTCAAAATGTGGCATCGCGTGCGTTCATTACCTTGTCGGTGTTCGTCAGGGGGCGGCGGCCAGCGCAGCTCCGTCCAGCTCGCCCTCTCGGAAGCAACTCTCTCCTAACTTCTCCTTACTACAATTTACCGAAGTTGGTTTAAAAAAAAACTATCTGGCTGTGTTTTCATCTGACCAATCAGGGTCTCAATGTTAACCTTAAGCTCCGCCTACAAAAATTCTGTCTATCCAATGAGAAACGTTATACTTTTCGTAGTGGGGCAATGTTTTTAAAGTTTGCAACGTAACAGAGAAGCGAAAAAGTCTCACGCTAAAACTTGCAGCTGGTGTGATCCTCTTAGCGTTATCGTAAGATTTATACTGTTCTTCTGGAGGGCTGTATCTTTTAACATGGCCTGGGGGGTGGGCCTAACGTAACAGAGACGCAAAAAAATCTCACGCTAAAAACTTGCGGGTGGTTTCGTCCTAGCGGTTAGCTGGCGACGTGGGTGTCCGTCCGTCCCTTATCATAGGGCCTTCCAGCTTAACACGGTTCTGTTCTCGGCTTCTGTTCTCGCTTCTCCGCTCGGAACTGCGTCTGTCCCACGGTGGGAAGGTATGACATGCATTTAGGCATTCTTGTGTTAGTCTGTGGTATTGCGTTTGCTCACTCGTTACTCGTATTACTTTGGTTAATTTAATGTCACGATTTATTCGGAGCTATGTGACATACTACTGGATTTGCTTATCATGTCAGGGTTTTCATGGAAGGTGTTGGATTTGCCTGACACCTTACAGAGTCTAGCTCCAACTGCTATTCCACGTTCAGAGTCTGTTAATTCCCATCGTGCAGCATTAATCAAATGGTTCAAATGGCTCTGAGCACTATGGTACTTAACACCTGAGGTCATCAGTCCCCTAGACTTAGAACTACTTAAACCTAACTAACCTAAGGACATCGCACAAATGGTTCAAATAGCTCTGAGCACTATGGGACTTAACACCTGAGGTCATCAGTCCCCTAGAACTTAGAACTACTTAAACCTAACTAACCTAAGAACATCACACACATCCATGCCCGAGGCAGGATTCGAACCTGCGACCGCAGAAGCAGCGCGGTTCGGGACTGAAGCACCTAGAACCGCTCAACCACTCAGTAATCACGTCGAACATCTTTTTAAATGAACCACTTGAGCACAAAAGACATTTACACCAACTTACTGTCCTTTTACACCCTGTGTAGGCGATTCTACTGGTATATGTGTATGTGTATAACGCTATCCTATGACTTTGGTCACCTCAGCGAATATGCGCCACAAGTAAAATTATGCTACTTGCTTTCCTTTCTGGTCTTGCAGCTTTAATGGGTAGTAGCATAGTAGCCTACGACATTGCAACATCTTTTTACGAAACTCGTATGTAACGTAAACCATACCGCAAACCATTTTGTGACTTTATGTTGCAGATGTTAAATCCACGGTACGACAGTATCAATGAAGGGAAGTAATTACAGGTGTTTGTAGGGGTGACAGTGCTCGGAACTAGCGCCGACAGAGGTCATCCTCATTGGCGTTTTGCAAGGGTGTCTCTAGAGGAGCCACCAGCAGTGTAGACCCGCCAGTTTCTCGCGCCTCGGCAAGCGTAGCGGGTCGTCGCCCTAACAAGGCGGTCGCGCCAGCCGTCACGCAATTTGCTTCCGTCAGCCACGCCACTGTACAGGATTTGTCGGGACGCCTGCCTCTGCATTCGTATTTCCACTTTGCGTCTCCCGCGCGGGACGCTCTAAACAGTTTCATTTCCCTTATCGACAAACACGTTGCGTGCGGACATGGGAACGAGTTTTGCTTGGGATTTCCTCTTATTTATCAACAGATCTCATTTTAAATTTATCAGCTAGAACGCATTCGATGTTCTTGGATATGAATTTTTAGAAGCATCAGACACGCAATGGTAGAGTCACGTGTTGCCGAGCGGAAACTAAATGTCGCATAAGGGCGATGGTTTATATGATCTGAAAATTTACGCAGTTCGCTGATATATTTAGTACAAGTTGTTGTTAGCTCGCTGCTACCGTCCCACTTCCGTTTTTAAAATGAATGGAATTATGTAAGCATCATCACGAACGGATGAAAGGTGATCACAATGAAATCGTAGTGAAAAGAAAGTAATATCTATACAGAGCAAAGAATAATTATATTCAAAACGAATACCCAGCAAAGGCAACACATGCTGACTAATGTATGTGGTTTCCATAAGTAATTTCCAGAATAACAGATCATTGATAACCCATGGACGTATTTCATGTGTCATGAGTTAATTTAAAAAGTGTTCACTGCTTCTTGCTAGTTTATCGCTTACCTTCTGTTTGAGATTCCATGCGTAAACCCAGCCGAAAGACTGACGGCTGCAAAAACATGAGGTTCTTTAGAACCTTCAATACTTCATATCCATTCACTCAAGGCTTTACCACCATTGCAACTACACGGACTTCACACTTATATTTTGTTATTTACAAGGATTTGACTTATTGTCTTAGGTGCGCACGTAAACGATTTTTTCAGTCATATTTTACAGACTCAGGTCACATGAATAATACACTACTGGCCATTAAAATTGCTACACCACGAAGATAACGCGCTACAGACGCGAAATTTAACCGACAGCAAGAAGATGCTGTGACATGCAACTAATTAGTTTTCAGAGCATTCACAAAAGGTTGGCGCCGGTGGCGACACATACAACGTGCTGACATGAGGAAAGTTTCCAACCGATTTGTCATACACAAACAGCAGTTGACCGGCGTTGCCTGGTGAAACGTTGTTGTGATGCTTCGTGTAAGAAGGAGAACTGCGTACCATCACGTTTCCGCCTTTGGTGAAGGTCGGATTGTAGCCTATCGCGATTGCGGTTTATCGTATCGCGACGTTGCTGCTCGCGTTGGTCGAGATCCAATGACTGTTAGCAGAATATGAAACCGGTGGGTTCATGAGGGTAATACGGAACGCCGTGTTGGATCCCAACGGCCTCGTATCACTAGCAGTCGAGATGACAGGCATCTTATCTGAATGGCTGTAACGGATCGTGCAGCCACGTCTCGATCCCTGAGTCAACAGATGGAGACGTTTGCAAGACAACAACCATCTGCACGAACTGTTCGACGACGTTTGCAGCAGCATGGACTATCAGCTCGGAGACCATGACTGCGGCTACCCTTAACGCTGCATCACAGACAGGAGTGCCTGCGATGGTGTACTCGTTGAAGAACCTGGGTGTACGAATGGCAAAACGTCATTTTTTCGGGTGCATCCAGGTTCTGTATACAGCATCATGATGGTCGTATCCGTGTTTGGCGACATCGTGGTGAACGTACATTGGAAGCGTGTATTCGTCATCGCCATACTGACGTATCACCCGGCGTGTTAGTACGGGATGCCATTGGTTACACGGCTTGGTCACCTCTTGTTCGCATTGACGGCACTTTGAACAGTGGACGTTACATTTCAGACGTGTTACGACCCGTGGCTCTACCCTTCATTCGATCCCTGCGAAACCCTACATTTCAGCAGGATAATGCACGACCGCATGTTGCAGGTCCTGTATGGGCCTTTCTGGATACAGAAAATGTTCGACTTCTGCCCTGGCCAGCACATTCTCCAGATCTCTCACCAATTGAAAACGTGTGGTCAATAGTGGCCGAGCAACTGTACACGCCATCCAAGCTCTGTTTGACTCAATGCCCAGGCGTATCAAGGCCGTTATTACGGCCAGAGGTGGTTCTTCTGGGTACTGATTTCTCAGGATCTATGCGCCCAAATTGCGTGAAAATGTAATCACATGTCAGTTCTAGTATAATATATTTGTTCAATGAATACCAGTTTATCATCTGCATTTCTTCTTGGTGTAGCAATTTTAATGGCCAGTAGTGTATCATAATCAGCTTCGACTTGTTAGCAAGTCTTCATCAGATGATTTCAAGATGTTGCGTACTAACACGTCAGAGCACGGCCAACTATATTTGGTGATGCGCTCACAACGACCCGCCCGTCGGCTGGGAACGTGAAACTCGGTGAATGCTCTGGTGCCGTTCGAGAATTGTATTGTTCTGGCGTAACCACAAGCGCCAAAATTAAGACGAAGAACGCAAGACCATTGAAGGCGGTGAAACGACGTCGGCCACTCGTGCGCTGATTAGTACTGCGCCACGACAGGTGCGACACCTGCAAGAAGCGAACATAAGCGCCGCTCCTGCCAACCTCGGCCGGATATAAGTGGACAGCATTAGCAAGGTCTAGCACAGAGTGCTGCGATATCAGATGGTAGGGATCCATATCCCTTCCTAGTTTGAACATTGTGTATAGCAAGGACTCGGATTTATGTTGCATGTCGCCCATCGCTTGTGACATCTTTGTACATTAAAGTTAAGTATTGTTAATCTGCTTTACAGAAATAAACTACTAATTTTTATTGCTTGAATTGCTGTATAGCATTTCGAAAACGCGGCTTCTCTTAGGAACCTTGTACGAGACTAGTGGGCAAGACCCAACAAGCATGTCATGTGCTCGTACGCCGTTTCACTTCATGTTCAAAAATGTGTGAAATCTAATGGGACTTAACTGCTAAGGTCATCAGTCCCTAAGCTTACACACTACTTAACCTAAATTATCCTAAGGACAAACACACACACCCATGTCCGAGGGAGGACTCGAACCTCCGCCGGGACCAGCCGTTCACTTCATGTCCGCTCATCTCATAATCATACAATACAAATATAGAACCACGTTAAACACATTACAGTCACCCACATTCAACAAGACTCTTGAAACACAAATCTAATACACTGCATGGAACGGGTCCATTGTGTGCTAAGGAAGAAACATCTTTCGATTACGTGGCAGAATAACGCCTTCATGGTCTCATGATATCCCGCTCACTAATGCTAAGATACCCTTAAGCTCTACTACGAGAGGCGTTCAATAAGTAATACAACAGTTTTTTTTATCGCTCAGTTTTCGCTGAAAAATTGAGAAATATTGTGATACATAGTGTGATATTACCCCTCCAGACCCTATAATTTCATGAAATTCCGATAGGCGGTGGGGCTATACGAGGGGCGTTTGGAAAGTCCGTGCAAAAATAAAAACTATTTACGTGGTTGGGGTAATCCTTTTTTTATTTGTCGACATAGTCTCCTTTTAGACTTATACACATCGTCCAACGCCGTTCTAATTTCTTGATCCCTTCCGAATAATAGGAATTGTCCAAGTCTGCAAAATAGCTATTAGTTGCTGCAATCAGATCCTTGTTTGAATAAAATCTTCGTCACGCAAGCCATTTCTTCAAATTTGGGAACAAATAGTAGCCCGAGGGAGCCAAGTCTGGAGAATAGGGGGTACGTGAAACGAGTTGGAATCTTATTTACATTAATTTTGCGACCACAACTGCTGAGGAGTGTGGTGGTGCATTGTCGTGATGGAAAAGGACTTTTTGCGGTCCAATCGCCGGCGTTTTTCTTACGGCTCGGTTTTCAAACGATCTAGTAACGATGAATAATATGCGCCTGTAATAGTTTTACCCTTTTCAAGATAGTCGATGAGCATTATCCCTTGCGAATCCCAAAAGAAGTCACCGTAACCTTTCTGGCCGAAGGAATGGCCTTCGCCATTTTTGGTGCAGATTCTGCCTTCATAATCGATTGTTTAGATTGTTCTTTGGTCACAGAAGTATAGTAATGTATCCATGTTTCATCCACAGTACTGCAGATTCTTCCTGATCATTTGAAAACCATTCTTGCAACACTTCACACTATTCCGTTTTTGGTCAAGCTTGAGCAATCGCGGAACCCATCTTGCGGATAGCTTTCTCATGTCCAAATGTTTATGGACAATATTAAGTACCTGTTCATTCGAGATGCCCACAGCACTAGCAATCTCACGCACCTTAACTCTTCTGTCGTACATCACCGTATCGTGGATTTTATCAAAGATTTCTGGAGTCGTAACCTCCACAGGGCGTCCAGAACGTTCAGCATTACTCGTGCACATACGGCCACTCCGAAAATTTTGAAACCACTTATAAACCGTTCTAATTGAAGGTTCAGAGTCACCGTAATGTTTATCAAGCTTCTCTTTAGTTTTGACGTTTTTCCTTTCATAAAGTAATGTTTACTCACCGCACGAAACTCTTTTCCGCAGGAATGCCAGACACAAAGAAATAGACCTATATGGCTGAAACTTGGTGTGCGTTCTTACCAAATATGGTACTAAGTAAACACGACCTCCATACGCGCCTGTGGTGTCATCTGTGGTGTCACCGCCAGACACCACTCTTGCTAGGTGGTAGCCTTTAAATCGGCCGCGGTCCGTTAGTATACGTCGGACCCGCGTGTCGCCACTATCAGTGATTGCAGACCGAGCGCCGCCACACGGCAGGTCTAGAGAGACTTCCTAGCACTCGCCCCAGTTGTACAACCGACTTTACTAGCGATGGTTCACTGACAAAATACGTTCTCATTTGCCGAGACGATAGTTAGCATAGCCTTCAGCTACGTCATTTGCTACGACCTAGCAAGGCGACATTATCAGTTACTATTTATATTGTAAAGAATGTACAGACAAGAGCTACGTTCAACATTAATGGATTGAAGTTAAGTATTCCAGCAGCTACGTACGTGTTTTGCTAGTCTAATTTCCTTGACCTGTTCCAGACCTCACGCCAGCCTGCGTGAGCTTAAAACGCGTGCCTTTCGGCTTCCGCCAAACTCCGTGGGTTGGCTCCTGCCAATCCACAACACCATCTCTAGGACTTTGAAAGGGCTTCACAAACGCCCCTCGTACTAGGCTTCAAAATGTCGTCTGTAAAGGAGATCTTTCATTCAATTTCGTTCGGCGGAAAACCAGAGCACTGCAATTATTCAAAGGAGATTGCAGAATGTCTATCAATGCCTGGTAATGAGCAATAGCGCAGGGAGTAGCTGAGCGAGGCGTCTGCCATCATCGAAACCTTTGGTTCTCAAACCTGTCAGATACCCCGGCCGTACGCAGCTGCGTCTCCTGCAGTTTTGGAACGTGCAGATACTCTCATTCGAGGAGATCGACGGATCACAATCAGAACACCTCCCTGCTCAACTGGACGTCTCTGCTGGTAGTGCTGGCACACTCGTTCACCATTTGGGGTACTCAAACTCGTACTCGCCGCCTATCAAAATACCATAAAGAGCAACATAGCATCACCTGTGCGGAATTGTTTGCGCCTTGCGTGGCTAATCGCGACAGTTTTTTGTCGAACATCGTCACAGGCGATAAAAGAAGGTTTCGTCACTTCTAACCGGAAACAAAATGGCAGTCCGTGAAGTGACGACACACCACCTCTCCCCCAAAGAAAAAGTTCAAAGCCGCACCTTTAGCCAATAAAGTCACAGCGACTCTCTTCTTGGATGCTGAAGCGGTTATTCTGTCTCATGTCCTTCCTCATGGTATAACGATCAACTCTCAAGTGTATTGTACGAGGGCAGTTCAATAAGTAATGCAACACATTTTTTTTCTGAAACAGGGGTTGTTTTATTCAGCATTGAAATACACCAGGATATTCCCCAATCTTTTAGCTACACAACACTATTTTTCAGCGTAATCTCCATTCAATGCTACGGCCTTACGCCACCTTGAAATGAGGGCCTGTATGCCTGCACGGTACCATTCCACTGGTCGATGTCGGAGCCAACGTCGTACTGCATCAATAACTTCTTCATCATCCGCGTAGTGCCTCCCACGGATTGCGTCCTTCATTGGGCCAAACATATGGAAATCCGACGGTGCGAGATCGGGGCTGTAGGGTGCATGAGGAAGAACAGTCCACTGAAGTTTTGTGAGCTCCTCTCGGGTGCGAAGACTTGTGTGAGGTCTTGCGTTGCCATGAAGAACGAGAAGTTCCTTCAGATTTTTGTGCCTACGAACACGCTGAAGTCGTTTCTTCAATTTCTGAAGAGTAGCACAATACACTTCAGAGTTGATCGTTTGACCATGGGGAAGGACATCGAACAGAATAACCCCTTCAGCGTCCCAGAAGACTGTAACCATGACTTTACCGGCTGAGGGTATGGCTTTAAACATTTTCTTGGTAGGGGAGTGGGTGTGGCGCCACTCCATTGATTGCCGTTTTGTTTCAGGTTCGAAGTGATGAACCCATGTTTCATCGCCTGTAACAATCTTTCACAAGAAATTGTCACCCTCAGCCTCATGACGAGCAAGCAATTCCGCACAGATGGTTCTCCTTTGCTCTTTATGGTGTTCGGTTAGACAACGAGGGACCCAGCGGTAACAAACCTTTGAATATCCCAACTGGTGAACAATTGTGACAGCACTACCAACAGAGATGTCAAGTTGAGCACTGAGTTGTTTGATGGTGATCCGTCGATCATCTCGAACGAGTGTGTTCGCACGCTCCGCCATTGCAGGAGTCACAGCTGTGCACGGCCGGCCCGCACGCGGGAGATCAGACAGTCTTGCTTGACCTTGCGGCGATGATGACACACGCTTTGCCCAACGACTCACCGTGCTTTTGTCCACTGCCAGATCACCGTAGACATTCTGCAAGCGCCTATGAATATCTGAGATGCCCTGGTTTTCCGCCAAGAGAAACTCGATCACTGCCCGTTGTTTGCAACGCACATCCGTTACAGACGCCATTTTAACAGTTCCGTACAGCGCTGCCACCTGTCGGAAGTCAATGAAACTATACGAGACGAAGCGGGAATGTTTGAAAATATTCCACAAGAAATTTCCGGTTTTTTCAACCAAAATTGGCCGAGAAAAAAAATGTGTTGCATTACTTATTGAACTGCCCTCGTACTATCCTGACGTAACTGAAGAAACGACTTCATTGTCGTCGTCGCCACAAAAATTCAAACGAACTTCTCCATAACAGTGCAAGACCACACACAATTCTGTGCACTCGAGAGGACCTGAAAAACTTCACTGCACCACTCTTCTCCATCATCCACCCTACAGCCCGGATCTCGCACATTGCGACTTCCATCTGTCTGGACAAATGAAGGATGTACTCTGCGAGAAGCAGTACGTGGATGAAGGGGAGTTAATTGATGCAGCCAGATATTGGTTCTATTTCGAGCAGTATCGTGGGACCACGCGGGTACACAGGCTGTCCCTGTAAGGCGGCGTGAGACCGTCCCACTGAATGAAGATTATGCAAGAAAACAGGATTGTGTAGCCAAAATAGTGGGGAATAATACGATATATTGGGATCCTAATGAAACCAATGTGTTTTCAGAAAAAAATCTTTTGCATTACTTATTGACACCCCTTCTAATAACCATCTCATGGGTGTTCATGATGCTACTCCAGGCGGGTGTAAGATGAATGTGCGCAACGGAAAATAATAAACGCTAAAATGATGATTTGGCCCTGTCTGACTACCCCCTGAAGCAGATCTTAGGATCTCTTAATTCTATAAATTACAATCTAAACACATATGACTGATTAAGGCAACTAATACTACTAAATGATAAACTTTGTTCCTGCTTATATATTTATTGTAGATTTTAAAAAAAAGCCTTTATATTACAAAGTTTACATTTCCTAAGTAAAACTACTAATCCATTGCCCAACTCTGCCCCTTATAACGACTGCGCGATCCAGCATCAATAACGGGAAATGACTGACATCATCACGTACCAAACACTAGAAGACACTACTTTCAAAGATGATCTACGGTGGTGTGGAACCTTATTAGAAATAAACTAACGTCATCATAGCTTTTTAGCTTGTATAGCCCTAATAAGCTGAAGGAATTTGGGATATCACCGTATGTACTGCGTCTGGTGTGTTGAAGTGATGGTTCTCGTACCCGTCTGCGTCGATGGAAGAACTCCAGCCACAAATAAACTCTTTCAAACACTAGGACAGCAGAAGGCGGTCCTCTGCCTAATATACTCTAATACTGTCTTCTCCTCTTTGTGTTCTACAGACGAGAAACGCGAACACCCAGCGGCAAGGACGGAGTTCAGATAATGTCTCAACGTAAGTATAGGCAGAGGAAGTGCTCTCAATTACTGAACGCTGCGTACCCAACGACGACTCCCAACCCGGAGGTGAAGCCCAGAGTACTATAGGTTCGCAACACTACAGTGACTAACTGTTCTAACTGCAAACTCTCCTGAGAGCAAAGACAGCAAGTCCGTCTGTACTATCAAAGCTGATACTGGGTGACCGTCACACACGGGCGCTCACAACGGAAGACCTCGTTTCTCCACCGCTGGCCTCCCAGCAAGGTTCGGCTCCCCACCATCGTAATTCCGAAAACGAATCATCTTCCCGAAAACATGGAATATTCTCCCTCTCTACAGATTGTTCCGAACGCCGACCAACCACATTTTGGTATTTTTTTCGTTCAACGCGGAAAGTTTGCGTGGAAAAACCTATACTCGTACAATGGTATGCTTCTGAGTAAAAATCCTTGGAAATAGCCCAGCCTGCACGGTTTACGAGGTGCCGCTTCTTTCTTCCTCTCACCTGCGTCCAAAATTTGCGGAGCTCTGAAGTATTATCCGGTTTTCTTTCTGGCCCTACCACAATAGCGGCCGGCTATCACCCTATTGTGCTCCAGAGCTCAGGTGCCACTATGTCCGTCTAGCTACTTCCTGTGTTTAAGCAGTACCAACATCTGTGCGGGCCTTCCACCCAGAGCTTGAATTCTGCCTGCCGTTTCATCTCCACTGGCGTTCCAACCTTTACTAGTTTAGGCAGTATTTCATTACGCCGTTCTGTTAATAAAGTCACTCCGTCACCTTTCATGCAATAAGCGTTAACAATTATTTACAAGGCACATGTGACAATGTCAGTCTCCTTTACACATTTATATATACGATGTACAGCCTATCACATGATACCTAATTGTGTTTGTAGATCACGGCAAAGTATGTGGATGAGTTCTTCCAAGGTGCGAAATTATAGCCACCTTACAGGTGTACCCAACACACAAAAAAAATTCCAAGCAGAAAACTCACAACCTACCCTACTATACAAACAGATGCATGAAATGGATGTTGAACAATAGCCGCCCGGAGTGGTCGAGCGGTTCTAGGCGCTACAGTATGGAGCCGCGCGGCCGCTACGGTCGCAGGTTCGAATCCTGCCTCGGGCATGGATGTGTGTGATGTCCTTAGGTTAGTTAGATTTAAGTAGTTCTAAGTTCTAGGGGATTGATGACCACAGCAGTTAAGTCCCATAGTGCTCAGAGCCATTTTTTTGTTGAACAATAGTAACTGTATCTACAGGCATTTCAGGTAAAATATCAAAATTATTTTGTCATTAATTGGGAAAATAACAGGAATTACAGCCCAAGTCCCTACCCTTCCCAAACATCCAACTTAGGTCTCGGTTATGAACTTGAACCTCTTTCTACCACACTACCAAATGGCAAAATGCGTCATGTACCTTTTTTCAGGCATCAGTTCAAAATTGATTTCTTCAATCGCTTTCTGTAAGCATACCGCGCTGTGGCTCGTTGCTACAGCTGTAAAATAATGTTTGACGGCGTGACTTCTATGAATTATCGTAAAACCTTGACTCAACTGAATGAATTACTGGTAATTTGGTAGAAAATCCGAAGAAATTCTGGTCGTATGTAAGGTACACAAGCGGCAAGACGCAATCAATACCTTCGCTGCGCAGTGCCGATGGTACTGTTACCGACGACTGTGCCGCTAAAGTGGAGTTATTGAACGCAGTTTTCCGAAATTCCTTCACTAGGGAAGACGAATGGAATAATGCAGAATTTGAAACACGAACAGCTGCTAGCATGAGTTTCTTAGAAGTAGATACCTTAGGGGTTGCGAAGCAACTCAAATCGCTTGATACGGGCAAGTCTTCAGGTCCAGATTGTATACCGATTAGGTTCCTTTCAGATTACGCTGATACAATAGCTCTCTACTTAGCAATCATATACAACCGCTCGCTCACCGATAGATCAGTACCAACAGATTGGAAAATTGCGCAGGTCGCACCAGTGTTTAGGAAGGGTAGTAGGAGTAATCCATCGAACTACAGACCTATATCATTGACTACGGTTTGCAGTAGGGTTTTGGAGCATATACTGTATTCAAACATTATGAATCACCTCGAAGGGAACGATCTATTGATACGTCATCAGCATGGTTTCAGAAAACATCGTTCTTGTGCAACGCAACTAGCTGTTTATTAGCACGAAGTAATGGCCGCTATCGACAGGGGATCTCAAGTTGATTCCGTATTTCTAGATTTCCGGAAAGCTTTTAACACTGTTCCTCACAAGCGACTTCTAATCAAGCTGCGGGCCTATTGGGTATCGTCTCAGTTGTGCGACTGGATTCGTATTCCTATCAGGAAGGTTGCAGTTCGTAGTAATAGACGGCAAATCATCGAGTAAAACTGAAGTGATATCAGGTGTTCCCCAGGAAAGCGTTCTGGGACCTCTTCTGTTCCTGATCTATATTAATGACCTGGGTGACAATCTGAGCAGTTCTCTTAGGTTGTTCGCAGATGATGCTGTAATTTACCGTCTAGCAAAGTCATCCGAAGACCAGTCTCAGTTGCAAAGCGATTTAGAAAAGATTGCTGTATGGTGTGGCAGGTGGCAGTTGACGCTAAATAACGAAAAGTGTGAGGTGATCCACATGAGTTCCAAACTAAATCCGTTGGAATTCGATTACCCGATAAATAGTACAGTTCTCAGGGCTGTCAATTCAACTAAGTACCTGGGTGTTAAAATTACGAACAACTTCAGTTGGTTCAAATGGCTCTGAGCACTATGGGGCTCAACTGCTGAGGTCATTAGTCCCCTAGAACTTAGAACTAGTTAAACCTAACTAACCTAAGGACATCACACACATCCACGCCCGAGGCAGGATTCGAACCTGCGACCGTACCGGTCTCGCGGTTCCAGACTGCAGCGCCAGAACCGCGCGGCCACTTCGACCGGCAACTTCAGTTGGAAAGACCACATAGATAATATTGTGGGGAAGGCGAGCCAAAGGTTGCGTTTCATTGGCAGGACATTTAGAAAATGCAACAAGCCCACTAAAGAGACAGCTTACACTACACTCGTTCGTCCTCTGTTAGAATATTGGTGCGCGGTGTGGGATCCTTACCAGGTGGGATTGACGGAGGACATCGAAAGGGTGCATAAAAGGGCAGCTTGTTTTGTATTATCACATAATAGGGGAGAGAGTGTGGCAGATATGATACGCAAGTTGGGATGGAAGTTTTTAAGCAAAGACGTTTTTCGTCGCGGCGAGATCTATTTACGAAATTTCTGTGGTGTCACCGCCAGACACCACACTTGCTAGATGGTAGTTTTAAATCGGCCGCGGTCCATTAGTACATGTCGGACCCGCGTGTCGCCACTGTGTGATCGCAGACCGAGCGCCACCACAAGGCAGGTCTCGAGATACGGACTAGCACTCGCCCCAGTTGTACGGACGACGTAGCTAGCGATGCACACTGTCGAAGCCTCGCTCATTTGCAGAGCAGATAGTTAGAATAGCCTTCAGCTAAGTCAATGGCTACGACCTAGCAAGGCGCCATTAGTAACATTGCATGTATCTAAAGAGTCTCACTTGTATCGCCACAATCTCCAGATGTACCAAAAGGATGGATTGAAGTTAAGTATTCCAGAAGCTAAGTACTTTTCTTTATAGCTTTCATTACGTATCCTGTTTCAGACCTCACGCCATCCTGCTTTAACTAAACGCGTGCCTTTCGGCTTCCTCTCATTGTGTCTAGGCTGTCTTGTCTAGACACAACAATTTCAGTCACCAACTTTCTCTTCCAAATGCGAAAATATTTTTTTGAGCCAAACCTACATAGTTAGGAATGATCATCAAAATAAAATAAGAGAAATCAGAGCTCGAACAGAAAGGTTTAGGTGTTCGTTTTTCCCGCGCGCTGCTCGGGAGTGGAATGGTAGGGAGATAGTATGATTGTGGTTCGATGAACACCCTGCCAAGCACTTAAATGTGAATTGCAGAGTAATCATGTAGATATAGATGTGGATATAGACTGTTGCAAATCATCTATGCCAGAAAAAAAACGCTTCTCCTAGTTGTGGCTGCAGTGAGGTGGGAATTCTCCATGTCGGGCCAGATGTTAGTTTGCAGCGTTGAAGGCTGCTAGACGCTCCACTTGAGTCACGTGACAGGGTCGCCACAGGTTCCTAACCGCCGCCACAGGCTCGGAGGTTGGCCGCTGGATGGACGCCGCTGCCGGCAGCGGGGCTATTTTTAGCCGTGCTCTGAAGCATCGACCCGCTTACACACTTTAGTCAAGCGCCGCGACGTTCCAAGTATAGCGACGCTCCACGCAGGCCGGACCGCGCCCCCTGTTCAAACATGTGAGCGAGGCCGGGCGAAATACGACCAGCGCGCCAGGGTCGGCCTACCTGTCGCCGAACAGTCAGGAGTGCTTCCCTAACGACGCAGAAGACACTCAAGCAACTTGACACAGCAGTCTCATAAACTACTGAGGTGGCACAGTTGAACTGCTGACTTTATTCTGCGTGACGGAGAGACAGAAGAAATTATTGTCGCAAATCAGCAGTGAGGCTTCATGTTTTCATGGAACTATCCCTGCATGTACTTGATGTGAAGCATTGAAATTCATTACATTTTATGCATTTATATTTGTCAGTCACTGACGGTAAAAAAATTAACGTAGAGTCATGAAATGAATGAAATACACTACTGGCCATTAAAATTGCTACACCACGAAGATGGCGTGCTACAGACGCGAAATTTAACCGACAGGGAGAAGATGCTGTGATATGCAAATGGTTAGCTTTTCGGAGCATTCACACAAGGTTCGCGCCGGTGGTGACACCTACAACGTGCTGGCATGAGGAAAGTTTCCCACCGAATTCTCATACACAAACACCAGTTGACCGGCGTTGCCTGGTGAAACGTTGTTGTGATGCCTAGTATAAGAAGGAGAAATGCCTACCATCACGTTCCCGACTTTGATAAAAGTCGGATTCTAGCCTATCGCGATTACGGGTTATCGTATCGCGACATTGCTGCTCGCGTTGGTCGAGATCCAATGGCTGTTACCAGAATATGGAATCGGTGCGTTCAGGAGGGTAATACGGAACGCCGAGTTTGATCCCAACGGCCTCGTATCACTAGCAGTCGAGATGACAGGCACCTTATCCGCATGGCTGTAACGGATCGTGCAGCCACGTCTCGATCCCTGAGTCCCCAGATGGGGACGTTTGCAAGATAACAACCATCTGCACGAACAGTTCGACGATGTTTGCAGCAGCATGGACTATCAGCACGGAGACCATGGCTGCGGTTACACTTCACGCTGCATCACCACAGGAGCGCCTGCGATGGTGTACTCAACGACGAACCTGGGTGTACGAATGGCAAAACGTCAATTTTTCGGATGAATCCAGGTTCTGCTTACAGCATCATGATGGTCGCATCCGTGTTTGGCGACATCGCGGTGAACGCACATTGGAAGAGTGTATTCGTCAACGCCATACTGGCGGTCACCTCTTGTTCGCATTGACGGCACTTTGAACAGTGGACGTTCCATTTCAGACGTGTTACGACCCGTGGCTCTATCCTTCGTTCGATCCCTGCGAAACCCTACATTTCAGCAGGATAATGCACGACCGCATGTTGCAGGTCCTGTACGGGCCTTTCTGGATACAGAAAATGTTCGACTGCTGCCCTGGCCAGCACATTCTCCAGATCTCTCACCAATTGAAAACGTCTGGTCAATAGTGGCCAAGCAACTGTACACGCCATCCAAGCTCCGTTTGACTCAATGCCCAGGCGTATCAAGGCCGTTATTACGGCCAGGGGTGGTTGTTCTGGGTACTGATTTCTCAGGATCTATGGATCCAAACTGCGTGAAAGTGTAATCACAAGTCAGTTCTAGTATAATATATTTTTCCAATGAATACCCGTTTATCATCTGTATTTCTTCCTGGTGTAGCAATTTTAATGGCCAGTAGTGTACTTTCATCTAGGTAACATATTTAAGTGCTATAGCACGACCACAGGTTAATGTAAGCGCGAGATAAAACCACTACAAATGTAAAATGCTGGTATATTAATAACCGGTGTATCCGCTAGACTGTAGAATGCAAGTATCTAAACGTGCATGTATTGTGTTGTACAAGTGTCGGACGTCACTTTGTAGGATGGAGTTCCATGCCTGTTGCATGTATTCGGTCAGTATAGGAACGCTTAATGCTGTTTATGGATGATGCTGGCGTCGTCGTCCAGTGATGTTCCACATGAGCTCGTCTGGAGACAGACAGGAAAGGCCATTGGACCTGATGGAATACGAGTTCGATTTTACACAGAGTATGCGAAGGAACGTGCCTCGCTTTTTGCAGCGGTGTATCATAGGTCTCTAGAAGGGCGTAGCGCTCCAAATGATTGGAAAAGGGCACAGATCATCTCCGCTTTCAAGAAGGGATGTCGAACTATAGACCTATATCTGTAACGTCGATCAGTAGTAGAATTTTGGAATACCTATTATGTTCGAGTATAATGACTTTTCTGGAGACTAGAAATGTACTCTGTAGGAATCACCATGGGTTTCGAAAAAGACGACCGTGTGAAACCCAGCTCGAGCTATTCGTCTACGAGACTCAGAGGGCCATGGACACGGGTTCCCAGGTAGATGCCATGTTACTTGACTTCCGCAAGGCGTTTGATACAGTTCCCCACAGTCGTTTAATGAACAAAGTAAGAGCATAACGACTATCAGACCTATTGTGTGATTAGATTGACCCTAGATAACCGAACGCAGCATGTCATTCTTAATGGAGAGAAGTCTTCCGAAGTAAGAGTGATTACAGGTGTGCCGCAGGGGAGTGTCGTAGGTCCGTTGCTATTCACAATGTATATAAAGGACCTTGTGGATAACATCGGAAGTTCACTGAGGCTTTTTGCGGATGATGCTGTAGTACATCGACAGGTTGTAATAATGGAAAATTGTACTGAAATGCAGGAGGATCTGCAACGAATTGACGCATGGTGCAGGGAATGGCAATTGAATCTGAATGTAGACAACGTGAATACATAGAAAGAAAGAAAGATCTTTTATCATTTAGTTACAATACAGCAGGCCAGCAACTGGAAGTAGTTAATTTCATAAATTATCACGTATTAGGCAGTAGGAGTGATTTAAAACAGAATTACCATATAAAATTAACTATGGGTAAAGCAGATGCCAGACTGAGATTCATTGGAAGAATCCTAAGGAAATGCAGTCCGAAAACAAAGGAAGTAGGTTACAGTACACTTGTTCGCTCACTGCTTGAATACTGGTCACCAGTGTGGGATCCGTAGCAGATAGGGTTGATAGAAGAGATAGAGAAGATTCAACGGAGAGCAGCGCGCTTCGTTACAGGATCATTTAGTAATCGCGAAAGCATTACGGAGATGATAGATAAACTCCACTGGAAGACTCTGCAGGAGAGACGCTCAGTAGCTCTGTAAGGGGCTTTTGTTGAAGTTTCGAGAACATACCTTAACCGAGGAGTCAAGCCGTATATTGCTCCCTCCTACGTATATCTCGTGAAGAGACCATGAGGACAAAATCAGAGAGATTAGAACCCACACAAAGGCATACCGACAATCTTTCTTTCTTCTAACAGTACGAGATTGGAATAGAAGGGAGAACCGATAGAGGTACCCTCCGCTACACACCGTCAGGTGGCTTGCGGAGTATGGATGTGGATGTAGATGTAGATCTGGTGATCGAGCAGACCAAGGCAACATGTCAACATTCTATAAAGTATGTTGAATTACAACGACGGTATGTGGGCTAACGTTATCCTGTTGCAAATTAACCCCTCGAATGCTTTGCACGATTGGCTGCACGACAGGTCGAATCACCAGATTAACATGCAAATTTGTGGTCATGGTGCGTGAGATAACCACGAGAGCGCTCCTGCTGTCATACCATAACGGAGATGAGACCATAACTCCGGGTGTAGTTCCAGAGTCTCCAGCGCGCAGACAGGCAGATTGCAGGATCTCACCTGGCCTACTTCTAACGGACACACGGCCATCACTGACACCGAGGCAGAACCAACTTTCATCAGAAAACACCACGAACCTCTAACCCGCTCTCAAATGAACTCTCGTTCGACACCACTGAAGTCGCAAATGGCGGTGGCTTTGAGTCAGTGAAATGTATGCTACCTGGCGTCTGGCTCGGAGCCGTCTTTGATGTAATCGATTTGTAACAGTTCTTTCTGTCACTGTCATCCTTAAGCCGAACACGATGCTTCTCCCTCTCGGTAGTGCCACGTGGACGTCGGAGCCCGGTCTTCTTGCGTCTGTACATTCTCGTGATCACCGCTGCCAGTAGTCATGCCAAGTCCTTTTTTAGTACCGCAGAAGGAACATCCAGCTGGTCGTAGCGCTATTACACGAACTCTTTGAGACTCAGTGACGTGTTGATAATGGCGTCAACTCACCATGTCCAGTCTGGAAGGTAACTGCCGCTCACAACCATTGCAAAGTGTATTTAAATCAAACTTTTTTGCGATTGGCGCGAAATTTGAATAGACGCCATCTTTCACTTTATGTCGAACAACTTCTTCTTGGTGTTGCGTTTTTTTCCGTCAGTGTAGTTGCCTGGCTTAATACAGCACCTACAGTAAATAAATATAAATGCCGTGTGACTAGGGCCTCCCGCCGGGCAGACCGTTCGCCGGGTGCAAATCTTTCGATTTGACGCCACTTCGGCGACTTGCGCTTCGATGTGGATGAAATGACGATGATTAGGACAAAGCAACACCCAGTCCCTGAGCGGAGAAAATCTCCGATCCAGCCGGGAATCGAACCCGGGTCCTTAGGATTGACATTGTGTCGCACTGACCACTCATGTACCGGGGGCGGACAGCACCTACAGTTGTAATTAGGGAACACTCTGTTTTTAGACAGAAGATGCGCAAGGAGAAATTACGAAATCAATAACATACATTAGGTTTCACCACGGAACTTTGCAAGTACGACGACTGGCAATGAGTACTGTACCTAAATCTCAGTTATTACTTGAAGAAATGTAGTTTCCTTGTGATGAGTGATGGTGAGTAAATAAGCTGTTCTCTGTACAACAGTAATTATGGAACATGTGTACAATGCAAGAAATGTAATAATTTTTAACATGGTTTACGTTTACCGATGGAAAAGAGATTTTTCATTTCCTGTTTCGCTCTTCTGGAAGCCAAAATTGTTTTTTCTGAAGTAGTCTGTTTTCTTTCTCAGGACTCAAGATAAGACCACACTAAATTTCATCGAAATTGGTTCAGCGATTTAATGGTGCAAAACGTAATAAAGTTATTTTCGTATTTATAATAGTAGTATGGATAACGTCAGAAAATTTGTGTTTTTTTAAAATAATGATACAAGGATTTACCATTGAGTTACATATGGGATAGGAGACCACTTTCGCCATATTTAGAACAAGCTTAAATTTCTGACCGACAGAGGTAGTCAGCAGTTCCAGAACTTAACTGACGTTTTAGTGAAACAATGTGCATACCCAGGACCACAACCTTGGTTTAGGTTTTTTGTGATTTCTCTAAGTCGACCATTGTGAGTGCTGGGTGGTTCCTTTCAAATGTTCTGGCCAATTTCCTACTCCCTCTTAAGCTTGTTTCCTCTGTTGACGTCATTGACGGGACGCTTCCACGCAGAAAGTAGAAATAAGGCTCCTACAGTCTTTACTTTCACTGTGTAGGAAGGACGATATGGAAAATATTAATTCACCATGAAGATAAATATACTTCGAGAACCAAAATATTTTACATGTGGAGAAACTATGGTACAGAAAATGATGATTTATTAAAGACAAAAGCCCGAAAGCTTGTACTAAAGGAGATAAAATCTGATTGATAAAATGTTTTTCTCAGTCAGCGAAAGAAATACTGTGATGAACACTCATGTTCAGAAAAAAAAGAAAAAAAAACAGAACGTCTTGAACAACTAGAGATAGGACGTTCATGCTCACAAGTCATGTACATTAGTATGAGGGTGATACCAAAAGTAATGTCTCCAATTTTTTTTTATAAGTACAGAACTCTGTTTGTGTGGCAGTTGCTCACACTGTCATGAAGAGTGCTTCACGAGCTGTGTGTGAACATGCGCCCGCCGCGCTGAGTCGCCCAGTCTTGGCTTGGCAGCCGTTGAGAATGGAACTCCCGTTGGATGTTACAGCCAAGTGCGAATTGCGCGCAGTTATTCGGTTTTTGAACCCAAAGGGCACTGCGCCGATTGAAATCCATCGCCAATTGACGGAAGTGTATGGCGAGTCGTGAATGGATGTCAAAGATGTTCATAAGTGGTGTAGAGAGTTTGCAGCTGATCGGACCGAAATTCACAACGACCAAAGAAGCGGGAGACCGTCAGTTTCTGAGGAGACAGTGTTGAAGGTTGAGCAAAGCATGCGTGTAGATCGGCGGATCACCCTGGATCATCTCTGCACGTTGGTTCCTGAGGTTTCCCGAAGCACCGTTCACAGAATTTTAATGGAAACATTGAATTACCAAAAGGTATGCGCAAGGTGGATGCCACGCACGCTGACTGAGGACCACATGCGGCAACGAGTTGATGCTTCCCGTGCATTTCTTCCATTTCTTCACCGCCTTGCAGCCGAACAGGATAATTTCTGGACTCAATTGTCACGGGTGACGAAACCTAGGCATACCACTTTGCACCTGAGACCAAGCAACAATCACGCAAGTGGGGCATCCTTCTTCGTCAAAGCCGCGGAAATTCAAACAAACACAGTCTGCCGGTAAAGTCATGAAACCGTTTTTTGGGATCGGAAACGGGCATTGTTGGTCGACTGGGCCCACTGGGACCACAATTAACGCCGACAGGTACTGTGAGACTCTGAAAAAACTCAACCGGGCAATTCAGAACCGGAGAAGAGGAATGTTGAGCAAGGGCATACACATTCTCCTTGACAACGTTCGCCCACACATCGCCCTGCAAACCGTTGCTCTCCTGCAACAGTTTGAGTGGATCGTAATCACCCACCCACCCTATAGTCCTGACTTGGCGCCCAGTGACTACCATCTGTTCCATAGGTCAAAAGAACATTTGGCCGGAAAGCGATTCAGCTCCGACGACGAGGTGAAAGAAGAGGTTCATAACTTTCTGAACAGCATGTCGGAGAGCTGGTATGACATGGGAATGCAAAAACTGCCACAGCGTCTACAAAAATGCATCGACAGAAATGGTGATTATGTCGAAATATAGCCAAATGTTCAAGCTGTAAACTGATATAAACCATGTCAACCATTGTATAAATAAACAGGTCTATGTAGTTATACGAAAACAGGAGACCTTACTTTTGGGATTACCCTCGTATGTTCAGTCATTTCGGTTCAGCATGTGTTCTTTTCCCTAGTGAACACAGGGTTCGCCATGGGGCCTGACAACGTCTTCCACGAGTGATGGGATCGAAGCGTAAAAAGCGCAAATGGGGTCGTGTGGTATAGCCATCCATGCTGAATTCATCCGGTTCCAAAGTTCATCTGTGGTGGTTGACATTGGGTCACTGCACTGTACTCGTCATTTCACCATATTCCACACATTTTCGGTTAGTGACAAGTCTGGTGATCTTGCGGGCCAGGACAAAACGCAGACATCCTGTGACACCAAGAAGGCATGTGTTCGTGCAGGAATGTGTGGTCGTACGTTGAAAAATGGGTCTTTCTCAGAAGGGGTATGGCTCCGGATTGCAGAATGTCATTCACTTAGGTCACACTGGTCGCAGTGATTTGGATATGCACCAACTGTGATTCGCGGTTGTGCTCAATAGCATCCTACACCATAAGGCCACGAATTGGATCTGTATACCAGGTGCGAATGCAGTCAATGAGATACCGTTCCCTTATCGATGGCGAACCAATATGCGGCCACCATTTTTTAACAAACAGAACCTGGATTCGTCCAAAAACACTAACTGATGCCATTCCTGTCCTCAGTGGCGTCGTTACATGCACCATTGATATGCATGTTCCTGCACATTCGTCAAACGTCGGTGGAGAAGTGGACGACGTGCACGTAATCCTTGCCGTAATAAACGGCGACAGACTGTCAGCTCTGATAGTTTATGATGTGTTACAGTGTTCCATTGTTGTGCCATAGTCCAAGGGGACGCAGATCTATCCTGCAATGCCATTAGGATGATTTGTCTATCTTTTCAAAAAATGGTTCAAATGGCTCTGAGCACTATGGGACTCAACTGCTGAGGTCATTAGTCCCCTAGAACTTAGAACTAGTTAAACCTAACCAACCTAAGTACATCACAAACATCCATGCCCGAGGCAGGATTCGAACCTGCGACCGTAGCGGTCTTGCGGTTCCAGACTGCAGCGCCTTTAACCGCACGGCCACTTCGGCCGGCGGTCTATCTTTTCGAGGGGTGGTCTTGGTGATGAGATCTGACCCCTCACGTCGTGTTCTACGGCTTTCGGCGAACCACTTTGCACACACCCGTTGCACTGCCGAACCACTTGGTCCCACACGAGCAGGAAGTTCCCGGATGGATGCATCACATCTCTCATGCCGCTAATGTACCCTCTTTTAAATTCACTGATTTGACAGCACGGTTCGCGCACAAGTCTGCGAGGCATCCTGCACGTCTATTCAAGCCACACTGATCCACTATCTTTGGTTTTGTAACGACAAAGAGTGCCGCAGGCACATTTTATCTGTAGGTGCTGTTGCGCCGCAATGTCGATGCTGACCCGCAGGCCGACATGGTTCAAATGCTAATCATTTCTGCGGAATATACTAATGTACCTGTCCTGTGAATGTGAACGTCGTCGTGAACGTAGTCGTTCAAGGTGTTCTGTTTCTTCTGAACATAGTTTAATAAGAGGACACAGTCACTGAAGAAATCTTTTTTCAAGAAGTAAGACGTGAAACAGTAAAAAGTGCATAGAACCCTATAAATGTAGCACCAGGAAAATTACCAAAATTGACATTAGGGGAACAATGGCAAAGTATTGTATAAACGAAGAGGGTTTTCCTCAGAAATATCTCTTTCTGTCCAAGGAAAGTGTTAATTAAAATAAGTAATACGAATTTCGGTACCTAGCTGTTATTTTTACGTTTCAGAACAACATAAGAAACTGTTTAATAAGTATAAGACAGCTACCATACGAATCAAGAAATCAGTTGAAAACATGAAACAGAAACAGAATGGTAGCAGCCTTGTCGTTTTATATATCTCTATCCAAAATATATATTTCTAAAAAAAATATAAATTAAAAAAAAAACATAAGTGAACGGATTAATTGTATCTCTATAATTAATTTAAATAATAAAATTTTAAAAATAAAAATAATTATTTAAATAATTAATCTAATCTGATATTACTTGCGCCTCTTGCCATTTTTCCCCTATTTACAGGGTGAACATTAATAAAACCAACAAACTGCAGGGGTGAATCCCTGACTGGAAATGGAGGGAAAAAGGTCCTATGAACATGTGTCCGGAAATCCGTCGTTACCGCTGTAGACGGCGCTGACGAGTAACGGCTCCTCTGACGATGTTCCGTGCCTTCCTTGTGTGTTGACGCAGCGTGCTGTAAGCAGCAGAAAGGTCCGCTATTGATGTCGGTAACAGGCCGATATGGTGTTCGTGGTGCCAAGCAGATGGAAACGGTCGAGAGGCAGCACGGTTATTACAAAACAAGTTCAAATGGCTCTGAGCACTATGGGACTTAACATCTATGGTCATCAGTCCCCTAGAACTTAGAACTACTTAAACCTAACTAACCTAAGGACAGCACACAACACCCAGCCATCACGAGGCAGAGAAAATCCCTGACCCCGCCGAGAATCGAACCCGGGAACCCGGGCGTGGGAAGCGAGAACGCTACCGCACGACCACGAGATGCGGCGGGTCCTCCGCTAGGACCTTGCCTAGTACGGCGGTGCGGGTCTCCCGCATCGTCCCCTACGCTCTGTCGAGGAGTGTGGGACTTCATCATGATCGTCATCCCTATCATTTGCAGTGACATGGAAGCTACTTTGAACATCTGTGCTGACGTGGATGCGATTTGTTGTTGCATGCACATTGGGGCTGTTGATAATATATCGATATATAAATATATAGTAAATTTTTCCAAGAATATGTCGACATAGATCAGCAACATTTTTTCACCGATATATCGTTATTGAAGGGGCAATATCGAATCCCCATATTTTTACTTTATATTACATTTTTTTCAACTATCGGTAATTATTTGAATTTGTTCTTTCGAAATTAGAGTATAACATAATTGTACTTTCGCTTTGTAAAGGAGTCTTACTAGTTTTAGGGCTTTCATCACATACAGTTCTCGCGTGATTTATGATAATGTAAAATATTTTTCTCTTTCTTTTTATATGAATGTCGTTATTACGTGGTGGGCTTTTCTCAAAATTAATTGCTAATTTGGTTTTTAGTTTAATTTTGATTTTTGCTTTGATTTGAATTAAATTGCGTTCTGTAGAACGGTTTGTTCAATGAAAGTTAATCCTTAGCAAAATCATTAATCACGTTAATAGTTGTAACACACATTGATCCTGTAACACGTTAAATATAAGTTGAAAAATGAAATAAACTTTTTTAGGTTCTTGCCTCGGCTAAACGTTTCTGCTCGAACATGAGATCTCTGGTTATTATTTGCATTTGCCCACACACGCGCGAGAGAATAATTTATTGCCATTTTTTTTAATGCATTGTAGTCTGAGCCGTGGCTCTGGATTTCGGCTGTTAAACTGAAAAGAAAAATCTTAAAGCTATGTCTTCCGATGCAGCGCCCGCTGGCTGTGGAAAATATGTGTATTATAATTGAAGCGGGTGAATAATTCGATTGCGCTAGTTTCATAAATTAAAATTGCCACGTAATGGCGTCTGTGGCTGCAACGGCCGCTGCAATTGTTGAGCTGAAGATAATTTGAATTACTGATATTCAAAGGAAGCGGACATGAGATAGGGCTCACCTCTTACAGTTAAAAGTGAATAATAGCATGGAACTAATATTTTATCTGATTACAAGTACGATAATGCTTACATTCAACAGCACTCGTCAACATGTCCGACTAGTCGCATCGAAGACAAGAGAGAGAGTGGTAACGGATCTTCGACCATAGATACTAGTAGACTGGCCTTGTTGTGCAGAAGCTATGGGGCTAGTGTGGCTCCAACATAAACCACGTGACTGTTGGCAAAACGTGGCGGGATTTCAAATCAGCGGTCTGCCATCCTATGTTTGTATCTGATTTTCCCCACATTTCTCAACTGACTGCCAAACGCTTCCAACAAAAACTACTTTTTTATTTGTGAAAAATTATGCCAGAACTACATTTGACCTGGATTTGTTCAAACTACCATTTATAAAACTAACAAATACATCGAACGCCACTCTGGTGGGCAGCGGGACGAAATTACTATAAACTGTCAATTATAGTAAAATGTCGTTAAAATTCTTTTAAACAGTAAGAATGGGCTCGTGTCAAAACTTTAAACATTGTATTCGCCACGTTTCGAGCTCTAGTGACTTATAAAAGAAAATGTGCTATGGGAATTATGTCAGCTACAGGTGTCAAAGTTGTTTACTTTAGGAGCAGGTCCATTTTAGAGTATCAATTTTAGGTGCACTTCAAAGGTTCAGTTCCCACTATTTTTACAAAAGTTTAAACTATCGGTTTAAAAAAAAATGATATTTTAGATGATAGGTGAGACTTTGCAGTTTCAGAAAATAATTTTGGAGCTAGGTTTAAAAATAACAGACACTGTAAATACAAATTATAGATATCCATTGTAAATAATAACTAACCCACCAAAACACTTCTCCGCGAAGTGCTTCGAGCAAAGGCGCGTATGTGCAAATGGCTTAAAGTTTTTCCGTTTCAGGGCCTGTATCCAAAGCTGCCTTCGGTTTTCATCCTTACGGAACCTATGAGTAGGAACGAGAAACGACTATACTTACTTCTGTAACCGAATTATCACAGATACACACTCGCATTCGGGAGGACGACGGTTCAATCCCGCGTCCGGCCATCCTGATTTAGGTTTTCCGTGATTTCCCTAAATCGCTCCAGGCAAATGCCGGGATGGTTCCTCTGAAAGGGCACGGCCGACTTCCTTCCCTGTCCTTCCCTAATCCGATGAGACCGATGACCTCGCTGTTTGGTCTCTTTCCCCAAAACAACCAACCAACCATCACAGATACTTTCCAAAATGTAATATGAGTCTGACTTTCAACACTTTAATTTACGTGATACTCTATTTCAAGTGTAAAAAACATAGAAAAGTCACTTCAGCAGATTTCAGTAAACGCATCTGCACTATCATAGAAACACTTACACGTGAAATGTAATGCCATTTCCCCGACAAAACGCTGAGTACAGCCATAAGCGCAACACTAAACAACCATGTTTTGCCAACATTCACGTGACTTCAGCCCAGAGATGCTGGAGCCACGAAAATGACGTCAGGGCCAGTCTATTATATTTATGGTCGAAGTAACGGACAAAAGATGACAATAGATGGTTCCTTTTTCATCTACGTGGTCCATTATCGTCAGAGTGCGTCTTTTTCATTCTTTGCAGTCGAAAATGACGCACAGAATTTTATATGATAATAATAATAATACACATGAGAGAAAATTACATATCGCCTGAGTGGTTATTGTTCACGTATAATTCAACATTAAATGTTTTTTTTTTTCAAATACCACTTTCAAGTTTTTGTAATATTTCTGGGGACGGTACACAGTCTTTCTTTTTGACTGTGTGAAGCCAAGTATAGGTGGAACAAAGAAGGTAATTTTTGTGGCGGCGTTCGTAGCGACAAGCAATTCGCTGTAGAAACGGCTTACGAAGTCACCGCCACACTTTTAATAGCGGGCCGACCGGTCCGCTGGAACAGTGAACAGAAAGATGAAAACCCAAACACTCTGATTAAACAAAAGTCGGTACTTATCTTTATTAACGAAGATACAGAAACACAGTTGTGAACTCCGTGTCTACAGAAATCTGTCTAGTTCGAGTCGGAGCGGCTAGGTCAGCGTCGGCTGACGACAACAACAACTCTGCTGCGATGAACACACAACTGACTAGCAAGTACACAATTCGGTGGCGAGTATACAACTGAGCGGCGGATACAGAACTGTCCTAGCGCTCGCGACTCCAGCGCTTAAGAAGCCAGAAGCCAGCGGTGGCGCGCGCAGACTTGCGGCGATTTCCTGTCTCGCTGGCACTGCTTATGCGGACGGCGTCCGGACTTTGATGCTGCCAACCTTTTTGGCAGCGGGCTCGGGTGGCATTACTGGCTAGGATATAACAGTAATATCGCACAGGAGGGGGGGGGGAGGGAGAAATAGCGTGGTTTTTCTTTACATCGACGTTCTTCAAAATAATGAACATCATGAACAAAAAAAATCTGAATGACATGATTAGTCTTTGCAATGAACGGAGACGTATGACTGGAAATGCTGAAGTTATCGGCGCTCGGCGCTACCAACATAAACGGCAACGTTTAACTTCACAATGTAAATTTGACCCTACAACTGCTAGTTCGCTGGCATTTCCAGTAATGAAAAAACAGGGAAGTCGACATGACGTGTTCGGACAAATCCGATATGTGACTAAACCGAACGGTACGCATCCGACTCCTTTTATTGTGCCACGTACATGAAGTTACCACTGTTAGCAAAGTGGCTATCGCCAAGCGTCAACGTGCATCGTTTTCCTCTCAATTCATGCTCTAAGAGAGATAAGAAGAGTGCTTGCTTGTTGATGCACAGAATATCTAACAATAAATCAATACTTCAAAACATAGGAGACGTGTGAGGGCAAATGCTGACGTAATGGGCGCTACCAACAGAAACGGCAACGCTTAACTTCACCATGTAAATTTAACTTGTACCGCTGATATTTTTATAGAGCGGTGCGACGGTATTTCTTACGTCGATATATAGAAATATCTTTGCTTTTTTCGGTATGTCGAGGGCTGACAGTGTTACTTTTTAAATATCGATATTTCGGATCTCTCTGATATCTTTTAAAAATACAAGGTGTTTCAAAAATGATCGGTATATTTGAAACGGCAATAAAAACTAAACGAGCAGCGATAGAAATACACCGTTTGTTGCAATATGCTTGGGACAACAGTACATTTTCAGGCAGACAAACTTTCGAAATTACAGCAGTTACAATTTTCAACAACAGATGGCGCTGTGGTCTGGGAAACTCTATAGTACGGTATTTTCCACATATCCACCATGCGTAGCAATGATATGGCGTAGTCTCTGAATGAAATTACCCGAAACCTTTGACAACGTGTATGGCGGAATGGCTTCACATGCAGATGAGATGTACTGCTTCAGCTGTTCAATTGTTTCTGGATTCTGGCGGTACACCTGGTCTTTCAAGTGTCCCCACAGAAAGAAGTCACAGGGGTTCATGTCTGGCGAATAGGGAGGCCAATCCACGCCGACTCCTGTATGTTTCGGATAGCCCAAAGCAATCACACGATCATCGAAATATTCATTCAGGAAATTAAAGACGTCGGCCGTGCGATGTGGCCGGGCACCATCTTGCATAAACCACGAGGTGTTCGCAGTGTCGTCTAAGGCAGTTTGTACTGCCACAAATTCACGAAGAATGTCCAGATAGCGTGATGCAGTAATCGTTTCGGATCTGAAAAATGGGCCAATGATTCCTTTGGAAGAAATGGCGGCCCAGACCAGTACTTTCTGAGGATGCAGGGACGTTGGGACTGCAACATGGGGCTTTTCGGTTCCCCATATGCGCCAGTTCTGTTTATTGACGAAGCCGTCCAGGTAAAAATAAGCTTCGTCAGTAAACCAAATGCTGCCCACATGCATATCGCCGTCATCAATCCTGTGCACTATATCGTTAGCGAATGTCTCTCGTGCAGCAATGGTAGCGGCGCTGAGGGGTTGCCGCGTTTGAATTTTGTATGGATAGAGGTGTAAACTCTGGCGCATGAGACGATACGTGGACGTTGGCGTCATTTGGACCGCAGCTGCAACACGGCGAACGGAAACCCGAGGCCGCTGTTGGATCACCTGCTGCACTAGCTGCGCGTTGCCCTCTGTGGTTGCCGTATGCGGTCGCCCTACCTTTCCAGCACGTTCATCCGTCCCGTTCCCAGTCCGTTGAAATTTTTCAAACAGATCCTTTATTGTATCGCTTTTCGGTCCTTTGGTTACATTAAACCTCCGTTGAAAACTTCGTCTTGTTGCAACAACACTGTGTTCTGGGCGCTGGAATTCCAATACCAGATAAATCCTCTGTTCTAAGGAATAAACCATGTTGTCTACAGCACACTTGCACGTTTTGAACAGCACACGCTTACAGCAGAAAGACGACGTACAGAATGGCGCACCCACAGACTGCGTTGTCTTCTATATCTTTCACATCACTTGCAGCGCCATCTGTTGTTGAAAATTGTAACTACTGTAATTTCGAAAGTTTGTCCGCCTGAAAATGTACTGTTGTCCCAAGCATATTGCAACAAACGGTGTATTTCTATCGCTGCTCGTTTAGTTTTTATTGCCGTTTCAAATATACCGGACATTTTTGAAACACCCTGTATAAACAGTCTTAACGCACATCGTCGATTTCCGGACACATAGTCATAGGACTTTTTTTCATTTGTGGCATGGAATCCGTCCCTACAGCTTGTCTGTTGTATTAATGTTCATCCCGCACATCTATACACACACACGGCGATTTTTTTCCACCATGCACAAACACTACGGATTGATCGATGAGACGATACGGAAGAAAAAACGTGTAATCAACTTGTCTATGGAAACGCATGTTTTCCGAGCTAGAGACCATTCATTTAATGTTACTGCGCTGTGCCATGCAGCCACAGTTTCAGTATGCATGGTTTCCTGCTAGAGCGTGGTACTATTTCACATGCCTCATGCCATAGCGCCCTCTCCTGTCATAGCAATTGGTAATGTAGTGTACGATACACTTCTCTTGCTGACTGACCTTGTAGTGGATGTGATACAGCGTTGTACACAGTGGTTCTGTATTCGAATTCAGAGCTTGCCGACATGGTGTTTACTTACGGGAAGGCAAATGGCAACCGGCGGCGGGCAGTAAGGCGTGTCATTCATGATTCGAAGAGTTATGTGGCTGCTATATGATAGTGTTCCAGCCCACTTCGTTGTTCACGTCCGAACGTCAATCGTGTGTTCCCTGGTCGATGGATCGGATGGGGGCGGTCCAGTTGCATAGCCTGCTTGTTCACTGGATCTCAACCCATACGCTTTCTGTTATGGGACCACCTCAAAAATTTCATGTATGCAGAGCCCATTCCAGATGTGAGGACACTGGAGCAGCTTATTCACGCTGCCTTTGCCGCTGTTCGGATGCAGCCTGACCGATGTCAACGTATGAGACAGAACATGCTAAGGCGCGTACACGCATGCGTTGAAGCACATGGAAACCATTTTCCACACATACCGTAACTGTGACTGCATTGTACAGCGCGTCTTAGACTGCAGTCTATGTAAAAATTTATGATTGAATAAATGGTCTCTAGCATGGAAACCACACATTTCCGGATATAAATTCATTAATGGTTATTCATTTTCTTTTCTTGTTTCCCTCTTCTCTTTCTCTTCCTAAAACCTTAGGCTATGCTCCTGTTTCCTTTGTTCTGTCCATATTTTGCCCGTTTTCTTCCTTTCTTTTACTTCAGGTTTCGTGTACATAATTTTGTTTCTGAATCTGTCTGTTCCATGTATCATTTCAATCCTTGCTTGTTTCAGGTCTTCTTCTATTTCTTGACACCAGTTGGTTTTTCTTGATTGTTCACTAAATCAAAAATCCTCTTTGTGAGTCTATTGTTGTTCAGTCTATGTATGTGGCCACAGATGTTAGTCGGGGTTTCGTGATCATGTCCGTGTGCTCATATAATTCTTTCGTTGGTCTCTTCATCCTTATTCCATCTCTGTGTACTGCTCCAAAGATTTTTGCGAGGATTTTCCGCTCTACTTTTGGTGTCTCTGTGATGCCTGCTGCTCCGATTGTGGTAGTGTCTGATGCGTAGAGTGCTTTTGGTAGTGCAACTGTATTGTAGTGCCTGAGTTTAGTCTGTCTTGAAATATTTCCTTTATTGTACAACGTACATGGCAGTTTGTACACTTCCTGAGTTTGTCTATTCTTTGTATGTTGGATGTCTTGTTTGGTCCTCCTGTTTGTATATGTTTCGCAAGATATTTGAATTTTTCCACTCTGTTAACATTTCCATATTTTGTGTACATGGCTTGGTTCTTGTTATTAGAAGGAAGGTCAGCATTGGCCGTAATTATGATGGTTTATTGACAGCAAAATCGATTTTCAATCACATAGTGATCATCTTCAGTGCTGCAGTCCACAAATTTAACCCATAGGCACTCATAGGCACTGTTATCGTTGTTGTTCTTTCTTTCCATGAATCGCGTTTTCTCGTACTATATCCCTAGACCTGTTTTCGCAGTGATTTCATGTATACATTCCAATGCCTCTTGTGTTTCTTGTTTATTGTTGCTGACTGTTGCCAGAACATCTGAAAATGCCAGGCATTTTATGATCGTCTTGTTTCCACACGTTCTTCTCAACAGAAGTCCTTTTACTTTCTCTTCCCACTGATAATTTTGTCCATGACAATGTTGAATAAAAGCTTTGAGAGACCATCTTGTCTGACCGCTGTATTTATCTCGAATGGTTTTTAGATTTCTGTCATAAAATTTGTTTTGGATGTGACGTCTGTGTCTGTTGTATGAGTTTTTCTGTCTATTTCTTGTTCTTCTAATGTGTCAAAGAGAATCTGCTTGTCTATGGAGTTGTATCCCTTGTTAAAGTCCACGAACGTCTGACCTTCAGGAACGTTCGCAGGCTCCAAATCTGTTTAATACAGGATCGTCCTTTTCTGAAGCCTGCTTGGCATTCACATATCTTCGTATGAGCTTGTGGTTCTACTCTGTTGAGTAATGAATTGGAGAGAATTTTGTAGCAGACCAGTACTAATGAGATACCTCTGTAGTTAATTAGGGTCTGTCTTGTCGCCTTTTTTGTGAAGTGGGCAACTCAACGCACATTTTCATTCCTATGGATTTTCACCTGTATTCCACACCTGTTTAAGAATTTTATGGATTTCCTTTGTGATGGTTTGGTCTTTGAGTTTCTAGATTTTGGAGATAATGCCGTCTTCTCCTGCCGCTGTGTTGTTTTCTAGTTGTTTCATAACCTCTTCTTCCTCTGTTATTGAAGACGGCTTTTAATCTGGGTGAGTATTGTTTTTGTGAAGTGTAATTTTTCCTTAGACTTCTCGCAATTGAGGAGTTTATCAAAATAATTTTAAAGAATAGTGTAGTGTTCTATAGTATTTGTTTCCAGAGATGTGTCTGTTCTTTCGAAGCAAATATCTGTAGGCTAACAACCCTTTATATTTTCCCTGAAAATTCTGTAGAAATTTCTGGTGTCATTTCTCCTGAAGTCTTCCTCGATTTCATTTAGTCTGTTTTGTTGTATGTCCTTCTCACCCTTCTAACATCTTTCGACGATTTTTTCTGGATTTTGCGGAAACCTTGCCATGTCTCTTTTGTTCTGTTGCTGCTAATCTTCTTCCAGACCTGGATTCTACTTTTAATGTCCTGATCAAAAGTTGCTTTCCACCATGTATTTTTTCGTTTCCTAGGAGGCTTATCCCAGCGTACTGCATTATAAATTTCCTTCGTGAAATCTATACAGTTTTCCGTTGAAATTTGATTAATTTCTTCAATAATTTTGTCTTCGTTATCCTCAAGTATTCTGGGCCTTGTCTTTATGTGTGTGTGAGTGTGTGTGTTTTATCTCTGTTTCTTGGGACTGGCCTATTCTTTACTTGCAGCAAGTGATGGTCGGACACGAAGAACCCTTTGCGTGTTCCAACATTCAGAATTTCGCTTGTATTTTTATTTCTTATTACTACGTGATCTGTTTAAAATTCTCACCATATGCTTTTGTGGGTTTTCCATGTTGTGAGTTTTCGTTTTGGCTTTTGAAATTGAGTTGAAATGATCGTTAAGTTAAAATTTTGGCAGTAAAGTTCAACATTCTTGTTGGTACGTTTGTGTGTTGTGTATGGGCTTGTGATTTGCTTGTACTTCTTCTCCTTGCCTAGTTGTGCACTGAAGTCTCCTAGTACAATCTCAAAACGTCTTTCCTGTATTTTGTTATTTCTTTCACGGCTTCCCGAAAGTCTTGGACTTATTGTGGTTTCTTTCTGCTGTTGTCGTTTGTCGATGCATGTGTATTGATGATTGTGTATCTTTTGTTTCCTCCTTTGAAGGTTATTGTAGAAATTATTTCTGATATTAAATTTATATCTATGATGTTGTCTATGATTAATCTGTAAACAGCAAAACCTGTTCGAAACAATGTTGGTGTTCATCTTCTGACAGCAGGTTTTCCTATGTATATCCTGTAGTTTCGTCTGAGAAACAGGTCTCTTGTATTTCAAGGATTTTGACGCCAAATTTTTCAAGGACATTCGTCAACAATTTGATTTTGCCTACATTTACCAGCGTATTTGCACTGAACGCGCCATTACAGTGTTTGCGAAGAGATTTCAAGAAGCTCCGATTCTCCTCCTTTTCATGATGCTCCTGGTTCCCCAGAATCCGAAGTCCAAGAAAATCAAGTATATTTATTGTGACCTGCTGGGGCCTGGTGTAGTGGATACATATCTGTTGGAGATAAGCTCAAGACATATATGTAGCAGTCGCACGAACTTCATGAACTGACACTGACCCTTTAGTCCAGTAGAATTAGCATTCAAATCGGAGCCGGCCTGAGTGGCCGAGCGGTTCTAGGCGCTACAGTCTGGAACCGCGCGATCGCTACGGTCGCAGGTTCGAATCCTGCCTCGGGCATGGATGTGTGTGATGTCCTTAGGTTAGTTAGGTTTAAATAGTTCTAAGTTCTAGGGGACTGATGACCTCAGAAGTTAAGTCCCATAGTGCTCAGAGCCATTATAACCATTTTTTTCAAATCGTAAATAATTTATAAAAAAAGTTTTATTGTTTTAATCGATTCGTTTGTGTCCCAGTATGACTGTTCTAGGTTTTCCCCCTCGGTGGAGTTGTGGAAAAGTGGTGGTGGGCAAAAAAGTACCCGAAAAAGGGGTATTTTTTCGGTTTTGTGATTATATCTCGTAAATGTCTCACAATATCGAAAACATAATGGAATTCAAAATTTTAGGGCATACAATTCTGCATTGAATGAGACCATCAGCATATTGTTTGGACCACCCGTTTCCATACTAGTGCTGTTCAAACCTGGACCAAATTTACATGTTCATGAAAAATTTTCGTTTTAACCTCTGCTTTTTGGTAATATCGTTGAAACTAACCCACCTACCGATAGTGTCGTTCATAAAAAAGACATGGAGAGATACATTCTGCACTCGATGAAACCAAAAGTGAATTTATTGGACCATCCATTTGTGTACAGTTCCTCATTAAAGTAAGACCATTTCTCACCATCAATGAAGACAATTTCAAATGTAGTTCTTCAGTAATTCATATGTACACACTTTTAAATACAGAATTATAGCAACTCATTGCCTTGTACTTATTTAATGTAGTAATAGAATAAAATATTAAAATTTTGTAAAATTTGAAAAATATTATTAAAAAAGTTTTTCATATATCGAGGGTTAAGACCTGAGACCTCGTATCTGACAGATGTCTGAAAAAATCCTGGCTCAAAAAAACTTGTAAGCGAAAAAAATATATGTTATAACAAAATTATGCAAGAAAGACAATGACAACCTGAAAGTGATATATGATTATGCTCTAAATAAAAAAATCAAAACAATCAAAATTTTTTAAAAAAGTTATGTTTTTTAGCTCCCCTGTAAAATTTGTCTTTTGTGAGACACGTGGTCTCCGTTCGTAACCTTCGATATAATATAGTGATACCCATTCAACTGATATGAAGGAGGCAGGAAGAGAGAGACACTCATTGAAATTATATTTCGTAATTACAAAATTTTACATAAATGTATGAGTTGAAAAGGGTAAAAGTAGGTATGTACACAAATTTCACATACGTCGACGTTTGACTGTCATTGCACCACTGGGCTCCTCAAAGTCTGTAATTTCCCAGTCTGATGCCCCGTCACTCAGCTCCTCAAAGTCAGTAATTTTCGTCACCTCGTATATACAGTCCAGGTCTTAGTCAACATCTGGTTCGTCAGTTTCGTCTGGTTGAAGGGAGTTAGTTCATGAGTTCCCCTTGCAGTTGACACAAATTAATGCGCACTTAATACCAGCCTTCCGACACCCACAACTACCTGCACAGCCCTTGATGCATTTGCAGCAAATTGTTGAGAGAAGAGACTGTGGAGCTGGTTCTCTGGAGGTAGGAAAGGGGCTAAGACCAAACTCTGAAGCTTGCCATCCCCAGAGGAGCGGATCCATCTGGTGTCCTATCCACATTTGTAAGTAGGTCCTCAATCAATGCTGACGAGCTGCTTCCTACGTTGGTGGTAGGGATGCTAGGGTGAATCTGGATTTCACAATCGCTTTCGAAAACAGGTAGAATCGTAATTTGTCTAAAGTGTCTCCTGCCGCACCTCTATAGAGGGTTGTTAGAAATCGGTGGCCAGCTTCGACAATATCTTCAGTTTCAGTGTCGTGCTCTAAGAAAGGTTTGATATCTTCCAGATGACATACATTTTTGACCAGTGGATTGACCACCTTCTTCTTGCCCTGATCGAAGAGTGCTGAAGTTGTGCCACACCCACGTATGGCGTGGAGAAATATGAGTGACCTTCTGATGTTGTTTGCCAGTTTGAAACTGCTGGAACCAAATACTTTTGATGACGTATTTCCTCTTCCAGGTTTCAAGGAATTTCGTAGGTAGTTCAGTTCCCTTCAATGGTTAGCACACTTCAACATCTGACTTAATACTGAACGATGTGAACCCCTAAGTACAAGATCAATACTGATGATGCGGAATGCCAGTAAAAGATACAGTCTGTAAGCTACCTATTTGCCTGTCTATCTAATCTGGAAGTCCGGATGGCTGTTGATTTGGGGGAGGGGGCTAAACAGCGAGGTTATCGGGTTAGAAAAGACTGGGAAAGGAAGTCGACAGTGCCCTTCCAAATTAATCATACCGGCATTTGCCTGAAGCGATTTAGGGGAATCACGGGAAACCCAAATCAGGATGGCCAGTTGCGGGTATGAACCGTCGTCCTCCCGAATGCGAGTCCAGTGTGCTAACCACTGCCCCACCTCGCTCCGTCTGGAAGTATGCTAATTGCCCCTGTGATCCGACATGAATTACATAGACACCCTCCAAATTAATGAATTACGAATTCAATGACTACTAAATGAAGTAAGAATGAAATTTATTCGGTTTATTGCGATTAAAGTGACTCCTAAATCATCTGACAAGTAAACTGGTCATTTTAATCTCAATATAAGACTCCAGAGTGAAGCTTGGCATTACTGAAACTCTATATAAGTAACTTTACTGTTCGTAAGCATCATGTCGTGGTCGCGGCTCGATCTCACTATATCAGGCTGTAGGTAGAGGCTGAAGCGGCTGCAGATTCAATCATTGCCGGCATACCAACGACCAGTGGCTAAGTTCGTGTCACCCCAAAATCTTTGTAAGTCCCTCAGCTCATCTGCTCTCGTGGCAATGAAGTGGTGTCGTCTGGTGGGGAAGACTCGCAGTGAGGAAGACGTCTGGAAGTGAAATAATTTTGTACCAAATATTTACTAAAAGGAAAACTCATATTTCCACGTTTTGCGATCTTTACCTTACTCGAATTGGCTGGGCTACGGATATTCCGAGCGCCAATCAGTAAAAATATTACTTAGAAGACGCTAGCCCCTATATCTGACTTTTTCTTCAGGGGGTTAACAAGTAACATGCGTCCTACCATTCAGTGTTGAAAAGAGGCGTCTCATTCTCTTTGTATCTCTCTCTGTGGCCAAAAAAGGGAATCTTCTGCAGCACAGTCGAGCTGCTCTCTCTAACTTCCAGTTGATCCACATTAGCCAATCGTGGCAGGTCTTGTTGCTGTTGTGGTCTTCATTCCGTAGACTGGTTTGATGCAGCTCTCCATACAGTAAAGCTGCATGCCCTCGGGAAAAATTACGGCTGTAGTTTCCCCTTGCTTTCAGCCGTTTGCAGTACCAGCACAGCAAGGCCGTTTTGGTTAGTTTTACAAGGCCAGATCAGTCAATCATCCAGACTGTTGCCCCTGCAACTACTGAAAAAGCTGCTGCCCCTCTTCAGGAACCACACGTTTGTCTGGCCTCTCAACAGATACCCCTCCGTTGTGGTTGCACCTACGGTACGGCCATCCGTATCATTGAGGCACGCAAGCCTCGCTACCAACGGCAAGTTCCATGGTTCATGGGGGGTACACACTATCTGCAACAATAAACCAATTATAGAACAGACTATACAAATGATTTAATGGTCGATATTATTTCGAAAGTATGAGTATCCTGAAAGAGTGCGGTGATTTGATGTATTTAATTTGTTGAAATGTATTGCTGACAAAGGCAGTTCTACTGTTATGACCATGTTTTTCGAACGACGTGAACACTTCCTCTCACAAGGCACACTTGGCTAGCTTCCGCATTCCTGTCGTGGGCATTATTCTCAGTTGCTGGGGAGGGGAGGGGGGGGGAAGGGAAGCCATATATTGTGGAAATATTAATTTTCGTGAAGTCAGCATTCGACGTACTCCCATGCTTTCAAAGCTGCCCTAACTGCGGGTTCCCACTCCGTTTTCTAGATGTCATGTATCTCCTACAGTGAGTTCCAAATAAACCCAACTTCCCACGATCTGTGCACTGTAGCTCCTTCTTGATCCTTGCTAAAACAGCGTTTTTCCTTTCCCCACTTCTGAGTCGTAAAGCAGTCGCTGCTGAAGACCTTACGACACAGGGGGGATCGTATCTGTGTTGCCTGCAGTGGATCTGGCACTCAGTCGTGGCGTTATATAAGACTGTCTAGTGGACAGCTTGGCATTGACCTGCGCCCCTCCCGGCACATCCTTGTGAACTCGGTCGAGGGTGGTATTAAAATACCGAGATAAAAATGCACGTGTTTCACTGAAGTGTTGATGCATCACTTTGTGTTTCACGCTTTACCGATTGCATATTACAGGCTTTCCCCCTTTTTAATGGTTCAAATGGCTCTGAGCACTATGAGACTTAACTACTGAGGTCGTCAGTCCCCTAGAACTTAGAACTACTTAAACCTAACCTAACATAAGGACATCACACACATCCATGCCCGAGGCAGGCTTCGAACCTGCGACCGTAGCAGGCGCGCAGTTCCAGACTGTAGCGCCGGCCCTTTTGAATGTATTTTCCAAGAATTAATGGTAATTGAGGTAAAAAAACCGAACACATGACTATTACAGTTTCTCTCTGAACGAAAATTACTCAGAAAAAAGCCCCGACCGGACTCCGAAGTATTGTCAGTGGAGTTCAAGTTGGCCGTTTACAGTGGCGTGGGAGCTGTTCTGCAGGAACGACACTACCTGCGGTACTCGCGTTACACAGCCCAGCTGCAGCACTCGACACCCTACAGCGGAGTCCTCCCTGTTCCGGCAACTGGAGCCCATTTCGGACAGCGCCTGTCCCGCACGTCTGGCGCCAGCCCTGTTGCGTAATGCGACGACACCGACAGGTCGGCGCGCCCGGCGCCGGAGACGACTAACAACCCCGGTAATTGGAGTGCGCGCCAGGACGGGCCCGTGACGTCAGCGGGTGCATTTTACACGAGGTCAGCCGGGGCGGCCGCACGCCGTTGTCGGCGGCCAGCGCCTCGTCTCGGCGAGGATTCCGCGACGCGACGCACGCCGGGCCAGCACGCGCGCGCCGCGCAAATTAGCGACGCTTCCCACCCGGCGCCCCACTCATCCCCCGTCCCACCCCCGTCCCCTCCCCACACCACAACAATCTTCGGAGGCGGCGCCCTCAGAAACTCGGAAGCTCAGCCAGAGGAACTCCTCCTAATTTGCTGCCTCTCGTTACGCCACAGCCCCGGCGGGTATTTTCCGCGGCTGCGAGTTTCCTTCGGGCTTCTCTATCTCTCCCTTCCCTGCCACCCCTGCGACTAATTACAGACACCTGAGCAAAATGACATTTCACAGCACGGCGGCGCCGCGGCTGAGCTCATTCACTTACTGATTGCATTGTCATTTGCATGTTCTGTGAACTCCGGTCTCGTTGATGAATCCTTACCATGCAAATGGCGATAATAGCCAGAATCAGTACATTAAATCTCTCTGCTATAACTCTGATGGATTTTGCCAGCTCCGAGAGAATATACTTTCTTCGAGCTGTGCTCCTCGGCTGTTATACGTCGTATTATATACACTGCTGGCCACCGTAAATGCAACACCAAGAAAGACAAGAGGTAGCACAACAAAATTTATTTTGTAGATAACATGTTGACCAAGTATCAAATGATTACGTTTACAGACGTCTGTGACATGTGGTTCCTGCCAGAATCAGTAGCCAGAGTAGCCGCCATTGTTGGAGATCACCGCTGCCACACGTCTCGGCATTGAGTCAAACAGACGTTGGATGTGTTCCTGGGGTACAGCAGCCCAAGCAGCTTCCACACGTTGCCAAAGATCATCTGGTGTGGCAGCTGGGGATGTAATCTGGGTCACTCGCTGAGCAACCATGGACCACATGTTTTCTATCGGCGAAAGATCCGGAGAGCGAGCCGGCCAGGGAAGCACTTCAATCTGGTTATTGACGAAGAACCTTTGGACAATGCGTGCCACGTGTGGTCGCGCATTATCCTGTTGAAATATGGCTGTGGCCGAGCCCTGAAGGTAAGGAAGGACAACTGGCTCCAGCACCTCGGATATATAGCGCCGGCTATTTAAAGTACCGGCAATGCGTACTAGAGGCGTGCGAGAGTAATATCCAATACCGCCCCATACCATAATGCCCGGTGCAAGACCAGTGTGGCGGTGCATAATGCAGCTGTCCAGCATCCTCTCTCCACGGTGTCTCCACACTCGAATCCGACCATCGTGGTGCTGCAGACAGAAGCTTGCCTCGTCAGTAAAGACGTCATTCCATTCTGCCGTCCACATCCGTCTGTCATCACACCATTGGCGACAGCGACGTCTGTGGTTCTGCGTCAATGGTAGACGAAGCAATGGACGTCTTGCGGACAGACCACTCTGCTGGAAACGGCGTCGAATGGTACGCGCAGACACTGGATGATGCGTTACAGACGCAATGTGCTGTGCTATGGTTCGGGATGTCACTGAGCGATCCGTCACTGCCATGCGCACAATTTGCCTATCAGCACGTGCAGTGATGCACCGAGGTGAATGCGATAGACCACGTCGGTCCGTCGTACCCTCCTGCATCCAACGGTCACAATCCGCATTACAGTTGTTTGGTTTCGTCCAACACGACTAGCGATTTCTCTGTATGATAATCCACAATCTCGGTAAGCCACTATCCTTCCTCTGTCGAACTCGGATACTTGATCAAAAGATGTTCGCTGTTGTCTACGAGGCATAACTGATCGTTTTGTGAAACAACCACAAGGTAAACACACGTGCCGAACGTACACTCGTCGAAATCGCCAAGCCTTAAATGGCGCTATGAGGTGGCGCCACAGGCGCGCGTGATGTGCGTCTGCGCTGAAATTCTAATCAGTTGCATATCTCATCGCTGCAAACTCATGGTGTAAATTTCACTTGATTCGGATGCTTCCTTCAGGGTGTTGCATTTACGGTGGCCAGCAGTGTATATATAACCATCGTAAAAATGATAAAATTTTTATTTATTTAAAATTAGTTCGACAACGTGTCGTAACCTAACATGATTCAAGATTTTAATCTGGTCCATAATTTTAAAATACACTACCGGAAACGAAATCGCAACGCCCCGAAGGAGTTGTGTGACGTAAATGAAAGTTCGTAAGCGTCTTTCCACATCTGAAAGATGATGTCTATTATACTTTCTCGCCAGTCGCATAAGTAGCTAGTAGTGCCACTACGAGAACGCAAATCAGGATTACTTAAAAAACACGCTGTACCGCTCGTAAGCGTTAGAATTATGGACGTACTACATAAACCAGTTCAAAAATCTTGAATCGTGTTAGATTACCACATGCTGTCGAACTATTTACAAAGCAATAAAATGTTTTAGCAGTTTTACGATTTTTGTATATACAATATTATTCATAACTGCTGAGGAGCACAGTTTGAAGAAAACATATTCTCTTGGAGGTGACAAAATTCACCTACAGCTTGAGTTATGGTCTGAGGTGTGATTTTGCATGACAACAGGAGCACTTTAGTGGTTCTATCACGCACCCTGATTGCAAATTTGTGAGTTAATCTGGTGATTAGACCTGTTACACAGCCTTTCATTAACAGTATTCCAGGGGGTGTTTTCCAACTTAAAATACCGCTGTTGTAACCCAATATGCTCTATGCAGTGTCGTCGTGTTGAACTTGGCCTGGTCGATCACCATATCTGTCTCCCGTCGAGCACATAAACATCGTCTCAGGACAACTCTAACGTCATCCCGAAGCCGGCCAGTGTGGCCGAGCGGTTCTCGGCCCTTCAGTCTGGAACCGCACGACCGCTACAGTCGCAGGTTCGAATCCTGCCTCGGGCATGGATGTGTGTGATGTCCTTAGGTTAGTTAGATTTAAGTAGTTTTAAGTTCTAGGGGACTGATGACCTCAGCTGTTAAGTCCCTTAGTGCTCAGAGCCATTTTTGTCGTCCCCAAACAGCATTACCTCCCTGTACTGACGAACCAAGTGCAGCAGGCTTGGAATTCCGTCCAAAAAACTGTCATCTGGCACCTGTACAACACAAAGCGTGCACGTTTGCATATTTTCATTCGACATCTGACGGTAATGCCCGTTATTAATGTACCAGCAGTTCACATTTGCAATGGCTTATCTCGCGCTTATATTAATCTGTAATCTTGCAGTGCTGCTCACTTATACATGTTTCCTTATTCTACATTAATTATTTTTTGTTGTTTCGTCCTGTATGTTATGTGTCTATTCAGTGCATTCAGTGCTGTGAATTATATTATATTAATCATGGTCATGTGGGCATACAAAGTTTTAAAATTTTAAGGAAAAAATATTTTAGCAGTTTGTAGCGGTTACATACAAAAATAACCCAAGTATCCATTATTCAACTCGCTATAAAACGTTAGTTGCTTCTCATTACCTGAAACTTAACAGCCCATTTTCTTGGAATAGATTATCCATTTGACTTCATTCACAAACAAAGAACGCATGGAAAATAGTGTTGCTTGTATAAGAAGTTACAGGAAGAACAAAAAGAGAAACACACAAGATTGGGTACTTTCTGTAGACTAAAACGGCAAATGAATCTAGATGAATCTGAGAACTTCATGATTTAATTTTCAAAAAATGCGACAACACTATTTTCAGTGGTCATTTCGTTCAGTGTAGGGAATCAATCATTTTTTGATCAAAAATGAAACTGGGGAATACATTATTACCTAAGAATCACAGCTTAAGGGTAGTTGAGACTGCAAAGACGTTATGGGCAGGTCGAAAAAAACTAAGAAAGCTGTTATCGGCAATGAGTCTATCAGTATGAGGTATTGACCTAGAGTGGAATAAGGTACAGAATCAGTACGTTTGGAACTTAGCACAATCTCAGGAAAAAATGCCTCATATCGGAATCGTAGCAGAAGCAACTGTCGAAACGTACAATTTAAGAATATAGAAACATGTCAAAAGTTAAGTAGGCAGAGAAAGATCCAATCGGTTAGCATAGGAAGACCACTGAAGGAATTAACTTCACTGTAAGCCTTGACTAGAAGGAATTTTAAGTTGCCGATGCAGTTAGTTATCTTCCTACAGGAAATAGTCGAGGGAAGGAACTGGAAGGGGAGACAAAGATGGGAATACACAACAGACGATATCCCATAAAATTTTTGAAAACATTATCAGCGATCTTATATAATGTAATTAAATATATATAATTAAACAACAGTCTTGAACTGACTGCAGTTCAGCGTCGTGGGTCGGCGCAGCCTGCTCCATGGAAGTCCACCTGCCACTCTGGAGTCTGAAGATGATCCTTAAGGGTTGAAACCGGTCACTCCGATTAAAAGAAATTTGCGATCAAGACTGTTTTTTAGTTATATGTATTTAATTAGACGATATCCCTTTCTTTGGGTGAAATACGTGTGCTGAAGTAAGAGACTACTCACATTAAACGAGAAAAGGAAAGAAAAATACTCGCCTGTTTGCGTGCTATCATTTGCCAAAATCTCATTTCCATATCTCAAACTGTTTAAGAAATATGAGGAATGTTGTAGATATTTCAGTATGGCCTTATCGCTGGCGCGCTGTGATCATAAGTGAGTATATTACATCAGGTCAATTTTCTTTAGATTGGTAAAAGATAGAGACGTCCATCCAAGTCTAAATAAATATTCAATGAGTTAGCTAAATTTCACATGCAGCAACATATTATGTAATATGCAACAAACCAAAAATCATAGCGACCCCTATTTTTCATTGCAAACTTTTTCGGATTCAGCGCAGTGTCTTACTTCCATCTAAATATCACAGTAACTATGACCGTTAACGAAATCATGAGCACATAAGCATGAACATGACATATAAATCTGTAAGTAAGGCAAAAACGAAATTTTTGGAACCGAGCAGTTCCTGTAAAATCCTCTGAGAAAGTTTGCACGTCTTGCACCTCTATTCTACCATTGCCGACCGGCCGAAAAGTGACAAACACTGTCGATCTACCCTTGTCGCCGGCCGAAGTGGCCGGTGCGGTTCTAGGCGCTGCAGTCTGGAACCGCTAGGCGACTACGGTCGCAGGTTCGAATCCTGCCTCGGGCATGGATGTGTGTGATGTCCTTAGGTTAGTTAGGTTTAACTAGTTCTAAGTTCTAGGGGACTAATGACCTTAGAAGTTGAGTCCCATAGTGCTCAGAGCCATCTGAACCATTTTTCTACCCTTGTCAATAAACAAATAAACTCGCCCAGGGCTATGGACGAAAATTGGTCACTGCACGTCGGCCACCTTATGTTGAGCGGTCTCTGCCTTGTTGACAGCCTGTCTTTCCGTATAGTGACAATTCTCACGCGGTATAAGCTGGGAATAATCCTCCGAGGCATGTTGAATGGGCTGTACAGCGTCCAGAAGCAGCGTTATCGCGTTCGCGACTGGAGACGTGGCGTGCTCTGCTGAGCTGCACGAAGAGCTCAGATTTGCTTTTACCACTGTTACACAAGTAGTGATTTCTTGGGGAGGTGCATGGAGGAAAAGGTAAGCCATCCAAACAAATCACAAGAAAGCTTCTTTAGCAGTTAATTTTTTTCTTCGTGTTTTCGCACGTACAGTAAAGTAAAGCACTCCTTCTTCAGGTCACGAGTGGCCTACCGGGACCATCCGACCGCCGTGTCATCCTCAGAGGAGGATGGGGCTAGGAGGGTCGTGGGGTCGGCACACCGCTGTCCCGATCGTTATGATTGTATTCTTGACCGAAGCCGCTACTAATCGGTCGAGTAGCTCCTCAATTGGCATCACGAGGCTGAGTGCACCCCGACAAATGACAATAGCGCATGGCGGCCTGGATGGTCACCCATCCAAGTCCCGACTACGCCCGACAGCGTACCGGTGTATCCACTGTGGCAAGGCCGTTGCCTTTACAATAAAGTAGCTATATAGGAAAACATACCGAACAGAAATGCCTCCGAGTTTTGTATCTGAAAACTCTTCAAGCTTTCTACGTAGAACAAACTTTATTAATATGCTACATTTTTATTCTTCATGTTTACATATTTATTTCTCAACATAGTGACCCTGACAAGGAACACATTTCTCCAATCGAGAGAACAGTTTGTTGATACCCTCACTCTAGAATGATCGTCTTTGTTGATGGAACCACAACCTCATCTCTGTTTGCGCCTCTTCATCACTAACAAAGAGAAGTCCCCGAAGGGGTTCTTTAAGTTCTGGAAACAGATGAAAATCGAATGGGCCGTAGCCGGGGCTATACGGAGGATGATCGATGACAGTGAACTCAAGGCGTCGGATTGTTGCAAATGTCGCAGCGCTTTTATTTGGTCTGATATTCTCATTCTGAACGAGGCGTTACTCCATGTGTGGACGAACTTTTGAAATTCGAATTTCGATTACAGCACTCTGTTTTTCAAGCACCAATGTTGTTACGTTATACACTACCACGTTATAAGCTACAATTCAGAGCCCTCTAGCGGCAGGAGGTTGCAATACGCCTCTAGTGCTGCCACCTGTCATCTGTGAGTTGTTACTGCACGTTGACGTCGAACATTGACGGAGGTCACATTAATGTGACTGGGCCATTTAGAACCTAAGCCGATTTTGGGAATAGTATAAAAAAAACATGGGTATTACTTTTCAGCATGCCGTTGTACATATTGAAAGCTTTCTACTTACTGTTTAAATTTAAACTTAGTACATAACCTAATGACGTCATAAATTTCCTTTAATTTACATCTATGGGCACAAACTTTTTGTTCACAGGTTACCGGTTTCGGTCTATAATGACCATCTTCAGATCTGTGTTTTATAAAAACAATATCCTGTGTTTTTATGAAACACAGATCTGAAGATGGTCATCATAGACCGAAACCGGTAATCAGTGAACAAAAAGTTTGTGACCATAGACGTAAATTAAAGAAAACTTATTGTATATACGGGTCATTGTTTTACTCGCGACAATCTCGCATCTCGTGAAACTGATGACTTCAATATTTATGCTCTAAAATACCTCCCTTCTTCAACAAAATTTTCACCTATGAATTCGATCTGACTTGTACTGATCAGACTGTAGCAGGGCTTTCACGACGAAACGGAAAATATAAGGATACGCAATCCAATACATTTAAGTAATGCAAAAGCATGACCAAGACGTTCGAGTATTCTACCGCAATCTAAAGTGTGATTGCCGTCTCCATTATAGAGAGGACGCTTGCGAAACAGAGGTGGATTGCACTTTGTATGACCCAACACGTGTCCATAAGAGCATGAATCACAAAAACCACTCTCAACAAATTCAGAATGCCAGCATGACTCTCAAAGTTCTCAGCAGCTCGAACGTGTACCTTACATTTGCTGTAATATGCGTGCAAATAAATAAATATTTTATCCATCGATGTAAGTTTAGCATCAGCGAGGTTCGACTCAAGGTTGAATTTATTCAGTGAATTGTGTTCTCTTCAGTTATGAAATTAGACAGAAGATGATTGAGCACATAGGAATTGAGTATGAAAAACTTAATAATCTATGACTTCTGGATGAATAATAATTATAGATAATTTGACGAAATTTTCGGTTACTGTTCAATAAACAGAGACGACAACCGGCAACAAGGTTACGTATGTCCTCTAAGGAACCAAGTGGTAATACAGTGTCACACACTATAAAAAACAGAACTCCATATTATCTCAGATTCCCGTGATAATATTAAATGAGAAGCGAAGTAACCTGAGCCATGACCTACATCCACGTATGACTCAGTGGAAGAACGATATTAATCGTTGTACGTGGAGCAAAGCCTAGAACGGAACAAATAGGTCTAACCTTGGACATAAAGGGAAAACATCGATCAACGTTTTATCTCCCGTTGTGCCTGCAGCATAGTATACGTCATTATAAGACATAATGAAAATAAAAGTTCCAAAACTATCTGCAATAAGGTAATACACTTTCAATAGTTTACACGACAGCTGTGTTCGGCTTATTTCCATTACCATGTGACCCGCAAAAATATCATTCGTAAGATTGTCTACACCTAAATCGTGGCTGTTATACGTTTCCACTTGCATCGGTACTTACGTTTAGATGGAAGTGACAGTCATATTGCATCTATAGTAAATTTTTACTGTCAAGTCGTGGTAAGCATAATAGTTTTTATAGTTACGAAACATAAAAAGTATGTTTTTGACAGGTGCTTTAACAAATAAATATTTTGACAGCTCTTTACTACGATGCTATCCCTGTTTACAAAGTCTATACAGCTTACCAGAGATGATGTTACATTTCGTTGTTATTCCTTCCCTTTGAATTGTTTCTATGATATACGTTTTGTTTTCATATGACTATCCCTTTTTGTATTATATTGTGTTAAAAAAAGTTTTCGAAATAGTATTTATGTTTCAAATCTACGTGTTCTTTTAGAATTTCGTATGGATATTTTCTTGTATGAATATATATTTCCAGTTCTCCGAGAATGTTCTTAGGATGTTCTTTTGGTATTCTGTGCAATATTTCTAACCTAGTTTCAATTTTCTCGGCCTTGCGGTGCTGAGTTTTCAGATGTAAATAGAAACTTTACGGGTTACTACCACTGTTTCTAATGTGTTCCTCAAATCTAGTGTCAAAATTTCGACCGGTTTGGCCAATACAGAAGTTTCTGGAATCGTCAAACATTACTTTTTTTGTTTCAGAAGTGGTATTGTGACGATTGCAAGAATTTCCGTATGGGCCGAACCGGGCTAAATTTTAATACGATCGTTAAAGAACACATTACAAACAGTGATAGTAATCCGTCAAGTTTCTATTTACATGTGAAAACTATACGCAATAAGGCTCAAAAAATTAAAACTGCGTTTCAAATATTACATAAAATACAAAAAGGATTTACTAAGAACATTCTCGAAGGACTAGAAATATGTATTCATACAAGATAATGTTCACACGAAATTCTAAATGAACAAACAGATTTTAAACATAAATACTATCTCTGAAACTTTATTAACGTAATAGAATACGAAAAGGGATAGTCATATGACAACGAAACATACGCAGACCGTAGATACAACACAAAGGAAAGTAATAACAACGAAATGTAACATCATCTCTGGTAAGCTGTATATACTTCGTAACCTGGTAATAAGGGACTGTCAAAATATTAATCTGTCAAAATACCTATCAAAAACGTATTTTTTACGTTTCGTAACGACAAAAGCTATTATTCTTACCGCGACTTGACAGAAATAATTTACTACAGTTGAAATATGGTCCTCACTTGCAACTAGACGTAAGTACCAACGCAAATGTAAAATAAAACAGCCATAACTTACGTATAGATATTTTTGTCAATGTTATTTTCGCAGGTCACTTAAGGATGGCCGAAACAGAGCTGGCGTGTAAAATGTTAAAAGCATATTACCTTTATGCAAGTAGTTTTGGAGCTTTTATTTTCATTGTGTTTTATAATACCTGTAAACATGAAAATCATGTAATAGAGTACTGCGCCACAGCTCTCTGGCAAGCAGTTCTCTCATCATTAATTCCTTAATGTTGCAGGGTATAAATTATCGACTCGCTAGCATATAAGACAAAGGGGGAGTACTGAAGAATGGGATACAACCCATCGTCTTTCAAAACTGACGTCAAAAGTTACCACAGACGATGCATTGCAAAGAGATAGACGGATGTTGAGAAACAAAGGAATGTAGTACAGAAAAGAACAGATCTTTGACATATACCACGTATATCCACATTTCTAACGTAATGTTACATATGTAGCTTCTTTCGCAGTAGAAAGTCCTAGTGTACCATTCTTCCATTGATCTATATAATAAAGCTGAAATAGGTCAACTGAAGTACAGGATACAAATTTCACGTACGTCGTTTTCCTCACCTTAAGCTGAAGAATAGGATACGTATACTAGCGAAGGCGAAAAAAGCTACAAAAGTAAAATTTGTATCTATACTTCAGTTACCTTATGTAGGTCATCTGAAGAATAGGTCACTAGTACTGGCGAAGGTAAAAAATGCGGCAAACGTAAAATTCGTATCCTGTACTTCAGGTAACCTATATACGTCAACTGCAGAATAGGATACTAGTACTAGCGAAGGCGATGAAAAGGCAATACAATTGAGCTATACAGGACACTAGCTCTAGCGAAGGTGAATAATGCGACAAACGTAAAATTTGTATCCCTTACTGCAGTTCATCTACGTAGATGAAGACTAAGATACTAGTAGCCTACTAGCGGACGAAAAAAACGAGAAACCTAAAATTTGTATTCCGTACTTCAGTTTACCTATAGAGGTCAACTGAAGAGTACGATACAACCTTCGCAGTTCAACTGATGTGCAAAATACCAGTATTATGTATGTCGCTTTTTCTGCTTTCGCTGGTATTAGTATCCTGTTCTTCAGCTGACCTACATTGTATAGAACGACTCACCATCAGACAAAAGTATAAAAAGTGTGTACACAAATTATTTAAAGTTACCACTAGTGACCAAAAATGCACAATGTCTATTTCTTAATAACACTTTCACTTATTTTTATTTACAATTATGACGCTTTGCCACATAAGATAACCAATTTATTACCTGCGGCTTGAAAATAAAAAAGCTAATATCTACGACTGAATTATGAAGTCACTGGTAAACGCCGATGAGCTGTATCCCATTCTTCACTTGACACGACAAAGGCGTCAGATCTCAACAGTATGAACGACGCTGGCTCCACGCTGTATCCACACGAAGAGACGTAAAAGACTGGGCCCAGCAGTCAGCGGAAGAGAAGTAACGCTTTGTCTGACCGTCCGCATGGCCAAGCTGACATAAATTTTATGCGCCCAGTCACCTGATTGGACAGTAGGGCTCTGCTTCAGGAAACAGAGTACAGATATGCTCTTGTTACGTATACGCTCTTATATCTATATTTGCACCTTACTAGTGACGTACAACTCGTATATTGATTTTTAATACATAAGACGTTTTTTAACAGACAGCTTTTAACATGGTATCTCCTAGTTTATTCATCTGTAGGAGGCGAGATACTGGCAGAAGTAAAGCTGTGAGTACCGGGCGTGAGACGTGCATCGGTAGCTCAGATGGTAGAGCACTTGCCCGCGGAAGGCAAAGGTCCCGAGTTCGAGTCTCGGTCGGGCACACAGTTTTCATCTGCCAGGAAGTTTCATCTGAATAATGTTCCAAATTTTCAGCTGAATTTTTCAGTCGCCGTGCTATGACCCTGTGCAAGAGTGGTGCTTAAATCTTTAGCTGATAACGAAGAAGAAGAACCGGCTGCATATCCACACAGTTTTCAGTGATGTACCGCAAGTTACATTCTAGACGCTGCCAGGAGGTCATAAAACGTGTGCTTCAGATTTCTGAGGCAGTGAACTTTAACTCTCGGCCGCTGTATGCAGACCTGACACGGCTCTCAGAAACACAAAGGCTGCGAGGCGCTTCGCTTCTAAACAGCAGTTTCGACACAAAAGGGCTCTCGAAGCCGGTGTAAATCGATATTCTGTGTAAAGTATGAGCCCTACATTAATGGACCTTTGAGCTTTATAGGCGTACCGTGACGGAGATTACGATAAAGTGGAAGCTTTCTAACCACAGATGCGAGTAAGGAAATCACGGCCCTGGACAAAAGAGGTGAGTGCCAAGTAAAAAGGGTCTATGGCTTTTTGTAATGCATATATTCAGTTTATAACAACTTCATCCCATTTTTACGAGAAATTTTCTGTATTATGCAAATAATTTTCGCCTCTTTTATCGCAAAACAGTTAATCTTAATGTACTGTCTGACAAACTTTTGGATACTTAAATTAGTTCTTTGCTTTTTATCGCACTTCGGGTCCAACAAACTAACTGAAAACTGAATTACTCTTCTTTCTACATAGTTGCACAAAACATATTCTCAGTGCTTTGTGTAGGTAATTGAAAGTAAAAGACGAACCGGTCTGTCCCTCGGCTAGACAGAAGAATAATGGGGCCTAACTGAGAACTTTACTATCGGAGTTCCAGAAATTAAGTGTATCATACTGTAGAGATTTGGTAAGAGGTTCTTCGGTTGGCTATGAACGACACCGAATTTTATCTTTTTTTCTTGAGGTTAAATTGAAGGAAAGTGGTGAATAGTGCCGACTTAAGAAAAATTATTATTTTCACACATTCATAAGAAGTAACTTGAACTTTTCTATATACACTCCTGGAAATGGAAAAAAGAACACATTGACACCGGTGTGTCAGACCCACCATACTTGCTCCGGACACTGCGAGAGGGCTGTACAAGCAATGATCACACGCACGGCACAGCGGACACACCAGGAACCGCGGTGTTGGCCGTCGAATGGCGCTACCTGCGCAGCATTTGTGCACCGCCGCCGTCAGTGTCAGCCAGTTTGCCGTGGCATACGGAGCTCCATCGCAGTCTTTAACACTGGTAGCATGCCGCGACAGCGTGGACGTGAACCGTATGTGCAGTTGACGGACTTTGAGCGAGGGCGTATAGTGGGCACACGCGAGGCCGGGTGGACGTAACGCCGAATTACTCAACACGTGGGGCGTGAGGTCTCCACAGTACATCGATGTTGTCGCCAGTGGTCGGCGGAAGGTGCACGTGCCCGTCGACCTGGGACCGGACCGCAGCGACGCACGGATGCACGCCAAGACCGTAGGATCCTACGCAGTGCCGTAGGGGACCGCACCGCCACTTCCCAGCAAATTAGGGACACTGTTGCTCCTGGGGTATCGGCGAGGACCATTCGCAACCGTCTCCATGAAGCTGGGCTACGGTCCCGCACACCGTTAGGCCGTCTTCCGCTCACGCCCCAACATCGTGCAGCCCGCCTCCAGTGGTGTCGCGACAGGCGTGAATGGAGGGACGAATGGAGACGTGTCGTCTTCAGCGATGAGAGTCGCTTCTGCCTTGGTGCCAATGATGCCACCCAACGTGCTCTAGATGGTGTAAGTCAACTACCCTGGCCAGCAAGATCTCCGGATCTGTCCCCCATTGAGCATGTTTGGGACTGGATGAAGCGTCGTCTCAAGCGGTCTGCACGTCCAGCACGAACGCTGGTCCAACTGAGGCGCCAGGTGGAAATGGCATGGCAAGCCGTTCCACAGGACTACATCCAGCATCTCTACGATCGTCTCCATGGGAGAATAGCAGCCTGCATTGCTGCGAAAGGTGGATATACACTGTACTAGTGCCGACATTGTGCATGCTCTGTTGCCTGTGTCTATGTGCCTGTGGTTCTGTCAGTGTGATCATGTGATGTATCTGACCCGAGGAATGTGTCAATAGAGTTTCCCCTTCCTGGGACAATGAATTCACGGTGTTCTTATTTCAATTTCCAGGAGTGTATAAGATGATGTAGTTTCTCTGGTTTTACTACATCAAATCGATTTAAATATAAAAACAGTACAACGAAGTTTAACTGCAAATACTGTGTAGACGTCACTGCACACGAGTGCTCAAAGGTTGGGGAATTGTGTGTTTGAGAGTGGAAGATTATATTAAATAAACACGACTGAAAATAATCGAAACTTACACAGTTTACAAATTTCTGTTAGAATGGTAGAATATTGAAGTGTGTTTAAAAAGTAACATGGAACGTGTAACCACTTTCATTTTCAAATTTCATCAATTTTTAGAATGTTGGTTTCTTGTATAAGCAGTCGTCACAGATAGCATCTTCTCCAGCACTTCCGCCTTAATATTGCGACATAAGTCCTCTGGATCTGCTTACTGTAGTCAAGCGGTTCTCCGTCTCCACAATTTTTCTTCCCCATAGTTCTCTGTTACGAATTAATCGTTCCTTGATGTTTCAAGATGAAAATTATGAACCGATCCACTCTTTTAGTCGCTATGCCATATATTGCTTTTCCCTCGTTCCTATTTAGTATATCATCAATATTCTGCTATCTATCTAATCTTCGGTTTTACTTCCACACATGCTTCCATTCCAGACAAATACGTTCAGAAAAATTTTTGTTCGACGTTACACAAATTTCTCTGCCTCAGAAACGTTTCTCTTGCGATTGCCAGATTGTATTTTATATTCTCTTCACATCGACCGTAGCCAGTTATTTTGTTGCACAAATAGATAAACTCTTCTACTACTTTCTGTGTCTCACAACCTAATCTCATTTCCTCAGTATCGCTCTTGGAATAATCCGACTACTTACATCACATCACATTTCTTGCCTTTCACCTCAGACCTCTTTTGGATACGCTGTCCATTCCGTTCACCTGATAAGCCCTATGCTGTCTCTATAAAAAATACAGTGTATTCGGCAAACATGCAATTTTTATTTATCCTGCCTGAACTTAATGCTCTTCTCATAATTCTCTTTGGTTTCCTTACTGACTGGTCAATGTAAAATGAAATAAAATGCCGGCCGCTGTGACCGAGCGATTCTAGGCGCTTCAGTCCGGAATCGCGCTGCTGCTACGGTCGCAAGTTCGAATCCTGCCTCGCGTATGGATGTGTGTGATGTCCTTACGTTAGTTAGGTTTAAGTAGTTCTAAGTTTTGGGGACTGATGACCTCAGATGTAAGTCCCCTAGTACTCAGAGCCATTTGAACCATTTCGAAATAAAATGAAATGATTGTATGGCATTTAAGCCCAGGAGTCCTCCATTTGGGGAAGTTCGGCCCCCGAGTTACAATTCTCTCCAGTTGACGCCACAGTGAACAACTTGCGTGTCGATGACGATGAGAGGATGATGAGGACAACACAACACCCAGCCCATGAGCGAAAAAATATCTCCGACTCGACAGGCAATCGAACACGGGACCGCTGCATGGTACTAGACGCGCTTACCACTCAGCAAAGGGGCGGACGCTCATTGTAGAGCCTGAATAACGGGGGAAAGGCTTCGACCAGTCTCACGCCCATCTCAGCTACTGTCTCCCGTTCGTGCCCTTCAGGTCTCATAACTATAGTCTGGTTTCAGTAGTAGTTGTACATAAATATTTACTCCCTGCGTTTTATCGCTATTAGCTTCAGAATTTCAAGGAGTTTGTTTCAGGCAATGTCGTCTAAAGCTGTTTCCACGCCTACAAATTTCATAAATGTACGAGGGCTGTATTTTTGCAAAATCCAATCGGTCGCGAAACGGAAAACACAGTGAAAATTAAAAAAAATATTCCACCTATGTCTCTATAGAATCTCCGCTCCGACTTCTACATCTAAATCTATATCTCCATGATTACTATTCAATTCATATTTAAGTGCTTGGCAGAGGGTTCATCGAACCACAAACATACTATCTCTCTACCATTCCACTCCCGAACAGCGCGCGGGAAAATCAAACACCTAAACCTTTCTGTTAGAGCTCTGATTTCTCTTATTTTATTTTGATGATCATTCCTACCTATGTAGGTTGGGCTCAACAAAATATTTTCGCATTCGGAAGAGAAAGTTGGTGACTGACATTTCGTAAATAGATCTCGCCGCGACGAAAAACGTCTTTGCTTTAATGACTTCCATTCCAACTCGCGTATCATATCTGCCACACTCTCCCCCCTATTACGTGATAATACAAAACGAGCTGCCCTTTTTTGCACCATTTCGATGTCCTCCGTCAATCCCACCTGGTAAGGATCCCACACCGCGCAGCAATATTCTAACAGAGGACGAACGAGTGTAGTGTAAGCTGTCTCTTTAGCGGACTTGTTGCATCTTCTAAGTTCCCTGCCAATGAAACGCAACCTTTCGCTTGCCTTTCCCACAATATTATGTTTGCGGTCTTTCCAACTGAAGTTGTTCGTAATTTTAACAACCAGGTACTTAGTTGAATTGACAGCCTTGAGAATTCTATTTATCGAGTAATCGAATTCCAACGGATTTCTTTTGGAACTCATATGGATCACCTCACACTTTTCGTTATTTAGCGTCAACTGCCACCTGCCACACCATAAAGCAATCTTTTCTAAATCGCTTTGCAACTGATACTGGTCTTCGGATGACCTTACTAGACGGTAAATTACAGCATCATCTGCGAACAACCTAAGAGAACTGCTCAGATTGTCACCCAGGTCATTAATATAGATCAGGAACAGCGGAGGTCGCAGGACGCTTCCGTGGGGAACACCTGATATCACTTCAGTTTTACTTGATGATTTGCCGTCTATTACTACGAAATGCGACCTTCCCGACAGGAAATCACGAATCCAGTCGCAACCCATAGGCCCGCACCTTGATTGGAAGTCGCTTGTGAGGAACGGTGTCAAAAGCTTTCCGGAAATCTAGAAATACCGAATCAACTTGAGATCCCCTGTCGATAGCGGCCATTACTTCGTGCGAATAAAGAGCTAGCTGCGTTGCACAAGAACCATGTTTTCTGAAACCATGCTGATTACGTATCAATAGATCGTTCCCTTCGAGGTGATTCATAATGTTTGAATACAGTATATACTTAGACATTTGTACTAACTTTCCAGAAACCTAGTCTCGGAAGGCAGGCGGCTGTGACTTCCGCCAATTCCCAACGTTAGTCTGTTGTTCGATGTCTGTGCCAAAGCACGCTCCTCGTAGCCAGCAGTTCATGTGAACGTAGAGATGAAAATCAGACAGCCGGGCTGTATGATGGGTGCTCAAACACCTCCAGTGTAAAACGCTGCAGGAGTGTCCTTGTTGCCACTGCAGTATGAGGCCGAGTATTGTCATGATGAAGAAAATGCATAACAGTTACGTTATGTGAGCTGGATGGAATCAGGCGAAACCCCACAGCAGGAATTCGCACTGGGAGGGAGACATTACATTCTATGCATCTTTACGTGCTCACTGTACGCCCAGAACTCAAAAGTGAGATATGACGGATATAGAGACACTGTGCGACACATTTGCGAAACTTCACCAAATTTTCGCTGTAGTGTTAATTTTGCAACCAATCACAAGTAGAAAAAGAAATAGCTCTTGCAGGTTTGCTTTCCCCTTTCTGTCTTTCAAACTAAGTCGTGGAGCGTAAAGGTTGCGTTTCTGTAATTTAATTCAAATGTAAATAAGCAAGGATCCATAAAAGGTTCTCTACACTAAGATATCTTACACCACTTCCTACAGTCTATTGCAACATTTATAAACGACCTCAGAAACTGCCATATATAGCAGTAGAAACGTACATACACGCTTAGGAGCTGTTAATCAATATCGTTAAGGTATCAACAAAAATTCACTTACAAACAGTGCGAGAAAAATATCTTTTAATCAAAAATGATGAGATTGTAAGCAAACTGAGTAAAGTATAATGCAGCAACTTAATATTTCTCTCTATCTTTAACGGAGAGAAATTAAAATTAACATGAAAATAGCAGAGAAGAATACCCCAAGAGTTCTGGGAATTATGTCTCTTTCTAATATCCCATTTACTGATAGTGTACGTGGAAAACACCAAATCACACAAAGTCATCAATAAACTTTTCAACACATATCTTTCCCCAGCTGATATTAATACATAGTGTAAATATCAACCACGATCTGAAAGTGGCTATTCTGTACCGTAGAAAATATTATTTTTGAGGCAGTAGCCTCTCTGACTTAACACACATGCATCATGAGCAATAACTGAACGCACACGCTGCACTGGAAATTCACTTGCAATGTACGTACTCCCAGGAATAAATACAAAGCTAGCAGCTTGATAAACTGAAACTTTGTGAAATACATAGTACTGAATCAAACAATTGACAGCAAGTGAATAAATTTGTGATAAAACGTTTTAAATTTGTTCCAAAATATATAATAAAATATGAAGCAGATACGTAAGGATCCATTAGTTGCCAAATATGCAAACAAAATATTTCTTTGAGTTTCTGCCCCATGCTCCCACTTGGCCCTCTCCTAGTCCATTTATCAAAACGTTTTCATTTTGAGAGAGGTACAAAATCTCCTTCCCCACCCCTGCCCCTCTCACTTCCAAGGAAGTGAAATACCTATAAGCTTTGAAACGGTCCTCAAATGACATCAAATGTTTAAATTTGTATTGGCAATAATGAGCATTTACTTCGGTACAAAGATAGCAAAAAATTATATTATCTTTTAAGGAGTCTATAAATAAGGCCCCCATAAAAATAGCACCATAAATATGTTTCTTGCTTTGTATGAGCTGTTACACAAGTCGATCGTCTTCTTGTCAGATCGCATCAACAAGAGGTAGCTGTCCAGTTAAAACGTTAAAGAAGAACACTTCAATCAAATTATCAGTTTTTCCCAGGACAGTGGCTCTGAAATCAATTCTCGAATATTCAGGAAGAGTGCCTTGCTATGATAATATTTGTGTGAAGTAATTCGTCTTTATTATGACACTACGGTGGTTACTGCAACGTCAGTAGGATGCACCACGTTTACTTGTATACCGTAAATTGGCGCCTCAGTTTGCGTTTTCTGTATTTGGTTCGCGTTCCCTACACTGTCCGCTCCCATTGCGGGATTTAGGATACCTGGAGTTTTATATTAAAATAGTTGCTCCGCACCGACATGATCTGTGCGTAGTCACTTAGAACAGACTGGCAGATAACCTCACGAAAAGAGAGGCAGAATAGAGACTAAATCATGCTCAGGAGCCTGCACTCAGGATATTAGGGAAGCAGCGGCAGAGTGCTGCAAGCTCAACTAAACGTAGTCAGTACAAAGGAGACGACTGTCTATTCATGTTGTAACTACTCGACACCAGCATGAATCGATAGCTACGTCTTGGCTCCAATATTGAGAAGCAGCCCAAAGTTAACACATTTTCAGGGCATGCAACTGGTCCGGACACCGGACACAGAACTCGACAACACTTTACAATTTGACATCTGTCCTACAACCGTCTGAAATTGGACACTCGGAAGATCTTTAGAGGAAAAGTCATTACGTAGGACTCCCGTCGCCCGCTAATGGAATTTACCGCTTACAGAATACTCGGATACGGGAGAATGAATCTAAATGGAACCCTAGGTTGTCCGAATCGTTCAAAGGGAGCGGATCATGTAGGTACGGTCACGGACGACTGAGAAAGGATTAAACATTTAATATGCCACATGGAAAGACCTGTTCGAAGTTTTTAAGCATGGATCACCTTCCTGATATCTCAGTGTGTCTGCATCTTCTTGCATACTCTGGATGCCTCTGTAAGTGTATGGTGGAATCTACTTGACACCAATACTTTGAACTTGAGCTCTACTCTGAAACATATAAAGTGCGCAAAATTGTGAAATATCTCAACGAAAACGATTTATTCACACGTAACCAGAAAATATCGTTATTACGAAACACAACTAACTCTTAATATAAGCGAAGTATTGAATGCTATCTGTAACAGATCTTAACTTGATTCCATATTTCTAGGCTTCCAGATGGCTAGTTTCGCCGTTCTTCACAAGTGCCTTATAACCAAATTGCGTGCCTATGAAGTATCGTTTCAGTTGCAGAACGCGATTCATAATTTCTAGCCATAATGATCAATGTTCTAAATAAATGATGGGGAGTCATTTGACGAAATTGGAGCGATATCAAGGGTTCCCAAAGGAACTTTTATAGGCTCTCTACTGTTCTTAGTTTATATAAACGATTCTGGAATTCTTAGATTATTGCCAGATGATGCGGCTATTTACCTTCTAGTACAGTCATCAAGAGATCAAAACGAATCGCAAAATGATTGAGACAAGATATTTGCATGATGTAAAAGTGGCCATTGAACTTAGTCAGTAAGTGGCCCTGTATATAGTTACTAAAAATCTAAAAAAATTCTGTTACATTGCGGTTACACGACGAGTTGCACGAATTTAAAAGTTGAGATTCAACTAAATATCTAGGGAACACAATAACAGTCACCTTACATTTGGACTATCACATAGAAAAATAGAAAATAATGTCCGGAAGGAATACAGAAGACTGCGTTTTACTGTTAGAACATTTAGGAGATGTTACAAATATTCTAAGAGACTACCTATATGGGTACCCGCCCTCTTTTGCAGTATGGCTAGCTGGTCTGAGATACTTATCATGTAAGATTGACGGGGGACATCGAAAAAGTGGTCGAACTTTCGTATGGTAGACTGCTTATAGCAAGGAGATTGGATTAAATTTCTAAATCCCTTGGAATTTATATAAGTGCACAACGCTTTTGGTATATGGTAGCCATTACCTGCAACTGCTTTGCTCGCTTTGCTAGAACAATTACTTCTAATTTCATCTGTTCTATTTTGGATATATTATCCTGTGTAGGGACATCATTCAAAGAAATTAGCAGTAAAATTCAAATATCTGGTAAGCCTATATTACTATCCAGAGGGATTATTACCTTAATTACCTGTTATTTAGTTGTTTATATTTATTCATGTTACATACATATTCCAGCCCCCCCCCCCCCTCCCCCAGTGATAATCCTTAGACGCTCACATATGGACATAATGCAACAGTGTACAACCTAACAGTTGTGTAAATAAGCCATGTAGCAGTTTTCTTAAGATACACTCCTGGAAATTGAAATAAGAACACCGTGAATTCATTGTCCCAGGAAGGGGAAACTTTATTGACACATTCCTCGGGTCAGATACATCACATGATCACACTGACAGAACCACAGGCACATAGACACAGGCAACAGAGCATCCACAATGTCGGCACTAGTACAGTGTATATCCACCTTTCGCAGCAACGCAGGCTGCTATTCTCCCATGGAGACGATCGTAGAGATGCTGGATGTAGTCCTGTGGAACGGCTTGCCATGCCATTTCCACCTGGCGCCTCAGTTGGACCAGCGTTCGTGCTGGACGTGCAGACCGCGTGAGACGACGCTTCATCCAGTCCCAAACATGCTCAATGGGGGACAGATCCGGAGATCCTGCTGGCCAGGGTAGATGACTTACACCTTCTAGAGCACGTTGGGTGGCACGGGATACATGCCGACGTGCATTGTCCTGTTGGAACAGCAAGTTCCCTTGCCGGTCTAGGAATGGTAGAACGATGGGTTCGATGACGGTTTGGATGTACCGTGCACTATTCAGTGTCCCCTCGACGATCACCAGTGGTGTACGGCCAGTGTAGGAGATCGCTCCCCACACCATGATGCCGGGTGTTGGCCCTGTGTGCCTCGGTCGTATGCAGTCCTGATTGTGGTGCTCACCTGCACGGCGCCAAACACGCATACGACCATCATTGGCACCAAGGCAGAAGCGACTCTCATCGCTGAAGACGACACGTCTCCATTCGTCCCTCCATTCACGCCTGTCGCGACTCCACTGGAGGCGGGCTGCACGATGTTGGGGCGTGAGCGGAAGACGGCCTAACGGTGTGCGGGACCGTAGCCCAGCTTCATGGAGACGGTTGCGAATGGTCCTCGCCGATACCCCAGGAGCAACAGTGTCCCTAATTTGCTGGGAAGTGGCGGTGCGGTCCCCTACGGCACTGCGTAGGATCCTACGGTCTTGGCGTGCATCCGTGCGTCGCTGCGGTCCGGTCCCAGGTCGACGGGCACGTGCACCTTCCGCCGACCACTGGCGACAACATCGATGTACTGTGGAGACCTCACGCCCCACGTGTTGAGCAATTCGGCGGTACGTCCACCCGGCCTCCCGCATGCCCACTATACGCCCTCGCTCAAAGTCCGTCAACTGCACATACGGTTCACGTCCACGCTGTCGCGGCATGCTACCAGTGTTAAAGACTGCGATGGAGCTCCGTATGCCACAGCAAACTGGCTGACACTGACGGCGGCGGTGCACAAATGCCGCGCAGCTAGCGCCATTCGACGGCCAACACCGCGGTTCCTGGTGTGTCCGCTGTGCCGTGCGTGTGATCATTGCTTGTACAGCCCTCTCGCAGTGTCCGGAGCAAGTATGGTGGGTCTGACACACCGGTGTCAATGTGTTCTTTTTTCCATTTCCAGGAGTGTATATACTCGCCGTCTGTTGGATGTCTGTAGGTAGTTATCAAACTCTCACCAGGTACATTGCCTTTAAGCAGCAGCAGTTCAAAGCTCAGCCCCCCACATCAAGTGTATCTACAAACATAAGTGAGGAAGACTCCAGTGGGGAATGTTATTTTGAAGTATCACGACGCTGCTAAGTATTATTAATACTGAGTGTCTTATACAAAGCGTCAGCATTATCACTTCTACATAACTCAGCACCGCAGAAGAACTTAACAGTATTCAACGTGTATAACTCAATCATTAAGTGTACTTAGTATACCTGTACCACTTTTTTATAGATGACTGCTTGCATTCACCGGTCACCTCGTTACCGATGCAACAGGGAGAAATGAACATCGAAATAAAATAAGAGAAATTAGAGCTCTCACGGAATGGTCTAGATGTTCCTTTTTGCGTATGTACTTTTTGAGAGTGGAATGGGGAGAAATTATCTGAAAGTGGTTCTATGAACCTACTCTGAAACACTTATGAGTGCTCTGAAGAGTAAATATTTAGGTGTAGATTCCACTCACGTATTAAGCGAGGGATTAACGACTATGTGCCTCTTAAGCGTCCCATTCTCTTTTGGTATATTCCAGATTTGTCATATCTTCTTACTGTTGATGGAAATGAGCGTGTGGCACTGTTGGCCGGGGAACCCCATCCGGAGGAGTTCGGCCACCAAGTGCAAGTCTTATTTTAGTCGACGCCACTTTGGGCGACTTGCGTGCCTGTGATGAGGATGAAATGAGGATGAGGACAACACAACACCCAGTCCACGAGAGGAGAAATTCCCCAACCCGGCCGTGAATCGAACCCCGGCCCACTGCATGGGGGTCAAACATGTTACCACCCATCTAAGCAGGCGGACAGCAAGGTAATTCAACAGGGTTTCTCAATAACAACGTCTTCTTTCTTACAAAGATTCAATTATCTACCTTGACTTTCGTATGGGTTATATCGATCTGTTGCGTTACCGTGCATAATTGGAAAGCTGTTGCCAGCGCAGGATTTTGTGCAAGAAGCGACCTCTCGTTTATGTCCATAAATGTTCGATGGGATTCATGTTGAGTGATGTGCGTGGCCAAACCATTCGTTCGAGTTGTCGAGAATGTTCTTCAAACCAATTTCGAACAGTCGTGGCCTGGTGACTTGTTTGCTAACATGAAGTCCATGAATCGCTGAAACTGGTCTGCATGTAGACGAACATAACTATTTCCAGTCAATGATGGGTTCAGTTGGACCACAGGTACGTTCGATGTAAACACAGCCCACGCCATTATTGTGCCCGCACCAGCTTGGGTCCGTGGCTTCAAGAAGTTTGCGCCACACTCGAAACCTACGACCAGCTCTTACGAACTGAAATCGGGACACATCTGACCGGCCACGGTTTTCCAGTCGTCTGGGGTCCAACCGATATGTAAACGAGCCCAGGAGAGGCGCTGCAGGCGACGTCATACTGTTAGCGAAGGCACTCGCATCGTTCATCTGCTGTCATAGTCCATTAACGCCAAATTTCGCCGCACTTTCCAAACGGATACGTTAGTCGTACGATCATATTTGTAATTTTTCCTTTAGGAATGGTCAGTTTCCTGAGCGATTAAAGTACTCGGTAGTAGAGCCGCTTTATAAAAAGGGAGAAAGGGATAATGTAGATAATTTAGACCTATTTCTGTGCCATCAGTGTTTGCAAAAGTTATCGAGAAGGCTGTGTATGTAAGGTTAATTGATCATTTTATATCACACGATTTGCTATCAAACGTACAGTTCGGCTTTAGAAGTCGTTTGACAGCTGAAAATGCTATATTCTCTTTTCTCTGTGAGGTACCGAATGGACTAAACAAAAAGTTTCAAACGCTTGGCGTATTTTTTGATTTAACAAAGGCATTTGACTGTGCTGATCTCACAATATTGCTCCAGATGTTGGACCATTACGGAATAAGGGGAGTAGCTCACAATTGATTCACCTCTTACTTTAGCAACAGGCAGCAAAAGGTCATTTTTCACAATGCTGATAACGGTTGTGATGTGGGATCTGAGTGGGATACTGTAAAGTGGGGCCGCTCCTGTTCCTTATTATATAAATGATATGCCCTCTAGTATTATGGGTAACTCTAAAATATTTCTGTTTGCTGATGACACTAGCTTGGTAGTAAAGGATGTTGTGTGCAACATTGACTCGGTTTCAAGTAGTGCAGTACATGACCTCAGTTCATGGCTTGTAGAAAATAAACTAACGTTAAATCACAGTATGACTCAGTTTTTACAGTTTCTAACAAAACAATTCAACAAAACCTGACGTTTTAATCTCACAGAACGGGCATATGATTAGTGAAACTGAACAGTTCAAATTTCTACGTGTTCAGATAGATAGTAAGCTGTCGTAGAAAGTCCACGTTCAGGATCTTGTTCAAAGACTTAATACAGTCATTTTCACTATTCGAACGGTATCAAAAGTGAGTGATACTTCGACACGTAAATTAGTCTACTTTGCTTATTTTCATTCACTTATGTCGTATGGTATTATGTTTTGGTGTAACTCTTCCCATTCTAGAAGGATATTTTTGGCTCAGAAACGGGCGGTTCGGGCAATAAGTGGTGTGAGTTCACGAACCTCTTGTCGACCTCTGTTCACCAGTCTGGGTATTTTGGCATTGGCTTCTCAATATGTATATTCCTTATTGTCATTTCTTGTTACCAATATTAGTTTATTTCCAAGAATAAGCAGCTTTCACTCGGTTAATACTCGGCAGAAATCAAACCTCCATTTGGATCGGACTTCCTCAATTCTTGTGCAAAAAGGTGTGCAGAATACTCCTGATCCATTTTCAATAAGCTGCCACTCGAATTCAAAAATCTTAGCAGTAATTCACGCGCTTTCAAATCGAAACTGAAGAGTTTCCTCATGGGTCACTGCTCCTATTCTGTCGAGGAGTTCCTTGAAAAATTAAGCTGATTCTTATTGTATTGCTGATAGCGTTTACTCAAAATTATGGACTGACTTTTTTTCAGGTTCATGAACATTTATTTTTATCTGTTATTACTTTTATGTTGTAAGGTCATGTACTGACACGTTCCATGACCTTGGAGATTTGCTCCTCAATTTGGTCCTACGGAACTTGACGTGTAAATAAATAAATAAATAAATCACATTCATTTCTGTGGTTATTTCACGCAGTGCTGGTTGTCTGTTAGCACTGACAACGCTACGCAAACGCTACTGCTCTCGGTTGTTAAGTGAAGGCCATCGGCCTCTGCATTGTCCATAGTGAGAGGTAATGCCTGAAATCTGATATTTGCAGCACACTCTTGGTACTGTGGTTCTCGGACTACTGAATTCGCTACTATTTCCAAAATGGAACGTCCCAAGCGTCTAACTCCAATTACGACTCCGCATTCAAAATCTGTTAATTCCCGTCGTGCGGACATAAAGACTTCGAAACCTTTTCACACGAATCACGTGTCTACAAGAGACAGCTCCACGAATGCACTGCCCTTTTGTACCCTGCGTACGCGACCCTTCCGCCATCTGTATATGTGTATCTCGCTATCCCGTGACTTTTGCACCTCCGTGTATTTCGCCTGCTCGAGATACTCACAGTTAATCTTGTAATCGGATACTTCAGGAGTATTTATTATGAGCATTATGTGACATGCATTCACATCTGAATAAAGCTGACATTTATTACACTAAATGAAAAATTTTATCCAAGTATTTCTGCATTTCCTTGCGATCGATCTATAACGATACTGAAGTATGGACATCATCGCCCATAATTTCGATATGATCCTATCTAAGAAATCATTCAGAAATATTGAGAAAATTATTGGTAATATTACACTTCCTTGTAACCTGCCGGATGTTGCGTTTGTTTATGTAGAGCATTCGCCATCCAGTGAACCGTAATGGGTTGTATTAGTCAAATCTTCTTCGTGTCAGTGACATACCTGTAGACTAACTGTGTACGATCGTAGCTTAGTTATTAGCCCACAGTATGGTACGCCTTTCTGAAATCTAGCAAGACAGAATTTATTCTACACGTTGTAACCTCCTAACAGAAAAAAATATTTATATCATTCACATTCAGTGTAATCTCCCAACAGTTTATTATTCTGTTATCTCGCAATAATAACGTGACTAACCTCCGAATGAAAATTGTGGCTCACATATAACCTTTCAATAATTAACTGGCTGTGAATTTAAACTGGTAAATTTGGACGTCAGCAATGCTGCATCATGGCCCTGAAAAGTCATTCGGAGCAAACTGATAATTCTTACCTCAATTATGTCGCCGGATAACGCGTATATATCTGCTCCTATAAGAAAATTTTCTGGCACAGTCCAGTGCAATGCTGGCCGCTAGATTTGTCATGTATAAAAAGAAACAACTGATTTTTCTTTACGATAGTTGGGATGACTATGGAATGCATAAATTAGTAAATTCTTTAAACTCAGATGAATGATTGTCAAAAAGTTAATTTTATAAAAAAGATTATTATTAAAAGATTTTTTGAAATATTTACATGGGACTTGATATAACAATAGTACATATTTAGTTGTAACAAATTAAATGTGCGCGCGGCTGTCTTTACCTTATACTACATCGCTCAAGCACGACCGGCTCAAACGCCCGACTGCGAGCTGCCACCACTACTACTGCCAGAGCTACAACTACTACTCCTATCGCAGCCGACACTGCTCTCTGGTCTGCAATTCTCTTATAGCTTGCATATCGCAGGCAGCGCGTGAGCAATCGATCTAAATTACATCTACTCGAGTGCGCTAGCAATAAATTCCTTAGTCATGGTCCTCTTATAACGTACATTTATTGTTTAAGAGATACAATGTGTGCATACAGTAGGTTGTTTTGGCTAGGGTGCTTTCTCCTGAAGTCGCGCCGATTCTTTGAGATCAGCTACTTTCCCCCAAGAACGCCATAATGTTTCAACTAAGCTATACTTTAGGATCCTGCAGCAGACGGTCGTCAACGATACTGAAGTACGATACTGTGGCTCCGTTCGTCTACTTGATGAGGCTGACGAACTATGTCAACAAAATATTTCGCCAGTAATGCACTGAATACTGTATGAATACCCCAGAAATGGTTTCATTAGATTGCTAATATTTTTAATCTACATCCACATCTAGATATAAAAGACTCGTATGTGTACATACTGACAGACTCTTCTCGATAACCACCAATTGCCACCCACTCGTGACTGTGGTAGTGGGTAGCCGTTGATCTCGTGTTGTTAGAGAGTTTGGTCACAGTGTGTGGCAATGAGTGAGTGTGGCGAGCAAAAATCTCAAAATATGGAGTAGTAACTACTCTCTGAAAAAGCTGTATCCTCAGCCAGTTACGGACTTTACCATACATGTAAAAATGCGTTTATTGTTTCTGCTGCAGAGTGAAAATCTCATTTTGGAAACATGCCCCAGGCTGTGGCTAAGCCATGTCTCCGCAGTATCCTTTCTTTCAGGAGTGCTAGTTCTGCGAGGTTCGCGGCAGAGCTTCTGTAAAGTTTGGAAGGTAGGAGACGAGATACTGGCAGAAGTAAAGCTGTGAGGACCAGGCGTGAGTCGTGCTTCGGTAGCTCAGATGGTAGAGCACTTGCCCGCAAAAAGCAAAGGTCTCGAGTTCGAGTCTCGGTCGGGCACACAGTTTTAATCTGCCAGGAAGCTTCCACAAATTGCTGCAGATTTCAGTGGTGGGCTATCAACAAGTGTCAGGGTGCGGATCATTCAACGAAACTTCATCGATACGGGCCAGTCCTGTACCCTTGATGACTGCACGACCCAAAGCTTTACGCCTCGCCTGGATACGTCAACACCGGCATTGATGACTGTAAACCTGTTGCTTTGTCGGACGAGTCTCGTTTCAGATTTTACCGATCGGATGAACGTGTACGGTTATGGAGACAACTTCATGGATGCAAGGACCCTGCATGTCAGCAGGGGACTGCTCAAGCTGGTGGAGGCTCTGTAATGGTGTGGGCCACGCGCAGTTTGAGTGATGTGGGAACACCTGATACGTCTAGATACGAATCTGACAAGTGACACTTACGTAAGCACCCTCTCCGAGCACCTGCATCCATTCGTGTCCACTGTGCATTCCGACGGATTTGGACTATTCCACCAGGGCAGTGCGACACCCCACACGTTCAGAATTGCTGCAGAGTGGCTCCAGGAACACTCTTCTCAGTTTAAACACTTCCATTGGCCACCAAACTCCTCCCCGGACAACTACATTATTGAGCATATTTGGGATGCCTTGCAACGTGCTGTTCGGAAGAGATCTCCACCTCCTCCTACTCTTACGGATTTATGGACAGCCCTGCAGGATTCATGGCGTCAATTGCCTCCAACACTACGTCAGACGTTAGTCGATTGCCTAACGAAATAAAATAACTTCCATTCCTTTCCAGCTTCACTTAAGACAGTATTCCTAAACTAGCATTCCCACCGTGCTGTTACTCACGGGTGAATATGTCTGCGTAATGCAATGTCAATGCCAGTATGGATGGAGCACGTTGAGCATTGTATAAGGGAATATATTGACCTATAACGTAAGGTTGAAGGCATAGAGAATACGGCTGCTTCTAAGTGAACTAAGCGTTCCACATAGCACGTTATGTTGAGATTTCTGCTAACTACAGTCGTCCACTTCCGCCCACCACAGTATGAATGAAACACGTTGACGACTCTTATCACCATTACATCACGTCGTGAATGAAACAATAAAAAATTTTTCAGGTATACGGTAATCTTCGTAAGTCATATATTATTTAACTTTACCTTAGAGTATTTATTGCTCATATTTCGCGCATTTTTGCCCACAATACTCACCCACTGCCAGGCACGGCAATCTAAGTACCTCACTAACAGGATTCATCATATGAATAATTAGATATACGTCTGTATGCATGTCATATGTCGAATGGTACTCTTGTCTTCTCCCATGCCATATATTCTGACCCAGGCAACGCCGCGTTTTTCAGCTAGTTTACCATATTTTACCACCTTTAACCATTCCCGAGAGGCCTTGCACTTAGTCACATGTGTTCCACGATTTGTCGGTTATTGTATTGTTCGCACATACCACCTGCAGATACGTCGCTAAAGGAATCTGAAGATGGGTATTAATTGTCCAGAACCAATAACAACGCTAAAATGAAAAAATAAATGTTTTAGGCGATGTGTGGTGTACTTCAGCAACCTTCAGCTACACTACGACTAGGGAGATCACTGAGAATCATCGTGGATAACACAGCATAATGTAAGCTCATGTGATTTTTACCAAAGTTAAGAGAGGTGAAAGCCTCAGATAGGACAGGTCACAGAAAGAAAAATTTATTTTGCTACTTTGCTGTATACTGATTTCCCAGTCTCATGTTTTAAACTATTTTTTAGCTATGGGAAAAGTTAAATAAAAGAAGATTACTTTGTATGCCTCCGCACGCATCCGAATTTCTCTCATATTATCTTTATGATAAAGGCATAAGTAGGCAATAAGTAAGTACATTTATGTGCGAAGGAGCTCAAGATATTTGAGAGTGTACCCGGACAACAGTGGTACCAGATTCTTGGCTGAGAATTGCGGTTTGCGACGTCCTAAGAGTAGTATGTTCCCTCTCAAACGAGGTAAAGACGTTCCACTGAAAGTTAAGATCGCTTGTACATTCAAGCTGAAAATTGGCATTATTTTGGCGTTCTGATAATGGGATACAAATTGTGCCTCTGAAAACATGGGTGATAGTAAGTAACAACAAATAAAACAAAAGATAATGAGCAAATAATGTACCTTTTCCGCTTAACGTAGTGACAATTGGGTGCATTGCACTTGTAAAGCGACCAGCGCTTTGGGCAGAGGCATATTTTGAATAGAATGTACCATCGATGTCACATGTTTATGGACATCCGTTGGAATAAGAGATAAAAAGCTGCGTACTGAAACCACTATGATTGCTTACCGTGCGTCGGATTGAACTGGTAGCACCAGATACCATCCCTTTGATGATTATTTGCTGAAAGTGTGTACCTCGGTCATAAGGGGTCCAGTAATTTTTATTTTTATTGCCTTATTTTCTTCAGTATAATTGTGTGGCGCAAATGAAGAACCGACCTCCCGCTTACCCACATCTTTTTGAATGATCACTTGACACAACCCGGCAGTGCAGACTTTAATGATATTGAATTTCTCAGTGACATATGTTAATAGTACAATGTTTTGGTACTTCGTGACACTGTGATCTAAGTAGTAAAAAGTCCAATCGAATGTGCTCCCAAGTCAATTCGAATGTCAAAAGACAGATTTCAATTGAAAATATCCTGCAGAAAAGTCCGAAAGTAGCAACGCCGATTGCTGAACAAGTGAGAATTACATTATCATATCAAAAGGAATCTACGTACTTATCCTAAAAATGTGTGCATAAGTTAAAGCTCACACGTCAACCTGTGAGTGTTCAGTTCTGCAGTCGTTTCTGGATGAAACGGTATCAGGGCATTTAGATCATCAGATTTTTTGATTTTTTTCTTGTTATCAAATGAGGGTATTTTACAGCATAAAAATAAATTAAAAAGTTCAATGGTACCGTGAATAGCAGCTGCGTAATGCTAAAGCTATTGTTCGGTGCTCAGTTTGCGAATAAATTTTATTTTAGCCATCCTAAAGTATTCAAAGTGAATGACTATTCAACACATGGTGTAAATCAGTGAATAGTTAAGTAGCTATACTTTTGCAAGAAGTTGGTATTCATCGCAGTTACTCGTATTTTTAGTGAAAATGTTGTCACTGCCTGCACGACTGCAATGAGAAGTTCGTGAAAACACTGGAGTTTCAAAATGGCTCTGAGCACTATGGGACTTAACATCTAAGGTCATCAGTCCCCTAGAACTTAGAACTACCTAAACCTAACTAACCTAAGAACATCACACACATCCATGCCCGACGCAGGATTCGAACCTGCGACCGTAGCGGAAGCGCGGTTCCAGACTGAAGCGCCTAGAACCGCTCGGCCACTTCGGCCGGCAAAACACTGGAATACTAAGAAGCGAATTATATGTACATACTTTACTATTCATTTGTTCTGCTTTGGAGTTATATTTCCAATTTGTCAGCTGTACATAATACAGAAATATCGGCATCCCTCACTACTAACTGGAGACACTACGTCTACCGACCCAGTACGGATAAAATAATCTAACTGTTTTTATGCAATTCTGGTAACATCCTGTCTGACATGAAACCACATAGTAAAACTATCAATTATTTCGAATCTGTTAGCGCATTAACACTGTTGTGAATTGGCAAGACAGCCACTATGAGAGGAAGCCTAAAGGCACGCGTTTTAGCTCACGCAGGCTGGAGTGAGGTCTGGAACGGGTCAAGGAAATGAGACTAACAAAAAACGTACGTAGCTGCTGGAATACTTAACTTTAATCCATAATTGGTGAACATCGCTCTTGACGGTACATGTTTACAATATCAATAGCAACTGATAATGGCGCCTTGCTAGGTCCTAGCAAACGACGTAGCTGAAGGCTATGCTAACTATCGTCTCGGCAAATGAGAACGTATTTTGTCAGTGAACCATCGCTAGCAAAGTCGGTTGTACAACTGGGGCGAGTGCTAGGAAATCTCTCTAGACCTGCCGTGTGGCGGCGCTCGGTCTGCAATCACTGATAGTGGCGACACGCGGGTCCGACGTATACTAACGGACCGCGGCCGATTTAAAGGCTACCACCTAGCAAGTGTGGTGAAATGAAATGTCGCGTGATAGGGCCTCCCGTCGGGTAGACCGTTCGCCTGGTGCAGGTCTTTCGATTTGACGCCACTTCGGCGACCTGCGCGTCGATGGGGATGAAATGATGATGAGTAGGACAACACAACACGCAGTCCCTGAGCGGAGAAAATCTCCGACCCAGCCGGGAATCGAACCCGGGCCCTTAGGATTGACAGTCTGTCACGCTGACCACTCAGCTACCGGGGGCGGACAGCAAGTGTGGTGTCTGGCGGTGACACCACAAACAAGTTGTACAAGCACTTGATGGAACTAAAGTATTACACCATTCATAGCGTTTGTTGTTAATCTATTCACATGATTCTCCAAACTATGACTGTGAGTGAAAGTCCTCGAGCATATGAATGCGTTACGTGCAGAGGCTGACTAAATGAAGCTAAACATATCCTTTGTTCGTTTCACCACAATTATCTCGTTTCTGTGTTTACCAAAAATAACGATAAAAAGCATTCTCGTGAAAGAGGCTGTTTAAATCTGAATATGTCCTGAAGACAAAAAAGGATTAGAGATAAAGCGAAGTTTCACGCAGACATTAATCTCCGTACACGCCTTGCATTTGGCACATCGTTAATAGACCTGTCACACGCAACGGCCGGAAACGGATTTTTGGCAACTTTTCTCGAACGTCGCCGGCGTTCTGCAGATCGAGCTGTCGTAAAATATACAGCAGACCTGCTCTGGTCGGTAAGCACAAAAAAGTTACATTAGGTATTTAATTCTTTAGAGATTATTGAAAATATTTCATTCCTTTTTACAAAATCGTAACATTCCTTTGAAACAAAACGAGCATCTCTACCGCAAGTATTACGTGTTCTCGAGTAAAAATGATTTACAAACTTAACAAAATTTGGTTCAGTTTCTTTTAACACTTGTGTTATGTATTACATTATCTCAGTAACAGAATGTAGTGCCTTTTATTAAGTTTTCGAAATAATACCTGCAGAGTAACTGTGTCCAGTTTACTACCGAAGATAGTTAGGTGACTATTATAGGCACTGAACGGACGATGGATATCAATGATAAAATTATAGACAATCAGTTTAGCAGACTTTTCATCACAACAGGCACATCTGTTACAGACTGTAGAATTCTGAAATGCCATGGAAGAGAACAAGTATGCGAAAAGATGTGTTGGTAATGTGGTAGTGATCCCTACTAAATCATTTCATTACTTATATGTAGGGAACATATGGCTACTTATTTTACGACAAGGCACCTAGGCATTGTCAGTTAATATAAATTAAGTTCTATTTTCATGTAAATAATTTATGGTATTTTACTTATTTCGTAATGATCGTGTTTTGTGCAATTAAGAACTATTATACAGAATTGTACATTTTTTGGCTACGATATTTGAATTTATTAACCTCTTTGTTCTGGAATTTCCAGTTTTGTGACGGAACGAAATGAAATGGAATTGTTTACATTCCCGTGCTTAGTAATACTGAAACATGTACACTTTACTTGCATTTCTCAGGAATTTAGAGTGAGGACATTCCATATCCCATTCACTGTTCATCACTTTCACGGTTTGTTCTAGGTTACTATTTCTTTGTTACGATCATCTAAATAAATCAAGCTGCAAGCGCATAGTTTATTCTACTTACCACGAAGGTCTTAAATTTTCCTCAAATATTTCGTTCCGCTTAACCCATTAAGTTTCAAAGTAATTTGCGCTTTAATTTTGTGCTATAGATTAGTCATACATCTTTTCTGAAGCATTTTAATATGGTTTCATCGCATTTATTCAACTTTTCGTCTTAAATTCACAAAAAATATTTGTCTTCATTTGAGGACGCTGAGACACGTATGAAGAATTCTGAGAGATTGAAAACATTCAACTTTTCGTTGGTTCCAAAATTTGATTGGTTATTTCCAATATTGTTGAAACAGAGTCACTTAAATATTCCAAAAAAACTTTCCAAAGAAATTTGCAATTGAAATAATTCCACTCGCAGATATGTAGCATTCAAAAGCAAAATCCATCTACACATCGATGTGGAATATACCAAAACATTCAGTCACAAGATATTGCATCTTCCCTGTTTATCTCTTTCAGATACAAGTTGTCTCTTTTCATCGTACTTTACACTTAGCAGTACTTTCATTTAAGTTGAAACATCGGGTGTTGAAGATCTCCATGACACAGTCCGCTCAAAAAACCTTTCATTAAAGCATGTGACAGCACTCAGTCTTCTGAAGCCTATCATGGTTACGATATTGTTTCCAAGAGCCTGGTCATAAAGACACTGTCTACTCATAACATACATGTTAACACATTGTTTCATCAACATCAGATGGTACTTCTAATATGTGAGGATCAATTTCTTCTAATACAGTGTATTTCGCTGCTTCTTCTAAAGCTTTAAACCAATGACTATTCGTTTTTATTCTGTTTTTGCTTCCCTAATCCAGCAAAATAACTTAACGGACCATAAATTTTTTTAAAAAATTGATTCCAGCATAGATTAATTGCCATTAGCGTAAACAGCTCATTTGAGGTCACCGTTTAGGAATCGATGTTATGTATAGAAAAAAATTAAAGTTCAAAGATTAATTTTGTTCTTTACATGACATATATATATAATCAAACTACAAGTTTATATTGCAGACATAATAACAATTAAGAGAACTATCCAATTCTGTAAAAGCAAAGTAATAAAATTAAATGGTTACTGCGTACTGGACATAAATTAACTAACTTCAACAGACACTTCTGATGAATTGGAGTAATTTTTCAAACTAAATTGAATTTTTATATTGTTAGCATATCTTTCCATTGCTACTGATTCATTCAGGAATGTATGATTACAGAAATCCTTGTTGTGAATATAAAAATTGTAGCTGCTCTCAAATGAGAACCGTGGGACATAATGGGTTAATTTCTATACGTGTGGAACATGTATTGTCTATTTCACCATGCCCAACAGATTACAGAATATTTGCTTTTTTATTGTTAGAAATGTGTGATTACTTCTATAGAAAACCACAGGAATTTTATATATTTAACACAAATTTCTTTCTTGACGTTTTCCATATGTGCATTTGTTGATAATCTGTTGAAATGAAAAAATTCCATTTCATTATGTTTGATTACAGAAATTTTATCTCTCAAAAGAAATGAATCTGCGTACAGTAATGTCGCCCTTTGAAACAAGTAAAGTGAAGTCCGAAAATTTCCTACACTACTTTTCTTTATTTTTGTTATTTCTCTTCCTGTGTCCACTGCTCGTGGTCTCGTGGTAGCGTTCTCGCTTCCCGAGCACGGGGTCCCGGATTCGATTCCCGGCGGGGTCAGGGATTTTTTTGCCTCGAGTGACTGGGTGTTCCACTAGGACCTTGCCTAGTAAGGCGGTGCGGTTCTCCCGCATCGTTCCCCTACGCTCTGTCACAGAGTATGGGACTTCATCATTATCTCTTCCTGTGACGATGTATGAAGCTGTAAACTCAATAAAAATGCAAGTAACTATGATACTTTAGTTTCCACGAAAGAATGTCCCTATAAACCTGTCCATGTGGGAGGAACTATTTCACCAAAATGACAAGTAGAATTTTTTAAAACGTGTTCGTAGTTTCGTCTGACCGTGGTCCAAATATCACCTGCCAGCGAAATTATTAATAGAGGGCTAAAGTTTATCAGTACTGAGTTATGGCAAGCACACTAACATTATATGATTTTCTTTTCTGTCGAAGTTCTGTTCTGAAGAATGTCTACCTAAAATCAAAATAATTTAGGATCTTCGGTTAAATTTTCATAAAATGATAAAAAATCATGAACTGATAGAACGGCATCAATCCAGCCTGACTGGTGGTATCTTACAATAGATCCAGGAAGTGCTCTTTTTTTTAGGTCCATATCTTCTGCAATGAAATCAGAGAAAATGTCATAATTTATGCTGTGAATCTGTGTATGAGAAGAACTTCAACCGTGACAGTGGATTTAATCCACTATTCCACTTTTTTGTAACTTCACAGGTTCAAATGGGACCGCGCAAATTGCGACGCGACGCGACTGGGACGCGACACGCGCCTGCGCCAGATCGCGCGGCGTTGTGGTTGCGGCACAGTTTCTCGCGCCGCTCGTATCTTGATCACTGCGGGAGGGGTGAGGTGGGGAGCGGGAAGGCAGTCCTGCCATATGCTCACTTCGGCTGGCGCATATGGGAAGTGGAAGTATTGCCTATCCGAAAAATATAGCCTAGTTTTCAGTTACGAATATCTGTATACTTTTGTGTTTTTTTTTTTTTTTTTTTTTTATTCTTGGGTCAAGAATAATGCATAGTTCAATAATTGGTAAGTCATTAGCCACTGAGACTGAATCTTCTGCCGCCACGATGTTTTCAGATCGTATGAAGGATTAGACGATTGATTGAGGGGGTAGTCAATAAGGAAGTAAGGAATATTATAAAATCATGTGATCTAGAAGCAAGGCAGGAAAGTAAAACGAAGTTCTATACTTACTGCCTGTTATGCTGACGTATCTCTACGATCTGTTACAAGAAGCCGAGGTATGACCCCTTTGTGCTCCTGGAAAAAAACGTCTGATATATGAAGTACGTAAGTTTCACTATCATTTTTATTTGGATATGGATGTAATAAAAGACATTATACTACGTACATGTGGATATCATATTTCCACTGCAAGCTAGAAATATTCCAGAAGCTCTCATGAATAACGATATTTTAAACGGCCGTCGCTACGAGAAAAAGCATTTCAGTGGCTGCATACACACCATCAGGATAAATAAACCAATTATACAACAGCCTACACAAATGAAATAGTGATCGATATTATTCCGAAAGTATGAATAACCTGAAAGAGTGTGGTGATTTGATATATTTTGTGGTGTCACCGCCAGCCTTTAAATCGGCCGCGGTTCATTAGTATACGCCGGACCCGCGTGTCGCCACTATCAGTGATAGCAGACCGAGCGCCACCACACGGCAGGTCTAGAGAGACGTACTGGCACTCGCCCCAGTTGTACTGCCGACGTTCGTAGCAATGGTTGACTGACAAATACGCTCTCATTTGCCGAGACGATAGTTAGCATAGCCTTCAGCTACATTTGCTACGACCTAGCAAGGCGCCATAGCTTTGATAATTAATATTGTGAAGCATGTATCATCAAGAGCGATGTTCTACAAATGTGGATTAAAGTTAAGTATTACAGCAACTGCTCCCATTTTCTAAGGTCTCATTTCCTTTTAACTGTTCCAGACCTCACGCCAATCTGCGTGAGCTTAACGCGTGCCATTCGGCTTCCTCTCGTTGTGATTTGGCTGTCTTGCTAAGTCACAACATATTTCATTTGTTGAAATGTATTGCCGACAAGGGCAGATCTAGTGTGATGACTACGTTTTTCGAACGAAGTGAACTCTTCCTGTCACAAAGCACACTTGGCTAGCTTCCGCATTCCTGTCATGCGCATTGTTCTCGGCTGCTGACAATACATTGGCCATTGTCTTGTGCCACGAATCACTTGTTTACATTTCTCAATAAAATTATTTTATTCGTGAATCACACGTTGCCAGTTTGGCAAGCCGTAGGTGATAACCAGCATCTGGCATGTGCGTGTCATTCTGCCTGAAGAGTACGCTCGTCACTATTTTCATACTGCTCAGATGAAGAAAAGGAATAAAATCGTTTGGTAAGCTTCCACTGCAGTAGTTCAGTGTTAAAAACACGATGGGTTATGGAATTCAATCAAAATTCCAACAGAATTGGTGAGTTATTTTTGTGTGAATTGAAATCCTTTTCTCATTCGAAGAAGCATCACCATTTATGAGTAACGGCCACATTTCTCTTGTTGACAGGTTTAATTGTACTTCTTTTGCCAAAACACAGTATAATTTGCACAAACTCATTTTTGCAGTAGCTATTTTAACAGGATTCCGAAACAGAATGTCTCATTGAACAACTGATTGGAGACCAGAGAACTCAGTAGAGTACGAAAAACCTCATTTTGTCGGTTTGCAGTAACATAAGACAAGAAATTTCATGTTTACTTTCATACTAAGAAACTCTTCTTTCACTAGCTGTCAATAACTCTTAAAAAAATTAGTCTTGGAATGAAAAAATGAAATACAAAGTACAACTTCTTATATATGACCATAGATAAGCAAGTTCAGTGTTTTTACGAACTGGCAAAATACTCTCCCCCTTATGTGCCATCATTCGCCAAAATCTCGTTTTGCTGTCTCGGGCGGTTTAGGAGATATGAGGGAAGTTGCGAACATTTCATTCCCGCGAGCGTGAGATCGGGAGTGGATGCGCTACATACGATCCATTGTCTCGAGGTCGGAGACAGACAGAGACCTCCTCCCAAGTCTAAACAAAAATTCAATATGTTAGCTCAATTTAGTACACAGAAACATATGGTGTAATATGCACCAAACGCAAAATCACAGCAATCCCTATTTTTCATTGCACACTTTTTGTATTTTGCGTATTGTCTTACTAAAAAGTGTATTCAGAATAAGTATGACTATTAGCGAGATGACGGACACTTCGCCACGAAGCTGACATATAACGCTACAAGTAAGGCAGAAATCAAATCTTTTCACTGAATAGTGTCTGTAAAATGGTTTCAGAAAGATTACAGGGTGCGGGCGTTCGGTACTATCAGCGCAGAGCGCCGCCAATCGGTGTATACGAAGTATGTGTACGCGTCATAATATGGGCAGGACGAGCGCAACAAGTGCGGTCGTTCGTGTCGCGCTGTAGTGTCGTGTCACGTCACACGTGATATGCGCGTCTGAATTTGCGCTTAGCCTTAGTGGAGAATGGAAGCGAGCTGTTGATGAGGAGTGACTGCCAGAGACGTTCGTCGTAACGGTTACACTACTTGTAAGCTCCCTCTTACTAATCAGCCTATCCTGCTTGCCATATAAAATATGACCGTGGATCGCGTGTATGCCTAATGGATTTTTCTAATTGGATAAAGCTATCTTTCCCGAAGAAGTGATACCGATAAGTAGGAGGAAAGTGTACAACCGACCCTTCTGATGTAAAGTCTACTAAAAATAAAAAGTAATTAAACCGAACAGGGCTATAATTTGGAAAATGAAAGTTATTTTGTGCATTCACTCACGGACAACACTGTACAGAGAAGGGATACCACTGATCATGAATCCAAAATTTACTCTAATGAACGAAAAGGAAATAATTAACGGACTCCAGCCCACTAGGGCAATTTACATCCAAAATCCTGTACAAGATGATGTGAAAGAAAAACATGCGTTATTGAACACTGTCGTGGCAACAGAAGGTTGTCACGTTTTTTTACACTAATTTTAAGTGAGTATGTAATGATAATGAAAACTGAGAAGTCACTCTTACGTTATGTTTCTCATTAAGTTTTGAAAAAGGCAATCGAGTAATGATTTGAAAATATGCAAGTGAACTGTGTGTTAGTACTGAACTTCGTTACGTGAACAATGACTTTCGGTGACCTCAGTATAACGTCATCAAAGAAATTTAGAAAAAAAGCAAGCACTTTTTACTTTGTCGTACTTATTTTGCAAATTGGATTTCATATTATTGCTTGAACAACTGAGCTTTTTTTTTTACTGACTTGAACAGAATTAAATACTAGAATACGTACCAAACCAAACAGCCATGTGCTCCAAGCTACAAGTAAAATAAATAAAACTTCCGCACTCTTAATTTGTGCATTTCTTGAGATTTGGATTTTTTGCAATGACTTGAAAAATGAAATTGCTTTACTTTAGTCATATACTGAAACCTCTTTTGTACAACAGTTAATTGAAAGCAGACTGAGGCTAAAATTATTAAAATAGAAATTATTCATTAATAAACTGGCTGCAACTATTCAATTTGTTTCTTATGACACTCAGTTAGCATATTAGGAAAAAAAGGAACAAGGATCCTGCTCGGTAACAATGTCTGGGGACAATAAGGACACTGTTTCCCTGATTATTATTTAAATAACACGTGTTGAAGACACTCACCACAGCGCTCCTCGAACACCTGACAAGTCGTGTAGTTTCCAAAATGCTAGTTTTCAGGGCGTCACAATCTGCCCTCGGTCAAACTCGAGACAGATAGCGAGCCTTCCCCATTGTACACAGGGACAGCATGCTCACTGATACTACATGCACCGTGCGTGTGTCCGACTAGCAGTCATTCCTCGCCAGCTGACGCTGCTATCGCTTGGATGGATTTATATCGATACTAGGTCGGTGGTCATAATGTTCTGGCTGATCAGCATATGCGTCATATATCTTGGGTATTATCAGAGGTACTATTCTATCACGTCGGAGCGAGCATACACTAAAGTAGAAATTTAATACATTATTTTAAGCCATTTTGGTTAGGGGAATCCGCAGCTGTTTTTGCAAATGATTTTACTCTACTGTTAATCCTTTCGGCCTGAGGCTATCGTCAGACAGCACCGTTGAGTTATTTGCAAGTTTTTCATTTGTGTCTTCATGAAATGCCCTCCTTTAAAAATTACGTTTTGTGTAGTAGTTCAGTCCATTGATTAGCATGGACCGTAAAAGGAAATCAAACCTCTGTGTTGTAATATGTAAAGGTGGCCTTTTCATGAAGACGCAAATGCAAAACTTGCAAAAAGTCAACGTCAAAAATTTTAGAAAAAGTAATGTACAATCAGCTTTATAACCACCTTATAACGTACTGTCAAAGTTACAGTTCGGATTTCTAAAGGGTTCTAATATTGAAAAGGCTATCTACACTTACAGTGAACATGTGCTTAGTTCATTAGAGAAAAAATTGCAGGCAACTGGTATATTTTGTGACTTCTCAAAGACATTTGACTGTATGAATCACAATATCCTTTTAAGTAAATTAGAATATTATAGTGTAACGGGAAATGCTGCAAAATGGTTCAAATCTTATATCTCTGGCAGGAAACAATGGGTGTTATTAGGAAAGAGACAGGTGTCAAGCTATCAGGCATCGTACAACTGGGAACTAATTACATATGGGGTCCCACAGGGTTCCATTTTAGGGCCATTACTTTTTCTTGTGTATATCAATGACCTTTCATCCGTAACATTACCAGAAGCCAAGTTCGTTTTGTTTGCCGATGATACGAACATTGCAGTAAATAGAAAATCAAGTCTAGTCTTAGAAAGGTCAGCTAAAAAAACATTTGTGGACATTAATCACTGGTTCCTAGCCAATTCTTTGTCACTAAACTTTGAAAAAGCACACTACATGCAGTTCAGAACTTGTAAGGGGTGTCCCACGAATATATGCCTAACATATGATGACAAACAGATAGAAGAAGTGGACAGTTTTAAATTCTTGGGATTAAAGCTTGATAATAAATTCAACTGGGAGGAGCACACCACAGAACTGCTGAAGCGTCTTAGCAAATCTCCATTTGCAATGCGAGTTGTGTCAGACATAGGGGATATAAAAATGAAAAAGCTGGCATACTATGCTTACTTTCATTCCAAAATGTCACATGGGATTATTTTTTGGGGTAATTCATCAAGCCAAGCTAAAGTTTTCTGGGCACAAAAACGTGCAGTAAGAATTATATGTGCTGTGAGCTCAAGAACATCCTGCAGAAGCCTGTTTAGGTAACTAGGGATACGAACTACTGCTACCCAATATATTTATTCCTTAATGAAATTTTTCAAACCAACAGCTCAATTCATGGGATCAATACTAGAAATAAGAATAATCTTCACAAGGATTTAAAGTCACTTAGTCTTGTACAAAAAGGTGTGCATTATTTAGGAACAAACATTTTCAATAACTTGCCAGCTGCCATAAAAAGCTTAACAACCAATGAAATTCGGTTTAAGAGAAGCCTATATATATATATATATATATATATATATATATATATATATATATATATATATATATATATATATAACATTACCGCTGGATATATTTCGTGAGCCACATGAAATACTGACGAATCGATTCCACAGACCGAACGTGAGGAGAGGGGCTAGTGTAATTGGTTAATACAAACCATAGAAAAATGCACGGAAGTATGTTTTTTAACACAAACCTAGGTTTTTTAAACGGAACTCCGTTAGTTTTGTTAGCACATCTGAACATATAAACAAATACGTAATCAGTGCCGTTTGTTGCATTGTAAAATGTTAATTACATCCGGAGATATTGTATCCTAAAGTTGACGCTTGAGTACCACTCGTCCGCTGTTCGATGATGTGTATCGGAGAGCACCGAATTACGTAGGGATCCAAAGGGAACGGTGATGGACCTCAGGTACAGAAGAGACTGGAACAGCACATTATGGCCACATGCTAACACCTTTTTATTGGTCTTTTTCACTAACGCACATGTACATTACCATGAGGGGTGAGGACTCGTGCACACGTGGTTTCCGTTTTCAATTACGGAGTGGAATAGGGTGTGTCCCGACATGTCAGGCCAATAGATTTTCAATGTGGTGGCCATCATTTGCTGCACACAGTTGCAATCTCTGGCGTAATGAATGTCGTACACGCCAGAGTACATCTGGTGTAATGTCGCCGCAGGCTGCCACAATACGTTGTTTCATATCCTCTGGGGTTGTAGCCATATTACGGTACACATTCTCTTTTAACGTACCCCACAGAAAGAAGTCCAGAAGTGTAAGATCAGGAGAACGGGCTGGCCAATTTATGCGACCTCCACGTCCTATGAAACGCCCGCCGAACATCCTGTCAAGGGTCAGCCTAGTGTTAATTGCGGAATGTGCAGGTACACCATCATGCTGGTACTACATACGTCGGCGCGTTTCCAGTGGGACATTTTCGAGCAACGTTGGCAGATCATTCTGTAGAAACGCGATGTATGTTGCAGCTGTTTGGGCCCCTGCAATGAAGTGAGGACCAATGAGGTGGTCGCCAATGTTTCCGCACCATACATTTACAGTCCACAGTCGCTGTCGCTCTACCTGTCTGAGCCAGCGAGGATTGTCCACGGACCAGTAATGCATGTTCCGTAGATTCACTGCCCCGTGGTTTGTGAAACCCGCTTCATCGGTAAACAGGTAGAACTGCAACGCATTCTCTGTTAACGCCCATTGACAGAACTGCACTCGATGATTAAAGTCATCACCATGTAATTGCTGATGTAGCGACATATGAAACGGGTGAAAGCGGTGACGATGCAGTATGCGCATGACACTACTTTGAATCAGCCCAACGGCTCTCGCGATGCCCCGTGTACTCATGTGTGAGTTCATGGCAACAGCAGCTAACACACCAACTGCACCCGCTTCTCCTGTGACGGGCCTGTTACGGACCCGTTTGCGTGCTACGACCATACCTGTTGCATACAGTTGGCAGTAGATGTTTTGCAATGTGCGGCACGTTGGATGCTCTCTGTCCGGATACCGTTCTGCATACACCCTGCAGGCTTCAGCTGCATTTCGTCGACACTCGCCATAGATGAGTATCATCTCCGCCTTTTCAAAGTTCGAATACACCATGGTCACAGTTCCTACAACAGTACACTATCAGAGACGTCTGGTAACACGATGTACTACAGCTGGTCTGCGAGCGGAGACGAATGCAGAATAACAATAGCAGCAAGTGCTACATGCGGACACTGCGACAGCTAGACCAAACCACAACAGTGCACTACAGCCACACTCGTAAACACGGTCGTCATCGTAAACATGTCCCTGCAGATGCTGCTCGCCGACCGTGGCCCGTGTTTGTTACAACACGCAACTGAACGTCGGAAGTTTCAAGCGTCAACTTTAGGTTACAATATCTCCGGATGTAATTAACATTTTACAATGGAACAAACGGCACTGATTACGTATTTGTTTATATGTTCAGATGTGCTAACAAAACTAACGTGGTTCCATTTAAAAAAAACGTAGGTTTGTGTTAAAAAACATACTTCCGTGCATTTTTGTATGGTTTGTATTAAACAATTACACTAGCCCCTCTCCTCACGTTCGGTCTGTGCAATCGGTTCGTCGGTATTTGATGTGGTTTACGAAATATACCCAGCGGTAACGTTAGGTGACTCACCCTATATATATACATAAAGTACAATAAAACTTCTGCACAATTTCAGTGCAGTGGTGTGTTCATTGTAAATAAGTATTATAGTAGTTGTATCACATGTTTATTACCTTATAAATAAATAAAAAGACTTTCTTATTTTAAATTCAGTGCATTAGTATTTGTAAAATTATCCTTTCACATAACGTTCATTAAAAAATGACAATCATTCCACTTGGGACCTGTTGGAATGGTACATTAGCTTATTAGTTTGAGTTGTAAATATTTGTCATGTATTGTTGATTTTCTGATATTTTCTACATCCTGGAGGACCTCCTCACTACGGATCAATTGGAATGAAAGTAAATCTTATCTAATTTAATCTAATCACCGTTTGACGATGGGCTCAGGCCCGAAACTACTAACGGTACAATAAAATCATTTTAAAATTTGTGGCTGGCTGCAGTATTTCCTAAAGAGAAATTTAGTAATATAGCTATTTAGTTTGATAAACTATTTAGGGGATTTTGGCCAGATTTAGGTGGATTTAAAATGTGGTATATGGAGAAATTGTGCTTCAGAGTTGGCAACAGAGGTTGTGAATTGCAGTTCAACTGAACGTAGTTGCGCTGGTCGTAACAGCGCAGCGGGAGGAGGAATACTGTGTCGGCTGAGAGAGTATCCCCATCGCCTTAGGTTGACACCCAACAAACCGGATTATCTTGGCCAGTGATTAATGTTTTCACCACAAAATGATTATAAATACAGACTGCTAATATTACGCGTTCGCGCCGGCAAGTGGATTTCAGAGAGAGAATAGCGAGTGCACATTGTTAAAACAACGTATTTCAACATGTGATGAACTTAAACGTGAATAGAAATGTACAACAATGTTACTTACTGGCTCCAGTTGTGTGCATTGTGAATATAATGTAACCTTTAGTCTTGAAAACTTTTCACGACTTTGATTAATACAAAACATCTGTCCTTAGAATTCAGCGCATTTCAGCAGCCAAATCCGACTTAAACAACTCCCGTAGCGGTCAAACCGATTACCACTTATCCGTTAGGTTACGAAAAAACTAAAGGCTACGCTGCTACAGTAATAGTCCGCTAGCAGTACCATAATTTAATCTGAGGTGTTTCAGAGTGCAAAACGCTATCCTTAATAAAGTCTTGTAATTCGTCATTAATCTCCACTGTGTTACCAACAAGACGCTGTGGGAAGGCATTAATAGAAGTGTACTCATGAGTCTGACGCTGTTCAGAAGCGTTGTTAAATTCCTAAAATTGCGTAAAGGTTGTTCATGCTCCAAGTCTATAGTAATATTATGCACAATTTTCTAGGACGAGAGAAATATTGAGAACCACAATATGAGGGTGGTTGTAATTAAACTTTCGCTATTTGAGAGGGTCCTCACGAAAAGCGAATGATCGTAGTACAATGAAACTTAAACATTTTGATGGAAACAAAATGGAAATGAGCGTTTGGCGTCATTGGGCGGGAAGCCCCTTACGGGGCAGGTCCGGCCGCCTTGGTGCCGGTCTTATTACATTCGACGCCACATTGGGCGACCTGCGCGCCGGATGGGGATGAAATGTTGATGAAGACAGCACAACACCCAGTCCCTGAGCGGAGAAAATCCCCGACCCAGCCGGGAATCAATCCGGGCCCGTAGGCCGGCTGACCACTCAGTTATCGGGGATGGCAACATTTTGATGGACATGCGGAAGAGAAAAACGAATAAACTATTGAAGAAAAACGTTCTAATTTCCACATGAGAGGGTTCAAATGTGGTGATTTCGGTGGTTAGGCAGTTTGGAACGATCAGGCAAAGATTTAGTTTCCTCCTGGCAGAGACCGATGGCCAGTTGCGCCACAAGTAGTTCAAAAAGTTACTGTTGTCATTGCTCAGAATACTGGACGCAATGAGCAATCTTCAAACAGTGTACGAGGTGTGTCACGACAGCTGAACATTCCACGTTCTACAGTTCGAAAAGTGCTGCGAACAATTGTGAAATGGTAACCGTACAAACTTTGCATTACTCACCAACTTTTGCCAAATGTCGCAGCCATTCACGCACACTTTGCTGTTACGTTTCTTGCAAGGGTTCAGACTGACGACATGTGACACTGGAACATTTTGTGTTGTGAAGTGATGAAACACACTTTACGCTCATTGGAACAGTGAACACAACAATTGTCGCACTTGGTGATCCTCACTGCCAACGAACATTCATAAAGTACCGAGCATTGTAAAAACGTCTGGTGTGCATTCACGGCGCAGTTCGTGATTAGTCCGTTTTTTATTGACCCTAAGGACCGCGACATGCAGTGTGAACGGCACGTATACTGCGCTAAAGTGTGATCCCTGCTGAACGAGAGAGAGGTGCTTCGGTCTCATCTGTTTTGGTGCCCGATGGAGTTCCACCTCACACTGCTTTCGAAATCACTCGGTTACTCCTTAACACATTTTATGAAAAGCGAATCATTGCCCGATCGTTCCAAAGTGCGTAACCATCAAGATCATCATATGTGAACCTTCTTAAGTGGAAATTAAAATGTGTTCCTTTCAATAGCTTATTCGTAATTTTTCATCCGCACGTCCTTACAAATGTTTGCAAAAAGTTTCGTTATCCTGTGATCACTCATTTTTCAAAAGGGTCCTCCTAGGTAGACAGAATTTAATTTGATTGTAATCGCCCTGTATGTATTGTGTAATTGTCGTCAAAAAGAGCAATATTTTTAGAATGATCCGAAAAACGTGCCAGAAATAACGCTAGATATGTATTATAGGTAGCTTCTATATTATGAAAATTTTATCCCTAAATGATGACATTCAAGCCAAAGAAAGCTAATATCTTCATTTTTAAACCAACCACAATTGAAAATGTAACTGCAATAAGCTCCGCCATTAATTACGTCGTGTGAATTTTTTTAAATTCAGTTTGCATGGTCCAAAAAATTAAACAATACTCCCATCTTATCTTTTACTGGTTACAGTCTGTACTTCATGTGCAGTAATAAACTGTATGTGCTAGGGATTGTCGGAATTTAATGATACTTCATGTACTGAACAAAGTAAAATTAGGCTAATAGCAGCAGACAGAAAGCCTAATAAGTAGTTACTATTATTCTCGCGATGTATCCGTGAATGTAATGAGAAGATATCTTAACACTATAAAGAATGAATACATTTTGTCATGCAGTTTATAATGATTCGTAAAGTACAGATTTATATATAGATATATAAACAAATGAAAAATTACTATTTTCCAGTGTTCGCAGTGTCGCCTGACTCTTGGTTAAGAAACGAAAATTGAACATGCGTTCTACTGGGAGAGCCATCTGCTACCAAGTCACGCGATAGGCTGCTCTCAGAACGGAAATTGGATTACGGAGAGCAGCCGGTCAGTGACCGCGACGTGGGATGGGGAACAGGACTGTCGCTAATGACCCAGTTGTCGACGGCATATTGAACCGTGAGAAAGAAGAACGGCAGGAGCAGTGCTCACCTCTCGCACGTTTTCTCGAAACAACCTACGTTGAGTCGCACTGTTAGAAACATATGAATGAAGAGGGACTGCAATCATTGTGAAAGAACAGCACAAAATCCCCTTACAAGCTTGCTACTCCTGCAGATGGTGTGCTGCTTACTTGCTTGTTCATGGAAGACTTCTTTTCATTCATCTAGTGCTATAGCTGTTGGAAATAAGAACAACCATATTTCCTAAAAGAAGGTATCTGCTCCGACTTTTCCTGTGATGGTATGCGGAAATAATGTGAAACGTCCCCTTAGAAAAATTAATCAATTACTGTGCTGATAAACCCCTTACGTTATTTGATTTTCAAACAATAGAGAAAAACTGAACGTGCTCAGACATTTCTCTCTTTACTTATTCTGATCATCAATAAACTGACACAATATTTTTAGCACAACGCAATCTGACTTTCAATAATCCCTACAAAAGAATGGCCCTGACTAACAATAACCTATACCTCCCAAAAATCTTCATTACTCGAACTACTGCAATACAGCGAGCTCCAATACTGTCAGCTAAATAAAAGATTCTAACTACTGAAGGCACTAACTACTGATAGGCATAGCTAGCAAATGAAAGATTTCGATAGAGAACAATCAATGTATTTACCTTAATATTGATCAAAAGTCATTATATATATATATATATATATATATATATATATATATATATATATATATATATATATATATATATATATAGGTTCATGACATCCAGTCTTACAAATTTACTCTCTCTGATGGACACACGTCCAGATCATCCGCTCTCAAAACTCCGCCATCTCTCTCCCCACATCCACCACTGCTGGCGGCTCACCTCCAACTGCGCAACGCTACGTGCTGTTCACATCCAACAGCCCAACACTACAATAGGGACTATTCCAACAATCCCAACCAGCCACAGACTTCACACAGCACAGTCAGTGATTTTCATATAGAGCGCTACGTGGCCTTACCAACATAAAAACCTAAACAGTCTACTTACAATTGTACCATTATTCCCGAAGGCAAATGCTCGAAACTGAACAGTACTGTAATTTTTGTAGTTAAAAAGTACGTAGACAGACAAGGCAACTCCATAGAAAGAAAAAAACTGTATTTTACTCAGGCAAAAGGAATACCATTATTGTAGAAGTAGACATAATAGGCCTTCTACTCCACTGCAGAATGTCATTTTCTGAGCATAAATGCATTACTTGTTGTTCAAAAGGAAATTCAAAGCAGAAAGAGTCAAGCAAAGTCGATATTTGTTCTCAGAAATCCTAGATGAACTTCTTGGATCCTTAAACTTGGAAGCATAGGTTTTAATGGAACGTATCTGAACCACGGATGCGTTTTGTCAAGAACAGATAAATTTCAACCGAATGGAACACCTTAGAAGAGAAAATTTGAAACTATGCATGAAAATCAATAATAATGTGATTAATATATGTAAAGAATACATCGGAAAGATATTTGTACACATTTACAGTGTTATTGAACTAGCAGACGAGTCTTCATACTTAGGGCAGGTGGAGGAAATGGACGAGAAATAAGAAATAGACAGAACAGTAAAAAATGGCTTAAACCTGTTACTTTTTTGTCGAACTGAAAGTTAAAGAACAGTAAAATGGGTATTTCTTCATCCTTCCAAACTAGTAGTTCAAAATCTGAGCATATTAAAACTTTGACATATGACCGTAAGAGATGGGCACTAGGTGCAAAAACCATTCAAACACTGTGACTTGTTTAACAAGTAATGGAGAGATACCTACAAACTAATAAACCGGGAAAAAGTCTTGAATAAAAGAAGTTGTTATGTCTCCAATGAAAATAAAATGACACTATCAGGACATTTACTCAGGTGAATAGATGATAGATGGATAAAGGAAGTTCTTTGTTCGATACCATGGAATAATAAAATACTGGCAAACGAGTAAAGATTTAATGGAGACTGGATAGAACGCATTATAGAACATGTAGGAGCAACATTCATCATTATGCATGATGAACGAAGCATGGAGAAATGCCAAGGAGACTTTTATTCTAAACTGGGTGTCAAAAGATTGATAATGACAGTGATAATGATGGTGAGAAAAGGAAGCAATACTTCTAGGACACAACGGTCATTTATAGACGTCAAACCCGTCTGTAAATAAGAAATAGGTGAGGCTGAATATTTCTAATATGTTTCATTTATACTTTTTGCTTCACTGTAAGTCACAAAAATCATGTTTCTTCTAAGTCTTCAGTTTTTTGCCTGATTTATATCTTACACTAAGCTCCTTGTCTCAACATGCGCATTACATCGGACGTACCACTTCATTTGATTTACGTATTTACTTTCAGGTAATGTGACTTTAATGATTAAACATCTTTCTCCATATTATGATTCACAATTACAGAGTACGTGTAGTATTTGTGGAAGGAAATGACAGCAGATATACGCTTGGTGGAAGGAAATCAAAGCGACAGTTCTGAAGGCCCCTCACAGAATGTGAGTGTATCTGGAGCACACATTATCAATACAACGTCTTCATTTGATGCTGGACAACGAATAGTGAAGCGGTTAAGATTTTTAATCACGCACACAGACAATACGTATATGTTCTTTTATACCACTCAAATAACTTCAATTAATTTTTAAATCACTGAAAACTGCAAGTGAATAATTATCTGATGAGTAAACAAGTTAAGTAAACTCTCCCTGATCGGCCTTATAGTCATTAAATTTATGTGCCTTTCGTTTTCAATCTTTAATATGTCGTTCCGTGCACTTTAAAACCAGTAATACAGCAAGATAACAACTCTAGACAGTGATAGACAAGAGTATTAAACGAAATGCGTCAGTAAATTATTGACATGTCTAAAAAACAAAACGTCCAGTTTGTATCATAATAACTCCAATCTGGTTACCCGGTGGCATAGAAGGAGACCATTGAACTCGAAAGGTAATGACTAATTGAACAACAGTTGCAGTTAATACATTTTATGTAATACATAATGCAAACGTTTGCAGTAAAGTGCTCATTGATACACTTCTCCTTTTTTTCGTGTGGAATTAATCATTTACATTATATGATTTACATAAATCTACGTCTACGTCTACATTTATACTCCGCAAGCCACCCAACGGTGTGTGGCGGAGGGTACTTTACGTGCCACTGTCATTACCTCCCTTTCCTGTTCCAGTCGCGTATGGTTCGCGGGAAGAACGACTGTCTGAAAGCCTCCGTGCGCGCTCTAATCTCTCTAATTTTACATTCGTGATCTCCTCGGGAGGTATAAGTAGGGGGAAGCAATATATTCGATACCTCATCCAGAAACGCACCCTCTCGAAACCTGGCGAGCAAGCTACACCGCGATGCAGAGCGCCTCTCTTGCAGAGTCTGCCACTTGAGTTTATTAAACATCTCCGTAACGCTATCACGGTTACCAAATAACCCTGTGACGAAACGCGCCGCTTTTCTTTGGATCTTCTCTATCTCCTCCGTCAAACCGATCTGGTACGGATCCCACACTGATGAGCAATACTCAAGTATAGGTCGAACGAGTGTTTTGTAAGCCACCTCCTTTGTTGATGGACTACATTTTCTAAGCACTCTCCCAATGAATCTCAACCTGGTACCCGCCTTACCAACAATTAATTTTATATCATCATTCCACTTCAAATCGTTCCGCACGCATACTCCCAGATATTTTACAGAAGTAACTGCTACCAGTGCTTGTTCCGCTATCATATAATCATACAATAAAGGATCCTTCTTTCTATGTATTCGCAATACATTACATTTGTCTATGTTAAGGGTCAGTTGCCACTCCCTGCACCAAGTGCCTATCCGCTGCAGATCTTCCTGCATTTCGCTACAATTTTCTAATGCTGCAACTTCTCTGTATACTACAGCATCATCCGCGAAAAGCCGCATGGAACTTCCGACACAATCTACTAGGTCATTTATATATATTGTGAAAACCAATGGTCCCATAACACTCCCCTGTGGCACGCCAGAGGTTACTTTAACGTCTGTAGACGTCTCTCCATTGATAACAACATGCTGAGTTCTGTTTGCTAAAAACTCTTCAATTCAGCCACACAGCTGGTCTGATATTCCGTAGGCTCTTACTTTGTTTATCAGGCGACAGTGCGGAACTGTATCGAACACCTTCCGGAAGTCAAGAAAAATAGCATCTACCTGGGAGCCTGTATCTAATATTTTCTGGGTCTCATGAACAAATAAAGCGAGTTGGGTCTCACACGATCGCTGTTTCCGGAATCCATGTTGATTCCTACATAGTAGATTCTGGGTTTCCAAAAACGACATGATACTCGAGCAAAAAACATGTTCTAAAATTCTACAACAGATCGACGACAGAGATATAGGTCTATAGTTTTGCGCATCTGCTCGACGACCCTTCTTGAAGACTGGGACTACCTGTGCTGTTTTCCAATCATTTGGAACCCTCCGTTCCTCTAGAGACTTGCGGTACACGGCTGTTAGAAGGGGGGCAAGTTCTTTCGCGTACTCTGTGTAGAATCGAATTGGTATCCCGTCAGGTCCAGTGGACTTTCCTCTATTGAGTGATTCCAGTTGCTTTTCTATTCCTTGGACACTTATTTCGATGTCAGCCATTTTTTCGTTTGTGCGAGGATTTAGAGAAGGAACTGCAGTGCGGTCTTCCTCTGTGAAACAGCTTTGGAAAAAGATGTTTAGTATTTCAGCTTTACGCGTGTCATCCTCTGTTTCAATGCCATCATCATCCCGTAGTGTCTGGATATGCTGTTTCGAGCCACTTACTGATTTAACGTAAGACCAGAACTTCCTAGGATTTTCTGTCAAGTCGGTACATAGAATTTCACTTTCGAATTCAATGAACGCTTCACGCATAGCCCTCCTTACGCTAACTTTGACATCGTTTATCTTCTGTTTGTCTGAGAGGTTTTGGCTGCGTTTAAACTTGGAGTGGAGCTCTCTTTGCTTTCGCAGTAGTTTCCTAACTTTGTTGTTGTACCACGGTGGGTTTTTCCCGTCCCTCACAGTTTTACTCGGCACGTACCTGTCTAAAACGGATTTTACGATTGCCTTGAACTTTTTCCATAAACACTCAACATTGTCAGTGTCGGAACAGAAATTTTCGTTTTGATCTGGTAGGTAGTCTGAAATCTGCCTTCTATTACTCTTGCTAAACAGATAAACCTTCCTCCCTTTTTTTATATTCCTATTAACTTCCATATTCAGGGATGCTGCAACGGCCTTATGATCACTGATTCCCTGTTCTGTACATACAGAGTCGAAAAGTTCGGGTCTGTTTGTTATCAGTAGGTCCAAGATGTTATCTCCACGAGTCGGTTCTCTGTTTAATTGCTCGAGGTAATTTTCGGATAGTGCACTCAGTATAATGTCACTCGATGCTCTGTCCCTACCACCCGTCCTAAACATCTGAGTGTCCCAGTCTATATCTGGTAAATTGAAATCTCCACCTAAGACTATAACATGCTGAGAAAATTTATGTGAAATGTATTCCAAATTTTCTCTCAGTTGTTCTGCCACTAATGCTGCTGAGTCGGGAGGTCGGTAAAAGGAGCCAATTATTAACCTAGTTCGGTTGTTGAGTGTAACCTCCACCCATAATAATTCACAGGAACTATCCACTTCTACTTCACTACAGGATAAACTACTACTAACAGCGACGAACACTCCACCACCGGTTGCATGCAATCTATCCTTTCTAAACACCGTCTGTACCTTTGTAAAAATTTCGGCAGAATTTATCTCTGGCTTAAGCCAGCTTTCTGTACCTATAACGATTTCAGCTTCGGTGCTTTCTATCAGCGCTTGAAGTTCTGGTACTTTACCAACGCAGCTTCGACAGTTGACAATTACAATACCGATTGCTGTTTGGTCCCCGCATGTCCTGACTTTGCCCCGCACCCGTTGAGGCTGTTGCCCTTTCTGTACTATCAGTACCTGTGTATCCTTTTAACAAACAAAAAATATTTCGTCCGTCATCAGTTAATGAATCCACTACCGGCACATACTACATACTCATAAAAGATGTATGGGTACCTTAAATACTAAACATAATTGATAAAGAAACTTCAACATCGCAGCGCGTCAGCAATAGTTGGTTAATATATTAAAAAACTAGAAACCCGTCTCGATTGCGAAAAAAGTACCTAGTGTTAACCTAGGTTTCGGCGTAGATAACTACACCATCTTCAGAACAATAAAACCCACAAGTGCCTAAGAAGACCTTTGTCAATGATTAAAATAACACCATAGCTATACATTTATAAACGAAAAAACGGAAACACAAACAGTACATATGTACAAAGTCTAAACCGTTACTTAACTTAATGGTGTAACCTCCACCTCACACCGGCCTATGTTCGATGGGCCATAACCCGCCATAAACGCTAGCGACTCAACCTGCTCAGCATGGAAAGCATTAAGTATCTACACACTTGTGCAGCACTGATAAATTGTTTATACAATTATTCCTCGTGAATCAGTTTTTCTATTAGCGAAAACTGTTTCAAAATCCTTACAGTAACACCTGAGAGCACTCTCACACACAGACAGAAAAGACAGTGGGGGACTTTAATTCATAATATGTGTGGTTCAAAGGTTTACAACGCAGCTGTGGGAAGCATTCACCTGAGAATGGTCCTTTGAACGGATCTGGATTTTAAAGACCTGCTGTACGAGGGCATCTCTTCACTGAATGTACATCATATCTGTATGTAAAATGAACTGTCTGTATGTATTTTTCACTTCTCCTCCTAAACAACTGGGTCAAGTTCTACCAAACTTGGTACACATTTCATTCACTATCAGAAAGGAAACACTGCAGGGGCAAGAACCATCTAATACCAAAATGAATACGGTTGTGATTGAAAACAGGGTAATATAGGAGATGGATAGTGAGAAAAGGGAGGAGACGATGGAGAGAGATGTGGAAAAGGACATAGATAGAGGAGAGGACAAAGAAGATGTACAGAGATGGAGGAGAAGATGGAAAGATTGAGCAGGTGAAGGCGACAGGCAGAGAAGGTGGAGAAGATGGACAGAGATGGGGAGATGGAGATAGGCAAAACGAGGGGGATGGGGAGATGGGCAGTGTAAGGGGATATGAGGAGATGGAGAGAGACTGTGGGAAGAGGAGATGAACAGAGAGAGGGATAGCTGGATTACAGATGGGAGTAGTGGACAGATGGGAAAGGAAGAGAGTGCAAGGAGGCAAGTTGAAAAGAGAGAAGGTGAGAGGTCAAATTGGGAGAGATGTTGCGAAACAGCACGTGGAAGAGGTGTGAGAAGCCAAGCAGAGTAGAGAGAGGATGTGAGGTGGCAAGTTGAGAGGGTGGGGTGTGATGAAGCAGTTGGAGGAGGAAAAATAGAAATAGAAGGGTTAATGTAGATTAGGGGAGAAATTAAAATTATACCTGATTGTTTTGATGAAACCATGGCTACCACACACTATCATTCATGTAGGAAACTGCAGTAGCTCCTCTCTCCTGTGTGTGTGTGTGTGTGTGTGTGTGTGTGTGTGTGTGTGTGTGTGTGTGTGTGTGTGTATTTACGTGTGTTTTTGTGTGGAGGGGAGGGGGAGATAAGTGGGGAAAGCCTGCAACAGTTTTTACCTGACTTAGCACTCATATCACTGGCAACAAGGAAAAAAAGTTGCTGTTGCTATAAGAGCGCCCCCCCCCCCCCCTAGCACCCCACATGGCAACGCGTAAAATGTTTTTAAAACGATCTGTTGGTATTTCTTTCCTGCATTTGGCTGACTTGGAATGGAGTGCAATTAGTCTCTTATTTGTGTTGATCAGAGTTGCAAAGCAACTGGAAAAATGAGCACTGCAGAATGGCAATTATTTTTTCAACGTGCTTCAGTATCACAGATCATGCCCCACAGCCGGAATACCACAGATAAAAACAACATCTTCTTTTGGGTCTTATGGTTTAAAATAGGTCAGACGTATACGTATGTAATATACGTCACATATGCGTACTTGGGCGAAACCACAGGTAAAAAGCAAGTAATGCTGAAACTATTACCGAGTGAGTTGGCACAGTATTTAGCACACTGGACTCGCATTCCGGATACCGGCGCTTAAAACAACCCCTGGAGAGCTGAATTTAGGTTAGATGGGATTGCTGTCATTCTTGGCGAAATTCATTTATGAAATCTTTTCCAGTTGTCAGCCGAATCGGGGGGTCGTGTTAGCGCAACGTTTCTACCAGTTTCTTACTCATCATCTTCAGGGCAATGGTCACGTCCAGTTCGTTCCTTTATAGCCTCGGGACCGCTGACTTCTCTGCCGAGGAACCAGCAGGTGAACCAATAGCTTGTCTCCGTAATAGACGTCACGGCCGCGTCCCAGGGTGGCGTAGTCGGGGCCTAGTCACTGGGACCTTGGTGCTGTCTATTCCGCACTTTGCCTCCGCTGATTTCACATCAGAGTGTTCTGAGATATTTTTGCTACCACCACATCCCAAGCAGAGCTCAGCTTCAGCTGTCGTGGCTGACAAGATTGTCATGTATTCTTATTTCCACTGGCTCTTTGCTGTTCGAATCCCAGAACCAGTTGGCACGGTACAGAACCTCCGACCGAGTGAGGTGGTGCAGTCGCATTCTGGAGGCGGACGGTTCAATCCCGCGTCCTGACATCCTGAGTTAGGTTTTCCGTGATTTCCCTAAATCGCTCCAGGCAAAAGCCGGGATGGTTCCTTTGAAGGGCAGGGCCGACTTCCTTCCCCATCCTTCCCTAATCCGCTGAGACCGATGACCTCGCTGTTTGCTCTCTTCCCCGAAACAACCCAACCCCCAGAACCTCCGTCTATTTAAAATCATACTTGCGTGCTTTGTTGACGCTGGGCTCTGCTTCTACAGACTTGTCGGTTTGGCGAACGCTTCTCTCAAGTTTACAACAGCGCTGTGAGATGCATCGCTATGTGTGGCTCGTGCACTGAGTGCCACGCACACAAGTGACGCTGTAAACCCTAGGTACCAGCAGCCCAAGTTGGTCTTTGACTGGCCGAAGCATATTCTCGATTTTAACCATTGAGCGGAAAATGGTTTTTTATTTTGTGCTTCTCCATTACATGGCAATCTCGGCTGCGGGTGACACTGCAGATGGAGAGAGTACAAAGCGTCTAATTTCTTGTACTGGATTGTTTTCTTTCTTCTTCTTGCTCGGCTGGAGACTGCGTCTCAATTGTGTCTCCAAGTACGCCCCTTACGAAAGGTTTCGCACAGATTCTGTAACTCGATAGGCAGATTTGCCTTGACGCGTAAGAGTCGCACTGTGTGTAACAGGGCGGTGAGCACAGATTCGTGTTGTGATGGATGGTGGCAGCTTTTAACATTTAGGTACAGGTCTGTATATGTCGTTTCTGTGGACAGCATCTCCAAGTGTAGCATCACGGTTCCTCCTTATCAGAATGTCTAGGAGCAGTAGGCATCCGTTTTCTTCCACCTCCATGGTAAAACGAAAGTAACGAGGCACAGAAATTCTTATAGGTATTCTTCACCTTGTGGCCCAATCATTTATGTGTCATCCTCGTATTTGTAGAACGCCTTTCCCAGTTTCCCTCTCGTCTTGGCCTTTCAAATGGTTCAAATGGCTCTAAGCACTATGGGACTTAACATCTGAGGTCACCAGTCCCCTAGACTTAGAACTACTTAAACCTAACTAATCTAAAGACATCACACAGATCCCTGCCCGAGGCAGGATTTGAACCTGCGACCATAGCGGTAGCGCGGCTCCAGACTGAAGCGCCTAAAACCGCTCGTCCACAGCGGCCGGCTCTTGGCCGTTCCCTTACAATGTCATGATTATGTAATGCATAGTTACCAGACCTTCCCCCCCCCTCCCCTCTGAAAACAATCAAAGGCAGGAAATACAAAATAGCCTAATAGTGCTACAGGTTTTTTCGCCATCTCTCTAATGTCCCAAACGTAGAATGGCGGAATATTAAAAAATGCAAGATGGATCATTGTCCAACTAGAGTGAAATTAAAAAATCTGAGATGGAGAACCTAGAAACGCGAACACAGCCCCATGAAATCAGAATCTAACATGACGTCCTAAAAGGAGGACCTGGGAATACAGAAGCATCTTATATCGTTGGCAGATCTCCCTAGTGCAGCTGCAGGCTGCATGGTTGCCAAGTAACTTGTGCAAAGTACAGAATCCAGTTGTAATTTTAGAATGGTAGTAGGCCTAAATACAAAAATAGTTGGTCTTCCCCACACCAACGATGTTTCAATTCCTTTGTCGTAGGTTTAAAATGCTGATAGTCCAAAGTTATACTAATTCCCCTACCCATCTGATGGGACATCTGGCAACAATGAGGACTGCACTTATATCCACTTAGCTGCAGTACTGGAGATCACCTTTGTCTGGACGTATATAATGAAGCAATTTTACAAACTCTATTGTATTCTTGACATTGTGTTCTGCGGTTTATCTGCGTCTTCTAAACTCACAGATTCTGGGAATATATTTAGCGGTTATAAAGAGAGACGTAAAAGCGAATAATGTGAAGCAGCTTCCAGCAGCCGTTGATTAAATTCCAAAAGTAGAAACTTAAACGTTTGTTTTAATTTTAAGATGCAGGCCGTGTTATTATCCCCGCTTTTACGTGACGTAATTTCATCAGCCAGTGTCTGCGCGCTTTTCGCAGTGCCAGAGACACGACAGTATTTTCCTGGTAGGTTCATGTCTCGGCGTCGAGAAGATAATGAATCATCTTATTAAGTAAGGACAGAAGATGTATTTTTATGTAACACACCAGCAGCTATGTATAGTTATTAAAAGATTTCACACATGTAAGTTTCGGACATAGAGTGTTATGGGTGTCGCAGTTTCATTTGTTTTTAAAAAAAGAACGATGTTTGGTAATACGCTAGGTAATGGGCGGTATTTCGTAAGTCCGTGTATCCTCTAAAATGACAAGATGCAGATGAGGTGAAACGGTAAGCAGTTCAGTCCTTGATGGGCTGTCGACGGATCGAATATTCCATCGTCTTTTGGGTGTGGATCCGGGATATTGTTAATTCTTGTTCTGATATTTTAGCTAACAACCTTATGTTTTCAAGTTGACTCGCTTGTACGTTATCGCATGTGCGCTTACTCCACAGTATTGCAAATGGATTTAAACATGTTGTAAGCAACGAACCTTGAGAATTACTGTAATGTTGTAAGCCTAAATATTAGAACAAGAATTAATAATATCCTGGATGCAAACCCGAAAGATAATAGAAAATTTTGACCTTTATCGAGAACATTTTGAAGTAGTTGGTGAGTCGATAGTTACTACTTCAGATAAGACGTTATCAGAGACTAGGAATAACAGCTGAAAACCAGCGCTTAATAGTGGGGATCGCCCAGCATAGGAGAAGATTTTTACATGCAAATAGAAAACTAAAGAAAAGGAAGTGAATGAAAAACTCAAATGGATAACGACGTGTTCTAGGACTTCCAACCACAATATCTGCAATTTAGTGACAGACTCAACAACATTAGATGTGTCGAGAGACAACAATGACTAATGGAGGGAAATATTAATAATCAATTACCCATGTCAGAATATTTACAAAACAAAAAAAGACTATTTATAAATTATAGAGCGCAGCAATCAGTCGTCCTTTTTTTGTAGGTTTTATTACTCAAATCCAGATTTCGGCTAGTGCCTAGTCATTATCAATGCAACATTTTCTAATTTGAGTATTCAAAGAACTGTGACTGATGCCTGAACAACAAAGAACTAACATGAATCGAGATTAGAAAATGTTATATTGATGATAGCTAGGCACTAGCCGAAATCTGGAGTTCTGGAATAAAACCAACAAAAAAGGAAAATTGATTGCTGCGCTCTATAATTTATAAATCAGATAACAGTCGCTGAGTGCACCCACTTTCCCAATGAAGGGTAACCTGAAAAAAAGACTACACACTGTCGTTCTGTACAGGGTCTAGTAAACGGTTAGAAGTGCCAACTTTCAATGAAGCAAGGGTAAAGCTGAAAAGCCAAACTGTGGTAATTGACAATAGAGCTGGGCAACGGAACACTAAAATAATACACTATCTGATCAAAAATATCCGGACACCATACGGAATGCACAATTGACCACTAGATTTCAGGAGAGGCGTACCCGCCAGTGTGGAAGAAGGAGGGGAGTACTTGTTGTCAATAAGGAAGAAATAATAGCAGAACGCCTCAGTTAGAGAAGCACACTGACTTCGAAAGTGGCCTAGTCACTGGGTGTCACCTGAGTAACCAATCCGGGGGAGACAAATCAACCCTCATAATGCTGCCAAAATCGACTGCTGGCGATGTGATTATGCAGTGGAAACGCGAAGGAACAGTCTCAGCTAAACCGAGGTAAGGAGCCATCGAGCACTGTGTAGGGAGGATGGTTGTAAAAAGTCGCGTGAAATCAGAAGAAGGAATCGCTCCTATGTTTGAAGCTAGCACAATGACTGTAACCAGGGAGTCAGTAAGAACGAGATGCAATGGTCGAGCAGCTCCTCATGAGCCACATTTTCTGTGGCCAGTGCTAAGCGGTGCTTAAGGTTGTGTAAAAAGCAGCACCACTGGACAGTTCATGATTGGAAGCCGTGGTTTGGTTTGGAACGACATGAACACATTTTACAGCTTTGTGTATCCCGTACAGTAGAAGAACAGTTCGGAGATGACGACTGTATCAGCATGACAACGCGCCCTGTCATAAAGCAGTACATTTGAAGCAATGGTTTGTGGACAATAACAGTCCCGAAGTGGACTGGTCTGTCCCGAGTCCCGACTTGAACCCAATGGAACAACTTTTGCAATGAGTCAGAACATCGAATACGCCCCACACCCCAGGGTCCAACATCATTACCTTCTCTGGTGACTATGGTTCCTCCACAGACAAGCAGACATCCCGTGGTAAGTATTGACAGCAGAGTTCAGGCCGTCATAAAGGCGAATTATTGTTAATCTCCACTAACAGGTGTCTACGTAGATACCTTTCTTCAAATATTGTATATGTTACCGGCAAACTTGCATTTTGTTGAATGGCTAGGCAAACAATCAAAGAATGACAAACGTTTTGACAGTTAACAAGAACCACAGACATCATTATTGTAACAGTTCCAGCCCGATTCTGTTCCAGTTGTCATTTTCGTTAAAACGGAGGCTGTAAGTGATAACTGAGAAAACGTTGTGGTTCATGATAGTGTGAATGAAACGAAACAAAGATTTTATATAGGATTAAGGATAACAAGGAGTAACCCTGCAAGAAACAGTGTTTTTCTAACAGACCATCGCTATAAGGAAATAATAAGGGGTGTCCCACTCAAACTCCCTGATTTCAAAGACCAAGGGAAAAAAACACCGTAGGTACGACACTGAAAAATGCATCACGTTGTAGAGCATCTCAAAGAATTTATATTCCCGCGTCAGAAGTGCCAAGTATCGTCGCCAGAGTGCAGCATGATCGCATGAAGTAGAAATGGCGACTCCACAGCAGCTAACACAAGTGGTAGTGTGGTTTGGAGAAACAAAATCACCTTCGTCGTTCTCGAATCCCCACATGAAGAAATCAAGTGACGTAATGTCGTGTGAACGGGATGCTCCGAGTCCGATCCAACGATTGGGAAATTACCTATCCAGGAAATTTGCGAACAGCCGTTGACCAATTCTTCGGAGCTCCATCTTGTTGAAAAATGATGTTAGGTTGTAAGTCTTGTATCTGAGGGTACACAAACTGCTCCAGCATGTACAGATACACTGAGCCATTCACTGTTTGTTCTGCAAAGAAGAACGGTCCAACAATCCTGTAGTGCATTAGCCCGCACCGGACGTTTAGTTTAGGAGTACCACGAACATGTGTAATGACAACGTGCGGATTTTGCGAACCCCAAATCTGAACATTATGCCTATTATCCCTTCCTGATAGATGAAAGGTTGCCTCATCTGAGAATAAACATCATCCAGGAAGCTGGCATCCATATCAAAATGCTGCAGCATATCCGCAGCAAATTGTTGTTGGCGTGGTTTGTCGTTCTGTGTCAGATGTTGCAGAATTTGCACTCTGGAAGCATACAGACGAAGACGCTGGTGAGTCACAGATGCAGTGTTGATCGAGGTACATCCAGTTGCCTAGATCCTTGACGAACTGACTTACGTGGGCTTCTGGAAACGTTTGCCTGATGTCCTCCACTGTCTCTTCTGAAACTACGTAATGTGCAATCCCAGAATGTTTCAGAACACTTCCTGTTGCCAGAAACTTCCTATACCATTCCTTAACTGTTTTCACATCAGGTGGATCACATTCATACACACGACGATAATTTCTTTGCATAGTAATCGGCGATTTTGTTTCTGCAGACCACACTATTGCTTGCGCGCAGCTGTCGAGTCGCCATTTTCACTTCATGCGACCATGCTCCACTATGGCGACGATACTTGGCACTTCTCACGCGGTAATATAAATTCTTTGAGATGCTGTACATTGTTCAGTATTTTCATTGTCGTATCTACTGTGGTTTTTCTCTCCTTGGTCCTTGAAGTCAGAGAGGTTTGAGTGAAACACCCTGTAAGGGACGTTAATGGGGCCAAGACTGGTAAGTGAAGAAATACGATGTAATGAAATTCTACAGAACACAGAATCTGAATTAACTCCTGAACGAGTTAAAAGATACAGTGAAATTTAAAATTTTTTACGGGACCAGCGCTTCTATTTGCCATGGCGGGCGATACGGGGCAATAAAAGCATTGCCTACTAAATATGAGAACATACCCCTCATGACACACAGCTTTTGATACAAATCTTTGAATACTGTCAGCAGAAGCAGAAGAGCTGTAGAAAAGTTATAATATTAAAACCACCGATTCCCTTTTAATTTAATTCTCAATATCAGGTTGACCTGATTGATATTCAGACTCATTCAGATGGTCCATATAAGTTCATTCTAGTATATAAAGATCACTTGACTAAGTTTGTTGTACTTCACGCTCTTAAAACAAAGACAGCTGAGGAAGTAACATACTACTTGACTGACATGTTCACTCTTCTCGAAGCTAGAGCAATCCTCTAATCAGACAACGGCAGAAAGTTTGCAAATAAAGTTGTTTCTAATTTACAAAAGCAATGGTCCCTACTGAAAATCGTACATGGGAAACCTAATCACAGCCAAAGTCAAGGAAACGTGGAAAGAGCAAACCAAAATGTGGAGAATATGGTGATAACATGGATGCAGAGCGAACAAAATAATAATTGGAGCAAGAGTCTATGGTTCGTTCAGTTACAGATCTCCATATGGAACACACATCAGCTCTGCCACAACAGGTTTTAAAAAGGTATTACAATAGAAAACTAATAGAAAAAGATTTTTAATCACTAGAAAACGTCGGCGAATGTGAGGAGTCGGCAGAAGTCTACGTTGAATTCATTACAGCTATGATTTCTTCATCGACTCAGGCATCTGAAACACAAGAGTTCATTTGTTGTGTCTGTTCAGAATCTACAAGTGGAGCATACCAGTGTCCACGCTGTGAACGCTACATTCATGCCATCTGTGGGAATTCAACTCAAGAGGATGAACAAGGATTTAGTACTCATATAACATGCCCAGTTTGGATGAGAAACAAATATGCCATTATTGGTCGGCAAGACTCGAAGAAGAATGTAGAGTCTCAGGCGAAGAAAATGAAAGTACTCTTCGACAAAACGTTCCCTTTTTTTCCATCTCGCGGCTTCTCGGTTTCGAGGCAGTCGCTTTACTACTAGGTGACTACGCTAGACATTATTGTGGATGTGTATTTGGCTTTTTTTCTTTTTTTTTGCCGTTTCTGCTCAGGAAGCTGATCTGACATTATTTACCTGCAGGTTATGGCGTGTTTATACTCTTCTGAAGTTGCCCATAAAAATATAATGTTGTTTATGTTGTTGCGGTCTTCAGTCCTGAGACTGGTTTGATGCAGCTCTCCAAGCTACTCTATCGTGTGCAAGCTTCTTCATCTCCCAGTACATGCTGCAACCTAAATCGTTCTGAATCTGCTTAGTGTATTCATCTCTTGGTCTCCCTCTGCGAATTTTACCCTCCACGCTGCCCTCGAGTACTAAATTGGTGATCCCTTGATGCCGTAGAATATGTCCTACCAACCAATCCCTTCTTCTAGTCAAGTTGTGCCACAAATTTCTCTTCTCCCCAACTCTATTCAGTACCTCTTCATTAGTTATGTGATCTACCCATCTAATCTTCATCATTTTTCTGTAGCACCACATTTCGAAAGCTTCTATTCTCTTCTTGTCCAAACTACTTATCGTCCATGTTTCATTTCCATACACTCCATATAAATACTTTCAGAAACCACTTCCTGGCACTTAAATCTATACTCGATGTTAACAAATTTCTCTTCTTCAGAAACGCTTTCCTTGCCATTGTCAGTCTAAATTTTATATCCTCTCTACTTCGACCATCATCAGTTATTTTGCTCCCCAAACAGCAAAACTCATCTACTACTTTAAGTGTCTCATTTCCTAATCTAATTCCCTCAGCCTCACCCGATTTAATTCGACTACATTCCATTATTCTCGTTTTGCTTTTGTTGATGTTCATCTTATATCTTCCTTTCATAACACTGCTCTTCCAGGTCCTTTGATATAATGTTAGGATGAAAAAATATAGTTTTAGGATGAACCGATTCAAAGACAGAGTTAGATTGAGAATTAAAGCTCACGGACGCATTTGTCGTACTCTGAAGCACAGAGGACTCGCTTGCCCAGAAGCATGTTCACTCTCATCTGCCTGAAGTTGTGAAATTAATGTAGATGGACAAGTGTATTCTTCCTTGAATTGTTCTGAATGACAGAGTTCGCGCCCGCACGGTCATTCGAGTACCAAATTTATTGAAAGAAATTTCAAAGATAAAATATTTCCGGAATGTGACGAAAACGTCGAAATGTGACGTGGCAGCGAGTAAGACGGGATTATTGTATTCACTATGGATAAGCAGTTTGAAACTCGCAGCTGCTGTAGAACTGTAGATAAGAACCCAATCAGGAGGCAGTCCCCGATTGCGACTGTATCGTAACATTCAGCGCTTTGTGCTTAATCCACCACGTGATTGGAAACCTAGATGTCGCTGGAAGTTGGTCCCTGGCGTCCCAGCAGCCTCGGGTGGCCAAAGTGCTGCGCACGGCCGCACGGCCGCTTAATGCTGCGACACGCCGCTTCCCCCTCCTCTCCCTCTCGTTACGCGCCGCCACTGCTGCCCCCACCGCCTCCAAAACAAGACGGTCTCCATTAACGCCCGCCACAGGGCTGCCACCTAACAACACGGGCGCCCGCCAGACTGCATTTCCCAGAGGTTCGACACAGTGCGACAGCAACACACAATCGAATCGTACCAGATCTACTGAATAGCACAGCGGCTCCGTTTTGGACGAGAATGTAGTACAGTGTAACTGGTAAAACACTTGCCTTGATCGCCAAAATCATTTTATTTATCCTCCGCTGACACGTTCTGGGAGAAACCGATCACCGGATCTGTGGCATGCTGATGGGATTCTCCTGAAACGTTTCATGAGATGGTAAATAAAATTAGTTTTGCACTCGGGAAAAGTAGTTTACCATTTAGTGCCAATATGATCACGAATCTTCTTAGAAGCTTTTTGTATGAAGTGATGAAGTAATGAAACGTACTGCAATCGCAGCCTCTAAGTGCCGTCGAAAGGAATATAAAAAAAAAAGTTAAATTGCATAACATTGATAGCTGCGAGACATGCTTACCGCAAGGAATGTAACGCAATATAGGTAGAATGCTTGGTTAGAACTAACAAGGGGAGGCCGCCAATTGTGAAATTCAGATTCGATTCATACTGCGCATAATAAAAGCTCATGGCCAGAGGTGTAATGTGGCAAAGCACCAAGATGCACTTCTCAGCCGTTGTCGAGAAAAAAAAAATATATATATATATATATATATATATATATATATATATATATAAACTATTAATGAATTGCTTATGCATGTTGGTGAAAGCGGATCGCTCTCCAATTGTACCACCTCCATTTTTCCGTTTGTTTAACAGGGTGTAGCAAAGCTCTCCCGCCCGCATTCATTTTCGACGATGTTATAAGTTGTGCTAGGGACCGCATCTACCTTCTTTCGAAGTTAGCAGGCAACTACGCTGTTATGCGGCGGCTCGTTTCGGCCCATTCAACATCTGTCCTTCAAGTGTAACGAGCGAGTAACGGAGTTTATATTTCATACCTGCCACAGCAAGTTTGTGTTCATGGGGTCTCTATTCTAATTTGACTTAACGCTATACGTATTCGTTTCGGAATATCGTTTCTACGTCTTCCGTTAACTATACGTGGTTAGGTTAGGTTAATTTGACTTAACGCTATACGTATTCGTTTCGGAAAACGCTATACGTATTCGTTTCGGAATATCGTTTCTACGTCTTCCGTTAACTATACGTGGTTAACCTTATGAAGACAATTAATAACATTTGTGAAATACAACTTTGTTTGCGGAAAACATAATGAAGTCGCCAGTTTTTCCACGACAAACGACTTTCAACAACTTATTATATGCATAATTGTTTCAACTGATTGCCGAGAGTTTTATATATATATATATATATATATATATATATATATATATATATATATATATATGAACTACTACAAACAAATACTAATAAAAAAAAGTTGAATGGCGCGAGATTCGATCCGGCGAACTTCAGATTACGAACCCGAGCGCTTACCGCTGCGACACGACGCTTTAGAAAATTTCTAATCGTAGAGAGTATTTCACCGCAACGGTTTCTTTTAACTGTCGATTTTCTCGACAACGGCTGAGAAGTGCATCTTGGTGCTTTGCCACAGTACACCTCTGGCCATAAGCTTTTATTATGCGCTGTATGAATCGAATCTGAATTTCACAATTGGCGGCCTCCCCTTGTAAGAGACATCCTGACTGCCCTAATATCGCCAAGGTAAATAAATTAACACATGATTAAAATTTAGAATGGTTTCCTTTCTTCTGATGGAATGGTACCTTCCATGGAGAAGTATTTGAATTGTTTTAAGTTGAATGTTTCATGTGGGTGACCGTAATGAATATGTTCAACAAACAACGATCGTGTGGTGCCTAGCTGACTCTGTTCGCCCACGAGACCGAGAAGGCAGTAGATACAGGCGCACCGGCTGCTACCGAGTTCCTGGACTCCTGAAAGGCGTCAGGTACGGCTACGCGCTGTCGCCCAATAGAAAAATACAAGTGAACGGAATATCAGATAGCTTTGTGATTTGATTTAAGAGTTTCTATCAGATAGGACATAGCACGTCATAACTAATGGAGAGAAATTTTCAGATGTACCGCAAAGGAGAGTTGTAGAACCTGTAGCGTATAATTTGAGTAGAAGAGGGCTTCGGGATGGAGGACTGTGGCGACTTGGGGACAATTTAACAATTAATTTATTAAACGTAAATACTTCTGGAGCACAGAATAATGATACAATAACAGTGAAACAGAGCATTATTTCTTTGGCCCCTTATAGTTCATTAAGGAGGGCTCAAACAACACAAAGAAAGTGTAAGTCAGTTGCAGGAGTTGAGTTATTATTGTCTTTTCATTTCTACGAGATAAGAAAGTAAATAAAGTCTTTGGCGCTCAATCCAAGAACGGGCTTCGAGCCTGATTACAAGCAGGTGCAGGCTTTCGTTCACCACAGCACAAGGAGGTAGACAGTGGTGATCCCATCACCCCAGTTGTCTCTTCCATCCCGCGAAAGACCCCCGGCAATCTATTTGATAACAGGTAGAGAGGATTGGGGCCATCTTCGAGACACAGGAATGAAAATTCCCTACTCTTACGTGGTATTGAACCTGGGACTTCAAGAAAAGGAGTCTAGCACTCTTAGCCCTCTACACTCATACGTTCTTTATATTTTATTATATTTTTTCTGGGCGGATGTCATCTGATACCCATTCAAGTTCATCGTCGAATTTTTCACTTTTGGTTAGCAAGCCACCACGTTGATCCCTTTAGACCAACCAAGGAACCATGGCTGAAAGTATCAAACAGTCACAATTCAGGCAGTAGCGCTTTTTGAAGGATCATAACAGTTCTTAGCCTCAGTCAATAATCAATGTTAACCACACTGTATCTTTGAGTGTGTACTTACAATGACTAGATCGGGTGACGGTATAACGAAATACCTACAGTGTCACATCGTAATAATGACAAGTGAAATGTGTAAAAATACTCTTTTTTTTAATTTATGGTTTCATCCGTTACTTCTTGGTAGAACAATTCAGTTGCTAAGGTTGAATAACGATTAGACTGTGTTTGTACATCTCATATTACGTAAGTCAGACTTCACCTTCGTCGAAGATATTCTAAACGAAGTACACCGATACCTAGTCCACACAGAAGTGTGCCAACAAGTGAAGAAAACAGCCTGTAAAAAACACTCGAGGTAAATTAACACTTAGCTCAAAATACCCAGTTGGGTCAAAAAGATCAGTTCAAGTTGAGCACATCTCCGCTTTTAAGGTTCACGTGGTGCAATCAACTTACCACATGCCCACAAACCGTCACAATAATCATGTACTGCTACACAAATTTATATCACAATAGAATTTCATATTCATTACCTTACCTACCTCACAAACTTCAGTATTACACCGATGTTGTTGTTGTGGTCTTCAGTCATAAGACTGGATTGATACAGCTCTCCATGCTACACTATCCTGCGCAAGCTTCTTCATATACCAGTACCTACTGCAACATACATACTTCTGAATCTGTTCAGTATAGCCCGCATCTCGTGGTCGTGCGGTAGCGTTCTCGCTTCCCACGCCCGGGTTCCCGGGTTCGATTCCCGGCGGGGTCAGGGATTTTCTCTGCCTCGTGATGGCTGGGTGTTGTGTGCTGTCCTTAGGTTAGTTAGGTTTAAGTAGTTCTAAGTTCTAGGGGACTAATGACCATAGATGTTAAGTCCCATAGTGCTCAGAGCCATTTGAACCATTTGATTAGTGTATTCATCTCCTGGTCTGCCTCTACAATTTTTACCCACCACGCTGCCCTCAGAACATGTCCTACCAACCGGTCCCTCCTTCTAGTCAAGTTGTGCCACAAAATCCTCTTCTTCCCAATTCTATTCAATACCTCCACATTAGTTACGTGACCTACCCACCTAATATTCAGCATTCGTCTCTAGCACCACATTTCGAAAGCTTCTATTCTCTTCTTGTCAAAACTACTTATCGTCCACGTTTCACTTACATGCCATCTGGTTTCTGTACAAATTGTAAATAGCTTTTAGCTACCTGTATTTTACCCCTGCCACCTTCAGAATTGAAAGAGAGTATTCCAGTCAACATTGTCAAAAGCTTTCTGTAAGTCTACAAATGCTAGAATCGTAGGTTTGCCTTTACTTAATCTATCTTCTAAGATAAGTCATAGGGTCAATATTGCCTCACGTGTTCCAATATTTCTACATAATCGAAACTGATCTTCCCCGAGGTCGCCTTCTACCAGTTTTTCTATTCGTCTGTAAGGAAATCGTGTTAGTATTTTCCAGCCGTGGCATATTAAACTGGTAGTTCGGTAATTTTTACATCTGTCAACACCTGCTTTCTTTGGGATTGGAATTATGATATTCTTCTTGAAGTCTGAGGGTATTTCGCCTGTCTCATACATCTTGCTCACTAGATGGTAGAGTGCTGTTAGGCCTGGCTCTCCTAAGGCTATCAGTAGTTCTGATGGAATGTTGTCTACTCCCGGGGCCTTCTTTCAGTGTTCTGTCAAACTCTTCACGCAGTATCGTCTCTCCCATTCCATCTTCACCTACATCCTCTTCCATTTCCATAATATTGTCCACAATTACATCGCCCTTCTATAGACCCTCTATATACTCCTTCCACCTTTCTGCTTTCCCTTATTTGCTTAGAACTGGGTTTCTACCTGAGCTTTTGATATTCATACAAGTGGTTCTCTTTTCTCGGAAGGTCTCTTTAATTTTCCTGTAGGCAGTATCTATCTTACCCCTTGTGAGATAAGCCTCTACATCCTTACATTTGTTCTCTAGCCATCCCTGCTTAGCCATTTTGCACTTCCTGTTGATCTCATTTTTGATACGTTTGTATTCCTTTTTGCCTGTTTCATTTACTGCATTTTTATATTTTCTCCTTTTATCAATTAAATTCAATATTTCTTCTGTTACCCAAGGATTTCTACTAGCCCTCGTCTTTTTACCTACTTGATCCTCTGTTGGCTTCACTACTTCATCCCTCAGAGCTACCCATTCTTCTTCTATTGTATTTCTTTCCCCCATTCCTGTCAATTGTTTTCTTATGCTCTTCCTGAAACTCTGTACAACCTCTGGTTTATCCATGTCCCATCTCCTTAATTTCCCACGTTTTTGCAGTTTCTTCAGTTTTAATCTACAGTTCATAACCAATAGATTGTGGTCAGAGTCCACATCTGCCCCTGGAAATGTCTTACAATTTAAAACCTGCTTCGTAAATCTCTATCTTACCATTATATATGATACCTTCTATTATCTCCAGGCTTCTTCCAAATATACAACCCTCTTTCATGACTCTTGAACCAAGTGCTAGCTATGATTAAGTTATGGTCTGTGCATAATTTTACCAGGCGGCTTTATCTTTCATTTCTTACCCCAAATCCATATTCACATACTACGTTTCCTTCTCTCCCTTTTCCTACTATCGAATTCCAGTCAGCCATGACTATTAAATTTTCGTCTCCCTTCAGTATCAGAATAAATTCTTTTATCTCAACATACATTTCGTCAATTTCTTCGTCATCTGCAGAGCTAGTTGGCATATAAACTTGTACTACTGTAGTGGGCGTGGTCTTCGTGTCTGTCTTGGCCACAATAATGCGTTCACTATGCTGTTTGTAGTAGCTTACCCGCACTCCTATTTTTTTTATTCATTATTAAACCTACTCCTGCATTACTCTAATTTGATTTTGTGTTTATAACCCTGTATTCACCTGACCAAAGCCGTGTTCCTCCTGCCACCGAACTTCACTAATTCACCCTATATCTAACTTTAACCTATCCATTTCCCTTTTTAAATTTTCTAACCAACCTGCCCGTTTAAGGGACCTGACATTCCACGCTCCGATCCCTAGAATGCCAGTTTTTTTTTCTTTCTCCTTATAACGACGTCCTCTTGAGTAGTCCCCGCCCGGAGATCCGAATGGGGGACTATTCTATCTCCAGAATATTTTACCCAAGATGACACCATCATCATTTAACCATACAGTAAAGCTACATGTCCTCGGGAAAAATTACGGCTGTATGCTTTCAGCCGTTCGCAGGTGAGCATAGCAAGGGCGTTTTGGTTAGTGTTACAAGGCCAGGTCAGTCAATCATCCAGACTGTTGTCCCTGCAGCTACTGAAAAGGCTGCTGCCCCTATTCAGGAACCACACGTTTGTCTGGCCCTCCAAACAGATACCCCTCCGTTGTGGTTGCACTTACGTTACGGTTATCTGTATCGCTGAGGCAGGCAAAACTCTCCACCAACGGCAAGGTCCATGGTTCATGGGGGGAAGGGGGGGGGGGGGGGGGTATTACAACGATATAGCTTGTAATAACTTAATACTGTGTATTCATGTAATATTCTGTTTTTATACCATAACAGAATTTTACATTCCTTGATGCCTCACAAACTTCAGCATTACAACAATATAACTTCTATTAATGTAATATTGTGTATTTTAATCATATACTGTGTTTAACATTATCAACTTCGTAAACTGTAATTTGCAGTGTATAACACCTTTGTTGCGTAACGTAAGTGGCTACTGCTCGGTTAAACATTTATCAACCAATGTCACGACCTTACAAAAAATGGTTCAAATGGCTCTGAGCACTATCGGACTTAACTTCTGAGGTCATTAGTCCCCTAGAACTGAGAACTACTTAAACCTAACTAACCTAAGGACATCACACACATCCATGCCTGAGGCAGGATTCGAACCTGCGACCGTAGTGGTCGCGCGGTTCCAGACTGTAGCGCCTAGAACCGCTCGGCCACTCCGGCCAGCTACGACCTTACAAACTGCGGCATTATAACGTTATAACCTGAAACATTGCAATATTTCATATTTTAACTATTTGTTGTTTAATATTGTCCTTTGAGTAAAGTATAATTTACAACGTTAAAAATCATGATAGGTGCAAACGTAAACGACGAGTACTCAGCTGGACAGTTTCTCAACCGCTGTCACGACTTCCAAAGCTTTAGGTTAATAACCATATGATCTTTAATACTGTACTATTGTGTATTTTAATTATTTATTGTGTTTAACATTGTAGATTGCGTAAAATGTAATTTACAATGTGAATGACATGTTTAAGTGGACAACACTGTGTAAAAGTGGTTTGTCTTTGTTTATAGAGTTCGATCACCTAAGAACTACTGCCCCATGCGGATGTTAGTTCTACATCTACGTCTACATCTACATCCATACTCCGCAAGCCACCTGACGGTGTGTGGCGGAGGGCACCTTGAGTACCTCTATCGGCTCTCCCTTCTATTCCAGTCTCGTATTGTTCGTGGAAAGAAGGATTGTCGGTATGCCTCTATGTAAGCTCTAATCTCTCTGGTTTTATCCTCATGGTCTCTTCGCGAGATATACGTAGGAGGGAGCAGCATACTGCTTGACTCCTCGGTGAAGGTATGTTCTCTAAACTTCAACAAAAGCCCGTACCGAGCTACTGAGCGTCTCTCCTGCAGGGTCTTCCACTGGAGTTTATCTATCATCTCCGTAACGCTTTCTCGATTACTAAATGATCCTGTAGCGAAGCGCGCTGCTCTCCGTTGGATCTTCTCTATCTCTTCTATCAACCCTATCTGGTATGGATCACACACTGCTGAGCAGTATTCAACAAGCAGTGGGCGAACAAGCGTACTGTAACCTACTTCCTTTGTTTTCGGGTTGCATTTCCTTAGGATTCTTCCAGTGAATCTCAGTCTGGCATCTGCTTTACCGACGATCACCTTTATATGATCATTCCATTTTAAATCACTCCTAATGCGTACTCCCACATAATTTATGGAATTAACTGCCTCCAGTTCCTGACCTGCTATATTGTAACTAAATGATAAGGGATCTTTGTTTCTATGTATTCGCAGCACATTACACTTGTCTACATTGAGATTCAACTGCCATTCCCTGCACCATGCGTCAATTCGCTGCAGATCCTCCTGCATTTCAGTACAATTTTCCATTGTTACAACCTCTCGATATACCACAGCATCATCCGCAAAAAGCCTCAGTGAACTTCCGATGTCATCCACAAGGTCATTTATGTATATTGTGAATAGTAACGGTCCTACGACACTCCCCTGCGGCACACCTGAAATCACTCTTACTTCGGAAGACTTCTCACCATTGAGAATGACTTGCTGCGTTCTGTTATCTTGGAATTCTGAAATTCAATCACACAATTGGTCTGCTAGTCCATATGCTCTTACTTTGTTCTTTAAACGACTGTGGGGAACTGTATCGAACGCCTTGCGGAAGTCAAGAAACACGGCATCTACCTGGGAACCCGTGTCTATGGCCCTCTGAGTCTAGTGGACGAATAGTGCGAGCTGGGTTTCACAAGATCGTCTTTTTCGAAACCCATGCTGATTCCTACAGAGTAGATTTCTAGTCTCCAGAAAAGTTTCCTGAAGAAGGCCCAGTGAACCAAAAACTAGTTAGAAACTAGCAAAAACGGTTTACTTGTAAAAAAGTGTAAATGTACGTTCCAAGCGTCTTTATGCTGAATTATATGATTGTAAAACAAATCCAAACTGATACTCACCTTTCGTGTCACTCTTTGCTTTCATACTCTCTGTGTTATTTTATTAACTTGTATGACTATTTGGAAATGTATACATACTAAAGTACATTTGAAAAATAGCGCACACCGTCAGTCTTTGAAGTATCGTCAGTGTAATGTTTTTGGCATTTTTTCTCGTGAATATCACATCTCAGGATCAGGCACATTGACTTCTAAATCAAATTAGCCACCTTATTCTTATTGTGCAACAAAACTTATGCCACTGAGGCATATTTTGTAATATGAACAAATGTGAGCAAGAATGAAGATCTATGCTTGTGACCGGTGACTTCTTCAAATGGCAAAGCAGATATTAATCTCCAGACAAACGTGACAGTGACGTCACGAGCCTGTAACATCATAAGCTCTCTGGCCATTGTGTGGAGGAACCCAGCTGATGGCGTACGGCTGAAATGCCATTCAGGACCCTACCAGGAACATATCGGCGAACGCAGCGATGTATGATTCGCTATCAATTGTATCTTCATGCACTCACAAACACCTGTGTTCATCCGACTGAGCTGAATGGGTCGATGGTTACCGAAATGGGAGCGCTCTGATCGACAGACCAGGAAGAGCACATAAAAGCAAGGCAATACTACAAATTAGGATGAAAACACTCCAAAGTGTCCATCTAGTCTGTGAAGCTCAAAGGACGACCTCTATCAAATCTATATTTGGTTTCCAGACTGAATAACAGCACGCTATGTAAATGAAGAATAAATCTCTGGAAAGGAATGTTTGGAGCACGGAGTTGTATGGTAGTGAATCACGGACTGTGTGAAACAGAAAAACAAGAGAACTGAAGTCTGTGAGACGTAGTGCTACAGAAAGACGTTGAAAATTAAGCGGACTGATAAGGATGCACAGAATCGGTGGAAAAAGGAACTTATGGAAAACACTGATAAGAAGGAGAGATAGGTTTTTAGAATATCTATTAAGATATCAGAGGATAACTTACATTGTACTACAGAAAACTGTAAAAGGTAAAGGCTGTAGGGGAAGACTGTATCTCACCAGATGGTAGAGTTTTGTCAGGACTGGCTCTCCCAGGGCCGTCAGTAGATCCAATGGAATGTTGTCTACTCCGGGGGCCTTGTTTCGACTCAGGTCTTTCAGTGCTCTGTCAAACTCTTCACGCAGTATCGTATCTCCCATTTCATCTTCATCTACATCCTCTTCCATTTCCATAACATTGTCCTCAAGTACATCGCCCTTGTATAGACCCTCTATATACTCCTTCCACCTTTCTGCTTTCCCTTCTTTGCTTAGAACTGGGTTTCCATCTGAGCTCTTGATGTTCATACAAGTGGTTCTCTTATCTCCAAAGGTCTCTTTAATTTTCCTCTAGGCAGTATCTATCTTACCCCTAGTGAGATAAGCCTCTACATCCTTACATTTGTCCTCTAGCCATCCCTGCTTAGCCATTTTGCACTTCCTGTCGATCTCATTTTTGAGACGTTTGTATTCCTTTTTGCCTGCTTCATTTACTGCATTTTTGTATGGAACCCTGCATTTTTATATGGAACCCTAAAAAAGAATAAACACACAGTGCTGCAGTTTTCTCAGACTTATAGCGGACAACGTAAAGAATTTTCATGTAAGCAAGTAAGATTTGACGTTCATATGTGCCGAATACTACCACTGACTGTTTTGCTAATTGAAAATACGTGCTTTTTCTGTGGCATTGTAATGAACCGTTGAAGAGGATTTCAATGGCATAATCTGCGTGACACTTGATCAAATTCTAATAGGATGACAGCGCTGCAAACCATTGTCTCGTCGTCACAAGAAAAGGTCTCACAAACGTCTACCGCAGGTCCAATCTGACACGTAAATCGGATACGGTTCGTACGTTTATTATGATGGCCACGAAAATCTGCACATGCTGTAAAGCGATTACGATCGGATAAAACTGCATGTTTGATGCCATCTGCACTTTTCGCAACAGAAGTTAGTGTTGTACGCCATTTCATGTGTGCGGGAGTTGTCGGTGTTCTCTTGTAGACCACTTGATTTTATTTTTTCTCCATAAGTAAAATTCCAGAGGTGTTAAATTTCGTGATCGTGCAGGCTATTTTATGTTTCCCGAGGGATTGAACCAACGATCTCCAAATCTGTGAAGGAGGTTCTTAATTATCTGTGCGGTATGGGTGGCACACGTTGAAAGACCAGGGTCGTTGTTTACCCACTTCCGTCAGCAGCGCGGCTTTTCACCTGGCCAGTAGTGCATATTGCGAGGGTTGAATTGACGATGGTTTGTACACGGTGTTTCATTAAGATTGTACTCATCTGGGCCCGCTACTTCGTATATCTCATATAAGGATATTATATATTATGCTGTGGGACCGAGACGCTGCTGTATCCGATTATTGTTTATTACAACAGGCCTATTTCGGCGTGATTGCCATTTTCAGTTTATATCAGGTGGTCTTGATATCCGTATGACATCGAAGTCTCAGTTGCTGTCACACTACTGCATAAGTTTGCTCCTTCGATGTTGGTGGAGCTACATAGCTGTCAAGTAATGCCATTATGACACAAACTTTCATAATTCGGCAACTTCACAAATAACAGCTCCAGCAAAAGTTTAACATTTATTATAGCTACACCAACATCAAAGGAGCAAACGTATAAAATGGTGTGACAGCAAGTGAGACATCGATGTCATATAGATAACAAGACCAACTGATATAACCTCAAGGTGGCAATCACCCTGGAATAGGCATACTGTAATAATCTGAATTTCTAAAATCATTGGGGGAAGTGGCAACAAAACGACTATTCACGTTGGTGTGTAGAATATATGAGTCTGGCGACACACCATCTGACTTTCGGAAAAGCATCATCCGCACAATTCCGAAGACGGCAAGAGCTGACATGTGCGAGAATTATCGCACAATCAGCTTAACAGCTCATGCATCGAAGCTGCTTACAAGAATAATATACAGAAGAATGGAAAAGAAAATTGAGAATGCGCTAGGTGACGATCAGTTTGGCTTTAGGAAAAATAAAGGGACGAGAGAGGCAATTCTGACGTTACGGCTAATAATGGAAGCAAGGCTAAAGAAAAATCAAGACACTTTCATATGATTTGTCGACCTGGAAAAAGCGTTCGACAATATAAAATGGTGCAAGCTGTTCGAGGTTCTGAAAAAAGTAGCGGTAAGCTATAGGAAGAGACAGGTCATATACAATATGTACAAGAACCAAGAGGGAATAATAAGAGTGGACGATCAAGAACGAAGTGCTCGTATTAAGAAGGGTGTAAGACAAGGCTGTAGCCTTTCGCCCCTACTCTTCAATTTGTACATCGAGGAGGCAACGTTGGAAATAAAAGAAAGGTTCAGGAGTGGAATTAAAATACAAGGTGAAAGGATATCAGTGATACGATTCGCTGATGACGTTGTTATCCTGAGTGAAAGTGAAGAAGAATTAAATGATCTGCTGAACGGAATGAACAGTCTAATGAGTACACAGTATGGTTTCAGAGTAAATCGGAGAAAGACGAAGGTAATGAGAAGTAGTAGAAATGAGAACAGCGAGAAACTTAACATCAGGATTGATGGTCACGAAGTCAATGAAGTTAAGGAATTCTGCTACCTAGGCAGTAAAATAACCAATGACGGACGGAGCAAGGAGGACATCAAATGCAGACTCGCTATGGCAAAAAAGGCATTTCTGGCCAAGAGAAGTCTACTAATATCAAATACCGGCCTTAATTTGGGGAAGAAATTTGTGAGGATGTACGTCTGGAGTACAGCATTGTATGGTAGTGAAACATGGACTGTGGGAAAACCGGAACAGAAGAGAATCGAAGCATTTGAGATGTGGTGCTATAGACGAATGTTGAAAATTAGGTGGACTGATAAAGTAAGGAATGAGGAGGTTCTATGCAGAATCGGAGAGGAAAGGAATATGTGGAAAACACTGATAAGGAGAAGGGACAGGATGATAGGACATCTGCTAAGACATGAGGGAATGACTTCCATGATACTAGAGGGAGCAGTAGAGGGCAAAAACTGTAGAGGAAGACAGAGATTGGAATACGTCAAGCAAATAACTGAGGACGTAGGTTGCAAGTGCTACTCTGAAATGAAGAGGTTAGCACAGGAAAGGAATTCGTGGCGGGCCGTATCAAACCAGTCAGTAGACTGATGAAAAAAATAAAATAAAAAAAAATAAAAAATAAAATAAAAAAAATAAGCACTATAATAGAACACAGCAGCGTCTTAGTCTCATAGCATAACATATGGTGCTTCATTAGTAAAAACATGGAAACGCAGCATCACTTTTCAGTTTTCGGAGAACTATTACCTATTTTCAAAATCATTGCAGTCATGGAGCGAAATGTGGTAAATGCGGAATGCGATGGACTGTTGTATTCGCAGAACATTCGTTTGGCTGATAGCACGCACATTCAAGCTGCTTCGTAAAGTCATGTGAAACATGTGTTATCCTTCTTAAAATGTTAGTTTCATTGCCTCACCAGTTGCTGTTCTTTTTCAATGGCGTATTTTGTTATTCATACTTCCGGTCTCTTTTTATTTTCTTTATGATGTTTGCGAGGTCAGGTAATGGGTATTTGTCATATTCAGGCTACATTTCAGCGTACAACAGTTTGGCGACACTCGCTCTACTGAAAGACCATATTACCTCTCGTGGCTGTCGTGTTCATTGCACAAGTCTGAACAGCTTCTTGGATAAGTTGCCTCATTGCTGCTACAGCATAGACTGACAGGCACCCACAGCACAGGTAAATGCATGAGGTGTAGCTGATTTACGTGTTTTCTAACATATGGCTCAGCAGGACACACTTTTTCAAATGGCTCTGAGCACTATGGGACTTAACTGCTGAGGTCATCAGTCCCCTAGAACTTAGAACTACTAAAAACCCAACTAACCTAAGGACAACTCACACATCCATGCCCGAGGCAGGATTCGAACCTCCGACCGTAGCGGTCGTGCGGCTCCAGACTGTAGCGCCTAGAACCGCTCGGCCACTCCGGCCGGCGACACACTTCTGTAGAATCTTTTCCTGACACAGGTGCAGTGGATTTTACATGCTGTTCTTTTAATAGAATATGATAGAGTTACGTAAATGTAATGTCGCTGAAGTTTTTTTAAAAATTTGTTTCCAAAGCCACATGAAAAAAGTAGATAGTTCTGCATAAGAAAAAACATAATCAGTCATAATTTGGCGGCTCTAGATGTTAAAGATAATTTTTGTACTACAAAATAACGTGTATACTGGCGAGCTATTAGCCACCTGAAGTTATTGATCCCGGGACATGGAAGTAATGGATTGGCTGAGGGGCGAACGCCAAAATGTAGACGCATTGAGCTGGTCTGGGCCGTCTATGGCAAGCAGCCGTGATTGATGGTGTGGGACTAAAGATGGCGGCGGTCACAATATGGCAAACTGGGGAATCGTTGAAACACTTTAAAATTAAGTAATAATTCGCAGTTTCAGCGTATCACAAAACCTGTCACATCAGAGTTGTCACAGCACTGAGGTGCATGTATTACATCTACATCTACATGGATACTCTGCAAATCACATTTAAGAGCCTGGCAGAGGGATCGTCGAACAACCTTCACAATTCTCTATCATTCCAATCTCGTATAGCGTGGAGAAAGAACGAACACCTATATCTTCCCGTACGAGCTCTGATTTCCCTTATTTTATCGTGGTGATCGTTTCTTCCTATATAGATCGGTGTCAGCAAAATATTTTCTCATTCGGAGGAGAAAGTTGGTGATTCGAATTTCGTGAGAAGATTCCGCCGCAACGAAAAACGCCTTTCTTTTAATGATGTTCACCCCAAATCCTGTATCATTTCAGTGACACTCTCTCCCCTATTTCGCGATCATACAAAACGTGCTGCCTTTCTCTGATTTTTTTCGATGTACTCCGTCAGTCCTATCTGGTAAGGATAGCACACCGCGCAGCAGTAATCTAAAAGAGGGCGGAGAAGCGTAGTGTAAGCAGTCTTCTTAGTAGGTCTGTTACATTTTCTAAGTGTCCTGCCAATAAAAAGCAGTCTTTGGTTAGCCTTCCCCACAACATTTTCTACGTGTTCCTTCCAATTTAAGTTGTTCGTAATTGTAATTCCTAGGTATTCAGTTCAATTTACGGCCTTTAGGTTTGACTGATTTATCGTGTAACCGAAGCTTAACGAATTTCTTTTAGCAGTCACGTGGACGACCTCACACTTTTAGTTATTTAGGGTCTACTGCCAATTTTCATACCATTCAGATATCTTTTCTAATAAGTTTTACAATTTGTTTTGATCTTCTGATGACTTTATTAGTCGATAAACGACAGCGTCATCAGCAAACAATCTAAGACGGTTGCCCAGATTGTCTCCCTAATCGTTTATATAGATAAGAAACAGCAAAGGACCTATATCACTACCTTTGGGAACGCCAGACATCAATACTGTTTCACTCGATGACTTTCCGTTACTTAATACGAACTGTAACCTCTCTGACAGGAAATCACAAATCCAGTCACATAACTGAGACGATATACCATAAGCACGCAATTTCACTGCAAGCCGCTTGTGTGGTACAGTGTCAAAAGCCTTCCGGAAATCCAGAAATACGGAATCGATCTGAAATCCCTTGTCAATAGCACTCAACACTTCATCCGAATAAAGAGCTAGTTGTGCTTCACAAGAACGATGTTTCAAGAACGATGTTTTCTAAACCTATGTTGACTGTGTGTCAATAGACCTTTTTCTTCGAGATAATTCATAATGTTGGAACACAATATATGTTCCACAACGTTGCTCCATATCGACTTCAGTGATATGGGCCTGTAATTAAGTGGATTACTCCTACTGCATTTCTTGAATATTGGTGTGAACTGTGCAACTTTCCAGTTTTTGAGTACGATTCTTTCATCGAACGTTTGTATATGATTGTTAAGTGTGGAGCTAATGCATCAGCATACTCTGAAAGGAACATAATTGGTATACAGTCTGGACCAGAAGACTTGCTTTTATCTAGTGATTTAAGTTGCTTCACTACTCCGAGTATATTTACTTCTACATTAATCATTTTGGCAGCTGTTCTTGATCCGAACTCTGGATTATTTACATCGTCTTCTTTTGTGGAGGCATTGCGGAAGTCTGTGTTTAGTAAGTGTGCTTTGGCAGCACTGTCTTCGATAGTATCTCCATCGCTATCGCGTAGAGAAGGCATTGATTGTTTCTTGTTGCTAACATACTTCACACAAGATCAGAATCTCTTTGGATTTTCTGCCAGGTTTCGAGACAAAGTTCCGTTGTGGAAACTGTTACAAGCATCTCGCATTGAAGTCCGCGCTAAATTTCGAGCGTCTGTAAAAGATCGCCAATCTTGGGGATTTTGCGTCTGTTTAAATTTGGCATGTTTGTTTTGTTGTTTCTGCAACAGTGTTCTGTCCCGTTTTGTGTACCAAGGAGGATCAGCTCCGTAATTTGTTAATTTATTTGGTATAAATCTCTCAATTGCTGCCGATACTATCTCTCTGAATTCAAGCCACATCTGGGCCACACTTACATTATTAATTTGGAAGGATTGGAATTGTCTCTCAGGAAGGCATCAAGTGAATTTTTATCTGCTTTTTTGAATAGGTATATTTTTCATTTATTTTTGGAGGATTTGGGGGTTACAATATTCAGTCTCCTTACGACAACCCTGTGTTCACTAATCCCTGTATCCGTTTTGATGCTCGTTATTAACTCAGAATTATTTGTTGCTAATAGGTCAAGTGTGTTTTCACAACCCTTTACTATTAACGTGGGCTCATGAACTAACTGCTCGAAATAACTTTCAGAGAATGCGTATAGCACAATCTCGAATGATGTTTTATGCGTATCTCCGGAATTAAACATGTATTTTCGCCAACATATCGAGGGTAAATTAAAGTCACCACCATCTATAATGGTATGAGTCGGGTACGTGTTTGAAATCAAACTCAATTTTTCTTTAAACTTTTCAGCGACCGTATCATCTGAATTGAGAGGTCGGTAAAAGGACACAACTATTATTTTATTCCGATTGCCAACAATGACCTCTGCCCAAACTAACTCATAGGAAGTATCTACTTCGCGACAAGATAAACGACTTGTAACAGGAACAAACACACCACCGCCAACCGTGTTTAGCCTATCCTTTCGGAACATCGTTAGGTTATCTGCAAAAATTTCGGCTGAGCTTATCTCCGGCTTTAGCTAGCTTTCAGTGCCTATAACGATTTGAGCATCAGAGGTAATACAGAAGTTATGGTGTGACAGTCAACGAATAATCTTTCAAAAACCATTAAAACTGATCACTGTTGTAGGCTTCACATGATCTTCTCGAAAAGGTATTAGCTGTCGTCATGGACAGCCATGCATCGGTGTGTATTTTTTTTAATTTAAATACACTGTCCAGTCGCATTAATGTGACCACCAGTCAAAAGCCTGTGAGATGTGCAGCAAGAGAGACAATAGGGTCCTGGGTTGGGTTTTTCCTTGAGGAGCCATGGTGTGAACTTCCCAGTTGAATTGATCTCACAGATTCAAATGACTGTAAGCCCTATGGGACTTAATATCTGAGGCCATCAGTCCCCTAGAACTTAGAACTACTTAAACCTAACTAACCTAAGGACATCACACAATTCCATGCCCGAGGCAGGACTCGAACCTGCGACCGTAGCGGTCGCGCCATTCCAGACTGTAGTGCCTAGAACCGTTCGGCCAACGGCCGGCGATCTCACAGATTCTGGACTGAGCTTAAACGTGTGAGTATGGTGACCAGGTTAGTACAGGAAACCCATCCTGGTGCTATTTGAACCACACACCTACACTGTGAGCTGGGTGTACTACACGAAAACAAAGTTTGTTACGTATCCTACAGCCAGAATACAAAACAAGTATGTATCACATGATATCCTGAAAGGATTTCCTGGTAGGCAGGAAGGAGCGTATTATCTTGAACCGAAAATCTACGACAGATGTAAAGTACTACAGACGTGCCCCAGTGAAATGTGTGGATACCCTTGATCTTTATTTGCATATTAGTAACCTGACTTATGATATTAATGATAACCTCAGACTGTTTTTCAGAGTGGCCACTGAACTACAATGAAGTAAACCTAAATTTGTCCATAGGACCCGGTGGGCCCATTGGTGATGACCAATTGGCATATAATCTGCCACTAACGACGTCATTGGTAGTAATGTGGACAGGCACGGGGGCAGCACAGTACGCATCAGGTTACACGATCTGTACCCATGGCCATGATACAAAAGTGGCATTTTTCATTAGTAATCAGCCATGGACCTTGCCGTTGGTGGGGAGGCTTGCGTGCCTCAGCGATACAGATAGCCGTACCGTAGGTGCAACCACAACGGAGGGGTATCTGTTGAGAGGCCAGACAAACGTGTGGTTCCTGAAGAGGGGCAGCAGCCTTTTCAGTAGTTGCAAGGGCAACAGTCTGGATGATTGACTGATCTGGCCTTGTAACAATAACCAAAACGCCCTTGCTGTGCTGGTACTGCGAACGGCTGAAAGCAAGGGGAAACTACAGCCGTAATTTTTCCCGAGGGCATGCAGCTTTACTGTATGATTACATGATGATGGCGTCCTCTTGGGTAAAATATTCCGGAGGTAAAATAGTCCCCCATTCGGATCTCCGGGCAGGGACTACTCAAGAGGATGTCGTTATCAGGAGAAAGAAAACTGGCGTTCTACGGATCGGAGCGTGGAATGTCAGATCCCTTAATCGGGCAGGTAGGTTAGAAAATTTAAAAAGGGAAATGGATAGGTTGAAGTTAGATATAGTGGGAATTAGTGAAGTTCGGTGGCAGGAGGAACAAGACTTCTGGTCAGGTGACTACGGGGTTATAAACACAAAATCAAATAGGGGTAATGCAGGAGTAGGTTTAATAATGAATAGGAAAATAGGAATGCGGGTAAGCTACTACAAACAGCATAGTGAACGCATTATTGTGGCCAAGATAGATACGAAGCCCACGCCTACTACAGTCGTACAAGTTTATATGCCAACTAGCTCTGCAGATGACGAAGAAATTGAAGAAATGTATGATGAAATAAAAGAAATTATTCAGATTGTGAAGGGAGACGAAAATTTAATAGTCATGGGTGACTGGAATTCGAGTGTAGGAAAAGGGAGAGAAGGAAACATAGTAGGTGAATATGGATTGGGGGACAGAAATGAAAGAGGAAGCCGCCTGATCGAATTTTGCACAGAGCACAACATAATCATAACTAACACTTGGTTTAAGAATCATGAACGAAGGTTGTATACATGGAAGAACCCTGGCGATACTAAAAGGTATCAGATAGATTATATAATGGTAAGACAGAGATTTAGGAACCAGGTTTTAAATTGTAAGACATTTCCAGGGGCAGATGTGGACTCTGACCACAATCTATTGGTTATGACCTGTAGATTAAAACTGAAGAAACTGCAAAAAGGTGGGAATTTAAGGAGATGGGACCCGGATAAACTAAAAGAACCAGAGGTTGCACAGAGATTCAGGGAGAGCATAAGGGAGCAATTGACAGGAATGGGGGAAATAAATACAGTAGAAGAAGAATGGGTAGCTTTGAGGGATGAAGTAGTGAAGGCAGCAGAGGATCAAGTAGGTAAAAAGACGAGGGCTAGTAGAAATCCTTGGGTAACAGAAGAAATATTGAATTTAATTGATGAAAGGAGAAAATATAAAAATGCAGTAAGTGAAACAGGCAAAAAGGAATACAAACGTCTCAAAAATGAGATCGACAGGAAGTGCAAAATGGCTAAGCAGGGATGGCTAGAGGACAAATGTAAGGATGTAGAGGCTTATCTCACTAGGGGTAAGATAGATACTGCCTACAGGAAAATTAAAGAGACCTTTGGAGATAAGAGAACGACTTGTATGAATATCAAGACCTCAGATGGAAACCCAGTTCTAAGCAAAGAAGGGAAAGCAGAAAGGTGGAAGGAGTATATAGAGGGTCTATACAAGGGCGATGTACTTGAGGGCAATATTATGGAAATGGAAGAGGATGTAGATGAAGATGAAATGGGAGATATGATACTGCGTGAAGAGTTTGACAGAGCACTGAAAGACCTGAGTCGAAACAAGGCCCCCGGAGTAGACAATATTCCATTGGAACTACTGACGGCGTGGGAGAGCCAGTCCTGACAAAACTCTACCATCTGGTGAGCAAGATGTATGAAACAGGCGAAATATCCTCAGACTTCAAGAAGAATATAATAATTCCAATCCCAAAGAAAGCAGGTGTTGACAGATGTGAAAATTACCGAACTATCAGCTTAATAAGTCACAGCTGCAAAATACTAACACGAATTCTTTACAGACGAATGGAAAAACTAGTAGAAGCCAACCTCGGGGAAGATCAGTTTGGATTCCGTAGAAACACTGGAACACGTGAAGCAATACTGACCTTACGACTTATCTTAGAAGAAAGATTAAGGAAAGGCAAACCTACGTTTCTAGCATTTGTAGACTTAGAGAAAGCTTTTGACAATGTTGACTGGAATACTCTCTTTCAAATTCTAAAGGTGGCAGGGGTAAAATACAGGGAGCGAAAGGCTATTTACAATTTGTACAGAAACCAGATGGCAGTTATAAGAGTCGAGGGACATGAAAGGGAAGCAGTGGTTGGAAAGGGAGTAAGACGGGGTTGTAGCCTCTCCCCGATGTTGTTCAATCTGTATATTGAGCAAGCAGTAAAGGAAACAAAAGAAAAATTCGGAGTAGGTATTAAAATTCATGGAGAAGAAATAAAAACTTTGAGGTTCGCCGATGACATTGTAATTCTGTCAGAGACAGCAAAGGACTTGGAAGAGCAGTTGAATGGAATGGACAGTGTCTTGAAAGGAGGATATAAGATGAACATCAACAAAAGCAAAACAAGGATAATGGAATGTAGTCTAATTAAGTCGGGTGATGCTGAGGGAATTAGATTAGGAAATGAGGCACTTAAAGTAGTAAAGGAGTTTTGCTATTTGGGGAGCAAAATAACTGATGATGGTCGAAGTAGAGAGGATATAAAATGTAGGCTGGCAATGGCAAGGAAAGCGTTTCTGAAGAAGAGAAATTTGTTAACATTGAGTATAGATTTAAGTGTCAGGAAGTCATTTCTGAAAGTATTCGTATGGAGTGTAGCCATGTATGGAAGAGAAACATGGACGATAAATAGTTTGGACAAGAAGAGAATAGAAGCTTTCGAAATGTGGTGCTACAGAAGAATGCTGAAGATTAGATGGGTAGATCACATAACTAATGAGGAAGTATTGAATAGGATTGGGGAGAAGAGAAGTTTGTGGCACAACTTGACCAGAAGAAGGGATCGGTTGGTAGGACATGTTCTGAGGCATCAAGAGATCACCAATTTAGTATTGGAGGGCAGCGTGGAGGGTAAAAATCGTAGAGGGAGACCAAGAGATGAATACACTAAGCAGATTCAGAAGGATGTAGGTTGCAGTAGGTACTGGGAGATGAGAAAGCTTGCACAGGATAGAGTAGCATGGAGAGCTGCATCAAACCAGTCTCAGGACTGAAGACGACAACAACAACAACAACAATCAAAATGTCTTTGGTCCTGGATTCGAACCCCACCACCGCTTAAACAAAGGCAGCTGAAGATTTCTATCATAACAAGTCACCCTCATTCAGCCAATGAGCGTGTCAAAGAGGGCGGAGGAGCAGACAGAAGTTCAGGGCACGCTGTTGAAGTGGACAAACTGCCTCTGAAGGTGGAAGAACCAGCAATAATCAACGGGATCAAAAACCACTGAAACCACTGCACTAAAGACACACAACGTGTATCCAAAGGACATGTGGCTTGTAATTGAAAAAGTGTCATGACGTTATGTCCACTGCCAAAAGATTCCAGACTAGTCGCCCACTAGAATCGCTGGGAGGGAACTGCCAATGTGGAGGGGGTCGGGGTGGGGGGGCCATAAGGAAAAGACTGAATAATCAACGAAAGTATAACGTTCTAGGACTCTGGGCGAGGAATTTCAAAAGTCTGAACGTGATAAGGAAGCTATAAAATCTGAAAAGGAAAATAGTAAGGCTCAGTCTAGATGTAGAGGGGGGGGGGGGGGGGGCAGTGAAGTGAAATGGAAAGGAAAGAAAGATTTCTGGTCTGGTGAGTGTAGGGTAACATCAACAGCAGCAGGAAATGGTATATTGAGAATAGGATTCCTTATGAACAGGACGGCAGGGCAGAGAGTGAGTCACTGTGAACACATCAGTGACAGGGTTGTTCTCACCAGAATCGACAGCAAACTAACACCAACAGCGATAGTTAAGGTACTCATGCCAACATCATAAGCTGAAGATGAAGAGATAGAAAAGTATATAAGGATATTGAAAGGGAAATTCAGTACATAAAGGGAGATGAAAACCTAATAGTCATGGAGGACTGAAAAGCGGTTTTAGGAAAAGGAGTAGAAGAAAGGGTTACAGGCGAATATGGATCTGGTACTACGAATGAGAGGGGTGAAAGACGAGTTCTGCTACAAATTTCAGCTAGTAATAGCGAATATCTGTTCAGGTGTCACGAGAGGAGAAGGTATACGGGAAGACTTCAGTTAGATTACATCATGGTCAAGTAGAGATTCCGAAATCAGATATCGGAGTGTGAGGTGTGCCCAGGAGCAGATACGCACTCAGATCACAATATAGTACTAATGGAGAGTAGGCTGAAGCTTAAGACATTAGTCAGGAAGAATCAATGCCCAAAGAAGTGGAATACGGAAGTACTAAGGACTGAAAACATGCGGTTAAAGTTCTCTGAGGCTATAGACACTGTAGTAAGGAATAGATCGGTAGGCAGTTACGTTGAATTAGAATGGACACCTTTGAAATGGAGAATCACAGAAATTCTGAAGGAAACTGAGAGTACAAGGAAGGCAACTGCGAAGAAACCAAGGGTAACAGAAGAAGTACTTCACTTGATCAATGAAAGGAGGATGTACAAAAATGTTCAGGGAAATTCAGGAATACAGGAATACACGTCGCTCAGGTACGAAACAAATAGGAAGTTTAGGGAAGCTAAGGCGAAATCAGTGCATGAAAAATGTGAAGAAATCGAAAAAGTAATCAATATCAGAAGAACAGATTCAACGCATAGAAAAACCGAAACAACCGTTAGTAAAACTAAAAGAAGGGGTGGTAACATTAAGATTGCAATGGGAATTCCACTGTTAAATGCAGAGGAGAAACCCGATAGGTGGAAAGAGTACACTGGAGGGCTCTATGTGGGGGAAAAATTGTCTGATGTGCTGGAAAAAGAAACAGGAGTCGATATAGAAGAGATATGGGGTCCAGTATTAGAACCAGAAGTTAAAAAAGTTGTGGAAGATTTGAGATCGAATGAGGCAGAAGAAATAGATAACATTCCATCAGGATTTCTAAAATCGTTGGGGGTAGTGACAACAACACGAGTGTTCGCGTTGGTGTATAGAATGTATTTTGTATGAGATTGGTGATATACCATGTGACTTTCGAAAAAGTACCTCCCACACAATTCAGAAGTCTGCAAGGACCGGTAACTGCGAGAATCATCGCACAATCAGCTTAACAGCTCATGGATCCAAGTTACTGACAAGAAGAATATACAGAAGAATAGAGAATGAAATTGAGAATGTGTTAGATGACGATCAGGTTGGCTTTAAGAAAGGTAAAGGCACCAGAGAGGCAATTCTGGCATTTTGGTTGATAGTAGAAGCAAGACTAAAGAATAATCAAGACATGCTCATATGATTTTTCGACCTGGCAAAAGCGTTGGACAATGTCAAATGGTGCAAGGTATCCGAAATTCTGAGGCAGGCAGGGGTAAGCTATTGGGAAAGACCGGTAACATATAGTACGTACAAGGACCAAGAGGGAGCAATAAGAGTGGAAGACCAAGAACGAAGTGCTCGGATTAAAACGGGGATAAGACAGGGATGTACTCTTCTGCCCCTACTGTTCAACCTATACATCGAAGAAGCAATGACGTAAATAAAAGGTTCAAGAGTGGAATTAAAATTTAAGGTGAAAGGATATCAATGACAAGATTCGCCGATGACATTGCTATCCTCAGAGAAAGTGAAGAACAATTACAGGATCTGATGAATGGAGTGAACAGTCTAATGAGTACAAAATATGGATTTAGAGTAAATTGAAGGAAGACGAAAGTAATGAGAAGTAGCAGAAATGAGAACCGCGGGAAACTTAACATCAGTGTTTGTGATCACGGAGTAGATGAAGTTGAGGAATTCTGCCACCTAGGCAACAAAATAACCCACGACGGGCGGAACTAGGAGGGCAGATAAAGCAGACTAGAACTGGCAAAAAGGGCATTCCTGGTCAAGAGAAGTCTACTAATATCAAAAATAGGCCGTAATTTGAGGAAGAAATTTCTGAAAATGTACGTGTGGTGCTCAGCATTGTATGGTAGTTAATCGTGGAGAGTGGGAAAAGCGAAACAGAAGAGCTTCGAAACATTTGAGATGTGGTACTATAGAAGAATGTTGACAATGAAATGGATTGATAAGGTGAGGAATGAGGAGATTCTCCACAGAATCGGAGAGGAAAGGAATATGTGGAAAGCACTTACAAGTAGAAGGGACTGGATAATGGGACATCTTTTAAGAAATCAGGGATCAACTTCCATGGCTGCAGAGGGTAAAAACTATAGAGTAAAACAGAGATTGGAACACATTCAGCTAATAATTGAGGACGTAGGTCGAAAAGTGCTAATATGAGGTGAAGAGGATGTTACAGGAGAGGAATTAGTGGCGAGCAGCATCAAACCAGTCAGATGACTAATGACTAAAAAAGGACAGTTGGTACTCGGTCAAGTAGCTACTCAGTTGGCATCACGAGTCTGAGTGCACCCCGTTTCAATCCTCCCACCAATGAAAAATACCTGGCAGCTCCAGGACTCGAATCCAGTTTATCCGCGTGGCTGTCAGCTGCGATGATCACTTAGCTACGGAGGCGGATCTATAATGAAGTACTATCTCGAAAAAATTGCACAAATATTCAGTAAGCTCTTAAGAAGATTTGAAGTGGTAGAATGTTTGGCAACTTGCTTCTCAAATCTTCGTAAACTCGTGCAATTCTTAAACACTGAAATGCATAATATACCTTTTGTGTAATATGAATACAACAAGTAATACAAATACTATTTCTAACAGTTTTTAAGCATATAAAATCGAATGATCACATAGAGGCAGTCAGGTAAGTCAGGTGGTGGTGCAGTCTGTGTACGAAGGAGATGGTTTGGAGAACTGTCGTGTGATATATCCTCGAGTACTGCTTAGTTGTATTAGTGTAACAGGTAGTAGTACTATGTGTGGCTGTTGAACGTATACAACGAAGGGAAGCAAGAACATCAGAAGTTCGTTTGATCTATGTGAAAGTGTAGCGGAAATTCTAAAACACCTGAACTTGGAGACACTTGAAGATACATCCCAACTAACCCGTCAAAGACTACTTATAACGTTTCCACAATCAGTTTGAAGTGAGGAATCTAAACATATGTTACAGCCACATACATATCGCCCCCCAAAATGACATCGATGACAAGATTACATTAATTACATACGTGAAAGGAAGAGGAAAAAGATTAAAACGTAGCACAATGCAAAGTTCCCGCTTCACCGAGTACAGATGTGATTTAGACGTATAATACCTTAAACAAATCTGTGGTGAGTAAGGAGGAAAAATGCATGCTTCGAGGGGTAATAGTATTGGTGATTCTGAACAAAAAACATCCGGACAACATTTGTCCTTTTCTTAAGTATATTCAACACACAGTAAAGCTGCACGAAAATCACAGGCGGCAGTCGCATGTCCTTCATCAAGACTCACATGCTGTTACAACCAAAGTGACATTAAGCTACGTAGTTCTGTCTTTAGTGACCATTTCATTGCACACTTCACTTACAGGTGTTTGGCGACGAGTCGTGCAAGTCTACACATTGTTTATCTCACGCCTCACTACTACAGACGTTGCACCATTGCACTACAGTGTTGTTACGTGTACAGTCAAAACAGTGCCGGTCACTGTAGTGAAAATGTCATAGGTCTTCAAACACGCGGAGTATGATAACATGATCTTTGTCTACGGGTTTTGCAATGGGAATTCCAGAGCCGCTGTCATCGAATGCGAACGGCGATTTCGTAATAGCAGAGTTCTGGATAGCAGGGTATTTACTTGAGTGCCTGACAGATTGTACGAGGATGGTACGTTTCCCAGCGTGCTTGTTGTACGTGAACGTCTCACCCAACAACATCTTAGTGAAGCTGGAATGGTAGACTGCAGCCCAGCCACCAGCTCTAGAAGCTACAATACAGCAGGTCAGCAACTGGAAGCAGTTAATTCCATAAATTATCTGGGAGTACGCATTAGGAGTGATTTAAAATGGAATGATCATATAAAGTTGATCGTCGGTAAAGCAGATGCCAGACTGAGATTCATTGGAAGAATCCTAAGGAAATGCAATCCAAAAACAAAGGAAGTAGGTTACAGTACGCTTGTTCGCCCACTGTTTGAATACTCCTCAGCAGTGTGGGATCCGTACCAGATAGGGTTGATAGAAGAGATAGAGAAGATCCAACGGAGAGCAGCGAACTTCGTTACAGGATCATTTAGTAACCGCGAAAGCGTTGCGAAGATGATAGATAAACTCCAGTGGAAGACTCTGCAGGAGAGACGCTCAGTAGCTCGGTACGGGCTTCTGTTAAAGTTTGGAGAACATACCTTCACCGAAGAGTGAAACAGTATATTGCTCCCTCTTACGTATATCTCGCGAAGAGACCATGAGGATAAAATCAGAGAGATTAGAGCCCACACAGAAGCATACCGAAAATGCTTCTTTCCACGAACAATACGAGACTGGAATAGAAGGGAGAACCGATAGAGGTACTCAGGGTACCCTTCGCCACACACCGTCAGGTGGCTTGCGGAGTATGGATGTAGATGTAGACTGCTGAACGGCTCAGTATTCCACAAACACGAGTGATGCGCACCGTACACGAGCGGGTTCACACATTGCTTTGAGCACTGTGGGACTTAACTGCTGAGGTCATCAGTCCCCTAGAACTTAGAACTACTTAAACCTAAGTAATCTAAGGACATCACACACAGCCATGCCCGAGGCAGGATTCGAACCTGCGACCGTAGCGGTCGCGCGGCTTCAGACTGTAGCGCCTAGAACCGCTCGGCCACCCCGGCCGGCGTACACGAGCGGGGCCTGCATCCTTAACATGGGCAGTATGCACAACATCTGCGTAAAGGGGATGACGCCAAACAAAAGGGATTCTGTCAGTGGACCACTGCCAGTGAACGCTGCATTTCACGTATTCTGTTAACTGATGAGTCGACATTTAGCCGCAATGGCATCAATAACACATGCAACTCCCACGCGTTGGCAGACGAAAGTCTGCTCGGCGCTGTGGAAACAAATTTTGAACGACGTTTCTCGGTGAACGTGTGATGCGGTATTATTGATTACCAACTCATCGGTCCAGATGTTTCAGATAACAGTCTTAATGCAGTATAGTATCTTGATTTCCTTCGAAATATTTTACCAGAGTACTTGCAGGGTATTCCTTTCGCAACAAGACGTCGTATGTACTTTCAGCGCGACGGAGATCCTGCACATTCCGTATGGCCAGTGACACAGCATCTCATTGAAACGTACCCTGGGCGTCGGACCGATAGCCGTGGAATCAGTCACCCGATCTTACCCCATTAGATTACTGTTTGTGGGCCTGGCTTAAGAGTGACGTCTACAAGTGCAGAAAGGACACAAAGGAGGTACTCCTCTCTCGTATTTTACATGCGTTTGATCAAGTAATGGACCGTACGAAGGAGCCCAGATCAGCCACACAGCAGCTGTCTACAAGAGCTGCAAAATGCATTGCAGTTGACGGTGAACTTCTTGAGCGTATTTGGTGGGGAAATATACACAAGTAAAACATTAGAGCGCAATGTTTCATTTATTGACCTGTCCCCCGATGTTTCCATTAGCTTCCTCGGAAGCAGTTGGTAATAGGACATACAGTAATGGAGAAAATTATTCATATGTCTTTGTCCACGTAGAATAACTTCATTTATTAGAATTAAAGATGCGAATCAGAGATGTAATTTGTTAAATTAAGAGTAAGGGGTACCCTTCCTAATCTGTACATGCAAAAAGATTAACTAAATTAGTCTTTTGCTGAAAGTAAATACAAATTCTGTACCACGTGGCTTTACACAATGAAAAATAAAGTATTCACGCACTGCTAGAAATGTAAACGTAAAAACAAATGACGAAAAGTTTGCAGCAAGGAACGCCTTCAGTAGCAAGCTGTACTTCGTACGTATTAGTTCTGATGTGCAGTGAGTACCGTTGCAATAGCAAAATGCGCCATAAAAGGAAGGAAACAACCGCAGAGGAAAGGCAAAGAGTTACCTCCAAATATGGAACGGAAAAATCATTTTCGAATGTAGCTAATATTATTGGAAGAAACGAGGTAACTGTTTAGTTCATAGTATCGCGATATAGAGAAATAAATACTCTGATTAACAGAGAAAGGCGAGGTCTATCACAGAAACTAACACAAAGAGAACTAAATGTGTTAATAAAGATGTCAAAAATATTATAAATTTACAACTTTTGCATTGTTAGCGCTTGTTAATGATCAGGTCGGGAAGGAAATCACACGAAGGGCTCTTCGTCATATCTGAAGTTGTGCAGGTTATGGAGTTAGTGTACCTAGAAGAAAAACTTACATCAGCACATATAAGAAACAAAACAAGTTTCTGGAACAAGGTACTGTACACAGATCAAAGTAAATTTAGCGTATTTGTAGATGATGTCAGAATTCTGTTATGGAGACGACCAAGTAATGAGTTGGATCAATAACACATTCAACCCACAGCATGTTGGTGAAGGAATTATACACTGGAGAGCCAACGAAACTGTTACACCTGCCTAATATCGTGCAGGGCCCCTGCGAGCACGCAGAAGTGCCACAACACGACGTTGAATGGATTCGACGAATGTCTGAAGTAGTGCTGGAGGGAATTGGCACCATGAATCTTGCAGGGCTGTCCACAACTCCGTAAGAGTACGAGGAGGTGGAGATCTCTTCTGAATAGCACGTTGCAGGGCATCCAAGATATTCTCAATAATATTCTGGGGAAACTTCCTGGCAGATTAAAACTGTGTGCCGGACCGAGACTCTAACTCGGGACCTTTGCCTTTCGTGGGCAAGTGCTCTACCATCTGAGCTACCCAAGCACGACTCACGCCCCGCACTCACAACTTTACTTCTGCCAGTACCTCGACTCCTACCTTCTGGGAAGTTTGGTGGTTAGCGGAAGTGTTTAAGCTCAGAAGAGTGTTCCTCGAGCCATTCTGTAGCAATTTTGGACGTGTGGAGTGTCGCATAGTTCTGCTGGAATTGCCCAAGTCCGTCGGAATGCACAATGAACATGAATGATTGCAGGTGATCGGACAGGATGCTTACGTACGTGTCACCTGCCAGAGTAGTATCTAGACGTATCAGAGGTCCGATATCACCCCAACTGGACACGCCCCACACCATTACACAGCCTGCACCAACTTGAACAGTCCCTGCTGACATGCAGGGTCAATGCATTCATGAGGTTGTCTCGATACGCGTACATGTCTACCCGCTCGATACAAGTTGAGTCGAGACTCGTCGCACCGGGCAACATGTTTCCAGCGATGTCGGAAATTTGATGTTTTACCGGATTCCTGATATTCACGTTACACTCCTGAAATGGTCGAAAGGGAAATTTCCATTTCATCGCTATCTCGGAGACGCTGTGAGTCATCGCTCGTGCGCCGACTGTAACACCACATTCAAACTGACTTAAACCTTGATAACCTGCCATTGTAGCAGCAGTAACCGATCGAACAACTGCACCAGACACTTGTTCTCTTACATAGGCGTTGCCGACCGCGGCGTCGTATTCTGTCTGTTTACATATATCTGTATTTGAATGCGCAGAGCTACACCATTTTCTTTGGCGCTTCAGTGTAGTATAGAGGTGTATGTCTATATCTGATATTGGTCAACTTGTTTTTGTTGGTAACATAAATAGATTTCAGTATTTCAATATCTAAGGGAAAATAGGGAAATTGCTAGCTTAGGTTTAGGCACAGATTATTATGACCTTAGCATACAACGGTAATTGTTTGTTTGTGGTTGTTGCGCCACATTCCCTATGTCCCCAAGTTTCCAGCACGAAGTACAGACCTTAAACCACTTGAAAATGTTTGGATTACGCTTGAAAGGGTGGCCAGCAAACGTGAAATACGAAGTAAGACTGCTCTGAAACAATGTCTACAACAAGAACGGCAAATTATTATCTCGATCATTAAATGCGAAAGAGGCTAACAAAAGTGATACCTAGAAGAGGAATGCCTGAAAAGCGTGAACATTGTAATTATATTTATGTACATTTTCTTTGTACGTATGAATACTTTTTTCCCCATTATGTGATGCCAGCCGGACCAGAATATTTAATTAATTCTTGCAGAAGGATGATTTTATTTGTAGGGTAAGGTAAGATAAATTCACGATACAGATAATTTTACAGTATTTTGTTATAAGTTAGCTGCGATGATCCCATTCAGTGTAGTGTTTTCTAGTTTTGTCAACAGATGGCACGAAAACGGATTCTCGCTCAGAGAGCCTATATAGGCGTTTTATTCTCGTTACATCTGGGCTCTCCTGTGGTCAAAAGTTACTGTTGAGTGTCCCATCACATTACACGGTGGAAGTAGTGTGGTTGTGTTCTCGGTAGTTGCGAATCCATTTTACTTTTGCAATGTGTACTATGAGACTATCACTATAGTGATATGTCAATAATTTGGTTTATTTGTTGTGTGAAATATGTGACGATAGGGACTTAAGAAAGTCAACGCTTAGTGTTTCAACTATCGTACTTCATCTTGAGTTACTCATTTGGGTGGCTGTTATCGTTGCTCTTACGTCGGTTCTGCACCTTCGGAGGCAAGTATTTCACAAACATAACCGGTGAGAAGAAAAAAATCAGGTGCATCATGGGCACAATACTCTTTCTACTTGATACCCTACCATAACAGCTACCAATAACAACCGACAAAGCAAGCTATCAGCATGTGTGATAATTGTTGTGAAGATTCAACTGGGGTGAAGATGACGACTGGCGCAGTAGGGTAAATGAAACTTTGTGTTGCGATGTTACCTTACCGCTACTGCACAATAACCTTATCTATTGCAAAATTACCTTCCTGTGTGTGCTTAAAGACTAAGTATAGTTATAAACCGTACCAAAAATAAGAAGAGTGTAATACGTTAATAAAATGTGGCTCACATATATAGTTAGTTACTAAAATTAACTACAACTTTTTTCTTTTTTTACTCTAATAAAACAATAGGTTTCCTCGAAAATACTTCCAAATTACCTTACCCAACATGTTAGGAAAGAACTGTTAGTTTACCAAATAATATCTCTGGCTATGATCTTTAGTTGTAATAAGTAAAGATTCTAAATGAACGACAGTGTATGAATACTTTCTTTCATGACTGTGAGTTAATATGGGATATTTTTTCAGAATCCGATAGAACAATATACCACAGACAATGTAGAAAAAGCAATTCAAATCTTGCATATAACACCTAAAGGTCTCTTACTCAATATTCTGGAAGAGGTCGAAATCTACACACGTGCACACAAATCTCCACAGCAAATACTCAAAGAGCAATTAGATCTAAAATATAAACGCTATATAGAAAACTTTATTCAAATCATCGATCATGAAAACGGATAAACAACCAAAGACATAAGCTAATCCAAACCAATCACACACTCACAGATAAAAATAAACAACACGGTAACTAAGGGAAATTGATAAGTAACTGCTCTGATGTAAACTTATAATATCGTTGGTTAAACGTCAGACAAAAAAATTGTTACAAACAACAAGTAAAATTCAGGCTATAACTTCCAACAAATACAGCCTATGAAAGCTACGTCATAAAATATCTCTAAAAGACGTAAGAAAAACGCTTGAGTGACTAACCAGCGATGCTATAGGTAAGTTAAGAATTCCATAAATGTATGGTTGTCAATCTCATATATGACAAGTAGGCTACCGTCTGCCATAAGAAAATAATATATAATAAAACCATTACTTTCAGATCGCCTGACGATGGCAATAGTGCTGAAACAGGCCTGTCGTGATTAAATAAACATGTCAAAAAAAGAAGCAGCTTTTTGGACTTAGACTAATTCATAACTACCAAAATGATTACGCAGATTTATGGCACGTAAGCCGCAACTGAATATTACCAATTTTCACCTTTTAAACTGAGTTATAGTAGGACCAGCATTTATAGATATTCTTTACGTGTCTGAATAAATTATTACTTCATGCAACACAGATATGTTTAAACGTCACCTTAGAAAAATTGTAAATGACTGCTTAAACTGACATACAATATTTTTAGCGCAACGCAATCTGACTTTCAAAAATCCCTACAAAAGAATGGCTCTGACTAACAATAATCTATACCTTTCATCAATCACTTACCTCACAAAAATATTCGTTACTCGTTACTGCAATACAGCGAGCGCCACTACTGCCAGCTAAATAAAAGATTCAAACTACTGAAGGCACTAACTACTGATAGGCATAGTTAGCAACTGAAAGATTTTGATAGAGAACAAACAATGTATTTACCTTAATAGTGTTCAAAAGTCATAATATATATAGCAGTTCATGACATCCAGTCTTACAAATTTACTGTCTCTGATGGACACACGTCCAGATCATCCGCTCTCAAAACTCCCCCACATCTCTCCCCACATTCACCACTGCTGGCGGCTCACCTCCAACTGCGCAACGCTACACGCTGTTAACAGCCAACTGCTCACTACAATAGAGAATATTCCAACAATGCAAACCAGCCACAGACTGCACACAGCACAGCCAGTGATTTTCATGCAGAGCGCTACGTGGCGTTTACCAATATAAAAACCTAAACAGCCTACTTACAATGTGGTGTCATCTACATCAATTTATTATCAGTTGATAATAACCCCTTACTGACATTTATTGCTGTTCATTTAATGGCAGTTATTTTAATTTAATATTTTACTACTCTCACCTCTCAAAGCATGTACCTCTCCTCCTGACAAGCCCTGTATTCTGTCTACATTTTTCGCTCACGTTTCTGCTGCGTATGCACAGGCTTGAGTGTGCAGACCTGTGCAGGTAAAGACCGTACAGTAAAACACGGAGGCTGCTATGCCGCAAGCACAGCAGGGGACCGGCCACCGCCGCCGCTGCAGCGTATTTCCATTCGTTAGTTAAGCCTGCGCTCGGCGGCCGTGTCGCATATCAGCGCTATTTGCGCGCTGTTGTCAAACAGCCCGCCAGCCCTGCGCACACAAGCCTCGCAACTAATGAAGGCCGTCGCTGTCCCAACAGCAGGTAATGCGGCGCCCAGATGAGGCGGGACAATCGACAGCCGCGCTGGCCGCCTCTGTTTGACTGCAATCGCATTTCAGTCGCCAGCCGGCGAGTGCGAGCGGAGGCCGGTTCATTCGGCCTTCCAAAGTCGACACAGCCAGCTTAACACTGGCGTACACATCGCTCAAGAGCATTCGATATTTGTTTAACAAGCAAAAAATGGTTCTGAGCGCTATGGGACTTAACATCTGAGGTCATCAGTCCCCTAGAACGTAGAACTACTTAAACCTAACTAACCTAAGGACATCACACACATCCATGCCCGAGGCAGGATTCGAACCTGCGACCGTAGCGGTCGCACGGTTCCAAACCGAAGCGCCTAGAACCGCTCGGCCACACCGGCCGGCTTTAACAAGCACCGATCACTCATTGCAACCTAGGGCTCGTCGATTTTGCTCAAGTTCTCGACAGTGATAATACGTACTTGGATGTATCTGCTCTAGTACCACGCACTTCTGAGGATTTTTCGAGAAATCGAGGTTCAGCGTTCTTAGAGTCTTTTGGCAAAGTATTAGGTTGGTGCATAATTTCTTAGCGTCTTTGTTTTTGTGGTGTGTACCGTTTGCTATGGGTTTATTTGTCGATTGCGATTTTTTTAGCTGTAGTTCACTTGAGGCGTCGCAGCTATGGCGCGATCGCTAATTTGTGTATTAAAGCTTTCTTGTATGAATGTACTGTATGTGGGCCCCAGTGTAAGCAGTCAGAATATTATACGATCTGCAACGGGCGAACTGTGTCCTGCAGACGTGCATCATGACCATATGGCGTGACTGCAGCGTGTGAATGTAGCGGGGAGGTGCTTATAGAGTAGTTACATTCTCTGGAACTATAAAAATTAGTAACTGATCTAGAAATAGTCTGAGGAACTTCATATTAGGTACATAACCTTCTGTTGTGTAAAGGTACAATCTGTCACAATTTGAAGGCAATAACTGTCATAATTCGGAATTTACAAAAAAAACGTCAATTGAAAACGTATATATATATGTTAATAGTTCACCAACTGTGACTATTTCAAAAGATATGATAACACCTTCAGTGTTGCCGGCCGGAGTGGCCGAGTGGTTCTAGGCGCTACAGTCTGGAACCGCGGGACCGCTACGGTCGCAGGTTCGAATCCTGCCTCGGGCATGGATGTGTGTGATGTCCTTAGGTTAGTTAGGTTTAAGTAGTTCTAAGCTCTAGGGGACTGATGACCTCAGAAGTTAAGTCCCATAGTGCTCAGAGCCATTTGAACCACCTTCAGTGTTTAGATTCAAATTTGGAAAGTTCTCATTTTAGAAAATCTTTCATAATTTTACTGTAGTAATAACTTTAAGAATTTAAAGCAGATATTTATGTTTTGCCTTAGGGTGAGTGAAAGAGAGTACTTTTGTGAGTCTATGCGAGACATTCACCAATATTAAATTTTCAGTTTGTAATTCTCTATAGGAACTTGCAAGTCTTCCAGCTTTGTATCGTGGGAACGAATCTACCAGTGGTTCCCCTCCTAGTGGATCACGGATGTCCAAGCACGTTTGAATATGTAAGATACAGCCAGAACGTTCGCGACTATACAGGGTGGTCCATTGATAGAGACTGGGCCAAATGTCTCACAAAATAAGGATGGCGGAGGCCGCTGTCTCCGGGAGAGAGTGTCAGTGTGTCGTAGCGGACTTTGAAGATAAGAATCGCCTTACAAAGTAGCCGAACGCCGCCTGCAGTCTGTGTCTCATTGCCTTTGTCATTGGTAAAATCTGTGCTAAATGGGGTAGTCACGAAGCCGGATGAGTGTTAACAAAATCCATCCGTTGTAACATATCCATTGCTCTCAAGTGGTTGCCACGAACGCTCGTGCGGATAGCTTCAAGCTGGCGTTTATAGTTAGATGAGACCGTGCGCTGTATATCACGCGTGAAGGTGATCCACGAACATTTGAGCTTGTTGACTAATGGCAATGGAGTTACACTCCCTATTGGAAGACTTCTACCAAGAGACATAGCACCAAATTTCGTCAGGTTCACACGGCTTCCCACAGATGTTCCGTACTGGTTGATCCATTTCAGTGCCTCTCGCACTTCATCCCCTGATACAACTAAGATCACCACGTCATCTGCATACGCACGGCAGATGAAAGTATGCCCCCTAATTGTTATCCATGTCAACCTGCTCCTCAAACCACGTAACAGTGGCTCAAGGGCGACGGCAAAAGGAGCCTCGACAGCGGACACCCCTTGCGGACCGGGATAAGGAAGCCTTCTATGAACTCAGATGGAACGGGAAGGACAGGGTTCATCAGTTCTTCATACATCGCAGTCCAGCGTGAAACCATGATGTCTTGGAATGGGCGGTAAAAATCCAGCGGAAAGCCGTCAGAACCTGGGGCTTTGTACGCCGCACCCCTATGAAGAGGATCAGCGAAGTCATCAACCGTAATCGTCGATGTGAGAATCTCCGCAGCAGCTCCATCAAAGGTTCCTGTCAACGAACGGAGACCATCAGTCACCACCACGATGTTCTGGTTCTCTGCTGCATACAACTGCTCGTAGTGATTCACAAAGGCGTCTGCAATATAATTCTGGCACGTCAATCGGCGATCATCTGGCATTTCGAGGGCGCTGCCAGCTTTCACCGACACCGCTGCTTCTCACAGATAATATGATGCACGGACGGGGGTTCCCCTAGTACCCAATAGTGACATCTTGCGCATACTATCGTGCCCTCAAGGATGCGACGCATAAGCGAAATTATCTTCACCTCAATCCGCTGAATTTCAGCCTCTCGTTGAACAGAGGGTGCATGGCCTGAGAGTTCGAGGAGAATTGTAAAATAATGTTCCATGGTATGTGGTTGCCACAGTATTTTGTCGCGACCGTAATTTAGCATCGAACGACGCAAAGCAGGCTTGGTGCAGTCGAGGCACCACGAAAGGATATGCTGGAAAGCGTCCCACATATTTGTTCCACATCTTCCTTACGACCTACCTGCATTCTGAATCCTTGACCTCGCCACATCTTCTGCCTTTGGAGGGAAACAGTCCGAAGGTATGTAATATGGTCGGAGAAGTCCGTAGGTCACAACTCAGCGTAAAGCATGGCAGTTACCATTGCTTGGGAAACATAGACACGCTCAAGACGACTTGCTGAATGACTGGTGACATACGTATATCCAGGTCGATCACCATGCACGAGGTCCCAAGTGTCGGTGAGGTTCAGTTGATGCACGAGCGGCTTGGGTTCCTGGCATGTGGTGAAATGAGAATGTTGGTCCTTCTGGGATAACACACAATTTAAGTATCTGCCAAGAATAATACTGTCGCAGTGACCTAAAAACAAAGGAGTGACGGAAATTTACTTCGAGTTGCACGTAGAATTCTGTCACACACTCCTTTGTTAACCGATTCCACAAATACCACACTGCTCACTAGAGACAGGTGGATGCCAACAAGATCATTGCAATCAATCTTCTCTTATTCTCTGATAAACTGTTCGATTTCAAGTGCTTTTGGTCGAGCATATTCAGGTCAAAAGCTAATCTTCAGTGGCGATTTTCTGTGGGCATAAGCGATTCTCTTTCTAAGGAAATACAGCGCTTTAAGACTGCAAAACCACGTGAACTACTCTGCGAGTGAGCTGCGCGGCGAGGACATAAACAAGACGTCCGTGCCGCTAGCCTACCTAAGGGCGACTGCGCCCCTAGACCATGGGTTCTTGTTATTAGTGAGCTGAAAAGGTGAGACAGTGTATTCACGTCTCTTAGCTCTCATCAAGTCAGTCACATTAACAATGCTGGTGTAATTGCATTCGTGAAGATGTACTTAGAACGGTAAGTAGTTTTCTTCTCTAGGGCACTTCACGGTGCAACCCTAGACTCTTTCTCTCTCAATCCTGCCACATGCTTTCTTCTCACCAGCGAACGGCAGCGTAGTCTTTGTCGATTTTTCTGTCATTGTGGGAGGCATTTTTCCGTTTAGTTAATTTTTAATGCCTGTGTTCTGTTTCAAATGAAGGAACGTTTAACATCCCTTCACTAGACGGAGCACAAGTTCGGATTACTCCGTTATGGATGATGAAGGTAGTCGGCTGTGCTCTTTTAAAGGAACCATCCTGTCATTTTCCTGGATCGATTTAGGGAAATCACGGAAAACTTAAAGCGGGATGGCCGGACGCGTATTTGAATAGCCATACACCCGAAATATTTAGTTTCGGAATTCGTAAACTTAATTGAATCGCTGATTTAGAAAAGGGGGCTTATTTTTCAACTAGCTTAGCGTCCGCTGCTTCGATCGCGTGACGGTACGGCCTCCAGAGATGTATTTCTGTTTTTAGTTAATCGAATTTTATGTTGTTCACTAATTGCAGCACCTTCTAAGCTTTTGACGCTGATTAAGGTCATGCAAGCAAGGTTTTATCCGAATGTACTTCAGACCTGAAAGCGATTCTGGTAGCTGGAGTCCAAAGTTTTTGTTAACCATGTCTTTTGCGTTCTTGCGGAGATATTTACATAGCAACTTTCATCCCCTCGCAAATATTTCTTTGTGTCTAACCAGGAAGTAAAATACCAGTTTTCATGAATTTAGCTTAAAATTTTTTTTTTATATAATGAAATATTTTCTTAAAAATTTTCATCCTCTATTGCACTCCTTACTGGCTGAATTTCCAAAAACAGTGAAACAAGAATTTTTGCTTTTCTAGGAGCCAAACTTCAATTTTCAAAAAAATGGTTCAAATGGCTCTGAGCACTATGGGACTTAACATCTGTGGTCATCAGTCCCCTAGAACTTAGAACTACTTAAACCTAACTAACCTAAGGACATCACACACATCCATGCCCGAGGCAGGATTCGAACCAGCGACCGTAGCAGTCCCGCGGTTCCGGACTGAGCGCCTAGAACCGCTAGACCACCGCGGCCGGCTTCAATTTTCAAAATGCCTTCGCAATGAAGTATTCTCATAAAACGTTTCATCCACTCTATCACCCCCTTAGGGATTCAATTTCCAAAAAAAAAAAGTTATGCTTATGCTTTATTTCTAACAGAGAAGCCGAATACAAATTTTCATACCATTAACTTCCAAAATGCTTGCACAGTGAAATATTTCCAGCAAAACTTTCATCCTCCGTTTCATTCACAAAGGTGCTGAATTTCCAAACATAGTGAAACAGGTATTTTTTTATTTTTTAACTGAGAATCCAAATTTAAATTTTCATAGATTTAGCTTTAAAAATTCTTTCATAATAAAATATTCTCATAAAAATTCTCATGTAACCGAGAAGTCAAATACCGATGTTCATAGATAAAAATACTTCAGTAGTTCTTTAACAATGATATAAAAAAAAGATTTAGTCCTCTATTTCATCACATAGTATTAAGTTTCTAAAAATGCTGAATCACATATTTGTTTTTTTTCTGGTCGGGAAACCAAATACCAATTTTCATAGGTCTAGCTTCAAAATTGCCTTCATCACCGATTTCTCCCCCTTAGCCTTGAAATTTCGAATAATCCCTCCTTAAACGATGTCTACAGTATAGGATCCACACCTGTTGTAAATTTCAAGTTTCTGTCCATAGCGGTTTGGGCTGGGCAGTGATGAGTCATTCAGTGAATGAGGACGCGCCAGCTTCTTGCACGTATTTGCAAAGAAACTGCTTGAATCGGGATCATGGAATGCCATACAGAAGACAAGGCAGAAAACTGCAACTGGCGAGGTACATGAAGAGGGCTTTCGGCGTTGGCGCATAACGACCCTACTGCTTCGTCGCGACGTACCGCCTCGGACTGTGGTATAAGTCAGAGAAGTGTTCTACGCATACTGCACCGGCATAGATTTCACCCGTTTCACCTCTCACTACATCAAGCGCTCTCCGTTGTGGATTTCGAATGGCGCCACGAATTTTGCCGGTTTGCTTTGCAGCGCCTACAAGATGATCCAACGTTTCTTCATTGGGTGCTTTTTACTGATGAAGAGACTTTCACCAACCACGGTAATGTTAATTTGCTTAATATGCATTACTGGACAATAGAGAACCCTCATTGGCTTCGACAGGTACACCATCAGCAACCGTGGAGTGTTAACGTGTGGTGCGGCATCGTCGGAAATGTCTTTGTGGGGCCGTACGTCATTCTGGGTATACTGAATGGCAATAACTATGCACAGTTCCTGCGAAACGTTATGCCCAGTTTGCTGGAAGAGGTACCGTTACCTACGCGTCAGTACACGTGGTTCCAACATGACGGCTGTCCTGCTCACTCTTCCCGTGTGGCTACAGAGCTGTTAAATGAAAAGTTCCCGGATTCTTGGATGGGACGACGTGCTGAAGTGGCCAGCCCGGTCTCCTGATTTGACCCCTCTTGATTTTTTTTTCTGTGGGGAGCAATCAAACGTAAAGTGTATGCTCAAATACCAACTACGTCAGACGGTATGAAGCAACGTTGTCATCGAAGCGTGAGCTGATATCTCACGTGACACCCTCGCAGCCGTTCACAACTCATTCGAACGGCGACTACAAATGTGCATTGCAGCAGAGGGGAAGCATTTGGGGCACATGCTTCAGTAAAGATTTGTATCATGTACAGTATGCATTTTGCATGTTTGTGTGTATTTGCTTCATATTGTGATCAATAGTAAATATTTTCAAATAAAAAGCAGATACGTAGGAAATAATGGGACCAATAAGGGCATCCTCATTTACATTTGCATTTCTGTTACTTTAAATGTATTAATATCTTTTAGTATTTCAATACTGTATGTTGTCTACTGTTTTAGTATTTCAGTTGTCGAATAATTGAATAATATTTTCGCGACATCGTCAGTTAATTTTTCTGCAAAATATCGCAGTATAAATTACTATTGTCAGGTAAATTGGCGTGTTTGTGTAAAGACGGACTCGCGACGTTTACCATGTACTCTACACAACAGGAAAGGTCGCATTGGACAACGCCGCTTCGAAGGACGAATACGCTACGGAAACATATCTGTGTCTCAAAAACTATTCGCCTAAATATTACAATATACACTTATTAGAAACCATCTTTTTAAGCCTATCACGTTACGCTAAAATTTAACATAGGTTTCCATTTAAAGAAACCAAAGATGGCCTCATATCTCTGTAATAAAACATAGCACAAACATGAAATGTGATGTATTCAAGTAGCCCCTGTCCCTGCAATTCACTGTCCAAACGGCATCTTTGTATCTATTACGGTTGGGGAGATACAAGGGGTGTTATGACTTAGATGCCTCACCCTGTACAGAGATTTACGTTTACCGGCGATAACATATCTTTATATATGGACACATAGTTTTGTGTAACAAACGGTCATATCCAATCAACAGAAGCGCTCATTAGATGTGATGAATTAGGGAAAGAGCCATATCAAGATAGACAAGAATGTGATGGACCTGTTCCAACAAAAAAAGAACATAGACGATGTAAGGAAAATTCTACAACACATAGCTGGCAAGCAGAAAACCATGTTATAACAGTGTCTGCTAATGGTCAGTGAAACAAGGACAAGATAAAGATGAAGCATACTCCCATTGTCTGCTTTCTACTCGTATTCTGATTGTGATTGTATTTTACGTACATGATGAATAAAACCTATATGGTCATACCACACTTTTTTTATTGATGTAATGAATATGGATAATATAAAATTTCGTAATGCAATCCTCCCACTGCAACCGGAACGGTAGTTGCTTCATCAACACCACCAGTTAAGAAAAGGGTCACCTCCAGTACATTAAAACTGGAATACTGACCGTACTTATTGGCTAAAGTGTGATGTAACGGTGTATACTGTAACTCTTTCAACCAATTGCTAAATAACAACACCACGAAATCATGCTTAAACCCATTGTGTAGTAAATTAAGTTTTTGTGTCTCCTGAAAAATTTACTTTCTGGGACATGATCGCTTTTCCACTTCACCGATTGAATTATAAGCTGTGGGTATGGTTGCACGTCAAACACTATCTGTGTACACTTTCTCTTTCATGTAATGTTTCTGATGTACGTTAAATGTTCTCATTTTCGATTAAGCTTAATTTTTGTCACCACTGCGATTCTTTCCTGCAGTACGCCACTTTATTCTTTTGATCTGAACATCCACTTTTAAATATTTAATCGTGCATTTCCCCGAGACTAAATGAACTAGGACTGGTGCTCCAGTTTTTGTGTCCATTTATACAGTTTCACTTGGGCTATGTACACTACTGGCCATTACAATTGCTACACCAAGAAGAAATGCAGATGATAAACGGGTATTCATTGGACAAATATATTATACTAGAACTGAGATGTGATTACATTTCCACGCAGCAGTTTGGTGCATAGATCCTGAGAAATCAGTATCCGAACAACCACCTCTGGCCGTAATAACGACCTTGATAAGCCTGGGCATTGAGTTAAACATAGCTTGGATGGCGTGTACAGGTACAGCTGCCCAAGCAGCTTCAACACGATACCACAGTTCATTAAGAGTAGTAACTGGCGTATTGTGACGAGCCAGTTGCTCGGCCACCATTGACCAGATGTTTTCAATTGGTGAGAGATCTGGAGAATGTGCTGGCCAGGGCAGCAGTCGAACATTTTCTGTATCCAGAAAGGCCCCTACAGGACATGCGATCGTGCATTATCCTGCTGAAATGTAGGGTTTCGCAGGGATCGAATGAAGTGTAGAGCCACAGGTCGTAACACATCTGAAATGTAACGTCCACTGTTCAAAGTGCCGTCAATGCGAACGAGAGGTGACCGAGATGTGTAACCAATGGCACCCCATACCATCACGCCGGGTGATACGCCAGTATGCTGATGACGAATACACGCTTCCAATGTGCGTTCACCGCTATGTCGCCAAACACGGATGCGACCATCATCATGCTGTAAACAGAACCTGGATTCATCCGAAAAAATTACGTTTTGCCATTCGTGCACCAAGGTTCGTCGTTGTGTACACCATCGGCGGCACTGCTGTCTGTGATGCAGCGTCAAGGGTAACCGCAGCCACGGTCCCCGAGCTGATAGTCCATGCTGCTGCAAACGTCGTCGAACTGTTCGTGTAGATGTTTGTTGTCTTGCAAACGTCCCCATCTGTTGACTCAGGGATCGAGACGTGGCTGCACGATCCGTTACAGCCATTCGGATAAGATGCCTGTCAATTCGAGTGCTACTGACACGAGGCCGTTGGGATCCAGCACGGCTTTCCGGATTACCCCCCTGAACCCACCGATTCCATATTCTGCTAACAGTCATTGGATCTCGATCAACGCGAGCAGCAATGTCGCGATACGATAAACCGCAATCGCGATAGGCTACAATCCGACCTTTATCAAAGTCGGAAACGTAATGGCACGCATTTCTCCTGCTTACACGAGGCATCACAAGAACGTTTCACCAGGCAACGCCGGTCAACTGCTGTCTGTGTATGAGAAATCGGTTGGAAACTTTTCTCATGTCAGCACGTTGTAGGTGTCGCCACCGGCGCCAACCTTTTGTGAATGCTCTGAAAAGCTAATAATTTGCATATCACAGCATCTTCTTCCTGTCGTTTAAATTTCGCGTCTGTAGCACGCCATCTTCGTGACGTAGCAATTTTAATAGCCAGTAGTGTAGTTTCACTTGCACTAACAGGAGCTCTTACGATGAACGTTTGTGTTTTCGCAGCGAAACTGGACGGGGTGAAGACGTACATGCGCATGCGGCGGGTGCCCAGCCACCTGCAGGTGAAGGTGATCAAGTGGTTCGACTACCTGTGGCTGACGCAGAAGTGCTCCGACGAGGAGAAGGCGGTCAGCTGCCTGCCAGGTAAGCCGCCGCTCGCGCTGCTCAGCTACGTTCCTGCGAACGCCCTGCGCTAACTTCAGCAAGCCGTCGAAACCCGTGTAGGAGTCCAATTCAGAAAGCAAAGACTTTTTTTACATAACATTTTGAATTGGCTAAACAGCATTGCAGCTAGTGTCATTCCCGCACATTCTGTCCCGCAACATCTATTCATGTAGTACATCTCTTGATGCGCTTCCTATACTCGGTCCACTGAAACATGTTACTTCAAGGTCACTCCCCAAGTGCCGTAGAGTTGGTAGTATAACTAACAAACAAGTGAGGAACGGGACGCGCCACGTCTACTGAACCAATAACAGCACCGAACAAAGCCGGCTCCGGCGTCGACGCTACCACGTTGCCGGCTTCCGTGTAAACATTGTATGCTAGTGCGCGAACGCCTGCTGTTGTGCTGTGTTACCTCCACGACTACGGTTTTTGTTTGTTAAACAATGTCTCCAAAACGATGTCGTTCACCAGGCGACAATCCGTTGCGCTGTGGAGTGGCATTAGTCAGGCTGTGGAATTGCTGCGGGGGACGTGTGAGTTGTACGAGCAAGAAAAAGAATTTGTTTCTGTTCATGGGCATGCGTCTATTCCTGCCGATAAAGTTTTAGAGCGTACCTCGAAAACTCGGCAAGAAAAAGAAGCAGCCTCGTCTTATTACAGATACTGATTCTTTCCAATCCGATACAATTCGTCGGCACATATACGGATCTATAAGAGGAAAGAATACCCCACAATAGCGAAGTTGCTAATTTCTTTAAAAGAAAGTGAACTTTTCTCAGGAGGGGAAACGTCACTTAAGATGATATTAAAAAGTATTGGCCACCGTTTTAAAAAGTTAGATGGACGAAAACTGTTACTAGAAGAAGCTCATGTCGTTGCAGCTCGTATCATTTTCTTACGTAAAATTGTAGGAAAGGACACACACTCAGTCATATGGTTAGACGAAACCTGGGTCAACGCTGGAGAATCAGTTGAGAAATGCTGGACAGATGATACTCCGAATAGCATCGGTCATCAGCCAACAGGAAGAGGATCACGAATAATTGTAGCCCATACAGGATCTTCAAACGGCTTTGTGCCTGAAGGACTTCCAGTTTATCGATCGACAAAACCGGTGACTATCATGAGGATATGGACCACCCACGGTTTCTGCAGTGGTTTAAACATGTGTTGCTCCAGTTTAGTGTTCCGAACGTTTTTGTGATGGACAATGCACCGTACCATTCCGTGATAAAGCTCCCACCACCAGTGACCGTAGAGAAACTATGGTGCAGTGGTTGCAGGCGAGAGACACTGCTGCGGACATGAGCATGACGAAACTGCTGTAATACTCGCTCGTGAAACAAAATAAGCCTGTGACGCCTAAATACGTTGTAGATGAAATTGCTAGCGAACAGGGTCACTTGGTAATTAGGCTACCGCCTTATCACTGTCATTTTAATCCAATTGAAGTGGTTTGGAGTGAAGTCAAGGCGTACATTAGAAGTAACAACAAGACTTTTACTATAACATAAGTGGAAAGACTGCTACGTGAAGGTCTTGCTACGGTAGACGCTGCCTCATGGAGGAAAATAGTAGACCATGTAGCTAAATTTGATAAGAGAAGCACAGACTATAGCTGGCATTATAAATGAAAACGAACAGTTAATGATTTCGCTTAACGATGATGATGATGACGACGAAGACAACGGTTCTGACGCCGATACCGATGACAGTGAAGGAGAACTGGATGGAATTGCGCCATTGACATCGTAAATTGCTGAGTGTCAATGTAAACAGAATTAATTCTTTTTCTCTCTGCAATCGGGTAGGCTATATATGTTTCGCTTTATTTCTTCCTATGAGCGCGGATAGCGTGTTATTTGGTATGCTTAGATTTGCATTATTATACTACGTTTTACATGCACCTATTACTGTAAAAACTTGGACTACTTTTCATAGATGCCGGCCAGTGTGGCCGAGCGGTTCTGGGCGCTACAGTTTGGAACCGCGCGACCGCTAGGGTCGCAAGTTCGAATCCTGCCTTGGGCATGGATGTCCTTAGGTTAGTTAGGTTTAAGTAGTTCTACGTTCTAGGGGACTGATGACCTCATAAGTTAAGTCCCATAGTGTTCAGAGCCATTTCAACCATTTTTTCATAGATATTGTCATTAACTTCAGGTGTTTTTATTTCCCGGTTTAATATACTATCAAACGCTTGGTCTCCGTCGTCGTTCTCTCCATTGTTAGAAAAACGTACTTTGTTGCACTTACGTATAAACGTTGATTGTAGCTTACATTTACGAAACGTACTTCGGAGTTGTGGGCGTGTGCGGTGGCAGCTATTGCAACCTCGCAATCGCAGTGTAGCCAACCACTCGCGAGCTGTCGAGTGACATGTTTCACCGGCCCGGATATAATTCTGTCCTCGAAGAAGCTTCGTGACAGTATTCCATAGCACTCATTTCCAATAAGCTACCACAAGAAATAAACAATCTTAGGGATAATATTCGCACTCCAGACCCCTAATAGGAAGAATTTTCTTATTTATCATTCCTCTGTTCTGTCAGGGAGATCGTGGGAAATTTTAAGCAAATTCCTGTGTTTTATTCTTAATTATGATAACATACACTGACCAGCCAGAACGTTATGACCACCTGCCAACTATTGACACACAACCGTCCAGGCGATCGCAGCGTCACCTCGTGACGAGTGGGTGCTAGTCAAGCACACGCACGGTGCATGTAATATCAGTGAGCGCACTGTGCATGTGCAGAACGGGGAAAGCGCGCAATCTATCTGAGTTTGACTGGAAACAAGCGCAGGTGACGCCTGTATATAAGAAGGGTGGAAGGACGGATCCTCAAAATTACAGACCAATATCCTTAACATCAGTATGTTGCAGGATTCTCGAACGTATTCTCAGTTCGAATATAATGAATTTGCTTGAGACAGAGAAGTTGCTGTCTATGCATCAGCACGGCTTTAGAAAGCATCGCTCCGGCGAAACGTCGTCCTTTTTTCACATGTCTTGCGAACCATGGATGAAGGTATCAGACGGATACCATGTTCCTAGACTTCCGGAAAGCGTTTGACTCGGTGCCCCACTGCAGACTCCTGACTAAGGTACGAGCATATAGGATTGCTTCCCAAATATGTGAGTACCTCGATGACTTCTTAAGTAACAGAACCCAGTACGTTGACCTCGATGGTGAGTGTTCATCGAAGCTGAGGGTATCATCAGGAGTGCCCCAGGGAAGTGTGGTAGGTCCGCTGTTGTTTTCTATCTACATAAATGATCTTTCGGATAGGGTGGATAGCAATGTGCGGCTGTTTGCTGATGATGCTGTGGTGTAGGGGAAGGTGTCGTCGTTGAGTGACTGTAGGGGTATAGAAGATGACTTGGACAGGATTTGTGATTGGTGTAAAGAATGGCAGCTCACTCTAAATATAGATAAATGTAAATTAATGCAGATGAATAGGAAAAAGAATCACGTAATGTTTGAATACTCCATTAGTAGTGTAGCGCTTGACACAGTCACGTCGATTAAATATTTGGGCGTAACATTTCAGAGCGATATGAAGTGGGACAAGCATGTAATGGCAGTTGTGGGGAAGCCGGATAGTCGTCTTCGGTTCATTGGTAGAATTTTGGGAAGATGTGGTTCATCTGTAAAGGAGACCACTTATAAAACACTAATACGACCTATTCTTGAGTACTGCTCGAGCGTTTGGGATCCCTATCAGGTCGGATTGAGGGAGGACATAGAAGCAATTCAGAGGCGGACTGCTAGATTTGTTACTGGTAGGTTTGATCATCACGCGAGTGTTCTACATCTACATCTACATCTACATGATTACTCTGCAATTCACATTTAAGTGCTTGGCAGAGGGTTCATAGAACCACAATCATACTATCTCCCGACCATTCCACTCCCGAACAGCGCGCGGGAAAAATGAACACCTAAACCTTTCTGTTCGAGCTCTGATTTCTCTTATTTTATTTTGATTATCATTCCTGCCTATGTAGGTTGGGCTCAACAAAATATTTCCGCATTCGGAAGAGACTTTAATGACTTTCATCCCAACTCGCGTATCATATCTGCTACACTCTCTCCCCTATTACGTGGTAATACAAAACGAGCTGCCCTTTCCTGCACCCTTTCGATGTTTTCCGTCAATCCCACCTGGTAAGGATCCCACACCGCGCATCAATATTCTAACAGAGGACGAACGAGTGTAGTGTAAGCTGTCTCTTTAGTGGACTTGTTGCATCTTCTAAGTGTCCTTCCAATGAAACGCAACCTTTGGCTCGCCTTCCCCACAATATTATCTATGTGGTCTTTACAACTGAAGATGTTCGTAATTTTTACACCCAGGTACTTAGTTGAATTGACAGTATTGAGAATTGTACTATTTATCGAGTAATCAAATTCCAACGGATTTCTTTTGGAACTCATGTGGATCACCTCACACTTTTCGTTATTTAGCCTCAGCTGCCACCTGCCACACCATACAGCAATCTTTTCTACATCTACATCTACATTGATACTCCGCAAGCCACCCAACGGTGTGTGGCGGAGGGCACTTTACGTGCCACTGTAATTACCTCCCTTTCCTGTTCCAGTCGCGTATGGTTCGCGGGAAGAACGACTGTCTGAAAGCCTCCGTGCGCGCTCTAATCTCTCTAATTTTACATTCGTGATCTCCTCGGGAAGTATAAGTAGGGGGAAGCAATATATTCGATACCTCATCCAGAAACGCACCCTCTCGAAACCTGGCGAGCAAGCTACACCGCGATGCAGAGCGCCTCTCTTGCAGAGTCTGCCACTTGAGTTTATTAAACATCTCCGTAACGCTATCACGGTTACCAAATAACCCAGTGACGAAACGCGCCGCTCTTCTTTGGATCTTCTCTATCTCCTCCGTCAACCCGACCTATACTCAAGTATAGGTCGAACGAGTGTTTTGTAAGCCACCTCCTTTGTTGATGGACTACATTTTCTAAGCACTCTCCCAATGAATCTCAACCTGGTACCCGCCTTACCAACAATTAGTTTTATATGATCATTCCACTTCAAATCGTTCCGTACGCATACTCCCAGATATTTTACAGAAGTAACTGCTACCAGTGTTTGTTCCGCTATCATATACTCATACAATAAAGGATCCTTCTTTCTATGTATTCGCAATACATTACATTTGTCTATGTTAAGGGTCAGTTGCCACTCCCTGCACCAAGTGCCTATCCGCTGCAGATCTTCCTGTATTTCGCTACAATTTTCTAATGCAGCAACTTCTCTGTATACTACAGCATCATCCGCGAAAAGCCGCATGGAACTTCCGACACTATCTACTAAGTCATTTATATATATTGTGAAAAGCAATGGTCCCATAACACTCCCCTGTGGCACGCCAGAGGTTACTTTAACGTCTGTAGACGTCTCTCCATTGATAACAACATGCTGTGTTCTGTTTGCCAAAAACTCCTCAATCCAGCCACACAGCTGGTCTGATATTCCGTAGGCTCTTACTTTGCTTATCAGGCGACAGTGCGGAACTGTATCGAACGCCTTCCGGAAGTCAAGAAAAATAGCATCTACCTGGGAGCCTGTATCTAATATTTTCTGGGTCTCATGAACAAATAAGGCGAGTTGGGTCTCACACGATCGCTGTTTCCGGAATCCATGTTGATTCCTACATAGTAGATTCTGGGTTTCCAGAAATGACATGATACGCGAGCAAAAAACATGTTCTAAAATTCTACAAGAGATCGACGTAAGAGATATAGGTCTATAGTTTTGCGCATCTGCTCGACGACCCTTCTTGAAGACTAGGACTATCTGTGCTCTTTTCCAATCATTTGGAACCCTCCGTTCCTCTAGAGACTTGTGGTACACGGCTGTTAGAAGGGGGGCAAGTTCTTTCGCGTACTCTGTGTAGAATCGAATTGGTATCCCGTCAGGTCCAGTGGACTTTCCTCTATTGAGTGATTCCAGTTGCTTTTCTATTCCTTGGACACTTATTTCGATGTCAGCCATTTTTTCGTTTGTGCGAGGATTTAGAGAAGGAACTGCAGTGCGGTCTTCCTCTGTGAAACAGCTTTGGAAAAAGGTGTTTAGTATTTCAGCTTTACGCGTGTCATCCTCTGTTTCAATGCCATCATCATCCCGTAGTGTCTGGATATGCTGTTTCGAGCCACTTACTGATTTAACGTAAGACCAGAACTTCCTAGGATTTTCTGTCAAGTCGGTACATAGAATTTTACTTTCGAATTCAATGAACGCTTCACGCATAGCCCTCCTTACGCTAACTTTGACATCGTTTAGCTTCTGTTTGTCTGAGAGGTTTTGGCTGCGTTTAAACTTGGAGTGGAGCTCTCTTTGCTTTCGCAGTAGTTTCCTAACTTTGTTGTTGTACCACGGTGGGTTTTTCCCGTCCCTCACAGTTTTACTCGGCATGTACCTGTCTAAAACGCATTTTACGATTGCCTTGAACTTTTTCCATAAACACTCAACATTGTCAGTGTCGGAACAGAAATTTTCGTTTTGATCTGTTAGGTAGTCTGAAATCTGCCTTCTATTACTCTTGCTAAACAGATAAACCTTCCTCCCTTTTTTTATATTCCTATTAACTTCCATATTCAGGGATGCTGCAACGGCCTTATGATCACTGATTCCCTGTTCTGTACATACAGATTCGAAAAGTTCGGGTTTGTTTGTTATCAGTAGGTCCAATATGTTATCTCCACGAGTCGGTTCTCTGTTTAATTGCTCGAGGTAATTTTCGGATAGTGCACTCAGTACAATGTCACTCGATGCTCTGTCCCTACCACCCGTCCTAAACATCTGAGTGTCCCAGTCTATATCTGGTAAATTGAAATCTCCACCTAAGACTATAACATGCTGAGAAAATTTATGTGAAATGTATTCCAAATTTTCTCTCAGTTGTTCCGCCACTAATGCTGCTGAGTCGGGAGGTCGGTAAAAGGAGCCAATTATTAACCTAGTTCGGTTGTTTAGTGTAACCTCCACCCATAATAATTCACAGGAACTATCCACTTCTACTTCACTACAGGATAAACTACTACTAACAGCGATGAACACTCCACTACCGGTTGCATGCAATCTATCCTTTCTAAACACCGTCTGTACCTTTGTAAAAATTTCGGCAGAATTTATCTCTGGCTTAAGCCAGCTTTCTGTACCTATAACGATTTCAGCTTCGGTGCTTTCTATCAGCGCTTGAAGTTCCGGTACTTTACCAACGCAGCTTCGACAGTTGACAATTACAATACCGATTGCTGCTTGGTCCCCGCATGTCCTGACTTTGCCCCGCACCCGTTGAGGCTGTTGCCCTTTCTGTACTTGCCCAAGGCCATCTAACCTAAAAAACCGGCCAGCCCACGCCACACAACCCCTGCTACCCGTGTAGCCGCTTGTTGCGTGTAGTGGACTCCTGACCTATCCAGCGGAACCCGAAACCCCACCACCCTATGGCGCAAGTCGAGGAATCTGCAGCCCACACGGTCGCAGAACCGTCTCAGCCTCTGATTCAGACCCTCCACTCGGCTCTGTACCAAAGGTCCGCAGTCAGTCCTGTCGACGATGCTGCAGATGGTGAGCTCTGCTTTCATCCCGCTAGCGAGACTGGCAGTCTTCACCAAATCAGATAGCCGCCGAAAGCCAGAGAGGATTTCCTCCGATCCATAGCGACACACATCATTGGTGCCGACATGAGCGACCACCTGCAGATGAGTGCACCCTGTACCCTTCATGGCATCCGGAAGGACCCTTTCCACATCTGGAATGACTCCCCCCAGTATGCACACGGAGTGCACATTGGTTTTCTTCCCCTCTCTTGCTGCCATTTCCCTAAGGGGCCCCATTACGCGCCTGACGTTGGAGCTCCCAACTACCAGTAAGCCCACCCTCTGCGACTGCCCGGATCTTGCAGACTGAGGGGCAACCTCTGGAACAGGACAAGCAGCCATGTCAGGCCGAAGATCAGTATCAGCCTGAGACAGAGCCTGAAACCGGTTCGTCAGACAAACTGGAGAGGCTTTCCGTTCAGCCCTCCGGAATGTCTTTCGCCCCCTGCCACACCTTGAAACGACCTCCCACTCTACCACAGGTGAGGGATCAGCCTCAATGCGGGCAGTATCCCGGGCAACCACAGTCGTAGTCCGATCAGGGGATGCGTGGGACGAGCTGGCCGTCCCCGACAAACCCCCATCCCGACCCCCACAGTGATGCCCATTGGCAACAGCCTCAAGCTGTGTGACCGAAGCCAACACTGCCTGAAGCTGGGAGCGAAGGGATGCCAACTCAGCCTGCATCCGAACACAGCTTTGCAACTGATACTGGTCTTCGGATGACCTTACTAAACGGTAAATTACAGCATCATCTGCGAACAACCTAAGAGAACTGCTCAGATTGTCACCCAGGTCATTTATATAGATCAGGAACAGCAGAGGTCCCAGGACGCTTCCCTGGGGAACACCTGATATCACTTCAGTTTTACTCGATGATTTGCCGTCTATTACTACGAACTGCGACCTTCCTGACAGGAAATCACGAATCCAGTCGCACAACTGAGACGATACCCCATAGGCCCGCAGCTTGATTAGAAGTCGCTTGTGAGGAACGGTGTCAAAAGCCTTCCGGAAATCCAGAAACACGGAATCAACCTGAGATCCCCTGTCGATAGCGGCCAATGCTTCGTGCGAATAAAGAGCTAGCTGCGTTGCACAAGAACGATGTTCTCTGAAACCATGCTGATGACGTATCAATAGATCGTTCCCTTCGAGGTGAGTCATAATGTTTGAATACAGTATATTCTCCAAAACCCTACTGCAAACCGACGTCAGTGATATAGGTCTGTAGTTCGATGGATTACTCCTACTACCCATCTTAAACACTGGTGCGACCTGCGCAATTTTCCAATCTGTAGGTACAGATCTATCGGTCAGCGAGCAGTTGTATATGATTGCTAAGTAGGGAGTTAATCGGTATACAATCTGGACCTGAAGACTTGCCCGTATCAAGCGATTTGAGTTGCTTCGCAACCCCTAAGGTATCTACATCTAAGAAACTAATGCTAGCAGCTGTTCGTGTTTCAAATTCTGGAATATTCCGGAAGTGCTTCAGGAACTCGGGTGGAAGTCTCTACAGGAAAGGAGGCGTTCCTGTGTGAATCGCTACTGAGGAAATCTAGAGAACCAGCATTTGAGGCTGACTGGAGTACAATTTTACTGCCGCCAACTTTTATTTCGCAGAAAGGCCACAAAGATAAGATAAGAGAGATTAGGGCTCGTACAGAGGCATATAGGCAGTCATTTTTCCCTCGTTCTGTTTGCGAGTGGAACAGGGAGAGAAGATGCTAGTTGTGGTACGAGGTACCCTTCGCCACGCACCGTATGGTGGATTGCGGATTTTGTATATAGATGCAGATGTAGATGTAGATGTAGAGGCAGACTGTGATGGCCCGGAGGTTCGGCACAAGCGTTTCGGTAAATACACGCGTTGTCAAATGTTCGAGGAGTGCTGTGGTGAGTGTCATCAAAACATGGCGAATCAAGGCGAAATCACGTCCAGCGTCGTGAAGTTGGGCGGCCACTCTTCATTACAGATGTCAGACGTCGTTCGTTGGGCAGACTGATAAAAGCCGGGCGGGTGGCGAACTGTGGCGGAACTAACATCATACTTTAACACCAGGCAGCGTACAAGTGTGTCCGAACACAGTGCACCTATTACTCCAAACGATGGGCCTCCGCAGCCGACGACTCATGCATGTGGCAATGTCAACGCCACGATATCGGCAACTACGACTGAAACAGACACGTGACCATCGGTACTGCACGTTGGCGCAGTGACAAAGTGTTGCATGGTTTGATGAATCCCAATTTCTTCGTCATCATGCCGATGGGAGGCCGCGAATCCCAACGTCTTCCAGGTGAGCAGCACCTTAACAGCTATATGGCGGCGGCTCCATTATGCTTTAGGAAACATTCACGTGAGCATCCTTGAATCCAGTGGAGCTCGCGTAAGGCACCATGACGGGCAACGAGTATCGTACACCGGTTGCAGAGCACGTACAACGCTTCATGCCGATCATGTTTGCCGACGACAGTTGCATTTTTCAACAAGATAATGCCCCATAACACAAGGCCAGGAGTGTGATGGAGTGGTTCGAAAACACAGTGGCGAGTTACAGTTAATGAGCCGACCCCCTAACTCGCTAGCTCTGAACCCGATCGAACACATCTGGGTTGTGATTGAACATGATGTCAGAGCTCATCGACCCCCTCCCCAAATTTGTGCCTGCAGGTGTGATGTGAACTCCCTCCAGCGAACTAACCAAGACCTCATTGCTTCCATAGCACGACGTGTCGCTGCTATTATCCGTGCCAAAGGTGGACATACCGACTGTTATGTAGGTGGTCATAATGTCCTGACCGATCAATGTATACTAAGAAACTCGTCGTCTGGATAGTGTTAGTGCGAATATTTTAAATTATAGTTAACTTCTCATGAACCGGCTGAGCAGAGATTGCGTTCTCGATTTGGTCCTATGGAACTGAAGGTTTAAATAAAATAAAAACTGTCACAACTCTTCTTGCATCGTCTTAGAAAGATCGTCATCTAACGAAACCTTGGACTCACGCTGGCGCTCCACCATCGGACTAAAAAGGTGAAAATCACTCGGGGTAACGTCGCAACTGTACGGTGGGAGCTCCATCCGTCAAGGGCACAAATACAATAGTTTGTAAGAGGGGTGGGGGTGGGGGGGTAAGTTCTGGGCCTAGGGATATGCGGAGTATTTTTAATATTTTCGGATATGAATTGCGACTTTTCAGTAACCACAAAAAAGTTCCAGTTCAGACTTTATTAAAAGGGTGCGAAATACCCACTTTCATATCATACCTGACTACATTAAGGCTTTTCCTTTCCCTGAGAGGTGGGGGGAGGGGGAGATGGCCCCTTCCCGTTGCCCCCGGTACATGCCCGCTTGCCAACAACTCAAATTCAAGATTTTGAATGCAGAGGATTGTTTTCCCAGCTCTATGGGGTTGAAAACTATTCTCAACCGAAATGAAACCTTTTGAAAGATTCCTACTCTTTACTGATATGTGTTTTAGATCTCGTAGTACATCTACATGACTTCTCTGTAATTTACCCTTAAGTTCTTGGACAGGGTTCATCGAATCACTTCCACTTCTCTACCGTTCTACTCCCGAACAGTGCGCAGGGAAAACGAACCCTTCGATATTTCCATGGGAGCTCGGATTTTCCTTATTTTATTACAGTGATCACTTCTTCTTATTTAGATGGGCATAAAAAATATTTTGCATTCAGATGAGAAAGTTGGAAACATCTCGCCTCAACGGAAAACGCCCTTGGTACACTTAGTGCTGTCCCTCTTTGAGCTTTTTCGACGTCCTCCGTCTATCTTATCTGGTAAGGTTCCCATGCCCAGGAGCAGTATTCCAGCAGACGAGGGACAACCGTAGCGCAGGCAGTCTCTCTCAAGCAGAGTGTTCTGACAATAAAACTTCGTCTTTGGATTGCTTTCCCCATAGCATCGTCTATTAGATCGTTCCACTTTAAATTGTTCGTAACTGTAATTCCTAGCCATTTAGCTGAACTGACAGCCTTTAGATTTGTGTTATTTATCGTGTAACCCAAATTTAACAGCCTTCTTTTGGTATTCATGAAGATGACCTCACATTATTTGGGGTCAACTGACAATTGTTGAGCAATACATATATCCTGTGTGAATCATTTTGCAATTGGTTTCGATCTTCAAATAATTTTATTAGACGGTAAATAACGGCATCATCTCAGCTCAGATTCTCTCCTGAATCATTTTTACACAATAGAAACAGCAGAGGGCCCATAGCACTTCCTTGAGGAACTCCAGGTATCACTAACGTTTTGTTCGATGACTTTCCGTAACTTTCCTTCAGTTACTATGAACTCTGATCTTTCTGAGAAAAAATCACGAATCGCGTGGCGAAACTGAGATGATACTTCACAGGCACGCAATTTGGTTAGAGCCCGCTTTTGACGAACGGTATCTAAAGCCTTTCGGAAATCAAGATATATGGAATCAGTTTCAGATGCACTGTCAGTAGCACTCATTACCGCCTGAGGATAAAGGCCTAATTGTGTTTGACAATAACGACTCATGTGAATCTGTGGTGACTGTGTATCAGGATATCGTTTTCCTCGAAATAATTCATGATGTCCTAAACCGACTATATTCCAAAATCCTTTTGTGAATTTACATCAGTGATACGGGTCTGAAATTCATCAGATTACTCCTGCTTCCATTCTTAAGTATTCTAGTGATCTGTGCAGCTGTCCAGTATCTAAGTACGGATCTTTCGCCGAGCGAGCCGTTGTATATGTTTGTTAAGAACAGGGCTATTATATCAGCTTACTCTTAAAGGAATCTCACTGACACTTAATCTGCTTTTATTGGGTGGCGTAAGTTGCTTCACTACACCGAGCATATCGACTTCAGTTTATCATGTTGGCAGCTGTTCTTGATTTGAAATCTGAAATGTTCACTTCATCTTCTTTGGTGAACGAATTTCGGAAAATCGTATTTAGTGACTCCACTCCGCTTTAGTGGTACTGTCCCCGTCGACATTACCGTCCCTGTCGCTCAGTGAAGCTATTGATTGTGCCCTTCCGCTGGAGTACTTTACATACGAGCAGAATTTCATCGAATTTTCTGTCAGATTTGGAGACAGTACTTAATTATGGGAAACTACGAAAGCATAACGCACTTAAGTTCGAACTAAATTTCGAGCTATGTAAAACTCCGCCAATATTGGGGATTTTGCATTTCTTGAAGTTTGGTGTGCTTTTTCCGTTGCTTCTGTAATAGTGTTCTAACATGTTTTGTGCACCATGAGGAGTCAGTTCTGTCTTTTATTTATTTATTTTGAATCTTTCCACTGCTGCTGATACTAGTTCTTTGAATTTTTTAATCCACATCTGGTTCACCCTTACATAGTTCAGAAAGAACGGAGGCTGTCTCTCACGAAGGATCAAGCGAATTTTCACCTACCTTTCTAAGTAGATACGGTTTGCGTTTATTTTTGGTCGGCTTGGATATTAAGGTATTCAGTCTCGTCTTAAAAACCTTGTGATCACTAATCCCTGCATCAGTGAGAATGCTCCCTGTTTTCTGGGTATTATTTGCTGCTGAAAAGCCAAGTATGTTTTCTCAACCATTTACACTTTGGGTGGGTTCCGGAACTAATCCTTCAAAATGAGACTCGGAGAAAACATTTAGCACGATTTCGGACCGATGAAGCTCTCAGTATGGGTCACTATTGACTATTTGACGTTTAAGGGAGTAATGAATCAGCAGTGGAGCTTTCATATTCTCCCGTCTGTTTCCAAAGTGGACTCGTACGCTCTTTGTCGCAGACGGTCCTCGCCCACTTTTAAAGTAGTTTATTCACTCGTAAATTTGTCTTTCATTGAGACAGCGGTACCGTTTTACAACTGCATTGTACTAATAATCTCCGCAATTTTAGTCAGTGTTCAGAAAAAAAGTCGATTCCTTCATTTCTTCATCAGTTTATTTATTTAGCGTATGGCTAATACAGACATATCATGAAATTACATATACATATGTACATATTGACACACAAGAAACTTAAATTTGTCTTTACAACTGAATATCCAGTCCTTCAATCCAGCGCACTGCATCTGGAGTTGCCAGCAGGAAGTCCTCTTTGGCGCCGTGATAGGCTCGAATCCTGCATTCACTGACAATGTGGTGAACAGTCTGGTATGGAGCCCCGTAGTCACAAGCTGGATCAGGCAGCTTGTTCCACTTCAAGAGAGCATCCCTGCATCGCCCATGGCTGGTACGGATTCTGTTGAGAGTAGTCCACGTCTTGCGTGGTGAGTCGAATCCACTTGGACGTTTAGCACCTGAGAAGATGTTATGCAGGTGCACATCTGTCACTGCTTCCCACCGACCTTTCCATTCTTCAGGAGGTTTGAAATTCTTAGCCACCATGCAATCAGCATCGCACAGAGTTGGATGACGTGATTTCAGTCTCTTGCGATTTAAAAGTGGCAGGTCGCTATGCACGGGTAGGTTAGAATTCCTGGAGATCTTGTGGAATTCTCTCATAAGGGCAGTACATCTGCGTATATCAGGAGGCATTATACCAGTTAACAGTGGAAGCCAATAAACTCGAGTAGATCTGATTGTGCCAGATATTATGCGCATTGTCGTATTCAGCTGGGTATCAACAAGCCTTGTGTGATGACTATTCATCCAAACAGGTGCACACTACTCAGCACTTGAGTATACCAAGCTCAGAGCTGAAGTTCGCAGGGTGGTTGCTGAAGATCCCCAGGTAGTTCCGCAAAGCTTATGGAGGATGTTGTTTCGAGTCCTCAGCTTTTGAGCTAAGTTAAGAAGGTGTTGTTTGAAGCATAGTGTACGATACAGGATGACACCAAGATATTTTGGGTTCCAATTGTGACGAAGAATTCTGCCTCTGAAACTTAGCTCCAGTTTTACGTTCGCCAACTAGTTATTTAGATGGAAGCAACACACTTCTGTTTTACTCACACTGGGTTGGAGTCTCCAGATTTTGAAGTAATTGTCTAATGCAGACAGGTCATTGGCTAAAATCTCTTTTGTTGTCTTCATTTCCTGGTGTTTGACGGCTAGAGCCAGGTCATCGGCAAAGCAGTATTTTCTGGACGAAGTGTCAGGTAGATCAGATAGATATAGGTTGAACAGTAAGGGTAAGAGAACTGATCCTTGAGGCAATCCGTTGTTCAGCTTCCTCTCCCTACTTATGTTGCTTCCAGTGATTACTTGGAACTTCCGATCACTTAGCATGCTGTTAATCAGTCGAGCCATTGTTCTGCAGGGTATGATGCGGAGAAATTTGTAGATAAGGCCTTCCCTCCACGCAGTGTCGAAGGCGGCAGTTAAATCAACAAATGCCACAGATGTTTTCTGCTTCATTTGGTATCCTGACTCTATGAAGGATGTGAGAGACAATACTTGGTCGCAGCAGCTACGCCCTGGTCTGAAGCCTGCCTGATCAACTGGAATGTTCTCTAAGATAGCGCTACTTATTCTGTTATATATTAGCCTTTCAAAAAGCTTGTAGCAGCAGCTGAGTAGGGAAATGGGGCGATAGTTTTCTACCTTGTTGCTGGGTTTGCCAGGTTTCAGAACAGATATTATCTTCACCTTTTTAAACTCAGATGGAAGTTGCCCAGTCAGCAGGATGTCAGTGAAGAATTCTGCCAGCCATTTCTTAGCTTTTCCTCCCATATGGATCAGGAATTCTGGGTGGATACCATCGAATACAGGTGCCTTAAGAGGTTTGAGGTCCTTCAGTCCAGAGTCAATGTCTGAAACTGTGAAGGGATGGGTATACTCAGATGAGGGAGATGCCTTCTTTTTCAGGTCACGAAGCTGTCGTCTGATATGTCTTGTATGTTTCTTGTCAGGAGGTACTCTTAAGGTAGTAATGATGTGGGAAGCAATTTGGTCTGGTGTTACTTCGGAATTTTTTCTGCATGCTGGTGCACTTTCTCCCAGTTTTCTCAGAAGACTCCATGCTTTCCTGCTCGAGTGGGTAAAGTCCATAGTTTTGACTGTTTCTGCCCATTTCTGCCTCAGAGACATGTCCAAGCTGGACAATAGTTCCGTAGCTACCTATGGGTCACCACTTTGCTGGAAGTATTGGTACAGTGTTTCACTTTCCTCATTCCATCCTGGAACATATTCTTTTCGGTATCCTCTTGGCATACACTTTTTAGCTGTTGCTGTTACTGTACCAATGAAGCGTTGATAGTTATTATGTGATGGAGGTATCCATCGAATGGTCTTATCTAGTTCCGTTGAAAACTTCATCCAGTCGGCTTTCTGGAAATTCCATCGAGCATGCGGAGTTGATCGTATGACAGGAACAGTGCAGCCAATTTGTATTATTACAGGTCTGTGTTGGCTGTGAGGAAAGGCATCTATCACTTTCCTTGTGGTGTTGATGGGAAAGCCAGTTTCGTTGCAGTTAACAAAGCATAAGTCAGGATTTGAATCCTTGTCCCAAGCAGCTGACCTGAAAGTGGCTTGATCTTTGGCATCAAACACTAAACGAAGATTATTCTCTTCGATCCATTCTGCAAGCATGCTCCCATTTTCATCATTTTGAGAGTACTTCCAAAGTTCATGGTGGCTATTGAAGTCTCCTATGTAAATTGCAGGATGTTCTGCTGTGTGTAGGACAAAATCGGGCCATGTTGTTTTGGGTGGTTTGTAAACATTTGTAATAGTAATGCCGTGCAATTGTATGTATCTTCAGTGTTCTGATATCTCTGCGAACAGAGGCATTCACTGAAGCAATACAACTAACACACAAGAATATTAGTGAGGTTAAGGTTTGTTATTGTTGAGTCAGTGCACTCAGTTGCATTTATTTATTGAACTCCCCCCGTTTATTCGTCAGTTCAGGTTATTATTCAATTCTTGCGACCGTTTTCTAAGTAACATCTTACCAAAAAACTTCAGCTGATAGCGAGTTACTATCAAAAACCAAACTTCCACTCGACATAACGCATTTGCGTTCATTATCCAGTATTGCTTCTTCGACATTATAATATCAGATATTAAAAATAATAATGGTATAAAATAATTAGAATTTTGAAACTTTACTTCTGCTGTCGCTTCACAAACTGCTTCTGCTAGACCGAACAGCTATACCATTACAGACTCACCACGCGAATACCTACAAGTTTACTTCGAACACACAAACATAATATCAGAAAAAAGTTGAATTAACCGCCTTTAACTTGATTTTCCCTCGTATTCTAGACTCTACTCATAACTAAGGCGTACGAGCAGGCGCCCTCTTTGTACTCTGCTGAATAGGTGCACGGCTCAGCGGAAATGTAAGAGCCCACCAAACTTCTAAAAACGTTCTACCATCATGTACACTGAACCGATGGCAGAATCAAAGTTGCAGTTTCCCGTAGAACGCATTTTACACATATTTTTTCTAGGAGTCACCTAATAACACACATGATGCGTGAAACTGTAGTTGTGCAGATTCTCTTTTATTTTCAAGAGTTTAGAATTTGTTTTAATTTTTTATGAAACGTAAAGCCTGCAGTAATGGAAGACTGTCGCCTCAGGGCTCTAAATAAGTGTTAATTTAATAGAATACGTAAATAAACTTAGTCTTTCACTTTATCAGTCAGAGATATTACTAATTCTGAGATACTAGTGAGCAACGTTAATGACGTTAAAAGCGCTAAATTATGTTGCCAAGGAATTGCCCTGTAAAAACAGCAACATTGTACCTATGCATAGATCCAGTAACTTTCCTGTTATGGGTGGTTTTGATGTGAGGTCAAACACATCCAACTGGAGGGCTGAGATCAAAGGTAACCTTTGAGTTATGGGTTGTTATCTTTTTCCATTTAAAGGCAAAAGACGCTGAAGCACATACTCCATCCACCACAGAGGCTTCATGGACGTGTTTCCGCTTCTCCCAGTCTCTACTTAGCAAGAGATCAGCTTTCGTTCTTAAAAGTTACAAAATTCGGTGTGACGCCCACTTAACAAATTTTTTTATGGACGTTTTATTGGACGATCTGCGTCGAATTACCCTGTCGCATGGGCTAAAAAAAAGTAAAGTGTTTGGTAGTTACAGTGGCAGTTACTAAGCACTATCTGTTATTTGCAGTTATTTTGAAATTATTTTTCACGAAACACATAATTGTTGCAGATAGTTCCACTCATCTACGCCAAATGACTGCACTAGTACTGAATTTTGTTCTTCTCATCTTACCGCAAGTCTCCAAAGCAACGTCTACTGTCATAGATGTTCACGATGTCCAGGCGAACCGCGGTGTGCGCCATCCCTACGAAACACAGGCTCACTACCCTTTTTACTAAACATAGGATTACCGCCATTTCTTGGTGAATTAGCATAATTTCCTCCCTAGACCGGCTAGGCAAATTTAAATGGGCATAACTCCTACACTACTGCCGAGAGCCCTGCAGTGCTCAGACTCCAGTCAGATTTTTGATCCGACCACTGAATCGGAAACAGTATATTACGATCAGTGTACCTCGAACCGTGCCTTCTACATTAAGTTTGCTGCGAAGCTATAAGAATTAGCCTGTCGACAGCAAAAATCCATTGAGAGGGAATTTTTTAAGAAGCTCAGAAAAGTGGAAAGTACTGAAAAGTTCTAAGTACGAGGCCAGAAAGTTTAAAAGGACACGAAAGAGGGAAAGAACTGTCGATAAGAGAAACTGCCATTAAGAGTCTGTTAACAGTGTACAGGAAGTTAAAATCAATAGGAGTATCAGCAGACTGAAAGTGGATAAGTAAAGTAATTACATTATATTACTGCAAACATCACCTGCAAAAAATATTCACGAGATTAGCGTTTCAGAAGCAATATCGTGAAGTGCTTTACTGTCTATTGTTATTAGAATTTATCCAAGGGGTGCAATATGTTAAACTATTATCTCATCTAAATGTATATCGTAATAATCACCAATCAGATGCATAAAAGAAATTTTATTTCATAAATCGGTTTCAGGCCATTAGTTCCCTTCTTGAGAAAGTGATAACTAGCCCATTATTTGCACCTGTCCACAGTAACATGTATGCAGCGTACTGCTGTGGTCAAGCATCTTATTGTTGACACTCGCAAATAATGCGATAGTTATAGTCTTCTTGAGAAAGGCACTAATTTCCCGAAACCGGATGTTGTTGTTGTCGTCTTCAGTCCTGAGACTGGTTTGATGCAGCTCTCCATGCTACTCTATCCTGTGCAAGCTTCTTCATCTACGAATACCTACTGCAACCTACATCCTTCTGAATCTGCTTAGTGTATTCATCTCTTGGTCTCCCTCTACGATTTTTACTCTCCACGCTGCCCTCTTCTTGTCCAAACTAGTTATCGTCCATGTTTCACTTCCATACATGGCTACACTCCATACAAATACTTTCAGAAACGACTTCCTGACACTTAAATCTATACTCGATGTTAACAAATTTCTCTTCTTCAGAAACGATTTCCTTGCCATTGCCAGTCTACATTTTATATCCTCTCTACTTCGACCATCATCAGTTATTTTACTCCCTAAATAGCAAAACTCCTTTACTGCTTTAGGTGGCTCATTTCCTAATCTAATCCCCTCAGCATCACCTGTTTTAATTTGACTACATTCCATTATCCTCGTTTTGCTTTTGCTGATGTTCATCTTATATCCTCCTTTCAAGACACTGTCCATTCCGTTCAACTGCTCTTTCAAGTCCTTTGCTGTCTCTGACAGAATTACAATGTCATCGGCGAACCTCAAAGTTTTTACTTCTTCTCCATGAATTTTAATACCTACTCCGAATTTTTCTTTTGTTTCCTTTTCTGCTTGCTCAATATACAGATTGAATAACATCTGGCAGAGGCTACAACCCTGTCTCACTCCTTTCCCAACCACCGCTTCCCTTTCATGCCCCTCGACTCTTATAACTGCCATCTGGTTTCTGTACAAATTGGTAATAGCCTTTCGCTCCCTGTATTTTACCCCAGCCACCTTCAGAATTTGAAAGAAAGTATTCCATTTAACACTGTCAAAAGCTTTCTCTAAGTCTACAAATGCTAGAAACGTAGGTTTGCCTTTTCTTAATCTTTCTTCTAAGATAAGTCGTGAGGTTAGTATTGCCTCACGTGTTCCAACATTTCTACGGAATCCAAACGATTCTTCCCCGAGGTCGGCTTCTACCAGTTTTTCCATTCGTCTGTAAAGAATTCGCGTTAGTATTTTGCAGCTGTGACTTGTTAAACTGATAGTTCGGTAATTTTCACATCTGTCAACACCTGCTTTCTTTGGGATTGGAATTATTATATTCTTCTTGAAGTCTGAGGGTATTTCGCCTGTCTCATACATCTTGCTCACCAGATGGTAGAGTTTTGTCAGGACTGGCTCTCCCAAGGCCATCAGTAGTTCTAATGGAATGTTGTCTACTCCCGGGGCCTTGTGTTGACTCAGGTCTTTCAGTGCTCTGTCAAACTCTTCACGCGGTATCTTATCTCCCATTTCCTCTTCATCTACATGCTCTTCCATTTCCATAAAATTGTCCTCAAGCACATCGCCCTTGTATAAACCCTCTATATACTCCTTCCACCTTTCTGCCTTCCCTTCTTTGCTTAGAACTGGGTTGCCATCTGAACTCTTGATATTCATACAAGTGGTTCTCTTCTCTCCAAAGGTCTCTTTAATTTTCCTGTAGGCAGTATCTATCTTACCCCTAGAGAGACAAGCCTCTTCATCCTTACATTTGTCCTCTAGCCATCCCTGCTTAGCCATTTTGCACTTCCTGTCGATCTCATTTTTGAGATGTTTGTATTCCTTTTTGCCTGCTTCATTTACTGCATTTTTATATTTTCTCCTTTCATCAATTAAATTCAGTATTTCTTCTGTTACCCAAGGATTTCTACTAGCCCTCGTCTTTTTACCTACTTGATCGTCTGCTGCCTTCACTACTTCATCCCTCAGAGCTACCCATTCTTCTTCTACTGTATTTCTTTCCCCCATTCCTGTCAATTGTTCCCTTATGCTCTCCCTGAAACTCTCTACAACTTCTGGTTCTTTCAGTTTATCCAGGTCCCATCTCCTTAAATTCCCACCTTTTTGCAGCTTCTTCAGTTTCAATCTGCAGTTCATAACCAATAGATTGTGGTCAGAATCCACATCTGCCCCTGGAAATGTCTTACAATTTAAAACCTGGTTCCTAAATCTCTGTCTTACCATTATATAATCTATTTCATACCTTTTAGTATCTCCAGGATTCTTCCATGTATACAACCTTCTTTTATGATTCTTGAACCAAGTGTTAGCTATGATTAAGTTATGCTCTGTACAAAATTCTACCAGACGGCTTCCTCTTTCATTTCTTCCCCCCAATCCATATTCACCTACTATGTTTCCTTCTCTCCCTTTTCCTACTGACGAATTCCAGTCACGCATGACTATTAAATTTTCGTCTCCCTTCACTACTTGAATAATTTCTTTTATCTCGTCATACATTTCATCTATTTCTTCATCATCTGCAGAGCTAGTTGGCGTATAAACTTGTACTACCGTAGTAGGCATGGGCTTTGTGTCTATCTTGGCCACAATAATGCGTTCACTATGCTGTTTGTAGTAGCTTACCCGCACTCCTATTTTTTTATTCATTATTAAACCTACTCCTGCGTTATCCCTATATGATTTTGTATTTATAACCCTGTAATCACCTGACCAAAAGTCTTGTTCCTCCTGCCACCGAACTTCACTAATTCCCACTATATCTAACTTTAACCTATCCATTTCCCTTTTTAAATTTTCTAACCTACCTGCCCGATTAAGTGATCTGACATTCCACGCTCCGATCCGTTGAACGCCAGTTTTCTTTCTCCTGATAGCGACGTCCTCTTGAGTAGTCCCCGCCCGGAGATCCGAATGGGGGACTATTTTACCTCCGGAATATTTTACCCAAGAGGACGCCATCATCATTTAATCATAAAGCTGCATGTCCTCGGGAAAAATTACGGCCGTAGTTTCCCCTTGCTTTCAGCCGTTCGCAGTACCAGCACAGCAAGGCCGTTTTGGTTAGTGTTACAAGGCCAGATCAGTCAATCATCCAGACTGTTGCCCCTGCAACTACTGAAAAGGCTGCTGCCCCTCTTCAGGAACCACATGTTTGTCTGGCCTCTCAACAGATACCCCTCCGTTGTAGTTGCACCTACGGTACGGCCATCTGTATCGCTGAGGCACGCAAGCCTCCCCACCAACGGCAAGGTCCATGGTTCGTGGGGGAAGCGAAACCGGATAAGGAATAAAATTCTGTCATTATATCGATACATACAATTACAGTTGCCGAAAATGGATAAAATACTCAATCTAAATAACACTTCCAGTATGTGACTGCTCTTTTATTTACTAATCAAGAAAACTCTTCGTCTTTATCACAATATACACTGAAACGCCAAAGAAACTGGCACAGGCATGCGTATTCAAATATGGATATATGTAAACAGGCAGAATACGGCGCCCCGGTTTGCAACGCCTATATAGGACAACAAGTGTCTCGCGCAGTTGTTAGATCGGTTACGGCTGTCATAATGGCAGGTTATCAAGACTAAATTGAGTTTGAACGTGGTATAATAGTCGATACCCGAGCGATCTCCGAGGCAGCGATGAAGTGAGGATTTTTCCATACAACTATTTCACGGATATACCGTGAATATCAGCAATCCGGTAAAACATCAAATCTCCGACATCGCTGCGGCCGGAAAAAGATCCTGCAAGAACGGGACCAACGACGACTGAAGAGAACGTTCTCGCTAAGAGAAGTGCAACACTTCCGCAAACTGCTGCAGATCTCAGCAAGTGTCTGCGTGCGAACTATTCAACGAAATGTCATCGATATGGGCTTTCGGAGCCAAACGCCCACTCGTGTACCCTCGATGATTGCAGGACACAAAGCTTTACTCCTCTCCTGGGCCCATCAACACCGATATTGGACTCTTGATGACTGGAAACATGTTCCCTGTTCGGACGAGTCTCGTTTCTAATTGTGTTGAGGGGATGGGCGTGTCATCAGGGGATCTGTTCAAGTTGGTAGAGGCTCCGTAATGGTGTGGGGTGTGTGCAATTGGAGTGATATGGGACCCCTGATACGTGCAGCTAACACTGTAACAGATGACACGTACGTCTCATTACCTGCATGCATTCATGACCATTGTGCATTCCAACGGACGTGGGTAATTCCAGTAGCACAATGCGACGCTCCACACGTCCATAATTGCTACAGAGTGGTTCCAGGAACACTCTTCCGAGCTTAAACACTTCCGCTGGCCGCCAAACTCCCCAGACACGAACATTATTGAGCATGTCTGGGGTACCTTCCAACGTGCTGTTCAGAAGAGATCTCCACCCCCTCGTATTCTTACGGACGTATGGACAGCCCTGCAGGATTCGTGGTGTCAGTTCCCTTCAGACATTAGTCGAGTCCATGCCACGTCGTGTTGCGGCACTTCTGCGTGCTCGCGGCGGCCCTACACGATATTAGGCAAGTGTACCAGTTTCTTTGGCTCTTCAGTGTATACTTCTTGAAATAAACATCTTTACGCGTTTCAGCCACAACCATAACCAGAATCACATTTTAAATATCATTCTGATGGTGGCTGTGGCCGAAACACACAGTGTTTAATCGTGGCATCAAGAGGAAACTGAGGAGCCGCTTGCGCCAGCCATAGGGGGCGAATAATTCTGAAAATGGCTTTGGCATAAGCCGAAACCGGTAAATAAACAAATATTATTGCGATGTCGACTGTTGGTTTTAACCTGGAAATGGTTATATCGGCTACTTGGGAAACATTTGGCGCCATTCATGCATTTCATGTTCCCAAACAGCGGTAGCAGTGCGACAGTTTGGCTTCGTATTTCTGCACGGGCTTTGCAACGACTTGTTGAGGCCATGCCAAGTCACGTTGCTGCACTGCGCAGGGCGAAAGGCGGTCCGACACGATATTAGAAGGCGTCCCATGACTTTTGTCACCCCAGCACCTCTTTGTATTCTGCTTAACCAGGAAAGCTATGGGACGAGTGAAGGATCTTGTAATGGATGTCAAGTCTGTTTTTAACAAAGTCTTGATTTACGCTCAAGTTGTACAAGATTAGTCAAAGGTTTTTCGCATTTAACATAGTTGTAATTTTCGCTTTTCAGTGTCACGTAGTTAATAGCAAGTGATCTGTCTTTCGCTGAATTATATTTTCTCTTAAATGACTCAAATATTAGAGAAAAGATAGCAGTGTAATAAAATCAATTGAACACTTTAGTCAACAAAATGGGCGAAACTATCACTGTGGCAGATCACTACGGAAGGGAAGCAGTGTGGAGACTGCATCACCAAAATATATTTATCTGTGCAATTTGCTGATGCAAGTTTAACGAAGCAAATTCGAGCTGGAGTTAAATAAGCAGATTAGGTTCCACATCCAAAGCGTATGAGAAGCCAAGTTCTCAGATTACAGATCGCACTACCATGGACTGCGAAAACTTACAAGTCAGCAGAACGCAACGAAACATGGCCGTCGTGTCCCGTCTCTGTTCCATGTGACACCTCCATCCGGACTCTCCAAAAAGTATTCCTTCTTCATGTCTAACTTTCAGCCTCTCAAAAATCAAAGGTACAGAGGCAACTTTATTCTTTAGACAAAATTATGATCGAGAAATCACACAAAAATGTAGACAAATTGGAGAAAAGAAAGGAAACTACGCCCTCTCTGCACACAAGAAGCACATCCAACCTCCACAACGTTGTGGTACTGGACTGAAACCGAGTTACTTTCGATTAGTCCGGTCGTTCGTTCCGCATCGTACGCCAGGTAAACTGCCGAAAACTCGTTGACTGAATCATATTTTTAGATCGCAAACAAAGGCGCAGCTCCAACACATCCGCTGGTGCCGGGGCGTCCGGCCGTAAGCAATGAACACAGAGAAGCCGTACCTGCTTCATGTCTAGAGGGCGGTGAGTCCCACATGACGTCACCGATAGCCCTGCTGCAGCGCACCAACACACAAAAGGCGATGGTGTGAGGCGGTCAGACTGAGACCAAGCCTCGGCCACCTACAACGGGAGCAAGGTTGTAGCAATGAGATTTATAGGTGGCTATATGTAGGTACAACAGTGCACGCCAACCCGATGCGATGTTTTTTCTCTCCCCATACAGCGCCCAACAGACCACCAAAGTAAAATAGAAAAATATGCTGCCCCTGAAATGAGTACGTAACACATAGCGATATGTGACAGTGCTGTGGCAGTACTCAATGGATTGTTGAAAAAGTTTGTACTTCTGGAAGTTACACTTTAGGCCAACAGCAATTAATCGAGAGAACAAAGCCTGAAACTTCCGAAGGTGCTCACCGGTGACGCCCCTGTCATTATGATATCATCCAGATAATTGCAGCGTAAAGGACTATCCTGTATAAGCTGTCCAAATAACGTAGCCATACTGACGGTGGGTTGGTATTACAAAGGGTAGCCTGTTAGGACGACAGAGGCCAAAATGAAAAGCAACAACAGTTCCCGAGATTCCATCTGTATCGGTAAATGCAATTACGCCTCTGATAAGTCAACCTTAGTATGTTCTTGTTGTGGTCTTCAGTCCTGAGACTGGTTTGATGCAGCTCTCCATGGTACTCTATCCTGTGCAAGCTTCTTCATCTGCCAGTACCTACTGCAACCTACATCCTTTTGAATCTGCTTAGTTTTGTCATCTCTTGGTCTCCCTCTACAATTTTTACCCTCCACGCTGCCCTCCAATACTAAATTGGTGATCCCTTGATGCCTAAGAACATGTCCTACCCACCGATCCCTTCTTCTAGTCAAGTTGTGCCACAAACTTCTCTTCTCCCCAATCCTATTCAATACCTCCTCATTAGTTATGTGATCCACCCATCTAATCTTCAGCATTCTTCTGTAGCACCACATTTCGAAAGCTTCTATTCTCTTCTTATCCAAACTATTTATCGTCCATGTTTCACTTCCATACATGGCCACACTCCATACAAATACTTTCAGAAATGACTTCCCGACACTTAAAGCTATATTCGATGTTAACAAATTTCTCTTCTTCAGAAACGCTTTCCTTGCCATTGCCAGTCTAAATTTATATCCTCTCTACTACGACCATCATCAGTTATTTTGCTCCCCAAATAGCAAAATTCCTTTACTACTTTAAGTATCTCATTTCTTAATCTAATTCCCTAAGCATCACCTGACTTAATTCGACTACATTACATTATCCTCGTTTTGCTTTGTTGATGTTCACCTTATATCCTCCTTTCAAGACACTATACATTCCGTTCAAATGCTCTTCCAAGTCCTTTGCTGTCTCTGACAGAATTACAATGTCATCGGCAAACCTCAAAGTTTTTATTACTTCTCCATGGATTTTAATACCTACTCCGAATGTTTCTTTTGTTTCCTTCACTGCTTACTCAATATAAAGATTGAATAACATCGGGGAGAGGCTACAACCCTGTCTCACTCCCTTGCCAACCACTGCTTCTCTTTCATGTCCCTCGCCTCTCATAACTGCCATCTGGTTTCTGTACAAATTGGAAATAGCATTTCGCTCCCTGTATTTTACCCCAGCCACCCTCAGAATTTGAAAGAGAGTATTTCAGTCAACATTGTCAAACCCTTTCTCTAAGTCTACAAATGCTAGAAACGTAGGTTTGCCTTTCCTTAATCTAGCTTCTAAGATAAGTCGTAGGGTCAATATTGCCTCACGTGTTCCAATATTTCTACGGAATCCAAACTGATCTTCCCCGAGGTCGGCTTCTACTAGTTTTTCCATTCGTCTGTAAAGAATTCGCGTTAGTATTTTGCAGCTGTGGCTTATTAAACTGATTGTTCGGTAATTTTCACATCTGTCAACACCTGCTTTCTTTGGGATTGGAATTATTATATTCTTCTTGAAGTCTGAGGGTTTTTCGCCTGCCTTATACATCTTGCTCACCAGATGGTAGAGTTTTGCGTTCCGTATTACCCTCCTGAATCCAATGATTCCATATTCTGGTAACAGTCAGTGGATCTCGAGCAACGCGAGCAGCAATGTCGCGATACGATAAACCGCAATCGCGATAGGTTACAATGCGACCTTCGTCAGGACTGGCTCTCCCAAGGCCGTCAGTAGTTCTAATGGAAGGTTGTCTACTCCTGGGGCCTTGTTTTGACTCAGATCTTTCAGTGCTGTGTCAAACTCTTCACGCAGTATCATATCTTCCATTTCATCTTCATCTGCATCCTCTTTCATTTCCATAATATTGTCCTCAAGTACATCGCACTTGTATAGACCCTCTATATGCTCCTTCCAACTTTCTGCTTTCCCTTCTTTGCTTAGAACTGGGTTTCCATCTGACCTCTTGATATTCATACAAGTGGTTCTCTTTCCTCCAAAGGTCTCTTTAATTTACCTGTAGGCTTTACATTACCCCTAGTGAGATAAGCCTCTTCATCCTTACATTTGTTCTCTAGCCATCCCTGCTTAGCCATTTTGCACTTTCTATCAATCTCATTTTTGAGACGTTTGTATTCCTTTTTGCCTGCTTCATTTACTGCATTTTTATATTTTCTCCTTTCATCAATTAAATTCAATATTTCTTCTGTTGCCAAGGAGTTCTACTAGCCCTTGTCTTTTTGCCTGCTTGATCCTCTGCTGCCTTCACTGCTTCATCCCTCAAAGCTACCCATTCTTCTTCTACTGTATTTCTTTCCCCTATTCCTGTCAATTGTTCCGTTATGCTCTCCCTGAAACTCTGTATAAACTCTGGATTAGTCAGTTTATCCAGGTCCTACCTCCTTAAATTCCCACCTTTTTGCAGTTTCTTCAGTTTTAATCCACAGTTCATAACCAATAGATTGTGGTCAGAGCCCACATCTGCTCCTGGAAATGTATTACAATTTAAAACCTGGGTTATAAATCTCTGTCTTACCATTACATAATCTATCCGAAACCTGTCAGTATCTCACGGCTTCTTCTATGTATACAGTCTTCTTTTATGATTCTTGAACCAAGTGTTAGCTATGATTAAGTTATGCTCTGTGCAAAATTCTACCAGGCGGCTTCCTCCTTCATTTCTTAGCCCCAATCCATATTCACCTACTAAGTTTCCTTCTCTCCCTTTTCCTACTACCGATTTCCAGTCACCCATGACTATTAAAGTTTCGTCTCCCTTCACTATCTGAATAATTTCTTTGATTTCATCATATATTTCTTCGATTTCTTCGTCTGCTGCAGAGCTAGTTGGCATATAAACTTGTACTACTGTGGTAGGCATGGGCTTCGTATCTATCTCGGCCACAATAACGCGTTCACTATGCTGTTTGTAGTAGCTTACCCGCACTCCTATTTTCCTATTCATTATTAAAGCTACTACTGCATTACCCCTATTTGGTTTTGTATTTATGATCCTGTATTCGCCTGACCAACAGTCTTGTTCCTCCTGCCACCGAACTTCACTAAGTCCCACTATATCTAACTTTAACCGATCCATCTCCCTTTTTAAATTTTCTAATCTACTTGCCCGATTAAGGGATCTGACATTCCACGCTCCGATCAGTAGAATGCCAGTTTTCTTTCTCCTGATAACGACGTCCTCCTGAGTAGTCCCCGCCGGGAGATCCTAATGGGGGACTATTTTACCTCCGGAATATTTTACCCAAGAGAACGCCATCATCATTTAACCATACAGTAAAGCTGCATGCCCTCGGGAAAAATTACGGCTGTAGTTTCCCCTTGCTTTCAGCCGTTCGCAGTACCAGCACAGCAAGGCCGATTTGGTTAGTGTTACAAGGCCAGATCAGTCAATCATCCAGACTGTTGCCCCTGCAATTTCCGAAAAGTCTGCTGCCCCTCTTCAGGAACCACGCGTTTGTCTGGACTCTCAACAGATACCCCTTCGTTGTGGTTGCACCTACGGTACGGCTATCTGTATCGCTGATTCATGCGAGCCTCCCCACGAACGGCAAGGTCCATGGTTAGTATAACAGTCACCATTTTGCTACTTTGAAAGCATTTCTTCTGAGTGAGGGACTGGAAATGTATCTACGACGAATTTCGCATTAACGACTTTAAAGTCGCCGCATAATCGGAGCGAGCCATCCGATTTATTTGTATTACAACGGGGGAAGCCTATTGGCTCTATGAGCCGGGGGGGGATTCACTTCGACGTTCTCTAGTCTGTCCAGTTCCGCTTTAATTTCAAATGGTTCAAATGTCTCTAAGCACTATGGAACTTAACATATGAGGTCTTCAGTCCCCTAGACTTAGAACTACTTAAACCTAACTAACCTAAGGACATTACACACATCCAAGCCCCAGGCAGGATTCGAACCTCCGACCATAGCTGCAGCGCGATTCCGAACTGAAGCGCATATAACCGCTCGGCCACAGTGGCTGGCGCTTTAACTTTATCGCGTAGGACGTGAGGGATCGGGATACAGCACGAGAAGCCAGGTAAGGATCCCTGTTTTAAATTTATTTTACCGCCACATCCGTGGCCCTTCCTAACCGGAAAATGAACAGATCCAAATATGAAGCACTTAAAACTTCTACGCCTTGGAATGGAATCTCACTAAACAACAAATAAGTATTATATCCGTAATGAGGAAACCAAACTATTTGAATGCATCTGGACCAAATATCTGTCGCGTACCACCAGAATCAACGACTAAGTTCCCTAGAAAACTTTTTGTAAGAGACTTCTGTAGTAAATATACCTTTCACGTGTATGTTATAACTACTATATGCAGTTACCTATGAACGTTAATGAATGGGATCGTAACGCAATTTAGGTAATATTATTTATGATAGAAGATGTGAGACGCTCCGCTTAACCCGCAGGACAGGACAGGTAGTTTAAACTGTAAAAAGGGGCCAAAATAAGGGGCTGTCAGTTACACTCGAAGATACAACTTTATTGTTTGATTAAACATTACAAGAGCCCAAAGAAACTTTTTTTAGAGAAGACACAGCTTTAATCTGTGGGAATTAATTATCAGATGCAAGCCACTTAAATTTAAAAACGGCTGAAGGCCAACAACATAAAACGCAAGCATGATCAGAAATTTAAAAGGCAAGCCTTATCTTACAACAGTTCTTTATTTAGGCTGAAGGCTCACAGAATCTGAGATTTTCAGAGCAAACAATTTGAATTCAAAATCCGCTGAAGGCTAGACAACATTAAATTTTTTAAAGAAAAACAAAATCCTTACATAAAACAGTTCTTAATTAGGAAAAACAGAAATCTAAAAGGCAAAGCCTTATCTTAAAACAGTTCTTTAGTTAGGCTGAAGGCCCAAAGAATCAGACATTTCTACATCTACATCTACATTTATACTCCGCAAGCCACCCAACGGTGTGTGGCGGAGGGCACTTTACGTGCCACTGTCATTACCTCCCTTTCCTGTTCCAGTCGCGTATGGTTCGCGGGAAGAACGACTGTCTGAAAGCCTCCGTGCGCGCTCTAATCTCTCTAATTTTACATTCGTGATCTCCTCGGGAGGTATAAGTAGGGGGAAGCAATATATTCGATACCTCATCCAGAAACGCACCCTCTCGAAACCTGGCGAGCAAGCTACACCGCGATGCAGAGCGCCTCTCTTGCAGAGTCTGCCACTTGAGTTTATTAAACATCTCCGTAACGCTATCACGGTTACCAAATAACCCTGTGACGAAACGCGCCGCTCTTCTTTGGATCTTCTCTATCTCCTCCGTCAAACCGATCTGGTACGGATCCCACACTGATGAGCAATCCTCAAGTATAGGTCAAACGAGTGTTTTGTAAGCCACCTCCTTTGTTGATGGACTACATTTTCTAAGCTCTCTCCCAATGAATCTCAACCTGGTACCCACCTTACCAACAATTAATTTTATATGATCATTCCACTTCAAATCGTTCCGCACGCATACTCCCAGATATTTTACAGAAGTAAGTGCTACCAGTGTTTGTTCCGCTATCATATAATCATACAATAAAGGATCCTTCTTTCTATGTATTCGCAATACATTACATTTGTCTATGGTAAGGGTCAGTTGCCACTCCCTGCACCAAGTGCCTATCCGCTGCAGATCTTCCTGCATTTTGCTACAATTTTCTAATGCTGCTACTTCTCTGTATACTACAGCATCATCCGCGAAAAGCCGCATGGAACTTCCGACACTATCTACCAGGTCATTTATATATATTGTGAAAAGCAATGGTCCCATAACACTCCCCTGTGGCACGCCAGAGGTTACTTTAACGTCTGTAGACGTCTTTCCATTGATAACAACATGCTGTGTTCTGTTTGCTAAAAACTCTTCAATCCAGCCCCATAGCTGGTCTGATATTCCGTAGGCTCTTACTTTGTTTATCAGGCGACAGTGCGGAACTGCATCGAACGCCTTCCGGAAGTCAAGAAAAATAGCATCTACCTGGGAGCCTGTATCTAATATTTTCTGGGTCTCATGAACAAATAAAGCGAGTTGGGTCTCACACGATCGCTGTTTCCGGAATCCATGTTGATTCTTACATAGTAGATTCTGGGTTTCCAAAAACGACATGATTCTCGAGCAAAAAACATGTTCTAAAATTCTACAACAGATCGACGTCAGAGATATAGGTCTATAGTTTTGCGCATCCGCTCGACGACCCTTCTCGAAGACTGGGACTATCTGTGCTCTTTTCCAATCATTTGGAACCCTCCGTTCCTCTAGAGACTTGCGGTACACGGCTGTTAGAAGGGGGGCAAGTTCTTTCGCGTACTCTGTGTAGAATCGAATTGGTATCCCGTCAGGTCCAGTGGACTTTCCTCTATTGAGTGATTCCAGTTGCTTTTCTATTCCTTGGACACTTATTTCGATGTCAGCCATTTTTTCGTTTGTGCGAGGATTTAGAGAAGGAACTACAGTGCGGTCTTCCTCTGTGAAACAGCTTTGGAAAAAGGTGTTTAGTATTTCAGCTTTACGCGTGTCATCCTCCGTTTCAATGCCATCATCAGCCCGTAGTGTCTGGATATGCTGTTTAGAGCCACTTACTGATTTAACGTAAGACCAGAACTTCCTAGGATTTTCTGTCAAGTCGGTACATAGAATTTTACTTTCGAATTCACTGAACGCTTCACGCATAGCCCTCCTTACGCTAACTTTGACATCGTTTAGTTTCTGTTTGTCTGAGAGGTTTTGGCTGCGTTTAAACTTTGAGTGGAGCTCTCTTTGCTTTCGCAGTAGTTTCCTAACTTTGTTGTTGTACCACGGTGGGTTTTTCGCGTCCCTCACAGTTTTACTCGGCACGTACCTGTCTAAAACGCATTTTACGATTGCCTTGAACTTTTTCCATAAACACTCAACATTGTCAGTGTCGGAACAGAAATTTTCGTTTTGATCTGTTAGGTAGTCTGAAATCTGCCTTCTATTACTCTTGCTAAACAGATAAACCTTCCTCCCTTTTTTTATATTCCTATTAACTTCCATATTCAGGGATGCTGCAACGGCCTTATGATCACTGATTCCCTGTTCTGTACATACAGAGTCGAAAAGTTCGGGTCTGTTTGTTATCAGTAGGTCCAAGATGTTATCTCCACGAGTCGGTTCTCTGTTTAATTGCTCGAGGTAATTTTCGGATAGTGCACTCAGTATAATGTCACTCGATGCTCTGTCCCTACCACCCGTCCTAAACATCTGAGTGTCCCAGTCTATATCTGGTAAATTGAAATCTCCACCTAAGACTATAACATGCTGAGAAAATTTATGTGAAATGTATTCCAAATTTTCTCTCAGTTGTTCCGCCACTAATGCTGCTGAGTCGGGAGGTCGGTAAAAGGAGCCAATTATTAACCTAGTTCGGTTGTTGAGTGTAAGCTCCACCCATAATAATTCACAACAACTATCCACTTCTACTTCACTACAGGATAAACTACTACTAACAGCGACGAACACTCCACCACCGGTTGCATGCAATCTATCCTTTCTAAACACCGTCTGTACCTTTGTAAAAATTTCGGCAGAATTTATCTCTGGCTTAAGCCAGCTTTCTGTACCTATAACGATTTCAGCTTCGGTGCTTTCTATCAGCGCTTGAAGTTCTGGTACTTTACCAACGCAGCTTCGACAGTTGACAATTACAATACCGATTGCTGCTTGGTCCCCGCACGTCCTGACTTTGCCCCGCACCCGTTGAGGCTGTTGCCCTTTCTGTACTTGCCCAAGGCCATCTAACCTAAAAAACCGCCCAGCCCACGCCACACAACCCCTGCTACCCGTGTAGAGCAAACAAATTAAATTCACTTTACCTGAAGGCCTAACATTTAAAACTCCATAACATTAATTTTTTAAATACCAAAGGTTCTACCTGAAACAGTTCTTTAAATTAAGTTGAATGCCTAAAGAAACTTACGCCTTAAGGACAAAACAATTTTTAAAAAAATCGGCTAGAAGCCATACAAGAACAAACAACAAGAACAAATAAAAAAAGGCAATACACCCAAGGGCGCTCAGATGTTCGAGGTCGGCCTGGAATTCAAACGCTAATGCTCGCTTAGGTGAGACAGGCAGTCGGGCCAACCATTCACGATCCGAAGACAATCCAACCGACTGACAGTCAACGGACACACTGGCAAGATAACTTTCACGTCACCCGACCAGGGCACAACAATGGAACAACGTAGAAGATATTGGCACCCACAACCAATCATACATGGCGCTGTCAAACTACACACCGTGCTGGACAGCAACAACACGATGAGGAAACTACACTGCCTGAAATTTACGTAAACGGCCAGGGCAGGTAACCAGAACGTTAACGGCTACAAGGCAGAAGATTCCGCTGGTGTATTTCAATTAAAGTTACCAAATACAGTGAAACTCCACCTGAGGGTGGCTTGAAAACCACATGGTTGCTCGCGGGAATATCCCAGCAGCCGACAACGAACTCCAAACGACACAGTGTGAACATTCTTGACTTGTTGGTAGATTAAATCAAAACTCAACTTTCGTGTCCAGGGTCGGTGAGCCACGGACCTCGTAGCAATGGGAACAGCCCCACACACTCCAACACCGCGTAGAATTCGCCAGTGGCCCCGGCCAAACTATGTCCCGTGGAGAAGTCCTCGCTGCTCCACGCCAACCGTACGAATCCCAGGCCCGGAAACGGTGAAAGGAACAAATTTGCGTCTGCCGATGAGACGACCAACCGAACGACCAACCAACGGTCGTCCCGCATCAATCTCCCTCCGTCGGACAGTTTATATGTGTCACCAGCGGTCGGCGCCTCATGGCTCTCCGTCCCCGATTTCACTGCTGGTCGGTCTTCAACTGACTGCCAGACACACGACGACCCGGAAATACTATCGGTCGCTCCAGAGATGGTACGACATTGCGCTTATCGATACGCGCTGCTGCTGCCGCTCAAGGGCAAGTAAGGCAGGAAGTTAGTGACGCCAGCAAATGGAATGAGAAAACGAGGCGGCAGTACCGTAATAGAAGATGACAAACAATAAATAGGATAAACGCGAGCTGTGCACGGCTCAAGAGGATTGCCGAGATCAACTTGAAAATGGACCTGAACGCCATAACAGTTTGACAGGTCTACCCATTTCCGGATGAGTTAATGCTTCACCAGGTGAACTCTGAGTACATCCTGTAACGTGGGCGCGGGGCACACAATACTCATCAAAGCCTGTACTATGGTAAGTGAGAGGGGTTCACCTTACGAGACAGGATTTTTGTATATATATTGACTGCGTGTACCTGAATGGTGGCAAATCAGACTTACACCCACTCTGTAATAACAATGATACGTCAAGTAAGTCCGAAACGCAACTACACGTCAGGACGGACAAAAAAACAACACGGAAGATGCTACCAATTTGTTAATAATACGGTCGCCAGCCTAATTAGGCATTAACTGAGTTTCTTCCCTCTACAAGTTGGCAGATATTCGTGCAAAGCAACAAGTAGTAACACTGCATAATATAGTAGAATTTTAGAACCAGAAAATCTATTGAACTGATAGTTTCACGTTCTGTATTGATTTGGAAAAACCATAAATACATAACACTACACTATAATGTATACTACAAAACTTCGTACTGTCTATTGATCTGATTAAAATCGGGCATAGGTTACCCTAGAAACAGCACTTTCGAGTCACACACACAATGTCAATTTTGTTAAAGATAAAAACACTGATAAATTTTAAACTTTAACTTTTGCTGATCAAATCAATTTAGAACACTTCAGAATTCAAATGAATAAAAAAGAAGGAGGGGGGGGGGACCTGAAACTGTTATGATCACTGTATAAAATTATTAATTACCGAAATCATTATGCACTCAAGATTTCCAATATATGTGTTACTACTCTTTTTATCTTATTTCCTGCTCATTTAGATACCATTATATCTGTTTCTAAATAATTAAACTTCATTACTATATCAATATTAAAGTTATCTTTCAACTTCGTTAGACCTTCATAATTCATTTACTGGTTCATTAACAAAACAGTTCTTTAAACACTATTCTTACATAGTTAGGCCTGCAGGTAATTATTCAAAAATGGCTCTGAGCACTATGGGACTTAACAGCTATGGTCATCAGTCCCCTAGAACTTAGAACTACTTAAACCTAACTAACCTAAGGACAACACAAAACACCTAGTCATCACGAGGCACAGAAAATCCCTGGCCCCGCCGGAAATCGAACCCGGGACCCCGTGCTCGGGAAGCGAGAACGCTACCGCGAGACCACGAGCTGCGGACAGGTAATTATTATTATCACAAACTTTAATTTTTCATCTCGGGACACTCGTATTGCACAACATTTGGAAGGGATCGTATCTAGGTTAGTTGTGAGGATAATTAAATGATGGCAAAGTTCTGGTAAAATTAAAGTTGTTATTGAACAGTATGGAACAAAAGTAACACTGGTCCATACGAATAAAGTACTAAAAGTTTCAACCTGTTAATATCGATGCGGCGGTTGGCGGGCGGCGAGATGGCGAGGCACAGAGCACACATACAACCACAGCTATGGCTCTTGATGTATCGGCACTTTATTTCTTCATAGCGTCGCAATATTTTTCCATTTAGTGCCTATGGAATTTTGCCATGCTGTATGGGCGTTGGAACAGCACACCCGAGGCTCAGTGAAACTACGTCTTCCAGGAGAGACTCCACGCTCCAGAACATGTTGCTCAAACCAGTGCCAAACTCCAACTACTACTGCTGAGCCCGTTGTGCTGTGCAGTGCCCGTGCGCATTTTCCCGCGCTTGCCTGCCATCCACCTTTTACCGCTCCCTTACAGACAGGGTATTCACCTGAGGTTTTACATTCTACATATTCCAACACATTGCCTACGTATGGACCAGACGCACAGTTACGATCTTAAACATCTTACAACATTTGTTACATTTCAATTCTATTACAATATTGCTTGACATTTGACATAAACATTAATATTCACATTAAAAATTGTTTATAGTTTCCTTAACATAATGGCATGAAACAAAAAAGAAATGAAATCAGAACATCATTTACACTAATTTATCGAAAAATCAGATCGAAAAAAATTTACTTATATGTACAATAGTACAGCGTTGTTGTTGTTACACATGCCCCTGTTTCCAGTAAATTTCACTAAGTGCAAATTTGATGGGAACACTGAACTTTGTGTTTATACAGGGGTTCTGAATCTTTTTGTGAATGTACCATCATAAAATTTTGTATTACTAAACTTCCTTTCACTCACATTATAGAGTCTATACTTTTTAATATATCGAGAACATTTACCTATCATTTACTTAAGTGCCTTTGGCACAGTCCAACCTCCTATCACAACATGATTTAAATAGCAAATTACTTATGATTCTTAAATTTCTCAGAGAAATAAAAATCAAAATCTGGAACACTAACACTTAACTACAAAGCAGATACAAATACCTATATACACTATAAAACAATTTGTTGCCGCTTGCATTGAATGGCAGTCCATTGCCTTATTTACTAATAAATACACAATACTATTTAGAAAAATCACTACATCTATTTGCTGCCTATTATTCAGATTTGGGCAGTCCATTTCACACCATTTTATCACACCACTTGTACCACACTTACAATTCCCCTTTGACTATTTATCTGCCCTCTTTGATTTTTGGCAGTCCCATCTTTTATTTGGCTTGCAGCATTTACCCTTTCTTTTCAGCCCTTTTCTCCATACATCTTTACATTTATAGTACATTTGGTAATCTGAAACTTACGTAAGTACATTAGCACACTGACATTAATATACATACATTTACAAGATTTGTTACATTTAGAGTAAAATAATTTCATCATTAGATATAGCATATTTACTGCAGATTGCTTTCTGAGTGTACTTAGGTCACTCACTCCTAGGAACATACAGTTTCAGGTCCACAACGTTTCTTACACCTAAAGGTCTCTGGGATTTTGGGTAGATCAGGTAGTAAGCATTATCGTGTGGAATGTTCTGTATAATATACGGTCCATTATAAATATATTTAAATTTGGAAATTTCATGGTTCAGTTCACTAGATTTTTCGTGGGTTTTTAAAAGAACATAATCTCCAATTTTAAATTTTGAAACTTTCAGGTTTTTATCGTGTCTTTTAGATCTATATTCAGCTTTCTGCTTTGTCCTTTTTATGACTAATTCTTTCTTTTCACTCAACCCCAAGCTTGTACAAGGTGGAAACTGTAGTTTTTCCTCAATGAAACTTTTACTTCTGCTGCCTAACAAAATTTCTTCCGGTGGGAACCCAGTAGTTTCATGATGGACTGTGTTCATGACGTTCTCGAAGTCCAATATAAATCTGCCCTAGGTTCAAATGGCTCTGAGCACTATGGGACTCAACATCTTAGGTCATAAGTCCCCTAGAACTTAGAACTACTTAAACCTAACTAACCTAAGGACATCACACACACCCATGTCTGAGGCAGGATTCGAACCTGCGACCGTAGCAATCCCGCGGTTCCGGACTGCAGCGCCAGAACCGCTAGACCACCACGGCCGAATCTGCCCCAGGCTCTGTGGTTATGACTGCAGTACGTTCTACACAATCTCCCGATTTCTCGCATGTACCTTGCAACTGGGTTGCTAGCTGGGTGGTAGGCTGAGATATATTTAACCTCCACACCATTTTGCTCCATTCCTTCTTTCCAAATTTTGGATATGAACTGGGGTCCATTGTCAGATAGGAGTGCCTTGGGTTTCCCGATGGTTCTGAAGTATTCGACCATCCTACTAAATGCAGCTTGTGCTGTTGCCTTTTTCAAGGGGTATAATTTCACAAATTTTGAGAATACTTCCAAAATTACTAAAATATATGCACAATTTCCCGAAGTCTTCGGGAGGGGACCATACAAATCTACTGATAATAATTCTAGGGTGTCCTCAGGTAATGTACTTTGCATTGGACCTCTACTAGTTCTGTTAGGTACTTTGGCCCTTTAACAGACATCACACGACTTAATTCGTTCGTTTACCTTCTTACTGACACTACCAGCAATCACTAATACATTATTCAATTTATCCAAACATTTCTTTGGCTCGCTATGCCCCAATGCTAATTGAAAATAGGCTATGACATCAGTATCAAACTGGTGTGGCCAACATACTCTCCATTCCTCAGTGACTAAATCTTTTCTCCTGTATAAAATGCCTTTAAAGATTTTGTAGTATTTCTTAATTTGAGGATACTGCACACTGTCAAAATTTACCTTCACAGATTTCCATGTCGGATCCTCATTCTGATGGTACCTCATGTTTTTACATATTTGCTCAATTTTCCTTTTTCCTGAAACCTCTTTCATATACCTTATCTGAAAAGTACCCTCTTCACCATTTTCATTGGGCACTTCACTCATACCATTAGGCAGTCGAGATAAAGCATCTGCCATGTAATTCTCAGTACCCTTAACATAGCAAATCTCGTAATCAAACTGTTGTAGGTACAAAGCCCAACGAGTTAACCTGCCATTAAGTAAACGACAATCCTTAAGAAAAGTTAAAGCTTTGTGGTCAGTATGTACGATGAGCTTATGGCCCCACAGATAATTCCTGAATTTCTTTAATCCCCATATAATGGCTAAAGCCTGCTTTTCCTATATAGTATAGTTTCTCTCGTATTTTGTTAGAGTTCTACTTGCAAACGTGATAGTCCTGTGTTCGATTTCTTTGCCATCACAGATTTCTGGGAAAACTTCTATACCAATTCCATAAGCACTACTGTCAGTACTCATTTGGAAAGGTTCTGACAGTATGGGGTGATGCAAAATATTGTCATTCAAAAGTTCACTTTTTAAATTTTCAAAATCTCTCATGCACCCTTCAGTCCACACAAAAACACTATTTTTCTTAAGTAGATTATTCAAATGAGGACTATTAAAAACTTGCCCCTTGACGAATTTTCTATAGAACCCACATAAACCTAAAAATGCTTTCAACTGTTTTCTATTTCTAGGAGATGGACACCCTGCTATTGCACTCAACTTTTCCGGGTCCTTGCCAATACCGGTCGTAGTAATAATGTGCCCAAAAACTTTATTTCCGACTTCACGAATTCACATTTCTTCCACTTAAGTGTAATGCCCCCTGCTTGTAGAGCAACCAAAACTTTCTGCAATAATTCACAATGCTCTTGCCATTCTTCAGTAGCAATTAGTAAGTCATCTACATAAATGGTTAACTGGGAACTCAATTCTCTCCCTAATACAGAGTCCAGTGTCCTAATAAATACCGCCACAGAAGTGCTAATCCCAAATGGCACTACTTTATACTGATAACATTTCCCGGCGAATAGAAAAGCGGTATATTTTCGGGATTCTTTGCTCTATGGCATTTGCCAGTATCCGGCGGTCATGTCCAGACTGGTTAAATACTTCACATTATAAAACTTTTGGAGCATTTCGTCCAGATTTTCACTTTACAATTTTGTTCAAAGTCCTGGCGTCAATGACTACTCTTACTCCCCCATCCCTTTTATTCACGATGATAAGGGGACTATTATATTCGCTGCTACTCCGTTCAGTTGGACCCCATTCTATCATTTTATCTATTTCCACTTGAACAGCCTGCCTCTTTGATATGGGTACCGAAAACGGTCTTACAAAGAAAGGTTTATGCTCTAATGTCTCAATCTGGTATTCAAAGTTCTTAACTAGCCCAGGTTTGTCCGAAAGTACGGTGCTATTACTTTCTAAAATATCAAGCAATTCTGTTTTCTGATCAAGAGATATCTCCTTCAAATTTTCCACAATTTCGTTAAATTCATGCCCCTGCCTGTCACTCTCATCTGTTAACCTCTTGACATGGTACATTTCATACATGTTTGTCAAACCATCATTCCCTTGGTCGATCTCCAACAATAAAGAACTAATTTCTGAATCGACCATCTTCCCATTTTCCTCAAATTTTATTTCAAAATTCATAGATGCATTATTAACTTTGACCACTTCCCGGCTACAACCAATAATAACTTTTTCTTTATCTAGCCAATCTATACCCAGAATCATTTCAGTACTCAAGTCTGGCACAACCAAAAAATCGTGTTCAAACTTTTCTCCTTTTATACTAAATTCAACCAAAATCTGGTTCTTTACTGGCTTGCTAGTCTTGCCAGTAGCACCAACAATTTTTACACCCGTCACTGACATAATTACTAGTCCAGGCTTATCACAGATGTGTTCAATAAACGACTGGGAGATTGCACTTATCTGAGATCCAGTATCAAGAAGTACTTGCAATTTCACATCATAAATTTCAACTGGTATTACAGTTTGTTTAACCGTCAAATGCCTTTCATTGTTGTGTTCTTCCCTAAGCAAATCCGGGTCGACGATAACATCGTCCCAAGATATGCTTTTGACCTGCACATCACCTATATCTGGCGGTTTCTTTGGTTCCCGGAGCTCAAAGTCATTAAATACTTGAACTCTTTCTGACAATAACACTGAGTCGTCAGGTGGTTCCTTTTTTCTGTGTTCAGTCTCAACATCTGGGTTTTGTTTTGAAACTTCGTCATCAGTAGGTACAATATCGCAATTAGCTGTATTCCCATTATTTTCATTAGTACTGAAATATTCGTCATCTGAACCATCGTCAGAATCCGACCATTCTTGATCGCTTTCAGGTTCTAACATAAAAGCTTTTCTGAGACAGGCACTAAGTTCTTCCTCTGCATTTTCGTCAGGCTTTGATTTTAACTCAGTATCCTCTTTTGACAAAACGACCTCATTGCCAGCTTTACTCACATCCACTGTTACTTCATATTTAGCGTAATCCTCGTGGACTTCCGTTACTCGTAGGTAGTTACCTGCCTCTTCCCCACAGTGCCTTTCGGTAACAGCTTGTACTGTTGGCGGATCATTAACAGAAGTTACTTCCTCGTCAATGCTTAGGATTTCATCCTCCAATTCCTTCCTATCTTTAACCATCGTCCTATCGGCAGCACACGTACTTTGCGCGGCGCTATTTACTCTCTCCTCTTTAAATTCGGGCCACGTCACCTTATCGACGTCCCTACTATCTCCTTTTTCACTAATTAACCTCCTTGCCTCATACTGCTTCTTAAAATCCTCCCACTCACATTGCTTGAGGCCCTTGTACAGATCTTCGATCTTCACACGCCAATCAATTACTTCTGCTAATTCATTCTCGCCATTTACTTCATTGCTAACACTGCTAACCGCACCTCTCTGTGTATCCACTATTCCATCTACTATATCCTTCGCCACGGAATTACCTCTCGTAATGTATTCACCAGCTCTTACGGCAATGTTTGTGCCTAATTCTTCCGCATTGCTAGCGGCTTCTCTCTGAACATCTGTTCTGCTAGGCTGGGCCATTGCCCTCTGATGCTCCACTCGCCTGTTAACATGTATCGCTCTGCGCGGCGAAGATGAGTCATTTGCGCTCGCACCTGACGCTTGTTCCGCAACAACACGTTGCGTCGTTCCACGCCTGTCTCTAAGCTGTCTCATAACTTTACTGTCAGTCCGGTAATGTTCCTTAAATCGGAGTCGGTATGTTCTGTCCGCTTCCGTTCGGCCCGCAACGTTCACGGAAATCAGTTTCCCGCGTCGTTATTATTTTGCGCGGTGTACCCTCTACCGCTACCTGGATAACCCGCTCTTCCTCTTCCTCTGCCTCTACCTCTCTGTATCAAGTTGACGTGAAACCCATTGCCATCATTTCTCTCGTCATTATTGCGATTATTTCTGTTACCAAAATTCTGATAACTGGCACGACTTTCGGGCCAGTGATCTTCGTCTTCGACCCTTTCGAGAAATGCTTGGAAGCTGCGATGATTGCTTCCCACATATCTCTTCGAATCTTCTGGAAGCTTTTTATATAGCTCCCATACGATTTCTGAACAGGATCTTCTCCCTCTTAAATGTGTCAACTTTCGGTACCAATATTCGCAGAAATCTTTCAAAGAATTCCTGCCCCTGTTATCATGAAGTTTGGCCATGATAAACTCGCACCACAAATGGTCCTGTTTTTGTTCGGACCAGTATTCTTCCGTAAACTTTTGTTTAAACTCTTCAAACGTCATTAGTTCGGTATTCAAGTTAATTCCCCAGCGCTTAGCGTCACCTGCTAAGGCGCTAATTACTACGTTTATCTTCTCCTGACCAGACAAGGGTTCAGGAAACGTCCTCTCGCAATTTTTGATGAAATCCAACGGATGCCATCCGTTATGTTTCTTGGCGGGATCGAAGCACTCCTCACCTTCCAACAGCTTCGTAAGTGGCGTGCCATTACAGACAACACCAGGCCTATCTTTGATTTTACTCTCAAGATCGAAAATTTTGCCTTGAATTTTCGATGTATTTTGTTCACACTTTTGCACACATCCGGTAACTTTTTCGCCTAAATTTCTTTCAGTATCTGAAACCGCCTTTTTCAACTGTGAGATTCCATGTTGGCATTCGTTTACGATCTCAGTTTTAAGACCGAAAACTTTTTCGTCTACTCTTGTTTCAACTAGAGGCTCTACTTTCTCTTGGATGTTGAGAATTTCAACATCAAACCTACTGTTAATGTTGTCAATTTCCCCCTGCATAGTATTCATATTTTTATTAATTGCGTCAATTTCAGACTTCATAGTATTTACTGCAGAACTTAAATTACCCACTTTTTATTCTACCTGTTCTATTTGTTTACTAATTTTAATTCCTTGTTCTTCGACCTGTGCTTTAAACTGACCAACTTGTGTTTTAAGCTGCTCATTCTGTGTTTTGAGATGATTACTTTGTGTTTTGAGCTGCTGATCAACGTGTTTTTTAAGCTGATCATTCTGTGTTTTGAGCTGCTCACTCTGTCCTGCAATTTGTTTGGTTAATCGTTCAAATAAGTCGTTCATGCTTAAAATTTTCACACTGTTTTGTTCTACGGAATCGGTGTATTCCGATTCTATTTCAAAATTTTTTTTCGGTTCTTTCTTTATCTGTGGTGAATCAAACATGTCAGTGGATTGTTCACGTACCCACTATCATCTACAAAGTCATCCTCTACTTCCTGTTTTATTCCATGCTGTGTTCTAGGCAATCTCGACATTTCAATCTGTTCGTTAACATGTTCGTGGTATTGTATGTACGCCATCTGTTATGTGGCCGCGTACACTCCTGTCATTGCCAGCTGCATTTTCCATTACGCTCGTCCCATCTACTGTGTCTACGTTCTTGTCCATACTGAACGCAAATTACACCTCACTACCGTACTTGACGTTCACTGCTGTTTACTTTACTGAATAATATTGCAATTCGTACCACTGAACATCCACTGTTCGGTATTCACGTTAATTTGTGACCGACAACAACTGGATGCCCTGTCACGGTCGCCACGTGTAACGTGCGCGTGGGGCACACAATACTCATTAAAGCCTGTACTATGGTAAGTGAGCGGGGTTCACCTTACGAGACAGGATTTTCGTTTGTTAATAATATGGTCGCCAGCCTAATTAGGCATTAACTGGGTTTCTTCCCTGTACAAGTTGGCAGATATTCGTGCAAAGCAACAAGTAGTAACACTGCATAATATAGCAGAATTTTAGAACCAGAAAATCTATTGAACTGATAGTTTCACGTTCTGTACTGATATGGAAAAACCATAAATACGTAACACTACACTATAATGTATACTACAAAACTTCGTACTGTCTATTGATCTGATTAAAATCGGGCATAGGTTACCCTAGAAACAGCACTTTCGAGTCACACACACAATGTCAATTTTGTTAAAGATAAAAACACTGATAAATTTTGGATTTTATATTGACTTTAACTTTTGCTGATCAAATCAATTTAGAACACTTCAGAATTCAAATGAATAAAAAAGAAGGAGGGGGGGGGGACCTGAAACTGTTATGATCACTGTATAAAATTATTAATTACCGAAATCATTATGCACTCAAGATTTCCAATATATGTGTTACTACTATTTTTATCTTATTTCCTGCTCATTTAGATACCATTATATCTGTTTCTAAATAATTAAACTTCATTACTATATCAATATTAAAGTTATCTTTCAACTTCGTTATACCTTCATAATTCATTTACTGGTTCACTAACAAAACAGTTCTTTAAACACTATTCTTACATAGTTAGGTCTGCAGGTAATTATTATTAACGCAAACTTTAATTTTTCATCTCGGGACACTCGGATTGCACAACATTTGGAAAGGATCCTATCTAGGTTCGTTGTGAGGATAATTAAATGATGGCAAAGTTCTGGTAAAATTAAAGTTGTTATTGAACAGTATGGAACAAAAGTAACACTGGTCCATACGAATAAAGTACTAAAAGTTTCAACCTGTTAGTATCGATGCGGCGGTTGGCGGGCGGCGAGATGGCGAGGCACAGAGCACACATACAACCACAGCTATGGCTCTTGATGTATCGGCACTTTAATTCTTCATAGCGTCGCAATACTTTTCCATTTAGTGTCTATGGAATTTTGCCATGCTGTATGGGCGTTGGAACGGCATACCCGAGGCTCAGTGAAACTACGTCTTCCAGGAGAGCCTCCTCGCTCCAGAACGTGTTGCTCAAACCAGTGCCAAACTCCAACTACTACTGCTGAGCCCGTTGTGCCGTGCAGTGCCCGTGCGCATTTTCCCGCGCTTGCCTGCCATCCACCTTTTACCGCTCCCTTACAGACAGGGTATTCACCCGAGGTTTTACATTCTACATATTCCAACACATTGCCTACGTATGGGCCAGACGCACAGTTACAATCTTAAACATCTTACAACAGTCTCAAAACTTGTTACATTTCAATTCTATTACAATATTGCTTGACATTTGACATAAACATTAATATTCACATTGAAAATTGTTTATAGTTTCCTTAACATAATGGCATGAAACAAAAAAGAAATGAAATCAGAACATCATTTACACTAATTTATCGAAAAATCAGATGGAAAAAAATTTACTTATATGTACAATAGTACAGCGTTGTTGTTGTTACAATCCGTCAAAGGGGGAAATACACTGTCCAGTCACGTTTACGTGACCCGTCACCACCTGTCGTACGCCTCAATAATCGTCTTTTGCTGAGCGGACCGCTGCCAGACGTGCAAGAAGACAATCACTGAGGTTCTGTAATGTAGCGACAGCGATGTGGAGCCATGCCGTGGTCAGCTCACTGCACTAGGTTCCCTGCTGGAGAATCCATGGCGTGTACAGCCCGATCGAGATGGTCCCACAGATTCTCGATTGGACTTAAATGCAGGGAGTTTGGTGACGAAGCGAGTGCAAAAAATTCATCCTGGAGTTCTTCGAACGCACGTACACTGCGAGCTATGTGACATGTTGCATTGTCCTGCCATCGTGCCGGGGAGAAATCAACTGCATGTAGGGGTGGACATGATACTGAGAGCCGGCCGCTGTGATCGAGCGGTTCTAGGCACCTCAGTCCGGAACCGCGCTGCTGCTACAGTCGCAAGTTCACATCCTGCCTCGGACATGGATGTGTGTGATATCCTTAGGTTTAAGTAGTTCTAAGTCTAGGGGACTGATGACCTCAGATGTTAAGTCCCCATGATACCGAGAAATAGACCCTTACTTATGCGCCTTCCTGAATTACGACAACACCCAAGGAATGCCACGAAAACATTCCCCAGACCATAATGGTCCCTCCTACGCCCTAGACGCTTCCGACAATTGTTGCAGGCTGCTTGCTTTCAGATGTCTCACGCTGTACATGCCAAAGGCCATCCGTCCCATGGAGCACAGAACTTGAATCATAGTGAAAGGCCACCTGTCGTAACTCATTGAACGTCCAGTTTCGATGTTGGCGTGTAAATTCCAGATTTCGTCACCGATGAAGAGCACTATAGGACTTAACTTCTAAGGTCGTCAGTCCCCTAGAACTACTTAAACCTAACTAACCTAAGGACATCACACACATCCATGCCCGAGGTAGGATTCGAACCTGCGACCGTAGCGGTGGCACGATTCCAGACTGTAGCGCCTAGAACCGCTCGGACACCCCGGCCGGTTGGGACTTAACATGTGAGGTCAACAATCCCCTAGACTTAGATCTACTTATCCGGCCACTGTGGCTGAGCGGTTCTAGGCGCTTCAGGCCGGAACCGCGCGACTGCTACGGTCGCAGGTTCTAATCCTGCCTCCGGCATGAATGTGTTTGATTTCCTTAGGTTAGTTAGGTTTAAGTAGCCTAAGTTCTAGGGGACTGATGACCTCAGATGTTAAGTTCCATAGTGCTCAGAGCCATTTGAACCATTTGAACTTAAACCTAACAACCTAAGGACATCACACACATCCATGCCCGAGGCAAGATTCGAACCTGCGACCGTAGCAGCAGCGCGGTTCCGTTCTGAAGCACCTAGAACCGCTCGGCCACATAGGTCGGCGCTAATAATACGAGCCCCTGACTACCAACGCATTCTCTGAAAACCGAACGCCAATAGCACTTTCCATTTCGGCAGTGTTTGCGGTTCAAGTTTAAGGTGATTCACCCCGTATACTGCCGACTACTTGTGTTGGCAGCTGCCATCTGTGAGCGGTTATTTCAGTCTGACATCGAACATAGGCGGTCATCGCATTGATGTGACTAGACCGTGTAGTAGAACAAGATTATACTTGTAACGCATCATTGTGTCTACGCTGCCACGTGGCAAACGATTGACACACAGTAGTAACGTTACCTTTAATGCCTCACGAAAAACAGACACCTGACCGATGTAGGTATCGGAAGCGAGGGGTCTGTGGAAACACTGAAGACAAAAGGATAAACGACGCTGATTGAAGCTGCGCCCACACGGAACTCAAATGTGACAGAAATAACGCTCGGGAACATTTGAAACTTCGCTGTTTTGCCCGTGTGTCTCTAGCCTGTTTTGCTGAGGGAAAGAACGTCGCAAGGACTAATCTGTTTACCGGAGTGGTCGGTCCCATGGTGTGTTTACGGGAGGTGTTTACCGCCGCACCTGTGGTGACGGAGGGCAGTGCGTACTGAGCTTCCCATTGGCTTTCGGTTTCGTCTGTGAATTCAAAAGACTGAGCTTTTCAAAAATGATTCAAATGGCTCTGAGCACTATGGGACTCAACTGCTGAGGTCATTAGTCCCCTAGAACTTAGAACTAGTTAAACCTAACTAACCTAAGGACATCACACACATCCATGCCCGAGGCAGGATTCGAACCTGCGACCGTAGCGGTCTTGCGGTACCAGACTGCAGCGCCTTTAACCGCACGGCCACTTCGCCCGGCACTGAGCTTTTCTAACAAGGGGAACCCCCATCGCATCCCCCTCAGGATTGGTGGTAAAAAGGCCCTGTGCATAGCCCCTCAAAAACTGAACAGAGATCAATCATGAAAACAGGAAGAAGGAATATCGAACCGTGAAAACAGAAGCAAAATAGAAAAAGTAAACGGTCCAAGCTCAAGATCTGGAAGTTGGAGCGTATCGCAAAGACCACGGCGTCGCGGTTGTTCGGTCTCGGTGTTGGTCTGCAAAGCGGGAGATCCGCGTTCAAATCTCTCTCGTACACTTTTTTTTCACAAAATTAAGAACTTTCAGTCGGGTCGTAGACGTTTCTGTTCTCCTTCTGTAGTCTTGGCAGTTGTCTTACTATACATTAGTTACAGAATATGAGTCATGTGAGAAGAATGTATTAACGTCTCACTGTGATGTACAGTGAGAGCAGGCGAGATGCCGCATAGACCTCCCACAGAAATGTAAACAATAAATAAACAGCTGTGAACTATGTTACAACAAATGAATTCAAGAGGCAAAAGTTCCAAAACGGAATTCGAGACTCTTAACATGTGGTACTTGTGTAGAGCAAATAGGAGGTACGTACGTATGGAGTCCCTTCCTCAACTTTGCTGTTGCAAACGGACGTTACACCAAGACGAGGACACAAATTTGAATACAGCGAAGGGCTACTACATCAATGACCGGACGGACAGTCCATGGGGCACAAGGGATATCTGACACGGATGTCCCCCTCTGCAGTCCAGTATCGTAACCACATAAACACGACGCCGCGGCTACCGATATTCGCACGATGTTGCACAGCTTGACCTTGGGCCGTTCATTGTTTTTATTTTGCTTCTTTTCTTACAGATCAGTACGTCTTCTTCCTGTTTTCATGCTTCATCTGTTATCCGTTTTTGACAAGCTGTTCACTGAACCATCTTAACACTAAATCTGAGAGGGCGGCTATGGTAAGTTTCCCTTTTAAGATCCTCTTCTAACAAAGTACCCGAATGCCTAAAGCGTCTTCGCGCACTTCATTATTGGGCGAATATTGGAGAAGCAAGTCCCGAATCACTTAATCGGCAAACGTTTTGCGCCATGCTTCTTCTCGGCATTCGAAAGCAAAACGACGCCTAAGACCCTGAAGGTCATTGTCTCAGTCCTTAAGGATTTCTGACAGTCTTTTACAAATAAATATCGAAACTAGCTCACACGACTTGGGACTGAAGCCCGTAATGATCCGACAAAAGGCTACAAACTATCAGGACTACACACTATGCGAAGACGACGAAAGCAAAGCTAGTCGTTTTCGATCTGAATCGGTGACGTTCTACATCTACATCACATCTACACGGTTACTCTGCAATTCATACTTAAGTGCCTGGCAGAGGGTTCATCGAACCATTTTCATACTACTTTTCTACCATTCCCCTCTCGAATGGTGCGTGGGAAAAAGGAACACTTAAATCTTTCCGTTCGAGCTCTGATTTCTCTTAGTTTATTATGATGATCATTTCTCCCTACGTAGGTGGGTGTCAACAAAATATTTTCAGATTCAGAAGAGAAAGTTGGTGATTGAAATTTCGTAAGTAGATCTCGCCGCAAAGAAAACCGCCTTTGTTTCAGTGATTACCACCCCAAATCGTGCATCATATCAGTGACACTCTCACCCCTATTGCGCGATAACACGAAACGAGCTGAACTTCTTTACATTTTCTCGATGTCCTCCGTCAATCCTACCTGGTAAGGATCCCACACCGCGCAGCAATATTCCGGCAGAGGACGGACAAGTGTAATGTAGGCTGTCTCTTTAGTGGGTTTGTCGCATCTTCTAAGTGTTCTGCCAACAAAGCGCAGTCTTTGTTTCGGCTTCCCCACAATATTATCTATGTGGTCTTTCGAGTTTAAGTTGATTGTAATTGTAATTCGTAAGTATGTAGTCGAATTGACAGCCGTTAGATTTGTGCGATTTATAGTATACCCAAAATTTATCCGATTTCTTTTAGTACCCATGTGGATGACCTCGCACTTTTCTTTGTTTACTGCCAATTGCCACTTTTCGATGATTTATAATCTATCACTACGAACTGTGACCTCTCTGAGAGGAAATCACGAGTCCAGTCACATAACTGAGACGATACTCCAAATGCACGAAATTTGATTTATAGTCGCTTGTGAGGAACGGTATCAAAAGCCTTCTGGAAATCTAGGAATATGGAATCGATGTGAGATCCCTTGTAGACAGCACTCATTACTTCATGGGAATAAAGAGTTAGCTGCGTTGCACAACAACGATATTTTCTGAATCCATGTTGGTTATGTATCAATAAGTAGTTTTCTTCAAGGTGATTCATAATGTTCGAGTACAGTATATGCTCCAAAATCCTACTGCAAATTGAGGTCAGCGATATGGGTCTGTAATTCAATGGGTTACTCCCATTTCCTTTCTTGAATATTGGTGTGACCTGTGCTACTTTCCAGTCTTTACGAACAGACCTATCGTCAAGTGAGCGGTTGTATATGATTGCTAAGAAAGACGCTATTGTGTCTGCATACTCTGAAAGGAACCTGATTGGTATACCATCTGGACCGGAAGACTTGCCTTTCTTAAGTGATTTGTTTTGCGACACCTAAGGTATCTACTTTTATGTCACTCATGCTAACAGCTGTTCTGGTTTTGAATTATGGAATATATTCATCGTCTCCTTTCGTGAAGGACTTACGGAAAACTGTATTTAGTAACTCCGCTTTAGTGGCACCATCGTCGGTAAAAGTTCCATCGCTATTGCACAGTGACGGTATTTCTGTTTTTTGCCACTGGTGTACTTATAACATACGACCAGAATCTCTTTGGCTTTGGGACAATATTTCATTGTGTAAACTATTAAAAGCATCTCGCATTGACGTCCGCACTAAATTTCGAGCTTCGTGAAACTTAGCCAGTCGTGGGGATTTTGTGGTCTTCTGAATTTGGCATGCTTTTTTCGTTGCTTCTGCAACAGTGTTCTGACGTGTTTTGTGTACCATGGTGGATCCGTCCCGTCTCTCATTAACTTATGCGGTATGAATCTATCTATTGCTGTCGATACTGTATCTTTGAATTTGAGCCATATCTGGTCTACACTTCCATAATTAGCTTCGAAGGAATGGAGACTCTCTCTTGTAAGCGTTGGAGTGATGGTCGAGGCACGATAAATACGTCTCTTTGTCACCAACGCCAGCCATAAACGATGAAAACGGCGGAACAGCCAAAGGCCTCTCCATTTTGGCGTGAAAAAATATTATTTTCTGCTGCAGGAAGGCCAATTGGTGTTACATCTCGTCCAGTAGTTTCCGATCAAGCTGTCGTTATTGCCACAGTTGTAGATGCTACTGGTTCGTAAATGTAGTCCATGTTGCCAGATTTATCGTTTGAATGTCGCACGCAATCGATCGCAGGACAGAATGGTCGCTGCGAGCTCCAGGCGTGGAGTTGCGTTATTGACAGTCGGCGGCCACCGGTAGCGCCAGATGACATGACGTGCGCTCCGGGGGCGTGGCTTCCTCCGAGAACGCCTACTGCCGTGACTACACTGCTGGTGTAAGCTGCAACTATGGGTCCATCTACGACAGCTGGGATTATCCATGTGGCTGTCGGAGCCGGGTACAGCAATAAGGGAGGGTACTGAAATAATTAAACGCACTAACAGCACGAAAACGGAGAATGGCTTTAAGTTACTGGCGGCCTGGCTGCCGGAGATGTCAGTCCATCGGGCCGCGTGCATTCTCCAGCCACCAGCTCCATATGACCCTCGTGCAACAGAATAAACAAGCGATCCCAAGAGAACTGCGACGTGGCATCAACGTCTTGGTACAGGAAGCACCGCCCTTTGGCACATACGAGGTGTGGCTAGAAAAAAACCGGACTAGTACTGGTGAAACAATAAAACAAATGCAATAAGGCTGAAAGTCGCGCGGCCTGTCACGTGACTCTCGCTCCGCCTACTGCTCGAGTTTCATCTGCCTCCTGCACTCAGTCTCCCCGTGGCGTCTGTTTTAAGTAGTTGACGTTTTGTCTGTGCGTCGGAAAATGTTGAGTGTACAGAAAGAACAGCGTGTTAACATCAAATTTTGTTTCAAACTAGGAAAATCTGCAAGTGAAACGTTTGTAATGTTACAACAAGTGTACGGCGATGATTGTTTATCGCGAACACAAGTGTTTGAGTGGTTTAAACGATTTAAAGATGGCCGCGAAGACACCAGTGATGACACTCGCACTGGCAGACCATTGTCAGCAAAAACTGATAAAATCGGTAAACTTGTTCGACAACATCGCCGTTTAACAATCAGAGCAGTGTCTGAGTTAACAGGAGTTGACAAGGAAAGTGTTAGGCAGATTCTTCATGAAAGTTTCAACATGAACAAAGTGTGTTCAAAAATGGTTCCAAAGTGTCTCACAATTGAACAGAAGGAACGCCGAAGAATGATTTGTTCTGACATCCTGGAAAACATTGAAAGTGATCCCATCTTCTTACAAAATGTTATTACTTGCGATGAATCGTGGTTTTTTACTTACGATACCGAAACTAAACGCCAATCGATGCATTGGAAAACTCCTGGTTCTCCACGACAAAAAAAAAAGCACGAATGTCAAAACCGAAATTCAAGGCAATGATGATTGTTTTTTTTTTTTGACATCAAAGGGATTGTGCACATTGATTGGGTACCAGAGGGACAAACAGTGAATCAGCATTACTACATTAGCGTCCTGGCTACCCTACGTGAGCGAGTACGGAGAAAACGGAACGATTTGTGGAGAAAAAAGTCCTCGATCCTTCACCAAGACAATGCCCCAGCTCACAGTGCGTTGTCAGTGAAGACGTTTTTGGCAAAACACAACATTCCCATCTTAGATCATCCACCCTACTCACCTGATTTGGCCCCCTGTGACTTTTTTCTTTTCCCTAAAGTCAAGTCAGCTTTGAAAGGAACTAGATTTGAGACTGTTGAAGCAGTAAAAGAAAAAGCGACGGAAGTAATGCATGGACTTACCGAAAATGATCTGCAGCATTGCTATGAACAGTGGAAAATTCGTATGGAGCGGTGTAGAGACCGAGGAGGAGAGTACATTGAAGGAGATAACATGAAATTGTAAATAATTGTAAATAAATGTTTTTTCCAGCATCAGTCCGGTTTTTTTCTAGCCACACCTCGTAATACTTCGCTATCGTCTGCCAATCATGAGAGTAACAAGTACAGTGATTACTTCGAATTGTCAAAGGGCATTCCATAATGTGACGTCGGCAGCTTCCTGACAACCGAAGTAAGCAGTATATAGGAGAAGATCATCATTAGAATTCTGCAGTGTAACGATCGAATGGCACTATCGACCGAGAGCCCTTCTGGGGTTGCTTGGCCGATAGGCGCAAGTGTTCCTATTTCACGCCACTTCAGCGACTTCCACGTAGATGTGATGAGGATGAGATCAAATGGTTAGAACAACACAAACATGCTGTCCCCGAGGAAAGACAATCTCTGTCACTATATGCAGGCAGCGATGCTAACTACTAGAAGTTAGTCGCCCTGGAGAAGACCACTGCAAAGTCGGTCGAAACGTCGGCATGTTGTTGTTCAGTGTTTCATAAAGACGCGGTCTGTTACCTAACATGTTTTTTTGAACTGACACTGGCCGTGGAAGCGTACAGACATACAAAATTCAGTGCGTTATCTAATAAACGACAGTCGTACTGTGGCTGGAACTCGCCGCATAACGCATATCATTACTAATCTTCTGCTGGTTCCGAACATAAGAGACACAGGGGATGGCGGCAGGACAAAACATTTACGTGAATTACAAGGAATAAACGTCGTAGCCAATGAAAACGTATCTGCACACACTCTAGCTAGTCTGATTTACGATAGTTATTACGGTCTAAGGCGCTGCAGTCATGGACTGTGCGGCTGGTCCCGGCGGAGGTTCGAGTCCTCCCTCGGGCATGGGTGTGTGTGTGTCTGTCATTAGGATAATTTAGGTTAAGTAGTGTGTAAGCTTAGGAACTGATGACCTTAACAGTTAAGTGCTATAAGATTTCACACACATTTGAACATTTTTGATAGTTATTAAGTGCCAAACAATAGAACTGAACAATGAATTTTATCCTCACCACGATGTTACGTACACATCCATTTACGACATACGTAAAAAACTGTAATACTCACAGTATAGGTTGAAGCAGTTGAATGACTCTATGATAACAGCACCAGAAGGAAGAGGGCAAAGGGCGGGGGAGGCTATTTAAGTACCTCAACCTATCTTTCGTGTAAGTACTGCCTTTTGGATGTGCCTTTCAGGCTCCACTAACAAGAGGCAAAAATATCAAAGTCTGGAAAGGTAAAATTTCGTATTAATTAACAGAACATACCTTACTGGATACGAAAAAGCACAAGAAAATAATAAAATCAGGCAAGAAAATAATGCAAAATTGGAATAAATTAAAAGAGTGGCTAGAGCTAGGACACTAATTACGCTGCTGAAATCAGGGCTAATATGCGGAAAACATTTGATTTGGATCCACCTCGAATGCAGTAGAACATAAATGGTTTCAATCGAGTTATTGATGATGAAAATCTCATTCACTTAATCACCTTTTAATACAAATTAAAACGTTAGAGCTAGTCTCTTACTGGAGAAAGAATGTACAACGAAAGTAATAATCACCCAATATTCAATGTAAATACACTCCTGGAAATGGAAAAAAGAACACATTGACACCGGTGTGTCAGACCCACCATACTTGCTCCGGACACTGCGAGAGGGCTGTACAAGCAATGATCACACGCACGGCACAGCGGACACACCAGGAACCGCGGTGTTGGCCGTCGAATGGCGCTAGCTGCGCAGCATTTGTGCACCGCCGCCGTCAGTGTCAGCCAGTTTGCCGTGGCATACGGAGCTCCATCGCAGTCTTTAACACTGGTAGCATGCCGCGACAGCGTGGACGTGAACCGTATGTGCAGTTGACGGACTTTGAGCGAGGGCGTATAGTGGGCATGCGGGAGGCCGGGTGGACGTACCGCCGAATTGCTCAACACGTGGGGCGTGAGGTCTCCACAGTACATCGATGTTGTCGCCAGTGGTCGGCGGAAGGTGCACGTGCCCGTCGACCTGGGACCGGACCGCAGCGACGCACGGATGCACGCCAAGACCGTAGGATCCTACGCAGTGCCGTAGGGGACCGCACCGCCACTTCCCAGCAAATTAGGGACACTGTTGCTCCTGGGGTATCGGCGAGGACCATTCGCAACCGTCTCCATGAAGCTGGGCTACGGTTCCGCACACCGTTAGGCCGTCTTCCGCTCACGCCCCAACATCGTGCAGCCCGCCTCCAGTGGTGCCGCGACAGGCGTGAATGGAGGGACGAATGGAGACGTGTCGTCTTCAGCGATGAGAGTCGCTTCTGCCTTGGTGCCAATGATGGTCGTATGCGTGTTTGGCGTCTTGCAGGTGAGCGCCACAATCAGGACTGCATACGACCGAGGCACACAGGGCCAACACCCGGCATCATGGTGTGGGGAGCGATCTCCTACACTGGCCGTACACCACTGGTGATCGTCGAGGGGACACTGAATAGTGCACGGTACATCCAAACCGTCATCGAACCCATCGTTCTACCATTCCTAGACCGGCAAGGGAACTTGCTGTTCCAACAGGACAATGCACGTCCGCATGTATCCTGTGCCACCCAACGTGCTCTAGAAGGTGTAAGTCAACTACCCTGGCCAGCAAGATCTCAGGATCTGTCCCCAATTTAGCATGTTTGGGACTGGATGAAGCGTCGTCTCACGCGGTCTGCACGTCCAGCACGAACGCTGGTCCAACTGAGGCGCCAGGTGGAAATGGCATGGCAAGCCGTTCCACAGGACTACATCCAGCATCTCTACGATCGTCTCCATGGGAGAATAGCAGCCTGCATTGCTGCGAAAGGTGGATATACACTGTACTAGTGCCGACATTGTGCATGCTCTGTTGCCTGTGTTTATGTGCCTGTGGGTCTGTCCGTGTGATCATGTGATGTATCTGACCCCAGGAATGTGTCAATAAAGTTTCCCCTTCCTGGGACAATGAATTCACGGTGTTCTTATTTCAATTTCCAGGAGTGTAATTATCGCCCCCAGAGCACCAAACAGAGTCTAACAATACTAATTCAGCCAATCTGTGGACAGCATTCCAAGATAGATCCAAGAATGGTACAATGAACGTGCTTTGTATGTCACCCAACAGCAGATTTTGATTTCACGTATGTACAAAGATGTGCAATTTCCAACAGACAAACTTTATTTTGAGTTTCACACAGCTTTCAAGTCACAGGAAAACTATAGCTTAACTTCATATGGGTTATAGTTTCATCGTTTTTCCTCTTTCATCTATGTCCACACATTGTGAGGATCTTATACCTTCAGGCGACAAGATATTGGCCATTCTTTACGATATTCAATCGTAAATTCATCGATCTGCTTCATCGCAGTGAATATGTCGCAGCAACCTCTGGTTTAGCCGAGATCGCAATTCCACAAGAATCGCTGCACGCTGACTGTGTTCTGAATAGAGTGTGATTGTTGTTCCTTGCCACGAGCGCTTACCGTAGCAGGGAGTGCAGAGAGTCTGGAGTCTGCGGTCGAGTCGAGTTTAGTTTATATGACGTGCGTGCCGGCATTGCTCGGATGTAATTGTTAATTTGCTTCTGACATAAATATTCGTGCCACATTTTGTTCGTTTAGTGTCTAAGTGTGAAACGACGAATGACGTATGACAGCATGAGCAACATTGCTAGAATAGAGTGTCAAAAGTATCTAGCGTGATTAATAATCGCGGTATCAAACCGAACTGTTGGGTATCTGCTAACGGTCAGGTTCTTAAACTAAACCGTCATTATCCGCTTAGTCAAATTATCAGGTACTGAAATAAATATATCGTCAAGTTCTTAGAGTCTAGTAATGTAGCTCCATCGTCAGCTCATGATATATCATTTATGAAGATATTGTGGTGGTGTAATACTATATTTGAGTAGTTTATCTGCGGATTTCATATCGAAATTGACTAATTCCTATAGTGTGAATGAGAATGGCTTATGACCTGCTCATAAAAAACTGAAATATTCTGAAGGAAATCTGTGTTTTGGAGAGAACATTAACATTCTCACTTGGTATAATCGATTTCATCAAAGAGTGAGCCAACATTTTGAATTTCGGAACTTTCAGTGTTGATATTGAGGACACATCCCCTTCATCAGGATGGTTCCTGTACAGTTGTGGTACTGATGGAGGAGGCAAGTGACGTTGATCCACCGACAAACTCTTCTTTTGCCACCAGCATATTTTAAAAATAAAAGTAAGGAAGTACCAGTTAATTGTACTAGAAGTATAAATTCCGATGAATGAACAATACCAAAACGTGTAGAAACTCAAGGGCATCAAAAGTTCATTCAGCACTGTAATACTTATTAACGAGTGGTAGCATGGTGATACTACTTGGTAACGAAACCCTTCGAGAATCGCTGTGTGAACCGTCATCACTGTTGGAAATCTCCAACCCCTCCCCACTGCCCGACCCCTCTCCGATAGTCTTACAGCTTGGCGAAAAGATGGAAATCACACGGTGCCAGATTGAACTGTATCACGGATGCTTCCAAACCAGCACTCAGAAACGCTGAAGTGAAGCTTGTTTCTGTGCACTGTGTGAGATTTTCCATTGTCGTGCTGGAGAACCATCCGTCGGCCTAATTTTCCACGCCTCTTGTTCTTTATGGCCATAAGCCCTGCAACTTCGTGTGTAGGTGACAGTGATGGTGAAATCCAACATGGGCGTTATTTCCGATACCGCAGACGATCTCGGACGATGGAGTGAACACTGGTTATTGATATGCGCATCTACTGAACAATGTCTGTTATGGTCACTCTGAGATTTCTGTTAAACTGTCCCTCGACTGCCTGGACATTGTTGCCTACGGACAGCGTATATGGCCTTCCTTCTCGATGTCACCTACGCCTGTGTGGCATTAGTCGAATAGTTCAGTGCTTTTGTACGCGACATTGCATTTGATCCATATATGACCAGAATTTCTGGTGAAACTGTATGCAATTTAGACGTTTTTTCATAATAATCGTACTCGTACTGACCCGTATACTTCAACTTTGAAGTACGTTCGCAGTTGTCGTGTCATTTCATTCACATACTGCGATGCTCCTGTTACATGTACCACAGCAGATATCCTAGGCATGTATTCTCTTCGGGCAATGATCCATTCTTGTTGGTTAATTGCCTTACCTTGGAACAAAGTAAGTATCTTACTTTCTTAAGTCCCTACTCACATGTTCCTTAGGCGAGAAGGCCTACTTTAAACTCATTTTTATTTTCTCGTCCATTCCTTGTTTACAGCTTGTACAGCTCGTTCTCTACGGTCGGGGTGGCCGAGCGGTTCTTTGCGCTACAGTCTGGAACCGCGCGACCTGCCTCGGACATGGACGTGTGTGATGTCCTTAGGATGGTTAGGTTTAAGTAGTTCTAGGGTACTGATGACCTGAGAAGTTAAGTCCCATAGTGCTCAGAGCCAGCTCGTTCTCGTCACTCTTTACTTTCCAGCAGTTATTTTTCCTATAAACCAAATTTTCTTAAGTAGATTCGCCATTTTTAACTGTTTCCCCTTTTCCCCTTTTTTGAAATGTACCCTTTACATCTTCTAACCAATTTCTTTTGTAAGCTCTTCAGTTCAGTATCTATCTGCCCTTTTTATTTCGTTGTACCTCTTAAGTGTTTCTATAGCACTCCAACACATAAAACACTTTTCTCTGGGCCTACCGAGGAATACTCGCTAATACCCGCAGATAATTTCCCCTGTTGATAGACTAGTAACTTGATGTGGGAGAGAACGAAAATCCTAAGTCTGTGGTATGGTAATAATGAATTCCATTTACCTGCACAAGTTTCACAAGCTCCTGCATTTACAACAGTTGTTCAAAATGGCGGCCACCAGCGCGAGTCCGGGAATGGCATCTTCGCACAGAGTTACGTCGTCCACTTCTAATATCGCTGCGTTCTTTGAACAGTGTCGCAGGCAACGAGCACTCTTGCCAGGAGATCCTTTTCAGTCTCTATACACGTTTCGCATTCAAAACTTATCACGTGGCCACACAAGAAAAAATGAACCTGGTTGAGACCAGGTGAAGGTGCTGGCGACGAAACAGGACCTCCTCTGCCCATCCGCCTTTCACGGAATGCCTGATCCAGGTGTCCAAAGTGAGGGGGGGCTCCGTCATGTTGGTGTCACACCCGTTGAATCTCTGATAAACAGTATGTTCACTGGCAAATTTAAATGGCGGGTGGGGTGGGGGAGATTAAGAAACGGGGATAGTACGTACTCATTTACTATGCCTGCTCACACGTTGACTGACAATCTACATCGATAAATCTTCACAACTGTAGCGTGGTGAGTCTCATCGCCGAAATACGACATTCGGGACTATTTGGTGAAACAGACTTCATCCGTAAAAACTACATATGCTGGAAAGCTAAGATAGACCGTAAGGTACTGCAAGAACCATCGGCTAAATACGACACGAGGTCCGAAGTCAACAGGAGTCAAAGCATGCCATTTCTGTGGACGGTAGTACTCGTCCACCATGCGAAACATTCATTTCACGTGCAATTTATCGAGTGCTGATTGCAGGCGCCTCATTCACTCTAGCAAGCACTGCATCGAAAGTCCGTGTAGTTCATGGTCCTCCTCGGTCTTGGAAACATGATGTGGACCGGATGTCTTTTAAGCGCATATTTGGTCCTTTACAACCTTTCCGCTTCTCTGCTGCTTCCATTTGCTTGCCCATACACGACAATTATGTTAGTAGGTTCTGTCATCTTGTAGAACTCAAATAGATTGGGGCTGATCGACGTTAGTACTTCAAATTGCAAATGCAGACTGCAGCCTACTATAGCGTAAACATTGTACGCCAGGACTGCTCATGTCTGTACACAGTACGCCATCTGCACTGAATCATTGTTCCAGACTCTATGTGTAAGTGCTCATCAGGATTGCCTACCCTACAATGTTAGTAACATCAGTAGCGCTATATGTATTCCACTGTCAGATATCAGAGCGAATATCACTTATAACTTTCGACGCAGTCGATTTCGGACCAGGGTGCCTTACCTCAGATCGATACATTTACCGTTCTCCATGACCCCTGAAAGTTTGCAAAATCATCAGGCAATCACGTAGTATAAACCACTGAGCTACGTAAGTCTACTTTTGTGATCTCGTATTTCGACGCAACTGACATCAAGGAGTGTGACTGAATGAAATTTAAAATGTTTATTTGACACCACAAACGGTTGTCAAGCCACAGTCACTAAAACAATAAAATTATTAAAAGGTTACATTACTAGTTTCGACGCACTGAATCGACATTTTCAAATGTAATCTCAAAAATACGCTAAAACCAGTAAACAGTGACCCGTTTATGCTGCCTTTGTTTCAATTTACTAGTTTTAGTGTATTTTTCATAATACTTGAAAGAAGTGTGATTGCAATTAGTAATGTAGACATCCAGGATTGTGATTACATTTCAAAATGACTACTCAGTACGTCCAAAAAAGTAACGTAAACCTTAGAAAATTTTATTGTTTCATTGACTGTGACTTGACGACCGTTTGTAGCGTCAAATAAACATTTTGTGATCTCGAATGAGATGAGTCTGCTTTGATAATAACATCAGCAGTGGTTGGTTGGCGAAAGTGCCTGCAATCGGTGGTCGATACTTTTCTTAATGCGACGTACAAAAAATGTAAACTCATCTTTGTTTCAACCCCACCTTAAATTTAGTCTTCCTTCCTTCCGTTACGTAGAACAGTATGATTATCAGCATGTCGGAGGCATATACACAAGTTTTGGAAAATTTATAGAATGATTTTCTAAGCATTTTCCAGAGAATTAATAAAAGCGTTAACAAGAGGCACCATTAAATTTAAAATGTAAGAAAGAAATTATTTAAAACTTTGGAAATACAAACGTTTGACTTTTAGCGATCTCGTTGAGAGCAAGCAAGTTGTCTTCACAACTTCCAGAGTTTCATTCACAGGTACATTTGCGTAAAGATTCACGATCTAATAATGGAAACTGGATACTTCGAAATTTTAAATCATTATAACAGATATATAACGCACCTATTACTAATGTTACGGGATTTCTTGCACGTACAGGTCCATCTACGTATGTCGATCTGGTTTTTGTTGTATAGCCTCCAATCTAAGAACTGGTATTGATGGGTTCATCAAGCAGAACGTTTTTCTCTGTCCCAGTCTTTGTAAAGTAGGTGTACATTTCCTACCATCGTTTTATTTACATCTGACTGAAGTTAATAAGGTTCTTATCTGATAATTATGATGTATTTTTAGCCACAAGCACAAAACACACACCACATGGATATTGTTTTGTTTATTTCTACCCAAACCTCAAGTACTGGGTGATTATAATTAAAGTGCAGAAACTCATCGAGGTCTAGTGTGGGCCGTAATTATGGTGTGGCAGTGAAACTTGGTACACATTCTAATGGTTTAATGAGGGACCGATTTAGGCACGAAAATAATTAGTTCCAATTTTGGCCATCAGACGCATATCTGGCGCTGTGAATGGAAGAAAGACGTATAGAAATGTACCTACATGTAATTATTTTTAGGAACAGGGGGCAGAAAAAGTCAAACAAGTGAAAAAGGCATAATGTTGACGTTGTTATTAACTGCCGCTTACAGAATTTGTTCAGTACTTGCACCGTAGATGTCGATGATATACTATACAGCGCCAGATTTTCTCTTTGCAGACAAAATTGGAACTAATTTTTCCTAGCAATAATTGGTTCGCATTAACGCATTAGAATATCTACCAAGTTTCGCTGTCATGCGATAATTACAGTCGACACTGGAATTCTGTGAGTAGCTACACTTTAAATACAACCACCCAGTATGTGCCAGCTGACAGTATCTACATGTGAAATTTACATAACAGAACCAAATTTCATTTTTCATTTAATATAGGTGGCAAGTAATAGGATAAAAATAAATTTGAATAAAGTAAATATAAAATAAAAATAATAAATAAATAAATATTAGGAATATGAGAAGTCTAATTTAAAACAACAACTTAATCGTTGCCATTTTCAAACATTGCATGGCAATGTACTGATGATGGAAGTCTAGAGAGAGGTTACGATGAGAAACTGAAAAGTAATTATAAGCCTAGGCTTCCGGGACCATTGTCACAGTCAATAAAATTTTTCTGGGTTTGTGACCGCATTGTCAATATGTAAAGCTGCCGATGTTTCGGTCAGTATTGCAAGTGACCTTCTTCAGGGTGTTTTGTTTTTAGCAAACGAAAACACCCTGAAGAAAATCATTTCCAATAGTGATGAAAACGTAGGTATTTTTACATATTGGCAATGTGGTTACAAACCCAGAAAAATTTTATTGACTGTGAAAAGTAACTGTCACCTCAGCTAGAAAAAGTTGCAGAAGTAGCGGTTGCAGTCCTATACCACTGGCAGTTAACACCATTAAATTAATGACCAATAAATTACAAATTAAATAGCGATGAAAGTGTTGCTTAACTGTAAAACAATAAGAAAATGGAGAAAAAATAGATATTTTTTCTAAGTATCTAGTTGCATACTGCACAACCTACAGAAAACAGTCTATATGGCATAATGTTGATCAGTAGAACACATTTTAAAAACGTACCCTTTATGAATGCAAGGATGTTTCTACATTCTGGTGCAATCACGTTACCGTCTGCCACCACTTTACTGAAATGACGCTACGCGCGAATATGTATGGGAAAGCATACATGATTATAAAGAGTAATGAAAAAAGTACCGTACGATAATGATGAGAGATTAAAACGTGCTGCAGGAAAATAAAAAAAATAAAAATATTTCGATTAGCTTTGGTGAAGGTAAATTCGCTTTACGTTCGATAAATAAAGCACAAGATACAACAAATTATTGTGGGTTTAGGATTCTTCAAGTAGTGTACAGCAACACGGAATACAGAGATTACAGTTGTAGGCCAACTGCTGCTCTACGTTGCACCGTAGAGAGCCCTTATTATTGTGACATATATTCGCGTTTACTCAAGTTCATTCACGGAGATAACCTGAGATGGATGGTACTAGTACAAGCACTTTTCGGTAAAATTCTTTCATAATAGATAAGATGATGTAGAACAAGTACAAGATTCACTACGAAATAAGTTTAAGTATTTTTCAACGTTTCCGCTGATTAAACTTCACAACCAACATATGCGGGAACAGATTCAAGCATAAAACGAAATAAAAATAAAATTCAGCTGATGGAAGTAAATAATTTGTGCTGTTGAAGGCTCTCCACACATAATAACTGCTTGAATGGACGTCGAGTTGTATAGTGTTTGTAAACTGCACAATATTTCCAGGTGACAGCTGCTAGTCATCTTCAGATGCTACTGACGCTTTCCTATTATGACTCTTCATTTTATGGGCTGGTTTGCTGGAAAAATGCAGGCGCCAAGGGGTGGGGCTACAATGTAACTGTTGACGTATCGTAAAGGACGTCGACATTCAGAGCCCTCTGCCAGAGAAACGGACCATGGTATTCGCATGCACGGGGTGGTACGAGCACGGGGTGGTATAAGCGTCGGACTCAGTGTTAGCGCGCAGGCATGGTGTTGGTGCTCAGCTTAACTGTCCTGACTTCGATTCCCCATCTGTTTCAACTCGTTGTACTCTTTAGTCTGCTGCGGCTGACACCTTAGTGCCACCAACGCTGATTCCCAAGCTTTGCTGAGCAGAAATCCCGTATCTCCCTTAATTGTTGGTTATATTTCGACTGCTTCTTTAGTTATGGAGTCCCAGGACGTGAAGGCGAAAGATAGGAGCTTTATCTTTATGTTTCTAGCGAACCGGCGCATACATTATCAAGCCACAACAACAAAGCGTCAGAACCACCTGACAATGACGAGCAGCTGCATCGCAGAAATATTGTGCTGTTTCTACAACACTACCCGACGCGTCGATCTTTGAACCCTTTAAGCAGTTATTAACCTTAGAAAGCACCAAACAGCACATTTCGTACTTCTAAGGGTGGGAGATGGTCAACAGAATGCGTGAGTTCGATAAACACCGTAACAAGGAAAATAGACTGCTGTGCTCTCTCGCGTTTTTATTGAGATGTCGGGACCAGGAAACTATACTGATGCTAGCCACGTTTATCCATTATAGAGACTCTGTGGGTGTTGTAAGGATTAAACAACAAGCCAGTGGGGCACTGGTGATAGAAAGAATCCGGTATGTAACGCGAGAGTTAGACAGAGTCTACAAAAGCTTGCTTTCACTTCATCTAAGTCTCTCGTCATGTTTGTCAGCGGATTCCTGAGAGTGCATGTTCGCTGTTGGACTGAACATGGCGGCAAGTCATGATGAATTAATCTTCCAAATTCCATTTCCTTACACGCCGATCATCACATAGTGATAAACCACGCTCATTCACTGCGTTTAAACTCGCAGATAAACCCCTGAGTAACGCTGCGATATCAGTGCTGGAAAAGGGACTAAATTTGACGCCCACTCCAAAGACTTTGTCCAGCAAAGATTTATCTACATCTACAACTACGTGATTTTTTTGCTGTTCACAATAAAAGTGTCTGGCAGAGGGTTCAATGAACCACCCTCAAGCTGTCTCTCTACCGTACCACCCTCGAACGGCGTGCCGGTTAAAGGAGCACTTAAATTATTCTGTGCGAGCCCTGATTTCTCTTATTTTATCGTCATTATCATTTCTCCCTATGTAATTGGGTGCCAACAAAATGTTTTCGCAGTTGGGGAAGACAACTGGTGACTGAAATTTCATGAGAAGATCCCGTCGCATCAAAAAACGCCTTTGTTTTAATGATTACCACTCCAATTCACGTATCATGTCTGTTACTCTATCTCCCCTATTTCACGATAATACAAAACGAGCCGCCCTTCTTTGAACTTTTTCAAAAAAAATGGCTCTGAGCACTATGGGACTCAACTGCTGAGGTCATTAGTCCCCTAGAACTTAGAACTAGTTAAACCTAACTAACCTAAGGACATCACAAACATCCATGCCCGAGGCAGGATTCGAACCTGCGACCGTAGCGGTCTTGCGGTTCCAGACTGCAGCGCCTTTAACCGCACGGCCACTTCGGCCGGCTGAACTTTTTCGATGTCATCCGTCAGTCCTACCTGTTGCGGATCCCATACCGCACAGCAATATTCCAGAACATCGCGGACAAGCGTGGTGGAAGGAGTCTCTTTAGTATACCTGTTGTACCTTCTAAGTGCTCTGCCAATGAATCGCAGTCTTTGGATTGCTGTACCCACAACATTATCTATGTGATCGTTCCAGTTTAGATTATTTGTAATTGTAATCCCTAAGTATTTAGTTGAATTTACAGCCTTAAGATTTGTGTGAATTATAGCGTAATCGAAATTTAGCGGATTTCTTCTAGTACTCATGTGAATAACTCCACACTTTTCTTTATTCAGGTTCAACTGCCACTTTTCGCACCACACAGATATCTTATCTAAATCATTTTGCAATACGTTTTGGTCATGTGATGACTTTACAAGACGGTAAATGACAGCATCATCTGCAAACAATCTAATACGGCTACTCAGATTGTCTGCTATGTCGTTAGTAGTCGTTAATATACATCAGGAACAATAGAGGGCCTGTAACACTTCCTTGAGCAAAGTTGGATATTACTTATGTTTTACTCAATGACTTTCCCTCTATTACTACGAACTGTGATCTTTATCAGTGTTGTTAAGCAGGATGTCTTGAATGTGGTGTCACCGCCAGACACCACACTTGCTAGGTGGTAGACTTTAAATCGGCCGCGGTCCGTTAGTATACGTCGGACCCACGTGTCGCCACTGTCAGTGATTGCAGACCGAGCGCCGCCACACGGTAGGTCTAGAGAGACGTCCTAGCACTCGCCCCAGTTGTACAGCCGACTTTGCTAGCGATGGTTCACTGACAAATTACGCTCTCATTTGCCGAGACGATAGTTAGCATAGCCTTCACCTACGTCATTTGCTACGACCTAGCAAGGCGCCATTATAATTTGCTATTTATCTTGTGATGCATGTACCGTCAGACCAATGTTCACCAATTATGGATTAAAGTTAAGTATTCCAGAAGCTACGTACTTTTTTTACTAGACTCAACTCCTTTAACTGTTCCAGACCTCACGCCAGCCTGCGTGAGCTTAAACGCGTGCCTTTCGGCTATCTCATAGTGGCTTGGCTGTCTTGCCAAGTCACAACATTGAAACTTCCCCAGTGGGACTGATAAAGAAATAATGTGTGACACTTGCAGGGCCATAGCTAGGATGCCCACATCCCAGCAGAATGTCACCACTGAAGAAAGAAAAGCGTTCCATTCTTTAAGAGAAGACACAGAATTAGTAATTTACCTGCTAACAAGGTAATCGCTACTGTTGTGTCGGCAACATCTCATTTTGGCAAGCTGACGGATTTTCTGCAGGATTCTGCGTATCGACGTCTACAATAGGATCCAACGCATGCATGCATTGCAAAGGAAGACATGTACCATCGTCAAGCCAGTTTCTGCAGCTTGTGGCCGCGCTTTTTCCCGCGCAGTGCTTGTGAAGATGGTGGCCCGTTCCTCCAGCAGACATTTCAGGATGTCGATGTCCTCTAAGATTCATCGGAAATGACGTTATAGTCTCTGTGCTTCCGCCTGCGCTTTCCAGTGAGCCAGCGCATAAATTCTTGAGCCACAACAGCAACGTGTTGGCAATACCTGAAGATCATCAGCAACTGTCTCGTGGAAATACTGCTCAATTTACACAACAGTATCTGACTCGACGCCCTTGAGCAATACAAGCACTAAATATATCGCTTTAATGTCAAATAGCAACTAAACAATGACCAAAGTGTAGGCAGTCTCCTTGAAAGTCACAGTTTCGTACATTCGTGAAGTTAAAATGTGCTGCTGGATAACATTCAGCACCACGTCGCTCATTCATGTACATAGTGACATCATGGAACCTCCTTAGCGTCTTATCCTAAAGTTGACTGAGACGTTCATAGGGGACGTCCATCAATCAGACGAGCAGGAAGGGGGGGGGGGGGGGGATTGATCTGGTAAAATCTCGCCAAATCTCTTTTAATGGTGAAGGGGTCAGGGGGTCAACGAAAATCACACATCAATATTTTAATTCAGTAAATATACGTTATTGTTACGGTCAATATTAAAGTTCCTACCAGCCTCTATGTCCTCTCTGAGCTTAACTGAATGGTTTAAAAATGTGGAAGTCCGGTATTCCCCGATTCGAAACAAGTGCCGCAAAAATATCAGATTTCATTCGGCGAATTTTGTTCTGCGCCTGTCGAAATCACTGCGTGTCAGTCGTGACATTTTGCAATGCGTATGAAGCCCACGTTATTGGGTTCAAAGTGAGTTTGTGCCTAACCTTTTACAATGCATACGTTAAGCGACGTGCAGACTACTTGAAACACATGTGCGAGCAACAAGTTAATCGTTTGCGAACGGAAGCTAAGCTGAAATCAAAAGACTGAAAAGCTACGTAATGGTATGGTTCATAGGAAGGTACAAATAATGTTGTCTTTCATCTGCCAAAAAAGTGAATGTTCAGTAACGTTTATTGTACATGATACACCAATAAAACGGTAAATTTTTCAGAGATCTGTCAAAACTGTTAATACTATTTTCGTGGAGCCTTCTTATCCGTCTGTGTCTATCTGTTTGTGCAAATATTACTCAGGGTTGTCACGTTTAAAATAAACTCTGTTCAATACACTATTCAATACACTTTCTAATAAAAAATAACTTTATTAAAATGTTTAAATTTTAAAACAAATAAAAATATTTATTTGCACTTATTTTTACCCCACTACGGTTAAACTTCACTTGAAGGGAAGGGAGGACGGGGGAAGGGGTCCCACAATATCTCACGAAATCTCACCAAAAGCGGAGGGGGAGCCATATTTAAAGAAAACGCCTAGAGTAATTAATCCCTCCGGGATGCTCTCTGCTTCGTGATAGTAACTGAGGATCTACTTGAGTCAAAAGCAGCTGCTCCAACGTCAAGGAAGCACACTGATGTGCTGAATCCATGCCTCTCCATATCTCACCCGCGTGACGCCTTTCTTAGAGCACGACGCGACGTTCGGTCGGTCCCGATTGGGCAGTCAGGGACAGAATACGGAGCTTTGCTTCATTGCCCCTGACGCTATTCACTGGGTAAGGGGAATTCCTGCGACGACACACTGCAAGCTCCATCTACATCAGTTTCTAGTCCCAAACACGCTCGATGGGTAAGGGAAATTCCTGCGACGACACACTGCAAGTTCCATCTACATCAGTTTCTAGTCCCAAACACGCTCGATGGGTAAGGGGAATTCCTGCGACGACACACTGCAAGTTCCATCTACATCAGTTTCTAGTCCCAAACACGCTCGATGGGTAAGGGGAATTCCTGCGACGACACACTGCAAGTTCCATCTACATCAGTTTCTAGTACCAAACACGCTCGATGGGTGAGGGGGAATTCCTGCGACGACACACTGCAAGTTCCATCTACATCAGTTTCTAGTCCCAAACACGCTCGATGGGTAAGGGGAATTCCTGCGACGACACACTGCAAGTTCCATCTACATCAGTTTCTAGTCCCAAACACGCTCGATGGGTAAGGGGAATTCCTGCGACGACACACTGCAAGTTCCATCTACATCAGTTTCTAGTCCCAAACACGCTCGATGGGTAAGGGGAATTCCTGCGACGACACACTGCAAGTTCCATCTACATCAGTTTCTAGTCCCAAACACGCTCGATGGGTAAGGGGAATTCCTGCGACGACACACTGCAAGTTCCATCTACATCAGTTTCTAGTACCAAACACGCTCGATGGGTGAGGGGGAATTCCTGCGACGACACACTGCAAGTTCCATCTACATCAGTTTCTAGTCCCCAAACACGCTCGATAGTGTTCGCGTCAACACTTAACGCAGGTATTCCATTCAGTTGATTCATGCCGCTTTGAGGAAGATACTCACAAGATGTGCGTCACGTGTTCCTGCTCTGGCTCTGAACACTATGGGACTTAACATCTGATGTCATAAATCCCCTAGACTAAGAACTACTTAAACCTAACTAACCTAAGGACATCACACACATCTATGCACGAGGCAGGATTCGAACCTGCGACCGTAGCAATAGCGCGGTTCCGGACTGAAGCGCCTAGAACCGCTCGGTCACAGCGGCCGACCGTGATCCTGTCTTATTATCTTGAAGGATGAACGCATCCCTGGAATGTTGACAGTTATTGTCGACAATAGATTTGAATGTCCTGTCTCTATATTACTCAGCAATCGAATGACCCTCTATCCTGTCCAGAAATATAACTGACCAACCGCTCTGCTGAACCCATGGGATTCCACCACACTCACTTAAAACGTGAATTAAAACTGAATTTGTTAGTGAAGTGAACCAAAGGCCATTCCTGCAAGTTTCCATTGCTTGTAATTCGTTGCATACCTTCTTCGTTCGGCACGGTGTGTGTTGGCTGGCTCTGAGCACTATGGGACTCAACTGCTGTGGTCATAAGTCCCCTAGAACTTAGAACTACTGAAACCTAACTAACCTAAGGACAGCACACAACACCCAGCCATCACGAGGCAGAGAAAATCCCTGACCCCGCCGGGAATCGAACCCGGGAACCCGGGCGTGGGAAGCGAGAACGCTACCGCACGACCACGAGATGCGGGCACGGTGTGTGTTGTGTGTTCGTATTTCACAAATGGTTCAAATGGCTCTGAGCACTATGGGACTCAATTGCTGTGGTCATAAGTCCCCTAGAACCTAGAACTACTTAAACCTAACTAACCTAAGGACGTCACACACATCCATGCCCGAGGCAGGATTCGAACCTGCGACCGTAGCGGTCGTGCGGTTCCAGACTGTAGCGCCTTTAACCGCTCGGCCACTCTGGCCGGCCGTATTTGACATCTACAGCTCAAATTTATCATATGAAAATTGTTTAATAATGTCTGCATCGACACAGCCCACACAGACACGATCACAAAAGTACCTATAAGCCTTCGTTTGCAATAGGGCACAACTTTGCTTGCTTCATTTTACTGTAGATGGGATTACAGGCAGGTAGTGGTGTACGTGCCGGACCGTGAGTGTCATACAGTAAGCTTATACATTTGTAAACATAACGCTATCAAAATATTAGTCAAATGGTTCAAATGGCTCTGAGCACTATGGGACTTAACAGCTGTGGTCATCAGTCCCCTAGAACTTAGAACTACTTAAACCTAACTAACCTAAGGACATCACACACATCCATGCCCGAGGCAGGATTCGAACCTGCGACCGTAGCAGTCGCGCGGTTCCGGACTGCGCGCCTAGAACCGCGAGACCACCGCGGCCGGCAAATATTAGTCGATTTGTGATTACATCATAACGTTAATCTCGATTGAATATGTCAACTTACGAGCACAATTCTGTCATTTGTAGGATGTTTTCATTTTCTGTTTTTGACATGAAAAAATTTGCGGCTGAGTCTCATAAAATGCTGAGTACAACCTATGATGAGTCACTTATTAGTGAAAGAACGTTTAGAGAATGTCACAGCACTTCAAGAACGGCGATTTTGAAGTCAGTGGAAGAGAGGTTTCTCGAAGCTACCGAGACCGACGGAAACAATCACTTGTAGCTAACTAACTGCCTAACAGGAGATCATTTTCTAAGGTGTTTGAACAGGGCACTGAAAGACAAGCGGTCACAGTACAGCGGTAGAGATGAAAAGGTGATTTTCCAGCATGTGAATGCTCGACCGCATTTCGCAAAAACCGTCAAAACACGCTTGTAAACGTGAAAATATGAAGCCCTATCCCGCCTGCCGTATTTTCCAGACATTGCTCCCTCTGATTACCAACTTTTTAAATTCCGCAGCGGGATTAGTATGCTGCCCGAAAGATTGGAAAAAGGAGAAGGCAGCGATGGCCAATACTTTAGATTGTTATTTTTTTAGTAATTTTTTGTAAATAAAACCTCGAACTTCGAGAAAAAACGCCAGAAGCTGAAGTGTCCCGGCTTGGGCCACCTTCACAGTAGGTCAACTGATTACACTGACGAAACTGCCTGCTGTTCACCATGGAGGGCAGTTATACCCGCGTGGCGTCTGACTAACAAATAGCTGTTGGTCTAACGATGTGGACTCGGTCTGGTTGAGAAAAAGAGAGCAGCAGATGCGGCAAAAAGTACCTAGATGTGGCGGTCTCTACTGCTCTTGCGCGCGTCGTCCGAATTAGCCTGCTTCCTGCAGGTCAGGCGAAGCTCGGCTGACTTCGGTTGGTGCGCCTGCGGAACTGGAGAGACGACCCACATAGCGACGGTAAGTTGCTGGTTGGCGGCGTTGCAGGAGACCCCCCAAAACACGCCAGCAGCAAGGATGTAGATCTAACAGGTAATGCTCATTAGCTGGAATTATTGGTCGCGGGTGAACATTACGATGCTGGTCTTCAATCTCTTGTGTCTGGTGACAGAGGCTGAATGTTCCAATGGCACCAGTATGGTAAACAAGTCGATGGGCAGCTTCCCATGTTCACAATTTGAAACTTCACCCATTTCTCTCGTATCAAATAGCGAGTAACGTAAATGCCACGGGTTAATGGCAGCAAACTATTCGTAAACTCGTCCTACAACGATGCGCGCTGTCACATCTACGCTTCAGTCAGCTGGGATGCACCTAGTCATGTGAATTTGATTTGGAGTTAACACGATTTACACCAACCTTCTGGGATTGAGAATTGTTATTAAACTATAAAAATGGATCACAGCAATATTGACTACTGGTATTGATGTCCACATGTAGGCCTATACTGATTTTTTATTCAAGGCAATCACAAGTTTAATTCCAAAGTGCAGTGTGGATATGGGGTTTGGTCATTTTGACTACTACACACACACAAAAGAAAGTAGCTAAGTTTCCACCTGCAATATCGTTTTGGTATAAATATCCACCAAACCAACAGCGATTGATCAGTGTCTGAATGAGAGCCGCAACTAACTTATTGTTAGCACAGCCTTATCAAATAAACGCCAAATTAAATCAGCCGGGAGTGCTAATGGGACAGATTTTGAATATTGTCTCGCAATGAATTGGATCTCTTTAATGCAAGAGTTCTCTTAGTGCTACAAACTTATTTTTAAAAAAATAGACTCCAAACAAACGCTTTGATTACGTAGATTTGGCTACCATTTTGAAATGTAGTACAATATAATTACTGGAAATAATTTGCATTATATTATGATGTCACCACAAGGGCACTTAACTGAAGCAAATTAAAAAGGCGACAAGTTCCATTCCAGTCCTTTCGCTACTGTTAGTTAAATCAAGAGCTTAAACATGATGAAATTTTGACATTGTCGTTTCAGACTTACACATTTTGTGGAAATGTATTTTAGTAATAAATCAACTCCTTTCAAAGTGACAAAGGAAAAGGATAATCAATGTTCTTAGGTGACACTGAAGCATAAGTACCGAAATTAAATTACCGGTATTGTTCAAAATTCAAGATATATAACACGTGCACTGATATGATTGTTTCTTCGTTTATACAGTCAGTTATTAAGTTACGTTTAGGTTGCCGTTACCACACCATTCTGTATATGATTTGATTGGCATTTCGTTGCATTTAAAGACATGCTTCTGGTATACGAGTGAGAGCGTCAATTACACGATTTCACTGTCCTATTATCCGCCTCATTCCACTCAAACACATTAAAATACTCTTTGTCATCTGGATTTGTTACAGAAATTATATTGCATCTCTGATATTCGCATTAACAAACAATTTCAGTTCTGCTCGTGTAGTCATGTAGCGCGCGCATTTCCGACGTGCCCTTCAGGCTCGCTCAATTTCGACTTCGTCCCGCCTCAGCCGTTAAAAAGCGAGCCAAACTCATCTAAACAAACGCACCGGAGGAAAAGACAATATCGTTCCTCCGCTTACTTTGTTGACTATTTCAAACGCAAATTCAACACAATAAAGTTCCTAGGGAGCTGAACAAAAACATACTATTAAAAACTTAGTTTTATCGTGGTGTTCCAACTATTAATAAATCCACATTTAAAAAAATAAGATCAAAGATGATAACACAGTTACATAAGCTTCATCTACAAGTTAAACTTCGGCTGTCATATCATCGACATTTAAAACTTAACATACTCGATTATGTATTTTGGTGTCCTTGCGTCACAGACTCTTCTTACAATGAAGTGTCAATGCATTCTTACACACACTGCTGTATGTAGTGATACCCTGCTGTCACTGAGTATTGAGAAGAACATTTCTGATGAAGTGAGAAACAACACGTGTTGTGCTGTTCATGCCAGGACGGTGAGCAGTTTATTCGGTTTCTGACTACTGCTGCATCAAATGAATCTATATAATGACACTCAATTCTTAACTCTTTTCTTATTCATCAGTCCTTTAGTTTACTATTTTTCTATATCTGCGTGTGCCCATTCATATATTTCACTCGTTCGTTCTTTCACAATCAAGTAAAATATTCTTGAATGCTTTCTCCCTTTGTCTCACCCTTTCCTTTTCTACAAATTTCTTTCCTCCCTGTTCTTTCTTCTGTCTCGGTATTTCTTTAACTATTCACTTGATTATTAACATCTTTGAGTAACACGTTTCAGACATATTTACCCTCATTTTTCACAGCATACATTTGCCTTCCGTACCATCGTCCGCCTGAGGCATATGGGAGCATGAATGTCTTAGTTCACGGCGTGTCATTATTTGTCACAGACATGTTTTAACGAGGTGCATTTTCTTCGTCTACAAAAATCAGATTTTGATATCAGTCTCCCGTCTAGCATATTGTGTATCATCACCTTGTACGCATCTACTTCACATTCTTCATACTGACACATATCATCATTACCTTCTCCTTGCTAACACTCTCATTCACTTTCGTCTTTCTCTCGTTCAACCTTATCCAAACTGCATTCTAATAAAGTGTTCAGTAATCTGATGTACTGTGGTGAGATAACTTAAGTAAGTAGATTATATGTTGGTCAGATTATACGTTACCTATGAATCAATCTTGGGCGTTCTCATGTGAAGCAACAGTAAATGTGACGGTCCAAGCCACATTGGCATGTTGTATTGACTCAAGCAATGTCAGCCATCGAACCATATCATGGAAACGATATTTACTCACAGGATAACATCAACTGGCAGAAATTCACATAAAATTTACCATCTGTAAAGGACATCAGCTACCTAATAATTATTCTTGTCATTTAATCAAGCGACTAATTCTACAATGTTATTGATAGATGCTAATACGTTTAACACTGACGCCCATCCAGTAGTAAAATCGAACTTTGATGAAAGTGACTAAGGACAGTAGTCGAACGGCCGGAAAAAATCGCAACATGAAGATACGTGCGTATGACCGGTGAAACGTAACTGAAATTAGTAATGGCTTAAGAAGTCTACATTTTAGATGAAAGTAAAACGAGCCAACTGCAGCGAACTTAAGGATTCTTCTCATATGTTTCCCATACCATATGTTTACTCGTAATTTTAATCTCAGTTGATAAACTACACGTGAGCTCTGCACAACGGTGAAACCCTCTATCTGGATATTTGAATAGTTAAATGGAGTATGGAAGCGTAATTTCAAAATATATTTGAGGAGTTGTTGAATTAATCCGCCGTATCATGACCTTCTCGGTAGCGTCGTAATCATACTCTTTGGATAATCTAACAGTACTGTTCTCTTTCATTAATCGCACTAATTTCAGCATTATCAAATTGATTTGCGTAACTATGTAGCCAGTTGCCGTTTTATCACACTAAAGTGTGCTTCTCATGTGGCGCCTGACGGAGGGTTGACTATTCTGTCTCTTTGGGAGGGATGTTGATACATAAATATCAGGACAGATTCCCAAGCTCAATGCGGACAGCTTGTTTTACGTTTATTAAAAACTGTCTTTTGTAACGTAGGCTTCCACAACTGTTGTTAGTATCAATAACATGTTGTGACTTTGAATAGCCTTTTGGCCACTGTGTCAAAAGGCCTTCATCGACTTAGCGTTTTACTGCTTCTCCTACTAGTATTATGCTTCTATTCAGTACAAAATTTATGATAAAATCTGAACTGGTCTATTTTCTTTCTTCTTCGTAAGTTTCTCTGTTTATGAAAGTCTAAAAAAGTTAATATTAGTTCCTTCTCGATCTGATTTTTATGACAGATACTTGGAGTTTGCCAAAACTCGTAATTCACATTTGATGTAGATAAATAAAGAGCGGTCTATAAAGTGTTTTTCGATGTATAACCGGAAACCACTCTCACATTCCTACGCTCCTTCCTAATTTGCAGTTCCTCTGATAACACGATACTCACTTCCACTAGCCTGGAAAACCCGCCATATAATGCTCTAACTACATTAATGTAAAAAATCAAGACCCCACTGCTCTTCATGCTCAACGAAAACTCACTTAATGCCACTGTGCCATACGCTTTTTCTACGTCACATTCAATGCAGTTTCTGTTGATGTTGACAATTATCACATCAGGTCCGTTTGTGTTCAATTGAATAAAAGCGATGTTATACGTAATACGCATTTCGCCTTTATGTTTTTTAAAGCCATTAAGGCCAAAGGCACTTGGCATGATAAAATTGGTTTTATTACGTTGCAGCTTGACGGGCCTAACGAGAGAGTTATCAACACAATATTTCACGCAACTGAGAATGATTGAACAGTGAAAGTTAAAGATGTTACAGTTTCTGCTAGTTATTCAAAATGGAAGTGTCAACAGGGTTGGAACCAGTTCTGATCGTCTGATTGTTTAAAACGTTTCTGTGTTTTGTTTTCTGTTACTCGTACGTAGAGTCTACTCATCGAACACATTACACATATCCCTTTATAATTTCTAATGTCATTTTTGTTTCCTTTCTTCTCCAATGAAGAGTCTGATTGTCACCATTAAGATATCCAGAGCCGCTTGTAACAGTTCAGATTTCTAATTTCCAGCCTGTTAATTCTTTAACTTTACCCCGCTTCTACTTGTGTTATGGTTTCCACTTTACCGCTTTAAGTCTCATCCTGTGTGTTTCTTCCTACAATTATACCCTTTTCTCAGTCAAAAGGGTTCATTTTACCTTTTATTCTTTCAAGAAAATGATGATTTACCTTTTCTGGCCACAAAAGAAGCTATTGTCAAAGTTTCTTTGATCATCCAATGTCTCCTCCAACATTCGATCGATCTGATAAAATATCTTTTGGTATTCCCCCCCCCCCCCTCGCTCTTGCTTCTGTTCAAATGTGAAAAATCGTTTTTCTTTATTTTCGTTGCTTCTATCCGTTATTTTAAAAGTATCCAGTTCTCTCCACGCATCGTAATTTCTACATCAGTCCAGTCTCGTGAAGTTCATCATGGATTTAATTTCTTATACTTATATCATACTAAAATGTTTATCCCTCGTTATCCATGTCTCTGCGGGGTAAAGAAAAACTGGAACACCCATCGCTTTACACAATTTTGTTCTTTTTTCTCTCGTTTCCCTAGATAACGTTCTCATGATTGTTCTACATGGGGGCTGACATTTACTCAAATTTGATATCGATACCAGCGCAGTAACGTCTGTTACAGACGAGGAATTGAAATCAGACACTCGCTCAATAGGTCTTTTATTTCGGCTTTTTTTTCGGACTAGATATTGCCCCATAAAGCCGTAAGCTCCCTCTTTGGGCAAAATGTTTCACGTTATATCTCGAATAGGCGTGATGATAAAACACAAATGTCCGAAGATCATCCTCAGTTTGTTGAATGATAATCTGATCAGTAAACAGTATTCTATTTAAGTATATTCTTTCATTTATTTTAATTTTCGGTCTTGCTCTGAGATTCCATTCTCTAATTATATTTTATATGTTGTGAGGGGGGCGTGCTGAAAAATAATGCCTACTTTTTAATGTAAAAACTTCTAGGGTTTTCTAAATAAAACAAACGTTATTAACATTTTACATCTTGATCTTCATGTTACATATTTATTTCTCAACATAGCCACCCTGGAGTCGAACTCATTTTTCCCAATGAGGTATCAGTTTGTTGATACCGTGGCTGTAGAATGTTTGGCTTTATTGACGCAGTCACGAGCTCATATTGCTTGCACTACTTCATCATTATCAAAGTGAAGTTTTTTTTTTTTAATTTTGGAAACAGATAGGAACTGGATCAGATCAAGCAGGAACTATTTGGAGGATGATCGATGGCAGTGAGAGCAGGGTGTCGGATTCCTGCAGATGTCGCAACGCTCGTGTGAGGCCCGGCATTGTCATGCTTACGATGAGGGTGCTCCACGTGTGTGTGCGAACTCTTCGAGTTCAAAACTCGATCATACCGCTCTGTTTCGTCACACACCGCCATCTTGCACACTACAATTTGGAGCCCCTAGCGTCAGAGAGCTGAAAATACGTGCACTTGAAGAGTGTTAATATTTTTTTTTTTTTTTTTTTTTTTAAAAAGCTTTAAGAGCTTTTACATACAACATTTGGAGGCATTACTTTTCAGCACGTATTATGGGGTGTAAGTGATATACTAAAGCTTTGACGTCCACCTTGGGTTGATACGAATTTCTTTTCCTGCAGATTATTTGTTTAAAAGATTATTTGTGTGCAATGGTATAAGCTACTTATGATATCCACGAGATGGAGAGGAGACTTTCGTTTAGGCGTATTACACGGGAGGGGTCTTTTGACTCCTTCAAAGGCCTTCTGGTAATCAGTGTATGATGAGTCTCAAGATAAATTTCTCAACTTCTTTCAACCAATATTTCCAAGAAAAATACGTCATCTGTGCATAATGTACCACTTGTAAACCCAGCTTGTTCTTCAGGCAACAAAGTTTCTGATGTTGTTGTTATGGTCTTCAGTCCTAAGACCGGTTTGATGCAGCTCTCCGTGCTACCCTATCCTGTGCAAGCTTCTTCATCTCGCAGTACCTACTGCAACCTACATCTTTCTGAATCTGTTTAGTGCATTCATCTCTTGGTTTCCCTCTACGATTTTTACCCTCCAAGCCGCCCTCCAATACTGAATTGGTGATCCCGTGATGCCTCAGAATATGCCCTACCAACCGATCCCTTCTTCTAGTCGAGTTGTGCCACAAACTCCTCTTCTCCCCAATTCTATTCACTACTTTCTCATTAGTTATGTGATATACCCATCTAATCTTCAGCATTCTTCTGTAGCACCACATTTCGAAAGCCTCTATTCTCTTCTTGTCTAAACTATTTATCGTTCACGTTTCACTTCCATACATGGCTACACTCCATACAAATACTTTCAGAAACGACTTCCTGACACTTAAATCTATACTCGATGTTAACAAATTTCTATTCTTCAGAAACGCTTACCTTGCCATTGCCAGTCTACATTTTATATCCTCTCTACTTCGACCATCATCAGTTATTTTGCTAACCAAATAGCAAAACTCTTTTACTACTTTAAGTGTCTCATTTCCTAATCTAATTCCCTCAGCATCACGCGACTTAATTCGACTACATTCCATTATCCTCGTTTTGCTTCTGTTGACGTTCATCTTACATCCTCCTTTCAAGACACGGCCCATTCTGTTCAACTGCTCTTCCAGGTCCTTTGCTGTCTCTGACAGAATTACAATGTCATCGGCGAACCTCAAAGCTTTTATTTCTTCTCCGTGGATTTTTACTCCTATTCCAAATTTTTCTTTTGTTTCCTTTAGTGCTTGCTCAATATACAGATTGAATAACATCGGGGAGAGGCTACAACACTGTCTCACTCCCTTCCCAACCACTGCTTCCCTTTCATGACCCCCTACTCTTATAACTGCCATTTGGTTTCTGTACAAATTGGAAGTAGCCTTTCGCTCCCTGTATGTTACTCCTGCCACCTTCAGAATTTGAAAGAGAGTATTCCAGTCAACATTGTGAAAAGCTTTCTCTAAGTCTACAAATGCTAGAAACATAGGCTTGCCTTTTCTTAATCTAGTTTGTAAGATGAGTCGTAGGGTCAGTATTGACTCATATGTTGCAATATTTCTACGGAATCCAAACTGATCTTCCCGGAGATCGGTTTCTACCAGTTTTTCCATTCGTCTGTAAAGAATTCGCGATAGTATTTTGCAGCTGTGAATTAGTTAAGTGATTGTTCGGTAATTTTCACATCTATCAACACCTGCTATCTTTGGGATTAGAATTATTATATTCTTCTTGAAGTCTGAGGGTATTTCGCCAGTCTCATACATCTTGCTCACCAGATGGTAGAGTTTTGTCAGGACTGGCTCTCCAAGGCCGTCCGTAGTACTAATGGAATGTTGTCTACTCCGGGGCCTTGTTTCGACTTATGCCTTCCAGTGCTCTGTCAAACTCTTCACGCAGTATCATATCTCCCATTTCATCTTCAACTACATCCTCTTCCATTTCCATAATACTGTCCTCAAGTACATCACCCTTGTATAGACCCTCTATATACTCCTTCCACGTTTCTGCTTTCCCTTCTTTGCTTAGAACTGGGTTTCCATCTGAGCTCTTGATATTCGTACAAGTAGTTCTATTTTCTCCAAAAGTCTTTTTAATTTTCCTGTAGGCAGTATCTATCTTACCCCTAGTGAGATAAGCCTGGACATCCTTACTTTTGTCCTCTAGCCATCCCTGCTTAGCCATTTTGCACTACCTGTCGATCTCATTTTTGAGACGTTTGTATTCCTTTTTGCCTGCCTCCTTTACTGCATTTTTATATTTTCTCCTTTCATCAATTAAATTCAATATTTCTTCTGTTACCCAAGGATTTCTACTAGCCCTCGTCTTTTTACCTACTTGATCCTCCACTGCCTTCACTACTTCATCCCTCAAAACTACCCATCCTTCTTCTACTGTATTTCTTACCCCCATTCCATTGTTTCTTTATGCTCTCACTGAAACTCTGTACAAACTCTGGTTTAGTCAGTTTATCCAGGTCCCATCTCCTTAAATTCCCACCTATTTGCCGTTTCTTCAGTTTTAATCTACAATTCATAACTAATAGATTGTGGTCAGAGTCCACATCTGCCCCTGGAAATGTGTTACAATTTAGAAACTGGTTCTTAAATCTCTGTCTAACCCTTATATAATCTATCTGATACCTTCTAGTATCTCCTGGAGTCTTCCATATATACAACCTTCTTTTATGATTCTTGAACCAAGACATAATATAGAACGTAAATTTTATTAATGGTTTTTCCAAACACTAATCACGTGATGCTTAATTATCGTATCTCTCCGTATTTTTTCTTAATGTAGATATCACCAGAGCTTTCCACTTTTACCTTACCATTAAGAATATCCGAATTTCCCCTGTGGTCGGTACAGAGTTTCATCGTTTCCTGCGTGATGTGTAACAGTTTAGTTATTTACCTGCTGTTTACCTAACCTATGGCGGACTTATGCTGCAACAAAAGCAGGTTCACAAAGCGGACAGAAGCGGCTGGAGGGCTGTGGCGGGAGTAATGGATCCGCCGCGGGCCTGTGACAACAGCATCGGCGGGGCTGGATGAATCTTTAAACAGGGGGTGAGGCCGGGAGACGGAGGGCCTCCCCGAGGCGGCACTAATTCCCGGCGCCGCCGCCACGGGGCGACTCTGTTCTCACGCAATCTTGAGGCGCGCCGGCTCACTTGTAGCGCGTGCATAATTCAGGGCCCGCCTCGGGCGCGCTCGGCACCTCCCGGCGCTGTTCGCGACCGCAGCTAAGTCCATTAGGGGCCCGGGGGAATTCCCGACGACGACGACTTCTGACGAGGGACGAAACAGTCCCTCAGCTGTCGCTATAAGCCTTTTTCCTTCTACGATATTATCCAAATATTGTAACAGTCGAATTAGATGATAAATTGTAAATGATATTTTCGGTGAAAAGCAAATAAACCTTCAGTGGCGTACCGGTACTGCGTAATAAGTTCCGCAGGAGTGAATTCTATTACTCAGAGTCTTTTTACTTCAGCTCTCTCTCAGTTTTGAATAACGAAACGCAATGCGTCAGGTTCAGAAATTGTGTTAGGAGAATCTGATGACTCCTTGACCAATACTATGTCATTGTCTAATGGTAGTTAAAGCCGACCGTCAACACTCTTCTCCCTCTCCACCGGCCGGCCGGTGTGGCCGTGCGGTTCTAGGCGCTTCGGTCTGGAACCGCGTGACCACTACGGTAGCAGGTTCGAATCCTGCCTCAGGCACGGATGTGTGTGATATCCTTAGGTTAGTTAGGTTTAAGTAGTTCTATGTTCTAGGGCACTGATGACCTCAGAAGTTAAGTCCCATAGTGCTCAGAGCCATTTGAACCAATAACGACTGTTTCAGAGCCTCCTTATGAGCCCTAATTTTTCGCATCTGATATCTACATTTATGTGATTGCTCTGCTATTCACAATAAAATGCCTGGCAGAGGGTTCAATGAACCCCCTTAAAGCTTCTCTCTAAAAAATGGTTCAGATAGCTCTGAGCACTATGGGACTTAACATCTGAGGTCTTCAGTCCCCAAGAATTGAGAGCTACTTAAACCTAACTCACCTAACGACGTCACACACATCCATGCTCGAGGCAGGATTCGAACCTGCGACTGTAGCAGTCGCGCAGTTCCAGACTGAAGCGCCTAGAACCGCTCGGCCATGGCGGCCTCCAAGCTTCTCTCTACCGTTCCACTCTCGAAGGGCACGAGAGAAGAACGAGCACTTAAATTTTTCTGTGCGAGCCCTGATTTCTCTTATTTTATCGTGATCATCATATCTCCATATGTAGGTGGGTGCCAACAGAATGTTTTCGCAATCGGAGGAGAAAACTGGTGACTGAAATTTCATGAGAAGATCCTGTCGCAGCCAAAAACTCCTTTGTTTTAGTGATTGCCACTCCAGTTCACGTATCATGGCTGTGGCATTGTCTCCCCTACTTCACGATAATACAAAACGACGCGCCCTTCTTTGAACTTTTTCATTGTCATCCGTCAGTCCCACATGATGCGGATCCCACACCGCACAGCAGTACTCCAGAATAGGGCGGACAAGCGTAGTGTAAGGAGTCTCTTTAGTAGACCTGTTGCACCTTCTAAGTGTTCTGCCAGTTAATCGCAGTCTTTGGTTTGCTCTACCCACAACATTAACTATGTGATCGTTCCACTTACTGTTCTTTGTAATTGTAATCCCTAAGTGTTTATTTGAATTTACAGCCCTCAGATTTGTGTGACTTATTGCGTAATCGAAATTTAGCTGATTTCCTTTAGTACTCATGTGAATAACTTCACACTTTTCCTTATTCAGGGTCAATTTCCACTTTTCGCACCATACAGATATCTCCATCTACGAAGGTGAGTCAAATGAAAACCTTAAATTTGTAATAACAAATCGAAACTTCGCGCCGTTATCCTTTAAGTTGGTAAGCGCGCTTCAAACAGCGTGCAGAATGGACTGTAGGTGGCAGCATAGTGCAGATGCACACATACCGTCGCAGTATCAGTACTAACATGGCCCCCACCACTTGCGACTTGCACCAGGGAAGAACAGCGCTCTGTTATTCGGTTTTTGCGTAGTGAAGTCCGTGGCATGTCGCCTCTAAAGGCGCGGCCACTGCGTGAGGCGCATTTTCACGAGTGGTATCGGCGTCAAACAGTAAAACGAATGACATGTCAGAAACGAAAAAGTAGGAAAAACTCTCAACGAGGGTAAAGATGATAATAATGCTACGAGTAACTGCACTGTACGGCCTCGTACGTGTGGCGTTCAATTAGTAAAGCCATACATATTTTCTCGGCCAGTTTCGGTTGAAAAATGCGGAATTTGTAATAACCCCCCCCCCCCCCCGCCCCATAGTTTCATGAAGTTCCGGTAGGTGGCTGCGCTGAGCATAGCCTTCAAATTTACGTCTGTAATCGAAGCAGAATCACTGAGTTTCTTTTAGCGTAAAATGAGAGTGTAGCGGATATTAATAGGTGCTTGCAAAATGTCTAGCCAGAATAGAAGTCGTTGAGTCCTTGAACAACCGAGAGGACCTCACAGAACTTCATTGCACCGATCTCTCTGATCCACGTTACAGTACGGATCACGCACCTTCCGACTTCCATCTGTTTGTCCCAATGAAGGATGAACTCCGCGAGAAGCAGTTCGTGGATGATGCAGAGGTTATTGATGGAGCAAGACGTTGGCTCCGGCGCCGAATGGTGCCATGCGGGCATACAGCCTCCACCCCCCAGTAAGACAGCATAAGGCTGTCGCACTGAACAGGGATTAATTGAAAAATAGGATTTTGTAGCCAAAAGAGTAAGGAATACTATGCTGTATGGGAATCCTGAATAATGCCAACCTGCCTTCAGAAAAAAAAAGTGTTGCGTTACATACGCCACTCATAGGTAGTGTGCCTCACGCAGGCGAAAAAGTTGTAAATATCCAACACACAGAACCTCCGGTCGATCGGTGTGTCTCGAAAACGGAACTGAATATTAGTTCTCATTTTACATATCATGGAAGTATACAGCCAGAATATGTGATAGATGCAGAAGGAACATTTGCGTTTTCTGAATTAAACATAGACATACTTATCTTCTTCAAGCTACGCTCCACTTCTTTTCTAAAAGACATTTTGAACAATGACCAATGAAAAGTTGCTAGATTTATTTATACTACCGAAAATACATGCAACGCTCTTAAGGACAACGTCATTTTATTCACATGTGATACTACAGGTAGTTGATCGTTGTAGCATTGTATGACAACTTCATACCAAATCATATCACAGTAAAGGGTGCTCAAACACTCCCATCGATACACAGTGAATCTATCTCCGCCGGCAACGCACGTGCCGAGTGACATTCTCTGACAGACTGTCTCAAGCGTGTTGCGCCTTTTGTTGCATTCCTCCAGCCGTTGTTGCAGGCTCTGAACGACGAGTACTAACAGGCCAAGGCAGTGATTCTACGCCACGAGAAGCATGGTACGTCGTAGCCGTATGTGTACGTGCACTATCCTGCTGTAAACCCACATCACCTCCCTGTCGCTGAATTGGCAGTAGAATGGGGTAACAGCCTGTACAATGTAGCGGACATTGGTTACTTTACCCCAAAGAAACACCAAATGTGGCCACGAGCTGTAATTGATTTGCCCCCACACCATGAAGTCTGGGATGGGACGTGTGTGTCGGTGGCGAATGTATTCCGGTACTGGCATCCCACCAGCTCCACGCCATACACGTGTGCTGCCATCTCTCACATACAGAGAGAACCTACTCTCATCACTGAACAGAGTACTACTACAGTTTCCAATCAACGCTTTGGTGACACCAGAGTAGTCATGCTTGGCGGTGTTGTGGTGTCAGTGGTAGCGTGACCAGAGGCACTCGTGATCGCAATCCTGCTGGAAGAGAACGGTACCTTTTTTTTTTTTTTTTTTTGGTCGTCAGTCTACTGACTGGTTTGATGCGGCCCACCACAAATTCCTTTCCTGTGCTAACCTCTTCATCTCAGAGTAGCACTTGCAACCTACGTCCTCAATTATTTGCTTGACGTATTCCAATCTCTGTCTTCCTCTAGAGTTCTTGCCCTCTACAGCTCCCTCTAGTACCATGGAAGTCATTCCCTCATGTCTTAGCAGATGTCCTATCATCCTGTCCCTTCTCCTTATCAGTGTTTTCCACATATTCCTTTCCTCTCCGATTCTGCGTAGAACCTCCTCACTCCTTACCTTATCAGTCCACCTAATTTTCAACATTCGTCTATAGCACCACATCTCAAATGCTTCGATTCTCTTCTGTTCCGGTTTTCCCACAGTCCATGTTTCACTACCATACAATGCTGTACTCCAGACGTACATCCTCAGAAATTTCTTCCTCAAATTAAGGCCGGTATTTGATATTAGCAGACTTCTCTTGGCCAGAAATGCCTTTTTTGCCATAGCGAGTCTGCATTTGATGTCCTCGTTGCTCCGTCCGCCATTGGTTATTTTACTGCCTAGGTAGCAGAATTCCTTAACTTCATTGACTTCGTGACCATCAATCCTGATGTTAAGTTTCTCGCTGTTCTCATTTCTACTACTTCCCATTACCTTCGTCTTTCTCCGATTTACTCTCAAACCATACTGTGTACTCATTAGACTGTTCATTCGGTTCAGCAGATCATTTAATTCTTCTTCACTTTCACTCAGGATAGCAATGTCATCAGCGAATCGTATCATTGATATTCTTTCACCTTGTATTTTAATTCCACTCCTGAACCTTTCTTTTATTTCCATCAGTGCCTCCTTGATGTACAGATTGAAGAGTAGGGGCGAAAGGCTACAGCCTTGTCTTACACCCTTCTTAATACGAGTACTTCATTCTTGATCGTCCACTCTTATTATTCCCTCTTGGTTCTTGTACATATTGTATATGACCCATCTCTCCCTATAGCTTACCCCTACTTTTCTCAGAATCTCGAACAGCTTGCACCATTTTATATTGTCTAACGCTTTTTCCAGGTCGACAAATCCTATGAAAGTGTCTTGATTTTTCTTTAGCCTTGCTTCCATTATTAGCCGTAACGTCAGAATTGCCTCTCTCGTCCCTTTACTTTTCCTAAAGCCAAACTGATCGTCACCTAGCGCATTCTCAATTTTCTTTTCCATTCTTCTGTATATTATTCTTGTAAGCAGCTTCGATGCATGAGCTGTTAAGCTGATTGTGCGATAATTCTCGCACTTGTCAGCTCTTGCCGTCTTCGGAATTGTGTGGATGATGCTTTTCCGAAAGTCAGATGGTATATCGCCAGACTCATATATTCTACACACCAACGGTACCTAGTGGTCACTAATGAGACAGCTGGTGCAACATGTGTCCGGACTTCGTCCCTGGATCATACGCCGTCGGCCACCGTTGCTCGGACAATGCGTCGATCTCGATCTTGACGTTCGTCTGTTCTCAGCGAACATCCAGAGTCTGCTCTACAGTTGTGTGAATCTTCCATAGACTGTTGTTGAAAACGGCGACGCAGTACCGATACAATTGTATAGCATGTGCAGCAATCAGTCGATAGTTTCATCCAGCTGCCCGTACGTCCACCGAGACTTTCAAGTAGCTGAAGCTGTCCAACAGAAGTACGTACGCGATCGTGGGATATGGTTGTACCCTAAAACGACTATTAAAACACTATTCACCTCGAAACTCAGCACAGTTACTGCATTCAGAGTCAAAACAGCGGATGCATAGACAGACCTCGTGAACGCCATCTGATCGCCAAGGACCGTAATAACTGAATCGCTAACACAACATCCCGTGTTGTACCTTGGTTCCACTGGACACGATCCTTGAGGGTGTTGCACTTTTTATGGTATTTTTTACGATAACTTGTTTTAATAGTATCCCATTGTCTAGGAGACTTTTTTTAAGTAAAGTAAACCACATGTCTATAATCTAAAAATATATTAGCGCTAAAGCGACATCAAATATTTTTAAAATTAAAGACAGGTGGTACACATCATTTAAAATCCTTTATAAGTCTGTCAAATGACGACATACTTTCGGAACTATTTACAACCTTGTTTGCAAGGTGCTATCCTTATCGCTATAACGCTTCAATATGAAACATATCTCTTCCACTGAAGAAATGTTCATAGCTGAAGAAGTGCTCACAGCTCTTAAGCCATGCACTTCATAACCCACGTTTCCTGGACACTTTTTCTCGTTTTCTTTCATACTACCACCTCTCAAGTATGAGAGGCAAAGAGCTTTCAGCAGAAGATATCCACTGTTTCCAGACCAGGGTCCCCTACCTCCAATTGACACATTTATCCTTCTCCATCATCCATGCAAGTTTGTAAAATCATCACGGAATCACCCTGTATGTTTAAATTTGGACTTGCATGTCTTAATTCTTGTGTGGGGATAACAATGTCAAAAAAGTCAGTCTTTGTAACCTTATAAGCGTCAGATTCGTTAAAAACTCCCAATTTTGTTTAGAAATACACCTCGTAACACTTTTTTAAATTAAGTTCCGATAACTTTATAGTCGCCATTAAGAATAAATAGTCTATCCGGAACGACAGACTAACAACGACGGTAGTGTTCGCAATGAATTCTAGTTAAATTCCCCTAAATAATAATCTATTGGTTACGAAATGCAGTTCAGCCATTAAGAATAAATAGCCTATCCGGAAGGACAGACTAACAACGACGGTAGTGTTCGCAGTGAATTCTAGTTAAATTTCCATAAATAATAATCTGTTGGCTACGAAATGCAGTTCACACATAGTCGGCACATTTCCACAACGCCCAAGATCAGAAAAGACGCTACAGAAAGTTCTGGTAGGCAAAGCCTTTCGGGAGGAGCTCGGCCAGTCAAAGACGATGATGACGTTGGATTTAGAGCGCTCAGGGCCCTTGCTGGATATCAACATACACATCTCGTAGTTTGAACAACGTCTTTCCTCGCAAGCGAATTTGCTGCGACAATTGTCAAGAAATACATGCTAACAGTTTTCTTCAGAATGTCGGACTACATCGTAGATACAATGTTTAGCAGCTACCTTGCCATTTACTAAAATGCGCCACTCGTTTAGAAAAGCGTCCTTGCGAAATCCTAAACTATGTCACCCAAAACATTCAGCTATTTCCACTCTGGGAGCTTAATTAGTGTCAGTAGCATCTTCGTAGTTGAAGAATACTGTACTGATCAAATGGTTCAAATGGCTCTAAGCATTATGGGACTTAACATCTCAGGTCATCAGTACCCTGGACTTAGAACTACTTAAACCTTACTTAACCTAAGGACATCACACACATATACGTCCGAGGCAGGATTCGAACCTGCGACCGTAGCAGCAGCGCGGTTGCGGACTGAAGCGCCTAGAACTGCTCAGCCACAGCGGCCGGCCCTGTATTGATCATGATGCAATATATTACTACATACTGGAACAAGAATCGCCTGAATAAAGCTGCTAAAACTGCCTGTTGTATATGGAAGACTCGCCATTTTATAAAAATCTGTTGTTTAGAGGCTGAATTGATGTACAGTACTCTTGCAGGGGACGGTTTAATGCTAACAAGTGTTCATGTCAAATTAGTCATAAAGATGCAGTTACGTTTTACAAATAAAGGCTAAAACCCAAAGTTGAATTAGAATGATGAACAGTTGTCGCTTCGGTGCGTAGCGATCGTGTCCTAATGACACCTCCTTACCACAATTTCAAATAAATGTCCGTTTGAATAACAGCCCTCACGCACAGTGAGCGAGATGGCCACCGTGACCTTTTATTTTAAAATCATATTCAAGAGCAAGGGAACGACAGCTTCTGATACTGATGCACAAGTCCTCATTAGGGAGCATCAAGAGCCCTTCGCAACTCAGTGTGATTCTGCGTAATTGCGGTCTCTTCCTTGCGCCTTTGTGTGGTGGAAGTCGGTCAGCTTGTTACGAGGAAAGGACGTGACGCACTCCATATCACTAGAAACAGAAAAACGCTAGAGACTGTCGGGGAAACAGCCTCATCAATCTAAGTGATTGTCTGGCATGGCAACGGAGCGTTGTTGCAACAGCTAATCGCGCAGGCTGTAAGAGGCATCATCTAAAAGTTTTAATTATCACCTCGAAAAAATAAAGTTAGGTAATTAAGTTTTTGCGTATTTCGAGCTAAAAGTCTGCAGTCTTTCTATAATACCGTGTCACGGAGCAAGAAAAGGAAAAACAATACGGCTCAGCCCACTAGCAAGGTAGTGTGGAGTTCGGTACCCGTAATTCATTTTCAGCATTTGAAGATGAACAATGCTTCATTGTGCCGGGTGGTTATAATTAAAGTGCAACCACTCACAGATGTCCAATGTCGGGTGCAATTATCGTATGGAAGAGAAACTTGGTAGATATTCTAATGCCTTAATGAGAACCCATTTACACTGAAAAAAAAAACTAGTTCCAACTTCGCCACGAGGAACAAATCTGGTGCTGTCAATGCAAGAAAGGGATAGACAAATGTTTATATACGTAATGGATTATGAATGGTATTTGGGAAGAAACGGTCAAGCAAGTGAGAAAGCCACACTGTTGATTTTTTTATTTGCCACTGCTTACACAATTTGTTCAATATGAGCACCAGAGACATCGACGAGATGCTGCATCCGTAAAACGACGCGATCAACAGAAGTTCTGGTGGAATCTGAGCAACTTGCTCCTATATACTGGCTTCAGATCAGGCAGAGACCAAACGTCTCCCTGGTAAACGCGTTCTTTTAGATGTCCCCAGAACCAAAGTCACATTCTCTCATATCAGGCCACGCATTTGGAAAATCCCAGACGATAACAAGTTCGTGGAAAGTTCCATTAAGCAGATCTTTCGCTGGGCGAGAGATATGTGGCGTTGCCCCACATTGCATGAAAATAATGGTTTCCACACAGTTGCATTCTTCCAAAGCAGGAATCACATGCAGTACAAGGATGTCTCGATAGCATGTAGACGGCACGGTACACTTGACAGGCCCTCTGAAAGTATTCTGTTCAAAGAAGAATAAAGGTGCCTATGAACGCACACCACACAGCCACATACAGCTAGTGTTAATGCTCTTCGTGCACAACACCCGCTTTAACAATACACCAAATTTGGAAATTCTGCAAATTCACTCTACCCTGCAGTGTAAAATCTGCCTCGCCACTCCATAGAATACTGTCCGGCCATATGTCATCAACTTCGATCCGTGTCAGAAACCGAAGAGTAAATTCACAACGCTGATGGGGATCATTGGGTATTAGCTTCTGCACTGTCTGAATCTTTTACGGATAGCAGTGTAAACCTCACCGAAAAACTTTCCGTACTGTTCCCCATGGATGGACAATTCCCGTCACACTGCACCAGCGCTAGTACAACTCGGGGCACGTGCTGCGTGGTCAGTTACAGCAACAACAACCTCGTCAGTAACTTCCACCGCGATAGGACGCCTTCCGCTTCACGGTGCCACACCAGGTTCATCCATGCTTTCAGATTTCATTATCATCTTCTTTGAACCATTTAATGATATCAGGCCTCTTCTCACATCTTACAGACGGCGATACTCTCTCAGTGCAGCATTATAATTACTGGCGTTCACATAAAACAGTCTCACTAAGAGCGTACGGACTCTCTTCTCGATAGCCATACTGTTCACTTGCGTTATGTATTCTCAAATGACAGCGTGGATATCATAGCATCACACAAACAGTGTGCACTGCCAGATTTACAGCTGGTGACCACAACTGGAACTATTTTTTCCCAGCGTATATCGGTTCCACATTAACTCATTAGCTTATTTAACAAGTTCCACTGCCACACGACAACTACAGCCCATACTGGACTTCCTTGGGCAGCTGCACTTTAATTATTTCCTTCCGGTATGTTTGGCGGGTGGAAGTGAACCATTACATGAATAAAAATGAGTAAAGTTGTAGACCCTCGTTCTGTGAGGTATCGAGAGTCTCAAAAAAAGTGGGGCCCCAAGTGCACGATATCCGGCGTATAACAACCGGGACGATAGAGGAAAAAGCGAAAATCAATCACGCATCAGTTTTTAACACCTTGCACCACATTTTAAAAATTACGAAGGTCGCTATCCGTTGGGTTTCACGACACCTCACACACATTCAAAAAGCCCACCTGACCGAGACGGTGGCGGTAATGTTTCACCTATATCAGGCCAATGCAGACGACTCGTTCAGCTGTCTAATCACCGTGGACAAATGCTGGGTACACCACAGGGACTCCGAGGCAAAGCATTCAAGCAAGTAGAATGAGATTTTCTCTCTGCAGTGGAGTGTGCGCTGATATGAAACTCCCTAGCAGATTAAAACTGTGTGCCGGACCGAGACTTGAACTCTGGACCTTTGCCTTTCGCGGGTAAGTGCTCTACAATCGGAGCTACCCAAGCACGACTCACGACCCGTCCTCACAGCTTCAATTGTTTGCGAAAAGTAAAGGTCCCGAGTTCGAGTCTCGGTCCGGCACACAGTTTTAATCTGCCAGGAAGTTTCATTAAAGCAAGCAGTTGACACTTGTGGGTTAACCAGCAGCGGAGAAGGCGATGGCCAAACCGCCGTCGTGTAAGGCGAGGCTGAGTGGTTCCTGCGACTGGAATGGTGTGGCGCTAATATATTATGCTCGCAAGGGCCAAACCGTCACAGACGCATATTTCCTAAATGTTCTGACGAGGGTTTGGACGCCCTACAAGGAGGAAGATACGATGAACGCTTTCTTGTTGGATCGCGCGACTCCTCCCAAGCGGGCTCCGTCTATTGCTAGAACGGCTTCTCTACAGGGAGCTTCTCACCTTTCCGCGTTATAGCTCCCGGGTAGGGTTCTGCGAATATTACCTGCTCAGGCCAGTGGGGAATGCAGTCAGCCTCTGGTGTCACAGCCTGGAAGGCAGGCCTTGCTGGCGCAGGGTTTCCCAGACTGTGTTCCGCGGATCGCTAGTCTTCCGCGGGGAGATATTAGAGCTCTGTGGAAAACCATTAATAACACTGCGCATTTTCCGACGTTTTTTGCAGTACTAATTTAGTGGATAATCAACCGCTGTTGACGCCACAAAACGTCGTCTGCCCGTGATTACCAATAACATTATGCATTTATTCCAGTTTGTATTCTTTGTGAAAATAGCTTATAGTGTGCTGCCACCATTAACTTGGTCTCTTCCGCTTACTAATAATGGTCGGTAGAAGTCGGAAGTCGCCATTGCTGCCGGCCTCTGTGACCGAGCGGTTCTAGGTGCTTCAGTCTGGAACCGCGAGACCGCTACGGTCGCAGGTTCGAATCCTGCCTCGGGCATGGATGTGTGTGATGTCCTTAGGTTAGTTAGGTTAAAGTAGTACTAAGTTCTAGGGGACTGATGACCTCAGATGTTAAGCCCCATAGTGCTCAGAGCCATTTTTTTTCGTCATTGCTGGAACAATTGCCTATCAATAGTATTTATGTGAAGCAAGATATTATTATTATGTGCAACGAAGAGAAAGATTAGGAGCACTGTTTTCTGTTATAGTACATAATATCAAGATGATCTGAAATTTAAGGTCTCACAATCACCGAGGCCATTGAAAACTTTATTCCATTTTGTTGTTTTGAGTTAAGGAAAAAAATAAAATTACTAAATACATTTCAAATAAATATTCTTTTTCTTTTTTTAATTTTATTATGATTTCTGCGTCATTAGTTAAGATTTAAAATTGAAGTAATGACTGAATAAAATGTCTTTCTGATTTTTAAAATATTATTAAATTTATTAACTTTCAAAATAAGCAAGCTTTTCCATCGAAGTATCAGGATTCTCAAAGTGTTCCATCAGAGGAAATATTTGAGAACCCCTGCGCTAGGGAGGCACTCGGTTTGAACATAACCTCAAAGTACCTTTTAGTTACCGCATATGTGTCTACAGTGGAGCAATGAAAGTATTATTCCTGTAATTGAGGCAGAAAGCCAAGCTTCATAGGTATGGCTGGAAAACGGCTATATCCCATTCAGCTGCTCTGAAAAAGGTACAGTTACCTGTATAGAATTGTAATAGGCTGTAAGCACTGAAACGCTGAACCCCTATAATATGTCTGAAGAGTCAGAGTGCTAATTCTGGATTTGGAGGGTCTTGGTGCTCGGTTCCTATTCGAGCTAGGAACGTGCACTAAAAAAAGGTTTTAGTTCAGCCCGACCAGCGGCCATTTGTACAGCAATTCGAGCATATACCTTACTGTGGTTATTTTACAGTTTATTAATCAAGATCTGAATCACAAAACCGGAGCTGGCACCTACGAAAATTGTGCGAATCGATAAGTTCCGTTTGCAAAAAAAATTTGATTGAGCTGAAATTAATGCTCTGCTAACGGCATCACTTGTATGTGCGCCGTTCAGGTTTTACGTGAAAAAAAAGCAAAAAACACGTTTTCCTAGGACGTATATAAGCACTCCACTTTAACACTTTAAAATCGTACGAATGTATTCGAACTTTGCACGAAGGCTGGAAGATAGATAAATGGGTAAACTCAAAATGAAAATTTTTATCCAGTAATCTTTACCCGTTGTCGAGAAACGATGGTTTCAAGTTGAACTAGACGTAGCACGGAAAATTCGTTCGTACGTGAACTAAATGCGCAGAAAGGGTTTAAAGTGAATCAAATTAAAAAAACGTATTCTGACTATGAAATTGAAAATTCGCTTTCCAAAATCTAGTTTCACACATTTTGTGAGATTTTTTACACACACCACTTCTGCGTTGTTAACTTGTGCGAATCGGTTCAAATTTTGCAAGAAGGCAGAAAAATACAAAAAAAATGGTTCAAATGGCTCTGAGCACTATGGGACTTAACATCTGTGGTCATCAGTCCCCTAGAGCTTAGAACTACTTAAACCTAACTTACCTAAGGCCACCACACACATCGATGCCCGAGGCAGGATTCGAACCTGCGACCGTAGCGGTCACACGGTTCCAGACTGAAGCCCCTAGAACCGCACGGCCACACCGGCCGGCAAATACATGTAATTAATGGTTGTCCTGTTATTTCGCCAAAGCTGTATCCGCTGCCACGATGTAAGCAACGTAATTCGAATGACAATAAAAAATCTATACCGGGTATGTCGTCGCCAGAATCAACAAAAATCTACATCGTTGCCAAGCTATGGCGGTCTTATGTAAAAATTATGGCAGAGTAAAAGTTGGGAATTACAATGAAAAGTGCTCCAATCACAGGAAAAAAATAGAGAAGGGGAAGGTGGAAGAAGGAAATTAGATTTTTTATTTATCTGACATATGTTGGCGAAAATACATGTTTAAAGTCGGTGGTAGGAGCAGAATGTCGTCCAAAATTGTGCTGAGTGCTTTCTCAGAAAATTATTTTGAACATTCGAAGTGTAAATGGTTGCGAAAATATACTTCACCTGTTAGCAACAAATAATCTTGACGAAACAAAGAGCACCATGACAGATACAGCGATTAGTGACCACAAGGTTCTTGTAGCCTGAGTGAACTCCATAACATCCAAATTCACCAAACGTTAACGCAAAATATATCTATTTAAAAAAGAAGACAAAAATTGGCTTCAGACCTTCCTAAGACACAGTCTCCACTCCTTCCAATCTACGTAAGCGTAGACCAGATGTGGTTTAAACTCAAAGAAATGGTATCGACGCCAATTGAGAAACCTATATGGATCCCCCATGGTACAAAAAAGAGGTCAGAAAACTATTGCAGAAGCAACGAAAAAAGCATGCCAAATGTAAAAGAACACAAAATCCCCAAGATTGGCCAAGTGTTACAGAAGATCGAAATTTAGCGCTGACTTCAATGCGAGATGCTTTTAATAGTTTCCACAGCGAAACTCTATCGCAAAACCTGACAGAAAACCAAAAGAGATTCTGGACGCATGTAAAGTATACCAGTGGCAACACGCAGTCAACACCTGCATCGTGCAATACCAATGGTGATGTTATTGATGACAGCGCCACATAAGCAAAGTTACTACACACGGTTATCCGAAATTTCTTCGTAAAAGAAGACGAAGTAAATATTCCAAAACTCGAACCAAGAACAACTGCCAACAAGCGTATCTTAAATGTATTTATCCCTCGTGTAGCGAATCAGCTTGAAACACTTAAGAAAGGCAAAGCTTCCCGCCCACATCGTACACCAGTCTAGTTCAGAGTATACCGAGACAATAGCTCCACACTTAAATATCATATACAATCGCAGCCGGAGATTGGAAAGTTGCATCGATACCCAAGAAAGGAAGTAGGAGCAATCCGCTGTATTACAGACCAATATCACAAACGTCGATTTGCAGTAGGATTTTGCAGCATATATTGCGATTATGAATCACATCGTGGAAAACGATTTATTGACAAACAGTCAATACGGTTCCAGAAAATAACGTCCTTGTGAAACACAACTAGTTCTTTCCTCTCACGAAGGAATGAGTACTATCGAAAGAGTATGTCCAATTGATTCCAAATTCTTAGATTTCTAGAAGGCTTCTGACACCGTTCCTCATAAGCGATTTCTAATTAAATTGCGTGCCTATGGAGTGTCTTCTCAGTTACGTGACTGCGCTCGCGACATCCTGTGGAAAAGGTCACAGTTCATAACAGTTGAGGGAAAGTCACCGAGTTAAACAGAAGTAATATATGGCGTTCAACGTGGAAGTGTCACAAGCCCTCTGTTGTTCTTGATCTACGTAAACAACTTAGGATAAATCTGAGCAGTCATCTTAGATTGTTTGCAGGTGGTGCTGTCGTTTACGATCATGTAACGTCATCAGATAATCAAAACGAATTGCAAAATAGTTGTAACAAGATATCTGTTGATGCAAAAATGGGCAATTGACTCTAAATAATGAGATGTTTTAAGTCATCCACATGAGCACTAACAATAATCTTCCAAATTTCAGATACACGAGAAAGAACATAAATCTAAACGCTAAATACTTAAGGATTACGATTACGATTTTCTTAAATTAAAATGATCACATAGATAATGTTGTGGGGACAACAAACCAAAGACAGCGATTTATTGGCAGAACATCTAGGAAATGTAACAGCTCTACTACAGAGGCCCCTTACACTATGCTTGTCCTCCCTGTTCTGGCGTCTTACTGTACAGCGTGGGATCCGCATCAGATAGGACTGATGTAGGACATCGAAAAAGTTCAAAGGAGGGCTGCTCGTTTTGCATTAGCTCGAAATAGGAGAGAAAGTGCCATGGATATGATGCATAAAGTGGGGTGGCAGTCATTGAAACAAAGGCGTTTTTAGGTGCGAAAGGACCTTCTCATGAATTGTCAATCACCAACTTTCTCCTCAGAGGGTGAAAATATTGTTGGCACCTACCTTCATAGGAAGAAACGACCATGATAACAAAATAAGAGAAATCGGAGCTCGCACGGGCAGATACAAGTGTTTGTTTTTCTCACGCGGTGATCGAGGAAACAACGGTACATAAGTAGCTTAAAGGTGGTTCGATGTATCCTCTGTCAGGTGCTTAACTGTGAACTGCAGGGTTATCATGTAGATGTAAATGGAAACATCTGTACATATTCGAACTTTTTTACGAGTTAACCCTACTTCCCCAGCGTACAGAGCATCGAGCACTCGTAGCTACGAGATGTTGGTACACCTTCATCCTGCAACTTGTAAAGTGAAGTCCCTGAATCTCTGCCCAAAATCCAAAAGATGCCCCAACTATATTAAATAATATATAACACCATATGATTGAAGAGTATACATATAATAGCTAAAAAAGTTTTCGGGTGTTGGGGTGGGGTGGGGTGATAAAATTTCTGGGGGTGGATTTGTTCCTGGGAGAGTGGGAAGACGCTTCAACAATTTCTTTATTTCTAGGTGGGGGCAGGACGATTTTCTCCACTAAGGGACCATTTCTTCCACGAACCCACCCCGTGTTAAATATGTGCTGAGGGGTGTAAGAACGAACAGAAACAACTATTTATGTGGTTCTCCAGAATGGGAAACATCTACAATAGGAAGTATCAGAGACAGGCAGTGCTTCTATACTAGGAAGTATCCCAGAGTGGGTATGCGTGCGTCCTAAACTTAAATGACACGTAGTGTCATATTGCACGACATGACAAATGCAACGTTCGACGGAGTGATGCCATGTGTCATATTATACAACATGACGTCATGTGTCACGTTACTTTACTTGACTGTGATATTAGGGAAGTTCGTGAGAACATACAAACGGTAGTAATAATCATCAGGGTTTGGCTCTGCGAAAGGTGTTACACAGTTATGACGAAGCGTAAAATGGCAAGTGATGATGGAAAGACATGTTTATGTGTGTCACATGTTTCAAATTCTAAGGAGCTGTTTTCAGTTAAGACTTTGACTAGCAATCAAATCCACACATGTGGACTAGCTCTCATGAACATAAGAGTGGGCTATCAACAGCATGGACAAGGTGATTTTAGCACTCAAGTTCTCTCGTTACGGGAAAGAACTGAACTTTCTTTAGTCATGCTGGAGATAGGTGTACCTGCAGTGGTATCAAATCGTTAAACGTACGTAATATCTAACACGTATTTCAAAACATTCCCCTTCGTCACAGTGTCTAGCGCGGGTCCTTAATTTTAGTTCCATAAAAAAGCAGTGTGAACTCGTATCACATAGTGCTCACTGTGCTACACAGTAGCAGTGGATTCGTTTTGCGTTCCCCGTTAACAACCGCTCTCGTCCGTTACACAATTTACGCACACCACTCGTGCACGATCATTCAATATTTGCAAGTAATAACGCGTGATATGTGGAAACCGAAGAGAGAAATGAAACAAACTGATGCTGGTTTCATTACATCGACATGTGGACAGTAGTGGGCTTCATTTAATCGATCAAAAATTTCTGCATGTTCTGCACTGCACCAATACTTGGTGCCCGTGTTGTATATTTATTGTGACATGCTTCTGTACGTATGTAACAACAATTCCACAATAATAATATGTAGGGGATAAAAATTATGGGTGGTAGACATATTTTTAAACTTTTTTTCTCGACTGATTATTAAAGAAGCAAATGGAGGCTATCACTTCAAGACGGGTACGTTGGACAAAGAATTTACGCTTACGACTCACGATTGTCGTGACGTGCACAAACACAAAAAAGAATGTCAACTGAAGTCTATCAACAACTGTAAGTCTATTGATGTGCTTCTTATGATTTGCTAGTAATAATAAGTTGACGGTTTTGAGGGTATGTCTGTATGCAAGTGAATAAACGCAATTTACATTTTCGTTATGCGTTTCTCTTTACTTTATTAAGAAGAATCTGCAGTGGTCTGGAAAAATAACTGCAGATTTTGTGTATGTGTATATTCTTATGTATATTTCGTTTTATTTTTAACTCACTGGGTATGGATCTATCAATGGCATATCGATGCAGAAGTCACGAAAGTACATGATCAAGGCACGCGGACTTCGAAATAGTTCTCAATTCTCTACAAATACGGGAGGCTGGCAAACGTGTGTCACAGGTGTAAATGAAATTTTGTAGACATCTGCCACTGAAAAGTAATAGATACTAATTTTTGCTTTTAGCTCGATATCCTGCAGTCATAATACGGATTTGAATACTCAGTTTCAACTTCGCATTAGTATTTTGAAGAGGTTTCTTTCTGACGTGAATGTGTCATAAATTAATCAGCGATTCCCATTATAAGTTTTATTCGTTTAACACGGACGAAATCGCGAATATTAACATGTGCATTTTTATTCCATTGTCAGTTAATATCTATTTCATTTCTTCATTATTTATTTTAATAAACCTAAATTTACAGATTATATGGATACGAATGAGGCAGCCCAGCAAGAGCTACATTAAAATGCTTTTCGGATTCCAGGCATTATGTCATTTCCATACGCATAAGCTGTGCAATTTTTTCGTGCGCCTCTTTACGCCAGTACTGCAATAACAGTTATCTGGAGAACTGCAGAATACCGCTTCAGAATAGTGCTTATAAACGTCTTCATTACGGTTAATCATTTTGATATCTGGAAAGATATGAACCTGAGTCGCAAAATGCGAATTGAAAATTGACTGCTCCTCAGTTTTAACTTCCAAGTGAAAGTATCAAAAGAAACTGAAATCGTAAGTTGGAAGAATTTCGCTCTTGTTTCTGAAGTTTGCACAAACTTAAGATGTCTTCGCTTTCTCCTTCAGTAACTGGCTATGAAATGTTTTCAGAAGTGGAGTTCAAAGAAGAATTCAACAGGAGGAAAAGTTGAAAGCCCGGTAACTTTTAATCTCATTCTCTTTCCAGTGAAAGTTCGTCTTTTACTTGATTCGAGTTCTTGCTGACTTCTCTTAATTACCTTTTTCCTTTGCGTGCATTACTTTCCGACAGAGGGCCAAGAAAAACGTTTGAGTTCACTCTTGTTTTGAGCATAACACCAGGAGGGTAGAGAAACCTAATTCCGTGAAGCACGTAATATCGTTATATTCGGAACGGTAGCCAAAAACGGTGTTAGGCTCCTTGAATTAATCTTTCTGTAATGCAGGACTGGAAAGCAGGAGGTTTCAGAAAGTTTAATTCACGAAGCGTAACACCGTGGCATACTGATGCACCTAAAATCACGGTATGACGGAATTAGGGAGCTTTACCCTACCGTGTACTTGATAAATAAATGGTGTTTTATCGGTTTTTTTAGTTGATAAAGGGCTGATTTTCGCCCGTATGTATATTACGCGGTGTTAAATTGGCCGTGTCATCGATAATATGTCGTTTGACATCATCACTGTGCCAGCTCTGGTTTTAATGAGTGATACACGCATAGACACGTGCAACGCAGATTGGAAAAATCTTTGAGCGCACACCGCGTAAAACTCTGATTGAATTAATGATGAGAAGAACGCTTCTACAAGTATCAGTGGGTACAGATTCATCAGGAAATGCTCGTTTGCCTGTTATTTCTATGGATAAATCTTTTGGTGGCTTTATTGATGTAATCCAAACTTCTAACACCTAACCAAGAATGAGGAAGTAACGACGTTACAATTACAAAGACAAAGTTTAAACTAACATAACTTATGACTTTTTTCGACATTTACCTCGACATTTGAATTTTACTTCTTTTGCTTCCAATCATAAATTCATTGTACTTGAAGTAGCTTTACCGTCCGAAGCACGAGCTTAAAAATCAGAACTTGTTAGTATTTTTTGTTAGTTATCTATGATTTTCATTTACACTTATAAGAAGTTAAGAAGCGAATGTTACGTGTCCTTCTACCTGCTATCATTTGCCGAAAATTTCGTTACGATATCTCGAACCGACACGTGAGAGAATTAGCGCACAGTCTGCTTAACAGCTCATGCTTCCAAATTGCTGACAAGAATAATATACAGAAGAATGGAAAAGAAAACTGAAGATCTCTTAGATGACGATCAGTTTGGCTTTAGGAAAGATGAAGCAACCAGAGAGGCAGTTCTGACGTTGTGGTTGATAACGAAAGCAAGGCTACAGAAAATCAAGACATCTTCATAGAATTCGTCGACCTGGAAAAAACTTTGTCAATGAAAAATGGTGTAAGATGATCGAAAGTCTGATAAAAATACGGGTAATATACACTATGTACAAGAACCAAGATGAGAAAATAAGGGTGGAAGATCAAGAACAAAGTGCTCGGATTAAAAAAGTGAGTAGGCGGAGCTTCAATCTTTTGCCCCTACCGTTCAATACATCTAAGAAGCAAAGACGGAAATATAAGAAAAGTTCAAGATCCTAATTAAAATGCAAGGTGAAAGGATATCAATGATAGGATTCGCTGATGACATTCCTCTCCTCATTGAAAGTGAAGAAGAATTACAGGTTCTGCTGAATGGATTGAACTGTCTAATAAGTACAGAATGTGGATTGAGAGTAAATCGAAGAAAGACGAAAATAGTGAGAAGTTACAGAAATGAGTACAGCAAGAAACTGAACATCAGAACTGTGGATGACGAAGTAGAAGAAATTAAGGAATTGGTCTAGTCAGGCAGCAAAATATTCCATGATGGACGGAGCGAGGAAGACATAAAAAGCAGACTAGCACTGGTAAAAAAGGGCATTCGTAACCAAAAGAAGTCTACTACTGTCAAACATGGGTCTTAATTTGAGGAAGAAATTTCTAAGAATGATCGTTCGGAGCACAGCATTATGTTGTAGTGAAACATGATCAGTGGCAATACCGGAACAAAAGAGAATCAAAACATTTGAGATGTGATGCAGCAGAATATTGCTGAAAATTAGGTGAACTGATAAGGCAAGGAAGGGGATGTTCTCCGAAGAAACGGCAGGGAAAGGAATGTACGGGAAACACTGACAAGAAGAAAGGGATAGGATGATAGGACATCTGTTAAGACATCTGGGAATAACTTTCATGGTACTAGAGGGAGCAGTAGAAGGTAAAAACTGTAGAGGAAGACAGAGATTGGAATATATCCAGCAAATAATTGAGGAGTAGTTTGGAAGAGCTAATCTGGGACGAAAGGTTGGCACAGGAGAGAAGTTCGTGGGGGGTCACACCAAACCATTCATAAGTCTGATGACAAAAAAATTATTGAGACGTTAATAAATGAGGTGCAAGATTTAGGTGACTTATCCTGCATGTGTGAATGTAGGCATAAATTTCGGATTCCATCTCACTGACAGAATTTGTCCCACCTTCTTCCTTTTAGTGTCGCAGTTGTTCAGGAGATGTTACATGTGGTTCCGTCACTTCCAACACGTAAACATTCAGGTACAGGTCTGAAGAAGGAACTCTAGCGATCACCAAAGAGAGCGCTTTGAGTGGCACCAATAGTTTTGTAGGCAGACTGACAATGTCCTTCAGACATTTCAGTAATGGCAAGAGAATGGACAAGGTCGTGTTATGGGGTAACAAAAAATTAACAGTCACCAGACCATGATGGCCGACGGCGAACCTGTGCGTCGCTGTCCGATAGATTCGAGCTAGTCCCTACTCTACAGCCAAAGTTACATTCTCAAATGACCATCACCGAATCTGAAACTGAATCTTCTCTCGTCACTAAATAAAGTTGTGCGCCATTCATCCTTCCAGCCACGTCTTTCATGTTACTATCGGACATGACCTCGTACATGCTGAACAGACGTCACAAGTAGTCAAGCGATCAGCATCCTAGATCATGGAATTTCAGGAAATTGCATATATACTCAAAAAACCACTGTACAGAGCGTCGGGGGTGGAAACTTTCATGTAGGTGTTTTTTGTATGAATCTGTTATAAATTTCCCAGATATTCAAGAAGCAAGGGCGCCTTTCTTATATTTTGCCTTTACCTCTCCTTTTCATGCATTGTATGAAAATATTAAAAAGTATAATATATTGAGTCCGCTTTTGATTTATTCGCAGTGGAAGTAACGTAAAAACTGAAATTAAAAAAGACGAAACATCATTTCCAAATTCTCACTCAACCCCACAATCCACGGATTACCATTTTGTACTCTATCCGCCGTACCGGAAACTATGCTAATATAAATGGCCCATACCTCGACCCGCAACAAAAATGGTATTTTTTCTAAAAGCTTGGTCCTCTTGAGCGCCCACTATTGTCACTTTCCCTTCTGGCCAAGGCCTGTATATATATCATAAATTTGGGAGAAATCAGTGCTTATGAGTAGGCGCGGTCCCCTTGTTAGTAATCACCTACAGATCTGATTAATCACTTGTCAAAAGTACTTTTTTGTTTTCTTTTGTGAAAGAAAATAATTCATTCAAAATTGGACGAGATTCCTTCCTAGCGAATTACTGTTCAATATTTTTCCGACATGCGACCGTAAAATCAGTACACTGCTTGGGTTTCTTCAGAATACTTCCTCCGCCCCGAATATTTCGGATCGACCACTTCTGTAGACCCTTCTTTAACGATTGCCGAGCTAGCGCGCACACGAAAACAATCAACCCTAAAACTCATTGTTGAGACTAGAGATCTTAACCGCGTGTTGTCGCATCTCACTCACGCCGCATTTATTGTCATATCAATGTAGATGCAGCAATGGTGGCCTCACAAAGTACTATACAATGTGTAAGATGGGGGCGCCAATTGTCTCTGCTCCACATTCATATTGGCTATACCGACGTGTTACGATCTTACCAGATTATTTTTTCAATGGCTGTTACCATGCCTACTTGGTAGTGACCCCAAATCTGGGCAGCAGTATTAGGTGATAAAGCCATGTCCGGAAATGCGCCGTTTGGAAGATAATCGTCTTTCAAAGAACGTTAAAACGTACGCTGCACATGCATCGTCCAACTCGTACCTGGTGAACTACAACATATCCATGCTCGAAGTGACGTCACATGTTTCATTGCACAAAGTGTACCTGCGAACAGTGTTCACAAACACATGGTCCAAAAGTCCTGGAGTTTCCTGAATGACCTCCGCCGCAGGCATTGCAGAGGAAAGGAGATCGTACTGTGACCCCGCAGGAGTCTCGTAAACAGTACTCTCCGTGCAACCCCACAGGGAAAGTCGAGTGGTGTTAAACTGGGTGATCGTGACGGCCGACGAATCGGTCCACTGCCACCTATCCATCTGTCCCCAAATGTTCGGTGAACGTGCAGATAGACGCACCGTGGAAAGTTTGCCGGAACGCCATCGTGCTAGAACCACATCGTGCGAAGGATGTACAGCAGTACATCCTCCAGATGTTGCACTGGTACGTCTTACTGGAGCGACAAGTAGCTGTTACCCCCTAGGCGGCGCGGTATAATACACGAGCCAGTCAGACGACCATGTATACTACCAGCCCACACTTTAAAATTGAAATGATGTTCAAATCTGTTGTGACTGAAAAATCGCAATTTTTCACAAACGCGACTGTTATTTATGTAAGTTACAAGGTTGATGACTGAACAACAAAATAAAGGTAACAATAACGATGCCAGTAAAAGTCTCCTAACTGAGGCAAGCTAATGTTCACTTCTAATTTTCCACAAAGGTTCGTGGTACCACACACATACTAGTGGAAATGAAATGAGCGTTTGGCGTCATTGGCCGGGAGGCCCCTCGCGGGGCAGGTCCGGCCGCCATATCGCAGGTCTTATTACATTCGGCGCCACATTGGGCGACCTGCACGCCGGATGGGGATGAAATGATGATGAACACAACACAACACCCAGTCCCTGAGCGGAGAAAATCTCCGACCCAGCCGGGAATCGAACCCGGGCCCAGAGGACGGCAATCCGTCACGCTGACCACTCAGCTACTGGGGCGGACTACACACTAGTAAAAGTCCACTTCAGAGACGAAGGCGTAATCTTCAGCGGTCGTAGTCCACGAGGTCGGTATCCGCAGTGAACTGAACTTCGGGGCTGGTTCTAGCCCCTAAATAGTTGTCTCCAGCCAATCAGGTTTTGGCGTAGTAATACTTCCTGCAGGCCGTGGCTCGAGCTCCCCCTGCTCGGAATGTCTGTTTCCAGTATCTTGCATGTAAATAGCCGGTGTTTACCATGGTGCTTTTGGTACGCCTTGGACATAGGCAACCCTGTGCTCCGTGGTGTAATATGGGTTGCCGGCCCTCAGGGGGTACCTTGGCTCTGGCATAACAAAATCCGTGGGAATGTGTGACATGAGGGTTTCCCTCATCTCAAATGTTGCTGTTACGACAATTGAACAGACCTTCGTTTGTGAAATGAGATCTATCTGTGAAAAGAACGTTCCGAAGACGGAGAGAAGTGGCACGGAGGCTAGTACATTGACTCGCATTCGGGAGGACGACGGTTGAGTCCCGCATCTGGCCATCCTGATTTAGGTTTTCCGTGATTTCCCTAAATCACTTCAGGCAAATAATGGGATGGTTTTTTTGAAAGAGCACGGCCGACTTCCTCCCCATCATTCTGTAATCCGATGGGATCGATGACCTTGTTGTTTGGCCTCCTCCCTCACTCCCCCCTACCAACCAACCAATGACCGGAGGAAAATGTCGAGACGGTGGTATAGCAACCATGCGCAGTAATCGCCACGTGGCGAAAAATCAGCTGGTGCCAATGCCTGCACTCTCTGCGTGTGGTATGGGTAAAGTTGATGTTGATGGAGAACTCGCCAGACGTTGCTCTGGAATACACAACGGCATCTGTAGTGCTGCAGGTACTCGTCGACGGGTTCCGTCGACCGGCAAGAGGACTTCCTCTTCCACGTCAAGAGTCGTCGTGTCTGGCCACAATCGCAATCGGCTGTATTAGCCCTGATAGTGCCGGTTTCCAGAATCCGTTGTCCCAATCTTGATAACATGGCACGTGATGGACGGCATGACCCGAAAATCGTTCGTGATACAAGCGTTGTGCTAACCGAGAATTTCGTGTCTTTACAGGGTGAAAAGTATTTAAACCGACAAACTCTGGGAGTTTGTAGAGGACATCAAAACAAATATTTTTCCCTAATGTCATTTTTTCCTATGAGGAGTATTTAAACCGGTAGAGGAAGATTTCTCTGGCGGCAGAGTAATTAAACCAACAAACACTTTTCCATTTTTTATGACTAAGAGACAACACATTAACACAACCCAATTTCAACTACAGTTGATCTTCAAAAATGCCTCCATTGACAAGGAAACAAAGGTTACACTGTCGGATCATGTTCTGTCTGACGCGGGCAAATACCACAGGAGTATCCTGAATTGTTCCTGCTGCTGCTACCATCCGGGCAACCAGATCCCCTTCTGATGCAACAGGAGTTGCGAAAACAAGGTTGCGCATCTCTCCCCACACAAAAAAGTCCAGAGGGGACATATCTGGGGATTGAGCAGGCCCTGGTACAGGACCACCACTGCCAATCCACGTTTCTGGGGACCGACGGTCCAGGCATCGACGCACACGACTGAAATGTGCCGGCGCCCCGTCATTTTGGAACCACATGCGTTGTCTTGTAGGGATCGGGACGTCTTCCATCAATTCTGGCAATGCTCTGGCGAGAAAATTGTAATAGTGCCTGCCATTTAATGGCCAATGTAGCAGATACGGCCCAATTAAACATTTCCCAACAACACCGACCCACACATTAACGAAGAACCGCACTTGATGAGCGCTAGTAACTGTGGCATGTGGGTTATCCTCACTCCAAACATGCGAATTGTGCATGTTGAAGACTCCATCACCCCCGAACGTTGCTTCATCGGTAAACAACACAGAGGATGGAAATGTGGGAGGCATTTCACACTGTTCCAGGTACCACTGCGAAAACTGTGCTCTGGATGGATAATCAACTGCTTCCAGGGTGTGGACACGCTGTAAGTGAAATGGACGCAACAATTGCTCTCGAAGGACTGTTCTTACACTCGTCTGATTCGACCCCATTTTACGTGCAATTGCACGAGTGCTGATTGAAGGATCCCGCTCCACATGCTGCAAGACAGCTTTCTCAAATTGCAGCGTTCTTACCGTGCAACAACGTCCCTGTCCAGGTAATCTGCTAAATGACCCGGTCTCACGCAGATGTTGGTACACAGCAGCAAAGGTCATATGATGCGGGATACGGCGATTAGGATATTGTTGTTGATAAACCCGCTGTGCATCTCGTCCGTTGTGGTGCGCTACGTAGTACGCACCAACCATATCAGTGTACTCACTCCAGGTGTATCGCTCCATTAGTAAACAGAGGCAATACACTGGTGGACAGCAGTTGCCTACAACTGAAGAGCGTAATATGCCCTCTAACAACTGAAGATCGTAATACGGCCTCCACCGGTTTAAATAATCCTCTTGGGAAAAAATGACATTAGGGAAAAATATTTGTTTTGATGTCCCCTACAACCTCCTAGAGTTTGTCGGTTTAAATACTTTTCACCCTGTATAATCGGGAAACGTTTACTCTGCCTTTCTGTAATGCTCCGTCTTTCTCGTGCACTCATGGCAACAGATGTACACGGGCTTCGATTCATTGGGTTGTTCTCTGATAACACGTGACGTGACATCAAACGACGAGAGAAACCGACCTCTGTCAATGTGCATTGCCTTCCATCGTTCAAAATTGTTTATCTTCTACAAGGCGCTTTTCCGGAGATGGGTTTACTACCAAATGTTGGTGCTCTGATTCCCCTCTAGAACACCTCTATCTGTGTAAAAGTAATTTGGAGTCACCCTGTATAATATGAGCAATAACAGCCAAACAACACAACCCAAACTGCATGCTTGACGTTAAAGTTGTCTCTGTCGATGGCACTGCATCGAACATAATGTATTCTATAGTCACTTTTATACAACAGTCCACTCTGGAATGACGATTATTAACGATACTTAAACAATTTATACTTTTCGATTCACAGCTATATTCAGAATGAAAAGAAGAGACTTGTGCTTCTATAGTCATTAGATGGTTACCCTTCAGATTTCTCTTGTACGCAAATTAGGATTTTTACACGTAAATAATCTTGATGTGACGTAAAGCAGACACATCTACGTATTTAAAGATCATTTAATTCGATTTTAGGCGTTCGAGCTGTGGTACTGCCTTAATAATTGTCGCTGTACTGTCGGCTAAAAGCGAGAACTTTTGACAATTATGGTACTGTGTAATCAACAACTCGTAGCGACTTGTGGTTTACAAAAGTATCGTTACACATTTTACTAAATCAGGAATTTATTTGCGCTACACACAAGGTTTGTCCAATTTCTGTAGCACGTTCTTTGTATTTAGATTAGTTATAATTATTCTTCGGCTAAAGACTTTCCGCATGCATACCGCTTCTCTAAGTTTACATTGGGGAGTAGTATTCCATAGCGACAGTCTTGCCTTGGTGTTGCAGACAAGCCATATGATAGGAATACTGTATTGGCTCGAGAAACGCCAAAGGAGGAAATACTAAGCTCATGAGTCTTATCTAAGAAGGATATGAAGGTATGCACCGAAAAAGAAGGGCAAGAAATCTGGGATAAAGCAAAAACATGGAATAAGACCTATCACTTACTTCAAAATATAGGAGAAAGATCAAGAATATCGTACTTATCACCGATCAAGAAGCCAATATACTACTGTACTTGTTGAGACGCGGTCCAAATGTCACCTATGTAATAAAAATACATCAACGCACTCCAGACGCCTGTGTATGCGGATCAATACACCGCACAACGTTTGGGTGTGTCCCAATAGATAAGATGTTACGGATCAAATACACTAATTTAGGGTAAAGTAGTGCTGTCTAGCGTAATATTCTGTTGTGTAGTCTGCTGTGGTTTGGTTTAGAATTAATAATTAGGAAAGCTTTGGTACAGTAATGGGCTACAGTACATGGACGCAGTAACGTATGCCTTCTGGATACATGATGAGGAAGAACGAGCTGCTAATAATGTCAGAGGAGGATAGAGGACGTCAAATCCAATAATATTTTCCAAGTAGCTATAAGATGGACATACTCTCTTGTGAAGCTACAGACATAAAACAACAGCTAATAATCTACATGCGAGAGGAAATTTGTCCGGTAAATGAACGTATTTCGGAGTTTCGAGCATTTGCTGTAAAAGTGTGATCTGAGAATAAAGAGTTCTCTTTTTTATCATTACCACAGTTAACAGCCATTGGTCTACTGTCCTTGTTAGAGTAAAAGCTCACTGACGCTCTGTGTATATTAGTGCAAATGTGGCCTTAGCGCATTCACTGTATTTCTCTCATTATTCAATAAACAACCGTCTCGCTTCTAGTTATTAAAAGTCTACTGTTAATTTGTAATTAGCTGACATGAAAGCTCTATTATTTATTTTGAAAAGCCTATTAAATAGTCTGGTACGAAAGTAGCTAGGTAATGCTTAAAGTAAAAACATCAAAAAAAGTTTTGCATCAACCTAGTTCCCTGTATTACAGAGACAGTCTCTTTGACTGTTCAGAGATGTCACTAAACCCACCCAAAGATGTAAGCAACCATGCATGAGCAGCGCCTATTAGACGGAGGGGGTCCGACAGCCTATCAGTTCCAGTCATTCCACAAGGAAGAAGGTACACGGCTCCTGTTGCGTATAGTTCAACAATGCCTAAACGGTCAGTAACACGCTTCGATCGCGCCCGCATTGTTACTTTGTGCCAGGAAGGGCTCTCGACAATGGAAGTGTCCAGGCGTTTCGGAGTGAACCAAAGCGATATTGCTCGGACGTGGAGGAGATACAGAGAGACAGGAACTGTCGATGACATACCTTGCCCAGGCCGCCCAGGGGCTACTACTGCAGTGGATGACAGCTACCTACGGTTTATGGCTCGGAGGAGCCCTGACAGCAACGCCACCAAGTTGAATTATGCTTTTCGTGCAGCCAAAGGACGACGTGTTATGATTCAAACTTTGCACAATAGGCTGCACATGCTCTACTTCACTCCCAACGTCCATGGCGAGGTCCATCCTTACAACAACGACGCCATGTAGCGCAGTACAGATGGGCCCAACAAAATGCCGAATGGACCGCTCAGAATTGGCGTCACGTTCTCTTCACCGATGAGTGTCGTATATGCCTTCAACCAGACAATAGTCAGAGACGTGTTTGGAGGCAATCTGGTCAGGCTGAGCACCTTAGACCCACTGTCCGGCGAATGCAGCAAAGTGGAGGCTCCATGCTGTTTTGAGGTGGCATTATATGGGGCCGACGTACTACGTCGGTGGTCATGGGGCGCCGTAACGGTTGTACGATACGTGAATGTCATCCTCCGACAGATATTTCAATTATATCGGCAGCATTTTGGCAAGGCATTCGTCTTCATGGACGACTATTCGCACCCCCATCGTGCACATCTTGTGAATGACTTCCTTCAGGATAACGACATTGCTCTATTAGAGTGATCAGTGTGTTCTCCAGACATGAATCCTATCGAACATGCCTGGGATACAATGAAAATATGGATGACGTGACCCACCAACCACTCTGAGGGATCTACGCCGAATCGCCATTGAGGAGTGGGACAATCTGGACCCACAGTGCCCTGATGAAATTGTGGGTAATATGCCACGACGAATACAGGCATGCATCAATGCAAGAGGACCTGCTACTGGGTATTAGAGGTACCGGTGTGTACAGCAATCTGGAGCACCACCTCTGTAGATATCGCTCTATGGTGGGACGACATGCAATGTGTGGTTTTCATGAGCAATAAAAAGAGCGGTAATGATGTTTATGTTGATCTCTATTCCAATTTTCTCTACAGGTTCCGGAAGTCTCGGCATCGAGCTGATGCAAAACATTTTTTGATTTGTGTATTATAGTCCTACTTCTTCTGTAGTCAGGCCACAGCAGCAACACAGTGAGTTAGGCGTGGTTTTGAGGGTAAACCAAGTCTTCTGCCTCTCACGCACGGCACACACACCTGTCCGTAATAGTTGAGCAAGATTATATTCGAAAGCAAACTAGTTTTGGATTGCCATTTCCTTAAATGACTAAAACATCTGCTTACTGTTACAGTTGTTCAATGCATCGACGCTTTGTATAGTACTCTGTGAGGTCACCACTGCTGCATGTATATTGATATGACAATAAATGCAGCGGGAGTGAGATGCGACAACACGCGGTTAAGCATCTTAAGTCTTAACAATGAGTTTTACGGTTGGTTGTTTTCGTGTGCGCGCTGATCGGCAATCGCTAAAGAAGAGTCTACAGGAGTGGTCGATCCGAAAGATTCGGAGCGGAGGAACTATTGTGAAGAAACCCAAGCAGTGTACTGATTTTACAGTCGCATGTCGGAAAAATATTGAACAGAATTTGCGAGGAGGGAATGTTGTCCAATTTTGAAGCATTCATGAAAGTTGAAATTTTATTCGGATCCCGCAGCATTATTTTCTTGCTATGATTTAATAATACTTTTCGATAGAGGACATACTAAACTAATAATGACTTCTGAATCCATTGTGCTTAATGAATGCACCCAAACAATTATCAAATAATACTAACGATGGAACAGTCAGTCACTGACAAGGAGAGTTGTAATTTTCAACGAAGTGAGCAACGAAGAGAAATTTAACAGCAATTTGTAGCAGACAGATTCTGTTATTCTTTGGCACATTGACTATGTAGCAACTCCCAGTATTTTGTTCATTCTTCATTCACGAACTTCTAACATCGTGCTCCGAAGACAGTACCATCGTTCTACCTAACTGAATGAAGTACAGCGCACCAACTTTACACTCTGTCCCAGAAAAATATGTTGGTAGAACGCATTCATTTCTCTCTGTACAATTTATACAGAATGCAGGCTTCTTTCTTAATATATTTAATTTTTCAACAGATCCAATAAAAGAAATTCAGAGCAATACGTTCTTTGTAGTTTATTATTAAGATATTTGCAGTTGAATGCTTAAATGCAGCTGAACATATTTAACTTACTTCTCATAACTAGGTTAACTGACTCAATAAAATCTCTTGTAACAAAATAATATTGTAGTTTTCAAATAAATCAGCCATATAGTCGCAACTGCAATACATTAAAATGGATTAGTGGCATATACACTCCTGGAAATTGAAATAAGAACACCGTGAATTCATTGTCCCAGGAAGGGGAAACTTTATTGACACATTCCTGGGGTCAGATACATCACATGATCACACTGACAGAACCACAGGCACATAGACACAGGCAACAGAGCATGCACAATGTCAGCACTAGTACAGTGTATATCCACCTTTCGCAGCAATGCAGGCTGCTATTCTCCCATGGAGACGATCGTAGAAATGCTGGATGTAGTCCTGTGGAACGGCTTGCCATGCCATTTCCACCTGGCGCCTCAGTTGGACCAGCGTTCGTGCTGGACGTGCAGACCGCGTGAGACGACGCTTCATCCAGTCCCAAACATGCTCAATGGGGGACAGATCCGGAGATCTTGCTGGCCAGGGTAGTTGACTTACACCTTCTAGAGCACGTTGGGTGGTACGGGATACATGCGGGCGTGCATTGTCCTGTTGGAACAGCAAGTTCCCTTGCCGGTCTAGGAATGGTAGAACGATGGGTTCGATGACGGTTTGGATGTACCGTGCACTATTCAGTGTCCCCTCGACGATCACCAGTGGTGTACGGCCAGTGTAGGAGATCGCTCCCCACACCATGATGCCGGGTGTTGGCCCTGTGTGCCTCGGTCGTATGCAGTCCTGATTGTGGCGCTCACCTGCACGGCGCCAAACACGCATACGACCATCATTGGCACCAAGGCAGAAGCGACTCTCATCGCTGAAGACGACGCGTCTCCATTCGTCCCTCCATTCACGCGTGTCGCGACACCACTGGAGGCGGGCTGCTCGATGTTGGGGCGTGAGCGGAAGACGGCCTAACGGTGTGCGGGACCGTAGCCCAGCTTCATGGAGACGGTTGCGAATGGTCCTCGCCGATACCCCAGGAGCAACAATGTCCCTAATTTGCTGGGAAGTGGCGGTGCGGTCCCCTACGGCACTGAGTAGGATCCTACGGACTTGGCTGCGGTCCGGTCCCAGGTCGACGGGAACGTGCACCTTCCGCCGACCACTGGCGACAACATCGATGTACTGTGGAGACCTCACGCCCCACGTGTTGAGCAATTCGGCGGTACGTCCACCCGGCCTCCCGCATGCCCACTATACGCCCTCGCTCAAAGTCCGTCAACTGCACATACGGTTCACGTCCACGCTGTCGCGGCATGCTACCAGTGTTAAAGAGTGCGATGGAGCTCCGTATGCCACGGCAAACTGGCTGACACTGACGGCGGCGGTGCACAAATGCTGCGCAGCTAGCGCCATTCGACGGCCAACACCGCGGTTCCTGGTGTGTCCGCTGTGCCGTGCGTGTGATCATTGCTTGTACAGCCCTCTCGCAGTGTCCGGAGCAAGTATGGTGGGTCTGACACACCGGTGTCAATGTGTTCTTTTTTCCATTTCCAGGAGTGTATTTTCCTGCGCTCAGATTTTCTTTGTGCGTTTTTGTACAGCAAATACTCTTTATAATTTACGTTAATATTTACTGTCCTGCTATTAAAATGATCACAAAAGCACCATAAGAAAGCAATATGACTGCTGTATCCTTTTTATCTACAGTCCACAGCTCGTGGTCTAGTGTCTAGCGTTGCTGCCTCTGCATCAGGGGTCTCGGGTTCAATTCCCGGCCTGGTTGGGGATTTTCTCCGCCTGGGGACTGGGTGTTTGTGTTGTCGTCATCATTTCGTCATGATTCATGAAAGTGATGAGGCTGGACTGAGTAAAGATTGGAATTTGTATGGTCGCTGATACCCCCGCAGTTGAGCGTCCCACAAATCAAACATCATCATTATCATCTTTTCAACCATGGAACCATATACTTTCCTGTTTACAACACATGTCTCAGTCTCTCTCGCTGACCTTTCTGACTTCAACTGTTTCCTTCTTGTTTCAGGATTCATCTCAGATAGTAGAGGTAACAAACGAATTTCCTGTTGGATTTTGCTAATTAACAACCCTGCAAGTAAATTTTATATTTTCACATCATAGAACCTATTAATATAATCCATGTAGTATTAATATATTGAAAATATTCGTCAGTCCCGTTACAACCTGTAAATTTTATTATTAATAACACTACACCTTGAAGAACCTCATGTTGATTATCTAACTGAAGAGCTGTTTCTGTAGCATGACCTATTATGTTAACAAATAATGAAATTACGGCAATTTTAGCGTAGTTGATGTAATAGTCAGTCCTTACCCAGTAAACATCACACATAATTCGCGTCCAGCAAATGCAGACCATGGACAGAAATTTAAATTTTGCGTAGCTTTAACTGCTCAACTGCACTGCTTGACAAGAAAAAGTGAAGAAACCAGAAGGGATGGTCAGAGGTCAACGTATCTTCGTCCACGTACGCACCAGCGGTGGGTACGTAAACGATGACAGTTTTAATTCTCTGAGACAGATAGAGACGGCACCAGAATGCATTAATTTGTTCCTGTTTAGTGCTTTATTGGGTGTGGTAGGGGGACAACGTTGAGTGTTCGGTGCGAAAGTCACGGAGACAAGGCGAACTCGTGTGAGACATCGTTATCAGCATCTGAAAGAGTATCAAAGGAGCCTGAGTGTGGGTCTCCATACAGCCGTCTAGTCCAACAGTGCACAATCTAGATTTTTGAGGTATACGGATGAGACAGTGGCTCGATGTTGGACTGCGTCGGAACTTCAGGGCACGCCTAGTGGTCGAGAAGGTTCTGGTGGACCACGTCTGACAACTACAAGAGATGATGGCTGTCACCAAGCACCACTTCACATCTGTGCCTGCCATCTGATACCAAGTAATGGACTGACTGCAATCGTTTGTGTCATACCGCGCCATTAGCAGGAGATTATCAGAGGGCGGACCAGGTGCTGCGGCGTTAAGTCAAGCGCCGGAACGCCAGTCGGAAACGAGAGAGCAGAGAGGGCTGTGACAAGAAGTCAGCCACTCGCACGCTGACTGACCCCTCTCCAGGACGACAACCCAACAGCAGCGGCGTATATGTGAAGTGGATATAAGTGTCGCGCCAGACTCATAGCGGTTAATTTCTACAGCAGCATCAAGATCAGGCACTTCAAGACCAGCGACTTAGGAATTGTGTATACTGAAGAGATTTCTTATTTGCATGTCGACCTTTGCTTGCGACACTTCTGCGTTATTGTCGAAGTTAAGTATTGTCATTGTTCATTCGTAATAAAACTCATTAATACGATTTGTTTGAATGTTGTCTAGCGATCCGAGAAGGCAGGCTTCCTAGACCTCACGTATTGGACGACTAGGCAGGATTGAACACTAGGCAATTATTCTCCTGCGCGTAGCAGGCCAATAACACCAGAAAGTTGCGTCTGGAGTAGGGTCGTGACTTGGAGTAGGGGACTGCCGATGGATGACGCCGCACTGTGCCATTTTTCTACAGGACGCTGCTCCTCGACATGTGGCACCTGTGGCTATTAACTGTCTGCATGATGATGAGGTGCTCCCGTGGCCAGCAAGATCGCGCGACCTGTCTCCGATAGAACATGTGTGGCACGAGTTCGGACGTCGACTCCGACCCACAGCCAGTGCCTGGATATCAAGGAATAGTTACAACAGTTACGGGCCAGGTAGCCTCAGGAGAGCATGCAACAGCTTACGAGGTGTGTGAGTAAAGTAATGAGGCTGACAACACTGCGAGTGATATTTAAATGCTGTGTTTGTTTCCTTGTATAGACTGGTGTGTCCAGCCCTTCCAGATGCTCGGTCCCAGTTTCAGCTCCATGCAGCCATCGCGTGAGGTTTGAGAGCGCCATTAGTGAAGCTGTGTTTTTTCCGAAACAGCGGAATTTAGAACAACATTATGTCATCAAATTTTGTGTTAATCTTGGAGAATCCACGTGTGTGATCTTTTGAAAATTGAAACAGACCTACGAGGAACATTCCTTACAAGAGCACAGGTTTTTCGCCGGTACAAATCATTGTTGGAAGGCTGAGAACACGTTAGCTCAGAGAGACGTTCAACTTCAAAACCCGACGAAAATGTTGAGCGTCTGCGTGCTGTTGTCAGATCGGACCTACGCTTTACAATAAGGATAAAAAGTCAACCAAGGTTTAACAAAAATGTCTTCGAAAGATTCAGGAAAAGCCTGAACCGCAACGCCCCAAGTCACACGGCCATGTCAATCATGGAATTTTTGACCTCAATAGGCTTTCCTGTTGTTCCACGCCCCCCCCCCCCCCCCACCTCCCACCATTCACCAGATCTGAGGCTTCGCTACTTTTTCCTTTACAGAAACTGAAAAATGTTTTAAAAGGACGTCAAAAGAAAGTAACAGCTGCTGCCAAGACTGGCAACGATGAATCCACCGGTGTATAGCTGCCGAAGGGAACTAAGTTGAGGGGGACAATACTGTTGTTTGAAAAATAAAAAAAATTTGTTAGATCAAAAATCAGTCTCATTACTTTTCTCACACACCTCGTTTGTCACCTTCCCGCACCGAACCAGTGGTTGAGAACTGACTGCAGCCGGTGCAATGTAATAATGATTAGCAGGCTCATACTGCCAAGTTCTTTGCAAATAACATCACATATCCTCTTAGCCCATGAAGTTTAATTATTCTTTCCTTTGATAAGTAACGTAATAGTGTGGTACACTAATAGTTTCAAATTTTACGTTAATATATTGCTTGTTACGTTCATATACAGGGTGAGTCACCTAACGTTACCGCTAGACATATTTCGTAAACCACATCAAATACTGACGAATCGATTCCACAGACCGAACGTGAGGAGAGCGGCTAGTGTAATTGGTTAATAAAAACCATAAAAAAATGCACGGAAGTATGTTTTTTAACACAAACCTACGTTTTTTTAAATGGAATCCCGTTAGTTTTGTTAGCACATCTGAACATATAAACAAATACGTAATCAGTGCCGTTTGTTGCATTGTAAAATGTTAATTACATCCGGAGGTATTGTAACCTAAAGTTGATGCTTGAGTACCACTCCTCCGCTGTTCGATCATGTGTATCGGAGAGCACCGAATTACGTAGGGATCCAAAGGGAACGGTGATGGACCTTAGGTACAGAAGAGACTGGAACAGCACATTACGTCCACATGCTAACACCTTTTTATTGGTCTTTTTCACTGACGCACATGTACATTACCATGAGGGGTGAGGTAAACGTACACATGTGGTTTCCGTTTTCAATTACGAAGTGGAATAGAGTGTGTCCCACTGGAAACGCGTCGACGTTGGTGGTATCAGCATGATGGTGCACCTGTACATTCCGCAGTTAACACTAGGCTGACCCTTGACAGGATGTTCGACGGGCGTTTCATAGGACGTGGAGGACGCATAAATTGGCCAGCCCGTTCTCCTGATCTTACACCTCTGGACTTCTTTCTGTGGGGTACGTTAAAGGAGAATGTGTACCGTGATGTGCCTACAGCCCCAGAGGATATGAAACAACGTATTGTGGCAGCCTGCCGCGACATTACACCGTGATGTGCCGACAACCCCAGAGGATATGAAACAACGTATTGTGGCAGCCTGCCGCGACATTACACCAGATGTACTGCGGCGTGTATGACATTCATTACGCCAGAGATTGCAATTGTGTGCAGCAAATGATGGCCACCACATTGAACATCTATTGGCCTGACATGTCGGGACACACTCTATTCCACTCCGTAATTGAAAACGGAAACCACGTGTGTACGTTTACCTCACCCCTCATGGTAATGTACACGTGCGTCAGTGAAAAAGACCAATAAAAAGGTGTTAGCATGTGGACGTAATGTGCTGTTCCAGTCTCTTCTGTACCTAAGGTCCATCACCGTTCCCTTTGGATCCTTACGTAATTCGGTGCTCTCCGATACACACGATCGAACAGCGGAGGAGTGGTACTCAAGCGTCAACTTTAGGTTACAATATCTCCGGATGTAATTAACATTTTACAATGCAACAAACGGCAATGATTACGTATTTGTTTATATGTTCAGATGTGCTAACAAAACTAACGGGGTTCCATTTAAAAAAACGTAGGTTTGTGTTAAAAATCATACTTCCGTGCATTTTTTTATGGTTTGTATTAACCAGTTACACTAGCCTATCTCCTCACATTCGGTCTGTGGAATCGATTCGTCAGTATTTGATGTGGTTTACGGAATACATCCAACGGTAATATTAGGTGACTCACCCTGTATACAACTTTATAGTCAAAGTACTGTTTGTTTTGTTGATGTAGATAACGTACTATAATAAGACAGCAAACGAATAAATGAAAAATGTTGCAGACAAGCTGAAGGCGGAGATCGCCATCAACGTGCACCTGGACACGCTGAAGCGCGTCGAGATCTTCCAGAACACGGAGGCGGGCTTCCTGTGCGAGCTGGTGCTGCGACTGCGCCCCGTGCTCTTCTCGCCCGGCGACTACATCTGCCGCAAAGGTCAGTCCGGCCTGCCCCCTGCTTGCACGTCACGGCGACTTAGCGCGCCTTCTAGTTACTCGTCTTCCGGTGGATTCATCCCCGCCTCCACTTCTGTACATCTTCTTTACAATACCTTTCATCTCAGTATTTCTGCCTCATCCAACTTCCCCTACACTACGTTTTACATAATCTCATTTTTATCTACCACAAGGTAATTATGCTCATCTCCTCCTTCCGGTTCCTAGTTATATATTCCTAAATGTCCTACGACATATTCTGATAGCACCTCCCTTCGTTGCTAATTGCTGATCAAAGCGTTTTCTATAAGGGGCGGTGAAAAATTTCAGTTCGAAGGCCATACAGTTCAGAATCTGTATGCCAATCAGGCAAAATCGCCGTGAGCTTTGAGGCAGTCATCCTGGTAAGACACCGTGTACTACTGAGGGACGGGGGTTATCGCTGAAGAAATCGGTTTTCGGTTATACCGGTTTTTCCAGCTCCAGTTTAACCTGATTGTTAAAACCGTGCAAAATAACCGACTTCTGAAATAACCGATTTTCGGTTTTTTCTTCCTGTTATTTCCAGCATGAAAGATGGACATCGAAAAGATCTGAAAAATTTGAAGACTCCTTCAGACTACTGCATCATACGTTTCAATCAAAATATCAAATAAAAATTTAGCCCATCCACCGTTCGTTGATTTTCTCGAAAAGTGGTGATAGGTTGAATACTACAAATTATTCACCAGTGTTCTCTTACTGTTTCTAATTTTTTAAATTTCTGCTCAAAAATCATGTTGTAATCAATGATTATACCAGTGTTTTGGCATTACCGATGTTCAGTGCGTGAGAGTCAAAACTGAGGCTGGAGAGCTCTGTTTTTCGTGTTATGCTCTCCTTTTCGAAGGACAACATGCAGACAGAGATGTACAATAATGAACTTGGGATTGAAGCTCTTATTTCCGTGTTTTCTTTAACAATACATATGTTTTTGGATAGGGTCCGCCTTTATCAAAACACAAATTTGTTGTGACAGTGACAGCTTAATATATAGTGTTTTACAGTGATGAGCCGGCCGCGGTGGACGAGCTGTTCTAGGCGCTTTAGTCCGGAACCGCGCGACTGCTACGGTCGCAGTTTCGAATCCTGCCTCGGGCATGGATGTATGTGACGTCCTTAAGTTAGTTAGGTTTAAGTAGTTCTAAGTTCTAGGGGACTGATGACCTCCGATGATAAGTCCCTTAGTGCTCAGAGCCACTTGCATCATTTGATCAGTGATGAAGATGAGGAAAAAAAACGTAAGTGAAACATAATATAAACAGACACACACACACATACACACACAGAATTAATTAATTTCAGGCATGGAAATAACAATTTTCAAATCGTAATTTTGGCTTAAACAGTTTATCAACTTTAAGGTGTAAGTGGTTGCAGATGACAAACTGTGAAACAAAACAGTCACTGTAGAAACACAATACATCATAAAAACCACACCATGTGGTAAAAAGGTATGAATTCATAATTATGTGTGTTTTTTCAAATATCTGTAATTACGATTTAAAAACTAATAGTTACATATATACAAACAGTAAAAGAACATCCTTTAACAGACATAAAATAGAAGCCCACTGAAGATGCTGCAACTGCAGTGAAACATGTTTGGGTTATAAAAACAAAATTGTGTTTTGCTAAAGCCGGACTGTATTCAAAAACATATGTAGAGATGTACAATGTTGACTCTGTCAGAAAATCAGCTATTTTGTATTTTTATTGTAAACTATGAATGAATTGTATTACTATTGCCATAACTTTAACTTTTATTGTTTCATGGTAATGACAGACAAACAATAAGCATCTGTGTAGATTTCATAGCCTTCTTTTTCTTTAATTATTTCGAACCCGTTTTTAGTCAAATATATATCGTTACTTTTTAATGGGAATTTGAATACAATTCATTTTCTTCTGACAAAGGACTAAATATGCTATTTAAATGAAGAATTTGCAAAATATATCATATATCACGAACAATTATATGACAATAGCCATAATTTCAGTAATGACTTGGTCAATATTCATTGTATGATCTGTTCATAAATACTCGTTCTGTAGTGTGTTTATCTGTAAGTTGACTCGTTTCATCAGAATATTATCATTCAAAGCCACACATCTTCCTACCAAACTGTTTTTTCTAAAAAAAGTCTTATTTAAAAACCAAAAACTATAGCACTATTACTGTGGTAAATTGATGAATTGCTTTTATACCCAGTTACCGGTAAAAAAATAAAAATACCTGTTGTAACTGAAACCAATCAAATACCGGAACTAAAATACCGGTATCGATTTTAACCGTACAGTTTTTCCCATTCATGGTCCTCCAGCGTGAAGTCAGCAGCTGCTGCACATCCTCGTCCGACAAGAATTGTCGACAATTCAGGGCCTTTTTAAGGGACCGAAGGTTTGATAATCGCGTAGGAAGAGATGAGGACTGTGGGCGGGCGTTTGACCGCCGCCCACTGCACGAGGCTGGCCTCGCAGATCGACCGCCGCCTTGTGCCGAACACCGACCAGCGCTGAGCTTGGCACATCATTCCACGACGGCGGCTCTCGACAGACATGCTGTTCCATACACCTCTTTATTCTGCTGTGGACGTCTACTAATGTTTGTCCTTCGGCGGCCAAGGAAACGATAACAGCACGTTGGTCTTGTTCGGAAGCATCTGGTAATAAAGTCGCAATAGCTCTCATTTCCTCATTTACTGCACTGACGTCGGAAGACACGAATACCACATCAATACCTTGCCTACATGTCGGTGCTTATACGCCTGCATCGAAGTGACCCTAAGTTGTATACAGGGTGGTCCACTGATCGTGACCGGGCCAAATATCTCACGAAATAAGCGTCAAACGAAAAAAACTACAAAGAACGAAACTCGTCTAGCTTGAAGTTGGAAACCAGATGGCGCTGCCATAGATCAAACGGATATCAACTGCGTTTTTTTAAAAATAGGAACTCCCATTTTTAAAACATATTCGTGCAGTACGTAAATAAATATGAATGTTTTTGTTGGACCAACCTGACTGTCATCCGCCATACGGGCGACAACCAGGAGTGACGGTCTGGGGTGCCATTTCATTTATCAGCAGGACACCTTTGATTGTCATCCACGGCCCCCTCACAGAACAGCGGCACGTCTACGCTTCCTTTTGTGTCCTTTCTGGCTAGCCATCCCGGGCTTACATTTCAGGAACGTAATGTCCGCCTGCACACGGAGAGAGTTTCTACTGCTTGTCTTCGTGCTTTCCAAACTCTACCTTGGTTAGCAAGATCGCCGGATCTCACCCCAACTGAGAACGATTGGAGCATTATGAGTAGGACCCTTCAGCCAGCTCGGGATTTTGGCGATGTGACGCACTAGTTGGACGGAATTTGGCACCGTATCCCTCAGGAGGACATCCAACAATCAGCGCCAAGCCGGAGAACTGAATAACTGTTTGCGTGAGGGTCAGAGCGGACCAACGCGTCATTGACTTGACCAGTTTTTGAAGCTCTTTCTCTTGAATAAATCATCCAGTATTTCTGACATTGTAATCATTTGTTTGTGATTATATGTAGATCACATCTACCCGTTTCCGTCCCATTCGTATAATTCCTTCGCAGTGCATCTTTTTTTTCTCTTAGGCTGTATCTACCATACATGAAAAATATACCTGAACGACTCCGAAGTTCGTTTGAGACGTACGATTTCTACTTGTGACGAGCTTGGTACATGGACGTGCTTTGTGCCTTACAGGGGAGGTCGGTAAGGAGATGTACATCGTGAACAGGGGCCGGCTGCAGGTGGTGGCGGACAACGGCAAGACGGTGCTGGCCACGCTCAAGGCGGGCTCCTACTTCGGCGAGATCAGCATCCTCAACATGGGCACAGCAGGTACGTGTGCCGCAGCTCCGGCCCGTCTTGGATGCCAGGTGTCTGTTGTCATGCAAGGTGTCCAGTGTTTGAGTCATCCATAGTCTTCTCGCTAAAATAGGATGTAAGCCTGTCAAACACTTGATACTACTTTTTTCCAATGTGAATTGCTAAATTCTTGCAGTGGCATTCGTATCACAGTTTCGTTCACAAGATTATGGTAAGGATAGTTATTCATATACACTCCTGGAAATTGAAATAAGAACACCGTGAATTCATTGTCCCAGGAAGGGGAAACTTTATTGACACATTCCTGGGGTCAGATACATCACATGATCACACTGACAGAACTACAGGCACATAGACACAGGCAACAGAGCATGCACAATGTCGGCACTAGTACAGTGTATATCCACCTTTCGCAGCAATGCAGGCTCCTATTCTCCCATGGAGACGATCGTAGAGATGCTGGATGTAGTCCTGTGGAACGGCTTGCCATGCCATTTCCATCTGGCGCCTCAGTTGGACCAGCGTTCGTGCTGGACGTGCAGACCGCGTGAGACGACGCTTCATCCAGTTCCAAACATGCTCAATGGGGGACAGATCCGGAGATCTTGCTGGCCAGGGTAGTTGACTTACACCTTCTAGAGCACGTTGGGTGGCACGGGATACATGCGGACGTGCATTGTCCTGTTGGAACAGCAAGTTCCCTTGCCGGTCTAGGAATGGTAGAACGATGGGTTCGATGATGGTTTGGATGTACCGTGCACTATTCAGTGTCCCCTCGACGATCACCAGTGGTGTACGGCCAGTGTAGGAGATCGCTCCCCACACCATGATGCCGGGTGTTGGCCCTGTGTGCCTCGGTCGTATGCAGTCCTGATTGTGGCGCTCACCTGCACGACGCCAAACACGCATACGACCGTCATTGGCACCAAGGCAGAAGCGACTCTCATCGCTGAAGACGACACGTCTCCATTCGTCCCTCCATTCACGCCTGTCGCGACACCACTGGAGGCGGGCTGCACGATGTTGGGGCGTGAGCGGAAGACGGCCTAACGGTGTGCGGGACCGTAGCCCAGCTTCATGGAGACGGTTGCGAATGGTCCTCGCCGATACCCCAGGAGCAACAGTGTCCCTAATTTGCTGGGAAGTGGCGGTGCGGTCCCCTACGGCACTGCGTAGGATCCTACGGTCTTGGCGTGCATCCGTGCGTCGCTGCGGTCCGGTCCCAGGGCGACGGGCACGTGCACCTTCCGCTGACCACTGGCGACAACATCGATGTACTGTGGAGACCTCACGCCCCACGTGTTGAGCAATTCGGCGGTACGTCCACCCGGCCTCCCGCATGCCCACTATACGCCCTCGCTCAAAGTCCGTCAACTGCACGTACGGTTCACGTCCACGCTGTCGCGGCATGCTACCAGTGTTAAAGACTGCGATGGAGCTCCGTATGCCACGGCAAACTGGCTGACACTGATGGCGGCGGTGCACAAATGCTGCGCAGCTAGCGCCATTCGACGGCCAACACCGCGGTTCCTGGTGTGTCCGCTGTGCCGTGCGTGTGATCATTGCTTGTACAGCCCTCTCGCAGTGTCCGGAGCAAGTATGGTGGGTCTGACACACCGGTGTCAATGTGTTCTTTTTTCTATTTCCAGGAGTGTATTATCTGCGTTTCTCTACGACGGATTAACTCTAGAACACCAGGGAGGGAAAATGTTACTTTGTTACTAGACCGTCGTATATTTTACTATTCCATATTTAATTCATTAGAACAGACATTTGCTGCGAGCGGGCACTGATATAAGTCAATGAGGAAAGTTGAAAATTTGTACAGGACCGGGATTAAAACTGGGATCTCCTGGGCCGGCCGCTGTGGCCGAGCTATTCTAGGCGCTTCAGTCCGGAACCGCGCTGCTGTTACGGTCGCAGGTTCGAATCCTGCCTCAGGCATGGATGTGTGTGATGTCCTTACGTAACTTAGGTTTACTTAGTTCTCAGTATAGGAGACTAATGACCTCAGATGTTAACTCCCATAGTACTTAGAGCCATTTGAACCATTTTGCGATCTCCTGTTTTCTAGACAGATGCTTTGACCACTAAGCCATCTGGACATAGAGGTTATTCCAACTCCACAGACGAACCTAGCACGCCCCCCTTCAAACCCAAATTCCCAACTCATCCACACACTACTAATGTAGTGCCCCTTGCTCATTTTCCTCATCACTCGCGACTAGTTTATCCACTAATTAACTACAATTATAAGATTATAAGGCCTCCTACGGTATTTCACATACAAAATAAGTACAAAATGTCCGGTTGTACTATACAGGGTGTTACAAAAAGGTACGGCCAAACTTTCAGGAAACATTCCTCACCCACAAAGAAAGAAAATATGTTATGTGGACATGTGTCCGGAAACGCTTACTTTCCATGTTAGAGCTCATTTTATTACTTCTCTTCAAATCACATTAACCATGGAATGGAAACACACAGCAACAGAACGTACCAGCGTGACTTCAAACACTTTGTTACAGGAAATGTTCAAAATGTCCTCCGTTAGCGAGGATACATGCATCCACCCTCCGTCGCATGGAATCCCTGATGCGCTGATGCAGCCCTGGAGAATGGCGTATTGTATCACAGCAGTCCATAATACGAGCACGAAGAGTCTCTACATTTCGGACCGGGGTTGCGTAGACAAGAGCTTTCAAATGCCCCCATAAATGAAAGTCAAGAGGGTTGAGGTCAGGAGAGCGTGGAGGGCATGGAATTGGTCCGCCTCTACCAATCCATCGGTCACCGAATCTGTTGTTGAGAAGCGTACGAACACTTCGACTGAAATGTGCGGGAGCTCCATCGCGCATGAACCACATGTTGTGTCGTACTTGTAAAGGCACATGTTCTAGCAGCAGAGGTAGAGTGTCCCGTATGAAATCATGATAACGTGCTCCGTTGAGCGTAGGTGGAAGAACATGGGACCCAATCAAGACATCACCAACAATGCCTGCCCAAACGTTCACAGAAAATCTGTGTTGATGACGTGATTGCACAATTGCGTGCGGATTCTCGTCAGCCCACACATGTTGATTGTGAAAATTTACAATTTGATTACGTTGGAATGACGAAACTAAAATGAGCTCTAACACGGAAATTAAGCGTTTCCGGACACATGTCCACAAAACATCTTTTCTTTGTTTGTGTGTGAGGAATGTTTCCTGAAAGTTTGGCCGTATCTTTTTGTAACACCCTGTATACTGACAATGCTAGATTGGTAGCATTACGAAGTTTTAGTACTCCACGGTTGAAAAAAAGTGCACTAAACTGATGTATATTGTCTTGGTTCAAATGGCGCTAAGCACTGTGGGACTTAACATCTGAGGTCATCAGTCCCCTAGAACTTAGAACTACTTAAACCTAACTAACCTAAGGACATCACACACACATCCGTGCCCGAGACAGGATTCGAACCTGCGATCGTAGCAGCCGTGTGGTTCCGGACTGAAGCGCCTAGAACCGCTCGGCCACAGCGGCTGATTTATTGTCTTGTCGATGACTAAAAATATGAAGCTATAGCTTTAACATATCATAACAAAATTAATCCTATAATGTCTAAAACTGACGCGGTGAGATTGTGGTCGTGCTAAAACACAGGAAAAATAGCAAACAATCACTGTTAATAATGCCATTTAATCTAAAAAAGTAGTGTCGGTAATAGTTTTGAATCGACGGAGTTTTCCTGATTATGGCTGTTCACTTTTGAAATCTCATCTAGCATACGCTGTACAATGAAAAACAATCAAAAAAGCACGTGCAGTGTAAGCTAAATGTAACTGTATTCGTCAAAATCCGTCTGAGGATGAACTCATTGGTTCGAACCGGAAATTGCTTTTAATAAATAGCGCTATTGACAGTGGCTTTTTTGTCAGAATTAAGGTGCAAAAAATTAAGAGTGCGTAGGTCTCTCATTTGTTGTATTACTGTTTCAAAAGCCAGTGTGTTATAATAGCGGAGAAGAAACATCACTCGGTTGCATTGTGGTAACACTGCGTAAAAATTGGCCTACCTATTGCTAGCCATAAAGCCTCCTGTCATTTATTTTGGAGGGGTCTCACTCGGAAGCAATTATAATAGTACCTACTTTATCATCTTGTGCTTTATTTTGTTATCATTCTATTTCAAGATGCGCAAAGTGCATGTATTTCTCAATATATGTACCTCAAGTCTTTCATAGTGCGAGATCACGCTGTCAACATCTGTATCTTTGTTTTAATGTCTACGATGCAACCACTCTCTTTCCCTGACGATGAGAGATTAAAAGATGTTCAAACAGCAGCGGTAGTCGTTGACTCACTTCTTCAAATAAGCCTTTAGGTACTTCACCCAAAATTTAAGGGTGAGGAGGCGAACAAATTAGGTTCGAGAACCAAACAGTCATCGATTACCGTATCTTTTGCCGGAAAAGATAAGAAAGGATGACTCACCGAGTCATATTACCTTTCCTGTACGGTAATAAAATAGAAAGTAGAAGTTACGACAAGTAGCAGGCTATTCTGACGCAGAACACAACGGCACGTCCTATTAAAGAAACAATGGACTCTAGCGGGAATTGCTTTTGAATGGAACGAGATTCTAGAAGACATAAAGCACACGGAAAAATGAACAGACCGGCTAGTGAATTGTGCTCTCGAGTGTTTATTTAACAAACGCTTTGTCTGTATCAGCAGGCTTCGAGGTTAGTTGGATACAGTCTCGATTATCCGTTTTTCAAATAAAATTAAGTATTGAAGCAGTCTTTGCGTTAACCAGGGCGTCACAACTGGCGTACGAACCCCAGACCACTAACGATATGATGCACTAATTTCGCAGGTATGTAATATCCTCCAGGCACTGTTGCTCTACACTGGGCAGCATTTCACAATGCGAATGCGTTCTTGAAGGTGACTATAGAAACTGGACCATTGCCACTCGGCTACGTACGTTTAGTAAAATCTGCACAGGCAAGTTGCTCTGTCGTCACTTACCTAGCACGACTATTCCGATAGTTAAAAGTTCTACAATTCGTCCCACTTGGTCAACTCTATGCAAGGAAGCATGAGAGCAGTGTTAATACAAAAAGCAGAAGTATTTGCAGAATGATTAGTCACTATATGTTTAAACAACCATTATCTACAAAGTGAAATGTAGATCAAAAAGATTTATTTTACCAAAACGCTTGTATGGAAAAGGCTGCATAGATGCAGATATTCGCGGATAGCCGAATTAATACAAAACGCCGACGCCCCTTCTAATATCCGCGGGTGTATCTGAGAATGTTATCCATAATTATTCGTTGTGTGGTTAAAATTTAAAAGATAGTGGGAATATGATATTCGTCTATTTACATTACACGTGATCGATAGCAATAGTTATTAATGTTTTAAGCCACTGCTGATACGTATTCGGGTAGACTGACACTATGATGAACGGTATAAAATTAGCGGATCTCTCAAGAATTCCCGTAAATATAAGTACAAGTACGTATTGCAGCGTTCATTAAATCGAAGAGTAAAGTACGTTAATATGGTTTAAATTAGAAGGATACTTTTGACCAACTACATATATTAAAAATATTTGAGTGCGCAAAATGTGACGTCAACGGCTAACTTTTATTTGGCTTACCAATATTCCGGAACTGCACAGAAAAATTATCAGAATCGGTTTCATTATTTAGGAGAGGAAATTGTAACTTACGGAACCTGCATTTTACAAGTATGTGGTCATCGCCGAATTCAGTTCTCAGTCGGTGGAATGGAAATTACGAATCATACTCATTCAAGTTAAAAAAGCTGGACAAGCGTAAGCCTAACATCAGAGCTCCGGCGTACCGAGCCAAATAAAATACTTACTTTTACTTTTAAAGGCTTCTCCATGCTCCAGCAGTTGGACTGTATTCCCACTCGCCAGAATGATTGACGATAACTGCAGTCTTCCTCTCGCAGACCTCTCTTCCTCATTATTCTCATTATTTCCGCTCTCCATGTTATTCTCGGCCATCCTCTCTTCCTCCCTACCGTGGCGGCCGGAATGGCTATTGTCCGTGCTCCCTTCGCCGTACATGGTCATGCCATTGAATATCTCTTGTACTCAATTCTTTGCACGACTGGTTGTTGCGTATCGATTATCTCCCTAATTTCCTCGTTTCTTCTCCTCTGTGCTCTGGATATCCCGGCTGCCCTCCTTTTTTCATCCACTTCTGTCGCCTGTAATCTACTTCTTTAACGCTCCCCAAGGGTCCATACTTCTGCCCTATATGTTATTATAGTTTCAATTGCTCTTTGCAGAATCCTCTTCTTTGTGTCTTATGCCTTCCATCTCCTCCCATTACTCAATAGATTTATTCTAAGTCTACCTAGTTCAAATGATTCTATTAACTTCTTTGCGATAAACTTGACATCACCTACTTTTCAGTACTTGTAAATAGACAAACAATAACAAGTAGATAGTTAGTACCATACTGGAAGGTAATTCCCTTACCTCCGCACGATTGATTCCACAGCTTCAGTATATACTGGATATACACTATAGCAAAAATATTAGTACACTCTTTTAGAGGTTTCCAGTTCACTCAAGATTTATTGATGTAACAATGAATACTGAGTACATGAAATGATTACATTTACAAATTAATAACACAAACGGTTCTGAGGTACCAGGTATCGACCCAAGTTGAAACACCCGTATCAGTACGTGGTATAGTCTCCACAGGCAGCAATGCAGACGCTGACTTTGGCATCCAGTTGATCTTACAGATGGCGAACAATGGCCTGGGATACGTATTCCACGCCTGCCTATTCATGTAATTCTGTAATGGTTTTTGCTTGACGCATCGCACGATTCATTTCTAGTCCCATCGTTTCCCACACGTACTGGACTAGAGACAAGTTCGGTGGTCGTGCTGTCCAAAGTAGTAGCTGCACATCTTCCAGAGCACGTTGAGTTTCACAGACAGTGCGTGGGCGATCACTATCCCAATGACGCAAAACATCACATTCCGGCTGCAACTATGATTGACGATAACTGCAGTCCTCGTCTCCCAGACCTCTCTTCCTCATCATTCTCATTATTTCCGTTCTCCGTATTATTCTCGGCCATCCTCGCTTATCAGTAAACTGTCAGTTTAATAAGTTACAGCTGCAAAATACTAACACGAATTCTTTACAGAGGAATAGAAAAACTGGTAGAAACCGGCCTCGGGGAAGATCAGTTTGGATTCCGCAGCAATATTGGAACACGTGAGACAATACTGACCATTAAATTAAGGAAAGGCAAACCTACATTCCTAGCATTTGTAGACTTAGAGAAAGCTTTTGAAAATGTTGACTAGAACACTCTCTTTCATATTCTGAAGGTGGCTGGGGTAAAATACAGGGAGCGAAAGGCTATCTACAATTTGTATAGCAAACAGATGGCAATTATAAGAGTCGAGGGGCATGAAAGGGAAGCAGTGGTTGGGAAGGGAGTGAGTCAGGGCTGTAGCCTCTCCCCGATGTTATTCAATCTGTATACTGAGCAAGCAGTAAAGGAAACAAAAGAAAAATTAGGAGTCGGTATTAAAATCCATGGAGAAGAAATAAAAACTTTGAGGTTTGCCGATGACATCGTGATTCTGTCAGAGCAAAGGACTTGGAAGAACTGTTGAACGGAATGGATAGTGTCTTGAAAGGAGGGTATAAGATGAACATCAACAAAAGCAAAACGAGAATAAAGGAATGTAGTCGAATTAAGTCGGGTGATGTCGAGGGAATTAGATTAGGAAATGAGACGCTTAAAGTAGTAAATGAGCTTTGCTGTTCGCGGAGCAAAATAACTGATGATGGTCGAAGTAGAGAGGATATAAAATGTAGACTGGCAATGGCAAGGAAAGCGTTTCTGAAGAAGAGAAATTTGTGAACATCGAGTATAGATTTAAGTGTCAGGAAGTCTTTTCTGAAAGTATTTGTATGGAGTGTAGCCATGTATGGAAGTGAAACGTGAACGATAAATAGTTTAGACAAAAAGAGAATAGAAGCTTTCGAAATGTGGTGCTACAGAAGAATGCTGAAGATTAGATGGGTAGATCATATAACTAATGAGGAGGTGTTAAATAGAATTGGGGAGAAGAGGAGTTTGTGGCACAACTTGACAAGATAAAGGGATCGGATGGTAGGACATGTTCTGAGGCATCAAGGGATCACCAATTCAGTATTGGAGGGCAGCGTGGACCGTAAAAATCGTGGAGGGAGACCAAGAGATGAATACACTAAGCATATTCGGAAGGACGTAGGTTGCAGTAGGTACTGCGATATGAAGAAGCTTGCACAGGATAGAGTAGCATGGAGAGCTGCATCAAACCACTCTCAGGACTGAAGACCACATCAACAACAACCCGCTGCAAAAAATGAGAAAGAATGGGTCTGACAACATTCTACACGTATCGAGCACTGGTTAGCGTCCCGTACGGAAACACCAAAGGTGAACGGGAGTTTTAGTTTGTCGTACCCTGACCCATAGGGCCTGTGGTGTGACCACTGTGTCTTGGAGGAGTGCACTTTATGAGACAGAGCTCAGAAGGTAACCGTAGTACGCGTAAGTGATCATGACTTGTGCGCAGGCAAAATCTGCTTTCGTCGCTGAAGACCACGGCGATACTCTGACGGCACCAGCGGAGCCGTACACGTCGATGCTGTGGCGTGAGTGGAAGATGGGCCAGAGGTGTGCCTGCCCGTATTCCCACTGCCAGCAACCGGTTCGCAACAGTTCGTGTTGACACGTCTGAGCTCACAAGCCCTCGAATGTGTACTGTAGTAGCTGTACGATCTACCGCTGCTGCCCTTACCACACGACGATCCTGGCGGGCATCTGTACTGCGAGGACATCAAGAACATCGTCTACAGATGTGATAATGTTCAAGTGACCACTGTTACCAGCATCGTTGTACAACTTAATGCGTACATCCAACTGGTGTGGCAAGTCTCCCAAAGCACCATCCTGCCACACGGAAGGCTGCAATCTGACCTCTTTCAAACTCGCTCCGTTGAAGCACAAATTCCTCTCTGTGGCATGGTTGACTGCTCGCTTCACACGGCTGCACCACACTGAGCCTTCTAGCTTTGAGCATTTCCTATTAAAGGGCGGACACAGCTGGTAACAGTGCCACTACGCTATTTGTTGGCGGACGACGTTGAATCCATTATCAGTACATCTACTATCCTCCAGATGACAGATGCCGCCATCGGATCAAAATCGATGTCTTTCCAGTTGTACATTTTTTTTCCGGTGGTGTGTATTCTTAACAGACTCGTCGACATACTGCAGGACGACTAAGTTCCTTGGATGTTTGGAATGGTTCAATCAACTTTCTCTCTACTTCAGCTACAGTGTATGACTTCTGGTATATTCTTCGAATCAGGAATATTGGCTGTGCTTCTACACCTATATGCTCCACCGCTTTCCACAGGGCTTTAGTTGGTAGGAATCATAAGCTTTATGTAACTCCACAAATATTAGAGTACTTCCTGACCCTTAGAATATGTCTTCTCCCATATTTGCTTGAGGCTAAAAATGTGATCAATACAAGAACCTCTAGCCATAAAACCTGCACGTTCTCTTGCGTTTCTCCCTTAATTTCGTTCTCCAAATTGTTTTCCAGTATAGCCCTAAAGAGTCTTCCGACAGATTTCATAATGCTAAACGCCCTATAATTTCTTTGGTGCTTCTTGTTTAATTTTTATGGATAGAAGATATATATGATGTGCAGCTCTCTCTTCGTATTTCCCCTACCCCCACAATCTGATTGAATAATTTAGACATAAGTCTCTCCATTTGAACGGGTCCATATTTCTACAATTTTATCACAACTTCTCCCAATCCACTTGCCTCCCACTTCTTGCCTTTTTCAGAATCTCCTTTACTTCTTCCTCTAGCAAGATTTCTGTATTACCTTGTGTACTGCTTTTGTGGCAGACTTCTACATCACGTCTGTTCTTTCTTCTATCAGACGTTCTTCAAAGTGGTTTTTCCATTCTCCAATAGACAATGTGGGTGCGGGATTGCTAGCCATTTTCATCTTCCTTATCATACTCCATGCCTCCAACGATCTGCATTCCGACGGCCGGGGTGGCCGAGCGGTTCTAGGCGCTACAGTCTGGAACCACGCGACCTCTACGGTCGCAGGCTCGAACCCTGCCTCCGGCATGGATGTGTGTGATGTCCTTAGGTTAGTTAGGTTTAAGTAGTTCTAAGTTCTAGGGGAGTGATGACCTCAGAAGTTAAGTCCCATAGTGCTCAGAGCCATTTGAACCATTTGATCTGCATTCCAGCGAATGCTCTGTTTCCCCATACGCTCTTTCCCATGCCTCTACTTACACTTTCTTATTCATTTCTATACTTCTTTTTTATATCTTGTGTACATTCCAATCGTCTTCCCTCCCAGAGCTTAATCATGTCTGATAAAGTTACTGGTTTTCCTCGTCCACCACCAATAACTCTGTGGTTACCCATTCAGTTATTTCTCAGCTCTCTCTTTCCCTTCGTAAAACCTATTCCGCTGCTTCCTTAACTGACTTTTTCAGGAAACCGCAAAGTTAACTGGTGGTCCAATATTGCTCCAATCTTAAATTAAATCCTTGCTGATATTAACTTACACACTTTCTTCTTGTAGCAGATGTATCCTGCATGATGGATACTCCGTAGTTGTACGTCCAACATCCTCCTCCTTTTTCTTCTGTCTTAATGGGAAAAGCAATTTTTGAAGTAACTATAAAATGTTAGGAGTCACACTCTGCTCCTTCTACTCTTACATCTTGTACTTTAATTACCAGCTGTCTTCGCAGTATTACTAGACGCCATGGGGGCCTAGAATCGTCTGGTAAACAATTATAGTACAGCTTACTCCTTTACATTCTCTGCAATATTGTGTAGTCTAAGACGGTATTGTGTACGACAAAATAGCTGCTGTTAGAGTGTTGCTGGTAATCGCTTAGAGTAGGTCTCTAGATGCACAAGTGGATTCCTACAAACTGTGTGGGCATGACGTAGCCACCCATATACTGGAAGTACGAATTTAGTACTGAGAATAATAACCTAGACCACTGACAGAAAAATTTACTGCTTTTTTCCACTAGCATGAAACTGACGAGCATTGCTTCTTAGAGGGTACAGAAGAGAATGGACAGGGCAACTAAAAAGGGCTGCATGCTCTTACGCAAGGAGACACCTTATTTTCACACGTGGTCGCTGGTATACGTAGTTTCGAGTCATCAGCATGAACCCTGGACTACTCGTCCTTCGTCAGAAGTTCAACTTCGGTCATTTGTCATCTGAATTTCTGTCATTATATGTGAAAGAGGAACTGAGCAACTGGAAGCTTGGGTTATTGATGACGTTGCCTGATTCCACCACCGAAAGTGACTTCCAGCCCGCTTGACATACACAGCATCGACACACGTAAATCCGACAGCTCTCGTTAATGCACCACGCAGTGGGCTTGTGCAGACCACGCCGAGGCGAGGCGCCACTGTCTGGCACGTTTACAGACCGATGGACCACCATTTTGAGCCTCCGTTGACTGAAGTCTGGCTGCCCAGCTGCCCACGCCATTGTCGATCGCTCTTCTTTTTCACCGGCCAGAGACGACCAGCGCCACCAACTGCATCCCACGGCACACAAGCAGCATCTACATCTACATCTACATGACTACTCTGCAATTCACATTTAAGTGCTTGGCAGAGGGTTCATCGAACCACAATCATACTATCTCTCTACCATTCCACTCCCGAACAGCGCGCGGGAAAAACGAACACCTAAACCTTTCTGTTCGAGCTCTGATTTCTCTTATTTTATTTTGATGATCATTCCTACCTATGTAGGTTGGGCTCAACAAAATATTTTCGAATTCGGAAGAGAAAGTTGGTGACTGAAATTTCGTAAATAGATCTCGCCGCGACGAAAAACGTCCTTGCTTTAATGACTTCCATCCCAACTCGCGTATCATATCTGCCACACTCTCTCCCCTATTACGTGATAATACAAAACGAGCTGCCCTTTTTTGCACCCTTTCGATGTCCTCCGTCAATCCCACCTGGTAAGGATCCCACACCGCGCATCAATATTCTAACAGAGGACGAACGAGTGTAGTGTAAGCTGTCTCTTTAGTGGACTTGTTGCATCTTCTAAGTGTCCTGCCAATGAAACGCAACCTTTGGCTCGCCTTCCCCACAATATTATGTATGTGGTCTTTCCAACTGAAGTTGTTCGTAATTTTAACATCCAGGTACTTAGTTGAATTGACAGCCTTGAGAATTCTATTTATCGAGTAATCGAATTCAAACGGATTTCTTTTGGAACACATGTGGATCACCTCACACTTTTCGTTATTTAGCGTCAACTGCCACCTGCCACATCATACAGCAATGTTTTCTAAATCGCTTTGCAACTGATACTGGTCTTCGGATGACCTTACTAGACGGTAAATTACAGCATCATCTGCGAACAACCTAAGAGAACTGCTCAGATTGTCACCCAGGTCATTTATATAGATCAGGAACAGCAGAGGTCCCAGGACGCTTCCCTGGGGAACACCTGATACCACTTCAGTTTTACTCGATGATTTGCTGTCTATTACTACGAACTGCGACCTTCCTGACAGGAAATCACGAATCCAGTCGCACAACTGAGACGATACCCCATTGGCCCGTAGCTTGATTAGAAGTCGCTTGTGAGGGTCGGTGTCAAAAGCTTTCCGGAAATCTAGAAATACGGAATCAACTTGAGATCCCCTGTCGATAGCGGCCATTACTTCGTGCGAATAAAGAGCTAGCTGCGTTGCACAAGAACGATGTTTTCTGAAACCATGCTGATTACGTGTCAATAGATCGTTACCTTCGAGGTGATTCATAATGTTTGAATACAGTATGTGCTCCAAAGCTCTACTGCAAACCGACGTCAGTGATATAGTTCTGTAGTTCGATGGATTACTCCTACTACCCTTCTTAAACACTGGTGCGACCTTCGCAATTTTCCAATCTGTAGGTACAGATCTATCGGTGAGCGAGCGGTTGTATATGATTGCTAAGTAGGGAGCTATTGTATCAGCGTAATCTGAAAGGAACCTAATCGGTATACAATCTGGACCTGAAGACTTGCCCGTATCAAGCGATTAGAGTTGCTTCGCAACCCCTAAGGTATCTACTTCTAAGAAACTCATGCTAGCAGCTGTTCGTGTTTCAAATTCTGGAATATTCCATTCGTCTTCCCTGGTGAATGAATTTCGGAAAACTGCGTTCAATAACTCCGCTTTAGCGGCACAGTCGTCGGTAACAGTACCATCGGCACTGCGCAGCCAAGGTATTGACTGCGTCTTGCCGCTTGTGTACTTTACATACGACCAGAATTTCTTCGGATTTTCTACCAAATTTAGAGACAATGTTTCGTTGTGGAACCTATTAAAGGAATCTCGCATTGAAGTCCGTGCCAAATTTCGCGCGTCTGTAAATTTTAGCCAATCTTCGGGATTTCGCGTTCTTCTGAACTTCGCATGCTTTTTCCGTTGCCTCTGAAACAGCGTTCGGACCTGTTTTGTGTACCACGGGGGATCAGTTCCATCTCTTACCAATTTATGAGGTATGAATCTCTCAATTGCTGTTGCTACTATATCTTTGAATTTGAGCCACATCTCGTCTACATTTGCATAGTCAGTTCGAAAGGAATGGAGAGTGTCTCTTAGGAAGTCTTCTAGTGACACTTTATCCGCTTTTTTAAATAAAATTATTTTGCGTTTGTTTCTGGTGGATTTGGAAGAAACGGTATTGAGCGTAGCTACAACGACCTTGTAATCACTAATCCCTGTATCAGTCATGATGCTCTCTATCAGCTCTGGATTGTTTGTGGCTAAGAGTTCAAGTGTGTTTTCGCAACCATTTACAATTCGCGTGGGTTCGTGGACAAACTGCTCGAAATAATTTTCGGAGGAAGCATTTAGGACAATCTCGGAAGATGTTTTCTGCCTACCACCGGTTTTGAACAAGTATTTTTGCCAACATATCGAGGGAAGGTTGAAGTCTCCACCAACTATAACCGTATGAGTGGGGTATTTATTTGTTACGAGACTCAAATTTTCTCTGAACTGTTCAGCAACTATATCATCCGAGTCTAGGGGTCGGTAGAAGGAGCCAATTATTAACTTAGTTCGGTTGTTAAATATAACCTCCACCCATACCAATTCGCACGGAGTATCTACTTCGACTTCACTACAAGATAAACAACTACTGACAGACACAAACACTCCACCACCAATTCTGCCTAATCTATCTTTCTTGAACACCGTCTGAGACTTCGCAAAAATTTCTGCAGAACTTATTTCAGGCTTCAGCCAGCTTTCTGTACCTATAACGATTTCAGCTTCTGTGCTTTCTATTAGCGCTTGAAGCTCAGGGACTTTCCCAGCACAACTACAACAATTTACAACTACAATTCCGACTGTTCCTTGATCCAAGCACGTCCTGTATTTGCCATGCACCCTTTGAGATTGCAGTCCACCCCGTACTTTCCCGAGGCCTTCTAACCTAAAAAACCGCCCAGTCCACGCCACACAGACTCCGCTACCCGTGTAGCAGCCAGCTGAGTGTAGTGAACTCCTGACCTATTCAGCGGAACCCGAAACCCCACCACCCTATGGCGCAAGTCAAGGAATCTGCAGCCAACACGGTCGCAAAACCGTCTGAGCCTCTGATTCAGATCCTCCACCCGGCTCTGCACCAAAGGTCCGCAGTCGGTTCTGTCAACGATGCTGCAGATGGTGAGCTCTGCCTTCATCTCGTAAGCAAGACCGGTAGCCATAACCAAATCAGATAGCCGCTGGAATCCAGAGAGAATTTCCTCAGATCCAAAGCGACACACGTCATTAGTGCCGACATGTGCCACCACCTGCAGCTGGCTGCACCCTGTGCTCTTCATGGCATCCGGAAGGACCCTTTCCACATCAGGAATGACTCAACCCGGAATGCACATGGAGTGCACGCTGGATTTCTTCCCTTCCTTAGCCGCCATATCCCTAAGGGGCCCCATTACGCGCCTAACATTGGAGCTCCCAACTACCAATAAGCCCACCCTCTGTGATTGCCGGCCGGAGTGGCCGAGTGGTTCTAGGTGCTTCACTCTGGAACCGCGCGACCGCTACGGTCGCAGGTTCGAATCCTGCCTCGGGCATGGATGTGTGTGGTGTCCTTAGGTTAGTTAGGTTTAAGTAGTTCTAAGTTCTAGGGGACTGATGACCTCAGATGTTAATTCCGATAGTGCTCAGAGCCATTTGAACCATTTGAACACAGCAATTAAAGTCCAGTTAACGTTCCACCAAGGTCAAACATTCTGAAATGAAACATTTGATGCAGTAATCCACGTATTTGATTAAATCTGAATACTTAGAATCTTTTAATGTACGAGAGTTGGAACTTAGATAGTGGCAACTATTTAATCACAATCGATACAAAAGAATTACGTGTTGGCACCTGTTACTGTCCTTCAGAGTACTCACCAGCATTGTGTAGAACCCGTTGCCAGCGACGTGGAAGGTGCAGTATACCGTTCGCAGAGCCTGTTTTGTTGATGGTGCGAATGGAGCGGTCTAAAGTTATGGTGATTCTCGTGTACGATTGTGATGGTGTTATCCTAAAGCATTACGCTCCTCCACGGCAGACCGACAATGAATGCACAGTATTACTGTTCGTTTTTGGAGCATCGCCTGTGATCAGCTTTGCGAAAGCAGCTGGGACACTTTCTGCACAACCCATCCATCATTTTGCACGACAATGCGCGGGAGCATACAGCGCAAGCTGTGGCTTCTCTGTTCGGTCGATGGGTCTGGGAAGTACTGTACCATCCACCATACTCCGAGTACTTAAGTCCTTGTGACTCTGATTTGATTCCGAAGATGAAGGAACCACTTCGTGGCATTCGCTTCACAACTGTTCCAGAGATTCAACAGGCAGAAGACCGCTCCATTCGCACCATCTACAGAACAGTCCCTGCTAACGATATGCTAAGCCTTTCACATCGCTGGCAACGGATTCTAAACAACGCTGGTGACTACTCTAAAGGACAATAACAGGTGCAAACATGTAACTCTTTTGTATCGGTTGTGAATAAATAATTACCACTATTTATGTTCCAACCCTCGTATATGTCAGATTTTCCTTTTTGTAAGCTCTTTCTAATTTTATAACTTTGATTGTTGATGATCTGCCTTCAGTAGGCGGGCACCGAATCATTAACAAGGCTGATGGGAAAGCAGACCTAGTACGATAGTTGCAGTATGAGATGACTTCAAAAGAAGTTAGAAAATATGTTGGAAGAGTTAGAAGGAACATAACATTTATAACCAAATGTAAGAAGGCCTGATATCTAAAAACAAACGTGCAAAGTGTTTGGACTACTAGTGAAATGGTTATTGCAAAAGAAAATACATAGGGTAAATATATACAGCCACTAAAAATAAGCAAAGAACCTGGAAAACGTGTTACAGCTCACAGATGGCATTCCAGTTTCGGCAGTAAATAAAAGGAGTGGAACAAAACTATTGAATACAGTATACAGTATTTACAAAACTATTGAATACAGTATTTACTGTATTAAATAGTTTTGTTACACTCCTTTGATTTACTGTTGCAACTGATCTACGAAAAATCAAAAATATTGTCAACTTTACTGTCCATCCAGGTCAGTCACTGAAAGGAAAATTTTGGAATACTAATATTTTTAAAGGAAATGTCGTACAGGAAAATGGAGGTAGTGGTTCAAATGGTTCAAATGGCTCTGAGCACTATGGGACTTAACATCTGTGGTCATCAGTACCCTAGAACTTAGAACTACTTAAACCTAACTAACCTAAGGACATCACACACATCCATGCCCGAGGCAGGATTCGAACCTGCGACCGTAGCAGTCGCGCGGTTCCGGACTGAGCGCCTAGAACCGCTAGACCACCGCGGCCGGCCTGGAGGTAGTGAATAGCGAAGACTTGGAAAATGGATTTCGTTACATAGAGAAAGAAGTAATAGAAGACCGAGATTGATAATGGACTTCCTACACACATACATTTGAATAACACTAAGCTGAAGTAGGCTAGATATAAAAATGCCTAGCCGGTGCAAAGTAGCGAGCAGGAAACACGCTTTACTATTCAGTTATCCTGCAAAAAGTGCCAGTATCATCTTAATAAAAAAGAAATAACATGGTTAGTAACAAATATTGTTTCTTATCAGCTGCGTTATTTATTCTGACATCCAGTTCACGCTGCGATCGATTTCAGAATCTTAAGATTCCATCTTCAGGGAACTATAAAAACGCCCTGAGTAACTGTAATGCAAAAGTTCCAGTTTTTTCAAGAAACTATAAGAGAAGGGAACTTCCTCCGTGCGGGATTAGCCGTGCGGTCTCGGGCACTGCAGTCATGGACGGTGCGGCTGGTCCCGGCGGAGGTTCGAGTTCTCCCTCGGGCATGTGTGTGTGTGTTTGTCCGTAGGATAATTTAGGTTAAGTAGTGTGTAAGCTTAGGGACTGATGATCTTAGCAGCTAAGTCCAATAAGATTTCACACACATTTGAACATTTGAAGGGAACTTCCGCAGATTTCGTGTGTACCAGGATCGGCACCAAGTTTCATAATAATTAGTATATACCTCGATCCCACTTCGACCACAAATACTACCTGCCTACATGAGCGCAACCAAAAGAGTGCAAACAGATTTAGACTTCCATGTTTTTTCTAAATCGCTTTGTCATATAACAGGATGGTGCCTACGAGAAGGACGTTTCCAACTTACTCCCCTATCTTACCTCAGTCGGTTGTGTGGACTTCAGTCGTCAGACTAAGCAAACACAATGCAGCTTTATCTCGAAAACTGTATGTATCCCTCTGACTGCGCTACTGCAAAAATCACAGTCATAAGCTAATAAGACATTTTTTAACACTGCTAACAAAAACAATGATAGCATGCTTCTCAATTTTCCATTCCGATATATCTTAAAATTGGCGAAGCAATTACTTTCGAAGTTCCCCTGTACGAGGACTTATAGTTGGCCATGCTTTTAATGGGTTCTACAAGGAGGCCTAGCACCTAATATAAATGCAAATTTCAACAAAAGAGGAAGAGGTAAATTTCATCTGCCGTTATTAGCATTCTATTGTCAGCAGCGCCCATTCTGAGTTCGATTCTTGCTGCCTCGCTAACAGCTGCCGACGTGAGATTCAGAACGCCGCTACGTCTTAAGCCTCTCAAAACTCCACTCTCTCGGCCATAAAGATCATTATGTGTCTGGCTTACGTGACTGACAACAGGCCGTACATTGTACTAAAATAAATTGCAAACTTATATTGACTGATTGGAAGCAAACAGTTAATAACTCGTTTCCAGAACCAAGGTATAGGTTTGCTTTATACCAACTGTTACCGAGACATATAAAGAAAAATATAAAGTGGACGCATCAGGCAGTGACTTTTTTGCATCTGTTTGTAACTTTCATCGATTTTTAAATACATTTTGTCTTATTTTTCCTGGGATCTTTATTTCATCTACTAATGCTACGTGTTATCACGACTAGTCGCACTTACGAAGCAGTCGATCTAGGACTTTTTGTACTGTAACAAATAAAAATACATTTACAGGTATTCCCTGAATGCCACATTAGGGTGTGTGGTGGAGGATGCTTCGTCTATCACAATCCACCCCTAACCCCTCAAAACAAACAAAAAGCCTTTTCCATTCGCGAAAGCTGTGGGCCTCCATATGAGGTCCGATTTCTTTGATTTTATCGTCAAAATCATTATACACTCTAAATGTGGAAAGGAACAATATGATGTTTGACTCTTCTTGGAACGAGAGTCTCAGAATTTTAACTATACAGCTTGTTACAAAAAGGTACGGCCAAACTTTCAGGAAACATTCCTCACACACAAATAAAGAAAAGATGTTATGTGGACATGTGTCCGGAAACGCTTAATTTCCATGTTAGAGCTCATTTCAGTTTCGTCAGTCACCTACGCTCAGTGGAGAACGTTATCATGATTTCATACGGGATACTCTACCTGTGCTGCTAGAACATGTGCCTTTACAAGTACAACACAACATGTGGTTCATGCACGATGGAGCTCCTGCACATTTCAGTCGAAGTGTTCGTACGCTTCTCAACAAAAGTTTCGGTGACCGATGGATTAGTAGAGGCGGACCAATTCCATGGCCTCCACGCTCTCCTGACCTTAACCCTCTTGACTTTCATTTATGGGGGCATTTGAAAGCTCTTGTCTACGCAACCCCGGTACCAAATGTAGGGACTCTTCGTGCTCGTATTGTGGACGGCTGTGATACAATACGCCATTCTTCAGGGCTGCATCAGCGCATCAGGGATTCCGTGCGACGGAGGGTGGATGCATGTATCCTCACTAACGGAGGACATTTTGAACATTTCCTGTGACAAAGTGTTTGAAGTCACGCTGGTACGTTCTGTTGCTGTGTTTCCAGTCCATGATTAATGTGATTTGGAGAGAAGTAATAAAATGAGCTCTAACATGGAAAGTAAGCGTTTCCGGACACATGTCCACATAAGATATTTTCTTTCTTTGTGTGTGAGGAATGTTTCCTGAATGTTTGGCCGTACCTTTTTGTAACACCCCGTAGAACTCTCATACCGCCTATCCGACAGCGTCTGGGACTAAAGTTGAGAATCATCTTCCCGACATAATAGCAATTACTAAACGATCCGGGGAGTGTTTTATGTTTCTTTTGATCGTCTTTTAATGCTAGGAGTTGAGGGCTGCGACTAGCAGAATCTGTGTTGCATTTATTAGGACCTTCATATTTCGCATGTTAATGATAGACATTAAGAAGCAGTCGAACTAGAATTTTGTATGCTATCATCTCCGTCGATGACTTACATCTCTTAGGCTTCTTATAATGAATATAATTGTGGAATCTACATATCTCTAACTAATTTCAAATCAGTCGTACTACTTTTCGTGTTGGGGATCCCAAACCGTCAAGTATCACATCCGAATAGGTCGAACTAGGGTTTAGTAAGGTATTGCCTCCGTTGTTGCTTTACATTTCCGTACGATTCTTCTACTGAATATTAATTTGGCATTTGCCTTTCCTGTCACTGGAAAAGAGTAACAAGTTACTCGTATAGTTTGAGGCGCAGCCTGCTAGCGTACGACAGAGGGATGTGAGCCAGACCCACAGACACAATTTACATACTGAGTACCATGGTGTGATTCTTAGGACGTTTTACTAGTTTCCCACCTAGTTTAGGCAAAATTGTGCCGACATATCCACCCAAAAAGAAAAAGAAAGACAGAGAGGGAGGGAGGGAGGGAGGGAGAGAGAGAGAGAGAGAGAGAGAGAGAGAGAGAGAGAGCACGCAGAGGTCACACGACTACCAGCTAACCAACTCAGAAAATACAAAACGATCACAAATATTTTTATACACGTCCACCAGCACATTTTAACTGCTCGTCCAGCGTCACTCACCGAACGATACTGCACAGCTAAAATATACCAAACACTTTTCACGCTGCCACCAGCATATCCCTCCATCAATGCTTGGGAAACATCCTGCACAGCACTTATGGTGTTACCGATGTGCACTGTAAGGCCAAGGTGACACCACCAGTAATGTACAGATGGTGGAAAGTCATTCCCCTTTCAAATGGATAAATATGCAGGGAGTTTCAGTACTCCTATAACAGGCTTTTAGGGGTTTTAGAGGGAACTTAGAGATAAAGTTTTCATCAGGAACCCACGACTTTGACAAAGCCGTCTGGACGTAAAATAGATCTGGAGATTGGATCACTATCGAATCTTGGTACGCTTCATGGGGCGCACACAGCTGAGATAATGGGTTTTTACCATTGTGCTCTACAGGAGCCCACAATTTGGCCAATGTTTAGAGAACTTGTCGTCGTGTTCTTTTCTGCGTGACGAACGACGACCTCTTCGTAGTCGAGAGTGTGGTTAGTTAGTTACATGTTTAGTAGATCAACTGGACGATTTTTTTATCAAAATGATGTGAAATGAATCAGTTTACAGGATATATATATATATATATATATATATATATATATATATATATATATATATATATATATATATGAACACATTCATTTTTGCAATTACCCATACAGATACAGTTAAAAACAAGTTTTTAAGTATAAATTCGTCCATGGAATAGAAGGAATTGTCCAGGAGAAATCATTTTAGGTTAGATTTGAAACCTGCTTTGCTAGCTGTCAGACATTTCATGCTATTAGGCAAATAATCAAAAATCCATTGTTGCTGCATATTGAATGCCTTTCTCAGCCATTGGCTGCTTTAGCCATGGGTAACACAGGTATTCTTTTCCTTTAGTGCTTTAGGCATGGACATCACAGTTATACTTAAATTGTGATGGATTATTTACGTTGAACTTCATTAGTGATTATATGTACTGTGACGGTGCAGTTTAAATGCGTAACTCCCTGACAAAGCACTTACACGACGGTTGTGGCTCAACACCACATATTATTCTTGCTGGTCACTTTTGTGCACTCAGTAATTTCTTTCTAAGTGTGAAGTTACCCCAGAAAATTATTCCATAAGCCATTAATGAGTATAAACATGAAAATATGGTTCAAATGGTTCAAATGGCTCTGAACACTATGGGACTCAACTGCTGTGGTCATAAGTCCCCTAGAACTTAGAACTACTTAAACCTAACTAACCTAAAGACATCACACACATCCATGCCCGAGACAGGATTCGAACCTGCGACCGTAGCGGTCGCGCAGTTCCAGACTGTAGCGCCCAGAACCGCTCGGCCACTCCGGCCGGCCATGAAAATATGTCACAAGGTTGATTCGTCTGCTACCAAGACTAGCAATTATATGAAGAGCGAAACTAGCTGAACTTAATATTGTTCAAGGAGCTCAGTATGTTCCTTTTCCAGTTCAAGTCTTCAACAACATGCAGACCCAAAAATATGGAGCGTTCTGTTCTATTTACTGACTCCTAGGCACGTGCGATATCAGGTGTTGGTATGATTCTTGAGGAGAACTGAATACAGTGTGTTTGCTCAAAATTTATGGAGATTCCATTTTCACAAAAACTAAAATTTTTGAAAAAACCATTATCAATCTCTTCTGTGGCCTTCTCTCTAAAAATATTTGTTGTAACACTAGCACTGTCTGCATAAAGTACCAGTTTTCTTCGTTGAATTTGCTGTGAATGGTCATTAACATGTATTGTATAAGGAATAGGAATAGATACAAAATTGAACCGTATGGGACACCATTTGAGATTTCTCCCTACTCATTAAAATTTTCTGTCCTCCCAACATTGTTTCAATTATTCAGCACAGTGTTTTACATTCTGCTTGTTAAATATGATTCACGCCAGTTGCGTATAAAGCCATCATTTCCATAAAACGTGAGTTTCTCTATGTGTGTAATATCAACTACACAATCATATACGTGGAAAGATCACAAAATAACTAACTTCGATACTATGAGCGAATGTAAAGATAGAATTGTCAGTCGAGCAACCCATCTGGAATCTAAACTGAGATGTGCTAAACACATTATTTCTTCTTATATCTGAGATTTGACTTAAGTACTTTTTGGAATATCTTGGAAAAAGATGTCGCTAAGGAGATTGGACGATAATTATTTAAGTTTTCTTGATACCTTTCTTTTGAGAGTGTTCCACAGTTTGTGCAAACATTCCCTATGACATAGCTGCATTATATATCACTAAGGACATAACTTATTATGTTAGAAAAACATTTCAGTATTCGATTTAGAATTCCGTCTACACCATATGAGCTTTTGATTTTTATGTTTTTCTAAATTCATTCATTTCAGTTAAGGCTGTTGGTGCTACTTCTAATTGCTTACAGTTTTGTGGAATAACATTTTTAATATATTCTCTTGCTTCTTGAACTGAATTTTTGCTGTCACATTTAGAAAGACAGTGTTCAAACTACTGTCAGCTTGTAAATTATCAGTCAGAACATTGTTATTTAGTTTCGTTTTATGGTGTCTTGTACACTGACTGGCTACCTTGTCTCCCATTTAACTATAGTTTCATTATCTGCATTATTTATTTCTGTTAGGATACACACACTTCTTGATATTTTCACGATTTTCAGTAACATATTACAGTATCTTGTGTATTCTGCAAGTAATATCAGATCATGACTTGTTCTGGCCTTTATATAAATTTCCCTCTTCCTCTTACATAAAAGTTTAGTTCCCTTGGTTATACATGGCATACGTTTTTTCAATGGCTATTCTGAATAACGTTTAAGGAAACAACAATCAAAAATTGATACAAATTTACTACTAAATAAATTAAATTAGACTTCAGTATCTCTTTCTGTATGTACCTCATCCCATACACATCTCTTAATTTAGTCGTAGAACGAGGTATCTTGCTCTCATTAATAACCCTTACTGATCCCTATGAACCTCCCTCATGGCTGTAAGGTGAAATATTGTTTATTTCCATTAATTTTACATCAGTATCAGATAATCAGATAACAATTGGGTACACATTAATTATTTCAGCTTGAGCATTGTCCAAAAAAATTTTACCAAACAGTGTCTCACTATCTTGTTGCACAGAAATTGGAAAACTGACAACTGAAATTGGTGTAAAATACCGAAATAATTATTCCATTTCATTTCCCCTGCCTATATCTTTTCAGAAACCTACATCGAAATCTCTGGAGAATAATAACTTTTTCATCTTGTTTGGCAGGTAGCTCAATAATGCATCTAGATTTCTCATAAATAGCTGAAAGGTTCCTAGAAGAAATATGTACGCTGTAACGATTACCAGAGTCGTATTCTACGGTAACGTCTCACAAGAAAGTGCTACTTGGTTTAGATCTAGATAAAACTATTTTTTCCAATATTTTTGACTTAGTGTACATGGTTTTCACATGTTGCAACTCCTTCTTCCATGTTAACTCCACACGAAAATTATGCTGTTATACCCTGATATTTAACTCCTCCATTCCTATGGTCACATAGTGTTCAGAGAGGTGCAAAACATCTATCAGTTCACAATTTTCCATATCTTCTAGACAAACAAGAAGCTCATCAACCTTGCTTTTCAGACCATAACGTTCTGATGAAACAAATTAATTTTTTTTCTGGAAACTATTACGTGTATTATCATCTTGTTCTGCTCTTCCTTTCATTAATGTCTGACAGCATCTTGACTTTATGTAAACGAAAAATGTGCCCCTCCGGCTCCATTAATCACAGGGATTTTGTATTGTGTGGACCACCATGGTCAATCTTCCTAGTTGCGAACGAACAATTTTATGGCAGGCGTTGCTGAACTCGGAAAAAACCGTATGTGATATCACAATAAAACAAGGACTGAAGAGGATGCCCTTTTCTTAGTTTGTATGCGTGACACGGAGCGGGAGATTTGATAGTGATCTGATCTTCAAACTTATTTTACGTCCTAACGGTACATTTACAGGCGTGGATTCCTAATCGAAAGTTTATTTACTAACCGCTCTCTACAATTCCTAGAACCTTGTAGTAGGAACTGTGAGACAGTACAGCTACGTAGACACAGACGTACAAAAGAAGAACTGAAGTTCTTGACGCCTGTATCTTCAATAAAACTTGAAATGTACCCCAAAGTTGGGAATCCTATTTCATTTGTTCCATAATAGTGCCTTTTAAAGCAGCCTGTTATCGCTTTGCTACGGCCTTCAGCTGTGAGAATATGTAATTGTCGCCAAATGAATTCTTCATCTCCACCTGAAGTTTTCCCAGGTCTCGCCATTTTCTCGTGCCTGTGCCACCCGACTAAAAGCGAGAAACATCATGTCGTTCCACCTGTTGTATTTAGGGACACGGTCGAATTGCTTTCGCTTTTTCGTCGCATCCTGGCCACCGTCTCCTGAAAATACTGCTGGATGCTGGATGGGCATGTGACTCACTCATACTTTTGTATCCATTGGTACCTTGACAATTCGCATCGTAGAAGAAATATACTTCTTGTATTCTGGTTCCTGCACGTGAAAACGAGGGGTTTTGCAGAGCCTATAGAACCAATGGCGACGCCCAAGATACCCAGCGTCTCCACCACATTACGTCACGTAGAACCCGAGATCAAATTACGATAGCAGGATCATCAATACGAACTAAAATGTCACATAGAATGCCTGATGACTGAGAACTGGGGAAAGCACAAAGAACTAAGTGCCAGAACCTTCCAGGAATAGCGCAAACTGCAATGATAGATAACTGCACAAGGCGGTAAAAGACCCGGTGACCAGCTTGTTGCCATCAAGCCATCGAGAGGCTATAAAATTTACACAATAGCGGACTAAGTATAGCATGCGACAAGACATACACACCGACTTAAGCTACTCAACAATGTACTTTGTGTATTTTTATTTTCATATCAAAATAGTAGAGGAGATATGCATATCTTCAGCGACCTCAGCATTACCGAAGACAAAATAATGCATTGTACAATACGCTTGTCTCTAGCGTGCATGTGAGAGCAAATGTTACTGCTTTCTTTTGATAGGTTATAATTCTACTTATCTCATATATACTGACATTTCAACACATGCCAAATAAATATACTGACAGCATTCCAATTAAGTTAATAAATTTCGTATTTATTTTATCAATGTTACCAGAATGTATAAAACAAAGAAATATACGTACAGGCCACTGTCTGTCTATTGGTAAATTTTTCAGTGAAGTTTCCTTTAGGGTAATCTGTTTGGTGAAAATTTCAGTTTTTTTTAATGTATACAAAAAGTTTTAATTGCCTAGATCAGTGGTCGTCAGACATTTGTGCCCAAGAGCCAATACTGACATCGTAGGCGGCAACTCGGGCGGCATTTTCACCAGTCTTACTATTAACCGGTATCTTACAAAAATTATTATGTTATGAGAACCCATAAGACTAACTATAGTAAGTCACCCTTCTTTTCCAGATGGTGAACCTACTCGAAGTGATGACCCAATCCTGGGATCGACAATCACTCATTTCATGACACATATAAATTATACATGCAGATTTCATATTCATCTTTCTATTTTTGTCATGTACCTAATACGTTGTAAAGATAATTTCTTTATGTTTTTGTCAAACTTGCTTCCCATTAGTTCATTCAAAACAACGTCCTTTAAGCGTAATACACCGAAAGTGTAGCGCCGGTGAGAGACAGACCGATGGGAGGGATCGCTTGGCTGTATAACGCGGAAGATACTTTTCAGAATTTTGTCTTTTCTCCCTGCCCCCTTACAGAAAAACTGAATTTTACAAACGCCTCTTGCAGGTAATCTAATGTACTTTCACTTGGTGGAGGAGTCTGATTGATAACATGTATATTTTCCAAATTGTAGGTGGTGCGAATGGGCATTTTTGGCGTTTTCACAGATGGGTAAAAAAGTCGTTGCTATGGAGCAGTCTAGCGCCGTTACTGCACATAATTAATTCAAACCTGATTAGTGAATTTTATAGTGAAATCTATGTACTTTAATTATATACGTCGTGGTCACGTTCTAAGAATGCATAGTTTTCGATGCACAGTATAAACGAAATACTGACATTAGTGCTAAAATTTTGAGGGTTTTCGCTGAAAGCCAGCAAACATGAAATTCGGATGCATCCCAAAAAACATATGGGAACGCTGAGAGAAAAACGAATGTAATTTTGTCCCGGGATTAACACCATTTTACTGGGCTGGTAGTATTACTATAAATTAGAGCAGAGGAAGAACGGCAGACCGCACGTATAAACATACTGACATACAATAGAAAAGCTGGTAACTACTTTTGGTTGTTCACAAATCATCCTCAGATCAGTCATTCTAAAGACATAGTGTCAACAAGCACAATGAGGCTGGACCTCATCGTCTGTTTATCTTGGTATATTCTCATACAAGAAACAACTTCAATAAATACAGGCTATTACAACAGGACGAAAAGGGGTGATTCTAAACCATGGTAACTAAAATAACACTTGAGGGTAGCGTAGTTTCGAATCACCTTTTACTGAAGTTGTCTGTTATATGAGAATGTACCAAGATATAAAGACGATGGGATCTAGTCTCACTGTATGAGTTAATACAATTTCTTTACCGTGACTGATCTGAGAATGGTTTACGAATAACCGAAACTATTTTTCAAATTTAATCTTGTTTATTGTTTGCGATCTAGACAATTAAAACATTTGCATAAATTAAAAAAATTAAATAATTAAGATGGTGGTTTTCACTTTCCTGATAATGTCAGGTCTTAATAACGTCAGGATGTTTTAATACATAAATGAAAAGTTTTATTTTTTCAAATATATTTAGTAGACACGTTTTTCAGTGGTGTTATGTTTCGTATTTGCTTGTAAGCATTTTTTTTCAAGCCACTGGTTCACATCATAAGGCATCAAACATGTATACGAAATACCTAATTAAACAAATATACTGCTGATTAAATTAGATTTTTTTTTTCCTCTGTACGTGCTACGAAGCTGTTATTTGGAATTTCAGGCGGTTTATGTTGTTACAGTTTTCATCTGAAAACTGGCTTGGTGCAGTGCTCGATGCTGGTCTCCCAACGAGTCTTCTCATTAACAGCATAACTAGTACAAGTTTTATCCATTTGTACGAGCTTACTGGTCGCCATCTACAATTTTACCATACGCATTTCACTCTAATACCAAATTAATTATTCTTTGTAAGTGTGTAGTGCTCCGTGGCCTTAATCAATTAACACAGCAGTATGCTGGATTTAGAAACGCGCCACGCTGTAAAACAGCTGGTGATGTATGTATGCATGTATAATACCAGCGTTTGAACCACAGTCTGAATGTGCTTTCTCTGGCTCTACTAAAGGAGAAACTGGTTATTTTAGATTCCGCAGATAAAATCTTTTAATACACCGGAATTTGAATTGACCACAGAGCGAACATTTCTCACAAAGACCATGAAGAAAATATAAGAAAAATTTGTGTTCTTACGGAGTCATGTACACATTAGTTTTTCCCTCGCTCTGTTTGTGAGTGCAACAGGAAAGGAAACCACTAGTAGTGGTACAAGGCACCCTCCACCAGTCACCGATGCTGTCTTGCGAAGTGTGTGTGCAGATGTAGAAGTAGATTAAGTTAATAAAGCTATTTATTTCCCATTTCGATTCAGCAAATCTACATCATTTACTCTCTATACCGATCTAACCTTCAGTGTACTTCAGTAGCAACACATTCAAAAAGTTATTTTCTCCGTGTCTACAAAGTCTATTGCGACTTTTCACTTACACACAATGCTACTCTCTAAACAATCACTTATACAAAGAATTTGTAATCCTTAAGTTTGTAGCACACCTTCCGAATCTAGGTCATCAGGCTGCTGTGATGGTCGATTTTTCCAGTCTTCACTTTGTGTCACGCTACGTTTTACTTTTTTAGAAGTCTTTCCATACAAAAGTCTCCTCTTCGCCATTTGCACGTGCTGTTTTACAGGCTAGTACCATTTTCGAATCTCAAAATAAAATTGCAGCCATGCCAAGACTAGAAGCTCAACCACCTCAACAGCCATCTTGGATTGCATAAGGGAAGGGACAACAGTGCCCTCTGGTGGCAGTACTGTGTACTAGGTCAGTTGGACTCTGGGCTCCACGGTGGCTACTCTTGATAGTGGTACAGCCTCTAATTGTTTAAATAAAGACTGGAAATAAAGACTTATGTCCAATATAGGTCAAGTGCTCTTCCTGCCATTTTGTAGGATGAGGTGGTGGTCGGATGACTTACGTTAGTGGAGGTAGCCCAACTCACCTTTCTTTTCCGCCATTTTCTTAGGTTGGTAGAGGTAGCCATGGTGTGTTACATTGTCCTGGTGGAATATGAACTTACTATCATTTTCTGGAGGGAGGCAGTTTACCAGTGGGTGAGAAATTAATTAATTGATAAATTAAATTAAGTAGTCAATCAAATTGATAAGAGTGAGAGGGGGACCTATTCCAATACCTCAGACCTTAAAGTGTACCTGTAGCAGCGAGGGGGGGAGGGAGGTTGGGGGTGGGGAGACTATAGGATAAGTGGCTGTCAGTCAAAAGGAAATGGGGTTACATGGAAAACCACTTTACAGAACAAAAGGTTAAGTGACTGTCAACCAAAGGAGAACAACAGGTTCACCCCTGAGTGCATATCTGCCCCTGATGTAGGCAACCCACACTAACAAAATGAACTGGCGGCTGCTTTGCCCTACTACTTGCCCACTGCGACGATTCGCCTGATTTCATACAACCCCACATAACGTATCTGTCAAGCATTTCCTTCTTCATGACAATTCCTGGCAGCACACTCCAGGGCCAAAGAGGATGCCCTGCAGCGTTTTCTAAGAGAATTTTTGATCACACACCATATAGCCTGGACTTGTCTTACTCTGACGTTTATCTCTGCTCAGATGAACCACTGTCTATGAAGACAACTTTTTGCCATAGACAGCGAACTGCAGAGCAGCGCAGAGAAGTAGTGAAAAGTGCAGACAGCTGCCTTCTATGACGAGAGTACCGGAAAGTTGGTACAACATTACTTAAATGTTTAAATCGGAGCAGAGATTATGTAGAGAAGTAGCTCGAAGATGTAGCAAACTGTTTCAAACAAAACATTTTTGAATTTCATTGTGGTTTCCATTTCGCGAGCGATCGAACCTTACTTTTCGAATAGCTCTCGTACATACAGAGATGCTAATGTCAAATTTAATTTATTCCATAGTAAATTTGTGTCAATATTTGGATAACTAAGGTAATTAAACTTCCATGTAAGAGGAAGAGGGAAATTTATATAAAAGCCAGAATCAGCCACTTTAAAGAAAGATGACCGATTGTATGAGGAGTAGTCATAAAGTTGTAATTTTCAACTCACTGATAATGTAGGGATGGGTTGCGCCATTATGTTTAGGTTCCTCTAGCGGCGAGTCATACGGTAATGTGGCGTCAGGGATTTCAGTGTGCACCACAACTGCAGATGTATAGGTGTAAACAAACAAAAAAATAATTAGTATAACGAAAAAGCGGTCCAGAATTGTAAATTTCATTTTTCTTTATCTGTATGCGCTTTATCTGTTCATTTGCAGATTTTTGACATGTTTTTTGCATTTTAAAAAATATCATTTTTGACTATGTTACGATGATTTGAAAATGGGTTCCAGCCCAAAACTAATCATCGAGTGAATAAAGAAAAGTGAAATTTGCAACTTTGGACTGGTTTTTGGTCATACTGGTTAACAGAAGTAGCTGACCTGCAGGAATTCCAGCATGCTGGAAGTTCGTAAAAAATAAATACGTATCCTCATTATTTCGAAGTTATGATTAAAACTTTATTGCTATCGTCGTATTGTGGGAAGGTTGCCCCAACATTACGCAGTGTCGTTTCAGATACAGAATAGACTGGGTCACATATGCTTTTGCTGGGCAAGACGTTAGCAAACGTTCCGGCTTCTGCGAACCGCTGTCAGTGTTTTGTTTTTGTGCGGCAGGCAACCGCCGGACAGCGTCGGTCCGGTCGGTGGGCTACAGCGACCTGTTCGTGCTGAGCAAGAAGGACATGTGGGACGTGCTCAAGGAGTACCCGGCGGCCAGGGTGCGCCTCGAGGCCATCGCGGTGAAGCGGCTGGAGAAGTACAAGCGGGCGCCCCTCGAGAAGGGTGAGTGCCGCCTCAGCTGCCCCCACAGCTGCCGCTGCGTCTGCCACCGCCGGAGCGTCTGCGCCGCCCCCGCAGCCGCCGCCGCCTCCGCCTCCGGCACCGCCCCCGCGACGGCGCCCTGCCCCGTGCACGGCGCCGCAAGCCACCACAGTGAGAACCAGCCAGGCCGCCGCCCCCTCCACCCCCCCCCCCCCCCCCGTAACCGCTAGCCGAGGTCCTAACTGCCGCCCGCACAGTAACCAGGTCGCCGGCCCAGAAGCACAATTCGTGCATCTCCACGCCACACTGCTTAGCATCGCTGTTATATTTTATTCTTTATGGCTATCATTCTGAGTCGTCTGGAGTGCACCGCCACGATTTCGAGTCACCTATTAATATTTTCATCTCAGAGTAGCACGTACACAGCAAGCACAACGGACTAAGAATTAGCACCCCTCGAAGACACGACGCTAATATTATATGACCCCCCACCTCTAGTCTTGGTAATGGACTCAGTTCGACGAGGAGTAGAATCTAATAGTATCTTCTGGTATGCCGTCCTCACCTGAAGCCACTAAGTGCTGATCAGATCGCATAGAGATACTAGATTGCAGGGATGCTAAGTGCTACGTTACATCGTCTACTCCAAGTACACCTACAGTCGATATAGTCTAACAAGGAGACGGCACGACCGTGGGGTCGGGGATTTGTTCGAAATTTTGTGTGGTGAAAGAGGACCCCTAACACCTCACGTGGTTAAAGTATTAGGTCGTACTACGCGGAAAATCCCGGGAAAAATCGATCCAAAGTTTCTTAGGTGTCATATGAGTATAAAATGTTAGTGAATTGCCGAGCCGCCGTCTGTCCTAGATGTTTAGGGCTCGGACTGTTACGCCAGACGTCTCGGGTTCGATATCCTTCTCTGGCACTTTTTTTTCTTCTGTTTCATTTTCTTTTCTTATTCTACCAATTATTCAGAAAATTTCCCAAACCTACATTATCTTTAACAAATTAGTTACATTATTGAATAAAAATTATTTTCTTTATGTCCAACAACACAATTCATGGGGATGGGTTTTCCGTTTTTCATTGTAAAGTTTCGTGAGGAAAAAACATTGGGTTTTTAATCAGAATAACAAAGTCGATTGGGAAACATTCAATTTTTATACATATAATAATTATAAACAAGAATCGCAGTGATAATTATCGTAAAAACAAACAAAGCAATAGTTTTTGCGACATCTTGCGCAACATATAAAAGCGGATTTTTTACAATCACAGGGCGTTTGCAATAAATCTGTACAAAAACATACCCCATTAACCTTTACGAAAATGTTTTGAGTTTCTGATAATTTTGAGGCAAACCAGGAATATTGAATCATATCTCGGAATATTGGTGACGATAATTGATGGTGAATTATAGAATGAATTTTTATAGAATCTTCCCGGGAATTAATTTCACGATTCTCCTGTAACAATGCGCTGCAATTTTGCAAGCAACAGAAGAAAAAAAGTGCGGGAGAAGGAATCGAACCCGAGACATCTGGCGTAAGAGTCCGAGCGCTAACCGTGTAGGCCAAAGGGCGACTTGAGAATGGACTAACATTTTATACTCATACGGCACCTAAGAAACTTTGGATCGATTTTTCCCGGGATTTTCCGAGTAGTGCGTCCTAATATTTTAACCACGTGAGGTTTTAGGGGTCCTCTTTCACCACACAAAATTTCGGGCAAGTCCCTGACCCCACGGTCGTGCCGTCTCCTTGTAAGCTTTCTGTTGCCAGCTTTCAGCTACGAAGCACTAACGGCTGCAGACGGAAACAATAGCTGTCTATAGAGTTCTGACAACAGTGAGGCATTGTCATAGAAACGTTTAGATAATCGCGCTACGTTTCTGGTTGTGGTAGTCCCGCGTACCTGCAACTATCAGGGATGAGCTTACGCTGACAGCTACAGAGGTACTCTACTCCATCAGATGATTTAGCAAGTCAGTTGAGGGTAATAGAGGTCCTGAGTGTTCATCAAACCAGCGATGTATATGTGTAGCCCTGTGATCATGGTGAGTCTCATCTTGGTCGACAGCAATGTCCATAGTACACTCATCATACAGATGTAGAAGAAAGTGCAACATTTGCTCATCGATAATGTTAAAATACGCATCCTGCTCCATTACACGCTGAATCCCAGTCATGATACGAAAAACGCCCCCAAAAACACCGCAGAAGCACCCCTGAACCAAACCCTCCTGACACTGCCGATTTTATTTATTTTTCGAGTCCAGACTTGAAATAATTACAAAAACTAGTAAGTATTGATTCCCACAACAAATTTGCAAATTTAAATATTTACATCAGTATTTATGACACAGATTCAATAATACATACAAACAAGCATCAGATAAACAAGCAGCAAGATGATAATATTTTTTGACGGGCCCATTATTCGGTGGTTATCACAGCAGTTTCGCTGGCTGCAGGAAGGTGACAGATAGTGAATGCAGCCGGTAGGTTCCTGCAGACTGGCAGATGTTGTTCGTCCTGCACGTCACCACACTGACAAGTTTCCTCCTCATTACTGAAGCCCCACTTCCTGAGGTTGGCTTTGCACCTTGACACCCCAACTCCCAGTCTGTTCAAAGTCTTCCGGGTCACGTATGACAGGTGTCAACCTTCGGCTATTTCCTCCTTGACCGTTATGTGATTGTCTTCAGCTAGAGAGTCTCGCCAAAGCTCCTCTCTGCGTGTTCTAGGAGATGAACGAATTGCCGTAGTTATCTGTAGGAAGCTTTTTCTTGACCTCAGTCTTGGCTGTTGAGGGTCGTGTCCGAACAAACGATGTCTATGGTCGATTTCTTGTTTTCTCTTCTCCACTGCCGATTAAACACTTCATTGCGTTGGGTGGACTCTTCGCCTTTCATCGCTTGACAAGAGGCATAATCGGAAGTCGGCAGGCCACACTCCACAGCTTCAATCAGTTACTGTCCAGTATCTGTGTTCTTGGAAGATGGGCGGCCTTACATGGATGGCGTTGTAACTTGTGGTATTTTGCGAGTGCACCATCTGAGGTGACAAGAGTCATGGGATAGGTCATAATATCGTGTCAGGCATCCTTTTGCCCGGTGTACTGCAGCAAATCGAATGGCCATGGATTCAAAAAGTCGTTGGGAGTCCCTTGCAGAAATATTGTGCTATACTGCCTCTGTAGTCTTCCATAATTGTGGAAGTGTTGCCAGTACATGATTTTGTGCACCAACTGACCTCTCGATTGCGTCCCATAAATTTTCTAAGCGATTTAAGTCGGACGATCATGGTGACCAAATCATTCGCTTGAATTGTCCAGAATGTTCTTCAAGCCAATTGCGAGCAACTGAGGCCCAGTTACATGACACACTGTCATCCACAAAAAATCCATTTTTATTTGGGTATATGAAGTCCGTGAATGGCTGCAAACTGTCTCCAAGTAGCCGAACAAGACCATTTACAGTTAATGATCGGTTCAGCTGAACCACAGGACACAGTCCATTTCATGCAAACACATCCCACACCTTTGTGGAGCCGCTACTAGCTTTCACAGTCTCCTGTTAACTACTTGGCTCCATGGCTTCGTGGGGTCTGCGCCACATTCGAATCCTACAGTCAGCTCTTACCAACTGGAATCGGGAATCATGTGACCAGGCCACGGTTTTTCTGTCGCCAACAGTCTAATCAATATGGTCACGAGCCCAGGAGAGGCGGTGCAGGCGATGTTGTACTGTTTGCAAACGCTCTCGCGTTGGTCGACTGCCGCCATAGCCCATTAACGCCAAATTCTCCGCATTGTCTTAAGGGGTACGTTCGTCGTACGTCCTACAGTAACCTCTGCGCTTATTTCATGCAATATTGCTTTGTTAGCAGTGACAACTCTGAGCAGACGCCGCTGCTGGTGGTCGTTAATAAAGGCCGCCGGTCAGTGCGATGTCCGTGGTGAGAGGTACTGCCTGAAAGTTGGTATTCTCGGCGCACTCTTGACACTGAGAATCTTCGAATATTGAATTCCGTGATGATATCTGAAATGGAATCCGGCTATCATTACGCGTTTGAAGTGGGCTAACTCCAGTCGTGAATCCATAATCACGTCGGAAACCTTTTCACATGAATTAACTGACAAGGGGTGGCCGCCAATTGTGAAATTCAGATTCGATTCAAACTGCGCATAATAAAAGCTCATGGCCACAGGTATAATGTGGCAAAGCACCAAGATGCACTTCTCAGCCGTTGTCGAGAAAATCGACAGTTAAAAGAAACCGTTGCGGTGAAATACTCTCTACTATTACTAATTTTCTACACCGTCGTTGCGCAACGGTAAGCGCTCGGGTTCGTAATTCGAAGGTCGCCGGCTCGAATCTCGCGCCATGCAATTTTTTTTTATTATTAGTATTTTGTAATTCAAAGATATATATAAACTATTAATGAATTGCTTATGCATGTTGGTGAAGGCGGATCGCTCTCCAATTGTACCGCCTCCATTTCTCCGTATGTTTAACAGAGTGTACCAAAGCTGTCCCGTCCGCACTGATTTTCGACGATGTTATAAGTTGCGCTAGGGACCGCATCTACCTTCTTTCGAAGTTAGCAGGCATCTACGCTGTTATGCGGCGGCACGTTTCGGCCCATTCAACATCTGTCCTTCAAGTGTAACGAGCGAGTAACGGAGTTTATATTTCATACCTGCCACAACAAGTTTGTGTTCGTGGGGTCTCTATTCTAATTCGAACGTTTGACTTACCCTATACGTATTCGTTTCGGAACATCGTTTCTACGTCTTCCGTTAACTATAAGTGGTTAACATTATGAAGATAATTAATAACATTTGTGAAATACAACTTTGTTTGCGGAAAACATAATGATATTCGAAGTCGCCAGTTTTTCCACGACAAACGACTTTCAACAACTTATTATATGCATAATTGTTGCAACTGATTGCCGGGAATTATATATATATATATTTGAATTACAAAAAACAAATACTAAAAAAAAAAGTAGCATGGCGCGAGAATCGATCCGGCGACCTTCGAATTACGAATCCGAGCGCTTACCGCTGCGCCACGACGGTGTAGAAAATTAGTAATCGTAGAGAGTATTTCACCGCAACGGTTTCTTTTAACTGTCGATTTTCTCGACAACGGCTGAGAAGTGCATCTTGGTGCTTTACCACATTACACCTCTGGCCATGAGCTTTTATTATGCGCAGTATGAATCGAATCTGAATTTCACAATTGGCGGCCTCCCCTTGTGAGTAAAAAAGACAGCTGCACCAACACACCGCCCTTTTATATCGTGTGTACGCGACGCTACTGTCATCTGTATGTGTGAATATCGATATCCCATTACTCTTGTCACTTCAATGTGTATTTCGTGGTAAGTACGGCGTTTTGAGAGGGATGCGTCTCCAAACGTCCATTACAATTATGTTCCCTCGGAAACTGTTTTCTATGAATCTGCATTCCTTGTGTGCAGCAGTTACTGTCTGGTTGATGCCGACTGTCAAGACATGTCACACTTCCCTGGTCTCTTGTCAGTCAGGATCTTTTCTACGATCACTCTTCTTGCGCTGTGTTACAGGGTTGCGAGCGCTAAACTTTTTTAGACACGCTCGACAGTCCGTGATGATACACCCACAAAGTGGCTAACTTGAATCACGGTGTGATAATGGATAGCTGCTTCCTGCCATTTTGTCACAAGTCCACTTGGACCCATTGTACTGCACCGGTTCCGTGCCAGCCACTTCACTGTCATGGCTTACATCAGCAGTGGAGTCTCCCACATGGTCGCCTTCTACCACTTCCACACCATCCACAGCACTGCGATTTTGCTCCTTTAAGGCGGTGCCTAACATTGCATTCGGTGAGCTTATTCCAACCTCTTATTCCCCTATAATTTTACCCACCGTAGCTCTCTCTAGTATCATGGAAGTTATTTCCTCATGTCTTAACGCATTTCCTACCATCCTCTCCCTTCTTCTAGTCATTTTCCTATTACTTGCTTTAATCGCCGATTATCGGGGGAAACTCCTCATTTCTTATCAGTTCGCTATGTTTTCAGCTTGCTTCTGTAAATAGTACCTCAAACGTTTCGATTATTGGGGATATTGTAGGAATCGCCCGAAGTCTGCTACGTTTACACAGCTCGTCTGTGTACTGGGAACGTCGATTCACCGTAATATGGTATCACGCATAAGCATCTTTGTTTGAGTTTGACACAATAAATAAATTCTATTGGCTATGTTCTGAGGTTTTTCACACAATTATTACTCTTAAACATTCATTTATTGTCAAAGTAGTACATGTACACCACAGTATCGTTGTACTCACTTCATTCCTCACTCTACCTGATGTTGAGTTAAACACAAAGAAGTTTAATTTGAGACTATGACATTACAATACAGTAAATTTCTTGTTGTCTGGTCATGATCGTCGTAACACTTTATTTCGATGCTAATATTTTACTCATTTTTATGAAAAACTTTTCCTGGTTGTGAAAGTGACATTCACTATTGATTTCATCACTACACAGCAGTTCATTTCCATGCTACACGTACTGGCTACATTGAAATTATTGGTAATATGGGTTGCGTTCAATAAATAATGCAACACATTTTTATGAAAGCAGGTTGGTTTTACTCAGGATTCGAATACGCCACATATCATTCCCCACTCCTTTGGCTACAAAAACTTATTTTTCTACATAATCTCCGTTTAATGCCATCGCCACGCCCCCATCTTCCACATACTGCTTCTCGCGGTGTGCTTTCTTCATTGAGCCAAACAAATGGAAGTCGGCAGGTGTGAGATAAGGGCTGTAAGGTGGATCAGGAAGAATAGTCCAGTGAAGTTTTGTGAGCTCTCGGGAGGAGAGACTTGTGTGAGGCCTTGCGTTGTTATGGAGAAGGAGAAGTTCGTTTGCATTTTTGTGTGGACGAACACGCTGAAGTAGTTTGACGCTAGCACAATATGCTTCAGAGTTGGTTGTTGTACTATGAGGGAGGACATCAAACAGAATAACTCCTTTAGAGTGCCAGAAGATGGTCGTCATGGCTGAGGTGGTGGCTTTAAACTTTGTTTTCGGAGGAGAGGTGGTGTGGCGTCACTTCATGGATCCCGTTTTCCTTCCGGTTAGAGGTGATGAACCCACGTTTCATGGCCTGTGACGATGTTCGACAAAAAATTGTCAGGATCAGCCTCATAACGCGCAAGCAATTCCTCTCAGTGCCATTTCAGTATCTGCGATGCTCTGTTTTTCCGACATAAGAAGATCAACACAGCTCTCTCCTTGGAACACAGCTCCGTTATAGACTGCAGTTTTAACGCCATGTATAGCGCCGGCCACCTACCGGAACTTCATGGAACTATAGGGCCTGAAGCGGGAATATTCCACGATGTCAAACAACAAATTCCGCATTTTTTCAACCGAAAATGTGTTGCGGTATTTATTGAATGCTCATTGTAAATCTTCAGATGTACTCAGAACTACGTATATGCACGGATATAAAGGCTATCAAAAGAAAATAACACACAGTTGTAACCTCCTGAAACTGACAGTTAACTGAATGAACAACAGCATTCTACTCAATTTATCCTGAACTCCAAGACAAACTAGGGACTGAAACAGGAGACAGAAGAGCGTGTACATCACTAACATGGTTTGCAATAAACACGGGAGACAGCTCGGCAGGAACGTAAACCTCAATACTGAGACAGGGACAATCAATTTTCAGCATTTTAGAATTGCAGAATATTTGTTGAATTTGTAAGACGAATGGAGGCTATATGTATGTAAAAGAGGACAAAAACGGAAAGATGGCAGATCGTGCGGATACTATCCAAAGTCTTTAACCAGACCCACCGCAAAGCAGATCTTGTTACTGTGCGTGAAGGAAAAGCCCCTTAGTCATTGCTTTGTGACGTCATAGAGTGGTGGTCCTTGTGGTATTTAAGCATAGCAGCTGCTCAGTTTTCTAACTACTATACAGACTGTAGTAATATCGTAATATTCTAGTTCTAAGTGACAATTGTATCAGCTGTTTGGTTGCAATATCAGCCTTTTAAGTACGTATGTTGAAAAATACTGCTAATTAATATCGCTAAAGAAGTATTTTTATCGACTACTTACATTTAGATTTAATTCAGTGTTACTTCCCTGTAAGTAATAGCATTTAGTCTCACTCGTAGCGTAAGTATTATGCATCGAATGCTCACAAATAATTTGAGGTGCAAATATTGGAGTCTGTATTGCTAAGAACTAGATTTAAGAAACCAAAATGCACTAACTTGTCGTTCTTCACACATATAAGGTTTGTCCTTTGGAAAGTTTTTACATATTCATATTTGATATGTCTCGCTTTTATGTATCATAGCTGAGATAAAAATAATTTTTAGTCGTCTATTGCAGGAAGATGATATCTGCTTCAAATCTAGTGTTTGCTTTAGGGCCGGTGGCGAGTATCTTCTTAATCACGTAAAAAAAAGGAATTTAAAAGCAATAATGCTTTTAATCTTAATCCCTTAGCCATTTCACCGGTAACATTTTTCATAGTGTCTTACGTACATGTTCAGTCTACGTTGCATCTTCGCGTAGGGTACTTGGGAAGGACGACTGTCAACAAACCACCGTATGAGCTCTAATTTCTTTGAATTTCTTGTCATGATCATTTCGCGAGACGGCCGGCCGGAGTGGCCGTGCGGTTCTAGCCGCTACAGTCTGGAACCTAGCGACCTCTGCGGTCGCAGGTTCGAATCCTGCCTCGGGCTTGGATGTGTATGATGTCCTTAGGTTAGTTAGGTTTAATTAGTTCTAAGTTCTAGGCGACTGATGACCTCAGAAGTTAAGTCGCACAGTGCTCAGAGCCATTTGAACCATTTTTTTCGCGAGACGTGTGAGGAAGCAATTAAATTTGACCGACACTCTTGGAACATGCACTCCCCGAATTTCATCAGAAAACCTCTCTGCGAGGTATAACGCCTCACTTGTTGCGTCTGTCAGTGGAGTTTGTTTGGTATCTCTGTAACGCTGTCACAGCGAGCACGTAAAAGATTCCGCGATGAAACCCGTCGGGTTCGATGGATATTTTCTGTCTCCTCTACTAACCCTGCTGGGTGAGGGCCCCAGCGTTTAGTAAGCCATTTATTTGTCGAACAAATTACATTGTCTTAAGATTGTCCCAACGAATCTCAGTCCGAAATCTGTTTTTCCTACTACGTGTTTTAGGTCGTCATCCCAGTTTCTGTCTTACCGGATGGTTACTTCAAGGTATTTTACGGCTGTGTACGGAGATAGGCTGCCAATAGTATCACGTAACAGTATTGACTCTCTTCATCTACATATGTACAATACGTTCAATTTTATTTTTTTGTGTCCTGTCCCTGGACCAACTGTCAGTCCCCAGCAAGTCTCCCTGCATTTCGCTACAATCTCGTGATGTACTAGGCTTCCTATATATCACTGCTTCTTCATCGAATACTCTTATGGAACCTCCAGTAATATCCACTACGCCATTAACACAAATTTTAAACAGTTACAGTCCTATAATACTCGCTTGCGGTACCCCGAGGATTCCTTTACATCTGCCGATTTTGTTTCGTTGAGAACGGAGTGTTACACTCTATCTATGCGTCCTGAATTCGGTCACAAATGTGACCCGATACCCCGTAAGCTCGTAATTTGTTCACGAAACAGCGCTGCAGGACAGAATCGAATGCCTCCCGGAGGTCAAGGAACACGGCGTCGCCGGCCGGTGTGGCCGTGCGGTTAAAGGCGCTTCAGTCTGGAACCACGTGACCGCTACGGTCGCAGGTTCGAATCCTGCCTCGGGCATGGATGTGTGTGATGTCCTTAGGTTAGTTAGGTTTAATTAGTTCTAAGTTCTAGGCGACTGATGACCTCAGAAGTTAAGTCGCATAGTGCTCAGAGCCATTTGAGCCAACACGGCGTCAAACTTGGCGGCATAGTCCTCACCATACAATGCTGTCTGTGTTTGCGTGGTTTCCCCGAGTCTTTTCATGCAAGTATGGCGAGAATTCCTTCAATAAGGCCGTATCTAATTTCTTTCTCTGTCAGTGAGGTAGTTTGAATTTTTTTCTATCTATTTTCCCGAATTGCCTGTACTTGCACCAAACCCCTACATTTCAATTTTAGGAAACATTGGTACATCCGGAGCGGAACCTAAAGGCCTCAGATCTCGTAGTAAAAGCAGCTGTTGCATTTATTTATATATTTTGGCATTGAGCCAGTCTGTCTGTAGACAAGTGTGGGGGTAACTACCATTAGTTTCACACCCAGCCCCGGGAAATGGCCGGAGTATTCACCCTGTTAACAGTTCGATTTGAGGTCCACGTTGAGCCGTTGGACAGCAGTAATTAAATCGCCGAGCAGTGTCTACGGGGTAATCACAGCGCACAGCGTGAACCAAGGAGCCACTTTAACTAGACGGCCACTGCTCATCTCAGATAATGCCGATTTTCACGTGATTTTCGTGGTTCCAGTTGTGCCCATAATACAATACCCGTGTTGGGGAGCTTTCTTTCATCGTCTTTGAAACATCATCGCAGAACACACTTAAAGTCGATTCATAATACATGTTACGAAACGGAACGAAAGGCGACGTCGCCGTCAAACCGCAGTGTGTTCACACTAGACGGAACGTCAGCACGATGTCACTTTGCGTAGCCCAGTACCAACAAAGACGTTATTGAATACCATCGGTGATGCGAAAAGTCTGAATACACTTTGTTAGAGGTATGCGATGTCTGCGCTGCCTGCAACAGGCAAGACTTAAGAGAGTCTCTGACCAGAGAGCAGTATGTAGTTAGTTGTTGCTTGTCGCTAGTCGGCATTAGTCTTCTGTAGTCTTCAGTAGTCTGCGTGAGTCGGCGGGAGTCGGCATGCGTCGGCTGTGTGCTCTGCTCGGGACTCTGATCAGGACTCTGGAGGATGAGTATTGTTGTAGAAGGTAAAGAAGCAGCCTTGCGCATATCTAATAATGTATGTTAACTGTCATTTAATTTCTTTAAAAAAAAATGCCCCAATAATAATTTTTTATAATATAAAGTAATTTAAAAAAAAAAGAAAATTCAGTAACCTGGTAAATTTTATGACGACAGCAGCGCTGCGCCTCGGCCCTGTATTCTGAATAAAAAAAAGCAAAAATTCTTCCCTCAATAAAAACTGCGAATATATCTGCTCTTATATAAAAAAATTTCGGCACAGCTCCGTGCAATGCTGGCCTATGCTTTGTGACTCGTGAAAGGAATTAATTATTCATTGGATAAAATCTTTAAATTGAAATGAATGCTTTTTTTAAAAAATTACTTTATATTATAAAAGTTATTATTGGGGCATTTTTTGAAAGAAATTAAATGACAGTTAACATACATTACTAGATATGCGCAAGGCTGCTTCTTTACCTTCTACAATAATACTCATCCTCCAGAGTCCCGACCAGAGCAGACTGCAGACAAGCGCAGACACGCGCCGACTCCTGCCGACTACTACGACTACTACAGACTACTGCCGACTACTATCGACTAGCAGACTAGCGACAAGCAACAACTAACTACATACTGCTCTCTGGTCAGAGACTCTCCTAAGTCTTGCCTTTTGCTGGCAGCGCATACATCGCATACCTCTTACGACTTTCACATTTAACTAGCATCAAAAAACTTATTACTGGCTAAAGTAGTATTCCTAACAGTGGGAGTCCCCAGAAATTTATTCAAAACGGGCTAATATTCTAAAACTTCCGTTTTTTGTACAAGTATAGCTGTTACGGTGTAGCAGATAGGAACCACACAGCAGTTGACAGGTATCTGCTCATTATTTCTCATGTAGATTAGTTTGATATGTAACTAGTGTGCATATTTCATTAGTAAATGCAAAGTACTTCATTTTATGTTATTAATACCAATGCGAATGACATGTTTTTGACTTAATGATCTGGAGTTACTTGCTTCTTATGATAAAATGTAAGATCTTCAAGAAGTTCTTTAGAAAAGTGTTTTTATTTATTTAACAGTGGCCTTAGGTTGATGCTGAAATTTGTAAAAATAAGTATGATCTACGAAAGGAAATTAAAATGTGTCAGAAATAATTCACATAAAAATCCGGGTTTATACTCCCCGAAGTGGACTTCAAGGCAGATTCGAACCCGCCGCCTGCATTTTACTCTGACAGAGCGAGAACCAAACATACCTAAGTTACATGGTGATTGATAAAGCTACAGCATTTCCCAAAGCTTACTGCAATGCTAAATCTGTGATTTACTGGCATCGCAGACGATCACTGTTACAAATGTGCGAGAGGCTTGTAATTACTAAAGAGTTGATACCCCCAAATTTCAGGATTGGGAAAATGTCCCCTCTTGCTCTGTCCCCAACCCACTAACCCCCCTCCCCCCCCCCCTTTCGGATGCCTATGTCTATGTTCGCAACAGATTTTCTTAGCAAAGTGTGAATGGTAAACTGCTGAGATGAGAAAAAAATACGAAAACCTGTCATATTTCGACAATTATTTGCTAGAGAAAATATATACAGAGATACACATCAAACTAAAAACAGAAGGCAATTCACAGTCTTTCTATCATATCCACTGTGTCCTTTTTTCGTTCTAAGTACCAAATAACGTCAAAAAATTAACCTTTTCTTTTTCTAAAGAGCTTTGCTTGCTGTTAATTATTATGTCTAGAAAACTGTGTAATGATTTAACGTTTTTATTTGCACACAGTGTAGGCTTTTTCATTGTCTATGCATCGTAAAACCTACATCTTTTTCCCTTTCTGATTTCTCATCTTTTTTGTGAAAGGACATTCAAACAAGAAAATATCAGTCTCACTGGAAAGTATACAGTGTGGAACGAAGACAATGCAGACAATAAAATAAAGACTAAGGAAACACAAAATTGCAAAATCCAGTTCTGTAACATGAGTGATCATGGCTTCCCGAGAATTAATGGCGTTGATGTTCCGTTCCGCCCCGTTACGTTGAACGTTACCATCTGAATTGCATTGGGGAATGTTTTCATGTTTAGTTACGTCACTTGGAAAGCGATCTGCATGAGGACAGAATGAAACATGAACGACAAGGATTCTCCCGTAGATAATTTTGATGTTGACGTTGGTGGAGGAACAGTGACGTTGCCTTCTTGTACTGGAAATTAGCCAGTTCTCGCCACGACATTTCTGCGTCTACATCTACTTCTACGTCTGTGCAGAGCAAGCCACCTTATGGTGTATGGCGGAGGGTACTCTGTGGACCACTGGCAGTTCCCCCTTTTCCTGTTCCAGTCGCGTATGATTCGCAGGATTGCTGGTAGGCCTGCGGGTGGACTCGAATCTCCCCAATTATTTCACCGTCTCTTCACGGGATGTACGTAGAAGTAAGCAACATATTGGTTGACTCTTCTAGAAACGCACGCTCTCGGAATTTTAACATTAGACCACTCCGTGAAACAGAATGCGTCTACTGCAGCGTCTGTCACTAAAGCTGACTAACCATCTCCGTGAAGCTTTCACCCTCACTAAATGAAGCTGAAACAAAATGTGCTGCTCTTTTTTGGATCTTCTCTATTTCCTCTATCCATCCTATCTGACATGGATTCCAGACTGTCGAGAAATATTCAGGTATTGGTCGAGAGAGAGTTGCGAAGCTGCTTCTTATGTTGATGTACTTCGTTTCCTGAGGTTTCGCCCAATGAATCTCAGTCTGGCATCTGCCTTGCTCGTGATAAATTTTAGGTGGTTGTTCCACATCAGATCACTCGGTCCACATACTCCTAGTTATTTTATGTAAGCAGCTGCTTCCAGTGATTGTTCTGCAATAGTGTAATCATACAGTAAAGGGTCTTTCTGCCTACGTATTACGCTTGTTCATCTTGAGAGTCAGTTGCTTCTTCCTGCACCTAGGCTCGATCCTCTGCATTTCGCTAGAATTTTCTAGTGTGGCGATTTCTTTGTGTACAACAGCACCATCTGCGAAAAGCCTCATAAAACATCAGACGTTATCTACTACGTCTTTTATATATATTGTAAAAAATAATGCTCCTATAACACGCCTGGGGCACGGCCGACATCACTTTAACGTCTGAAGACTTGTCTCCATTTAGAATGACCTGCCGTGTTCTGTTGGCTAAAAATACTAAGCGAAGTCACACAGTTGGTCTCGTGTGCCGTGTGCTCGTTTTTTGTTCATTAGGTAGCAGTGCACTACTGCACTGAACGCCTCCTTCAAGTCAAGGAACACGGCATCTACCTAGGGTCCTGTACCTCCCATTTCTGGATCTAGTGGAAGAACAGAGTGAGCTGCATTTCACAAGAACGTTGTTTTCGGAACCATGTTGATTCCTACAGAAGAGATTCTGGTCTCCAGAAATGGTATAATATGCAAGAGTAAAACATTCTCCGACATTCTCATTTTACAGTACTAGATTTGGTACTTTGTGTCTTCTTATCGTTCTTTTATTTTGAGGTACATGTAAAATACAGCCTCTGCGGCTACCAAAAAATGTTGTTTCACTGCTGTTTACGTTCATTGAAGGTCCTTGTAGGATTCCTTAGTACACATGAAAATAGTTTCAGTAGTATGTTGTTATGCAGTATTAACAGCAACACGGAATAAGCCCTTTCTCTTATTATTTATTTTGTTTTTGTGATTCCACGAGGATCTGAATTATTTTACACAAAAAGTGGCCACATACCTGACAAAAGATTATTTACCTTTTAATATAACTTGTCAAAGAAACTACTACACTGCGATTAAATAAGAGGAACATAAGTAAATGAAACAACTTTGTTTAAACAATAAACTTTTTAACAGTGAAACAGTCATCTCTCTTGAAGGAGAAAAATACAGCTGTTTTATAGTTATTTAATACTTAAAAAGGAAACAACACAAATAAATATTGTGAAAAGGCGCTATGGATTTCCTTTAATATCGTCGGATGTGTTTATACGTATCTATCTTGTCGATTACATATATGTTAATGTTTTGTGATATTTGGACTACACCTATCCTATTCTCTCACTTCTCTGCAGAGTGAAAAAGTTAGCATACAGTCTTCTTCATGAAAATCGGTTATGAATTTTTCTTTGCCCGTTACTAAATTCTGATATCGTCTCTAGTTCGTTTAGTAATGTCTGATATGATTCATTCAACCCACCACCTCTGAAGTATTCTGCGACTTTTTACCAGGGGAAGGTATCTCATAATCTCACTTTCACTATTTATGCTGGTTTAAACCATCCTGTGATGTTGTGTTGACGTCCCAGTCAGTGTGAACACATCGCAGTTTGAGGGTGACATTCCCTTCATTTCAGTAACGTTCCCTTGACTAGCAGCGAAAATCAATCTTTATCGATCACGTCTAATGTACATCATCTCTTCTAACACCGCACGTTAATCATGCTGACACATGGGGTGGGCAGTGAACAGATGACATTAGCCATATGGTCTGGACACTGTTACGTCGTGTCCTGGAAGACTGCTTGATACCGGCGAATCCCGCAACGCGTGTAAACAACAACCAAGCGACAGTCCCACATTAACAGTATCGGCAAAGACGACCGCAACGAGTACTAGAGTACATTTACATATGAAGGGCTTATTTCAATAGTGGAACAAGTCCATTACCTCCACTTTTCTGCCTAAAATACTTCTGAAATTAATGATCCAAACAAACGGAAAGAAAGGTTCATCTCTAGCAGGAATCCATATGCTGGAATATTTCTGGCATCTCAACTGCAGATTTTTCAGCGCTCATTTAACTTTCGGACTCTGCATCTCACAGGACCTGCACGATCTATCCATTTTAGACCATATTGGTGCATTAGATGTCACCTTTTGCCAATCACGCATCAACCCATTCCCCAACCACGTTCCATGGGTGAAATTAGAGGCCAATTAGATGGGGATTTAATCGAAAAGTTAGCATTCCAAATATGTTTGTAGTACCTTGGGCAATATTTCGTGCTGAAGTCAGTGGAAGTTCATAACCACACCCATGTTTAATGGAACGAGTTTGCTTCTATTACCATAGACGTTCATCTATGTCAGTTTTCACGATTATTATACATCCCACGTACGTATTGACGAATACTTTAACCTTCCTCCAGCACATGTTACCATCCCTAGAGACGGTGCACAGTTAAAGGGAAATCGCGAAGAAAGCAGAGGATGCATTTCGAACGTATCTGCCATGTAATAAGTATCGGCTGGTTACTTCCTGCTGGCCGGCGATAGCAGCTGTTTGACTGTCACTGCTGGAGCCTCAAGAGTGATTCCAGGATTCTGGGATAATAGATCGCCCCGAACGCATTACGGCGGCTGTCACACCGATCGTTAGGGTGGGTGATGGATGAACGCTGCGGCGTGCGCGCGTTTCCGACAACACAGTAACTGCCGGGGCGCGCGGAGGGAACTGCGCGAAACAGCGGGTGTAGGAGGTTGGGGGGGGGGGGGGGGGAGGAGCAGGTGGCGCAGCGGCCGCAAACTGCGCGTGCGCAGTGGACTGCCGCGCGAGCCTCGGGCGTCTTCCGTGTTGTGCCAGCGTATTGGCTCCGGGAAATCTTACAAGTCTTCAGCTCTGGGGAACGATACGTGTCATAGCCGTGATGAATCGAGCGGCCTTCCTTGCCGATGATTGAGCGGGTCGAAGGAAGGGAAGGGATTCGTAGTGAGCCGGTTCGGAGCCTCGTCGTAGAAAATTTTACACGTAGACGCAAAATATACGGTACAATTTGATTGTGTGTACGATCTCATTTCTTATTCGGCTGCCGTACGGTATGAACAAGTATGATGCCACGCGTAACTACAGTATTAGCTAGATTTATGACCGTCGTCCTTCTATACCGTGACTTGAGTCGTTCGGGGCGAAGGTTTAAGGCCGCCTGATCCGTGAATCGCTCGCTGGTCCCTACGGGGCACATGTTGCTACGTACGAGGCAAAAAATAAACTGACACTACAGTGAAGTACGCTATCACGAAAATTCAATGAAATAGCTGACAACCTGTACTGTATAGTCAGTTGATACAACAGCTGAGTGGATATTGGACAGATACAGAGATTTACTATAGTACAATCGCATACTTCAATTGCCACGACTGCCGTTTGAAAATCTAAGTAGAGTGTCCCCTTACTTCTAAATGGTCAACAACATTCATATACGAAAGCTATATACTAACTAGATAACAGAACGCAGCATGTCATTCTCAATGGAGAGAAGTCTTCCGAAGTAAGAGTGATTTCAGGTGTGCCGCAGGGGAGTGTCGTGGGACCGTTGCTATTCACAATATACAGGGCTATTACAAATGATTGAAGCGATTTCATAAATTCACTGTAGCTCCATTCATTGACATATGGCCACGACACACAACAGATACGTAGAAAAACTCATAAAGTTTTGTTCGGCTGAAGCCGCACTTCAGGTTTCTGCCGCCAGAGCGCTCGAGAGCGCAGTGAGACAAAATGGGAACAGGAGCCGAGAAAGAGTATGTCGTGCTTGAAATGCACTCACATCAGTCAGTCATAACAGTGCAACGACACTTCAGGACGAAGTTCAGCAAAGATCCACCAACTGCTAACTCCATTAGGCGGTGGTATGCGCAGTTTAAAGCTTCTGGATGCCTCTGTAAGGGGAAATCAACGGGTCGGCCTGCAGTGAGCGAAGAAACGGTTGAACGCGTGCGGGCAAGTTTCACGCGTAGCCCGCGGAAGTCGACGAATAAAGCAAGCAGGGAGCTAAACGTACCACAGCCGACGGTTTGGAAAATCGTACGGAAAAGGATAAAGCAGAAGCCTTACCGTTTACAATTGCTACAAGCCCTGACACCCGATGACAAAGTCAAACGCTTTGAATTTTCGGCGCGGTGGAGATCATGATCACCAATTCATTTTATGGCCTCCACGCTCTCCCGACTTAACCCCATGCGATTTCTTTCTGTGGGGTTATGTGAAAGATTCAGTGTTTAAACCTCCTCTACCAAGAAACGTGCCAGAACTGCGAGCTCGCATCAACGATGCTTTCCAACTCATTGATGGGGACGTGCTGCGCCGAGTGTGGGAGGAACTTGATTATCGGCTTGATGTCTGCCGAATCACTAAAGGGGCACATATCGAACATTTGTGAATGCCTAAAAGAACTTTTTGAGTTTTTGTATGTGTGTGCAAAGCATTGTGAAAATATCTCAAATAATAAAGTTATTGTAGAGCTGTGAAATCGCTTCAATCATTCGTAATAACCCTGTATATAAATGACCTTGTGGCTCGGAAGTTCACTGAGGCTTTTTGCGGATGATGCTGTAGTATATCGAGAGGTTGTAACAATGGAAAATTGTACTGAAATGCAGGATTATCTGCAACGAACTGACGCATGGTGCAGGGATTGGCAATTGAATCTCAATGTAGACAAGTGTAATATGCTGCGAATACATAGAAAGAAAGAACCTTTATCATTTAGTTACAATATAGCAGGTCAGCAACTGGAAGCAGTTAATTCCATAAATTATCTGGGAGTAGGCATTAGCAGTGATTTAAAATTAATCGTCGGTAAAGCAGATGCCAGACTGAGATTCATTGGAAGAATCCTAAGGAAATGCAATCCGAAAACAAAGGAAGTAGGTTACAGTACACTTGTTCGCCCACTGCTTGAATACTGCTCACCGGTGTGGGATCCGTACCAGGTAGGGTCGACGGAGGAGATAGAGAAGATCCTACGGACAGTAGAGCGCTTCGTTACAGGATCATTCAGTAATCGCGAAAGCGTTACGGAGATGATAGATAAACTCCAGTGGAAGACTCTGCAAGAGAGACGCTCAGTAGCTCGGTACGGGCTTTTGTTGAAGTTTCGAGAACATACCTTCACCGAGGTGTCAAGCAGTATATCGCTCCCTCCTACGTATATCTCGCGAAGAGACCATGAGGATAAAATCAGAGAGATTGGAGCCCACACAGAGGCATACCGACAATCTTTCATTCCTCGAACAATACGAGACTGGAATAGAACGGAGAACCGATAGAGGTACTAAAGGAACCCTCCGCCACACACCGTCAGGTGGCTTGCGGAGTATGGATGTAGATGTAGATGTAGACGTAGCTCCACAGCGACAAAGATTTAACAGCACGCAAGTCAATGACATAAAAGTTGAAGTGAAAGTGGTACATTTACGCACTCATTCGTATCAGTATGCTTATTTCGCTCTGGAGTACAAGTACGTTCCACTAACAATTTTACTGTGGAATTAATACAAACAACAAATTCAACAAATTCTAGTTAACTGGCTGCTGCTGTTCATTGTGGATGTATACACCCGAAGTAAACTACACTAAAAGCTGCAATCAGGAATATTACTTAAATACGTTTTCTACTGAATATCCTGATGCAGTTATTGACTAACAATGCAGTACTTATAGCCGTTATTGGCATCAATTATTGAAATACTGGTCCAGCAACAGAAAAAACACGACAATCAATAGGGACAACAAAATTCTTCACACGCACAAGTAAAATTTATTTGAGACTATTCTGATCATTAAATATGACTCTCCGTTATTAATTCAGACGTGTACAACTGCAATCCACACTATCAGCGGAGACAGTACAGCAACCTCACCTTACCAGTAGCTGGCACCTATAGTCCGTGTAAAAACAATTCCAGCTTATTTACTGCAGCTGATGAAAGCACAATGCGATACGGTCACTTAACTATCAGCAGATCAGGGAGTCCAATCTCTACACATACCACAGTTACTTTTTTGCATCCCAGTTGTTGACATTTCTTTCATTGACTTCGCCACGTATGACTGATGATTATATGCGAAATATGATTAACAATATATTACAGGCAGTTTAGTGGCTGTTAAGACATATGTCATCCACCTTCTTGGCCTATTAGAACCCAAAACACATATAGTACCAAACTAGTACATGACATTTATGGATATGACATAAACGATGCTTGATAGTTGGAAAAAGACAAATTAGATACATTGGTGAAGTAATTTCACCTTTTGTAATACTCTGTTGATTTATTAGGCCTTCATCCATCGATGCTGCAGCCTCATGTTATCTTCGGTTAGTTTGTGATTTATATATTAGTCTTATTCGAAAATTGCTAAGGTCTTGGACGTCAGGGTAATAGGACGTACACTTCTACAGACCTGTCGAGTTTTTTGCTGTTTACAGTTTGCCTGTGTACGTAATTCTTGTATATTTGAACTTATTTAGCTTGCTGTAGTCCTTCCCTTTTTGGGGTAAACACAAATACCAATGCTGCTTGATCAAAAGTTTCAACATTTCTGAACTCAGCTGTCAACCTCAGAATGTTCCTAGTTTCGTATAACACAGACAAATTATATGTTACGCTACTGAGGATGCCACATAATATGCTAGAACTTGCATGGATAAAAAAATAAACAACAGCATCTTTCAATGATTTTGCCATTTTAGTTTCCCTTTTCTCCAAGCACGGAAATCAAGATGATTTAAGTACGACATTCAGAATCTTACGTTTTCCGTATCGATCTCCAAACAGGAACTCGTGTTGCTGTAGCAGAAAGTACAAAAAATTAACGTTTCATGTTCATATTAATCGGCAGTACTGACGTATGTGCTCCCTATGAAAAATAAGTCTCTTCTTTTCGTTCATATAGTTTACTACAGAATGACATTAAGAGCTCTACCATGAATGGTTTGTCCAGTTTTCATGGTAATGTTTTGGTAGACAGTGTTTCTAGACGCGTATTAAGTTCATATGCCCTCTTCCGGCCTTTCTACATCGACCAGTATCTTTAATTATCTTCGTTTGCCGTGTTTGATGGCCACAATTTTTCCACGAACTGTGTGTGTTATCACGACAGTAGAAATAGTACCGTAGCTCTAGGTATCGCAAGTAGATTATCGACGGCGCCATCGATAATTTGCAGCCATTAGAACTGTTTACGGCTGACAGGCCAACGCAGTCTCAGAACGACGCCAAGGTGACTGACGCTTCAAAACACTCCCAAACGTGTTGTAAGACGATAGCAAACGAAAGATAAGTTAATTGTGTTGCTGATGTCAGAAAAGATTCTCTGGAAATAAGATGTTCACATAACTTCGTCTGACGTCATTAGGGATAAGGATAGTGATGAGGTAATTATATTTTTAACGGTGGTCTGCATTGGTACGAATGGGATGGGCTGCCAGCGAGCAAACTGCCGCTCGTCGGCCAACTGTTTACATGGATTTTAATCTTAATATAGAATAATTCAAGAGTATTAAATAGATGATGATGTATAAGACAAGATGGTGTTGATGTCATGTAGATTGCTTTCATTACAACGATGATGTGATGGAGGCTTCTGGGAATTATGAAAAGGGATTATGGTGTTGGAAGTATTGTAGAGAAGGTTATATGGAAATGTGGGGTGTCTATGGGATAAGGAGCTGTTAGATGGGATGTGGATGTTAGATGAGTAAAATGTTGTTGTTGTTGTGGTCTTCAGTCCTGAGACTGGTTTGATGCTGCTCTCCATGCTACTCTATCCTGTGCAAGCTGCTTCATCTCCCAGTACGTACTGCAGCCTACATCCTTCTGGACTTGCTTAGTGTATTCATCTCTTTGTCTCGCTCTACAATTTTTACCCTCCACGCTGCCCTACAATACTAAATTGGTGATCCCTTGATGCCTCAGAACATGTCCTACCAAGCGATCCCTTCTTCTAGTCAAGTTGTGCCACAAACACCTCTTCTCCCCAAGTCTTTTCAATACCTCCTCATTAGTTATTTGATCCACCCATCTAACCTTCAGCAATCTTCTGTAATACCACATTCTTTTCTCTTCTTTTCCAAACTATTTATCGTCCATGTTTCACTGCCATACATGGCTACACTCCATACAAATACTTTCAGAAAAGACTTCCTGACACTGAAATCTATACTCTCTTCTTCAGAAACGCTTTCCTTGCCATTGCCTGTCTACATTTTATATTCTCTCTACTTCGACCATCAACAGTTATTTTGCTCCCCAAATAGCTAAACTCCTTTACTACTTTAAGTGTCTCATTTCTTAATCTAATTCCCTCAGCATCACCCGAGTTAACTCGACTACATTCCATTATCCTCGTTTTGCTTTTGTTGATGTTCATCTTATATCCTCGTGAGTAAAATACTGGTTAGAAAAGGAATAGCTGGGTTGTACTGTTCTTTTGGGACGGCATGTGTAGAACAGAAGTGGGAAAGAAGTGTAGATTTTGGGGATGAGTTCATGATCTGGCAGAGTAAGGCAGCTGTAGTTACTCTGGAAATGGAGATGGAGAGTTTGGAGGTGGAGGGAAGGTATGATGTGGTGATACAGACGCAACAGCTGGACAGGATTCTCAAGGATGGAGAAGACAATAGGTTGTCTGGACTCTACTTCAAGGAAGGTGTAATAAATTTGAATGTGTCGAAGAGTTTGAGGTGGTGTAGGGACTTTCTGATCTGGCACTGGACACTGTTGGAAGAAGATAGTCAGAAATGGAACGCGAGGTAGAGTGCATGTTGTTCGGCGATTGATAAAATTTGCGAGGAGCAGAAGTCCGTTCTACATTTGAAACGTCCCTTTGAAAAATTATTGAATTACAGTGCTGATAAACCTCTTACGTTATTTGATTTTCAAACAGCTGAGCAAAACTCAACGTACTCAAACAGTTTTCTCTCTTTACTTATTCCGATCATCACTATACTGACACACAATAGTTTTAGCGCAACGCTATCTGACTTTCAACAATCCGTACAAAAGAATGGCCCTGACTAACAATAACCTATACCTTTCTTGAATCACTTACCTCACAAAAATTTTCGTTACTCGAACTACTGCAATGCAGCGAGCGACAATACTGCCAGCTAAATAAAAGATTCTAACTACTGAAGGCACTATCTACTGATAGGCATACTTAGCAAATGAAAGATTTTAATGGAGAACAAACAATGTATTTACCTTAATAGTGTTCAAAAGTCATTTTATATATATATATCTCAGTTCATGATATCCAGTATTACAAATTTACGCTTTCTGATGGACACACCTCCATATCGTCCGCTCTGAAAATTCTGCCATTTCTCTCCCCACATCCACCAATGCTGGCGGCTCACCTCCAACTGCGCAACACTATACGCTGTTAACAGCCAACTGCCCAACACTACAATAGCAGGTTCCAACAATGAAAACCAGCCACAGACTGCACACAGCACACTCAGTGATTTTATAGAGCGCTACGTGGCGTTACCAACATAAAAACCTACTTACACATTGACGTAGTTAAGGATGGGATGGATGAAGGTTTAATGTGTGTGGATTATGATCGTGGGATTTAATACCCGTTTTCGGTCAGTTAGTTGTTCTATTACTTGTAGTCTATTGTGGTGGAGATACTCTTGGATAATTAGCAACTGATAGTTCCACATTCATTTTTGATCGAGTGTTAGTCCAAGATATGTTAGTTATTTAGTCAGGCGAATGAGACAACAGTAGAGCTAGAGATGCTTCTAGCGCTGCAGTAAATGAAACCCGCGCGTTCACTCTGAGTACGTAGATGCCGTACGCCTCCAGGTCCCCTGTTGCTGTGTGTAACTTGTTGAGCACTCTGACTGTCACACGCCGGCAGACTGACTGTGGCGGTGTTGGTTTTGCAGCGGCGATGGGGCGCAGCCAGTCGACGCCGGGCCTGGTGGAGTCTCGCGGCCGCATCCCGCTGGAGGACATGTGGGTGTCACCGCTGGAGCCGCTGCTCACCGGAGGCTCGTCCTCGGGGCCGCCGCCCTACTCCGCCAACTCGCTCTTCAGCCCCGCGCTCAGCCCCACCTCCCGGTAAGCACCAGTCCACCCGCACTCTTACTCGTGCCCGCTTGTCCTACCAGCTGCCATCTGCTGCTATATTCATTACTGTCGAGACATTTACCTGTCAGGAAAATATGTGTGTGTCATTCCTCTGCTATGGTATCTAAAGCCACCAATACTGTTCTGAGGTGTGGGGTTGATCTATTATTCTGTTATTCTGCGCAACGGATTAATCTGAGATGTACCCTTCACCCTGTGGCTCCTGCAAGGTGCAATTTCCACCCCCACACTACTACAGAAGTCAGACAGACGCTCCTAACGTTCCAAAAGGAAATGCCTGAAAAACTTTCAGCAATGAATATCTTCTGGAGTCGTCCACTGTAAGGAAATGACACAAAAATTCACAAAATTTCTTACGTAACTAGTGGGTTACTTGGGTACTGGAGTAATGCTAGTTAGTGTAAGAAAAACATGAAACTAACGAAAGTTACTAGTTATTTTGCAAAAATTCTGAGAAATCACAATGACACTTTTAGTTATGAATTGAACAAGTTACATCCTGGTTCTTTTCGGAATGTGAAGTTACCTTTCAAGGATAGGATTCGCTAATGAAATTTCTATACAAAGTTTAAGATGCTTGTTTCCTTGGCAGAATGGCTGAGAGGCGCGCCTACTCAACTTGAATAATTATCCTTTAGAATGTTGATAGGTACGGTCGAGGCTGTCGCGTGGGAAATGCAGTGAAGTGTACTGTTGTGGAGGAAATATCGGGCTCGCAATAGCTGTAGCGCACATTACCGTAAGCTGCAATGACTGCTGTCTGCGCCACTCGCTGCTGACAAATAAGATAACTCTCGTTCTATCTGGATTGGCCTTTGCCAATCAAACTTTCCCTATGCCTTGATGAAGTCAAAGATTCCTATTCGCCCCTAGTCTAACTATTGGCGTGGTACACCGGTCAGATAACCAGTCCACTGCGATGCCACTCAAAATTCGCTGACAGGCGTTTAACTATAACTCTGTCTGTTCACACCGCACAATTAGTGTGTCGGCCAACACAGTGAACAATGCTTAATCGCAAGGACTCAATATAGAGTAGCACTTCCATTCGCTCTCGACAGTGGTGCTCTCCCAGTGAAGTACTGAGAAGAGACTTGTTCCTTGCTCTTTCGAGTACACGTGCGAGCGCGCACACCCTCGTTACGTGTTCTCGCTCCAAGAGTGACAACGGTACGGCCCTCTCCATGCCAGACATGAAGGGGAAAATCTTTCGGTCTCTTCCATTATTCCTTCAGCTCAAGGCGTCAGAAATATCGTCAGCCAATTAGCATTGCTCTTCTAAAACGGGAGAATGACGTTTCGTTTAAGGCGACCAATCCGAAAGCTTGCAGCTTTGGCGTTTGGCGTTTGCTGTCTCCCTGTGAAAAACTCTGAAACTGTGTGCTATGTGTAAAGAATGCATAGGCTGGCTGCTCCCACACAATGTAGCGGAATTTGCTTTTAAGCCAAACACGGGGTCGATCCCCTTTTTCACTCGGGCCCACACTGTCCGCTACACGAGCAGTCACCGGCTGACATTGGCTGGGTCATCCTCTGAAGGGCGTGGCGTCCCGCTGTGCGGCCTCTCTCCTGAACTAAAAGCCTCTGTGACTATCGTGTCTGGAATGTATGTGTGCACACCAGCCTTCAGTATTTCAACCACGGTGCGCTCACTTGTCAATTGCATATCATTTACATGAATTCATACAACATTGACTTTATCTTATCGAGTTTGGGTTCGAATGAAGCGTCTTGATGTGCAGAACATGATTGTGAGGGCGGAATATGTAAGCAATGAAGGTCAGGAGACCACGACGTCTTACACTGTCGTCAGCTGCTTGTATACATATCCTTGTTTAGCGTGAGTAGTATTCATATGTGTCTCTCCACAAGTGAAAATACGTGTCAGATACAAAAGTCTCAAGCTCTGGGATGTGACAAAAACTTCGACATCAGAAACCATGGATTGAAGTAGAAACGTGTTATACTTCTTAGTGCTGGTCTAGGGTGCGCATTTCAGAACTGCCGAACGACATTTGCAGGTTGTTTGGCTGAGGAACTCCCCAACATCTTCCATACTTCTCGTAATTATTGCCATATGCTAATGTTTCTGTTAATATGAGGCTTTGCAATTCGCATGGAACTCTGAAACACACACATGAAGATTTTAACACAAACTCCAAAATATTTTTTTCCACACCTTTGATCACTGCCTTGATTAATGGTCGCGGTTCTCCGAAAGAGCTCACTAACACATCAAGACAGCAGTTTTGAGCGCTGCTGCTTTGTGTAGGGTCGTCCTCGACAGCAAATGCGTGATATGCGGACAACATAGTGTGCTGCCTCCTACGAAGTTAAGTTGTTTAGTATCTGCATTGGCATTGGCCAGGTCGGCTGCTGTATAGGTTTGCATGTTTGCGCTACACCCAGCATTACTTCTGTTAAACTGTGTTTGCTTTCTGACCTTTCTATACAAAATAAGAAGTAAAGCCGGCCGGGGTGGCCGAGCGGTTCTAGGCGCTACAAAAAAATGGTTTCAATGGCTCTGAGCACGATGTGATTTAACTTCTGAGGACATCAGTCGCCTAGAACTTAGAACTAATTAAACCTTACTAACCTAAGGACATCACACACATCCATACCCGAGACAGGATTCGAACCTGCGACCGAAGCGGTCGCTCGGCTCCAGACTGTAGCGCCTAGAACCGCACGACCATTCCGGCCGACTAGGCGCTACAGTCTGGAACCGTGCGACCGCTACGGTCGCAGGTTCGAATCCTGCCTCGGGCATGGATGTATGTGATATCCTTAGGTTAGTTAGGTTTAAGTAGTTCTAAGTTCTATGGTCTGATGACCTCAGAAGTTAAGTCCCATGGTGCTCAGAGCCATTTGAACCAATTTGAAGAAGTAAAGCGCCATTTATCTCTTTTTAAATTCCCGGGCTCTAAGTGCCGCCGAAAGCAGCCATGTGGGCCGCAAGCGTGCCGGCGACTACTCGTTTATACTGAGCTTGCGGACGTGGACCTGAGTGTCAGGGTTGGGCGTGGGGGGGGGGGGTGGGGGGGGGGGAGGGGCGGAAGCAAGCCTTGGCAACACTGGACTCATGTATGGACCTTTGGTATATAAACAACCCACTCGAGCCACCCGAGAGGGGAGAGGGAAGCCGGGAGCAACCGGAACAGTAATCGCCACGCCGCGAAGGTGACAGGTCAGGTGGAAGCGAGCTGCAAAACCACGTCAAGAAACTGGTAGCTCCTGAAATAGCGCGACAGTTAGCGACAGCAAGTCGCGAAGCTATGGTTAAAGTAACAACCGACGATGGCAACACCAGCAGCACCGATCGATGTTTTTGAAGGTTTGCCTTTGTCGTTGGGCGAAGGCCGGAGCTGTTCCCTTTAATCCACTAGAAATAAACACCAAATTAGGAGATATAAATTGAAGCTTCCTCCCTTTAAGACAAAAATTACATGACTGCGGCCCAAAAATACGAAAGTGTGAAAATTTTCGTCTAAAGAGTGCCAAAATAATATAAAGTAGCTAGTGCCTTAGGCCCGACAGAGCGAACGTCTCAGCGGCTCGCCAACCAGTAACTATTTCCTTTGTCTTGTGTCCATTGTTTAAGTGTGTGCCACAGAGAATTTTGAGGCAACAATTAAATGAATGCAATAATGAGTTAAGTCATATCCTTGCTCTCTGAACCTTTCAATTCAAGTAAGTCTGAAGAAAAATTATAACTCAAGACTCTACTAAAGTTCGTCAATTCAATAGAATATTTTACTCCGAACTGTCACAACAAGCATGAATCCCTATGTGGTTGTGATTTGGAAAACGCCTTATTGTGTTTCCCTTGTTAATTATTTGGAGATATGTCGTAGCCTAAACGTAGAGTGTGACTTCTACCCCTCCATGACAAAATTAGGAAACCCGGACTTCTTTTTGAATCAGGCAAGTCTAGGCAATGTAAATATAGCTATCCAATTAGACTGTGCGTACAGATGGTCCATGGCATTAGACAGCAAATAATAGGTGCATACTAAATCTAATTACTAATTATGTTCGTTTCTGTGGTGCGTTGGAGCTAGCTCTCAGATGACACGATGAGACTCAGTCATCTTGCAACTAACATATTTCGCGTGTTTTAAATCGAAACGACTTTAAGAATTATCAGATTAATCTGGTGCGAATAACAATCAATGTAGGCCTGTGAAGCACTGTGAAGCTTTTTCATCACAAGAGCCTGCACCCGGCATCACGAATCACTAGTGATATCTGCATCATCATACGTTTATGCTATTAATTTGTATGGACAATTCTCCGAAAGGTGATCTACCTCCTCTATGATGGCCTATACTATCCCGTGAAAACCTAGTTAGAAAGTTTCTAGATTCAGGTTTAACTGATGACACTACGAATATATTATAGCCCCATACGTATTGGCGAAGACTATATTAGACCAATTACAGCAAGTATAGGCGCATTTAAATAATTACTCTTCCCGCGCTGCTTACGTGATTGAAACGGGAGAAGGCCCTAACAACTGGAACAATGGAACTCGAGCTGCCATATCTCCGGGCATTCCAGGATTTGACCTAGTTTTGAGAGCGTTCGGGGCCGTCCAGATATTTTTACACAACTGAACGCGGTAAACCCGGATTTTTTGGTGCCTGGAAATATTCTATTGACAGGAAGTAAATATATTTTAACAAAACAAAGTTCAAATTCACTATATGATAATAGGCTCGTAGGTGGTTTAATTCGTTTTATATCAGACAACCAGCGGCAAGCATTGTTAGAAGCCATAGTTTGAGTACAATGAGAAGCAGCCAACAGTCAATGATTTCATGCACCGCGCTTTCCCGCGACGCAAACGGTCAACCTATCGTCGACAGACTGTATATGTGTCCCGAAAAATGATACGGTTTGACCCAAATGTCCGAGGTTTTCGAAATCCCTATCCGCGTTGGGCAATATAAATGATGACTGGCCTAAATGGGAGGTACTCTCTCCCACGCACTAGATGTAGTTACATTATTTCGTTGCTCGTCGTTTGGATTCCAACGAAAGCCGCGTGCCGTCGGAACGACTGTTTCATGGCGCCGTTAAAGAATAAAACAAGCAACAGAAATTCTAAACCAACAGACAGGCCATAAAAGTTGTAAGTCAAGAGATTGCAGTAAGATTACATTAAAAGGCATTTAACTGTGAGCAGACAGAGAGCATGAGATGTTTTCCTACATGACTGAAGCAAAAAAATGGTTCAAATGGCTCTGAGCACTACGGGACTTAACATCTGAGGTCATCAGTCCCCTAGAACTTAGAACTACTTAAACCTAACCAACCTAAGGACATCACACACATCCATGCCCGAGGCAGGATTCGAACCTGCGACCGCAGCGGTGGCGCGGTTCCAGACTGAAGCGCCTTAAACCGCGTGGCCACACTGGCCAGCTGACTGAAGCAAACTAAGTGCCAGATCCAATGCTTTAACAGGGCCAAAAGCTTTGTCCCTGTTGACTAAATTGTCCGCAACTATAACTTCTATTGCGTTCTTGGATATACTGATCTCGAAAATTGTCGCCTGCAAGGCACTGTTCGGCGATAGTTGGGTACTACAGTTGGGTTTGAACACCAACAATATGGTGCAAATGACGAATTTCTGGATCAGGAGGTAATCGAAATTAAGAGCCGCAGACAGTTCAATCAGTGGCATGCAGATGGGTGTGGATAGAGATACCTCCGATATAACTAAAAAGTCAGCTATGTTCTGTAAAAGATATCATACGGATAATCGGGTATACCGCATACCTTGGCAGGTCGTATGCTGAAGAAGGCAAATAACTGTTGAATAAAGATATAAACAAGACAGGCGTTACACCCGGAAAGCAGCGTCATCTATAAGCATGAAATGAAGTACGAAGAGGCCACCAATATGGTGCAGGGCACTTACTACTTGCTCATTATACACTACTGACCATTAAAATTGCTACACCATGAAGAACTGCAGATGATAAACGGATATTCATTGGACAAATATATTATACTAGAACTGACATGTGATTACATTTTCACCCAGTTTGGGTGCATAGATCCTGATAAATCAGTACCCAGAACAACCACCTCTGGTGGTAATAACAGCCTTGATACGCCTGGGCATTGAGTCAGACAGAGCTTGGGTGGCGTGTATAGGTACAGTTGCCCATGCAGCTTCAACACGACACCACAGTTCATCAAGAGTAGTGACTGGCGTATTGTGACGAGCCAGTTGCTCGACCACCATTCACCAGACGTTTTCAATAGCTGAGAGATCTGGTGAATGTGCTGGCCAGGGCAGCAGTCGAACATTTTCTGTATCCAGAAAGGCTGATAGTCCATGCTGCTGCAAATTGTTAGTGCAGATGGTTGTTGTCTTGCAAACGTCCCCATCTATTGACTCATGGGTCGAGACGTGGCTGCACGATCCGTTACAGCGATGCGGATAAGATGCCTGTCATCTCGACTGCTAGTGATACTAGGCCGTTGGGATCCAGCACGGCGTTCCGTATTACCCTCCTGAACCCACCGATTCCATATTCTGCTAACAGTCATTGGATCTCGCCCAACGTAAGCATCAATGTCGCGATACGATAAACCGCAATCGTGATAGGCTACAATTCGACTTATATCAATGTCAGAAACGTGATGGTACGCATTTCTCCTCTTTACACGAGGCATCACAACAACGTTTCACCAGGCAACGCCGTTGAACTGCTATTTGTGTATGAGAAATCGGTTGGAAACTTTCCTCATGTCAGCACGCTGTAGGTGTCGCCACCGGCGCCAACCTTGTGTGAATGCTCTGAAAAGCTAATCATTTGCATATCACAGCACCTTCTTCCCGTCGGTTAAATTTCGCGTCTGTAGCACGTCATCTTCGTGGTGTAACAATTTTAATGGCCAGTACTGTATTAAAGATGTAACAGAAACGAAGAGCCGCGGACAATTAAATCTACAGGTACAGAGGATCTAGCCAAATAAACCTGGGATCTGTCATTTAGTCAACTTGAGTCATGTCAAAAAAAATCTTAAAGCTTCTCTTTTTCTCTCTGTTGATAGATAACTGCCTATGAGTACTTTTTTTGGTAGCGGATACTTTATAGCATTCTCTTTATAATTGTTTTTGCGTTTTACCATAGCCCTGTTACGTTTGCATTTCCGTTTAGTGATTTATTGTTTAACGGCGCCAGAAAACATTGCTAGGGCTGCACGCAGTGAGTACCAATAGGAGTCCAAACAGCGAGAAACAAAGTCTGCTATCGACACCTGACACAGACAACTAGGGGAATTGTTAAAAAAATAAAGCGTTAAGTGAAAACGACAACCGGTCTTCAAACGCAGTAACTTGTAAACAAGCAGGATTTTATTTCCAGAGGTTGTGTAGTGGCAGCCAAGCTTGGCAGGCCGTCGCTCCGTGAGGCCCCCGTAACGAGTAGCAACTTTGGAGACTTCTGGCTGTCCAACACACTTAGAACTACCGAAAATACAGAATGGCGCTAACTTTCCTGATTATCGTTCGGAGAATTACTTCCCGGTATCGATTCTCTCTCTTTCCCTCTCTCTCGTTCTCTCTCTCTCTCTCTCTCTCTATCTCTCTCACACCCACCCACACACACACACACACACACACACACACACACACATACGCACACGCACACGTCGTACAGGCATATGGAGCTCGGATCCGCATACGTGTCCACTAAATACGTACACGAAAACACCATATGCGTTGAAAGACACGAGAAATTCAGAAATTATCCTAAAGCACACATCGTGTCCGAACGCGTACGGCAGTGTATCAGTCCGTGACTTTTTAATGAGCCACTAATGATGAAAGTTTTAAGTCATAGAATGAGTAAAACGTGCTCTGATTTAATGCACCCGTCTCGTAAGGCTTTCTTAATGCAGCCACGGAAAGTAAATATTCTGCCAGTTTCAGGTCACTACCCTATCCATCACTTTTTTTCTTTCATGCTGACTCGTGGTGTGTGTATACAGCTAAAACACACTGAAACAGCATCAGGGGGGAGGGGGTGGGGGGTTAAATTGAATTTTAATGAAAATGAGAGAACGCGCGAGGCAATTTAGCGTGAACATTTCAGCTTTCACCATGAGCACGCCAGCGAGGGAACCCCTCTTCTCCAAATAACGTTCTCTCAACTTACACCATGTGCTGTTTTAAATTATCATAATAAGTGAAACAATGGCAAATGCTTCTCTTGCATGTTGATTTTAAAAACCGTAGGAAATATACAACCTTTCGTTTCCTGTGAGCGATGAAATTAGCTAAACTCATAGTCAGAAACATCGTAAACCCTGGTACAGTTCTCAACCATAACTTCAAAAGTTGCATTGTATTATAGTAGAGTGAGTTTCTCCACAAACACGGGCTGTCTTTGGTATTTTACGTTCGTTCTATATTGTCTTTGTGTATCTCCTTTGTCATTGTTAGGTCTTGAAATCATTGACACAGTTGCTCGCGAAAGGAACCATCGTACTGTCATTGAAGGGAGCATCCAGAACTCTCAGCAAAAGCGTGGAGCACAAAGTGTAATTTTCGCTATTCCAATCAGGATTCTACATCGTGTCTTCCAAAAATGGCACTGAAAATTAATCACCATAATACAACATACGTTTATGCAAGAACTCCATCCACAAAATTTCGGAAGTTGTCCTAATATTTCTCTGAGAATTTTGTTACAAAGGACCGGTAGTCTTCAGTGGCTCCTTGCAGAGTAATAATGTAAACATGAGTTATTCGGCTTTTACCCAACTTTGTGTCTTGTGAATTTATCTGCACAACAATATGACTGTAATACGCGATCAACAAGACGTACAGTACAAAACAGACGATTCCGAAAGAACCCTCGCATACATGCGAAAGTACGGTGATATGTTTACCGTCGCTGTGGGAACAGCTTTGTCATGTTGGTCTTCCGTTGCATTCAGTGAGACGCATTTGGTATTCACCAACTCTTTATCAGTAAACCTATCCATACCGAACTGCATTCTACCGTAGTGCACGTACACTAATTTTTAGCTCACGAGGTGTCTTTTCTGTAACATACACATGGGAGCCAACGTATAAAAAATATTAAGGGGGGGCATATTGGGAGTCTTGCCACAGGAAATTTTCTAAATTTTAGATGAAAAATAGTGAATTTTAAAGTTTTTTTAAGCATGTTAGAGTCATATGATCAACATTAGAACCCAGAAATTGGGATTCTCGATAACTCGACACTCCGGGAAACTCGACAAGCCTGACACATTTTTTGGCTTTGAAAAAAGAAACAAAACATAAACACGAGCGGTACTTTCGTAAAAAGCTAATTTAATTTACAGTAATAATCATGCTTATAGACTATTACAGAGCAGAGAATATATAGCTCTGAAAAGTCTGAAATTATATGTAAATAAATCCTAAACTATCATTAAAAGAATAAAACATAAAATATTGCTGTCGCACAGTAATAGCACTTTGATTAATAAGTGAAATAGCTAATGTAAGCTTACTTTGAATAAATAAAGCAATATCACAAAGTTAATGGTTTAATACAGTTAATAAAGTTAATACAGTATGCCTAATACTTTCAGCCAAAAAGTATGTAAATAGCGGGTTTTAATTGGGTCTTACACCCTAAAAATATTTAAGTAATTGAAAATAAGTAATACAGTACTATAGTAATATAGTAATAGAGTACTAAACTAGTACTAATATTTCGAAACTGAAAATTCAACATTATGTATGTATTTAATTCTCTATTATTAAGATTTTTTAATATTACTCTAAACGCCATTATTAGGGCTAGAGTGTCTTTAGAAAGGTGCAAATGTCGACCTACTGACTGGATTACTGAATATGAAGTCGTTAATGACTGGTCGGATATTCAATTCATCCAAAACATATCGGTGGGCATGAAGAACAGCCAATCGCTCTTTTGTCCCACTGTTGATCGGAGATATGACTTCAGACGTCTAAGGGAGCTAAATGACCGTTCTGCTGTTGCTGTCGTGATTGGAACTACTTGGAAAAGCTTAATGCACTTCACTACTTCACATAATATTTCTCCAACTGCAGGCTCTTGTGTAATGCACTTTCTCGCATGATGCATGTTTTTTAAGTCAAGTTGTTTTTTATTGGCTAACATATTCAAGTGTAACCGCAGTCTCTCAATGTCTAGGTCATTTTTGAACAACTCAGTTTATTTTTCCAAATTTGTTTCACCTCTGTTTACAAAAAGCAAGCACTTTTGTTCAACTGCAATGACCTGTGTGAGTCCAGTTGAAGCAAACCGCTCAATAATGCAAGTCTGCACCGTTTCACAAACTTCAATGTAAATAGCTTTGCAGTATTCCTTTGGGGTTTTGAAAGTGTGCGGTGAGCTGGCTTTGTTGTTTTCATACTTCTTTGGTATACTTCGATTCGAGGAAGCGAAGGACCATCAACTTGTGAAGGTTTTTCTTTTAAACACAATTCCCAAAAATGTTCAGCCGAACATTCAGCAGAACATTTTAATCTTTCAGCAATTGTAACGCCACTTCCTTTGGACGCAAAGATGAAAATATAAAAATAATATCCAAAACCCAATACAAGCCCCAAACCCAAGATGCAAATTCCATAAAAAAAGGTAACAAAGTCCCACTGTGGTAGCATCAATTGAATAGTAGCGAGTATACTGAAGACAAACAATGTAAAAAGAAATAGAACAGAAATCCAGTATAAAGTAACTTAATATTTTTGCAAAAGAAAGTAAAGTAGAATCCCTTTTGTATCAAATTAAAGTAAAAGTAGATCGCAAAGTAGTGTACTTAGAGATCACGGAGTAGAACAAGTGACCTCCAAGAATATTCCTTGTGAGTACTCTTTGAGGACACCGTGGAATACAGAAGATAAAGTTATACAATGTTAATGTGCTTCTAGCGCTTGCTTGATCGTGTCGTAACTTAACGTATGCTCTTGTACGTAAGCTTCTTAAACCTAAGCTAGGAACGTCACACACAACCGTGCCCGAGGCAGGATTCGAACCTGCGACCGTAGCGGGCGTGCGGTTCCAGACTGTGGCGCCTAGAACCGCTCGGCCACTCCGGCCGGCTTACATTTTGGAGATTTGTGATCTGCTAGAAATCATTAAGATTGAACTAGGTAGGTCAGCAACTTTGAGTATATCATTACGTAAAGTCAAGATAGGAAAAGAACCGAAATTTGTCTTAAATTTATTATTATCAATGGAAGACTGAACTTTGTCCAAAAGTGATAGACTGTTTGTAACACAACGAAAAAGGAAGTGAATATTCGTATCGAATTGTGAGAAAATACTTAGATTTCGTTAAAGCAACTGGTGAAATATGCATCTTATTGCAGACTCTTTGACTGAAATTTACGTAATTAATTCCATCCAACTTAGGGAAAGGTTACTTCTTTAAGACAATGATGGGATGTGCTTAGACTATAATAAACCAGCATGACGTGAATTTACCATGTTTGACATTTATTTCAAACCAAATAAAATTACGTGGTTGAAATGGCTCTGAGCACTATGGGACTCAACTGCTGAGGTCATTAGTCCCCTAGAACTTACAACTAGTTAAACCTAACTAACCTAAGGACATCACACACATCCATGCCCGAGGCAGGATTCGAACCTGCGACCGTAGCGGTCTCGCGGTTCCAGACTGCAGCGCCAGAACCGCGCGGCCGGCTAAAATTACGTGCTTACGAAACATTTTTATCAGTGCAACGATACAGATCAATAACAGAGCGCGGCATATATATATATTGTTTATCGCTCCAAAAAAAGTTATCATACTGATTCAGTCTATTTAGCTTACGTAAACGGAAAACTTTAGTGGAAAAACTATTGCTGTATATAGACTGTAACCATAATTATTGCAATAATAGCAGTTTGTATGCATCTGCGTATAGTTGTGCTCGCACACGTCGGGGAGCATATGATTATTTGCGCTGGCCGGTACAATTAATAGCCACTCAGCGTGAATATAGGGCAGCAGCACACAGTTCTTTTGTAACGTTCCCCATCAGACAGTATACAGACACTCTACCGCTGGCTGGTCGGAGAACGAACTTCATCAACGAACATTTTCACAATGTAGAAAACGACCACCGCTGTGAAGTACACTGCTGCCATTAAAACACAAACACCATAACGATAGCATGCAACAAACGTTAAATTGGCATGAAGTGTAATACACGTTGAATATGCAAATCATTAACATTTCATTTCAACTGCACAACTTGGGTAATAGTAATGTCATCTCCGTTCTGCATGGAGTGGATTTCCCATTCACATATCTCTTTTGTACGTTGCTTCTTTGGGAGAACATAGTACTATGCGCAGAGAAATAAGGACAAAGTCTGCCAACACACGCTGGAAATCGACACTAGAAGGATCATGACATATGGGGTCATGAGGAAGGCTGAGATATTGCTGCTCGCATTGTTTGGGATCCCACAACTGTCACGCTAATATAGGATGAATGAGTTTACAAGGACCATACTGATCGTCACTTAAATCTCAGTCCCAGACTAGTGCCTGAAGGGACGGACATACTGTTCGCGCAGCGACGCAGCATCTTACATCCAAAGAAGCACATGGCACGCCCTGAGTCTGGGAGTGGGCTAGCTTTTAGCCGGGTGAGTACCCGCTTGGATATTGCAACGTCTAGAGCAGGGAACTGTCAGCACGCAAACCATAATTATGGATGCTCAAGGTATGGTAGCAGAGAGGAGCACGCCAATAGTAATGAGCACAGTGACAACAATTGCTCCAAAAGTGACACAACGTCGACTTTTCAGAAGAATACCTGTTTGCGTACAGCACCATGGTGAACGTATCCGTTTGTGGAGGTTCTGAGGAGAATGAACAATGTGAAACGTAATGTTGTCGTCACTGTACGAGACCGGCACATGTTGTAAGAATACAGCACGCTGCTGGTCGTTGGTGGCCGAGCGGTTCTAGGCGCTTCAGTCTGGAACCGCGCGACCGCTACGGTCGCAGGTTCGAATCCTGCCTCGGGCATGGATGTGTGTGATGTCTTTAGTTTAGCCACGTTTAAGTAGTTCTAAGTTCTAGGGGAGTAATGACCTCAGATATTAAGTCCCATAGTGCTCAGAGCCATTTGAACCAATACAGCCCACTATTAGGCACACAACACGATCACGTGTGGATTGTATAGCAGATAGGACAGGAACCATTACATTTCAGAATTGTTAAGGCCGGTGGTGGCACACTATCGTCAAATACTACATGACATCTTTCAACCAAATAACGCAAGACCGCATGTTAGCTCTGCTGTCCTGACCAACTTCGACATGGAGGATGTTCGAATGTCTCTCTGACCAGCACGTTCTCCAGATGTTTGACCCATTGGAAACATGTGGTCACGTGCTGCCTAGAGAATGGAACACTACCACTCGGCAGCAACTAAATCTTATGAATTCTGACATTCAGCAACATGGAATGAGATATGCGTGGGGGCTTAATTAAAAAGAAATGACTAATATTAATGAATAAATGCAATAATTTTACTAGCTGTGCGACAGGTTACGAAGTCTCGTAACTGGTTGGCCCTGACTATTATTAGCACGCAATATGACTGCATAAAATAAAAATAAAGAATAACAAGAAATTTCCATCAACACAATTGATTAAGTCCCCTGCAACTATAAAAGCTACGAAACAACACAGCACAAATGTAATTGTTCTGTGTGTGGTAGTGTGACTCAACGTACATGTATCTGGCTCGGTTCTTTCTCAATACGACAAAATATTTTAAACACCATTTACAATGAAGTAATTGAAAAACCAGAAATACTATAATTGCACATAGAAAGCAGAATTACAAGTCTAATAAATGAACACGAGCCAGATGCTTTGTTGACTGTTCCTGTGAGCAAGAGGAATTGTTTGTAAAGAAAACTGTAATACCTTTTTACCTCATTATATATTGAGGAAAATATTCCAAACACCAGCATCATAAATCAAAAGCCCATCTCCTTTCTCAAATATATTCTGACAATTGCATCTTCTTCCACCTATACATTACACCAGGGGTCTCCAAACTACAGCGCGCGGGCCGAAAACGGCTCGCGTTGCCTGGTTGGAGATCCCCGGTATCCGGCCCGCCAAATATTTGTGGTGGTACCTATACTGCCAACAATTGAGTTTCGAGGCCTATCGCGACCAATACACCGCGACATTGGCTCTGCTACTCGCTACAAGGCTACACAACTAAACTTATTGTTGCGCCGCTTGAAATAACAATGCGTTGACATACTCTACCTCTGTTACGTCTTGCAGTAATAGTGTTGCTAACAATAATTTTGAGATTTCGTTAACTTTGCAGGACGCTTTCGAGAAGAATGTGCGGTGACATACTTTTTTGTCGGTGAAATTCGTCAGAATAAAATACGCCAGAATTTCGGTCAGTTACGTCCACCAATCAAAATTATGTAATTAAATAAGAATCGTAATTCGTTTCAGTGCTAGCTATTCCCACAACCTTAGATTTTTGCGATTTCATCTTTCCTTTACCCTTACATTACGGTGATCGTGGAGTGCTAGGGTGCTTTAATCCCACTAGGTAGATCTTGGCCCTTATGACTTCGTGGAGGAGTCATTGTGGCCCGCTGACTAAAAAGTTTGGAGAGCCCTGCATTACACCAATCGAACAGTACAACATTTCAGTCAACACTCAGATCGTCTACTCTCTCGCCCAACAGAACAACGACTGCTCTCGACATCCTCTGAACTACTACTGCGCCAGTGGAGGCGGCGGAATAATAATGTTTGGCGCCATCTCTGGCGCTGTGACTCACAAGGGGAGGCCGCCAATTGTGAAATTCAGATTCAATTCATCCTGCGCATAATAAAAGTTCATGGCCAGAGGTGTAATGTGGCAAAGCACCAAGATGCACTTCTCAGCCGTTGTCGAGAAAATCGACAGTTAAAATAAACCGTTGCGGTGAAATACTCTCAACGATTGATATTTACCTACTGCGTCGTGGCGCAGCGGTAAGCGCTCGGGTTCGTAAGCCGAAGGTCGTCGGATCGAATCTCGCGCCATGTAACTTTTTTTTTTTAGTATTTGTTTTTTGTAATTCAAATGTGTGTATACACATACACACACACACACACACACACATATATATATACATATATATATACATATATACACATATATATACATATATATATATATATATATATATATATATATATATATATATATATATATATATGTGTGTGTGTGTGTGTGTGTGTGTGTGTGTGTGTGTGTCATGCATATAATAAGTTGTTGGAAGTCGTTTGTCGTGGAAAATCTGGCGACTTCGAACATCATTATGTATTCCGCAGACAAAGTTGTATTTCACAAATGTTATTAATTGTCTTCATGATGTTAACCACGTATAGTTAACGGAAGACGTAGAAACGGTATTCCGAAACGATTACGTATAGCGTAAGTCAAACGTTCGAATTAGAATAGAAACTAGAGTCCTGCATGACCGAGTAAGCGAGCACAAAATACGAGGTGGGGCGAGCACACCCTAACTGGATAGGCTACCCGCACTAGTTCTTGTGACCGAGCATAGAAGCCGTGACCGAATACGTAGCACGTAACTTCAAACACATTACACGTGTTATTATCCGTGTGACACTGCAGCCAGTACGGGCTTCTTGTTTGTGGTGTGTCTCTCTTTAATCATGCAGCGCGAGGAAGCCAGTGTAGTAAGACGTAAGATTGAAACCAACGTTTACACATTAAAGAAACGGGAAGGTCTAAGAAGCCAAGTATGGAGTACATTTCTGTTTGTTGTAGATGAAAACATTGCGTCTACTGGGCACGTATCGCGCATAAACTGCTCCACTTTATTGTTTTTTCAGTCGGGAACCACTCATTTAAAGAAACACAGTTGCAAGAAACCTCACAAAGATCGTTTCTTTGGCCGTCCTTCCGTTATCTTAATATGCTTGAAATAAGTGAAAGGCAGGAAATTCTTAACAATGTGCGACAAATGTGTGCTACGTACGCAGTTACAACATTCAGTCATTAACATAATCGTTTTTGCATAGTTAGTGGAATGTGTATTATAGAGAAACGGGAATGTTGTGACTCGTATAACATTTCATTAACGTAAAACATCTCGTTTTTATGGGAACGGGGGTCGGGTTGTTTGGGGGGAGAGACCAAACAGCGAGGTCATCGGTCTCTTACGGGAATGTTTCGATGATTTCCATATCAGTTCTGTATTACTTGTCTCTTTTGTTTATTATCATAGATCCTTCAAGTACTGTGTCATCACCACCCAGAAAGAGAGCTCGTTTCAAGGAATGGAGGAACAACAGATCATCCGCAGCAGATGAAGTAGATCTGTACATTTTAATGCACCCCGGAGATGATGATGACATCTTAAAGTGGTGGAGCAGACATGAAACAGATCTGCCAGGTTTGGCTGCAGTTGCAAGACGTATTTTATGTATCCCAGCAACAAGCGCACCTAGTGGAAGGTGCTTTAGTAAAGCCGGCATGATACTAACAAATTGCCGCAGCCAATTAAATCCGGAACGCGTTAGTGATTTCCTGCTGATCAACAATAACTATAATTTTGTTTATGTTGCAAACAATTGAACGTATGACAAGTTACGTCTGTAAATGTTTAATGTTCTTTGTATGCTTTCTTTATGAAGATGGTTGTCCTCTAGATTACAAGGAAAGCACTTATTTAATGTTTCCTATAAATGAAAGGAAAAATATCTTTTTTGTTTGGAAATGAGACTCGTCTTCTATCCGCGATTGTATTGAAATATCATTTTACTTTACAGGTGCTTTATGAATTTAGCTGTGTCACGTACCCGTTCTTGGAAATGTTACTTTTGTATTAAAAGAGAGAGAGAGAGAGAGAAAGAGAGGCGTTGGATTTGTACAGTAAAGTACAGTGCAGCGAGCCGGGACGAGACGAGGTGAGACGTCAGCGGTGACCGGTCATGCTCGGTTATCCGCGTGTCCGGAATCCGGACATCAGACATGGGGCGAGTACATGACAGAGCCGAGTCGTATGGGACCGGACACGAGCTGCTCGGTCCCCCCGTCAACAGGCGAGCCGTGACCGGTCAAACATGAGCGTTGCAGCACTCTAATAGAAACCCCACTAACACAAAATTGCTGTGGCAGGTATGAAATATAAACTCCGTTACACGCTCGTTACACTTGAAGGACAGATGTTGAATGGGCCGAAACGAGCCGCCGCATAACAGCGTAGTTGCCTGCTATCTTCGAAAGAAGGTAGATGCGGTCCCTAGCGCTACTTACAACATCGTCGAAAATCTGTGCGGACGTGAGAGCTTTGGTACACCATGTTAAACAAACGGAAAAATGGAGGCGGTACAATTGGAGAGCGATCCGCCTTCACCAACATGCATAAGCAATTCATTAATAGTGTATATATATATATATATATATATATGAATTACAAAAAACGAATAATAAAAAAAAAGTTGCATGGCGCGCGATTCGATCCAGCGACCTTCGGATTACGAACCCGAGCGCTTACCGCTGCGCCACGACGCTGTTTAAAACTATTAATCTTAGAGAGTATTTCACCACAACGGTTTCTTTTAACTGTTGATTTTCTCGACAACGGCTAAGAAGTGCATCTTGGTGCTTTGTCACATTACACCTCTGGCCATGAGCTTTTATTATGCGCAGTATGAATCGAATCTGAATTTCACAATTGGCGGCCTCCCCTTGTCAGTGTAGCTACCTTTCACAAGGCCATCCTTGTGATTCGACTTGATGCCCAGCTGGATTATCGCCATTGTTGCTGCCAGAGGTGGCATCTATGTGTACTTTATTTCAAACCCCACACCCCCCATACCCTCACATCACCTACCAGCTTAATCAGCCACTCTTCCTATTATCCTGTTGCACTGTGTACGCAAAATACCTAAAATTTCGTTATTTCGTGTTCTTCGTAGTGTTGCTAGTTGATTTGTTAGCGGTGTAGATTAATGATACGCTCTGAGTGTTTTGAAGGAAAATCTAAATTCTCTGTAATGCCATGTCCGCTGCGCCTGCGTGTTCGCCCTTGCCGACGCCTGTGTGGTGCGGGCGCTGAGCAGCCTACCTTGCGGCAGGTCGCTGGCGTCGCATCTGCGGCCGGCCGAGTCTCCGCTGTCGGCCACGTCGAGCGTCCACTCCTCCGACGACGAGCGGCGGGCGCCGGGGGCGGCGTGTCCCGGCGCCTCGGCCGTCCCCGCCTCCAGAACAGGTCAGCGCTGCCACTGTCTCCTCATGCCTACATATTTCTCTACACTGACGAAAAAAAAGTCGCAGCACCAAAAATTAATTAATGTTGAGCAATGAAATTTCTGGAACATACCGGGTGATCAAAAAGTCAGTATAATTTTGAAAACTTAATAAACCACGGAATAATGTAGATAGAGAGGTAAAAATTGACACACGTGCTTGGAATGACATGGGGTTTTATTACAACAAAAAAAAAAGTTCACAAAATGTCCGACAGAGAGCGCTGGACACCAAAACATCAATCACTGCGCAAGACAATCGAGTATAAAAGGAGCGGTAATGAGAGAGAGAATCAGATGCGCCAGCAGTCGCAGCATGTTGACGTTACCTGAAAAGGCGCTTTTAGTGAAGCTGTATTATCAGAATGGGGAATGTGCTAGTTCATCGTTACGACCCTGTCGCCATTCTAACGGGTAAAGGTCCGTTGACAAATGCAGCTGTGGCGAGAATGATTTGGAAATTCGAAGCCACGGGTTGTTTAAACGACAGACCCCGTAGTGGCCGACCGAGCACAAGGCGTTATGCTGCTGAGACAGTTCAGGAAGAAATGGAGACTGTAGCGGGTTCGTCTATGCACGGGGAAGTCAGTGCTCGTGCAGTCGCACGTCGCACCGGCATTCCATACACTACTGTTTGGTTGGCACTTAGGCGTACCCTCCGATGCTATCCGTACAAAATCCATCGACATCGTGAACTGTTACCTGACAATTTAGCGAAGCGGAGGGCATTTGCGGTGTGGGCGTTTCAAAAGATGGCGGAAGATGACTATTGGTTGAGTAACGTGTTGTGGACCGACGAAGCTCATTTCACGCTCCGAGGGTCTGTCAGCGCCCACAACTGCAGAATTTGGGCTACTGAAAATCCTAGAACTGTCGTGGAAACTCCATTGCACGAGAGAAAGTCACGGTATGGGTTGAATTTATCACATCTACCGTTATTGGGCCTTTTTTTTCTTCGAGGAAATGCGTGATTCTGGTTTTGTAACTGCTACCGTGACGGGTAGGAGGTACGCCGATATGTTACAGAATCGCATCATCCCCAGCCTGGCTGATAAACACCTGCTGGAACGTACGATGTTTATGCTGGATGGCGCTCCACCCCATATTACTAGACGCGTGAAAGATCTCTTGCGCGCGTCGTTTGGTGATGATCGTGTGCTCAGCCGCCACTTTCGCTATGCTTGGCCTCCTAGGTCCGCAGACCTCAGTCCGTGCGATTATTGGCTTTGGGGTTACCTGAAGTCGCAAGTGTATCGTGATCGACCGACATCTCTGGTGATGCTGAAAGACAACATCCGACGCCAATGCCTCACCATAACTCCGGACATGCTTTACAGTGCTGTTCGTAACGTTATTCCTCGATTACAGCTATTGTTGAGGAATGATGGTGGACATATTGAGCAATTCCTGTAAAGAACATCACCTTTGCTTTGTCTTACCTTGTCATGTTAATTATTGTTATTCTGATCAGTTGAAGCGCCATCTGACGGACATTTTTTGAACTTTTTTTGTTTCTAATAAAACCCAATGTCATTCCAAGCATGTGTGTCAATTTGTACCTCTCTATCTACATTATTCCGTTATTTATTCAGTTTTCAAATTTATGCTGACTTTTTGATCACCCGGTATTTGTCTAGATAACATATTCAAGCGGTTAACATTACAAGATCACAGGCTAACGTAAGCGCGAGATAAACCATTGGAAACTTCAAATGTTGGTACATTAATAACTGGTGCAAACGCCAGAATGTTAAATGGAATCATGCAAACGTTAGTGCATTGTATTGTACAGGGGCCGCAAATCAATTTATTAAACGGACTTCCCTGCCTGTAGCAGTTGGTCAGTCAACGCCGGTACGGTTAATGCTTGTTGTGGATGACGCTGGAGCTGTCGTCCGACAATGTCCCATGTGTGCTCTACTCGAAACAGATATGATGATCGAGCAGGCCAAAGCAGCATGGCGGTATATGGGCGAGCGTTATCCTGTTGGAAAAACCCCTTGGAATGCTATTCATAATGGCAGCACGATACGTCGAGTCACCAGACTGACGTACAGTTTTGCAGTCGAGTTACGTGGGTTAACCAGGAGAGTGCCCTTGCTGTCATACGAAACCGCAGTCCAGATCATAACTTCAGTTGTAGGTCAAGTGTGTCTAGCACGAAGAGAGGTCACTTGTAGGACCACAACTAGCTTCCTTGTAACCAACACACGGCCATCACTGCCACCAAGGCAGAACCGGCTTTCATCAGGAAACAGAACAGACCCCCACACTGGCCACCAGTGAACTCTCGCTTGACACCACTGAAGTCGCAAATGGCGGTGGTTAGGGGTCGGTGGAACGCACGCTACAGTGCATCTGGCTCGGAGCTCTCCTTTAAGTAACCGATTTGTAACAGCTCGTTGTGTCACTATGGTGCCAAATGCTGCGGAAATTGCTGCTGCAGATGCAGTATGATGCACCGGAGCCATATGCCGAACAGAATTTATGCCGAACAGAATTGTCTTCCCTTTCCGGAATGTCACGTGGCCGTCCTGAACCCGGTCTTCTGGCGACATTTTATCGTAGTCGCTATTACACGACCTCGTTCAAACTCAGTGAGGTGATGATAATGGCGTCTTTGTCGCCTTAAAGATATTGTTGACTAATATCAACTACCACGTCGGATCTCAAAAGCAACTATCGCTCACTACCGTTACAGCGTGTATTTAAAGTAAACCAGTTTTGCATTCCTGATAGTGACGCCACCGCTCCAGCAGATCCTCTCTTATGTGACCGGCGCGAAAACTGATTATACATCATCTTTCAAATGGAGAAACACGCCTACCAACTTTCGTTTCTGTCGCATAACTGCCTCTTGGTGTTGCGATCTTTTTCCGTCAGTGAATATTTCATTTCAGTCCTTCCGCCCTTGTCTCCACTTCATTCCTAGTACAGGGCTATTACAAATGATTGAAGCGATTTCATAAATTCACTGTAGCTCCATTCATTGACATATGGTCACGACACACTACAGATACGTAGAAAAACTCATAAAGTTTTGTTAGGCTGAAGCCGCACTTCAGGTTTCTGCCGCCAGAGTGCTCGAGAGCGCAGTAGGACAAAATGGCGACAGGAGCCGAGAAAGCGTATGTCGTGCTTGAAATGCACTCACATCAGTCAGTCATAACAGTGCAACGACACTTCAGGACGAAGTTCAACAAAGATCCACCAACTGCTAACTCCATTCGGCGATGGTATGTGCAGTTTAAAGCTTCTGGATGCCTCTGTAAGGGGAAATCAACGGGTCGGCCTGGAGTGAGCGAAGAAACGGTTGAACGCGTGCGGGCAAGTTTCACGCGTAGCCCACGGAAGTCGACGAATAAAGCAAGCAGGGAGCTAAACGTACCACAGCCGACGGTTTGGAAAATCTTACGGAAAAGGCTAAAGCAGAAGCCTTACCGTTTACAATTGCTACAAGCCCTGACACCCGATGACAAAGTCAAACGCTTTGAATTTTCGGCGCGGTTGCAACAGCTCATGGAAGAGGATGCGTTCAGTGCGAAACTTGTTTTCAGTGATGAAGCAACATTTTTTATTAATGGTGAAGTGAAGTGAACAGACACAATGTGCGAATCTGGGCGGTAGAGAATCCTCACGCATTCGTGCAGCAAATTCACAATTCACCAAAAGTTAACGTGTTTTGTGCAATCTCACGGCTTAAAGTTTCCAGCCCCTTTTTCTTCTGCGAAAAAAAGTTACAGGACACGTGTATCTGGACATGCTGGAAAATTGGCTCATGCCACAACTGGAGACCGACAGCGCCGACTTCATCTTTCAACAGGATGGTGCTCCACCGCACTTCCATCATGATGTTCGGCATTTCTTAAACAGGAGATTGGAAAACCGATGGATCGGTCGTGGTGGAGATCATGATCAGCAATTCATGTCATGTACTCCACGCTCTCCCGACTTAACCCCATGCGATTTCTTTCTGTGGGGTTATGTGAAAGATTCAGTGTTTAAACCTCCTCTACCAAGAAACGTGCCAGAACTGCGAGCTCGCATCAACGATGCTTTCGAACTCATTGATGGGGACATGCTGCGCCGAGTGTGGGAGGAACTTGATTATCGGCTTGATGTCTGCCGAATCACTAAAGGGGCACATATCGAACATTTGTGAATGCCTAAAAAAACTTTTTGAGTTTTTGTATGTGTGTGCAAAGCATTGTGAAAATATCTCAAATAATAAAGTTATTGTAGAGCTGTGAAATCGCTTCAATCATTTGTAATAACCCTGTAGTTGTTTAGTATTAACATGGAATCCTATTTCTCTCACATTCCAACTCTCTGTACTTGATCTGATGATAGTAGTTAGGAGGGATAGCTACAAGATTTATTTTCGACCCTTTTTTATTAGGTCGTTTTCTTATCTGTCTGACTGGTACAAATTTTGGAGTTGATTTTATACGAACTTTCCAATGGGCTTGAGGCTTCAGATTTTAACATAGCGCAGAAATGGATGACACTGCAATATTAACTCGCTTTCGTGTCTGGCGTGTGGCTGAGGGTACACTTTTTTTCTGCCTCTTTGTCTCTTGGGTGCAAATTCTGCAGTTGATTTCAAATTAACTTCCCGATGAGCCAGAGACCTGAAATTTTCAACATAGCTCAGAAGTAGCTTTCAATGCAGTAGCAAATCGCTTTCTTGTCTGGTATGAGGCGGAGAGTACTTTGTTTTTCTGTCTGTTTGGTACAAATCTTCCATCTGATTTTAAATTAACTTCCCGACGAATTGGAGAGTTCAGAAATTCAACATGGTCCAGAACTGAATGACGTTTCAGAATGAATTCACTATCGTGTCTGGTGTGCGGCTGAAGGTACACTGTGTACCACTAGTATTTATCCATTTTCCTGTTCTAGTCACGAATGTTTCACGGTAAGAACGATTGCTGCTAAGCTTTAGTGTGGGCTTCAGTCTGCTCAGTTTTTACTTTTACGGTCTTTACGTGAAATATGTGTAGGAGGAGACAACGTATTTGTTGATTGACGTGAAGAAAATATGAAAGAAAGCTGAAATTCACGAAATGTCTCTGTTGTAATCCATCAAAATGTTTGCAGTAGATCAAAAATTTCCACACACACAAAACTAAAAAGCATAAAATAATTACTTAAATAAAAACTTTTTAAATATATCACGTTTTTGAAACAGACTGAAAAGTATAAGGCAGTTTCTCCTAGCTCCACATATATTCCTATACCCACACAGATGGTCCTGAACATTTGTGCTGGTGGTTTTCAATATCTATCACAATACTCGTAAAATTTAAAACGAAAAACGTAGTGTGTGTACAACAGGCAATAGTAAGAAGTGTAGAGAGTAGCTGTCGTGAAGAAAAATCACACAGCGGTTAGTATCATTTGCAGTGCAATAAAATTCTTGGTGACTTAAGTGAACTATTCACGCATAAGTTATCTATTGGATACACCCCACTTCCTCAGTTTCAATTTTAGGACTATTGTCAACACTATTAGAAAATCATAAACACAAAACTCCTGGATTATCTGTATAGGGTTAGTAATATGTATGGGTCTGGAAAAAATTATGCGAAACTTTTTAGTCCGTCTTAATAACGTTTTACTAGCAAAGATTTTATTACAATAATGTTATTTACTTGTGTTGATTGCGAAGATTTTTTAACAGAATTATAGGTTTTGGCTGTGGAGTACTAGCTATCTTCAGGATCTACAGTGGAAGTAAAAGAAAATACATTACTAGCTACTGCATTAAGAGATTAAAACAAATGGCAGAAGTTATAACAAAAACTCGATATACGTCTAATTCGGCTGACCGCAACAAGTCATAACATATACAAATAACACGAGCCAAAAGTGTCATGCATCGATCAAACAGTTGTACGTAGAATGTAAAATTATGATAGAGGTCGTTGATGCTTGCTTATCGTACAGATAATTATACATAGTAATTAAAAGAAAGTGCATTTAAAAGTGCAGTTCTTTAAAATATTCTCATCTGTGTGCAAGAAAATAAGAATAAAAAACTATTTAATCATATGACAAAGTATTCGTCTTTTTCACAATTTAAAGCTCTTCAAAATATAACCAAATGTTCAAAAAAATAAAAATTATAGAAGTCGCGCTGAAAGTGACTATATTTTTTGACATTTCCTTTCCTTCGCACCATATGGGCGGGGAGGGGACTGTCAGCGAATAAAAATCGCCGCTCTTCAGCCATACGAGACAAAAAATTGTTGAAATCTATTATATAACTTGCCACTCTGGGGGACAAAATGAATGTTTCAGGTAATAAAAAGACAGGCAGTCAGTTGAACAATGTAAAATATAAAAGGCATATTTGCGTATTAATTAAAATATTGAGACAGGTGTAATGGCAGATGGATGATTCAAAAAATATAACAGACACAGGAACAGTTCCATAAGTTATAAAAGTAAAAATCCAGTGTGTTGACTGATTGAAATAAAAGTAGAATAGTGAAGTGATGAGTTGGTCGAGATTGACAGGTATATGAGTATCAGGGGAATATAGCAGTTGCCGTAGTGCATAAGAGGTTGTTTGTGTGGATGGATGTTAGGAGGAGGGATTTGGGAGAGCGAATAGGGAATGCTGTTCAAGGACCAAGTCTTAGCTCGTCGGTGAAGAGGAGTGAAGAGGAAGGGAGCTCCAAGTGGGGGAGATGGGGTGGTTCTTTTAGATCTGGTAGGATGGGTATATATCAATGTAGATTTCATGGTTGGTCGCTGGAAGGCAATTAAAGTGTCTTTGAGAGAGGACATGGCGAGAGTGGAGGTCAGCATTGGAGGAGTATAATGGGAGAAGTGTGACTGAATACAAGGAGCAGTGAGCAGGGAAGAAAGTAGAATGTGGGTAGTGTCGAGTTTGCAGCTGATGTGTGTTATTCAGAGCTGTTCAAGATGGAAGAGTAAGGAGGACAATTTTATAAGTTGGCAGAGGATGTAGGTGGGCAAGGGTAACCAGATCCAAAAGGACAGATGGAGTACATGGCATTCGAGGATCTGTAGGGCACAATAAAAGGAGGGTGGAGAAGAAGTCCATGCCACATTTGCGTAATAGAGGATGGGTCGAATCAGAGGTTTGTAGGTGTGGAGGACTGTGAAAGGATGCAATCCCCATATTCGGCCAGTTAGTAGTTTTAGTAATTTCGGTTTACTGTGGGCTTTCTGTTCAATGGTTAATAGATGGGGCTTCCATGTTTGTCAGCGATCAAGTGTTAGTCTGCGGTATTTTGGTGTGTTAGGAAACTGAATGGGACAGATGTAAATTTTAAGGAAAAAGTGGTGGAGTGGAAGCTGCAGGAGGTTTGGGCTATGATAGCCACCTGGGTTTTGGTTGGTTTGATTCTGAGGATCCACTGGTTACACCAGGTGGAGAAATGATTGAGATGGGACTAGAGGGATCGTTGGGATATCTGGATGGTGGCGTAGAAGGCGAGAAACAAAGTGTCGTTGGCATATTGGAGGATATGAACTAGAGGTGAGATGTTTGGCATTTCGGCAGTGTAGACGACAACAGGAGAGGCGAGGGGACAGAAACTTTGGGCACGAGAAATATGAAAGAAATTTGGGGTTATTTTCTATTTTAAATTATAAATGAGAGACGGACAGCTAGAAAAAGTGGAAACATACACATTTTAAAAACACATCACAGGAAGGTGAAATTCTTCTGATAAAAAACTTAAGCACTGCACTTTCACTTAAAACCTGAAGGACGAGCGCTAGCGTGACAGGCATTGCCAGGGGAGAGAGTATATTCCATAGGGTTGAGGGGTATGGGTATAAAGATAGGAATGTGATTGATAGGAAAACTATGGAGAAGACAGATAGGAGGTGAGGTGGACAGCGGGAAATACAGTCAGTGGGAAAGACGCAGAGTGAAGAGTAGCCTATTGTGTGGGTAGGGCATTGGTTGCCTGCAAGAGGAAAGGAATGGGGATGGATAGAGGGGAAGGGAGAGAGGAGCCCTGGTGTGCAGTGGGATATGTGGGGAAGAGTCAAAGTGGGTATGAGGAATAAATATTAGAACAGATCTCATTGTATGGGTGAGGGAATTAGTTGAAATAGCATTAGCATAGGATATGGAGTGTGTGTAAATGTAGGCACAGAGAGATGTGTTTGTGAAGGTGCCGCAACATATCATGGTCGTTCACCAGATGAGAGACAATGGGGTTATTGGAATCTAGTTTACATATAGTATAGGAGATTCAAAGGTGTCGTGAAGAGGGGTGTGAATTTGATCAGATAGTAGAGGATCCAGGTGGGGGAAGGTAAAAGGATACAGAAAGCAAAACACAACGCACAGCATTCGAGGATTTGGAGGGACTTATTGAACTTTGGTGGGGTGAAGATCCATGCAGCATTTGCACAACAGAGGGTGGGTTGGATCAGGGTTGTAGGTGTGGAGAATAGTAGAAAGGTGTAATCCCCAACTTTGACTTGTTAGTAGTTTTAGTCTACTGTGTGCTTTCCGTTGCATTGATAATATGTGAGGTTTCCATGTTAGTTGTTGGTCGAGGGTTAGTCCAAGATATTTTAGTGTGTTAGTTAGCTAGATAGGACAGTTGTAAATGTTAAGGTAGAAGTCATAGAGGCGGAAGTTGTGTCTGGTTCATTCTAAAATTAGGGCCTGGGTTTTGGAGGGGTTGGTCTTGAGGAGCCATTGGTTACACCAGGAGGCAAACTTATTCAGGTGGATTTGGATGTATCACTGGGATTTCTGGAATGTAGGATATAGGGCGAGGAAAGAGGTGTCGTCAACATACTGAAGGGGGTGGACTGGTGGGGGTAGTTTGGGCATATCAGCTGTGTAGGCGAGATAAAGGAAAAGAGAGAGACAGAGCCTTGGGGCACTCCTGCAGTGGGGTGTAAGATACAGGAATTGGTACTGTTAATAATGACAAAGGATGGGCTACTAGATAGGAGGATGCAATAAGGTGGACATAGTTAAATGGAAGGGCATATGTCTGGAGTACCGTATGTGCCGTTGTTCCGCCATGTTAAAACAAACTGTTGGCAGAAAAATCAGGCAGTTCATGAGCAACAGAATTTTCCATCATGGCAACGTACCGAACAGACGTTACAGTGATTGTGCACCCATCATCATCTGCAAAAAAGAACACAGTCGTGTAATGCCACTCGATAGTGGCGCACCATACAGTAATCTTGCTGCTGTGCAATGGACGCTCGTGTAGAAGACGTAGATTTTGCTGATACCAATAGCGAAAATTCTGTCTATTGACAAAGCAATTGTGGTGGAAGTGAGTATCGTCCGGCATCCACAGGTTGCTAATGCAACTGCCGTCATCGTGCACGTTTGCCGCGTTCAGGATTAGCAGCATTAGCAGATCATTAGGTTGAAGTTTCTGAACGATTTGCGGCTTGAACGGATGAGACTTTAAATCCACTTTCAGTATTCGTTACATACTGGAACGATGCAACTATAGAGACTCTGCGAGACGTCCAACAGAGCACTGTGGGCTGCTTACGAAACCATTGGGCACAGCCTCGATATTGGCTCCCTTACGAACGGTTTTGGGTCTTCCTACAGATTTCTTCTTCAACGCAGGACCCTTTCCTTGACAACTTCGGACGCATGTGTTGATTGTATGCACTGAGGGAACATGACCATGGCGTTAGATGTTGCAACGATGCCGAAATTCTCGACGTGCGGACTTCACGCACCCATTCTTGCAATAGGCTTTTACCGCAAAAGCACACAGCACACCGTTACATAGCTCCATGTCTACTGTTTACTAAATGGCAAGGCAGTGCGAGCAGTATTTTATGTTTCATTCAGCGCCACCTGCCTCGCAGCGTTGCCACACCACGTTCCAACATTTCCCATTCTTTGAGTCACCATGTATTTTAGAAACGATTCAGAAACTCAATTTAACCGCTTTGACGCAGAGCAGATGATTAGATTATAAGCAGCACACCTTGCGTATGCACACTGCAGTGTGTCTGCGCCCTTCCATCTCTTAGGGGCATAACCAATCATAAAAGAGGCCTAGTGTCACCGGGATGCGTCAGCGAATATCTCGCCTCAAACAAAAGATGTTCCCCGTGACGTGGACTAGCACCTCTAGACATCTGACGCGAACACTTTGAAACACCTTGTATATTATACCATTAACTAGGGTACAGCCTGCATCTCTTGGAAGGGGACTTGTAATGAAAAGCTTGGTATGCTTATCATCATCATCTTCTCCCTTGCAAGGATTAGACTGTTGCCTCTTCCGAACTAACAAACGAAACTTCCGAACTCACAAACAATATCATTCCCATCTTTTTCGAGGTCGTCCAATACCTCGTTTCCCATTCGGCTTGTAATTCAGAATTTTCTGGGGAATTCTGTGACCTGGCATCCTAATGAGGTGTTGTCTCCAGTTAAAGGATATTTTTGAATTTTTTCATTCATGTTGTAAATATTTAATTCTCTTCTAATATCTTCATTATTAATCATGTCTCTTCTTGTGCAGCCCTTCGAACGGTTTGGGAGCCTCGAACCTCGTCTCTGCTGTTTGAATTTTATTTATTTATTTATTTATTGTAGTAGTCGTTTTCGCTTCCGTAAGATAACACAGGCACTGCCATAACTTTATAGAGTTTCAGGGTGGTCTCTTTTTGTAATTTATGACATGTTCTGCTAATGATACCACAGACAGCTTGGAATTTGTGTATTTCATTTTCAATATCAAAATCTAAACTTAAAACTTCCTGGCAGATTAAAACTGTGTGCCCGGCCGAGACTCGAACTCGGGACCTTTGCCTTTCGCGGGCAAGCACTCTACCATCCGAGCTACCGAAGCACGACTCACGCCCGGCACTCACAGCTTTAATTCTGCCAGTATCTCGTCTCCCACCTTCCAATCTTTACAGAAGCTCTCCTGCAGGAGACCTGCGGAAAATATCTTTGTTTCTTATCAGGCGAACTATTTAACAGGTTCATTCTGTAGCACAACATTAACGATTCGCTTCTGGTATTTTTTTTCGTGTTTCCCCCAGTCGATTTCTCACTTCTGTAGGATACTGTGCGCCAGACGTACATTCTCAGAAATTTCTTTCTCAAATTAGTACCTATTGTTGATACTAGTCGACTTCTTTTAGTGAGGAATGCTTTCTTTTTGTGCCGTACTACGTTAGTCCGTTGTGCACTATTCTGTTTCCAGAAAAACAATTCCTACACTTTGTCTACTATGTTTTCCTCAACGTTGACGTTGCTTCTGTCGCTAATATCATTTCTACAGCTGAAAAATTGAGAGCCGTCAGTTGCCTTCAGACCATCGAACTTAGATTACCCCTGAGGAACTTTTCATTCATTCACATAATGAAGTAAATGAGTCGTAATACAAAGGAATTAATGACATTAGCTGCTAGTAGCATTAATTTGCATCAATAGGGAAACCTGAAAATTTGTGCCTAAACAGGATTCGAGACCGGGTCTCCAGATGACAAAGTAGTTGTTTTGACCACTTTTTTTCTCCCATTCATTTTGATGGTCATCGTTCAAATCATTTGGTCTGGGCAGACGTTAAACGACGCTCCTTCAAGTTCAACGTTGCATACTTCACTCAGTTTTTTAATATATATATATATATATATATATATATATATATATATATATATAGCACAGGGCAGCCAGTCCTCTTGACCGAAGACGCTGAGCAATCCCCCAGCAGGTTAAGCCATTCGGACATAGTGTTCATCGCAACTGCACGGACTCGCGCAGGACGCCTCCCGTCAGACGCAGAATCTGCTCTTATCCACATACTACTGATAAAGTGTCCTCGCCCATTATCCTCATTACTCGTGGCGTTTCGCCGGTTCCCGTACGCGTGTGAGCGTGGTGTGCATCTGCAGTGAAGGGATCATTGCCCAGCCTAGTCTTCGTTATATAAGTTGTATCTGTTCTTTCGGATATGTCGGGAAGAACAGAAACCACATATAAAATAAATAAACGTAATTGTGAGCGTGGTAGATGCATATATTGGCAACACAGTATAGATAGTATTTCCTCGAACTAGTGGTGTACCGTACTCACCTCTATGTGCCGTGTATTCTGAACATACGATTTCAGTCCTTTGTTTTTAAATTGCAGCACTAGTGACGCAACTATACTGTCACTGTACCTCACAGCGGGCGTTAACGCAAGCGGATGGTGGAATTGAGTGGCATCGTGTGTGAGTGACAGGAATTAGACAGCTGACGAACGATTGTTGCAGGCCGCGGCACTCGAGGCTACGGTTCGTGCGAGCCGACGCTGGCGCCGCCGGCGGCCGCGGGCGTGCACTACGGCGCCTCGACGACGCCGACGCCGCTGCTGGAGACGACGCCGCTGGTGGCGTCGTGCGCCAGCGAGCACTCCTCGGCGTCGCCCATCAGCGCCGACCTGCCCGCCGCCAGAGCCGCCGGTAAGCGCCGCCGCCTAGCGGGCGAGAACGCGCGAGGCCGGGGGGCCGGCGACGAGCGGGCAGCGGCTGTCGTGGGCGCTGTAGGCTGCTACGGTAACAAGCAAAGGCTTTAGGCTCACGTAACTTATGCATATACACTACTGGCCCTTGAAATTTCTACACCACGAAGATGACGTGCTACATACGCGAAATTTAACCGACAGGAAGAAGATGCTGTGATATGCAAATGATTAGCTTTTCAGAGCATTCACACAAGGTTAACGCCGGTTGCGACACCTACAACGTGCTGACATGAGGAATGTTCCCAAGCGATTTCTCATACACAAACAGAAATTGACCGGTGTGCCTGGTGAAGCATTGTTGTGATGCCTCGTGTAAGGAGGAGAAATGCGTATCATCACGTTTCCGACTTTGATAAAGGTCGGATTGTAGCCTATCGCGATTGCGGTTTATCGTATCGCGACATTGCTGCACGAGTTGGTCGAGATCCAATGACTGTTAGCAGAATATGGAATCGGTGGGTTCAGGAGGGTAATACGGAACGCCGTGCTGATCCCAACGGCCTCGTATCACTAGCAGTCGAGATGACAGGCATCTTATCCGCATGGCTGTAACGGATCGTGCAGCCACGTCTCGATCCCTGACTCAACAGATGGGGACGTATGCAAGACAACAACCATCTGCACGAACAGTTCGACGACGTTTGCAGCAGCATGGATTATCAGCTCGGAGACCGTGGCTGCGGTTACCCTCGACGCTGCAGCACAGACAGGAGCGCCTACGATGGTGTACTTAACGACGAACCTGGGTGCACGAATGGCAAAATATCATTTTTTCGGATGAATCCAGGTTCTGTTTACACCATCATGATGGTCGCATCCGTGTTTGGCGACATCCCGGTGAACGCACATTGGTAGCGTGTATAGGTCATCGCCGTACTGGCGTATCACCCGGCGTGATGGTATGGGGTGCGATTGGTTACACTTCTCCGTCACCTCTTGTTCGCATTGACGGCATTCTCAAAAGTGGACGTTACATTTCAGATGTGTTACGATCCGTGGCTCTACCCTTCATTCGATCTCTGCGAAACCCTACATTTCAGCAGGATAATGCACGACCGCAATTTGCAGGTCCTGTACGGGCCTTTCTGGATACAGAAAATCTTCGACTGCTGCCCTGGCTAGCACATTCTCCAGATCTCTCACCAACTGAAGACGTCTGGTCAATGGTGGCCGAGCAACTGGCTCGTCACAATACGCCAGTCACTACTCTTGATGAACTGTGGTATCGTGTTGAAGCTGCATGGGCAGCTGTACCTGTACACGCCATCCAAGCTCTGTTTGACTGAATGCCCAGGCGTATCAAGGCCGTTGTTATGGCCAGAGGTGGTTGTTCTGGGTACTGATTTCTCAGGATCTATGCATCCAAACTGCATGAAAGTCTAATCACATATCAGTTCTAGTATAATATATTTGTCCAATGAATACCCGTTTGTCATCTCCATTTCTTGTTGGTGTAGCAATTTTAATGGCCAGTAGCGTATATTTATACTCCAGAAGCCACAGAACAGAGCATAGCAATGGGTTGGTCGCTGATGATGCTGTTGTGTGTAGGACTATCGAATGGAAATGCAGGGAGGCTTATTAAAATTTCCGCTTGTTATATTATGTGGCAGCCCTCTATAAAGGTGGATAAATCTAAGATAGTGCCTGCAACGAAGAGAAAGGGCCCGATGGCAAGATTAGTAATGAACATCTTCAGCATGTCACATATATGGAACTTGGAAAGCAACGTGAAATGGTACGATCGCTTAAAATCAGTATCAAAAAGATTTAAATTCGTTGGTAGAGTTCTGCGGAACTCCAGTGTATCTGTAACGGATATTGCCAACAAACTGCTAATGCAACCAGTTCTATTGGTGTGGAATTTGGAGTCATAGTCAAATAAGCTAGACAATACATATTGAGCAATTCAGAGACGGATGGATTGTTAGGACCGTGACGGTAAGTTATAGTCCCTATGAAACTGCAGCAGAAATGCCAAGGAATCTTAAGTAGGAGTCCTTGGAACAAAGACACTACAGTGCTCCTGAAACCTTGTAGGGTAAATTTAGGGAACTATTATTCGAAGAATGTCCAACTATTGTGGTGCCATCATCGTATGTCTCACGTAATGAGCCTCGTACTAAGATCTGAAAGATAAGTGTGTGTGCAGAGGCATGTAGACGTATCTCCCTTGCTGAATACACGAACTGAATATTACAAAAAATTAAAATATCTGTGTAACTACCATCCATCATGCACTCTACAGTTGCTTGCGGATTATGTATGTAGATTTAGAGCGTATTTCGTAACATTATCGACCATAAATCCTTTCATTCCGTTCGTTATCCAACAAGGGACTGTGATTGTCTCTATCTCCTTAAGCACCCTAAAGTCTCCTACTCCGATCGATAAGCATCTCAATTAAGGGATCACTATTTCGAAAGCCTATAGTTCTCCCCCACTGCGACCCATAACCTTCATATTTGGCTCAAAGGTTCCTACGACCTTCCTCTCTAATCGTGCAAAAGCAGTGCACCCTACGACATCACCCTAGGGCTGGGCGGCGCTTCAAACTGCGAGGTATCTACACATACGAAAAAAATTCCAGAGTTCAGAAGTGAATGTGAGGTGTAAGGTGGGTGAATACTATCATTTTGGCACCATATTTCACTATAATTCTGCCGAACGCTATTAAGGGCGACTCACACCATAGAAATGCCGTCAAACCTACCATTACCCACATTTCACACCTTCTTTTTACGCCTCTGCTTTGGAGATCAGAACAGAGACGCTTAGCGTTTAAATGACGTGGTTTTCTTATCGCTGGCCGAGGGAATTTCAGGCGTACTGCCGCTTAGATTCGACACGAAACAGCCTCAGGATTTGGCATTAAGAGCCTCAATGACACCACCCCTTCACTTGGGACGTTCATTCCCACACATTTAGCGCTAGTAAATGAGAGATCGCAGTGCGACAAGCAGCAGGACGACGTTCTTGATAACAGACACTGCTGACACGACCCTACTCTATGGACACTGTGGGCTTGAAACCCCACTGAACGTGATTGCAACCCTATGGAGTGCAGCACTTCCACAATTTTTGCTCTGGTGTTCGGGGTGGATTCACAAGAGACCGTTCAAAAACCGTTCGACTCGATTCTAACGTAATCCGAAGTAGGAAAGTGTATTTGAAACCTACAGTTATGGATAAAGGCAAAAGGTTATGGTCCATGTACCATCATGCGTCATTTCCTGTTATTACCTTATTGAAATAAATACCTCTGAAACAGGTTGTTGTTGTTGTTGTTGTGGTCTTCAGTCCTGAGACTGGTTTGATGCAGCTCTCCATGCTACTCTATCCTGTGCAAGCTTCTTCATCTCCCAGTACATACTGCAACCTACATCCTTCTGAATCTGCTTAGTGTATTCATCTCTTGGTCTCCCTCTATGATTTTTACCCTCCACGCTGCCCTCCAATGCTAAATTTGTGATCCCTTGATGCCTCAAAACATGTCCTACCAACCGATCCCTTCTTCTAGTCAAGTTGTGCCACAAACTTCTCTTCTCCCCAATCCTATTCAATACCTCCTCATTAGTTACGTGATCTACCCACCTTATCTTCAGCATTCTTCTGTATCACCACATTTCGAAAGCTTCTATTCTCTTCTTTTCCAAACTGGTTATCGTCCATGTTTCACTTCCATACATAGCTACACTCCATACAAATACTTTCAGAAACGACTTCCTGACACTTAAATCTATACTCGATGTTAACAACTTCCTCTTCTTCAGAAACGATTTCCTTGCCATTGCCAGTCTACATTTTATATCCTCTCTACTTCGACCATCATCAGTTATTTTACTCCCTAAATAGCAAAACTCCTTTACTGCTTTAAGTGTCTCATTTCCTAATCTAATTCCGTCAGCATCACCAGACTTAATTTGACTACTTTCCATTATCCTCGATTTGCTTTTGTTGATGTTCATCTTATATCCTCCTTTCAAGACACTGTCCATTCCGTTCAACTGCTCTTCCAAGTCCTTTGCTGTCTCTGACAGAATTACAATGTCATCGGCGAACCTCAAAGTTTTTATTTCTTCTCCATGGATTTTAATACCTACTCCGAATTTTTCTTTTGTTTCCTTTACTGCTTGCTCAATATACAGATTGAATAACGTCGGGGAGAGGCTACAACCCTGTCTCACTCCTTTCCCAACCACTGCTTCCCTTTCATGCCCCTCGACTCTTATAACTGCCATCTGGTTTCTGTACAAATTGTAAATAGCCTATCGCTCCCTGTATTTTACCCCTGCCACCTTCAGAATTTGAAAGAGAGTATTCCAGTTAACATTGTCAAAAGCTTTCTCTAAGTCTACAAATGCTAGAAACGTTGGTTTGCCATTCCTTAATCTAGCTTCTAAGACAAGTCGTAGTGTCAGTATTGCCTCACGTGTTTCAACATTTCTACGGAATCCAAACTGATCTTCCCCGAGGTCGGCTTCTGATAGTTTTTCCATTCGCCTGTAAAGAATTCGTGTTAGTATGTTGCAGCTGTGAGTTATTTAACTGACAGTTCGGTAATTTTCATATCTGTCAACACCTGCTTTCTTTGGGATTGGAATTATTATATTCTTCTTGAAGTCTGAGGGTATATCGCCTGTCTTATACATCTTGCTCACCAGATGGTAGAGCTTTGTCAGGACTGGCTCTCCCAAGGCCGTCAGTAGTTCCAATGGAATGTTGTCTACTCCCGGGGCCTTGTTTCGACTCAGGTCTTTCAGTGCTCTGTCAAAATCTTCACGCAGTATCTTATCTCCCATTTCGTCTTCATCTACATCTTCTTCCATTTCCATAATATTGTCCTCAAGTACATCGCCCTTGTATAAACCCTCTATATACTCCTTCCACCGTTCTGCCTTCCCTTCTTTGCTTAGAACTGGGTTGCCATCTGAGCTGTTGATATTCATACAAGTGGTTCTCTTCTCTCTAAAGGTCTCTTTAATTTTCCTGTAGGCAGTATCTATGTTACCCCTAGTGAGACAAGCCTCTACATCCTTACATTTGCCCTCTAGCCATCCCTACTTAGCCATTTTGCACTTCCTGTCGATCTCATATTTGAGACGTTTGTACTCCTGAAACAGGTAGGCAATCACAATTTCAGTTAATTACAATACAGACTGAGTAAGATATTAGATTCAATAACAGAGCAATAAAAACTGGTAGCCCTTCATTAATAAGAGTTTTGCCTAGCAAAATTATGAAATATCTCTCAATTTAATTAAAAGGGAACAGGCAGGCCTTCAATGATAACAGCTTCAGTTAAGTGAATTTACCAAACAGAGAACAAGCAAGCCTTCTTTAATATCAGCTTCAGTTAAGTAAGACTACCAAATAGAAAACAGGTAGTCCTTCACTAGTAACTGCTGCAGTTAAGTAAACAAGAGTTTCATTTGCCTCCTCACAACGGGTGCACAAGGCTTACACGCAAGGAGCACAAGCCTGCATCAAAAAGGAAGACCAAGAAAGGTTACAACGAGAAGACCGGCCTTCCAAGGCCGTTTTCGTTGGGCACAGACCGGCAAAGGCAATATTAGCATAGCATGTTTAATTACTTGCAAGCAATAATAACGAACCAAACGGTATATCTGCGTCACTGCAAGGTACCGCCTCTACGACGACGGCAGAACGACAGAGAGAAAACTAAGCTGCCAAGCCAAATTACATAGCCCCAGCAACTGCAAATTTTGAGATTCAGGCACCTCCTAAGCTAATATAATTAACAGAGCAACAACGTGAGCAATGCCCGAAGGTATCTCGAAACCAGCACCCGGCCGTATTACAAGAGAAACGTACTTATCTGGTGTTCGAAGACGTTTGGCAGGAAAGTCGGCTAGGACCCAAAAATTTAGGTATTGCGGACGACGGTGTGTGTGGGGGGGGGGGGGGGTGAGGGGGAGGGGTGGAGGCGGGGGAGGAGGTCATCTACAGCATAGAAGAAACATGTTATCGCTCCGGCTCAGGAAACACTATCGGCTCACACAGTTTAAGATATCCTGTTAACACAACCAAGGCCCGTATCGTCTCAGGAAAAGCATAGAACATCCACAATTCATGGAACCATCTGGTAGTGAAATAGATCGGGTAAGAAATCGCAATGGAAATGGAAATGCCGTGTGACTAGAGCCTGGTGCAAGTCTTTCGAATTGACGCCACTTCGGCGACTTGCGTGTCGATGGGGATGAAATGATTATGATAAGGACAACACAACACCCAGTCCCTGAGTGGAGAAAATCTCCGACCCAGCCGAGAATCGAATCCGGGCCGTTAGGTATGACATTCCGTCGCGCTGACCACTCAGCTACCAGGGGCGGACAGAAATCGCAATAATCACAACAGGCCTATAGGTATTAATAAAAAAAAGTAACAGTTAAGACCTCTAAGTCCGAAACAACCAAGTTCACGAATCGAAGCTGATACATGCCGATTCCAAAGGGGGCCCAGAATTCAGCACAGCAGACTGGCTTCAACTCTGTCATCGGTGTGCCACGTCCCAGAGCTGGCTGGCCAGGCTACGCACGAAGACGGCACTCAAACCCAGCCACGGATTCAGATCTATCTACAAACAGGCTCAGCAACAACTCGCCGGACTCCGTGCCCAAGGCGGCTGCGCAAGTGCCCACCTTACGCAGCGGAGACCTCACAAACGTTCTCCTCACTCCGTTAGCACTCCCCAATTCGCCACGCAACAACACGCCCCGTCACCTTAGCAAAGATCTTAATGGTCTCAAACCAAAGGAACATCACAACAGATCGACCTAGTGGCGCCAGAAATTCGAAAGGCGACGGCAGCAACCCCAGTACGGCTCAGTATTTATGCTTTTTCAGCCCTCCTGTTTCATGCCCTTCAGTGACGTAGTGAAGTAATCACGAATGGTTGCATTGTTGACAAGTGCGTGAATAAAATGATAAATGGTCCCTCCAAGATCCTCCAGTTCAGCAACATCCTCGTTGAAACCTGTGCGCCTTTGCTGACTATATTAAAAATTCATCTTTACACAGGCTTCTACACTCTTTCAACTAACAAGGGGAGGCCGCCAATTGTGAAATTCAGATTCGATTCATACTGCGCATAATAAAAGCTCATGGTCAGAGGTGTAATGTGGCAAAGCACCAAGATGCACTTCTCAGCCGTTGTCGAGAAAATCGACAGTTAAAAGAAACCGTTGCGGTGAAATACTCTCTACGATTAACAATTTTCTACAGCGCCGTGGCGCAGCGGTAAGCGCTCGGGTTCGTAATTCGAAGGTCGTCGGTTCGAATCTCGCGCCATGCAATTTTATTATTAGTTTTTTGTAATAATGAATTGCTTATGCATGTTGGTGAAGGCGGATCGCTCTCCAATTGTACCGCCTCCATTTTTCCGTTTGGTTAACAGGGTGTACCAAAGCTCTCCCGTCCGCACTGATTTTCGACGATGTTACAAGTTGCGCTAGGAACCACATCTACCTCCTTTCGAAGTTAGCAGGCAACTACGCTGTTATGCGGCGGCTCGTTTCGGCTTGTTCAACATCTGTCCTTCAAGTGTAACGAGCGAGTAACGGAGTTTATATTTCATACCTGCCACAGCAAGTTTGTGTTCGTGGGGCAAGTTTGTGTTCGTGGGGTCTCTATTCTAATTCGAACGTTTGACTTACGCTATACGTATTCGTTTCGGAATATCGTTTCTACGTCTTCCGTTAACTATACGTGGTTAATATTATGAAGATAATTAATAACATTCGTGAAATACAACTTTGTTTGCGGAAAACATAATGATGTTCGAAGTTGCCAGTTTTTCCACGACAAACGACTTTCAACATCTTATTATATGCATAATTGTTGCAACTGATTGCCGGGAATTATATATATATATATATATATATATATATATATATATATATATAATTTGAATTACAAAAAACAAATATTTAAAAAAAAAAGTACCAAGACGCTAGAATCGATCCGGCGACCTTCGCATTACGAATTTGAATTCCAAAAAACAAATACTTAAAAAAAAAGTAGCAAGACGCTAGAATCGATCCGGCGACCTTCGGATTACGAATCCGACCGCTTACCGCTGCATCACGACGGTGTAGAAAATAAGTAATCGTAGAGAGTATTTCACCGCAACGGTTTCTTTTAACTGCCGATTTTCTCGACAACGGCTGAGAAGTGCATCTTGGTGCTTTGCCCCATTATACCTCTGGCCATGAGCTTTTATTATGCGCAGTATGAATCGAATCTGAATTTCACAATTGGCGGCCTCCCCTTGTAAGTGGCGCTCCGCTGCAGCTCTGGCGCCTGAGTGCAGGCAACCCCTTCTGCACCCCTTATGTTCAGTATACCTTATATTTAGTATGCCTAAAAAGCAGGCGCTGGAGTAGCAGCGGAGAACATAGCTGAATGGGTGTCGAAATTCCTACAGCTACATATTTAAGATGCTCAACAAAGGTGTCTGGGCGGCACTGAGGGTGTTGCCGAACTGGGAGGTCGTAGAGGGCCCGTTTGAAATTCTATTCATGCAGGTACCAAAGTTGAACACCCCCACCTCACCCCCTTCTCTTTTAGTCATGCCACAGGAGGGAGCAAAACAGTAGGGCTGAAAAAGCATTAAAAAAACCTTTGCTACTTTGGATCACGTTCAAATTTCGTCGAATGGTTTTTATCGGTCCCTGGTGATTCCACCCTGTACATCAAGGCAAAAACTACGCTCACGTTTCACTCCCTAGATCTGTGATCACGTTCACTGGGATTGCTGGCCCACTATGTCCTTAGGAAAGGGTTTAATGGTCTTGAGAGTATCAGCAGTGTCTAAGGTTGTCAGGAATGTCGTTTTGTTGCTTATCGAACTTCGAACTGTCATTTTCGACCACGAAATGTGTGCGAGTGCACGCCCCAAGGGAAGGGGTGATTCCAGTGACGTCCTTTATGCCGCTTCCTGATGCCTTGTCGTGTCCGTGCTGGGCGGTGGTGTGACTGAAATGTTTCCCTTGGTCAGCCGCAAGAGAACCGCGTGATTCAAACACTGAGTGTCGCTGTTCTGACCGCCATCGCAGAGGCGTTAAAACAAGGGCTCTACATCCTTGTGGCTACGGTCGCGTGACCAGCAGGAGGAGGTCGTCTGCGTAGGCTGTCACCTCTATCACACCCTCGCTCTGCTGCATACTATCTAGTAATGCCTCCATATGGATGTCCAAGAATAATGGCCCCAATACAGAGCCCTGGGGCTCTGCCGCTAGGGGGCGACAGCCAGGCCTCCCGACTCTCACAATAGTTCCTCAGATAACTGTAAGGGACCCTTGACACTCCTTCTCCAGCAGGCAGGAGACCACTTGTGGTCAAAGGCGCCACTGATATCCAACATGATGCCAACGATGTACATGCACGGGGCCGAGCCACAGACCTTGACCGACGCGATTGCGTCACATGCTGGTCCCCCAGTCCTAAACGACAACTGCCTGTCACTCATCCCACACAGCACTCAGCGTGCTGACAATCTATCAGCCAGTGATTTTTCACTGAGTTTCCCCAAAAGATCCAATAGGCATACAGGCCTATACGATTTTGTTTCTGTTGGGAGTCTGTCTGGTCCCTTCTTAATGATGAGCACACTTGCCTTTTTCAATATTTTTGGGAATTTATAAAGCCTAAGGCACTCATTGTACAACTTTGTCAATGGTGTCACTAACTGGGGGGCGAGGAACTGCACCACCTCTGCAACAATGTCATCTGGCCTGAGAGCTTTCCCCTTCTTTAAAGATTTGATCTGAGCAGCCAGCTCTTCCTCTGAAAAGGGGTACACCGCCCTTTCGTTCACGTAAGCTGCGCTGTCTTCTTCTCTTGTTGGGTGCTGAGCCTCTGTTTCCCTTCCTCGCTATCATCAGGTAGCAGGGACCGGAGGAGAACCTCAGCAGTTTCCTGCCAGGATCCAATCATCCTGCCCTCCGCACCTAACGGTAGATAATACCAGTGGAGAGCGAATCTTTTCCCTTACTAGTGACGCATTCTGTGTATGCGCAGCATACGCCGTGGCCTGTGCGACGGCGGCAGCGGCGTCCAGCAGCGCCGGCCCCGATCCCGGTGGAGGCGGCACTGCGGGGGCGGCGGGGGCGGCAGCGGCAGGCGGTGCGGCGGCGGCGGCGCCCGCGCACGCGGCGCCCGCCGCTGGCGCGGACGACGGCGGCATGATGTCACACGAGGCCTTAATCGCGGAGATCAAGCGTCTGCGCGAGCGGCTCATGGTGCTCGAGACGGAGAACGCGTCGATGAGCATCAAGCTGAGCCAGCAGCAGTGGGAGGTGGAGCACCGCCTCGCCGAGATCGAGATGCAGATCTGCGGCGCGTCCAGCGGCGGCTCCAGCACCGAGGACAACGAGCGCAACCGCGAGTCCATCATTTAACAGGAGCGCCGGCCGGGCGGCAGCGTTCGCCACCCGCCGCCCGGACCCGCCCGCAGGCCGCCGCGCTGCCGCCGCCGCAGCCGCGGCGCCCGCTGAGGGGCAGTGGCGACGGCGGGCACACTCGTGGCCGAGCACGGGACCAACGTTCACTCTGCACCTAAGCAGTGACGTCTCTTCCGCAACGACACTCGACAGTGGACGACTGTACGGCTGCGACAGCCGGCAACTCCTTCATCGACTTCTATGCTATTGTCTCGTTAACTTAAAAAAAAAAAATAAACTTTCAGATAAGTATTTTAAATAATCCAGAAAAAAACAATGATCTTCCTGGGTGTCATAAAAGAACTGTACTCTTTGTAATCCACCGTCGGATGATATGTAAAATACTATGTATAGAGGTATATAATAATAATAATAATAAATAATAATAACAAAAAGTTAAATTATTTTCTGTGATACACGCCAGGAATCTGACAATATTCCGTGGGTGATTAACTGCCAAAAGATATATAAAGTCCTTAAAATAAAGTTTGGCAAAAAAAAAATAATGCACTCTGTTTGATGTAATATTTGATTCCGGTTCAAAGTAAAAATTGTGCCGACCCATTCGATTAGCAACGATGCTCTCCAGTCCGTGTTGTCTGTTATCTTGCATTCTTGTTTAGAAGGCGCTTTGTTGCAAAGTTGGTTGCTTGAGGCTCTGCTTGTGAACACACAGCATCGCCAAGAGAGATTTTAATGAGACTCCCTGTATTGAGTGGAAAATATTTTTTAAAGAGTTATCCCTCTGCGTGGTGCTTCATTTGCAGTAAATGTACCTTTGTATATAAAACTATATGTATACACAGCATTTAAAAACGAATAAATGTTATCATGGAAAACATACAATAAGTTCCAAGGTTCTAAGATGTTCTGGCATAGAGCTATAATAACTTGTGAAAAGAATTCAATAGTTGTAACATTAAGTGCAAGTTTCTTTTTTTAACTTTTGTTCTCCACTTTTCCTCTTCTTCGATTAAATCTTAAGAAATGCAAAAGGAATATTGCTCTGTTCAGTTGTTATTTTAGTTATGATTTCAAACTACTTAAAGTTGTAAGAGTATACATTTCACAGCCCAGGAACTTCATGATGTACATTCAGCTATGGAAGTGAGTCATAATGCCATTTTTTACTTTTACCTGACGACAGTATGTTGTTAGAGAGCATCAGTTATAAAAACATTCAACTTGCAAAATTATTAGAGTTGATGAAAAACTATCAAACTCTTGCAATGCAAAGGGTATTAATTAAAAACCATTCCTTTTTATACTAAATTTCTTACATTTTTCAGACCTTCATTATATATTCATCAGCTTAAAAGACTACTAAAATTGCACCAATATAAAGGGTATAGAAAATCTAATTTAAAAATTGATAGATTAGACCAAAAAATTCTTGTTTATAAAGAGTTATATATATTTAATAACGATAATTATAAAAATAAACTGCCTTCATAGGTAAAATATAGTAATTGTGAAAATTAACTGATTACAAAAGCGTATGTGTTAACATTTCTTGCACATAACTGATGTTGCTCTTCACAGTCTAATACACTCAAATCAAATGTTTTTTGTTCAGTTTGATTTTTATTAAATTAATTTTACACAGAGCTACCTATAGTAAACAGACAGTGTATGGTACCAACACTGCTTTCTATCACTTTCATTATTATTATTCTAGGCTCATTTAGTATTAAAACAAAGAAATGCCCAAATGATCAGATGGTTTTCACAGAGACTATATTTTACTTATTTAATAATTATACAGAGGTTTCTGCTATGGCTTCTCAGTAATTTATTTGTTTCAATATAAAAATATCAATAATTTACTAGAGAAATCATTAGAAAGTCAGATTTTTGTAAGATCATATCATTTATTATCATCTCAAGAGGACAGATATTTTCAGGATTGATCTTTGAGACATAAATTTTAGGAGAAAATAAATAATGTAAAGTCTAATAGGAAAAAATTCCTTAATACCTCTTTCAACTAAGATGTTCTATTGTTTTCATGTAAATTCTACTGTCAGTTATGAACACTAAGGTACGTGAAAATAAGATTTCATACTCAGATGTTTTTGGTAACAAATATTTTACTGAAAATTAGTCCATTAACAGGTACATATAATCATATTATCACATATGGAAAAGCTCTTATTTCCATTATTCATTTATATATTACACACATTAGTTATCTGTTTCACTGACAGTTTTACATCATACTGAAATACAATTCATTGTAACCTCTAAACCAACCAAGAATATTTTTTTAACTTTTGAAAGGGATCATGAATATACACAGAAGGAGAGATGACTTTTTTCTGTATTTTAGGTGTTGAAACAATACATAACAAGAAATCAAAGTTCTTAAAATATATTACTTCATCAACACAGAAACATAATTCAAAAAATAAACTTTAAATATTAATTAATCAGTATCATTTGCGTTTGCTTACCAGGAATCATTTTGTTCAATTCCAGTTCCTGCCATTTAGTGAAGTCCAAAGGGGTCATAATAGCTAAAAAATTAATAATAATTTATAGAATTTAAGTTAATCATAATACCTAATATACCAGTTCAGTCATTAGGTTAACAACCAGCAGCATTCAAAATTTACCAATTAGAGCAGTTTTTGTTCCAGCTGCTGTTGTCATTTTCGTTTTATGTTCAGCAGGAACAATGATTATCAGCTGTGGCACATGAACATCTGTTTGATAGATATGACAAGTTCTTGCTTAACTTCAAAGGACAGCATACAGCTATGTATCTTTAATGGTGAAAAATCAGTTTATCACCTCATTTAAACTAAAATTACAATTATGGCACTGAGATTGTGTAAGCTGACTGATTGTGTCCTTCCATAGGAATGAATAGAGTGTATGGCCCTTGTGGTGCTTCAGCCATATTTTGTTATTCTTGCTGAATGAAGACAATGATAGACTGAAGTACAGTCGTATGAAAAGTAAATGTGCTTTGTTATATTCTAAAATAAGCATATAATATATCTGAAATATATGTGCAAGTTCCTGTGCTCTGATTACTGGTATATAAAACATCTTTCTGTCAATATGTTACCTGGGTATGTTGCATTCCAGATAAGCACAAATCCATGTTCATGAAATGATTTTTAAGAAGGTTGTATGAGAAAATTGTTTGACAGATTTGTGTATTGTTATTTCTGAAATGATATATGATAAGAAGTGGCTATATGGTCATACTGAAATTTTGTTATTGTGGTTAAAAATGTTGTATAAATGCCAGCATTACATAGTTATTTACAGAATTATGAAAAGTAAGCTTTTTGGAGGCAGTCAATACTGATAGCCTTCTATTGTTGTACTTTTCATTATGCACATTTGCAATTTATATCATGAATTTAGAGTATATTTGGGTTATAGAAATAAAACTGTTCAACTATAGTTTAGTTTTTGTGTTATCTCAGTGATGCACAGCACATCCATTTAGATGTCAGTATTTATGTTCTTTATTTCATAAAATATTGATTTGTTATAGTTTGAAATCAGGTAGTATGGTTTTTCAGAATGCAAAACAAATTCTAAATCATACTATTGAATTTGATACACTATTATGAGCTTGGAAAACTTAAAGTTAATGCTACTATTTCATTTTGTATCTAACAAAAATATAACACAGCAGAGTCAACTAAAATCAAGCCACTTTTAATATTCATATTATACATTTTCCAGTTTTCTTCACACTGTTAATAATTAAAAATTATAAATATGAAATTTTATGTTAAAATCTCGTTATTGTTACTATGATAAATAATGTTGCTGAGGAGACTCTGTATATTATATATTTAATTCAGATGGTAAATGGCTCGTAAAGAGATTTTTATAAGCAAAGATAGATTGTATAATTGTATATTAAAATGAAATTTAAAATTTTTAAAATTGATCACTATTTCATATTTTTTGATTCACAAAGCTATATGAAAAACTACCTTTTAACTATTTTTGTTATAAGTACTAAGGCTAAAACAACAAAAAATTCAAATATAAAACAAAAACAATTACCTCAAAGTTCAATTCATCCTTTATAAATCTGAAAGTATAATACCATATATCTAATAGACTCCTCTGCAATATTTATTTTATACACAGACAAAAGTTAAGCAGGTACTCCTCATCAAATAATAGTTTTCACAGGTATTATGGTGTGTAGAGGAGGAGGTTCTAGTCACAACTTTTATCACATATACAATATTCATGTACTTCATAATATTTTTAGGTGTACGGTGACTGTAGATATCAAAAGGTAATGAAGCGGAATTCATGCAGCTATTTTTCTTTTTAACAAATTTCACCCAAGGGCTTGTTTTGAGCACAAATTGTTAAGGACCTGTGAATATATTGTGAGCTTCCAAAAATGGCAGTTAAAAGCTGTAAAATTTAATGTGCAAAGCTCTTTTCTGCTGTGGGAACTACATACTAGATAAAATACCAGGAATAATTGTGTAAAATAGTTGCCATTACATATATTATACTAAGTCACATTTTTTTGCAGTTAGAGTTATAAGAACAACAAGTCGCTCTCAGAATCTTAAAAATGATCTGTGCCTGTAAAATCACTTATCAAATTCTGTTTTGTCTACAGGAAACATAAATTTAAACTCACAGTAGTCAATTTTCATTTCTAAATGCCAATGAAATCACTGACTGATTCCAACACCACCTTTCAACTTAAATTACAGTTGTTATTTTCCAGAACTGTCATTGTTCTGGGTTCGAGTTCCAGTTCATCAAACAGTTTAGACCTAGCAGGGAGTTACAATACAGGGCATATTCTGCTACAGAGAAAATAACCCATTCTGAAAACAAAAGACACTAATAAACTATGAAACAACTTCCTTTTAATTTAACAAACTTTTGAAAACATTACCTTACAAAGAAGAAAGCCTGCAGAGGGTAGTGTTGGCATATATTTTTTACCTAGTAGTGATACATTGGTAAGTCACCATAAGAAAACATAAATGAAACAATCAGTCTCCTTTCTCAGATTAATACTTATTCTATCTGACATTCATTGTCTATCACAGGGACATATTTTACAACCATAACACATTGAAAAATTCTGGCAAATACAATGGTTTTCTCTGAAAAGTAGATTTTAAAATGTACCAGCCCAGAAAGCAATTAACAATTTAATTCTCAAAGTTGTATTTTCAGCACACATTAACCAACATACATGACACTGTGTTCATTAGTTCATTTGGCAAAATTCTATTTAAAAAAAAAAGAAGAAAATATTTTATGATCAGGTACGAAAATGACATTATATTTCATTATCATAATCAATAATCACCAAAGGAGGATCACTGCACTGCCTTCGATTTCCTTAAAATAAATATTTATCTTATGGTTACTCTGCACAGGCGGAAAAATTCTGCTATTTGTGATCAAGTAGACAACTTTTAAATAACAGAAAATGATTCAGCTAAAAGAAAATAACTTCAGATGTTGAATAAGGACAGAAGCTTCATCTAATTTATTTGAAATTATCTAATCTTTTAAAACCTTTGACAGAGATGTACAATGCTTAATTTAAACACACATTTTGCTGCTGTAAAACTCACAAAATCATCAAATATTTATCTGGTATAGTTAGCACATTTTCTTCATCTTACATATTTTCTAATTATTGCTGAGCTGCAAGTGGCTGTGTGATTACATGGCTCCCTGCTACTGGTTTATTTATTTATTTTTCATTTGTTGTATGATAAACAAACATCTATAAATTACAAATACGAGAGAAAAAGAACTACAGACCACAAATTGCAAAAAGAAAAACTGCAAAGCACAAATTAAACAAAAATTTATACAAATCACATATTCTGTACAAAAATAACTTTGACAAAGTATTCCACATACATATATGTATGTATGTCAGTATTTGATATCCGATTTATAGCTTCAGCTGTGACTTGCAGGACGTTACTGCTGCTCTACACTTACATTCAGGGCTACCAATGATGCACCCCAAGTGTAGGGTAGCCCTAGTTCTGGCATGCCTGTTTGTATCCTATTTAAGTGGCACCAGACCTTCCTGGGTGATCTGGACTCTGACTTCGGCTCTGTGAGGTGTCAGTTGAGCAGTTTCTGGTTCCCAGTCACCGACAGAGAAGGGAAGCTCCCCGTAAGATCAAACAAGTTTAAGAGAAGCAATGTCACTTAACAGGTGTCCTACTGAATGAAAATTATTAGGGGTGGCCCAATTAAGCAAGACGGTATGGGTACCACACCTCACACAGATGTAGTAGTGAAGGGGCTCACCTCAGTAGAAAAGGAAAATAGTGGTCACCACAAAAATTTGGTTTCTTACCAATGGACATTAAACAAAATTTTACCTACTAAATAAAACACATAAACACTTAACAAGTGGACAAGGATTGTAATTACGAACTTTAGATTTGATACAGATCAGTGGATACGTCAAAATATAATATGGAACTATATGGCGGGTAAAGCCAACGACTGCGAAAATGGTTAGAGATTTAAAGAAAGATCCCAAGAAAAGCAAGTATGATCACCAACAGATTCAGCAGATTGTATGATGGTAGCAAGTAGCTGGATCAAACACTAAAATTGTGGAATTAAATCCTCATGTAAATAAACTATCCTCACACCCTCCTCAACTCGGTGACTGCATCACCGTCTCATGTTTTCTACTCCTATACATACGGTGTGAACGTGGAAGATGGCTCCAGTGATGGCTGGAAGTTGTGAAACCAGCTCGACCTCTGTACTCTGCTGTAAATCAGAGATATCCCTATCTGCAGTTTTCTGTAACGACCTGGAGCAACTGTTCTCTTCAGTCGCTGCTGCAAGTGCGTGCTCTCCGTCTCGCAGATATTTTCATGCTTAATTAGTTATGGTGTGGCGCCGGAATGCAGGCAGATATGTCTCACCAAAGGACAGGTTTCCATCCACAGCCAACCAAAAGGCTTGCACGTGAATACGCATGGGAAAACTCGCCGTCTATGAAAATAATTACTGTGTGCCTATCACAGTTCTTGTTAGCCGTATTTAAACGTACATTTTTTTCTTGGCGTGGCAGCAGACAGCGGCTGATGGCGTGGTCTCAAATACTTAGCGACTTGCCAAGCTTTCGCATTTTATCTCACCAAAATTGTTCCTTCAAATGTCTCAAATAATGCAGCTTTTATGAGACAGAGGCCTTCCTCCCACATTCCTGCTGTGTGGAGACGGAACACAGCGATTTCCCGGTCCTATATGTGCTTGGGATTGCTTTCAGTGACGAACACGTTTATGAGACTCTGGTCCTTTTAAGTCAACTTCCCTGTCACGAACCAGCTAATGAAAGTTCCCAAAGCTGCGGAAAATAACAGGTCCACCCCTCACCATAATAAAAGGAAAGAAGAAGAAGAAGTAATCTGTTGCCAAATCATTGACAGTAGTGAATACTGTCTGCAGTTTTCATGCGGCGTTAAGGAATCGATTACAGTATCTAACTAAATTTGCTTACTATATTATCAAATTAACTGCGTGACAGTTTGAGCATAATGGGTGCAGTGAGTTCAGTAACGACGGAAACCTTTAAAACCCTTCCATCTCTCTATCCAGGCTGCCTCCAGCAAAATGGGCTGATGCTGAAACAGGACATCAGCTTCCCACTCAGGTCTGTGAGACTTCACGCTGGAGTATTAATTTTCATTTTAAACTATTTGTAAACTCCACGAAGTACTTTAAAATGGACTCTTACTTGGTCAGTTAAGAAACTAGAATCAGATATTCTTTATTCCCTGTGTCAAGTAACCTTTATTAACGAAGTGCAAGCTGGATTATCTATAAGAAGCTTGAAAACCTTTGCGAAAACTATTTGAAAATGTTCTCTAATCTGAGACTGTAACGTCAACCAAAGTTATGCTTAGCTTCCACAAATTTGCAGCTGTAAATGTAATTTACTTGTAGACAAAAACTTCTTACGTAACTTAGACATATCACAAACTTTCATTCAAACAAATCTAATTTTTTAACTCAGGAACATCCTTATCATAGAAGAAGCGATGAATGAATAATCACACTTTTTAAATTAAATGGTTCAAATGGCTCTGAGCACTATGGAACTTAACTTCTAAGGTCATCAGTCCCCTAGAACTTAGAACTACTGAAACCTAACTAACCTAAGGACATCACACACATCCATACCCGAGGCAGGATTCGAACCTGCGACCGTAGCGCTCCCGCGGTTCCAGACTGTAGCGCCTAGAACCACTCGGCCACCCTGGCCGGCTTTTAAATTAAATCACACTAACATAAAATTCGTAAGATTCATGCAAGAGAAAAATTAAAATAGTGGAAAACGTCTTGATATTTGGTGGGCGTCACAGAAGCAATTTTCATAGTTGGCCGGAAAAATCAGGAACAATAGTTTTACAATCAAAGAAATAACTTTCAGCAGTAGCTTGTGAATCCATCAGCACCCATCTGCGCCCCAAAATATTTGAGTTTTCGTGGAGGTATCCGTCCGTCTGGAGAGATCTTGAATATAAGACTAATAGTGTGTGCAGAAAAGAAATTTCAAAGCTCTTAAGGTGTCGAGCTGCAACTTATCTGTCCTACGTGGCGCTCCACACATATCGCTGAACACTAGCAGTTTACAAATAACCATAGCGACTGGTGTCTCCTGAGACCATGAAGATAAGTTAGAGATCTAAAGACCTGAATGCAGGAGAAAGAACCTTTTTTTTTTTATTATTCATTTGATTCTCCTTTGCAATCAACGGATATTAATATGTAGTAACGAAATTCTGCCGAGACTGTCGAAGATTCTCTTATAGCATATTTGATACTTAATAGTTAGAATGTTATGGATAGAATAGCAAACGAGTGTTGAGTACTATCGATAAATGAAGTGTGTCTGACCGCATATTCTTTGTGCATTCCTTCAAGCACGCAACATTGCTGACGTGCCTACATGATACTGCAGATCTAAAGTGGAACTACAAATGGACACAACGGAAAGGAACTTACATTAGTAATTACGTCCCTTCAACGAGATCGTTAGGGGCGGAACATCACGGTTTTTCTATATGCAGGGACCCACAGCGTAGTGTTGACATTACTTTGCAAACAAAACTGCATTGTGACATATTGCCTGCACATCACCAATGGTTCTAAAGTTTGCTCTACATCACCCATACCACAACCCGTGGACTAGGGGTAGCATCATTGACTAGTAATCAATACGTCTTAGACGCAGGGTCCGAGCCTCGACGAAAGAAGGAAGTACAAAAATATTCAGGGAAATTCAGGAATATTCAAATACAAGTAATTTCAGAATTAAATAAATAGAAAGCTCAGTGAAAAGGGTGATGAAAAACGTGAAGAAATCGAAAAAGGATTGTTTGTCGGGAAGGCTGACTCAGCATACAGTAAAGTGAAAACAGCCTTCTGTGGCAGTAAAAATAAGGACGGTAACATTATGACTGCATTGGGAATTCCACTGTTAAATGCAGAGGAGAGAGAGGATAGTGGAAAGAGTACATTGAAGGTTTCTATGAGGGGGAAGACTCGTCTGATGAAGCGATAGAAGAAGAAAAAGAAGAAGACAAGGAAGAGATAAGAGATCCAGTATTAGAATCAGAATTCAAAAGATCTTTGGAAGATGTAATATCAAATAAGGCAGAAGGCGTAGATAACATTCCATGGGAATTTCTAAAATCTCTGGGGAAGTGGTAAAAAAACGGCTATTCACTTTGGTTTGTAGAATGAATGAGACTGGCGGTATACCATCAGATTTTCGGAAAAGCGTCATCAACGCAATTCCGAAGGTAGCACGAGCTGACAAGTGCGATAATTATCTCACAATCAGCTTAACAGCTCACGAATCAAAGTTTCTGACGAGAGTAGTATACAGAAGAATGGAAAAGAAAATCTGTTAGAAGACAATACGTTCTGCTATTTGAAAGGTAAAGGCACCACAGAGGCATTTCTGACGTCGGTTTGAGAACGGAAACAAGACTATGGGAAAATCAAGACACATTCACAGGTTTGTCGGCCGTAAAAAAGCGTTCGACAATGTCAAATGGTGCAATTTTCGAAATTGTGAGAAATACAGGGGTAAACTACAGGTAAAGACAGGTAATACACAATTTGTGCAAGAACCAAGAGAACAATAAGGATGTAAGACGAAGAACGAAGTGCTTGGATTAAAAAGGGTCTAAAATATGAATGATTCATCGAACAATGTCGATTTCCTTTGGAAATATTCACTTATCTACAGATACTGAAAAAAATCTTCTCTGTGTACCATCTACTCTTATTTCCTTTAGTAACCGCACTCGGCACGGTGTTTTCGGAAAAACTGTCTATTTTCGTATGATTGAACTGCAATTGCAGCAAAATGTTTCGAGTAGACGTCTATAATGAACTTTGGAAAGTCAATCGTTTGCTTTCCAGGTCGTTATCATTTGTTTCCTTGCTGGAGTACACGTGTGTGTGTGTGTGTGTGTGTGTGTGTGTGTGTGTGTGTGTGTGTGTGAAGTTGTTAGGCACCTATCGTTTATACAGCTATGGTCACAGTAGTATACAATATTGAGTTCTTAGTAAGAAGGAAGACTAAGATTTAATGGTCACCGATGACGAGATCATTAGTGACGTCACGGCCGAGCCCTCTTCAGAGTAATAAATTCCCATTTGGTTTGAGTGATTTAGAGAAATCACGGAAAACATAAATTTGGAACCGCCGTCCGGTCATCCTCCACATAACTTTACGACTGCATCGGCGTTTTTAAAGTCCGCTGTTAGGGTGGACAACGCACGGCCTGGGCTATTAACTTGGCTCGCTTTAATGCCATTGGAGTTTGGCTCGCTTTAATGTCATAGGAGTCGGTCATACACCAGCGTTCTAAATCCCAAGCGTTTATTAAATAACTGAACCTTACGTCACTATGAATTAAGTGGCATGTTAGTGAAATATTAAATAAATAAACTGCATAGATATTTCCAGTGGTATTAAAAATGTTATCGAAACAGAAAAGTTATCTTTTAAATCTAATAAATGTCTGCTGCAAAAATTTACACGTGTGCGAATGGTGACCTTACACAGTCTTGCATTGCAACGCAAAAAAAGAATAATAGTATAGCATAGCAGAATTAACTAAATAGGACAGCGTAATAATTACAATACTCAAAATCGAACATTCGAAAATGGTTCAAATGGCTCTGATCACTATGGGACTTAACTTCTAAGGTCATCAGTCCCCTAGAACTTAGAACTAATTAAACCTAACTAACCTAAGGACATCACACACATCCATGCCCGAGGCAGGATTCGAACCTGCGACCGTAGCTGTCGCACGGTTCCAGACTGTAGTGCCTAGAACCACTCAGCCACCCCGTCCGGCCCTAAGTTTGAACGCACGGTTTCTCTTTATTAATCGTACCATAAAACTGCAACTCATTATCCTAAATAATCACTACAAAAACAGGCAAAGGAGTGCACCAAACGCTAGTCTCAAATTAATTGCAGCAAAACAGAAAATTTTCAGCTTCCTCAAGCCCCCAAAATAAAGTTAAAGCCTGTATGTGTGTTTAGTAGCTGAAAACGCTGTCAAAGATCAAAGTACGAGTCGGCACTCTTAGAACACAATTTCGAAGTGTTTAACTAGCACAGCTGCTTCAACTCGCAGTATACCTCGACTGTTTAGAAACATCCCCTGAAAAAACATCACTCGCAGAAGACGAAAGCCTACAAAGGCGACAGTCTGCAGATTAAAGATGACGTGCGTGCTCCTGCTGACCACGAATTATTTGCCATGAATTCACACTCTACTAAATCCCCGTTAAATATTGAAGCAAGGAACACCATTTAAAATTAGACTATTCTCATATATAAACAAATTACAATATGATTACTTTGCGACTGCTTATTATAAAGAAAATACAGTATAACAAAAGATAGTAGTAAAATTAGTGCACACGTTCTGTTTTACAATATGAAACAGTTACGTCAACATTACGAAACACGTGTGACGTGCTAGAGGAGAGAGAGTCCTTCTGTCATCTAGGTACGTATCCTTTTATTCTTGGGTTCTACCTTTCTTATTCGCGCTTCCCAAGTGATTTTTATTTACGAGTATTTACGCTTCATGTTCCGTAGGACCAAATTGAGGAGCGAATCTCCAAGGTCATGGAACGCGTCAGTCCATGAAATTACAACATAAAAGTAACAACAAATAAAAATCAATCTTCATGAACCCGAAAAAAGACAGTCCATAAGTTTAAGTAAACGCAGCCAACAATAAAATAAGAATCAGCTTAAGTTTTCAAGGAACTCCTCGACAGAATAGAAGGAGTGACCCACGAGGAAACTCTTCAGTTTCGATTTGAAAGCGCGTGGATTACTGCTGATATTTTCGAATCCGAGTGGCAGCTTATTGAAAATGGATGCAGCAGAGTACTTCACACCTTTTTGCACAAGAGTTAAGGAAATCAGATCCAAATGCAGATTTGATTTCTGCCAGTATTAACCGAGTGTAATTTGTTTATTCTTGGGAATAAGCTAATATTGTTAACAAGAAATGACAGTAAGGAATATATATTTTGAGACGCCAATGTCAAAATACCCAGACTCTTGAACAGGGGTCGACAAGAGGTTCGTGAACTTACACCACTTATTGCCTGAACCACCCGTTTCTGAGCCAAAAGTATCCTTTTACAGTGGGAAGAGTTACCCCAGAATATAATACCAATGAAAATAAGCAAAGTAGACTAAATTTCGTGTCGAACGATCACTCACTTCTGATACCGTTCGAATAGTAAAAATGGGAGTATTAAGTCTTTGAACAAGATCCTGAACATGGGCTTTCCACGACAGCTTACTATCTATCTGAACACCTAGGAATTTGAACTGTTCAGTTTCACTAATCATATGCCCGTTCTGTGAAATTAAAACAGGTTTTGTTGAATTGTGGGTTAGAAACTGTAAAAACTGAGTCTTACTGTGACTTAGCGTTAGTTTATTTTCTACAAGTCATGAACTTAGGTCATGTACTGCACTATTTGAAACCAAGCCGATGTTTCACACAACATCCTTTACTACCAAGCAAACAGAAATATTTTAAAGTTACATGTAATACTAGAGGGCATATCATCTATACAAATAAGGAACAGGAGTGGCCCCAACACTGATCCCTGGGACCCCCCCCCCCCCCTTGACGTTACTCCACTCAGACCCCACATCACAGCTGTTATCAACATTGTGAATAATGACCTATTGCTGCCTGTTGCTAAAGTAAGAGGTGAACCAATTGTGAGGTACTGTCTGTATTCCGTAATGGACCAACTTCTACTGCAATATTTTGTGATAAACACAATCAAATGGCTTAGTTAAATCAAAAAATCTGCCAAGCGTCCCAAACCTTTTGTTTAGGCCATCCGGTACCTCACAGAGAAAAGACAATATAGCATTTTCAGTTGTTAAACGACTTCTAAAGCCAAACTGTACATTTGATAGCAAATCGTGTGATATAAAATGATCGATTATCCTTACATACACAGCCTTTTCAATAACTTTTCAAACACTGATGGCATAGAAATAGGTCTAAAACTACCTACATTATCCCTTTCTCCCTTTTTATAAAGCGGCTTTACTATCGAGTACTTTAATCGCTCAGGAAACTAACCCTTCCTGAAGGAAAAATTACAAATATGGCTAAATGCAGGGCTAACATGTGCAGCACAGTGCTTTAATATTCTGCTCGACACTACATCATAACCATCAGAGTCCTTAGTCTTCAGTGATTTAATTATTGACTCAATCTCCCTCTTGTCTGTTTCACAGAGGAGTATTTCAGACGTCAATCTGGGAAAGGCATTTGCCAAGAAAGTAATATGATTCACTGTAGAAACTAAATTTTTATTTAATTCACCAGCAACGCTCAGAAAATGAATGTTAAATACTGTACATATATCTGATTTATCAGTAACAGAAATATTTTTACTGCGAACTGACTTTATATCGTCGACCTTGTGCTGCTGACCAGACACTTCCTTCACAACTGACCATGTGGTTTTATCTTAGCCTATGAATTAGCCTATTTGCATACCATGTACTCTTTCACCAAAAGCCACTTTCACACATAATCACTTAAAGTAAATCTAGCAGATAACTGTAGGCAGTAATGATCTGGGATGATTATGTAAAGAAATGGTTAACTCATGTTGCCTTTATACTATGTGTAGCTTGTAGAGAATTGATGGCTGTGTATTTGCATATCTGTCTTCAATAACATCGTCTGCTACTTCTGATATACACACAGGATTTCAAATGCGCCCTGACGTAGTGTTTGCTGATACCTCATATGATGTGATCGCTATAATGATTTAAATCTTATTATTTTCAATTATCCACTGTAATATTCATAATAAAAGATAGTTGTAGCGTACTTCGTATCTATCGTAGAATCATGTTTAAAGTTTCAGTGAACTCTTCTCATCGCCGTGGTTTATGTGGTGTATCTGCTTTTAATGGCCTTGTTTGTAAAGCCTGTAACGTATTTCCCCTGAAGAAGGAACATCCTTGTTATTTATCGTTCACTGTAATTGGGATTTTGTCTCCTCCAACCACCTCAGCCCTGCCTGTATCGTTCGTCCAGAGAAAACACTGCATCCATCGCTCACTGCCTATCTGAGGGAATCCTACCCACCCGACGCACTGATCATCAATGCCCCCTTCGCCAGATCTCGCTCCACAAGTAGACTACTCCTAACGTCACAGCTTGCTTTCGGAAGAAGATCACAGACCAGAAGTCTCCGAAGACATTCACTGATCGCCTTCAGTGTGACACATGCGATCGTATAGAAGGCGTCTCAAGCCTTTGGTATCAAAATTACGCATATGACAGAGAATCTGAAACTGGATTTTTTTGAGATGAGGAACCAGTCGTTGGAAATTAGTATTTCAGACAGTACTAAGTCTTGAATGACAAAGAATGTGAGGCAGGTGTTTGTGTACTGCTCATCCTTCTGTATCGATGTTCGTAGTGCTACCCTCAAAAACAATACACAGGCATCATAAAAGTTCCCACAGTGGAATTTTTCCTGTGGTGTTTCATGAATTCATTGGCGTATAAATCCCAGAAGAAATGGAAGAGAGCCGTTCAATAGTGTTTCTTTGACACAATACTGTTTGTTTCTCACTCTCTCCCCATCTCTCCCTCTATTCTGTTCACATTATCTTAGGAACATTCACTGAGCATCAGACTTCTGTTCAGTTCTCTGTCACCCCTTTCTTGTAAGTTTTTCACATCCAATGAAACGCTGCAACTTCACATGAACAGTCCTCTGTATGTGTGTCTAAATGACAATGTTGACCAACACGTCAGATATCAGTTAAATAATTTATTCACAGATTTGATGTAAATGGTGTAGAACTGCTTACTTTGACCATTTACTAACGACTGGGAAATTTTATTAAAAGATAAAAACAGCTGATGACATTGCTCAAGGGCGTTTGAGATATTCTACACTCCACTGTCATTTTCAGAAGCTCCTCCCGGCTGCTGTGACATGCAGACCGCCCCAGACACTTGCTGTTCGTTATACTGGTGCGATAGCCGAGACCATTCTACAGGCTCTGAAAATTATCTCATGACCAGAGTTATCTTCTAAAGCTGAAGACTTGCAGGATCTGAGAGGACGGCTGGTCCAGAGCCGACGCAAGAAGTTTGTTCTGTTATAAGAGAACCCAGTAGGTTCAGTCTCAGCTAAACATGCAACGCATATCTGATAGTATTATTTGAGAAAGTATGATAAAATACCAAGAGTCATTTCAAGGTGTCCTTTGAGACTGGCGCAGTTGTTATGAGCTTAAGACGGCGCAGCATAAGTTCTTTGTGCTGATAAAAAATTAAAGACATGAAATGAATTCGCAGCTGCGAATATAAGCAGCCATCGGCTGTATAATGGAGTTACGACAGTGAAAAACTGTGCCGCACCTGGACTCCAATGCGATTTTCCCACTTTAGGCGAGCGGTCGCCTTAACTTCTCTTTTTTTTTGTTGATCCCATATTTTTCGTTATTGATATGAAACTTGCTGGTAGACAAAAACTGTCTTTCGGACCGAGACTAGAACTCGAGATCGTTGCCTTTCGCGCGCAAGTGCCCTACCGATTGAGCTACCCAAGCACGACTCACGCCCCGTCCTCACAGCTTTAATTACGCCAGTACCTCGTCTCCTACCTTCCAAACTTCACAGATGCTCTTCTGCGAACCTTGCAGAACTACCACTCCTGAAAGAAAGGATATTGCGGAGACATGGCTTAGCCACAGCTTGGGGGATGTTCCCATAGTGAAATTTTCACTCTGGATCGGAGTGTGCGCTTATATGAAATATCCTGGCAGATTAAAACTATGTGGCGGACCATGACTCGAACTCAGGACCTTTGCCTTTCGCGGGCAAGTGCTCTACCGACTTTTTCTTCTTGTTGATCTCTTCTTGTTCGCTATTGTTCGTTCTGTTTGTTCGAGGCGGACGTCCCATGAAGCATGTTCAAGTTCATCGTTGATCAATTAACTTAGGTGTTTATTACAGGGGGCAGCTAACCTTCTGACCGAACACGTTGAGCTACCGTGCCGGCTCTTTGGCTCTCTGTGCACGAGTCGTGGCCAGAGCCCTAACTTCCACATGTCGTTGTTCACAACCTGCACTCGCATACTTGCTGTAATTCCCTTGCAGGGGAGTGTGGACATTTTAATTGAAAGTTGGTGCCTCGCATCGGCGGGTAAATATAATACTTGCAGTGCCTGTGTTGTTAAGAAGTACGATAAAATGTTGCACTGTAGCGACTACAGCCATATAGAAATACATAAAATATATTAGCAGCTGCGAATACGGATGACCATCGGCTATGTAATAGAATGACGAGAATGAATATCTGTGCCGCACCGGGATTCGACATCGCATTTCCTCCTTCAAACGAGCGGTCTCTTTAACCGCTTTTGCTAATCGTGCTCGACTCGCGGCCAGACCCAAACTCCATTACGTCGTCGTTCGTGCGTCACAACATGTACTGGCACACTTGGTGTAATGCCCGTACAAAGGAGGGCTGGGGAGGGGGGTGGGGGAGAGAGGAGAAGAAGGGGAGCATATTAATTTAAAGCTGCTGCCTCGTGTCGGCGGATAAATAAGATATTCTACATATACATTTATACTCCGCAAGCTACCCAACGGTGTGTGGCGGAGCGCACTTTACGTGCCACTGTCATTACCTCCCTTTCCTGTTCCAGTCGCGTATGGTTCGCGGGAAGAACGACCGCCGGAAAGCCTTCGTGCGCCCTCGAACCTCTCATTCGTGATCTGCTCGGGAGGTATAAGTAGGGGGAAGTAATATTTTCGATACCTCATCCAGAAACGCACCCTTTCGAAACCTGGACAGCAAGCTACACCGCGATGCAGAGCGCCTCTCTTGCAGAGTCTGCCACTTGAGTTTGCTAAACATCTCCGTAACGCTATCACGTTTACCAAATAACCCTGTGACGAAACGCGCAGCTCTTCTTTGCATCTTTTCTATCTCCTCTGTCAACCCGACCTGGTACGGATCCCACACTGATGAGCAATACACAAGTATAGGTCGAACGAGTGTTTTGTAACCCACCTCCTTTGTTAATGGACTACATTTTCTAAGGACTCTCCCAATGAATCTCAACCTGGCACCCGCCTTACCAACAATTAATTTCACATGATCATTCCACTTCAAATCGTTCCGCACGCATACTCCCAGATATTTTAGAGATGTAACTGCTACCAGTGTTTGTTCCGCTATCATATAATCATACAATAAAGGATCCTTCTTTCTATGTATTCGCAGTACATTACATGTGTCTATGTTGAGGGTCAGTTGCCACTCCCTGCACCAAGTGCCTACCCGCTGAAGATCTTCCTGCATTTCGCTGCAATTTTCTAATGCTGCAACTTCTCTGTATACTACATCATCCGCGAAAAGCCACATGGAACTTCCGACAATGTCTACTAGGTCATTTATATATATTGTGAAGAGCAATGGTCCCATAACACTCCCCTGTGGCACGCCAGAGGTTACTTTAACGTCTGTAGACGTCTTTCCATTGAGAACAACATGCTGTGTTCTGTTTGCTAAAAGCTCTTCAATCCAGCCACACAGCTGGTCTGATATTCCGTAGGCTTTTACTTTATCAGGCGACAGTGCGAACTGTCACAAAATTGAAGCAACCGCCACAGATACGCGAGCGGCCACAATACCTCGAGGAGAAAAAAGATGTGATGATGTTATTGACACTTTTTGTTCAGAGATTAATACTGTTGCATAAATAAACGAAATAAAATTTTACCAAAGGTATGAGAGTGGTGTGGACTCTCGTCAGAAGAGGTGTGCAAGGACACACACACGTACTCATAAAATTGTATAAATTATTTTGTAATCTAAATAATTTACATTTATTTACACAATTCACAATTAAAAATACATTTCCAACGGGAAAGTTTACTTTCTTAGGCACATTAAAAACAAACTATTTTATTTTTTACAGTACGTGATCGCTTGTTGCCAATGGCCATAAGATCATCAAGGAGACTGAATAAAAAAAATCCATTCATTTATGCGTCTCTTACAGAAAATTTAACATTTTCGATGTTTCTGTGTCATATATCTAATTTCCTACCTTAGCTTATCAAATGAACGATGTTGAAACAAGAGATATAAAATGATGACAAACTGGAGAGGTATAGGTATGAACGAAGGCCATGTAATCATCTTACTGAAACACGGCAGGTATGTTTCTCTGTACGTAGCTGTCGTATTTTCTCTTAACATTCCGTTTGGAAACCAAAACGTCTGGTGGTTCGCCACATCACATGCGGTTCTTGTGGTGCGTTACTTAACTTCAAAATATTGTAGTAACTTTAATGCAACAACAAATTGTTTCCAAAAAATCAAATGAGAAAGACTGAATAGTGGAGAACACATGAAAATCTGAAAACAGTGGTTTCTAATTTTTTATACGAAAAGTAAAAGTTTTACTGAGAAAGCAACAAAAGAGAGAGACATAGCCCTATTTTGTTTACATAAAATAATTTTTTTAGAGATATGGCAGACGAGTCAGTATTTGGCATTCTGCAGCTAGCTACTTGACTACAGCACACTGAGTCTCGCCTCAGAAAACGGAAACATTCTTCTTGTATGACCACAGCCTTAAGATTGTATTAATTTCATTACACTTTATGTATACACAACTTTCTGAACTTTGTACACTCCTGGAAATGGAAAAAAGAACACATTGACACCGGTGTGTCAGACCCACCATACTTGCTCCGGACACTGCGAGAGGGCTGTACAAGCAATGATCACACGCACGGCACAGCGGACACACCAGGAACCGCGGTGTTGGCCGTCGAATGGCGCTAGCTGCGCAGCATTTGTGCACCGCCGCCGTCAGTGTCAGCCAGTTTGCCGTGGCATACGGAGCTCCATCGCAGTCTTTAACACTGGTAGCATGCCGCGACAGCGTGGACGTGAACCGTATGTGCAGTTGACGGACTTTGAGCGAGGGCGTATGGTGGGCATGCGGGAGGCCGGGTGGACGTACCGCCAAATTGCTCAACACGTGGGGCGTGATGTCTCCACAGTACATCGATGTTGTCGCCAGTGGTCGGCGGAAGGTGCACGTGCCCGTCGACCTGGGACCGGACCGCAGCGACGCACGGATGCACGCCAAGACCGTAGGATCCTACGCAGTGCCGTAGGGGACCGCACCGCCACTTCCCAGCAAATTAGGGACACTGTTGCTCCTGGGGTATCGGCGAGGACCATTGGCAACCGTCTCCATGAAGCTGGGCTACGGTCCCGCACACCGTTAGGCCGTCTTCCGCTCACGCCCCAACATCGTGCAGCCCGCCTCCAGTGGTGTCGCGACAGGCGTGAATGGAGGGACGAATGGAGACGTGTCGTCTTCAGCGATGAGAGTCGCTTCTGCCTTGGTGCCAATGATGGTCGTATGCGTGTTTGGCGCCGTGCAGGTGAGCGCCACAATCAGGACTGCATACGACCGAGGCACACAGGGCCACCACCCGGCATCATGGTGTGGGGAGCGATCTCCTACACCAGCCGTACACCACTGGTGATCGTCGAGGGGACACTGAATAGTGCACGGTACATCCAAACCGTCATCGAACCCATCGTTCTACCATTCCTAGACCGGCAAGGGAACTTGCTGTTCCAACAGGACAATGCACGTCCGCATGTATCCCGTGAAGGTGTAAGTCAACTACCCTGGCCAGCAAGATCTCCGGATTTGTCCCCCATTGAGCATGTTTGGGACTGGATGAAGCGTCGTCTCACGCGGTCTGCACGTCCTGCACGAACGCTGGTCCAACTGAGGCGCCAGGTGGAAATGGCATGGCAAGCCGTTCCACAGGACTACATCCAGCATCTCTACGATCGTCTCCATGGGAGAACAGCAGCCTGCATTGCTGCGAAAGGTGGATATACACTGTACTAGTGCCGACATTGTGCATGCTCTGTTGCCTGTGTCTATGTGCCTGTGGTTCTGTCAGTGTGATCATGTGATGTATCTGACCCCAGGAATGTGTCAATAAAGTTTCCCCTTCCTGGGACAATGAATTTACGGTGTTCTTATTTCAATTTCCAGGAGTGTATTTAACTCTCTGTGATATCTCGATAACTTCTTATCGCTTTCATTATCATATGGAAGTAGGTCCTCATGCATTCAGCGAAGCATATAGGCTATAGGGTTGCAGTAGCTCAGTCTATTTCTATGGCTTTCACTGATAGATATCTCTGTCACACTAGCATAACAAGTTTATGATAGTACTATTATAAATAACTGCTGTCTTGCTCTGGCAGGCCGGGTGGGCAACCTGGATGTCTCTGCTATAATGTCTCCTTGTTAAGCATTATTTTTCTCCAATAAACATTTCATTGGAGGGAATGAGTAAGGGTAACTGTTGGTTATCTCCTAACACTTGTGTGTCGTTTTCTGTGGGTTGCGACATTTTCCTGGAAAAATATTACAGAATATTCATAGTTGTTTTTCTATTTTAGGCCTTAATACTACTATGTACAAGTTTTCTTTTCTTGTTTACAGTGCTCGCTTGAAATTATATTAACTGTACAAGTGAATTTGTATAGGTTGGCTTTTATATATGCACTTCTATGGCTTGACAGCATATCATCTACAAAACAGTCGGAAGAATATACGTAAAAAGTTATTAACTGTGAAATACTTTTGCCGAGAGCAGTAGTTATTTATGTTCTATACTAAAGTTTTCGTGTCCGGTGTGTCTTTGTTATGTTTTCGTCTTTTGTTGTAATTTCTTATACATCTTTTACATATCACCCTCGCACATAGCCATAGATAGAGGTTATGTTATTTTCACACTTGTTTGTTGTTTCGTTCTTGTCCATTGTGGTGCTAATTTTGAATGACTGGTGCGAGGTTTGTGCTGTGTTTGCTGGGGAAGAAAATGCTTTGTTTTGGGTACATGTGTGTGTGTGTGTGTGTGTGTGTGTGTGTGTGTGTGTGTGTGTGTGTGTGTCTGTGTGTGTGAGAGAGATTGAGAGAGAGAGAGAGAGAGCGGAATTTGGAGAATGTTGGGAAGCAGATGTTTGGGTAGTTGAGAACTTTTTATGTACTATATTTTCTTGATAAGAAATGTCTTTGTACAGTTTATTATGTGTTGCAAACAGTGTTTCGTTGCCTATTGTTACGTATTAATTTAAAAATTTCTTTCCTTGTATTACTTGTTTTTTTTTTTTTTTTTTTTTTTTTGAGCAGGGTCGCCTCTTTTTGGCGGAGACGACTGCTTTCCCTGAGGATTTTGATATGAGTTTGAATAATATGCTAAAAAAAAGCTGGTCAGTGTTTGGTTGTGTAAAAATTACCTGGTATTGGGAAAAAATCGGATGAGTTCAGTGACATCACACACGCAGTTAAGTCATACACAGAAACATTAACTGAAATGAAGAAAGAAACAAAAGAAAAAACTAAATCACATCATGAATTTCATCACCTCAGAGAGTGAAGGTGTCATGGTGGGTGCCCAACGTAACTTACCCCGGCAGACGTGTTAGTTTAATTAGCGTAGAATTAATAAATCAAGAAAGAAGATTACTCAAAAAGGGACCTAAACTCAAATATGTCACACAAAGTAATAGGATAGCTGATTACAGAAATTGAGCACATTATAAAACAATAGGAATCGCTGGAAAATCCAAATTTCGATGGCAGCCTAACAAGAAAGCTGGTAGCAAAAAAGGTAATCCAAAGAAAACAAGAGCACATCTACTTCAAGAAAAACATCAGAACAAAAAAGTTCTAGAAAGTTACAATAAATAGTATTAAGCAGTCATCACCAATACAGATAAAGGAAGTACACAAGTTCTTGTGAATCAAACGGAATATATCTGCTAAACAAAAGAATTCTTAGATGAAAACATCATTAAATTAGTTAGTGATCCCACCAAAGATTCATACTTATAAAAACCTTCAAAAGTACCATCACAAAAGGCTAAGGAAAGTACTTTATATAAAGAACCCCAAAACACCTGACTTAAACTGTCTTCCAGATATACACAAACGTATCATACCAATTACATCAGCAGTCAACTTCTTATCACATAGGTAGAGACAATCATACATAAACAATCAAATTATACACTTTGAAAAACAACAGACATCTACAAAATGCCAGAGAACTGATAAAAAGATAAAATAAATAAATATAAGAGCAATCTAGAAGCTTACAGCCTTTGACATCACATCTATACACACAAATGCCCCAGTAGGAGGAGCAACCGGCTTTATCAGTGAACAACTGTAGAAAGAAGAGAACACAATAAATGAATGCATGAAATAAACTGTAGCCATTCTAAAACTTATAAAATAAAAACATTACTTTCATTAATAAGTTCTATTCACGGAAAGAAGGTCTAACAATGAGCTCAGTGGCCTACTCACCTACATATTTATAACCCATTTTTGAAAACAAAATATGTGATGAAATTATTCATCCAAAACAACACGAGGTTAATTACTGGTATCGCTAAACAGACGACATAATTTATTTCGTAGATGGTACAGACAACCAGATAAAACAGTTTCACACTGACAGGAACACATTTCATCGTAAAATAAAATTCGCCATTGGGAGGGAAACAGATACAAAACTAAATTTCCTAGACACCATCGTATACAGAACCAACAACTAACGTAACTTTAGAATACATAAGAATCCCACAATCACAGGTGCAACCATTCGCACCAGTCCACACACTCACTGACAGCCGAACTTCCAAGTCTTACGTACATACTACAGAGACAACACATCACTGGATAAACTCAAAAAAATGTACGACCTAATTCCGATAAGCCAGAGCACTAGACAGAACAAAATGGAAAACGTAAATGAAGAAAATCTTACTAGTCACAACGAAGAGCCAGGAGCACCAACATAGGATAGAAAGATATCAATACTAACAACACCTCCACAGATAAATTTAACACAGCTGAAATCCATCAGATAAGTTGCAGTTCATGCTAATCTGTCTACATTGGCCAAACACGTAGAAATCTTAAAACTACAAATAGATATACCGAGATATCAGTACACACGCCACTTGCGCAGATCATCTCATACAAGAAAACCACCACCCAAGTAACACTGAGACCGATCTCAAGATCCTTAGTGAAACCAATAGATTGTATCAAAAATTCACAGTAGAGAAACAGTGATACAAGGAAAGAAAGTCTTGAATGAAAATACAACATCGTGTAAAAAAAGAATGTTTGCAACACTCAATTAATTATATGAAGTCACTTCTGCGTGTAAAATGTAGTATTCATAAATCTACAGAAATCCAAAACCTCTGCCTCTCAGTCCCCTAAACACACACACACACACACACACACACACACACACACACGGGCTCATTCCCAATAGACGCATCACAGAAACGCGCACCAAGCATTCAAAATTAGTGCAACACTGAAGAAAAACAAAACAATGCTCAACTGAGCGGCGAAAATAACATGGCGTCTGTCGATGAGTATGGCGACATAAGTTTAGACATAAATCAGATTTTGTGCATGGGAACGTGGGATACCAGATGAGGCTGAAGAGTAAAAGGTGTGCAAAACAGTGTATGTAGTTACAGCCAATGAGGGAAACATACTAAACGTGCACAACAGCACGGGAAACGCAAGCATAGGACATAGTTCATTACTGATTTCAGAAAAAGTATTTCAGAATTAATAACCCTTTGAGCACAACATTCTATCTTTTTTGCAGATGCGATGCTGTCAAACCATAAGCAGCAATCAGCTCAATCCGACCTTTACAAATCCACCTTCACAATTAATGTAATCTCAGGTAAGGAATCAAAACAAAATGAAAACTCCCCTACGTTATGTGTTTGGGCCTAAAACAGAAAAACAGTCGAGAACTTCGTACTTCACAATAGATACCACAGAGTCGTCAAAACATGTCTGGGTACACAAACACAAACAAATTGTTTTCCACACGGCGGAGTTTAACTGGAATACAGTATTTGAAATTCAGAAAGTAGCAGGGATCTAAGATGTACATCAACGAAAGTAAATCAAAAGTACGGTAATGTAATAGAATTAAAGTGAATGGTTCAGAAGGAATTGGAGTAATAAATAAGACGCTAAAAGTAGTAGATATGTTTTGTTATTTGGGTAGTCAAGTAGGTGATCATGACCTCAATAGAGAGGATATAAAATGGAGACTGACAATAGCGAGAAAAGTATTTCCGAAAAAGAGAAACTTGTTGACATCAAAGATAAATCTAAACGTCAGGAAGTGCTTTATGGAGCTATTTTTCAGAAGTGTAGCCTTGTAGAGGATTGAAATGTAGATGATAAACATTAAAACAGAAGAAGAAATGTGGTACTACAAAAGAAGGCTACGATTAGATGAGAAGATTGGAGAACTGATGAGGAGGTACTCAGTCGAATAGGGCAGAAAATAAATTTTTGGCACAACCTGACAAAAAGACAGGATCATCTGACAGGACAGATGCAAAGGCCCCAAAGAATTGTCGATTTGGTAACAGAAGTATGTGTGGGGTGTAAAAATTGTAGAGGGAGACCCAGGGATGACTATAGTAAGTGGCTTCTAATGCAGTGGTTCCGAAGAGAAGAAGTGATTTGCACAGGGTAGGTTAATGTAGAGAGCTGCAGCAAAGCAGTCTTCGAACTGAGGACCATAGCAGCAGTAACAACAAGAAGTGATGTTTACCATTTGTTCTTCCCACACATCATTCGCGAATGGAACACGATGGAGGAAAATGAGGGTGGCTGTATTGGGACACTCCAACCACCAGCAACATAGGCATGTCTCTCGGGTTGCTGATGCTCCAGCCATACAGGCAAATTTACTACAGCAAAGCACAAATAAACATTCGTGGTTGACAACGACATCGGCCGGCCAGAGTGGCCGATCGGTTCTAGGCGCTACAGTCTGGAACCGCGCGGCCGCTACGGTCGCAGGTTCGAATCCTGCATCGGGCATGGATGTGTGTGATGTCCTTAGGTTATTTATGTTTAAGTAGTTCTAAGTTCTAGGGGACTGATGACTTCAGAAGTTAAGTCCCATAGTACTCAGAGCCATTTTGGATTTGCCAACAACATCATTGGGTTGTTTTCGTGTACAACTCCAGTAGACACCCAAATAGTCTGCAGGTGGTGCCCGTACCACCACTAGCGGTGCGAGGAACGTGGCATTGCTTTGTTCCACCTTATAACATGGCAGCAAGTATGCCAAACTGTGTCTGCTGGAACAGTATTCAGAAACCATCCAGCCACAGAGCCAGCAGTTTCAGCCACCACACCAATCTATGAATAACGCCTCTGCAGCCATTACGAGTCTCTCCAACATTGAGCTCAAGTGGACTCTGTAGATCACAACGTGCGACTGTGTTCAGGGACTCCCATCCAAGACTGGATCGGTCTGGACTTAGATTTGCACTATTGAACTCTCTGCAGTGATTGAAGTCCGTCCTGAACATATTTACTTCAATTGTTAGTGAATTTGACGTGTAGTGGTACCAGAATCACCCTCCACTACACATGTTTCTGTGACTTGTGGAGTATAAAAAGAAAAGGAAAGAAGGTTGGGTTTAGTGTTCGTCGACGTCGAGGTCATTAGAGACGGAGGACAAGCTCGGATTGTGTCAAGGACGGGGTAGGAAATCGGTCCTACCCTTTCAAAGGAAATATCCCAGTATTTGCCTGGTGAGTTTTAGGGAAATCACGGAAACCTAAATCAGTATGGCCGGAGACGAGTCTGAACTGTCGTGCTCCTGAAAGCGTGCTAACCGCTGTGTCACCTCGCCCGGTTTGTGGAATAGAGATACAGATGTTGGTCTATAGACCTGTGCATCTGTCCTTCAGCCATCCTTACGAGCGTATACGTTCCGTGTACTACAGGGTGGGGTGGATTGGACGTAGCGCGCGGATTTGGGCAGCGTGTCTCAGTTTGTGTGGACAGGACGGCAGCAACAGGTGCGGCGAAGGCGGGCGTCGCAAATCCCGGCTGAGCCGGGCCCGGCAAATCCAGACTGCCCAGGGCAGACCGTCTCGTATTCAGCGGCTCCGAATTAGAAGGGACTTCGCAAAAACTCACTGATGAGTTTCTACGAGCGCCAGCGCTCCGAGGAGAGAGGCGGCCGAGAACGCGGCCCAAGTACAGGTTGTTTCAAAAATGACCGGTATATTTGAAACGGCAATAAAAACTAAAAGAGCAGCGATAGAAATACACCGTTTGTTGCAATATGCTTGGGACAACAGTACATTTTCAGGCAGACAAACTTTCGAAATTACAGTAGTTACAATTTTCATCAACAGATGGCGCTGCAAGTGATGTGAAAGATATAGAAGACAACGCAGTCTGTGGGTGCGCCATTCTGTACGTCGTCTTTCTGCTGTAAGCGTGTGCTGTTCACAACGTGCAAGTGTGCTGTAGACAACATGGTTTATTCCTTAGAACAGAGGATTTTTCTGGTGTTGGAATTCCACTGCGTAGAACACAGTGTTGCTGCAACAAGACGAAGTTTTCAATGGAGGTTTAATGTAACCAAAGGACCGAAAAGCGATACAATAAAGGATCTGTTTGAAAAATTTCAACGGACTGGGACGTGACGGATGAATGTGCTGGAAAGGTAGGGCGACCGCGTACGGCAACCACAGAGGGCAACGCGCAGCTAGTGCAGCAGGTGATCCGACAGCGGCCTCGGGTTTCCGTTCGCCGTGTTGCAGCTGCGGTCCAAATGACGCCAACGTCCACGTATCGTCTCATGCGCCAGAGTTTACACCTCTATCCATACAAAATTCAAACGCGGCAACCCCTCAGCGCCGCTACCATTGCTGCACGAGAGACATTCGCTAACGATATAGTGCACATGATTGATGACGGCGATAGCACGTGGGCAGCATTTGGTTTACTGACGAAGCTTATTTTTACCTGGACGGCTTCGTCAATAAACAGAACTGGTGCATATGGGGAACCGAAAAGTCCCATGTTGCAGTCCCATCGTCCCTGCATCCTCAAAAAGTACTGGTCTCGGCCGCCATTTCTTCCAAAGGAATCATTGGCCCATTTTTCAGATCCGAAACGATTACTGCATCACCCTATCTGGACATTCTTCGTGAATTTGTGGCGGTACAAACTGCCTTAGACGACACTGCGAACACCTTGTGGTTTATGCAAGATGGTGCCCGGCCACATCGCACGGCCGACGTCTTTAATTTCCTGAATGAATATTTCGATGATCGTGTGATTGCTTTGGGCTATCCGAAACATACAGGAGGCGGCGTGGATTGGCCTCCCTATTCGCCAGACATGAACCCCTGTGACTTCTTTCTGTGGGGACACTTTAAAGACCAGGTGTACCGCCAGAATCCAGAAACAATTGAACAGCTGAAGCAGTACATCTCATCTCTCATCTGCATGTGAAGCCATTTCGCCAGACACGTTGTCAAAGGTTTCGGGTAATTTCATTCAGAGACTACGCCATATTATTGCTACGCATGGTGGATATGTGGAAAATATCGTACTATAGAGTTTCCTAGACCGCAGCGCCATCTCTTGTTGAAAATTGTAACTACTGTAATTTCGAAAGTTTGTCTGCCTGAAAATGTACTGTTGTCCCAAGCATATTGCAACAAACGGTGTATTTCTATCGCTGCTCGTTTAGTTTTTATTGCCGTTTCAAATATACCGGTCATTTTTGAAACACCCTGTAGATGGTTCAAATGGCTCTGAGCACTATGCGACTTAACTTCTGAGGTCATCAGTCGCCTAGAACTTAGAACTAATTAAACCTAACGAACCTAAGGACATCACACACATCCATGCCCGAGGCAGGATTCGAACCTGCGACCGTAGCGGTCACGCGGTTCCAGACTGAAGCGCCTTTAACCGCACGGCCACACCGGCCGGCCAAAACACCCTGTAGAAACCTCCACAGGCGCCCGAGGGAAGAGCCGTGCGCGCACCGCCGTTCAAGCTGTACGTCGCTGTCTTCGTGAAGAGTGTTATTTGTAACGTCACTATTTTTTCGAATATTTATTTACGCTTATGTGTGAGGTGGGATAGTGACATGCACATATACAAATGGCGGTAGTATCGCGCGTAAACAAGGTATAAAAGGGCAGTGCACTGGCGGAGCTGTCATTCGTACTCAGGCGATTCATGTGGAAAGATTTCCAGTGTGATTATGGCCGTACGACTGAAATTAACAGACTTTGAACGCGATATGGTAGTTGAACCTTGACGAATGGGACATTCCCTTTCGGAAATCGGTAGGGAATTCAATATATCGAGATCCACAGTGTCAAGAGTGTGCCGAGAATACCAAATTACGAGCATTACCTCTCACCACAAAGAAAGCAGTGTTAATCGAACGCAAGTTACATGCAACATCTGCTATGATTTATCCTGGTAATTCTTAGAATTTATATGTTTTCTACAAGAGAATTACATCACTCTTTAATGATTGAAGATGAATTAACTGTTATTGTTTCTATACCCATTGCTACATCAAAGCACAATTCTGAAATGTATAAAATTTGTACTTATCCTATCATGTAGCAACAAGCAGCCCTTCATGTCATGTATCTGTTATAAGATTATTCGCTGACAAGTAAGGATCGAAGATGTTTTTTATCTCTGAATGAGCATTATCTGTGTATATGTAAACGTAGTTATAAGTTAATTTTCCCAGAATCGGTAGTATTTTTAGACAGTAGATAGTACAAGTGTGAGAAAGAATTTTTTGTGAACAGTCCTCCGAGATATTATTGCCCTAGGAATTTAAGGCATCCGTATCAGCCATTTCTTAAACGATGTTCTGAAGGCTTCCAATTCGACTCTCGATGTCGCATTTAGATGTAGAACCTCTGGTACGCCAGATCAATCTTTCACACTCAAATTAAACGGTTGGGGATTAAGTTTTAATGCCACCTACAGTGACTTATAATGTCATCTGTTTGATATCCCGTCTGTATTGCAAACTACTTCTCATGCTTCTTGAAAGCTCCCCTTAACGAGAATGTTATCAGTTTACTATAACGAGTCGTACATACTAACTTATCCAAACCTTTCCCTGCCCATTTTTCCTAAGGATAATGATTTAATTACGGCTGTCTAAGAAAATGTAATGAATACTAATAATGACTAAAATTTCAGTTATGCAGCAAATAGAATTAGGTCTTTTGAATCTTGAAGAAATATTAATCCATACTTAATTCTCTGTGTTGTGTTCTTCTGGTAACATTATGTTGTTGTAGTACTGAAGCATACGCATAATTTTTATGCAAATAAAATCCGTTCTAAGATGTGAAATTATCTATTTTTACGCTATTTAAATTTAACATAAACAAACTATCAAAATTTTACTGAACCATAAAGTTATTTTTATACGACTGAAATGACCTACTACAGCAGAGAAAAGAAGGGAACCAGCGGTAAAAATGCTCCTATCTGAGCACATAAAAGGTGGGTATATTCCTGTTTATTTACAAAACTCTGACCGAGAAGTTGCATACCAGCTACTTCAGTCTTCCTTGCTCAGCACTCTTAAGAATTTTCCTACAATTTTTGGTACGCGAACATATTGGCGTTTTATTATGCTGAGAGAGAAGGGGGCAGTGGCAGTGGGAGATTGAAAAGTAATAAATACTGGAAAATAGTAGACAATGTTTGTCATATAGAAAAAGCAAAGGAGACAATGGCAGTGTGAGACCAAGAGAGGGATGCAGTCGCAATAGAACATAGTTGATAGTGCCAATGCCAGGAAAACAGTAAACGAGACAATGCCAATCGGAGAGGAATAAACAGAAGGAGAAAGTGTAATTGGGTAAGAGCTAGTGACAGTGAGAGTCAGAGACTAGTGACAATGATGGAGAGAGGGATAGTGATAATGAGAAGCAACAGCAGAAGTGGGAATGAATGAGTGAGATAGAAGCGGAATGAGAGAGAAGAGAAAGACAGTGACAGTGGAAGGAGACAATAGTAGTGGGGCAGAAGGAAGGAGACTGTGGCTGCGATACTTTAAACAGTGATAGAGAGACAGATAGAGATAATGAATATGAGTGAGGCTGAATGAGTGAATGAGAATACGGAAGTGTGAGTAGATGGATATGAGCAACTTACGGCGACGGACTGGTGGATGTGAGCGAGTTGTAAGTAAGGGAACTTGGGGGAGTGAGACGTGAGTTGCATGTTAGAAGGAGCGCGGGTATGTTAGCATGCCAAAATCTTCGGGAAAACTTTTAGAGTGCTGAGAAAGGTAGAATGAGGCAACTGAACCCCACGTTTCAGCCAGTATCTTTTAAACAGGAGCATATTCGCCGTTTGCTCCTATAGAAGCATTTTTTATGCGCGAAGAGCGCTACTTTGCGTCACGTGACAATGCGGCCTGCAGGCTTAAGTAAGTAAGTTGAATCACTCCCGCGGGTCACCGAAGGTTTCCCATGGATATAAATGTGTTCAAATTTGTGTGAAATCTTATGGGACTTAACTGCTAAGGTCATCAGTCCCTACGCTTACACACTACTTAACATAAATTATCCTAAGGACAAACACACACACACCCATGCCTGAGGGAGGACTAGAACCTCCGCCGGGACCAGCCGCACAGTCCTTGACTGCAGCGCCCTAGACCACTCGGCTAATCCCGCGGATATAAATGCCTGCATGGATATAAATGAAAGATAATAAAGATGTGATCCAAGCTGACTTATCAAGACGGCTAAACTTTGTAATGATGTTATTTATATATCCATTTTCTTGTCTCTTTCTGTGTATTCTGCTGTTTTTCTCAAAAATCTTACCGGTTCCTTCTCTGGCTTTTGTTAGAATCTATCCCCTACTTCCCTATACTAGACTTATAACGGCCGGCCGGAGTGGCTGAGCGGTTCTAGGCGCTACAGTCTGGAACCTCACGACCGCTCCGGTCGCAGTTTCGAATCCTGCCTCGGGTATGGATGTGTGTGATGTCCTTAGGTTAGTTAGGTTTAAGTAGTTCTTAGTTCTAGCGGACTGATGACCTCAGAAGTTAAGTCCCATAGTGCTCTGATCCATTTGAACTTATAACGGTCACTCATTTGTACTATATAATGGTTGATTCTTTCGATATCATTTTCTCATTTCGTCAAGTGTACTGTTAATGTAACTGAACCTTTTTACTTTGTTTACAGTACGCACTGTAATGTTGAAAACTGTTATTCAGAAATAAAGTTCTGCAAAGTATATGTAATGTTTGTGTGTGCTTCTCAACAAGTCATGAGAATGTGGATGAAGGATCTGCGAAAGCTAAAAGTAAATAATCGCAAATATAATCGCGAAATATCTTCGTACAACGACATTACGTTCAGATATGAAGTGTGGTAACTCGCCAACAAAATTCAAATATCATTTAGTTGCAGATGACAAGCTATCAGTTCTATAATGTATAAAGGGTCTTGTATAGCCTTGTAATGTAAAACTGAGGTAATGACCAACAACAAACAGAAACATTTTTACACCTAATTTAACTTGCACATTTTTACATTTAAAAAATCTGAGTTAATAAAACCTACTGACGATGGGACAAAGATGATGAAACACGTGTGGGTCATATGAAAAAACAGTGATTCGCATAACAGGCGGACATTGTATCAAGTAATTTCATCTGCAAAAAAAAAATTCAAATGTGGGTGAAATCTTGTGGGACTTAACTGCGAAGGTCATCAGTCCCTAAGCTTACACGCTACTCAACCTAAATTATCGTAAGGACAAACACACGCACCCATGCCGGAGGGAGGACTCGAACCTCCACCGGGACCTGCCGCACAGTCCATGACTGTAGCGCCCCCGACCGCTCGGCTAATCCCGCTCGGCTTTCATCTGCAAATACGGCCATTGAAAGAGCAGCAAAACCAAATGATGAATATCCACTTCTTCATTCAAAGATGAAGTGTACCCTTGCACGCTAAAGTAGTCTGTCCTTTATGCTTGTACGCTCAGTTACTATTTTATACATAATATTCCTTAGTCCTCTAAAGGCCACCTGGAATGTTAAGAACAGAACTATCAACACGACGCTCATAGAAATATTAAGTACAAGGACCTCTGCCCCCCCCCTCTCTCTCTCTCTCTCTCTCTCTCTCTCTCTCTCACACACACACACACACACACACACACGCACATAGACATACACACACACACAAACACACACATAACACTCACGATGATAATTATCTAATAATTGTTGGAAATGAGATACCCTTATGAACAGAGATATTATTATCTCACATGAAGCACAGAAATATCCATTCAGATATTCAGAAGATATCACCACTGGCAGCTGGCTCTAATGCAGAGAACTGTAAAGCTCTTCAAGTCAGGAAATATAAAATTGTTGTAGCCATTGACGTCATGATTCACGAGTGATTGCTGAAATCAGCAATGTCATGGAACGCCGCTAACTTAGCGAGACATACACTATGTGATTAAAAGTATCCGGACACCTCCAAAAACATACGTTTTTTATATTAGGTGCGTTGTGCTGTCACCTACTGCCAGGTACTCCATATCAGCGACCTCTCTAGTCATCAAACATCGTGAGAGAGTAGAATGGGGCACCCCACGAAACTCACGGACTTCGAACGTGGTCAGGTGAGTGGGTGTCACTTGTGTCACACGTCTGTACGCGAGATTTCCAAGCTCTTAAACATCCCTAGGTCCACTGTTTCCGATGTGATAGTGAAGCAGAAACTTCAAAACGTTCTGCAGAATTTCTTGAACATTTGATTTAGATATATTTAGCTCCTTGCTCCATTGCTATTTGTAACACTACGATGTTGACACGCTACATATCACTGCCTGTTAACTGGCAGGTCGAGTGGGCGTCTGTTGTGTACAGTTACTGGTTCACGCAGCCAGCGTAGTTACTGCGCTGACACCGTCTCTACACGAGGACTAAAATCAGTCTCGGAACTTTCTGAACAAACAGTGTACGTGAGAGTTTCAAAACTTCAAATCAAATGACACTTGGCAGAAGCAAAAGTAGACCAGAGAATACTGCAAGGAAGTGTGTAGCTCTCTGATCTCGATAAAGAAACCGTATAATTCTATGTAGGATGTAAACTTTTTTAAGCAACTTTGTATCTGCAACCTCTTTTGCAAAATGCAAAAACATATGCTGATAAACATTATTGGCAAAAAAAAATGCTGCAGTCGTTCCATAACATAGCTTTAAAGGTTCCTGTGAACATACAGTAAACGATCATAAGTATCAGGAGACCTATTAGTGGAAATTACTATGTAATGTGTCCACACTTCACTTTTATGACAGTTCTAAATCTCTGGGGACACTTTCAGTGATGTTCGTGCATGTCTGAGGAGGAGCGGCAGAGCCGAAATCACATAAGGTAGAGATGTTGGACGCTGGTCTCTGAAGCGAAGTCGACGTTCTAATTGATCCTATAGGTCGTGACTGTGGGCAGGGCAGTCCATACCAAGAATGTTATTTTTCACAAAACATTGTCTCACGGATGCTGCCTATTGACAGTATGCATTCTCGTGCTAATCCAAACAGTTGTCGTCTCCGAACTTTTCTTCCATTGTGCGCTGAACACAATGCTATTAAATGCGTTCATATCCGTCCGTATCAGCATAATAAGAGAATCGCATCATAACGACGAAGAACACTCCCATACAGTAACACCACTTACTCTGTACTTCACATGACATCAGTCAATGTTTCCCAGGCATTTGCCGAACCCAAACCATTCCATCGGACTGCTATCGGATGTAGCGTGATTCCAGCCACTCGTTCCCAACCATCCAATGTAGTCGCCTAGCTCTGTACACCACCTCAATCGTCGATTAGCATTGACTACGAAAAGGTTTGGGTTATGAGGAACTGCTCCATAATTGTACGCGATTGTTTTTAATTCCTGATGCACAGTCATTGCGCTAGTTGCACTTCTGATACCACTTTGGAAGTCTAGATGGTTTCCATCCGTTGATTTCGTGCACTTTTTCAGCCACTCTCTGCGTTGTTAGACGGTATCCGTCCCTTAGTACGTGAGATCTGCGTGGTCTACGTTTAGCTGTGTTTGGTCCTTCGCTTTCCCACGTCACAGTCGTATGACCAAAAGTTGAATTGAGCAGGTTTAGAAAGGTTGAAATGTCCCTGGTGGATCTGTTATTCAGCTACCGGCCTGAGTGTTCGAGCGGTTCTAGGTGCTTCAGTCTGGAACCGCGCGACCGCTACGGTCGCAGGTTCGAATCCTGCCTCGGACGTGGATGTGTGTGCTGTCCTTAGGTTAGTTAGGTTTAAGTAGTTCTAAGTTCTAGGGGACTGATGACCTCAGATCTTAAGTCCCATAGTGCTCAGAGCCATTTGAACCATTTGTTATTCAGCTGACATCCAATACCTAATCCACTTTTGAAGTTACTGAGTTCCCCTGACCAACTCATTCTGATGTTACTGCTTCTGTGCTGACAACACAATAGCACTGGTGCCGTTTATACTCGTGGGTCCGCCTCTCGTGATTTCTACTGGTCATTACATAGTGGTGTCCAGATACTTTTTATCATTTAGTGTATATGAACACAACTGAACTTATTATGTTTCACTATCGCAGAACCGTCACTGGAATCAGTTACAACCGTCATTTACCTGTGTACATCCATTCAAGCAAAAAATGGTTCAAATGGCTCTGAGCACTATGGGACTCAACTGCTGTGGTCATAAGTCCCCTAGAACTTAGAACTACTTAAACCTAATTAACCTAAGGACATCACACACATCTATGCCCGAGGCAGGATTCGAACCTGCGACCGTAGCGGTCGTGCGGTTCCAGACTGTAGCGCCTTTAACCGCTCGGCCACTCCGGCCGGCCCATTCAAGCAGTTTAATGTGGGACAACAGTAGTAGGGACAGCAGGAGCAGCTGCAACCTGAATTGTTACCATATTTCCGATGATGCAACCGATGACGTCACCCAGTGACTTCATGCAATATTGCCAATTTCAACCCCCCCCCCCCCCCCCGGCCCTCTCTCCCTCACACCTCTGACGTCACAAGCCAATATGGAAGAAGTAGGCCAATCGTCCTTTTTAAAATAGCAGGAAATTCAAAAAACGCAAGGTAATAAAATTTTGGGTTAAAATGGCGCTAAATTAAAAAAACCCAAACGAGCACTTGTGCTACGCATAAAATCAAAGATGACAGTCCCAGGCTAGTTGCTGTTTAAAATGGTGACACATGAAAAAAAGGGCGAGAAATTTAAAAAATCACGCAAGTCCCGCTGTCATATTAGGTTTCTCTCCGAGTCATCCGACATTACGGTGGAAGTAGATCACTAGCGCTAAATGGCGGACATAGGTCTTACTGATTTTACCTCCCACACCTCTGACGTCACAACTCACCGGAACACTTTGTCAAATTTCCTGGGTCTTCCACTAACACCAGGGAATGTAATGGAAGTGGGAGCTATTTTTAGCTAATCTACTTTCATCCTGCAATTGTGGCAACCCAATATAATTGTTCCAGTTTTTGTGGTCCTGCATTCGCTTATGCCCACCGCTATACCAAAGTCCAGGTTCACAAGTCATCTAGTGGAATGTGCACCGCTCGGTGAAAGGTTGATTATGAAGCGTCATCAGAGATCTGCAGCCCTCTTGTTGAAAAAAAGAAAAACTGGCTTGAGCAGTTGAATGTAAGTATTGTTTTCATTTATTAATTCCTCGGCGAAATGTCTCCCTGATGCAATGTCTGATGTTTTGGAGCAGAAATCAGCGTCAGACGCGTTAAGGTTTCCTGGTGCAGTACCTGATACATTGGATCAGAAATCGCATCTGGACACAGAGTTGTTTCCAGGCATTTAGGTTCTGGTCTCTCCAACATCTGCACGTCTCGCTCAATTACGAACACTGCATAGTGCACCACTGAATTTGTTGCATTGAACGAGAAGAATCCGAATGACAGTTCTAGACTTGTCATCAGATAATGATTTCAACGTAGCGGTAAATTTTTAAAAATCCACTATTTAGTATTATAAAAGTTGTGCTAGGAGAATGTGAATGATACAAATTATGTCGGAAATCGACACAAATAGCTGCAATGTTCGACACTCAGAAACTGATAGTGTTATTAGACTGGTGTACAATATATGCCGGTGACCATCTAATATTAGTGAAAACATACAACGAGAATATAACATAGTGCACTCAGTTTGAGAAATCTGCATGCAGAAACTTTATGTATGCTAGCTTAGCCATCCTGCGTATAGTGCACAACAAACGCTAGTGGAACGTCAACGAGAATGGGTTATATGAAAACGTCTATCATTCTCTTACACAGATCACCCGGCAGTACGCTTCAGTAGACGTCTTTGCTACGAATTTTGACACATTTTGTGCTTCAGTATGCAGTACGGTGCATCAACATCATTGCCGAGGTTGCTACAGAATCACACGAATATTTGAATTTGTTTGTATTCTGAAATATATTAAACCAAATTTAAAAAATGAATAACCATTTCCTTTTGAAACTGTGTTCCATTGCACCAACATGTTAAATATATATTGCAGGGTTGGTGTAAAAAGAAAACAAGTGACCTGCAGTTTAACAAAGTAGACTTATAGGTTCTCAAAGGTACAAAATTGTAGTACGTTTTCAAAATATATTTTACACTTTACAAATCACTTGAAGAACAGGTTTTTTCAGTTCGTTTAACATTATCTGAGGAAGAAATTTCTAAGTATGTACGTAGGAGCACAGCGTTGTATGGTAGTGAGACGTGGACTGTGGGAAAACTGAAACAGAAGGAAATCGAAGAACTTGAGATGTGGAGCTACAGAAGGATGCTGAAAATTATATAGACTTATAAGATAAGGAATGAGCATGTTCTCCACAGAATCGGCGAAGAAAGGAGTATACGGAAAACGCTGACGAGAGGAAGGGACAGAATAATAGGACACGTGTTAAGACATCAAGGTATAACTCCCTTGATACTGGTCGAACCTGTAGAGGGTAAAAAAAAAAAAATAGAAGATGACTGAAATTAAAATACATCTAGCAAATCGACGACGTAGATTGTCAGTTACCATCTACTCTTCAGTATGCTATTTCATCGAAGTGTCATATGGTTTCCACTCTGTATCAGCATGATTTGCATTGTTTGCAGAAGACGACAAATACTTCATAGTGCAATATAAAATTGCTGTATATCTCATTTCAAAACGACTCCGAATGCAAGGTGCCCTCCTCCCCCCAATTGTTCAACAAGGGATTACAGAAAAGCATATATATATATATATATATATATATATATATATATATATATATATTGTATGTATTTTTTATCTTTCAGCATTTACCGTATTGCAGGCATCTAAAGGGGCCAAAGAAAGTACCGGTACAGAGAAAATAAAATCATATAAAGATCTCCCCCAGTCAGATACAGATGCCACTTCGTCCCCCTCACTAGAATGGTCCGCGAAATCTGCAGTGTCACTGCCACTGTCATGGTTATCTCGCATTCGCCAATTAGAGGCACTGAAGGCTTCGTCAACTCCCCCGCTAGGAGTCAGGACTTGACCACTTTGAAGTAACCCATTGCTGTACAGCTGCTTCAAATGGTCTTTAAATGGCTTATTCACCACCACATTTAACACATGTAGTTGCGAAGTCATGCCTCCTGGAATGACCACAAGATCTGCGTTTAATTTCAGGATTTCTGCCTTCACAGCTTGTGCCAGAAGCCCTTGAAAGCATCAAAGAGCAACATCCTGCCACTCTTTAGAAGAGTACCTGGCCTCCTTTCCAGACTGTACAGAGCCAGTCTACAACCAACTCAGTCGCTACTCATCCTTTTCCGTGGCAACAAAACATAACATCAGGCGGCAGCTTTTTATTTTGCGTAGCTGTACGAGTGAGCATGACGTAGCTTCGCATCTTTGTTCCATTGCCTAGCATACGTAACATCACGGTGCTTCGCGATTTCTTATTTCCTGAAACGTGAGCAATACATTTTTGGCGCCTTTCTCTTCAACTGTTGTACTGGATGGCATGTCGAAGTAAACAGGGGTTCCGTCAGTGTTTCCAATTTTCCCTAAGGGGTAAGCGTGTTCCTTTCTCATTCTTATAACCTGTCGCTGACACTCGACTAACTTCCCCACATACGACGCTGGAAGACGCTGAACAAGGGATGTTCGACGTCGCAGCACAAGTTCACTGAATCGCATCATCCTTATACATAATCTGGAGCTGGCTTTAAGTTGGACACTGTCTTCCTGTGCCAGTTCACGTGCTTTATTTCGTATGACATCACGGGAAACTTCCGTCACTAGGTCACTAAGTAAACTAATTTTGCCTGGATTTGGAATAATATCCTGCCACGATCTGATCTAATTAAGTTATGTACGGATCTTACGTGGCTGTAGAAAAAATAACAACTAACCTAATAATTATCCTTGTAAATACAAATTCGTCTGATAAAACTAGTTTCTTTGAATAGTCTACTGGTTAATTTTGTATACATATTGAGAAATATCCATGATATGTCACTGCTGTATAGTAACAAAGTTTGGATTACTGCTGTGTGTACGATACGTTGTCTTACATTTGTACTACTTTCTTATTATTACATTTACAATGATGTGTGCATTTATATTATTACTTTATGTGATGTGTATAGGTTTAACGTGGAATCTAGAACGATGTCTACCCACAGACTATTCTAATTACTTTTACATTTAATAACATTACTACGTAATGGGATGTAAAATATATTTGACTAATGCTCATGTTTATTGTAGTGTATGTTTTATGTTGTATGTGTTTTGTGTGTCTGTTGTATCAGGTTTGCCACAGTCATTTGTTTCATCGTAAGTACTGGAGCTACTCGCAAAACACCGAAGAGCCGAAGAAACTGGTACACCTGCCTAATATCGTGTACGCCCCCCGCGATCACGCAGAAGTGCCGCAGCAAGAATTGGCATGGACGCGACTAATGTCTGAAGTAATGCTGGAGGGAACTTACACCATGAATCGTCCAGAGCTATCCATAAATCCGTTAGAGATCGACGTGGTGGAGATCTCTTCTGAACGGCACGTTGCAAGGCATCCCAGATATGCTCAATAATGTTCTTGTCTGGGGAGTCTGGTGGACAGCGGAAGTGTTTAAAGTCAGAAAGGTGTTCCTGGAGCCACACTGTAGCAATTCTGGACGTGTGGAGTGCCGTATTGTCCTGCTGGATTTGCCCACGCACGATGGCCAAGAATGTATTCAGGTGATCAGACAGGACGCTTACGTACGTGTCACCCGTCAGAGACGTATCTAGACGCATCAAGAATCCCATATCACTCCAACTGCACACGCCCCACACCATCACACAGCCACCACCAGCTTCAACAATCCCCTGATGACCTGCAAGGCCCATGGATTCATGAGGATGTCTCCATACCAGTACACGACCATCCACACGACACAATTTGAAACGAGACTCGTCCGAACAGGCATCATGTCTCCAGTCATCAACAGCCCAACGTCGGTGTTGACGGACGCAAGCGAGGCGTAAGGTTTTGTGTCGTGCAGTCATCAAGGGTACACGAATGGGCCTTCGGCTCCGAAAGCCCATATCACTGATGTTTCGTTGAATGGTTCGCACGCCGACACTTGTTGATGACCCAGCACTGAAATCTGTAGCAATTGGCGGATGGGTTGCACTTCTGTCACGATGAACAAATCTTTTCGGTCATCGTTGGTCTCGTTCTTGCAGGATCTTTTTCCGGACGCAACAATATCTGAGATTTGATGTTTTACCGGATTGCTGATACTCACGGCACACTCGTGAAGCGGTCGTAAAGGAAAACCCCCCAAACCCCCACTTCATCGCTACCTGGGACACCCCGTGGCTGGCCGGGATGGCCGAGCGGTTCTAGGCGCTACAGTCTGGAACCGCGCGACTGCTACGGTCGCAGGTTCGAATCCTGCCTTGGGCATGGATGTGTGTGATGTCCTTAGGTTAGGTAGGTTTAAGTGGTTCTATGTTCTAGGGGACTGATGACCTAAGATGTTGAGTCCCATAGTGCTCAGAGCAATTTGAACCATTTTTGACACCCCGTGTCCCATCGCTTGTGGGCCGACTATAACACTATGTTCAATCTCACTTGAATCTTGATAATCTGCCATTGTAGTAGCAGTAACCGGGCTAACAACTGTGCCAGACACTTGTTGTTTTATATAGACGTTGCCAACCGCAGCGCCGTATTCTGCCTGTTTACAAATCTCTGTATTTGAATACGCATGCCTATACCAGTTTCTTTGGCGCTTCAGTGTATTTACGTCGTCCTGTCATTGATTTCTGAGCCTTCCGTATTGATTAGTCTCTTTATACATGTCATGTTATGATTTTGAGACGCTGTTAGTCAATGTATTCACTTGTGTCCATGTTTCTCGGTTCCTCAGTGCGTTGTACATTGTATTTTCTGGCATGTGTTCTACGTCGTTACGTGAGTGCCTGTATCCAACGCATTCCGAAAGGAAGTGTTCTGGGGAATAAATTTTCCCTCAAGTGCCCTAATTGCTTTCTGAAAGCAACATGGCTGCAGGTGTGTGGAATAAAGGCAGTCCCCACTCATAAAATGAACAATGCCTCAGCTGGGATTGACATGGCGCATCTGTAACCACTCCGAGATATTGGGGAATAATGAATGGTCTGGAGAATCCTTGTCGCTTTCGTTCCTCTCTATTTGTCAAGTATCACACGCCAGTTTTTTAGTTGGTCCCTATCTTCAATTTTCGGCCCAGTGATTGGCAACTCGCTCTCTCGGTCTAGCCGTTTCAGCTAGAATATTGCAATTATGATTATGTTGACCCTTTATATTCCAAGCACCACACGCATAGAATCAACTGATGCTGTTCCCAAAACCTCAGATAGTCTAAGTAGCAAACTACTCTGCCCCCGCGCCAAATTGCGATACTTACAATGACGATAGCGAGTCTGTGCCCCTATTTAGCTCACTACCGACTCAAAAAGTGCGCAATGATACATCCTTATGTGTGTAAGTGGTAGTCTCTATCGTGTCGAATTTAATCTCACTATTTTGTGAAGTAGACTTCCGGCTTCGTTCGTGGTAAGTCGTCTATGTTAGATGAAGGCATGTTTTTCATTAGCGTGCACCTCCATGTATCGAGTTACAACTTCGTTTTTTATGTTTATGCTGTTGATTTTAGTTGCCGGTTATCTTTGCAGTGATCCTTTGATCATTATGCATGTTTTTTTCTGGTGCTACCAATAATTTGTTTTGGTTGAACCATTGTGTAGCAAAAATGGTTCAAGTGGCTCTGAGCACTATGGGACTTAACTTCCGAGGTCCCATAGAACGTAGAACAACTTAAACCCAACTAACCTAAGGACATCACACACATCCATGCCCGAGGCAGGATTCGAACCTGCGACCGTAGGGGTCGCACGGTTCCAGACTGTAGCTCCTAGAACCGTCCGTCCACCCCGGCCGGCATTGTGTAGCAAATACTGGTCCTATTTTCCAACATTTCTCTTGTGGTGTCTGATATTACAACTAACAGATCGTCAGAGTACGCAAGCATTTCGTTTGACGGTATATCTCCCTCGATTAAATTCAAGAGTGACTCATTGAGGTTCAGTTGTGATATCCCAGAAGATGGTTGTGACCATTCTTAAGTAACCCTTTCGATAACCTTGCAGTTGCCCTCTTGCCACTCAGTCTCGGAGACTACTGTACAGACCTCTGGGCACCTGCAGTTCTCGAAATCGTGGAAAGATTGCTGGCCACCAAAGTTTATCAAAGGCGCCAACAGTGTCTATAAGAAATGCAACTACATACTTATGTGGTTTCTATACTACAATTTGGAAAGTCCGATTAATTGCATCGTCAGTAGATTTTCCCAACTTAAAGCCAAACTGGTGTTGATTAAGGCTATTATGTTCCATGTGGGCCTGCAGGTGGTTACATAGAAGCCTCTCATGGATCTTAGCCAATGTGTGGATTTTTTAATTATTACTGTGTTAAACATAGGGTCATCTGCGGTGAGACCTGGTGCAGTGTTTCTAAATGGATATTGTCTGGTCCTAGTGTTTTCTTGCTTTTCAAGTCAGGATTGCAGGTGCAAACTCCCGTCCCGCAAACGCACAGGTGAAGGTGTGTGTGTGTGTGTGTGTGTGTGTGTGTGTGTGTGTGTGTGTGTGTTGTGTGTATGTATCTTTTCGTGGATCGTCATCGGGAAGGAGTTTTTCGAGCAGGTATTGTGCCGTTTGTCTCCACCCTGGAGTTCCATCACCCCTCCTTAGTATAGCAGGACAAGAGCGGACTTAATTTCTCTGTCATTACTTTTGTAAGGTGTTCCCCCCGCCCCCCCCCCCCAAGTTGTGCCGTGACATAGTGTTCCCAGTGTCTTGTCTACTCATGATTAATCAAATAAAACTATATAATTCCAGAGACCTTTTCTAGTATCAAACATCTGTGATGTATATATGCAGACTGAAGTGTCGAATTAAAATTTATATCCAGGGTGGGATTCAAACTAAGGTCTCCTGCTCACTATGTAGATATACTAACCACTACGCCACCCTGACATAGTGGCTTTTTTTAACTGCACGGACTACCCTAGCATGCTCGAAGAGCACTTCAGTATCGAATGGAAATGGGGACGCTGCCCCTATTATGTATGTATGCAGATTGATACGACGAAGGAAAAGTTGTATCAAAGGCTGGATTAGAGCTAGGGTCCCCTAAAAAGGAAGAAAGATTGGGTTTAATGTCCTGTCGACATTGAGGTCATCAGAGACAGAGCACGAGCTCTGATTATGCCAAGGATGGAGAAGCAAATCGACGATGAGCTTCCAAAGCAACAATCCCGACATTTCCCTTGAGTGATTTGTGGAGATCACGAAAAACCTAAATCTGGATGAGTGGACGCGTTTTCGAATCATGAACTTGGGCTCCTGCACAGTAGGCAGATGCACAAATCACTGTAGGGTAGTCCGTGCAGATGTGCAAACCACTGTGCGAGGGTGGAGTAGTGGTTAGCGCATCTGCCTGGGTTCGAATCTTGGCCGTGGTACAAATTTTTATTCCCCGCTTTAGTCTGCATATATACACCATAGTCGTGACTGGTTCAGTTTTGAATGAAGTTTTTACATCCCTATTCCCTTGTGGTCGTATCTGTCTCTCCCAGGTGGTGATTGTTCTCTGAAAGATCCTCGCCGGCCGCGGTGGCCGTGCAGTTCTAGGCGCTGCAGTCCGGAACCGCGGGACTACTACGGTCGCAGGTTCGAATCCTGCCTCAGGAATGGATGTGTGTGATGTCCTTAGGTTAGTTAGGTTTAAGTAGTTCTAAGTTCTAGGGGACTGATGACCTAAGATGTTAAGTCCCATAGTGGTCAGAGCCATCTGAACCATTTTGAAAGATCCCCCTCATGCATCTCATTAACTGTCTCAGTGTAAACAGTTCAGAATTACAGGGAGCATCGGTCTCACGCAGGCTGGTGATGGTCCATACATATTTTCGTTGGGTGGTTCGTAATGCTTGCTGAAGTCTGTACGCCGCCCTTAAGTCCAGACTCTTCATCTACGTTTTCCACAATTTTCTCTCTTATGTTATTTTGAATATCTTGCCAGTTCGCCCTGGACGCGCTGAAAGGGCCTTTGTGTGCGCGCACCTCGCTCGCCATATGCTGGCGTTACAACAACAAAAATGGAAGAGCGGGTGGAGAAAATGGCCGGGCGCTATCAGCGCGTCTTGGGTCAAGGCTGCCGGTAATTACGAGCACACGCTGCCCGCCCAGAATGAGGGTCATTAGCAAAAGGCAGCGCCGGCCGGCGCAGTTCCGCCAGGGGCGCGCCATTCTGCGGCACGATGGCCTCGACGCGGTGGTGGCTCTCTATCCACGGTGACAGCCCAAATGGTGACGCGACGAGCTGTCGCGTCCCAGGGCCTAAATGGAGGCCCCAGAACGCAGCTAGACTGCAAACGGGCTATCGATCCTCTCCAGTGTGACGCAAAAGCGGAGTTGGCTATTTGCAGCCGCGTCCAATCGAGAAGTCTAAAACAAGCAAAACAGGCAGGCGCTCAGAGAATGTACCTGTAGAACAATGTACCACTTTACTGCGGAACCATCTAGTTGACATACGTAGAAGCAATTTTAGCTTTTCCTATTGTGTATTAATGACTTGGCAGGGAATCTTAATGCTGACTTCAGACTTTTTGCAGCTAATGCTGTGATCTATGATGAAGCACTATCTAAAATAATGGGCGGATCTTGATCAACTTTCAAACTGATGCGCAGGTTGGTAAGTTTCTTCAACCTCTCTTGCCATGCTGACAGGAAATATTACGAGACAACATCATATCGTGCCATAGATGAGGATACATCAATATAGTTCACTGTATCAGATGGATTAATGAAGGACTGTTTTGTTCACACTCATGTTTCTCTCCAACCACCTTTTTGTGCCATTATATTCTAGAGAGACTGTTGTCGCCTTTGGAATCGTACAAGCCCAGAACGTACCCAGGGGGAGTTGAGTGACAGTCACCGAGACGGCTCCCTCCAGTAGCAGTCGCTGTGCCCTTGAGCCATTAAATTGTGTTCTTTCTAAATAGTTTTGACTTTCCATTGCTCATGATTAATTAAATATGAAGACGATCATTAAATGTGATTGGAACTATGGTAGTTATCAAAAAAAAAAACTAATTTGAACTGAGACTGTTACAATAAGTATATCTGAAAACGTTATGCAGTAACATCTCTCATGTCATTATGTCATCCATTATTACTATACATATTCCTAAATGAACTGTTGGCAGCTAGAAATGGAGTGATCGTTATGACAGTCATACGTCACTCCGGTAGCATACCTCAATTCGTTGGTAGGAGTATGCTTAGAAAACTCTTGTGTGACATATCGTACAAAATTGCTAAAGTTTGTAGTACCCATACCTTGTAGTAAGAGCATAGCATACTGAAAATATACAAAAAATGGTAGAACTACTGATCACAGGCTGGTTTGACAGGAGAGTGTCACAGAGGTGATAAAATACCTTAATTGTCAGATGGATGAAGACAGGCATCAACTATTCCACAAAAACCCACTCATAGAGTTTCAAGGAGCGCAGTAAAATGAGAAATATAGGAATGAACAATAGCCTACTATGCCTCATTCCCATAACGATCAGGAAGAGAAGGTTAGAGTAATGAATGTATGCATCAAGGTACCAAAACAGTCATTCTTTCTACTCTCTGCACACGAATGGAGTGGGAAGAAACCCTAATACATAGTATGATAGGAAGCATCCCTGCCATGTACATTACAATGGTTTGTGCAGTGTGGACAGACAAATCTGGTGTAATTACTTCCTTTGAGACTACTGAGCGAGATGGAGTTGCTGTATTAATCTGCACTTGAAGTCAGGTAAAATCTGATTCTGTCTTCATTTTCGCTTCTTGATGTCTCAAGGACGTTATAAATCATTTGCATTGAGTGCTAGGATGGTTCCTTAACTGTGCCCATGGCCATTTCTCCCTGGGCCTTATTAATAATGAGACAGTACGTCATGTACCACTTCCTCACTATGAGTTGCATACCTAATTACCATTTGCAACATAATGTGTATACAGAACTAAAGCAAGCCAGTATCTCTTGAATTAATTTCGACTATAATCTACTGTGAGGTTTGGAAAAAAATAACATTGCTATATTATTTATAGGGAGATTGGGTTTTCCTGCCGTTTTTCATTACACTTAATTAACACATTTACATTGCTGGACAAGAAAGTACAGAAGGGAAGGAAGAAACAGAATGACACCTCATGGACTGACAGGATATGTGATGTCATTTCAGTGATTAAAAAATGTAGTTAAATTACTTGACAATATACGCCCACTTGTAAGTATGACTTTGCACGCCCTCTGCATAGAATCAGATGAGGTATGTGTCGTATAGCCCTTCTGTTCTGCCCTGGGGCAAGCTGTCCCTCAACTGCAGTAACAGGTTACGTTGAGTGCAGATGACATGTTTATATTGCAGAGCCTACTTTTGACAAATTAATTAAATTAATTCTATTATAATACGAGTTAATTTAATTAATTCATATTAAAACAAAATTAATTTTATTAATTCCTCAAAAAAGGTTGTGCAAAGAACATGCCAACTGCACTCAATGTACCCACTTACTGCTACTACTATATAAAAATCCACATTAATTTTCAGAGCAATAGAATTAATTCTTAATAAAATTACATGTCATGAAATTCATTATTATTATTTTTAAGCTTTTCATTTCTAATATTCTATTTTCCAAAATAATTAAAATCATTAGAAAGGTTATTAACATAACAAATACAAAATTTTTGTTGTAACTTTGCTACTCAAAATTCTATTTTTTTTCAGCAAAAGTCCCTGACTTGCATGGAGAAATCCTGAGCAACGCCATGTAGGATTTTTTTAGAAGTACCAGTATTTAAGGTGTATTACAACCATGAAATGGCCCTTCGAAACGTTTCATGATTTTAATCCACTCAATCTGGCGCTGGGCTAACTGCACAAGGCGAAAAATTTTACTTTAATTTTATTTGTATCTCAAGCAGCATATTCGAAAACGAAGTTTAAACAGTGAAACTCGATTAAAAATAAGTGAAAAAATTGTTTATAAACGCTGTGCCACTCGAAATATGTGGTACGTGCTAACTTTTTAAAATAAACTTTAGCCATTAAGATAAAAATAGTAAACCACTAAAATCGCAATAACTCAAAGTTTAAACCATTGCTATCCATTAAGAAATTGGCAAAACTTACTTAAAAATTCATATTAATCTTTGCTTTGTTGGTGACATCTAGTAATCAAAATTTAAAACACTTCCTTGTGCACCAGTGTTGTGAACATAACTGTGCAACAAAGCAAGAGCTACTGTGTGAGTGAGATACAGATAAGAAGGCAGAGCAAAATGGAATGCGTGATTAGATATCCTTATCAGCCACACCCAGCTTAATTAGCTGAGAAATCTGCTAGAGCGGAGGTTTATGCAGCAGCTGCCTCATGGGGGCAGTTAAATAGATAGATTTTTGTTTATTTGTCAGCCAAATATTAATCGATATTAAAAATTCAAAAAGCTAGCATAATCTACATCAAAAGAGCTAGCCAGAAAAAATATAATGAATAAAACTGGATATCATCTGCTGATTAAAAATTTTTAGTAAGTATTCTGTATCGAGAATCTTGTGTAATTTTTTTTCTTTTTTTTTTTTTTTTTTTACTGTACATGACTATAGAGAAGAGTGCCTTTTGGTACCTTGTCGTTAAATGTACCCACGAATTTCATCATTGTCTTTTGACTTATAGTAATATTTTTTTCTGTGTGTCATGTTAATCACATATATAGGCCAATTTATTACGAAATTATATGGATTTATATCAACATCTCCCTTGAGTTAAGTAATTCGTTTAAAATAGAGAAAAGCGTCATAATCTTTCAAATAATTATTTGGTGGTTCTAAATTCCACGATTCTTGAGGAAATATTTCGTTTCTTCCAGTTTTGAAACATAGGTTATCGAGCCTTATATTATCACATAGTGTAGATCACCATTGTTCATTTTTTAGATTAGTTTGAAACAAAACAAAAATAAAGTAAGAGATATCAAATTCTATTGAGTTGTGCCACTTAGTGAGATCCAGCTCCAAATTCTTCTTTTTACTTATCAGCAACTTTCATAGTCTGTAGTTCATATAAAGACCTTGGAATTTTTGAAATTTCAGCATATTTACTCGTTGTTCAAGCTCATAATTTGGTTTGTATTTAACAACAGGTACAAGAATTTCAATAGATTTTACAACAATTTCACCATCTTTAATTTCAGCTCCAGCACCATTGCAGTCAGCCCATCTAAGAAGAGCATCTTCTGCACTGGAATTTCAAACTCCAAGTAAACAGTACAGTAAGACCCCCTTACCATAAATACTTTTGTAGTTCCTAAATAAATCACCAAGATATCCAGTCAATGAAGCACTTCATTTTTATTACTCTTTATTTTTCCATTATTAAGTGTGTGTCCTTCCATACTTATTTTATCATTAAGAGATGTAGTCAAATACAACAAAACTGATGATGAAATAAAACAATTCTCTACTCAAGATGTGATAATGTTTCCTTTCTTTATGGTTATAAAATTAAAAAGCTTTGCCACATTATTAAAATTATCGTTTTATTAGATTTTCCATCGTAAGTTGGATAATCTGCAGCATCAGCTCCAGTTATTCTGAAGCTCATGTACAATTGAGCATAATTAGGATGAAGCCATCCAACACCTATATTTATGTTATTTTCTGTGTCCTTGTTAGGAATATTTAGATTTTTTTTCATTCACAGGGTGTGTGTAGAACAGGTAGCTCTCAATCTTGTTCATTTAATAAGAATGAAACTTTATTAAGTCGTTCTAAAACAGCTGTCACACAAGCTTCTTTGAAGACAATTAAATCATCGTTTTGATCAGTTACAGCTACTTCTAATTCCTGCATAGTATCAAAAATTGGAAAATATACAGGATAATGTGTTTCATGAATTATTGGTCTACCAAATTCAGCGTTAGGCTTCAATGAAGCAATGATATTTGTTTCTCAATGAAAGGGATCAGTATGTTTCACAAACATTCCATCAGCTAGATTAAAATTTATGTTGATTAATTTGAATGGAATAATTTTAGGGACATCATTAGCAACAGGTTTTTCATTAGGTTCAATAGTCTGTCCACTAAATTGAACGCCACTTTGAACATTATTTTTTATATCCATACATAATTTAACGTCACTCTCAGTAATAATTCTATTTAAAATTTCATGTGCTCTAAAGTGAATATTTTGCTTTTATTAATGAATAAACTTTTCCAAGCTTTTCAAACTATATTGGCCAACAGGAATGTCTATTCTTTCTCCATCACAATATAATTTATTATATTTGATGTAGTACTCGGATTTTAAAAAGTTGTATAAAAACAACTTATGCACATTGTCATAACTTTCTCATATAGATACATTCAGTCTTTTTTGAGAACAGATGACTCACCATCCAAGTGAAATAACCCCCCAACTAAAATAGGTGACTCGTTTAATATTCATAAGAATTTATTTAATTAAATGAAAATATATGATAAACTAAAAGTAAAAATTCAGAAGAAATGAAAAAATTAACATGGTAAGATTTCACCAAATTCAATTTGTGCAATAACAGGACAAAGCGGATGTGGAAAAACAGCATTAATGATTAACAATTATATTCTGGCTCCAGGATCGTTGAACTGGAATAAAATTAATCACTAGTACATTTATTCAAAAAGTTTAGGTCAACCAAAACATCAAGACTTTATAAAAATGTGTAAAAAAGTTGAAGATAGATATAATAAGAAGATTAGTACTGGTATTGAAAACAATGACGAAATTATACCACTAGATCAATGCCAAGATAATTCACTTGTAGTTTCTGATGAGTTTGTTCTTAAAAATCAGGATGTAGTTAGAGAATAATTTACTAGAGGTAGACATAAAGGATTAAATCATTTTTTATTTAGCTCTGACATATTCTCAATTATCTAAACCATTAGTCAGAGACAATATATGTTCAGACCAGTACATAAAAACTTAAATTATATTTACCATGAGTTTGTTATTGGAGGTTTAAAGTTTGATGAGTTTAAAGAAATGAGTTGGAACTGTTGTAATGAAGATCAGTTCGAAATTTTTTGCAATAGATAGTGAAGGAAAAGTTAGATGTTGTATAAAAGATTTCCTAACCTAACGTTTTTTATCCTTATTAAATGAGTACTATAAAAGATGATATTGCGTATCTACTACACCAGGATGAGGGTATTTTCCTTGAATATAAAAATGTATTCAAAAACCTTTTTATTTATATAACAGTTCATGTAAAATCAGAAAAAAATTGGTCGGCATTACACTAATTCTTGATGGCTTGGTAAAAAACTAAAGATGGGATAGAAATCTGTGGTTGATATTCATTTTTTTAGAAATGGAACAACAGACTGCATTATCTTATTAACTTTTATTAATCCTTACATGAAAGGTAGATATTAAAAATGAATTTCATTAATATGTTTTTATCATTCGTAAATGTTTTCAAAATATGACCTACAGGTTGTTAAAGAAGCTAAGTGAAATAGCAAAAAATTATAAGAACTAAAAGAACGATTCAAGTTTTGGAAAAAACAACCAAAACCAGAATAAGAAAAAGATAAAAAAGAAGATCCACCTGTTACTGATGCAACTGAAAATGTTACAGAAGTAATCCAAGTTTTAGGTGATAATGCTCTCAAAGATTTTGAAGAAAATAAAGAGATTGAAAAACAAATGGTTCTATACTGTCATAGACGTTTAGAAGTATTTGGAGATGTCCAAATAATTAATGATCTGAAACTTCCTGGCAGATTAAAACTGTGTGCCGCACCGAGACTCGAACTCGGGACCTTTACCTTTTGTGGGCAAGTGCTGTAACAACTGAGCTACCCAAAGACAACTCACGCCCGGTCCTCACAGCTTTACTTCCGCCAGTATCTCGTCTCCTACCTTCCAAACTTTACAGAAGCTCTCCTACAAACCTTGCAGAACTAGCGCTCCTGAAAGAAAGGATATTTCAGAGACATGGCTTAGCCACAGCCTGGGCTGTCCTGAGTTCGAGTGTCGGTCCAGCACAAAGTTTTAATCTGCTGGGCAGTTTCATATCAGTGCACACTCCGCTGCAGAGTGAAAATCTCATTCTGGAATTAATGGTCTGATGATCATCCTGTTTTTATGACTATGCATTAAGTGAATCAAAAATAGAAGCTGTATTGATGAAATATGAAGAAGAGATTAAAGATAGAAAAAAGATTTCCCCAAGCTGAGTGTGAAATTAGAAAACTAAATATCAGTGGAAGAATATTAATAACAGTGAAGATAAAGTTTTTGGATTGAAACCTGTTGATAGTTTAAAATATATTAGCAATCTACCAGTAAAATTTGAGGAAGATAAATTAACTATTGGTGGAAAAGAAAATGAAGGCTCAGACGGATTAATGAAACTGTTAACTAAAAAACAGATTACTATTGTTGACATGGGTGAAAGATCTGCTGCTACATCTACATCTATGTCTACATCTGTATCTACATCTACATGGACACTCTGCAAAATTAGATTAGATTAGATTAGATTATTACTTGTTCCATAGATCATGAATATGACACTTCATAATGATGTGGAACGTGTCAGGTTAATAAAAGGTGTCTATACAGGATATTACATAACATAAAATATTACTTGACACTCAATATTTTTTTTGTGGGGGTTGGGAAATTACCCACTTACTATACCCAAAAATCCATCTAATGCGTAGAAGGAGTTGCCATTAAGAAATTCTTTTAATTTCATTTTAAATGCTATATGGCTATCTGTCAGACTTTTGATGCTATTACGTAAATGACTAAAGACTTTTGTGGCAGCATAATTTACCCACTTCTGAGCCAAAGTTAGATTTAACCTTGAGTAGCGAAGATCATCCTTTCTCCTAGTGTTGTAGCTATGTACACTGTTATTACTTTTGAATTCGTTTGGACTGTTAATAACAAATTTCGTAAGTGAATATATATATTGTGAGGCTACAGTGAAGATTTCTAGCCCTTTAAATAGGTGTCTGCAGGATGATCTTGGATGAGCTCCAGCAATTATTCTGAATACACGCTTTTGTGCAATGAACACTCTTTTACGTAATGATGAGTTACCCCAGAATATGATGCCATACGAAAGCAGAGAATGAAAATACGCCTGGTAAGCTAATTTACTCAGATGTATATCGCCAAAATTTGCAGTGATCCTAATAGCATAAGTAGATGAACTCAAACGTTTCAGCAGATCCTCAGTATGTTTTTTCCAGATTTCCAGTTACCTTTTCCATATCAGACACAATGTGATGCTCAGATAGGCATAGTATATCTATTACATTATCAGATTCAGTGTCATCTAAACAAACCAGGAGCTCATCTACTTTATTCTTCAATCCCAGAATATTTTGGTCAAAAATGGTAACACTATTTTTTACTTTACCTTTGTGAGAATCTACTTTTTTCTTTAATCCACCAATAGTTTGGTTAAATATGGTAACATTATTATTGACTTTCCTGTTGTGAGAATTTTGTGAGTTTTGGACCTCTTTAGCACCTGCCTGCCTGAACCTCTCATTGGACACTGATATTAGTCTAAAAGAAAGGTACATCCATGAGTACTAGTGTCCCCCCTTATGGATTTCGTTAACAACCCTGCCAGTTCACCCTTCCCTTTCCTATTGAGATGTAGGCCATGCCTTGTGAAATCCCCCCTATCAATAGCCTCGACAGGAACCAATCCAATGTCTGACAGACAGCTACAGTTGGCCGGTGTGGCCGAGCAGTTCTAGGCGCTTCAGCCTGGAACCGCGCGACCGCTACGGTCGCAGGTTCGAATCCTGCCTCGGGCATGGATGTGTGTGATGTCTTTAGGTTAGTTAGGTTTAAGTAGTTCTACGTTCTAGGGGACTGATGACCTCAGATGTTAAGTCCCATAGTGCTCAGAGCCATTTGAACCATCCAGCTACAGAATTCCTGACTCATTTTAAATTTATAAACAGTATCACCATGAAAATTGCGTACTATTATGAGTTTTGAAATATGTATTCCTGTTTGTTGTTGAGCTTCAGTATCAAATGACATGTATTTTTCAGTATAGATAAAAGGAATTTTCTTTGGGAATCGTTTTTTACAACACTTAAACTGCTTTCCTGCAGGTATATTTCTGAATTTCGAACAAGCAAAATTTTTATATTCTCAATTGATACAAGAACCATTTTTAGTACATTTTTGGCAACTTTTGACTACATATTTTTCACTAAATTTTCTTTCACCATGTATTTTTCAGTATAGATAAAAGGAATTTTCTTTGGGAATCCTCTTTTACAACACTTAAACTGCTTTCCTGCAGGTATATTTCTGAATTTCGAACATGCAAAATTTTTATATTCTCCATTGATACAAGAACCATTCTTAGTACATTTTTGGCAACTTTTGACTACATATTTTTCACTAAATTTTCTTTCACATACATCACCTTTTTGTATTTTGTATTGTATGTAACGTTTATGATTTTTAATTTCTACTTTTGGATCACAATTTCTACATCTTTCAAAGCTACATCTATGCTCTTTTACATCTCAAAACAAATTCTTTCACATTCTTCCATTTATAAGCTATTTCACAAACTTCAGTTACGTGATAAATCAGTCAAATCCCAAGGCTGTAAATTCAACTAAATACCTTGGAATTACGATTATGAACAAATTAAATTGAAAAGAACAAAGGAAATTTTGTGGGGGAGACAAATCAAAGATTGCATTTAACTGGCAGAACACTTAGAAAATGAAACAGATATAATAAACAGACTGTTTACACCATGCTTGTTCATCTTCTTTTGGACTACTGCTGTGTGGTTATGTGTCCTTCCCAGATAGGATTAACAGAGTTCATCGAGAAAGTTCAAGAAGCAGTACATTTTGTACTATCAAGAAATAAGGGAGAGAGTGTCACTGACACAATACAAGATTTGGGATGGTCATAATTAAAACAAAGACGTTTTTCGTACCACCAGCTTCTTCTCACAAAGTTTCTGTCCCCAAGTTCCTCGAAATGCGAAAATATTGTGTTAATGGTAACCTACGCAGGGAGATATGATAACCATAATAAAATAAAGGAAATCACACACCACACAGAAAGATAGAGGTGTTTGCTTTTCTGTGTGATGTTAGAGATTGGAATAACAGAGGATTACGATGAAGGTGATTTGATGAACCCTCTACCAGGCAATTAATTCTGATTTGCCATTAAAGGTTTTACTTTTATTTACGTATTCTTCAACTTATCACAAAAAGTACGTTTTAGTTACATTCGGCTGTTTAGGCCTAATTTTTGATCTTGCATATTTAGCATCATACCACAAATTTAAGTGCATTTGGTAATAGTTTACTTACATATTAGTTTCCAAAACATATTTAGTGTCCTTTTGCATCTGTATTTAATATATTATCGTTATCACTTAGTAAATCTCTTAACTAATTTCCAGACTACGATGGATACTAAGTGTGTGAGCTGCAGTAGGAAAGTTAGTTCAGGGGTTTTGTGTAACTGTTGTGACAGGTGGTTTCATTGGGGAAATTGTAGTGGCGTGGGAATTGGGGGACCAAACGAGACTCTTCCATTCTTTTGCAAGGCTTGCTCAAGAGATAGGATTATAGCTGAACAGCAGGAGAAAATTAGAGCCCTTCAGGCTGATTTGGACAGAGCGAAGGAGGAACTGAAGAGGTTAAGGGGAGAGGAGGGCAAACAGCAGTGGGAAGTGGTAGCTGGGAACAGGGGCCACAGAAAGAGGACAGTGTCTGACAGTTTCCCAATTGGCACAACCAGTAGATTTGTCTTGCTACCGCAAGTTAAGTAAGGAAGAGGCTCCAGTAGAAGTTGATATACACTCCTGGAAATGGAAAAAAGAACACATTGACAGAGGTGTGTCAGACCCACCATACTTGCTCCGGACACTGCGAGAGGGCTGTACAAGCAATGATCACACGCACGGCACAGCGGACACACCAGGAACCGCGGTGTTGGCCGTCGAATGGCGCTAGCTGCGCAGCACTTGTGCACCGCCGCCGTCAGTGTCAGCCAGTTTGCCGTGGCATACGGAGCTCCATCGCAGTCTTTAACACTGGTAGCATGCCGCGACAGCGTGGACGTGAACCGTATGTGCAGTTGACGGACTTTGAGCGAGGGTGTATAGTGGGCATGTGGGAGGCCGGGTGGACGTACCGCCGAATTGCTCAACACGTGGGGCGTGAGGTCTCCACAGTACATCGATGTTGTCGCCAGTGGTCGGCGGAAGGTGCACGTGCCCGTCGACCTGGGACCGGACCGCAGCGACGCACGGATGCACGCCAAGACCGTAGGATCCTACGCAGTGCCGTAGGGGACCGCACCGCCACTTCCCAGCAAATTAGGGACACTGTTGCTCCTGGGGTATCGGCGAGGACCATTCGCAACCGTCTCCATGAAGCTGGGCTACGGTCCCGCACACCGTTAGGCCGTCTTCCGCTCACGCCCCAACATCGTGCAGCCCGCCTCCAGTGGTGTCGCGACAGGCGTGAATGGAGGGACGAATGGAGACGTGTCGTCTTCAGCGATGAGAGTCGCTTCTGCCTTGGTGCCAATAATGGTCGTATGCGTGTTTGGCGCCGTGCAGGTGAGCGCCACAATCAGGACTGCATACGACCGAGGCACACAGGGCCAACACCTGGCATCATGGTGTGGGGAGCGATCTCCTACACTGGCCGTACACCACTGGTGATCGTCGAGGGGACACTGAATAGTGCACGGTACATCCAAACCGTCATCGAACCCATCGTTCTACCATTCCTAGACCGGCAAGGGAACTTGCTGTTCCAACAGGACAATGCACGTCCGCATGTATCCCGTGCCACCCAATGTGCTCTAGAAGGTGTAAGTCAACTACCCTGGCCAGCAAGATCTCCGGATCTGTCCCCCATTGAGCATGTTTGGGACTGGATGAAGCGTCGTCTCACGCGGTCTGCACGTCCAGCACGAACGCTGGTCCAACTGAGGCGCCAGGTGGAAATGGCATGGCAAGCCGTTCCACAGGACTACATCCAGCATCTCTACGATCGTCTCCATGGGAGAATAGCAGCCTGCATTGCTGCGAAAGGTGGATATACACTGTACTAGTGTCGACATTGTGCATGCTCTGTTGCCTGTGTCTATGTGCCTGTGGTTCTGTCAGTGTGATCATGTGATGTATCTGACCCCCAGGAATGTGTCAATAAGGTTTCCCCTTCCTGGGACAATGAATTCACGGTGTTCTTATTTCAATTTCCAGGAGTGTATTTAAGATGCAACAGAATCTCACTAGGAAACCAACTGTTTCAAAAAAAAAGTAGTAAGTAAGAGGAAAGTTCTGTTGCTAGGTAGAGGTGTGGGCCAGATTTTTCAGGAAAAATTAGGTGACGGGTACCAGGTCACAAACTTTTTCAAGCCAAGTGCAAGTCTTAGCCATGAAACAGAACAAGGCAAATCATCAAAGTCGGAAGATGAATATTCAGAACCTGTACAACAATATACGAATAACACAGTGCTTACACGTTCGAGACAAGTGGCACCACAAATTCCTACTCACAGCCAAGGAAAGTAACGGAAAAAATCGCGCTCATCACAGCATACAGAAGTTGGAAGTGCAGAGACTGCAGCTGACAGAACAATGTGGACTCTAATTGCAATAGGGCATAAACCTGGAAGATTAGGGCGCAACAACGTGTTGGTAGAAAATGCCGGACCAACGTGTAGCGCTAAGAAACTTGCAGTCGCAGGCAGTTACTTGAGTAGATGGTGAGTGTTGTTAGGCAATAATATTCTACAGAGAAAAAAAAGCTTTACATAAATTGGAGACAGAGAACGTCTCCACATGGGTACCCAAAACTGGCCAATTAGAAACTGCCATAGCTATAATGTATGCAAGTGGAAAGTATGGAGGAAAGAATTTCCCTCTGAAACTTCTGTGATCTCAAGTGTGGGGGCCAGCATTTTTTTCTCACTCGATGAGAAGAAATAAGTTCACAAACGTATTGCGATTTTACGATCTGATGACAAGCACATTCGTGACGAAAGACTAAAGATGATGGCAGTGCAGTAACTACCCCAGTATGGAATTCATTATTTATTACTACGTGCATATGGACCCTGTCAGATCACGCATTACATTATTGATTCGCCTTTCTAATAGCCCATATAGCTTTCATTCTTTCGCTATGTGCTTTCTTCCTTTCTTCTGACCAGTTCGTCCCTGATCTTTTAGGGACTTCATTCTCTGGCTTTACTACCCATCTGTTTATCTTCTGACGGTAAATTTTCCTGTCTACTATGTCCGATGTTCCTATCTGTGACTTTCCCAAGTAATATTTGACTTCTTCTATCCATGGAATGTTCTTCAGTTTTGCAGTATATGTCAAAATCGTATGAGTTAGCATTGAAGATGGAAGTGTCCATAGAATTTGAGCCTCCGTTTCCTGATATCTTCTGTTGCCTTGCGCGATTTGAGTCTATACCACTCTTCTGTTTTATCTGGCCCCTGCATTTTTCTCACGATCTTCTTTCTCCGGACCGCCTTTTCTATTAAGTAACAAGGTTCCGCTCGCGTACAGCACTTCAGGTTTAATCACTGTATAATAATGTTTAATCTTTGTATGAACGGACATACATTTCCTGTCGTGGATTTCACACATTTTCCCATATGCTCGTTTGAGCTTTTGTAACTAAACTTTCTGTGCTTCCTTTTCCAACCCTGTTCGTTCTATGATCTCACCGAGATATTTGAAATGCGGAAATCCTTTGATCTGCGCGTATTTTGTGTCCAGTTCCTGAATGTCGAATTTAGTGCAAATGAACTTGGTCTTCTCGAATGAAATTTGTACTCCAGCTTTCTCAGAGCATTCCTTGAGGAATTCAATCTTTTTGATCGATGTACTTTCGTAGGCCGCTACTATCGCTAGGTCGGCTGCGAAAGCTAAACAACTGACCTTGATGTCATCATTCTTTGGTCCGAGTTGAATGGGTTTCCTGTGGTCCTGGGTTTTCAATTCTTTCTCCCATTCTCGCATGACTTTATCCAGAACAAGGCTGAAGAGCAGTGGCGACAATCCATCACTTTGTCGCACACCGGTCTTTATCTCAAAGAGCTCTCACAATTCGCTCATCAATTTCACTTTAGACTTCGTGCCTGTGAGTCTTTCCTCGATGAGTCTCAATGTCTTTCGATCAATTCCTTGTTCTTCTAACACGTTCAAGAGGGACTGTCAATCAACCGAATCATATGCCTTCTTGAAGTCGACGAACATACAAATGATCGGAAAGCTTTCGGTAGTTCTGTATTTCAATAGCATCTTCAAATTGAAAATTTGTTCAACACAAGAAGGCCCCAGTCGGAAACCGGCTTGATAGTCACCAATTTTGTTTCCAAGCTGCTCTTGTGTTCATTGAAGAAGGCATGCGGATAGAATTTTGTAGGTGACTTCAAGGAGAGAAATCCCTCTGCAGTTATTGACATTTGTTCTGTCACCTTTCTTGTGTAACGGATGGATGAGTGCACATTTACATTCTTCAGGTACCTTTTTCGTTTTCCAGATGTATATGATGATTTGTGTGAGCTCCTCAAGTGTATTTAGGCCTATGTTCGTCAATAGTTCTGCAACTATACTATCTTCTCTACATGCCCTGATATTCTTCAGTCTGAAGATATGTCTATGGATTTCTTCTTTGGTAGGTGGTGGAGATTCTGTGTTTACTTGTGCGGGAGTCTCTTTGGGCAATCTTGATGTGGGCTCCTAGCAATTGAATAATTCTAAGAAATATCGAGCCAATTCTCTACAATTATCTCGGATAGTCAGCCCGAGTTTCCCATCTGCTTTTCGAAAACATAAGTTCTGAGTGGTGTATCCTCGAATCCTCCCTGTGAACGTCCTGTAAGAGTTTCGAGTATTGTCATCTCGGAAGTCTTTTTCGATCGAGTCCAACTAGTCCCTCATGTGCCTCCTCTTTGTTTGTCTGATAATTTTTGAGGCTTTCTCTCTGGTCTGAAGTTAATGTTGTTCAGTCTCCAGTGACTTCTCAGAGTTATATTTCTGGAAACACTCTTTCCTTCTTCCAGTGCTTCTTCACATGCAGAACCCCACCACAGGTGTTTCGTATTCTTCTTCAATGGTACTGCCTCTTTGACTCTCTTGATTATCTTGTTACGGAATTGACGCCATGTAGTTGCCTTTTCCTGTTTTTGTTTCTTCCTTTGATCATTTTGGTATCAAATTTTTGAAGATGAGTTTTTTTGGGGTGGATTTTTTTCGAAGTAAATTTCACTTTGATCTGCACTAGATAGTGGTCAGAGTCAATGTTGGCTCCTCTTCGGACTTGCACATCACGAATTTCCTTCTGTGAAGGGTGTGTGATGGCCACGTGGTCGATCTAATATTCTACGAGAGACTGTATAGGGGATCTCCAAGTCTTCTGCCTTCTTCTGTCTTCGAGGATGTTTCTCAGGGAGGCGGACATTATTTTCAGATTGTTCTGTTGGCACAGTTCAGTGAGTCTCATGCCGTTCTTGTTGGTGAATTTATGGGCCGGGAATTTGCCTCTGGAATTTTGGTATACCTTTTCTATGCTGATGTGGGCATTGAAGTCACATAGTAATATCTTTGTGTCTTCTTTGGGGACTAACGCCATAATCTTCTCGAGTTTAGACCAGAACTGCTGTACTTTTTGCAGATCTCTCTATTTTCAATGTTTGTGGGTGAACGTACACTCCTGGAAATGGAAAAAAGAACACATTGACACCGGTGTGTCAGACCTACCATACTTGCTCCGGGCACTGCGAGAGGGCTGTACAAGCAATTATCACACGCACGGCACAGCGGACACACCAGGAACCGCGGTGTTGGCCGTCGAATGGCGCTAGCTGCGCAGCATTTGTGCACCGCCGCCGTCAGTGTCAGCCAGTTTGCCGTGGCATACGGAGCTCCATCGCAGTCTTTAACACTGGTAGCATGCCGCGACAGCGTGGACACGAACCGTATGTGCAGTTGACGGACTTTGAGCGAGGGCGTATAGTGGGCATGCGGGAGGCCGGGTGGACGTACCGCCGAATTGCTCAACACGTGGGGCGTGAGGTCTCCACAGTACATCGATGTTGTCGCCAGTGGTCGGCGGAAGGTGCACGTGCCCGTCGACCTGGGACCGGACCGCAGCGACGCACGGATGCACGCCAAGACCGTAGGATCCTACGCAGTGCCGTAGGGGACCGCACCGCCACTTCCCAGCAAATTAGGGACACTGTTGCTCCTGGGGTATCGGCGAGGACCATTCGCAACCGTCTCCATGAAGCTGGGCTACGGTCCCGCACACCGTTAGGCCGTCTTCCGCTCACGCCCCAACATCGTGCAGCCCGCCTCCAGTGGTGTCGCGACAGGCGTGAATGGAGGGACGAATGGAGACGTGTCGCCTTCAGCGATGAGAGTCGCTTCTGCCTTGGTGCCAATGATGGTCGTATGCGTGTTTGGCGCCGTGCAGGTGAGCGCCACAATCAGGACTGCATACGACCGAGGCACACAGGGCCAACACCCGGCATCATGGTGTGGGGAGCGATCTCCTACACTGGCCGTACACCACTGGTGATCGTCGAGGGGACACTGAATAGTGCACGGTACATCCAAACCGTCATCGAACCCATCGTTCTACCATTCCTAGACCGGCAAGGGAACTTGCTGTTCCAACAGGACAATGCACGTCCGCATGTATCCCGTGCCACCCAACGTGCTCTAGAACGTGTAAGTCAACTACGCTGGCCAGCAAGATCTCCGGATCTGTCCCCCATTGAGCATGTTTGGGACTGGATGAAGCGTCGTCTCACGCGGTCTGCACGTCCAGCACGAACGCTGGTCCAACTGAGGCGCCAGGTGGAAATGGCATGGCAAGCCGTTCCACAGGACTACATCCAGCATCTCTACGATCGTCTCCATGGGAGAATAGCAGCCTGCATTGCTGCGAAAGGTGGATATACACTGTACTAGTGCCGACATTGTGCATGCTCTGTTGCCTGTGTCTATGTGCCTGTGGTTCTGTCAGTGTGATCATGTGATGTATCTGACTCCAGGAATGTGTCAATAAAGTTTCCCCTTCCTGGGACAATGAATTCACGGTGTTCTTATTTCAATTTCCAGGAGTGTATATTAATTAGTGTGTATTTTTTGCTTGCACATTGTATGCGCTTTGTCATTAGTCTATTATTTATGGGGGTGACTTCTTTAATCGAATCAACTATGTTCTTCTGAATGACCAAATCAGTTCGGAGCTAAACGCCCACGCAAGCTAACCAGACACAGTATAGAATTCATTTGTAGCTAACTGTATCCAGTCTCATGGAAACTTACAGTTCGATAGGAAGAACTGTAACATATGACAATTTCTTCATAGCCAAACATCTTCCAGAGCAGCTGAAGCAGGAGAACACAACCACAGTGGGTACACAGAAGAAAAGATGAAGAGAATTTCTTCCTCCATTAGTGAAGTTCTTGATAACATGAAAAAATAATCTTCACGATTACGTTGAATGATGTCTGGACTGTGGAATGGATACAAAAATCGAATTGCCATGCTGTGTGTTGTAAGTGCAAGTGGTGTGCTTACTCTGTGTAACTGTTAGCAAACCTTAACACGAACTGATTGGACAATGCAACTCTCAAGACCAATAAAAAAAATACAGCCACTGCAAAATACATTCAGCCCCTTAGGCACTGAATCATCTGGCCCTGTTCAAAACTGATAACTTTGGTCCCTATACACGTAAAAAATAAATGAAATTGTCTTACCTCTAGAGCAGCAGTGGAGTAACGCAATATATTCTTGTCTCTCATTAAAAAAAATATAAATATGCTAGCTACAGCCTCAGCAGTGTGCAATGCTGGTCATAATACTTGAAATGCACATGAAATTCTTTTGGCTTATAAACGAGACTTGACTTTCAAAAACACAATTGAAGTTACATTACTCACAATTGATTCACAAACAATAAGATTTAAACAGCAAATATTACTTAACTTCATTAATATGACATAAATGCAAATCAACAAATTACACAATGCTCTGTTAACAAATCTTAGAAACATTACAACGTGAAATAACTAGCTACCCTTTTTCTCAAAACAGTTTACATACACTCTGGAATTACTCAACAATTACAAATTATCAGCAAACTCATCTATACTAACGTCCTGGTAAGAAACAAAAATCATAGTTATTTAACATCTTTACACTGGTTGCCTGAAGACCTCTGCTTCCATGTTCAACAATACTGACATATTACACTGCACCCCCCCTCACAGACAGCTACCTACAACTGTGCACCCAGCGCTCTCTTGTATTGTATTGTATTGTATTGTATTGGAGACTTAGAAACGATGGAGAGGCTTCGTCCCCGACATAGTCTCAGTGGTACACAACCCCACAATAGGTTACAGCAGTCCACCCACCCCTCCACCACCCCACACCGAACCCAGGTTTATTATGTGTTTTGGCCCCCAGTGGATCCCCCTGAGAACGTCTCACATCAGACGAGTGTAACCCCTAATGCTTGCCTGGTAGATTTAATTATGGTGTATGCTTACATGGAGAAAGCGTTTGCACAGCAATCGCCGACATAGTATAACTGAGAATAAGTGGAACCAGCCTACATTCGCTGAGGCAGACGGTTCAGAAACCACAGAAAACATAAATCTGAGTAACTGGACAGTGGTATGAACCGCGTTTCTTCAAAGTGTGAGTTGAGTATCTTTATCAGTCCGTCGCCTCAGTAGTGTGTGTGTCTCCTTGCAGCTGGCTAAATGAGCCGGGCTCAGGTCAGAGAAAGAGAGAATGCATACCAGGGGATCAGTTCTAGTGAAGCTCTGCTGAACATATTAAACTCCATAACAAGCGTGGCAACCCGATTGTTTTCATGATTTGCAATAATGCGGAATTCTCATGTCCATGCTGCATTCCATATCTCAAAAAATAAGAGGAACAGTGGCAAAGGGGGGGGGGCTATGGGGGCTATAGTCCCCCCATCTCAATGGAGTATCATATTACACTGGATAAAATGACATCAGAAATCAGAGAATATATTACTTCAACAGATTCAATTATTTTTTTTAATAATTATGTAGCAATACAGGTTGGAATGTATTTCAAACACATTTTAACAAACGAATAAGAGCGGCAAATAGCTTACTATTTCAACCAATAAGTATCATTTAAATTAAAATGGCCGTCTTATTATTTATTGAAATACATAGGACGTATATTAATGTACGAGTGCAACTTACAATAATCAAGAAAGCTAAATACGGCGGGTAGGCCTACCAACACTTAAATTGCTGACCCCAGACAAAAACTTCGAAATTGCAGGACAGCTGGGTCAAATCGTATTATTTTCCAGGGTATACGTTTTTACACTTGAATCCAAAAGAGTTACCAAAACCAATTTTAAGCAACACCAACATTTACCAGCTTTTTTTTCTTTTTTTTTTTTTTTTTTTGCAAAAACAGACATAATGTCTGATTGGGATAAGAGCAATCAGTGATTTTATAATGTTACTTATAATCAGTCTTGATTGTAAATTTTTTTATTCATATGACCGATTTCGGTTCATTCACAATCATCTTCAGATCTGATATTTCAGTTACAGGAGTAACCCGCCCAATTCCAGCAAATTTCACGTGCTGCGTCATTTTGCAATCAAGACTGATTATAGGTAACATTATATTTACCAGTTTGTCGGTGGACGTCCCCAACTCTCCTTTTGTTAAGGATACAGGGTACTTTTCCAGCTCAGTATTATGTAAAAATCAACAAAAAATGGTTCAAATGGCTTTGAGCACTATGGGACTTAACATCTGAGGTCATCAGTCCCCTAGAACTTAGAATTACTTAAATCCAACTAACCTAAGGATATCACAACATCCATGCCCGAGGCAGGATTCGAACTTGCAACTGTAGCGGTCGCGCGGTTCCAGACTGAAGCCCCTAGAACCGTTCAGCCACAACGGCCAGCAAAATTCAATACATATTTCTTTCAGATACTGTATATAATGTACATGTTTTACAGATTCTTTGTTGATATCAGGTAATGCAGCACTCTTTCTAAACAGATTACAAGTATTTTGAATATTTTTGAAACTGCTTAGGGTTCTTAAAAAATTACAAAGCAATTGATGCAGTTTCTTTTTCCAAAATGTTTCCTCAAACTGAGGTACCATTTAATCCAGTACATCTGAACGAGACCAAATTTTTACCAGATATGCATGACATGATGTCTGAGGTACTAGACCTATTTAATGCCACCTGTTATGTATATTACAGGGACAAAAAATAACACACCTTACATTTCAATTTTTATAATTTTTTTCCTAATAAAAACGTTATTTTTCCTATAATTTGTTGCTTCTGCAATAAAGCATAGGTCTGCTACGTAAGTATGTACTGTTGCAATATACAGAAAAATTAGAGCAAGGCCTTATAAACCTACTATGCTGTCGTGGTAGGAGGAGAGGTGATACTCCTACGTGGCGCGTCCCAGGTGGCGGTTAGGGAAGTCCTCACCGGTTTACTGGCGGACTTGAGTGAAATAAAATAGCTCTCGCCGACCAAACACACCCTCTGCGGTTAACAACCGTAGTTGTAAATCGGAGCTTGCTCCAACTAGGGTTGACAACCTTCGACAGTCAAAAATGGAAAGGTCTTTTAGGAAAAAAAATTCCACCGTCCTGCTCAAAAAGGCAGGAAAAGGCTACATCGCATTCGGTGGGTAGTCAACTAGAAGACAGCAACGAATCGGAGCGTTTGCAACCATCCAAATGCACACTAAAACACAAAAAGAAGATTAAACATGAGCAAATAAATTATATAGCAACACAAAACATAAACTCACTACTTCAGACCAGGAAACTCAAGGAGCTCACCAATGAACTAAACAAGCAAAAAATTTTAATAACAGCGATCCAAAAAATGAGAAACACCACAGAGGACCCATTCGAATCACAAGGATACAGAATTTATAATGGGAAACCAGGACCGAGGGCAATGAAACAATGTCCCCAGTTTGGAACAGGGTTTTAAGTAAACATAAATATAATACATTCAGTAACGGATTTCCAAGCAGTATCACCAAGAATTGCGACTCTAAGCTTTAAAACAATGAATACAACCTATACAATAATAAATGCTCGTGGCCCAACAAATGAAAAAAATTGTCTAACAAAAACAAAGGAAGAGGTAGATAAATTTTGGGACCTTCTAGAACAAACTGCGAACAGAGTATATAAAAAGAATGTAAAAATCTTATTGGGAGATTTCAATGCTCAGTTGGGAAAAGAAAGGAAATATTAAGATATAATTGGAAAATGGAGTCCACATAAATTTACAAGCAAAAACGGTCAAAGACTTGTGGAACTCTGCAGAGAACACAACCTTATATCTAAATCAACATACTTTAAGAGGAAGGCAAGTAAACTTAAAACATGGAAACATCCAGACTGGAGGAAGGGTGAATGGCAGCTGGACCATGTCTGTATGGACAAAAAATTTCATAAGGAGATCCACAATGTTAAAGTACTGAGAGGAGTAGACACAGGCTCAGACCATTATATGGTTAAAATTAAAATCAAATTCACACCATTAAAGAAGAGGACCGGATAAACTAATAAAATAAAAAGGAGGTTTGACCCACCCACATCAGCTAATTAAAAATGATAAGTACCAACAAATAACACAAACCATCAAAATAACAGATGAGCTAGAACAACTAGTGCCTAATCTTAAGAAAGAAGCAGAGAATCTAGTTCCCTTGAACCCATGAAGGAAACATGCATGGTGGACATCAGAATGTGACAAATTCCATGAAGATAGTCACCAAGCATGGTTAAAGTTTCAAACACATAAAACTGAAGAAAATGCCATCAACCTAAAAAATGAAAGAAAAAAAATTCACTCAAAATGTTAGAAGAATCAAGAGAGGATTTCATATATTATAAAGTCTAAAGGAGGTAATTATCATAAAACCAACTCCAGGAACTACTACAAAATCTTTGGGAAACAACTACAACAATATGAGGCCCCTACACTAATACTGAAAGATGAAGATGGAAGAATGACACACCGTCACAAGGAAAATGCAGAAATCATGGCAAAAGCATTTAACAAACTTCTAAATTGCGAGGAACCCAAAGAACCCTTACAAATCAACATAAATACCCCAATAAAAACCAAACCTAACAAACTAGACCCTCCAACTTTCCAAGAAGTAGAAGAAATTCTTAAAGAACAAAACAATTATAAGGCATGTGGAGAAGATCAGGTTTTTGTTGAAATGTGGAAATATGCAAGTGACACAGTCAAGATTTCCTTACACATGGCTCTAACAAAAATTTGGGTAAAAGAACACTCTTCCGAACATTGGACCACAGCTATCATCCACCAACTACACAAAAAGGGAGATAAGAGCAACCCAGACAACTACAGAGGAATCTCTCTCCTACATTGCACATATAAAATTCTATCCAAGATCCTATATGAAAGAATCAAGGAGCAATTAGAACAGGAGTTAGGGGAATATCAGGGAGGTTTCAGACCATGGAGAAACTGTGCAGAGCAGATAATTAGTTTAAAATTGATTATGGCATACTACAAGAAACGGAACAAACCTCTGGCAATAACATTTGTAGATTTTAAGAAGGCATACGACTGTCTCTACAGACCTTCAGTATTAAAATTTTTTTAAAATCTAGAACTCCATCCAAAACTAATTAAAATAATAGAACTCACTCTAACCAACACCAAATCAAAAGTGAAGTTTAGAAGAGAAATTTCGGAACCATTCCTCATAAAAACAGGTTTAAGACAATGTGACTGACTATCACCATTACTTTTCAACTGTGCACTGGAATACACAATGAGAGAATGGTACAAGGACAATCCAAAGAGGATAAGAATTGGAAGTGCAAAAGATGATATTAGCTTAAACTGCTTGGGATTCGCTGATGATCTTGCTCTCCTAGCCAACACCGTTCAAGAAGCCAGTCAACTAGTGAAATCACTACAAGAAATAGCAGAGAAAGTAGGCCTTAGAATATCATTTGAAAAAACGGAGATTATGCTAACTGATCCACCACTTGCAAACAAAATTACAATAGGAGAACAGGAAATCAAAATTGTTGATAAATTTAAATATTTAGGCGAAATAATAACATACAATCTAAATGAGAAGCAATCATGGCAAAATAGAATAAAAAACTGAACTATGCAAATTACATTACCAAAACTACATACAACAAAAAAACCTATCTATAGATGCAAAATTAAAACACTATAAAACAGTTACACAACCAGAAATAATGTATGCAGCTGAAACTATCTTCAAAACAACTAATACAGCAGAAATTGACAGAATACTAAATATAGAAAGAAGTATAATTAGGACATGTATAAATAAACAGTATAAAATAAATGAACATTGGAGAATAGCTTCAAATGAAACAGTATATAAGAAAATAGAACCAGTCATGAGCACAATCAGGAAGAAACGCATCTCATTCTTTGGACATCTGATGAGAATTCCAGAAAACAGAATTAGTAAAAAAAATAATACAAAATTTGTGGAATAGCAAGAGCGACATTAAATGGATCACAGAAATTAAGGAAGATATAAAAGAACTTCAACTTACAGTAGATGACCTAAAAAACAAGACAAAGAAAACCAGAATACTGCAAGACCCACAAACCAGACCACAAATGAAAATCAATAAAAGGAGTACAGGAAGAGTTGTCTCAGATGAAGAAAGAAAGAAAATATCTGAAAGAATGAAGAAATATTGGGCAGACAGAAGAGCAAAACACCTTTCATATAAGAATAGCCTCTAAGAATTATATTACCTAAATATCATATTAAGTTATTGTCGAACCAAATTGTATCCCTGTGTAACAACTTGTTTAGAACTTTGTATTTTTGACTACAGTGGTCCAATGAAGGCCATAAAATAAATAATAATAAAAAAATCTTATGAAATATTTACACCTGAATTCTGAAAAATACAACTTGAGGGAAATTGCGAATGAAGATATGAGTCCAATTAATCTGTGCCTTAGAACATTTCTGACGCATAGTCTTTATCCTGCAACATTTCTTCATGTTCAAGCTTCCTCTTGGCATTCCTTTTAGCACTTCTTGCTTCTTTGGTAACTTGAAAAGCGAATCTTTCAGCTTCATGCACCCATTGTCTGTCACACACAAGCAATTGATCTTTTATATTAGAGCCACATTTTATGACTAAATATCTCAGAACTTCCAACCTTCCTATCACTCCATCTTCAGAACATATCACTGCATCTAGTACACCAAATTTTAATGTATTTACACCTACAAAAACATTCTTCGGTAATCTTTCCCATATGCAATGGTTGAAACTTTCATTTGGATTCTGAGTGCCCCCTGAAGACATTTACTAGGCAAAACAGGGTCGCCCAGGTCTCTAAAAATTGGTTATATTTCGTTCATAACAGGCTCAGGAAGAGAATACTTATGATGGTATATTTGACCACTTTCTTTTGCTTTTTGGTATCCACACCACGAATCTACTCCATTAGGGCTAAGTTCGTGAACAGGGTGGTCATCTGTGGACAACGTATGAAAGTAGGTGGCCCATACGGATTTTCTCATTGCTGTAACATCATTCAGAAGTGCAGTTCGTCTAATGGCCAGTCCATAATAACTCTGAAGAAGGTGTATTTCAGTTTCTCTCAATCTGCCTCAGCCAGACAGAGATTTTCCATCAGATAGCAACTTTCCTTTCACTTCTCTTCGTAGCTTCCTCAGTCTAGCACCCGTCCTCGTATGCACATGTCCACAACACTCCAGTTTTGTTACCAAGGTAGCACCATAAACATTGAACTCATTAATTTTATTGAAAGCTTTAGAGTCCCCATCGCCTAGGTACTTCGTATATCTAATGTAATAAAGGGTACCGACCTCTGTAACATTTTTAGAGCTCCATAACACTCCATACCTCCATTGCAACCATTATAATTCTTAGAACACTGATGTTCAGTATGTCCTTCAGTGTTACCATGGCAGGTGTGGCAGTACATAGATACGCACTCAACATCAACAACTTTTCCATTCTCCAGAGAAATAGCACTTACCATTCAAGGAACGATGTTGTCGACGTTGCCATGTCCCATCAAGTGCAGCAGCAATTCCCTGGTTTCACTGATATTTACAGTTTCCTCCACTGCATGTTCCATATATGCTTTAGACACAACTGTCAAGTATTTTTATGTACTTGCTAAAACTACTGGGAGGAGAAGGAAGGTCCATCAAACCACAAAACGTTTGAGCAGCCTTTTTTCCTTTTCCTATTGCACACATTGCACACAGTTACTTCAAAATCACATCATATGTATTATGCACAATATTCGAAGTCATTTTCGAGGTAGATTTATTGCACGACTTACACAGTAATACTAATTTTGACGCTAAACCCTCCCTGCTGCTTTGTTGCTCAGTTATTTCCAGACAGTCTGCACTATCACATTGTTTACAGTTCCCCACTTCCTTTATCAAAGAAAATAAGATGCCCACATCTACAACAACAAATGCATTACAAACTGCGTCATTGTTAACACAAAAATTTGAATAACCAGGAGGCATGCCATGTGGGAGTACCTTCCCTGAAGAACTGATACATAGGTTATTTTCGACAGTGTGGCTTTCTTTGTTTATGAACCGGTTACCATTGAGTTTGCTTTTATTGAATTTTTAATGCGTCACTTAGTTCATATTTATTGAACACTAAAAGGATATGTACTTCCACAAATATATGTAGCACTTGCGCAACAAACATTCAGTAACACGTGAACAAACTGCTTCAGCGAAACAAAAGTAAATACTGGCAAGGATAAACATTTGCAGACACTAGAAACCTGCACTGTTACTAATATATACACTATTGGCCATTAAAATTGCTACACCGCGAAGGTGACGTGCTACAGACGTGAAATTTAAACGACAGTAAGAAGATGCTGTGATATGCGAATGATTAGCTTTTCAGAGCATTCACACAAGGTTGACGCCGGTGGCGACACCTACAACGTGCTGACATGAGGAAAGTTTCCAACCAATTTCTCATACACAAACAGCAGTTCACCGGCGTTGCCTGGTGAAACGTTGTTGTGATGCCTTGTGTAAGGAGGAGAAATGCGTACCATCACGTTTCCGACTTTGATAAAGGTCGGATTGTAGCCTATAGCGATTGCGGTTTATCGTATCGTGACATTGCTGCTCGCGTTGGTCGAGATCCAATGACTGTTAGCAGAATATGGAATCGGTGGGTTCAGGAGGGCAATACGGAACGCCGTGCTGGATCCCAACGGCCTCGTATCACTAGCAGTCGAGATGACAGGAATCTTATCCGCATGGCTGTAACGGATCGTGCAGCCACGTCTCGATCCGTCAGTCAACAGATGAGGTCGATCCTAAGACAACAACCATCTGCACGTACAGTCTGACGACGTTTGCAGCAGCATAGACTTTCAGCTCGGAGACCACGGCTGTGGTAACCCTTGACGCTGCATCACAGACGGGAGCGTCTGCGATGGTGTACTCAACGACGAACCTGGGTGCATGAATGGCAAAACGTCATCTTTTCGGATGGATCCAGGTTATGTTTACAGCATCATGAAGGTCGCATCCGTGTTTGGCGACATCGCGGTGAACGCACATAGGAAGCGTGTATTCGTCATGCCATACCGGCGTATCACCCGGCGTAATGGTATGGGGTGCCATTGGTTACACGTCTCGGTCACCTCTTGTTCGCACTGACGGCACTTTGAACAGTGGACGTTACCTTTCAGATGTGTACGACCCGTGGCTCTACCCTTCATTCGATCCCTGCGAAACCCTACATTTCAGCAGGATAATGCATGACCGCATGTTGCAGGTCCTGTGCGGGCCTTTCTGCATACAGAAAATGTTCGACTGTTGCCCTGGCCAGCACATTCTCCAGATCTCTCACCAACTGAAAGCGTCTGGTCAATGGTGGCCGAGCAACTTGCTCGTCACAATACGCTAGTCACTACTCTTGATGAACTGTGGTATTGTGTTTAAGCTGCATGGGCAGCTGTACCTGTACACGCCATCCCAGCTCTGTTTGACTCAATGCCCAGTCGTATCAAGACCGTTATTAGGGCCAGAGGTGGTTGTTCTGGGTACTGATTTCTCAGGATCTATGCACCCAAATTGCGTGAAAATGTAATCACATGTCAGTTCTAGTATAATGTATTTGTCCAATGGAAACCCGTTTCTCATCTGCATTTCTTCTTGGTGTAGCAATTTTAATGGCCAGTACAGTACAATGTATCATACGTATAATCGCTGGAAACAAAGTTCTCAGTTCTTTCCGATACAATACTGGTTTCTGTAACAGAGATAATGGGGGCGTGGCGACATAGATGACTGTAACTTTAAAATTTGGTATATACGTAATAAAGTCACAAAAAATTTCGGTTTCTCCATCAATTAGCAGTACCCTGTCCCACCCGCTTCACCGACTTCTTGAATCACCAACGAAAAATAACAACCTTGTATCGTAAATTCAAATCAATAAATGCCTTTCTTTACTAGTGGGTTGAAGAAAAGAAATAAGTACCCACAGAAACCCCACTTTTACAGTTAGGTACTAAATGTTTCTAGCAAGCAAATCTGACTACGAGGATGCAAATGAAATGTGTCCTGTCTGAACCAACACTGTCTGATAAAACAGAATAAAAAAATTAAAATAAAACACTTACTCTGAACTTTAAGTAGGATAATTAAACTCAGCACTGTTAACTTAAACTGTGAAATTGAAAGCTCGTATCTCCTGTACTTGGCTTAACGGTGTCGCAATGGAAGACGCCGTGCAACTATTCCTGTAGAAAAAAAAAGGCACATCATTTCTGAGCTGTTACTAGCTGCGGAATTGCAGTAGTGCAGTGCGATCTCTTACATACATGCAATCGAACTTAGCTCCTCCCTAACAGGCCGTGAAGGCCCAACAGTACCGATCGGCCACCGTGTCATCGTCACCCTATAGGCGTCACTGGATGCGGATATGGAGGGGCATGTGGTCAGTACACCGCTCTCCCGGCCGTATGACAGTTTTCGAGACCGGAGCCGCTACTTCTCAATCAAGTAGCTCCTGAGTTTGCCTCACAACGGCTGAGTGCACCCCGCTTGCCAACAGCGCTCGGCAGACCGGATGGTCACCCATCCAAGTGCTAGCCCAGCCCGACAGCGTTTAACTTCTGTGATCTGACGGGAAACGGTCTTACCAATGCGGGAAGGCCGTCGGCTAATGCGAAACTGGTTCTCATAAAAAACTTTATCTGTCATAAGAAAGAATTTTCGACAGGTAATGATAGCTGAATAATGGAATAGGATAATCCGAGTTACTCCCTAGACAAAAATTCCTATCAATAAACCGTGTTAAAAAATCATCTAAAAAATTTCTTGACACTATTCCACTAACAAATTTTTTCCATTGGATGTTCAGCAAGCAATAAGAAAATATTTCATTACAAATTACAGTCACGTAAGGTCAAAACTAGGGAAATACAAAAATGTAACTCAACATGAAATTATACTCTAAGACAAAACTCCTCATGGAAATATGGAAATGTGTTGTAAGGTCTTATGGGACCAAACTGCTAAGGTCATCGGTCCCTAAAAAAAAAAAAAAATGGTTCAAATGGCTCTGAGCACTATGGGACTTAACATCTGAGGTCATCAGTCCCCTAGAACTTACAACTACTTAAACCTAACTAACCTAAGGACATCACACACATCCACGCCCGAGGCAGGATTCGAACCTGTGACCGTAGCGGTCGTGCGGTACCAGATTGTAGCGCCTAGAGCCGCTAGGCCACTCCGGCCGGCCATCGGTCCCTAAGTCTACACACCACTTAATCTAACTTTAACTAACTTACGCTATGGACAACACACACACCCATGCCCGAGGGAGGGCTCGAACCTCCGACGTGGGAAGTCGCAAAAGTTCTCATAGTAATGATTAAATTAATTCAGTCTTTTCAAGTGGTTTAAAATTGACTGTGACAATACTTTATAAAAATAGCAAGACATTCCTGATTTAGACGCCTTTATGTTGAGCCGACAATCCCTAAATAAATTTTGCCATCGTAAAGTAATATATGTTTATTCGTCACCTTAAATCATAATCTTCTAAAAATAGTACCTGTCTTAGTAGATCTATCTCATTCAGTGGGTAATGATAACATTCATTTTGTAAAATAATATCTTCCAATGGATTAATAAAAATAATTCCAAGAGCAGCACGTTCTGCGTCATTCCTGTACAAATTCACTGCCGTGACTACCCCGCTATAACTCCCTATCTCCTCTCCTCGCAATCAACACTTAACCGCACATCTTCGCAGAGCAAAGATGACCTAAGTAGTGTGCGGGCAGAGCAGCGTCAGTGACGAGGTGGTGCACAACACTAAACGATAGTAATATTACACGCACGTCCTAAAACAGCCAATAACAAGAAAAATACATACACAATTATATACATACACCTTTAAACACAAAAAGTCGTAGCTGAGTTTTGCTATTTAGACAGTGAAATAACTGATGATGCTAGAAGTAGAGAGGATATAAAATGCAGACTGGCTATAGCATGGAAATTGTTTCTGGAAGAGTGTAATTTCTTAAGATCTTATATAAATTTAAGTGTTAGGAAATCTTTTCGAAGTTATTTGTCTGTGGCATGTAACCTTGTACGGAAGTGATAGGTGGAAGAAAACCATTTCAGAAAAGAAGCTTTTGAAATGTGGTGCTGCAGAAGAATGCAGAGGATTAGATAGGTGGATCGCGTAACTAATGAGGAGATACTAAATATGACCGAGGAGGAAAGAAATTTGTGGCAAAACTTGAATAAAAGAAGGAATCGTTTGAGAGGACACATTGTGAGACATCAAGGAATCATCAGTTTAGCACTGAAGGGAAAAATTGCAGAGGGAGACCAAGATATGATTATAGGAAGTAGATGGGTTGCAGTGGTTATTCGGAGATGAAGAGGATAGAATAGCGCAGAGAGCTCCATCAAACCGTTCTTCGGAAAGAAGACCACAACAAAAGACACCAACAGCTGAGTTTTTAAATATGTCTAGATGAAAGACAATGTTCTTTTGAGATGTAATTATTTTGGTTATAAATCAAGCACATTTATTGAAGACCATACTCCAAATGCAACTGACGATGGTCGAAGTAGAGAGGATATAAAATGTAGACTGGCAATGGCAAGGAAAGCGTTTCTGAAGAAGAAAAATTTGTTAACATCGAGTATAGACTTAAATGTCAGAAAGTCGTTTCTGAAAATATTTGTATGGTGTGTAGCCATGTATGGAAGTGAAATGTGAACGATAAATAGTTTAGACAAGAAGAGAACAGAAGAATGCTGAATATTAGATGGGTAGATCACATAACTAATGAGGAGCTATTGAATAGAATTGGGGAGAAGAGGGGCTTGTGGCACAACTTGACTAGAAGAAGGGATCGGTTGGTAGGACATGTTCTGAGACATCGAGGGATCACCAATTTAGTATTGGAGGGCAGCGTGGAGGGTAAAAATCATAGAGGAGGACCAAGAGATGAATACACTAAGCAGATTGAGAAGGATATGGGCTGCAGTAGGTACTGGGAAGATGAAGAAGCTTGCACAGGATAGAGTAGCATGGAGAGCTGCATCAAACCAGTCTCAGGACTGAAGACCACAACAACAATACTCCAAATGCAGGGGTACTCGTGGCAAAGCATTATGTTTTTGCACTTAGCGAGATACAGCTTTCAGAGTGGTGTTAAGGGATGTCGTAATGCGTTCTACGTTAGCACAGAGGAAGTCAGAGGATGACCGGAAGGTGTCGACATGGAATCTGTGTGCAAGACAGGGGGAACGTTATAGATCATTGGTGAAGCTGAATGTGCGGTTTCAAAAAAAATGTAAGTAACAATAAAGTTGTGGAGACACACCTCAGCCGAGAAGACGACCTAATCCATAGAAGTTGGGTGGCGATAGGAGATAAACAGTGAGTACCAGCTAACAGTTATGACAGCTAAATAAAATACTGATTAATTCCGCCTTACTTCCACGCTGCAGTTTAACGTCGAGCAATTATGTTAATAACACCTAAATTTGAGTCCGCCACAATATTTCTAACGGCAAAGGTCGTCAGAAGGGTTGGTCTGAGGTGAGAAATAGGGTCGACCAGTGCATGATTTGTAACGGTACACACCGGTACCTCGCACCGGTACCTCTGAAGAAAAACAATGATAACTGCAGATTTTGAGATGTGGTACGACAGAATTTTGTTTTCAATCAGTAATAATTTTGTATTCACGCTTCTAAAATGCTCAGAAATAAGTTTTAAGAAGTGTGGATTGCAAAACCCACCCCCACCCCCGCTCTCCCCCAGGAACGTCATAGTACCGGAACCTGTTTTTTATCACAAATCAAGCACTGGGGTTGACATTCGCTTGCATGGTGCATCGACCGACGGACAGAGAAGACAACAGATCGGCATACAGAGATTGCAGCCAGTTCCGTAATTGAACAGTCACCGTAGATCCCAAATTCGTGCAGCACGTTACAACTTAGACAGCATTCCGAAGATTAGTTGGATTTTAAGAGAAATTTAAACAGCGAATAATCGGGTCGGAGACTAATTGCTCATACAAGACTTCATCTCTCTCCAGACGAATTAAGTAGGCCTACGGTTTGCTTTCATCGTTAATGTGTCTTGTCATATCGCTGATGACCACGTTGCAGAGACACAGTGCGGTTTGTGGACGCACAACGTTGTTCCGAATTTATGAAGAGAATACTCTTATGACAGCGCAGTGCAATGAATCTGATACAGTTTTCGTTAAAGTCGCGTCCACACAGGACGTGCTGTACAAGACCAAGGAAAGAGGTTCGGCGCAGACTTAAGGACCCACGTGGCGGAAAAGGTCCATCCATCCATTCACATCCACATGGATACTCTGTAAATCGCATTTAAGTGCCTGGCAGAGAGTTCATCGAGGCACCTTTACAATAATTCTCTGTTATTCCAATCACGTACAGTGCAAGGAAAAAACGAACACCTATATCTTTCCGTGCGAGCTCCGATTTCCCTTATTTTATTATTTCCATTATTTTATTATTGCCTTTGTAGGTCGGCATCAACAAAATATCTCCGCATTCGGAGAAGACAGTCGCTGATTGAAGTTTCACGAGAAGATCCTGCCGCATCGAAATATGCCTTTGTTTTAATTATGTTCACCCCAAATCCTATACCATTTCAGCGATACTCTGTCCCCAATTTCGCGATAATACAAATCATACTGCCCTTCTTTGAACTTTTTCGATGTACTCCGTCAGTCCTATCTGGTAAGGAACCCATACTGCGCAGATGCATTCTAAAACAGGACGGACAAGCGTAGCGCAGGCAGTCTCTCTAATAGATCTGTTACATTTTCTAAGTGTCCTGCCAACAAAACGCAGTCTTCGGTTCGCGTTTATCACAACATTTTATATGTGTTCCTTCCAGTTTAATTTATTAGTAATTCTATTTCCTAAGTATTTAGTTGAACTTATGGCCTTTAGATTTGACTGATTTATTGTGTGATCGAAGTTTAACGGATTCCTTTCAGCACTCATGTGAATGACCTCATACTCTTCCTTATTTAGGGGCAGTTGCCAGTTTTTGCACTATACGGATGTCTTTTCTAAATCTTTTTGCAATTTATTTTGATCTTCTGATAACTTTACCAGTCGATAAACGACATCATCATCTGCAAACAACCTAAGACGGCTGCTCAGATTATTTCATAAATCATTTATATACGTAAGGTACACCAAAGGGCCTATAACACTGGAACGTCAGAAATCACTTCTGTTTTACTCGATGAATTTCCGTCAGTTACTACGAACTGTGACCTCTCTGACAGGAAATTACGAATCCAGTCACATAACTGAGACGATATTCCATTAACATGCAATTTCACTACAAGCCGCTTGTGTGGTATTGTGTTGCTTATTTCATGAGTGATTTTGATACTCACTGCTGTGAAAATTATGTGTTCCATGGCTTCTGTAATGTAGCCCAAACCTCATAGGAACGGCGTGCCCTTACTTTATCGTCCTCCTTCATAACTCTTTGTTATATAATGCGAGACTTCGTCGAATCTGAGACTCACATCAAGCAAGACGAATAGAGGCTGCCGCATCTCGGTAACAAATTCCACTTATAACATGGGTTCCGTTCTTGCTTTTAGGCTGAAACAAACTTATGATGTGCTACAATGTGTCAAGCATGTATTGATGTAAGAAAGTAAGTTTACGTACGTCGTATCAGTAGATGATGGCTATACTGTAAGCTCCCGGTGCAGTTCAAATTGCTTTACTTTTGCCAAGGAGACAGCCGAACATGAAGTAATTCAGCAGTATTGTGAAAGAACAATGTGAATGATTATCCATATGAAATCTGTCATCTTCCATCAAAACGAATTTCTTCCTTTAGATTCCGGCAACACCTGGAAGCGTTTCTCGTTTTTTTTTTTGTTTTTTTTTCCTATCGATTCACCTGTTGCGTCGTGAGCTGAAGACGCTAACACCTGTCGTGTATATGTTGTTTGGGAAAGAGCTCGTGCAGCAGCAAATGTTGTGGATTAGGAACGGACAGCCCGTTTGAAACCACTGGCCAATCAGTCAGAGTGCAGGGCGGGACGGAGTATCGGCAATTAGTTCGATGGACGCAAGCCAGTCGTCGGGCGGGTAATTGCAGCGGCATACGTTCCGTTAAAAATACATGTTGGCACCCGCCTATCTGGCTCTGTACTGGCCACGTCGAACTGAAACAGGCGAAACCACGTTATCCGTCAGAGTATCGTCATCTGCGAATTTTTGTTGATAACGGTCTACCGAGTTCCAGTTTTCGTCTTCGTGGAGTTCATTGCTCCCTAAGATTCTATAGTAAAATATCATCAAAAATGCGCCATAAGATTATTAGCTATTTTATGAAGCGAAATTAGACCGTGCCATGTGATAATCGTTCTGGTGAGGCTAGTAAACGGCTTATTAAATAAAAATATATAAATCTGTATATATGATACAGGATCTGTAATCCAATTAACCTTTACTGGTTGTCATTTATCTTCTTTAATACATAAAAAAAAATCCTTCGGATATGATACATTCAGTTGTGTGTGGAATACCAAAGTTGTGTTTATACTTCTTTAATCTCTATAAGTCAAAGAGTAGTTTGCAGTTAAACTGTTGCCAATAACATAAACAGCACGCATAGTAATATTTTATTTGAGCAAACATTCAGAAGTTTATATTCCGAAAAATCACGAGCTCGTAAAATTTCGACTCCGCTAACAATTGCTTATCTTAGGATTTACATGCTTTATTCGAAAGTTCTCATTTTCTTCATTGTAAAGAACACTTCGTTTTGTTTCACAATTATATAATTCCTGCAGCATTCGTATTCAAAATAAGTGTTGTCGCAAGAATTCCAAAACGTTCCGAATTCAGAGCGTAATCATTCCAAAATTCCAGTCTTGGTATTTTTTAGCGCTGTTTTCATCTGTATTCAAAAATGTATAATTTTACAAATAAACGTATTAGTTAAGGAAAAATTTCAAAAGTAACTTTTTTTTTTTTTTAACCGAGGAAAATTTTACGCGCCCAAACTTCTGGCCATAAAATTACAACGTTATTTCAGAGCCATTTATCAAATACACAAGCAATACATAGGCAATAGTTAATCAGGATGACTCCACTGGCAATTATGTAACAGTGTTGACAACAATTATAAATTTTTATATTGTTATTGAATATGACATCACTCTGTACTTCAGACGTTAGTTCAGCTGTCCTCCGAAAGATTTAAATAGGCTACATTCAGTCATTCCTTTACTCCGTCTCTACTAAAACGTAGTCAAGTCAATTTTAAGTTTGTACAATGTAAACTTGCCTTTGGGTTCGTGCAGTTCTTTAAGTGGATACTTTCATTAACGGAATCAATGAATATCGTCCTGTAATATTTGATACAAGTAAATCATCACTCATCAAATTAATGACTGCAGAATCAAAAAATGATCCTAATTAATTCAGTTTATTACTCATAAGTAATCAAATATCAGGAGGCACGGATTTAACAATAACTGAAATATGTAACATCCTTAGAAACCAGCTTCACCGAGATTGCTTGTAAAGATTTACAAACGATTTTGGAGAATCTGGTTTTTAAGAATAATTCAGATTGCCCCCAACAGTTAACACAAAGTCAAACACATGTGAAATCTATAAACTATTAGCTTGGCAAACTTGGATAAAAGCGCTGGAAAGGTATGAGATGGAGTTCTAGGGGATGCTTATCCATTTTCAGTACCGGGACGATGGTACTTTTTCGCCATTTTGATGGGAATTCACCCTCAGTCCAGGTGTAGTTGAAGATGTTAAAGAGAAGACGCTGACAGTCCGCTGATATGTGTTTGAGCATTTGGTTGTCGATGCTTTATCCCTGGGTATGTATCAGGACAAAGGGCTAGGGCACTGAAGAATTCCAACTCGTTGAATGGAGCGTTATAGGGCTCCAAGTGGCATGTATTGAAAGATATTTGTATTCATTTCATCCACTGTTTAATGATACGAAAGGCAGTTTGATAGTTCTCACATGCAGAGGCTTGAGCTTAATGCGGAGCAAAATATTCGGCGGCAGCATTTGGGTCAGTGAAGGCAGCAACATTCAAGGAAATACCAGGGGTCTGATCTTCGCCTAAACCTGCGAAAGTGGTCGAGTGGTTGAAACATACTGTATGAAGCCATTTAAAGGCAGTGAGGTGCTCCATCTGTGGATGCTGCTTACAGAGTTGGACAGCCTGCCTGCGATCTCTAATGGCCTCTGGATTTCTGAGGTCCACCAAAGTACTACCTTCCTATGGGAGATCCCAAAGAACAGGGGATTGCTAAAGCTGACTGATAATAGGATGGCTGCAGTCACCTGCATGTAGTGTGGAGCTAAGCACGACAGTGGACATGAAAGCAGCCCAGTCGGCTTTGTTGAGAGCCCATTTTGATGGGCGCCCAGGGGTAGACGCTGAGGGAGGGACAGAAAGATCGCCCAATGGTCGCTATCACTCTCCAGTGGATGGATGGGAGAAGACCGAGGCTGCAAATAGAAAAATCAATGGCTGAGTAAGTCCCATGTGCCGCACTGAAGTGTATGGGAGCAACAGTGTTCAAGAGACAAAGGTCGAGATCTGCCAATAAGTTTTCTGTGTCTTTACTGCGGCCTGTGTCCGAGCGGTTCTAGGCACTTCAGTCTGGAACCGCCAGACCGCTACGGTCGCAGGTTAGAATCCTGTCTCGGGCATGGATGTGTGTGATGACCTTAGGTTAGTTAGGTTTAAGTAGTTCTAAGTTCTAGAGGACTGATGACCCCAGATGTTAAGTTCCATAGTGCTCAGAGCCATTTTTTTGTTATCCGAGGACCCGAGTTCGATTCCCGGTATTCCTTGGGAATTTTTGTTGGTGGAGGGAGTGGAGCGGGGTCCACTGAGCCGCATGATGCGAGCTGACGAGCTAGTTGACTGAGAAGTGCCGTCGTCAAGGTGAAGAAAACCGACAACGGCCGGAAGGACGATGTGCCGACCCACAGCCCTACATACCGCATCCAATGACGCCGTTGGCACAGGATGGTACGTTGGTCCCGATTAACAAATTAGGGCCGCAAAGCGGAGCAAATTGGTCGTGAGATCATTCATTCGTAATGCTTAGTGCCGATCAAAAATGTAAAATAAATAATAATCGATACAGCAACATGACTGTTATCAGTTTTTACTTATTGCTTCTCCGAACTAACATTCAGGAATGTAATTTGTACTACACAACGTCGTTTCCGATGTCACTTTTTCTTCTTTAATCGACAGTATTTCCCAAATTGTGCGTGACCCTTTCGTTCTGTTTTAGCCGCACACTGAGGTGACAAAAGCGATGACATAGCGAAATGCACAGATACAGATGGTGATAGTATCGCATTGTTTGTTGTTGTGGTCTTCAGTCCTGAGACTGGTTTGATGCAGCTCTCCATGCTACTCTATCCTGTGCAAGCTTTTTCATCCCCCAGTACCTATTGCAACCTACATCCTTCTGAATCTGCTTAGTGTATTCATCTCTTGGTCTCCCTCTACGATTTTTACCCTCCACGCTGCCCTCCAACACTAAATTGGTGATCCCTTGATGCCTCAGAACATGTCCTACCAACCGATCCCTTCTTCTGGTCAAGTTGTGCCACAAACTTCTCTTCTCCCCAATCCTATTCAATACTTCCTCATTAGTTATGTGATCTACCCATCTAATCTTCAGCATTCTTCTGTAGCACCACATTTCGAAAGCTTCTATTCTCTTCTTGTCCAAACTATTTATCGTCCATGTTTCACTTCCATACATGGCTACACTCCATACAAATACTTTCAGAAATGACTTCCTGACACTTAAATCAATACTGGATGTTAACAAATTTCTCTTCTTCAGAAACGCTTTCCTTGCCATTGCCAGCCTACATTTTATATCCTCTCTACTTCGACCATCATCAGTTATTTTGCTCCCCAAATAGCAAAACTCCTTTACTACTTTAAGTGCCTCATTTCCTAATCTAATTCCCTCAGCATCACCCGACTTAATTAGACTACATTCCATTATCCTTGTTTTGCTTTTGTTGATGTTCATCTTATATCCTCCTTTCAAGACACTGTCCATTCCATTCAACTGCTCTTCCAAGTCCTTTGCTGTCTCTGACAGAATTACAATGTCATCGGCGAACCTCAAAGTTTTTATTTCTTGTCCATGAATTTTAATACCTACCCCAAATTTTTCTTTTGTTTCCTTTACTGCTTGCTCAATATACAGATTGAACAACATCGGGGAGAGGCTACAACCCTGTCTTACTCCCTTCCCAACCACTGCTTCCCTTTCATGTCCCTCGACTCTTATAACTGCCATCTGGTTTCTGTACAAATTGTAAATAGCCTTTCGCTCCCTGTATTTTACCCCTGCCACCTTCAGAATTTGAAAGAGAGTATTCCAGTCAACATTGTCAAAAGCTTTCTCTAAGTCTACAAATGCTAGAAACGTAGGTTTGCCTTTCCCTAATCTTTCTTCTAAGATAAGTCGTAAGGTCAGTATTGCCTCACGTGTTCCAGTGTTTGTACGGAATCCAAACTGATCTTCCCCGAGGTTGGCTTCTACTAGTTTTTCCATTCGTCTGTAAAGAATTCGTGTTAGTATTTTGCAGCTGTGGCTTATTAAACTGATTGTTCGGTAATTTTCACATCTGTCAACACCTGCTTTCTTTGGGATTGGAATTATTATATTCTTCTTGAAGTCTGAGGGTATTTCGCCTGTTTCATACATCTTGCTCACCAGATGGTAGAGTTTTGTCAGGACTGGCTCTCCCATGGCCGTCAGTAGTTCCAATGGAATATTGTCTACTCCGGGGGCCTTGTTTCGACTCAGGTCTTTCAGTGCTCTGTCAAACTCTTCACGCAGTATCGTATCTCCCATTTCATCTTCATCTACATCCTCTTCCATTTCCATAATATTGTCCTCAAGTACATCGCCCTTGTATAGACCCTCTATATACTCCTTCCACCTTTCTGCTTTCCCTTCTTTGCTTAGAACTGGGTTTCCATCTGAGCTCTTGATATTCATACAAGTCGTTCTCTTGTCTCCAAAGGTCTCTTTAATTTTCCTGTAGGCGGTATCTATCTTACCCCTAGTGAGATAGGCCTCTACATCCTTACATTTGTCCTCTAGCCATCCCTGTTTAGCCATTTTGCACTTCCTGTCGATCTCGTTTTTGAGACGTTTGTATTCCTTTTTGCCTGTTTCACTTACCGCATTTTTATATTTTCTCCTTTCATCAATTAAATTCAATATTTCTTCTGTTACCCAAGGATTTCTACTAGCCCTCGTCTTTTTACCTACTTGATCCTCTGCTGCCTTCACTACTTCATCCCTCAAAGCTACCCATTCTTCTTCTACTGTATTTATTTCCCCTATTCCTGTCAATTGCTCCCTTATGCTCTCCCTGAATCTCTGTACAACCTCTGGTTCTTTCAGTTTATCCAGGTCCCATCTCCTTAAATTCCCACCTTTTTGCAGTTTCTTCAGTTTTAATCTACAGGTCATAACCAATAGATTGTGGTCAGAGTCCACATCTGCCCCTGGAAATGTCTTACAATTTAAAACTTGGTTCCTAAATCTCTGTCTTACCATTATATAATCTATCTGATACCTTTTAGTATCTCCAGGGTTCTTCCATGTATACAACCTTCTTTCATGATTCTTAAACCAAGTGTTAGTTATGATTATGTTGTGCTCTGTGCAAAATTCTACCAGGCGGCTTCCTCTTTCATTTCTGTCCCCCAATCCATATTCACCTACTATGTTTCCTTCTCTCCCTTTTCCTACACTCGAATTCCAGTCACCCATGACTATTAAATTTTCGTCTCCCTTCACAATCTGAATAATTTCTTTTATTTCATCATACATTTCTTCAATTTCTTCGTCATCTGCAGAGCTAGTTGGCATATAAACTTGTACTACTGTAGTAGGTGTGGGCTTCGTATCTATCTTGGCCACAATAATGCGTTCACTATGCTGTTTGTAGTAGCTTATCCGCATTCCTATTTTCCTATTCATTATTAAACCTACTCCTGCATTACCCCTATTTGATTTTGTGTTTATAACCCTGTAGTCACCTGACCAGAAGTCTTGTTCCTCCTGCCACCGAACTTCACTAATTCCCACTATATCTAACTTCAACCTATCCATTTCCCTTTTTAAATTTTCTAACCTACCTGCCCGATTAAGGGATCTGACATTCCACGCTCCGATCCGTAGAACGCCAGTTTTCTTTCTCCTGATAACGACATCCTCTTGAGTAGTCCCCGCCCGGAGATCCGAATGGGGGACTATTTTACCTCCGGAATATTTTACCCAAGAGGACGTCATCATCATGTAATCATACAGTAAAGCTGCATGCCCTCGGGAAAAATTACGGCTGTAGTTTCCCCTTGCTTTCAGCCGTTCGCAGTACCAGCACAGCAAGGCCGTTTTGGTTATTGTTACAAGGCCAGATCAGTCAATCATCCAGACTGTTGCCCTTGCAACTACTGAAAAGGCTGCTGCCCCTCTTCAGGAACCACACGTTTGTCTGGCCTCTCAACAGATACCCCTCCGTTGTGGTTGCACCTACGGTACGGCTATCTGTATCGCTGAGGCACGCAAGCCTCCCCACCATCGGCAAGGTCCATGGTTCATGGGGGGGAGTATCGCATACAGAAGGCATAAAAGGGCGACACATTGGCGGAACTGTCATTTGTACTCACGTAAGTTATGTAGAAAGGTTTCCACCGTGATTATGGCCGCACAACGAGAATTAAAAAACTTTGAACGCATGACAGTTGGAGCTAGACACACGGGATATTCCACTTCGGAAACCGTTAGGGAATTCAATACTTCGAGAGTTTGCGTAGTGTTGCATTGCTAACAGACAGACCACGCTGACTGAAATAATCGCAAAAATCAATGTGGAACATACGACTAGCGTATCCGTTAGGACAGTGCCGCGAAATCTGGCATTAATGGGCAATGGCAGCAGCCGACGCACGCGAGTGCCTTTGCTAACAGCACGACATCCCCTGCAGCACATCTTCTGATGTTGTGACCAGATTGAGTGGACCCTACACGACTGGGAAACTGTGGCGTAGTCAGATGACTCCTTATTTCAATTGGTAAGAGCTGATGGAAGCGTTTGGGTGTGGCACAGACCCCACGAAGCCATGAACCCATGTTGTGAACACGGCACTGTGCAAGCTGATGGTGGCTCCAGATCGGTGTGGCCTCTGTTTACATGGAATGGACTGGGTTCTCAGGTCTAACTGATCGGATCATTGACTGGAAATGGCTATGTTCGGCTACCTGGAAACCAGTTTCAGCCGTTCATGGTCTTCACGTTCCCAAACAGGACGGAATTGTTATGGATGACAATGCGCCACTTTAGCGGGCAACAATTGTTCGCGATGGTTTGATCAACGTTGTGGATAGTTTGAGCGAGTGATCTGGCCACCCAGATGGCCCGGTATGAACCCCTTCTAACATTTATGGGACATAATCGAGAGGTCAGTTTGCGCACCAAATCGTGCACCGGCAACACTTTTGCATATATGGACTGCTATAGAGGCAGCATGGCTCAATATTTCTGCAGGGGACTTTCAACAACTTGTTGAGTCCATGCCACATCGAACTGTTGCTCTATGGCAGGCAAAAGGGAGACCGACAGAATATTAGGGGGTATCCCATCACTTCTCTCATCTCAGTGTATGTATGTTACCTTGTTACATCTTAATTGGCGGCCGGAGTGGCCGAGCGGTTCTAGGCGCTACAGTCTGGAACCGCGCGACCGCTACGGTTGCAGGTTCGAATCCTGCCTCGGGCATGGATGTGTGTGACGTCCTTAGCTTAGTTAGGTTTAAGTAGTTCTAAGTTCTACGGGACTGATGACCTCAGCAGTTAAGTCTCATAGTGCTCCGAGCCATTAGAACATCTTAATTGCTTCCTCTTCTAATTACGTGCTTTTCACTAGCGTACGTCAACCAAAGCTCCTCACCCTAACCTATTTTTATTTGAGTCATTCTGTCGTGCGTTTGATGCCTTCCTCTCCTTTGCATGGTTTCTTTCCCTGACAATACTGAATTTCAGCGCCACATGTGCTACACTTTAATAGGGAATGCTCTCAGTCAGAAGACTGAGCGTGGTGTAAACGTGTGAAGCAAGCAGGCAAGCACGCCACAGAGACACATTCGTGCTTCCTGCAGCCAGCTGAGTGAGTTCGAAATAGGTCATATTCTGGCCTTCCGAGTGGCGGGATGGTCCTTTCGGAGAATAGCCACACAAGTTGGAGACGGCTGCGTCAGTTGTTCAACGATGGTGGTATCAGTGGTCACGTGAACATTCTCATATCCGTAGATGAGGTTCCGGACGTCCACGCAGCAAAAGTCAAAACGACTTGCAAGATGATTTATGTATGGTGCAAAAAGTGACAATTGACCCTGAATAAACAAAAGTGCGAAGTTATTCACATGAGTACTAAAAGAAATCAGCTAAATCTTACAAATAACCTAAATTGGAACGATCACATAGATAATATTGTGGGTAGAACAAACTAAAGACTGTGATACATTGGCAGAACACTTAGAAGGTACAACAGGTGTACCAAAGAGACTGCTTACACTAGGCTTGTCCGCCCTATTCTGGAGTATTGCTGTGCGGTGTGGGATCCGCATCAGGTGATGACATCGAAAAAGTACAAAGAAGGGCAGCACGTTTTGTATTATCGCGAAATAGGGAAGATAGTGTCACAGACATGATACGTGAATTGGAGTGGCAATCATTAAAACAAAGGCGTTTTTCGTTGGGACGGGATCTTCTCATGATATTTCAATCACCAGTTTTCTCCTCCGATTGTGAAAACATTCTGTTGGCAACCACCTACATAGGGAGAAATGATCATCACGATAAAATAAGAGAAGTCAGGGCTCGCACGGAAAAATTTAAGTGCCCGTTTTTCCCTTGTGCCGTTCGAGATTGGAACGGTAGAGAGACAGCATGAAGGTGGTTCATTGAACCCTCTGCCAGGCACTTTATTGTGAATAGCAGACTAATCACGTAGATGTAGATGTAGACAGACGCCCGCCAGGATCGTCATATTGTCTAAAGGCGCAGCTGCCGCACCACATGTAAGAGGCCTTGTTAGCCCGGAAGTGACAACACGAACAGTTGCAAACCAGTTATTAACAGTGGTACAGCAGACATGCACGCCTCTAGCCCGTCTTCCATTCAAGCCACAGCGTTGATGTGCACGGCTCAACTGGTACCATCAGCGGATCAGTTGGAAGACGAAATGGCGCTCCGCGGTCTTCGGCGATGAAAGCAGATTCTGCCTGCACGCAAGTGTTCGTTTGTGCATACGACAAAGACCTGGTGAGCGATGTCTCGTAGAATGCATTCATCAAAGACATACTGTCCCCACCCCAGGCGTTACGGTCTGCGTTGTCGTAAGCTACATCTCTCGTTCACCCCTGATATTTCTGGAAGGAACGCTAACCAGCGCTCGATACGTGCAGATTGTTGCTAGACCCATCTTTCGCTACGCTTGCAACAGGAAGGTGATGTATTGTTCCGACAGGATAATGCCGGCCCACACACTGCCCGTTAAACTCGATGTGTTCCACAAGACGTGCATCAACTTCCCTGGCCAGAACGATCTCCAGACGTATCTCCAACAGAGCACGTGCGGTATGTGATGGGATGAGAAGTGGCCTGTGCAACTCATCAACCAACAACTCTTACACAGCTACTACGTGATCAGGTTGAGCAGACTGAACCGTGAATTTACTTTCAATACCTTTTCTTAAGAATTTACTTTATTTACTAGCGATTCATCAAGAACATTAACACATTTAATCACACTACGTGAGCGCGGAAGTAGTTGCCAGTGGGTAACTGATGAAAACAAATTTCTTTTAATAAATGGAAATTTTATTCGTAAAAGCCCCCTTTTTCTAACAGATTTAAAATTATAATCAGAAAGCACCCTCTAAATATCAAGTTACAATTTATTCAGAGGCAGAAAGAACAAATTTTGACAGTGTGAGCTTTCGGGCTGAGAACCTTGCCGCTCCCTTTTAACACGGCCGTAGTCACGATCGCTCACAACACCCTCTGAAAGACTACACTGGCGCATTCTGTAACACACCAGATTACTTTAAACTAAAAATTTTTACAACTCACACAAGCACATAAACTATGCACCGCGTAGGAGGGATGGAAATGGTAGAAAACACTAACATTAAAAAAAAATTAACTTGCCACCGAAGGTGCAACTTGATTTTTTTTTAAAAAAAAAAAAAAAAAAAAAAAAAAAGCTCTTTCGGTGGAAGGGTGGCAACTTTGTACACTAAAATGCCCATTTAAATAAAAACCCATGAAATGCAGCCTTACATAAAATATACAAACATGCTCTACATTACACATATACCGCCTCTCAAAAAACGGCTCTGAGCACTATGGGACTCAACTGCTGAGGTCATTAGTCCCCTAGACTTGGAACTACTTAAACCTAAGGACATCACAAATATCCATGCCCGAGGCAGGATTCGAACCTGCGACCGTAGCGGTCTTGCGGTTCCAGACTGCAGCGCCTTTAACCGCACGGCCACTTCGGCCGGCTACCGCCTCTCAAGATGATAGGCAAGATAAAAACATATTTCAGGAATTCGTCCGTTATACTTCACGCAATAAATTCGTTAACACCGAATCCGACAAACGTGACAGAGGCAGCTGTTAACGTACGGCAGACCGACAGACAGACAGTCACTAACTGCCTAACAGATGCGGACGGGAGACAGACGAGCAAGCTGGGAACGAGAGACTGACCAAGAAAACAAGTAGAAATTAACAAGTCAATGAAACAACATATCACGAATCACTTAACTTCTAATAAACTGCGATGTCTGGCGAAGACCTGGCGCAGCACCCCCAAAACGCTGTCCCGAACCGTCCACTGCCAGCCGCTTCAACGGACGCAGGAACGCGCGCCGATCTCATCTCCCGTGTCACGGCGTCGCAGCTCGCACTGGCCAGACCGATGCCGTGGGTTTATTCCTGTTGCTCTCGTGTCGACCGCGAAGCCACTACCCGTCGCTATACGGCTCGGCCCACTGGACTCACGCGGCGACGTCACATACGCCGACGCCCAAGGCGGACAAGTCATCTTGTGTCCTAGTGCGCGACCGACCAACCGATCGATCCAACCGCCAATTACCGTTGCCCGAGCAACTCGAGCAGACTCGCGGCCTAACACATACTAGCATTCCGGACGACAGACAGACACTGACTGCCCCACACTGACCCAGCTGACTAACTGACCGGACTCGCCCCTAGCGAGTTATTTTTTTTTCTTTATTGTGATTTTAATACCAGTATAACAGGCAGGCTGGCAGCAGCACAATACGCCGCTCTTCAGCCAAAGATAGTACAATGATAAAACAGAGAAGACACATGGGTTGAAACAAAACGGCGGGAGAAAAACAGTAGGCACATGAACATAAAAAACATGAAGCCATTCACACTCGAAGACAATGCACACTACAAACTGCTGACACGAGGCACAAACACTGAAGATGTCGATGGCACTGGTGAACGATGGAGTGTGACGGTGAACACTGAACACTAAACATGACGGCACACACGAGACACTGATGGCGATGATCTCCGGCGCGCGAATGTCCACTTAGCGTGTGCGAGTCCGAGGACCTGCCAAGAGGGGATGAAGGGTGAGGTGGGGGAGAGGGGAGAACAAGGATTCCAATGGCTGAGGAGATGGGGGGAGGTGGAGAGGGACAGGGGTGGGGAAGCCCGGGGGAGGAGTGGGGAGAAATGGTGCATGGAGGGAAGAGGGAGAGAAGGGTGGGAGGGTGCCCAAGTAGCAAATACAGGAAGAGGGAGGGAGGATCAACGTTGGTAGGAGGGGTAGATGTAGGGGAGGAGGGCATCATCAGGGAGGGGGAGCTGGCGGAAGCCACCTTGGGAGAGGGTAAGGAGGGTGGAGAGATGGAGACCGGGTGGGACATGCGAATACAGGTGCGGCAGCGGGCGGGGGTGGGAGAGGATCGGGGAGACGAGCAGGTGAGGAGGATCGAGTTTGCAGGAGGTGTACAGGATCCGTATCCTTTCAAGGAAAAGGAGGAGGTGGGGGAAGGGGATGAGATCGTACAGGATCTGCGTGGGGGAGGGGAGACAGATGCAATAGGCGAGGCGGAGAGCATGACGTTCAAGGGTTTGGAGGGATTTATAAAAGGTAGGGGGGGCAGAGATCCAAGCCGGATGGGCATAACAAAGGATAGGGCGAATGAGGGATTTATAGGTGTGGAGGATGGTGGAGGGGTCCAGACCCCACGTACGGCCGGAGAGGAGCTTGAGGAGACTGAGTCGGGAGCATGCCTTGGCTTGGATTGTCCGGAGGTGGGGAGTCCAGGAGAGGCGACGGTCGAGGGTGACGCCAAGGTACTTAAGGGTGGGAGTGAGGGCGATAGGATGGCCATAGATGGTGAGATAGAAATCAAGGAGGCAGAAGGAAGGGGTGGTTTTGCCTACAATGATCGCCTGGGTTTTGGAGGGATTGACCTTGAGCAACCACTGGTTGCACCAAGCGGTGAACCGGTCAAGATGGGATTGGAGAAGGTGTTGCGAGCGCTGTATGGTGGGGGCAAGGGCAAGGAAGGCGGTGTCATCGGCAAACTGGAGAACGTGGACAGGGGCTGACGGCGGCGGCATGTCCGCCGTGTACAAAAGGTACAGAAGGGGGGAGAGGACGGAGCCTTGGGGCACACCAGCAGAGGGGAAAAAGGTGTAGGAATCTGTGTTACGGATGGTGACATACGAAGGACGGCGGGAGAGAAAGGAGCCGATCAGACGGACGTAGTTAATGGGAAGGACGAAGGTTTGGAGCTTGAAGAGGAGACCAGAATGCCTTACGCGGTCATAAGCACGTTCGAGGTCCAGGGAGAGAAAGATTGGGAAGCGACGGGAATTAAGCTGTTCGGAAAGGAGATGAGTGAGGTGAAGGAGAAGGTCGTCGGAAGAGAAGGACGGCCGAAAGCCACACTGGGTAATGGGAAGGAGGTGGTGCTGGCGGAGATGCTGGTGGATGCGTCGGGTGAGGATAGATTCCAAGACCTTGCTGAAGACTGAGGTAAGGCTGATGGGACGGTAGGAGGAGACGGCGGACGGCGGTTTGCCAGGTTTAAGGAACATGAGGATACGGGAGGTTTTCCACAGGACGGGGTAGTAACTGGTGGACAGGACTACAATGTAGAGCCTGGCCAGGGTGGAGAGGAAAGAGACAGGAGCTTCACGAAGGTGACGGTAGGTGACACGATCGTGACCAGGAGCGGTGTTGCGTTTCGTGGGGAGTGTATCAATGAGATCCTGGGTAGTGATGGGAGCATTGAGCTCCGTGTGTGCAATGTTGTCCAAGTACTGGAAACCAGGGGCGAGGGGAGGGACAGAGGTGTCAGTTTGATTGTGGATATCCGGGAAGAGAGAGTAATCGAACTGGGGATCATCGGGGATGGAAAAATCATCGGAGAGGTAGGAGGCAAAGTGGTTGGCCTTACTAAGGGTGTCAGGGAAAGGGTGATCATCATGGAAAAGAGGATAATAGGGGGAGGGTTTAGTTCCAGTAAGGCGACGGAAGGCCGACCAGAACTTGGACGAGTTGATTGGTAGAGTAGCATTTAAACGGGTGCATGTCTGTCGCCAGTCCCGGCGTTTCTTAGCCGTGAGCAAATTACGAATGTGTCGCTGGAGTTACCGGTGGCGTCGTAGTGTGTCCGGGTCACGCATGCGGAGGAAGGCACGGTAGAGACGACGGGATTCACGGAGGAGGAGGACGGCCTGTGGGGGTAAGGTAGGACGGTGGGGGTGGACGGCGACAGTAGGGACGTGGGCCTCCATGGCCTCAGATAAGGTCTGCTGGAGAAAGGAGGCGGCATGGGAGACATCGTCAGGGCGGTGATAGGTGAAGGGGTGGCTATCGACCTGGGTGGAAAGGGTATCCCGGTAGGCATTCCAGTTGGCACGGGAATAGTCACGGACGTACTTAGGGGGAGGGTCAGTACGAGGGTCGGGGCAGGGGCGACGACCGTCTGAAACGGTGAGGAGGACAGCAGGGAGATGGTCGCTACCAATAGGCTCCAGGACATCCACCGTTATCCGGCCAAGGAGGTTGGGGGAGGAGAGGATAACATCAGGAGTGGAGTTGTATTCAGGACAGGTGTGCTGGGGGATGGGGATGAGGTCGCCTTGAAGGGAGGAGAGGAACCGATGCCACCACCACAACTGGGCAGTAGAACGACTATGGATTTTGAGGTCGGCGGCGATCACGTAGGAGGAGAAGGTACGGTCGATGTGGGAGAGAAAGTCGAAAGGAATTGGGGCGTTGGGTCGGACATAGATGGTGGCGCAGGTAATGGTAAGGCCGGGGAAGAAGAGACTAAGGATCAGGTGTTTGGTGGGGTCGGGAAGGAGAGGTTGGAGCCAAATGGGGATCTGGCGGTGGTGACCAATGGCAACTCCACCACGCACAATTGGGAGGGGATTATCGGAGCGGTGGAGGAGATAGGGTGAGGTGTGGATGGAGTGGTGGGGTTGGACGAAGGTTTCATTGAGGAGGAAGGCATCCATGTGGTGGGTGGCAAGGGTGTGCAGGAAGAGGTTCTTGTCTGCTGGAAGGGAGCAGATATTGTTGAAAAGGATATGTTGCTGTCGCACCATGACAGGGATTTAGACGAGGGTGTCAAGACGGGAGAAGGTGAAATGGGCCTGGTTGTTGGAGTAGGTGGCGTACATTTTGAGTTGGAAAATGGAACAGGCGGCGAGGGAGATCTGTTGGAGGGTGTGGGGGCGCTGAAAGGGATGGACATTCTGGAGGACGATGGTGAGGAACCTGATGATGTCCTCAGCGGTGGGGGGGGGGGGGGACGAAGGGAATTGCCAGGAGGGGTGGGGGCGTCCAGAGGATGGACAGGGACGGTGAGTTCAGGAGTGGTGGGAGGGGGTCGGGCTTTACACTTTTGGGAGTAGGTGGGATGGGGGAGATTGCAGGTATTGCAGGAGGGAGGGGATTGAATGTTAGGGCACTGCCGGAGGAAGTCCACTTGCCTACAATGCGGGCAGGTGGGGGCCTCGCAGCACTCAGCTGTGGGGTGTGGGTTATAGTGCAGACACCTCTGGCAGCACAGGGATTGAGGAGGGGAATGGGAGGGGTCGACCTTGTAGCGCTGGTTGAAGAGGAGGGCACCCTCCTTCAGGAGATGGTCAATGGAGGGGGTGTCCTCGGAGAAAACCCGCATAAGGCGAGTGGGGCCGGCCGAGTTGAAGATGCGGCGGACCGCCCACACCTCCAGCATGGGATGCACCTTGAGCTCCGCCAACACCTCCTCCTCCATGATCGACGGACTGAGCCGAGTGATCACGGCGGTGAGGGTCGGCGGGCGACGCGGGGGTTGGGGTTGGCGGGTAGGAGACGGAGAAGGAGCAGGGGTGATGGAGGTGTTGGGGCCAAAACGGGTGATGGGGAGGCGGGAGAGGATGTCAGTATGGAGGGTTGGGCTGGGGGCGGAGATGAGAACAGAATCCCGTCTGGGAGTGAGGAGAGAGATGGGGGCACCAGGGAAGTGTTGGCGGAGGAGGAGGGAGAGATTCCGGGCCTTGAGAAGGGAAGTATTGGGGTGGGAGAGGAGGTATTTGTATAAAGAGGGGGGGAGGAGGAGGAGGAGGAGGAGGAGGAGGCGGGGGGAGCAGGGCCAGGTGGGGAGACATCAATGGCACCCTGGGAGGGTGGGGGGGAGGAGGATGGGGCGGGGCCTTTTTGGGAGCAGAGGAGGTGGTGTTGCCACTAGGGCGTTTTATGGCAGCAGAAGGGCGGGTGGTGATATGAGGGATGGGAGAGATAGGGAGGTGGTGGGAAGGGACGGGTCCCAGTGTGGACGCAGCAGTCGGCGCCGGAGATGGTGATGGCGAAGGCGATGGCGACGGCGACGGCGACGGCGACGGTGGCGGCGGTGATGGCGAAGGCGATGGGGAGAGCTGGGCGTGGACAGTGGCCCGACGGGCCACCACCCTAGCTGGAGCGGCAGTGACAGGCCGGGGGAAAGGATCAGATCGAGAGGAGCGGGAGGAAGAAGCTGGAGAGGGGGCGACAAAGAGCGAGGGCGAAGGGAGAGTGAGAAGAGGTGGGATGAAAGGAGGGGGGTGTGACTGGGCACACCATATTATAGTGGTGGTGGCGGCGGAAGGCGAAGTATAAACTATGGCTGTGGTGGTAGCGGTGGCGGTGGTGGTGGGGGTGGGGGCGGACATGACGACAGGGAGAAACAAAAACGCACAGGACGAAAAAGAAAGGACACAAACTGGGGACAGACGAAGACGAAAACGGTCAAAGACGGACGAAGACCAGGGAGGACGACGGCGACGGCGACGGCGACGGGGACGACGACGGCGGGTGGCAGGAACGCTGCAGCTGCTGCTGCTGCCGCGGACGGGGCCGGGGCTGCTGCTGCTGCTGGCTGGCTGGCTGGACCGCTGCTGCTGCTGCTGCAGCAGGACTGGCTGGCTGCTGCCGGCTGGACCACCGCTGCAGACCGGGACCGGGACCGCTGCTGCTGCTGCTGCTGCTGCTGGACGGCTCGACGGCTGGCTGGACGGCTGGCTGGCACCTGCAATACCTAACGCTTCGATTAGAACCGAATGGTCAATCGAAGGGCGGTATCCTTCCGGATTACCGCCGAAGATGGGCCCTAGCGAGCTCATCGCGCCCCTTAAATGCACGTGAACAGGCTACGTTTCCCCTTTCCCACCAGAGGGACACACCAAAGCTGCGATTGCCACAGCGGCGCCACCGCCAGAAACGGAGGGCGACTGCTTCACACAACGCGCTGCGGCGCGCTCTTCAAAACAGCAAATTTTCCATGGCTCACAGACGTGGCATAACATGTCCGCGGACAGTATTCATCATACGTACGATCGACTGCATACCTGAGTCAGCGCGTGAATTGCCAACCACGGAGGCTACTCCACTTAACGAATATGGGTGTTTGATCATGTGTCGATGCGTGGTACTTCAAAACAACTCGTGCTGTTGTTATTGTTGTGGTCTTCAGTCCTGAGACTGGTTTGATGCAGCTCTCCATGCTACTCTATCCTGTGCAAGCTTCTTCATCTCCCAGTAACTACTGCAACCTACATCCTTCTGAATCTGCTTAGTGTATTCACCTCTTGGTCTCCCTCTACGACTTTTACCCTCCACGCTGCCCTCCAATACTAAATTGGTGATCCCTTGATGCCTCAGAACATGTCCTACCAACCGATTCCTTCTTCTGGTCAAGTTGTGCCACAAACTTCTCTTCTCCCCAACCCTATTCAATACTTCCTCATTAGTTATGTGATCTACCCATCTAATCTTCAGCATTCTTCTGTAGCACCACATTTCGAAAGCTTCTATTCTCTTCTTATCCAAACTATTTATCGTCCATGTTTCACTTCCATACATGGCCACACTCCATACAAATACTTTCAGAAATGACTTCCTGACACTTAAATCTATATTCGATGTTAAAAATTTTCTCTTCTTCAGAAACGCTTTCCTTGCCATTGCCAGTCTACATTTTATATCCTCTCTACTTCGACTATCATCAGTTATTTTGTTCCCCAAATAGCAAAACTCCTTTACTACTGTAACGCCGGCCGCGGTGGTCTAGCGGTTCTAGGCGCTCAGTCCGGAACCGCGCGACTGCTGCGGTCGCAGGTTCGAATCCTGCCACGGGCATGGATGTGTGTGATGTCCTTACGTTGGTTAGATTTAAGTAGTTCTAAGTTCTAGGTGACTGATGACCACAGATGTTAAGTCCCATAGTGCTCAGGGCCATTACTACTTTAAGTGACTCATTTCCTAATCTAATTCCCTCGGCATCACTCGACTTAATTCGACTACATTCCATTATCCTCGTTTTGCTTTTGTTGATGTTCATCTTATATCCTCCTTTAAGACACTATCCATTCCGTTCAACTGCTCTTCCAAGTCCTTTGCTGTCTCTGACAGAATTACAATGTCATCGGCGAACCTCGAAGTTTTTACTTCTTCTCCATGAATTTTAATACCTACTCCGAATTTTTCTTTTGTTTCCTTTACTGCTTGCTCAATATACAGACTGAATAACATCGGGGAGAGGCTACAACCCTGTCTCACTCCCTTCCCAACCACTGCTTCCCTTTCATGTCCCTCGGCTCTTATAACTGCCATCTGGTTTCTGTACAAATTGTAAACAGCCTTTCGCTCCCTGTATTTTACCCCCGCCACCTTCAGAATTTGTAAGAGAATATTCCAGTCAACATATCAAAAGCTTTCCCCAAGTCTACAAACGCTAGAAACGTTGGTTTGCCATTCCTTAATCTAGCGTCTAAGATAAGTCGTAGGGTCAGTATTGCCTCACGTGTTTCAACATTTCTACGGAATCCAAACTGATATTCCCCGAGGTCGGCTTCTGATAGTTTTTCCATTCGTCTGTAAAGAATTCGTGTTAGTATTTTGCAGCTGTGACTTATTTAACTGACAGTTCGGTAATTTTCATATCTGTCAACACCTGCTTTCTTTGGGATTGGAATTATTATATTCTTCTTGAAGTCTGAGGGAATTTCGCCTGTCTCATACATCTTGCTCACCAGATGGTAGAGTTTTGTCAGGACTGGCTCTCCCAAGGCTGTCAGTAGTTCCAATGGAATGTTGTCTACTCCAGGGGCCTTGTTTCGACTCAGGTCTTTCAGTGCTCTGTCAAACTCTTCACGCTGTATCGTATCTCCCATTTCATCTTCATCTACATCATCTTCTATTTCCATAATATTGTCCTCAAGTACATCGCCCTTGTATAGACCTTCTGTATACTACTTCCACCATTCTGCTTTCCCTTCTTTGCTTAGAACTGGGTTTCCATCTGAGCTCTTGATGTTCATACAAGTGGTTCTCTTATCTCCAAAGGTCTCTTTAATTTTCCTGTAGGCAGCATCTATCTTACCCCTGGTGAGATAAGCCTCTACATCCTTACATTTGTCCTCTAGCCATCCCTGCTTAGCCGTGCTATTGATCTGTAAATATTTCTTTTTGTCTTGTGTTTTCTGGGCGATGGGCGAGGATGTCCGCTGCAGGCGGTAAAATCGTATTGAAACACTCCAGAACCGCTTATCTCCAGTAATTCAATCATCCCTTGTCTCCCCCTCCTTCAGCGTTCCAGTCGCCTAGCACTATCAGATTTTCGCCGCCTCCCGCACAGTTTGTGTTCCTCAAATTCCTCCCATATTTCCTCGATTCCCCAGCCACCTGATTGGCCGGCGTGTGGCTGGTTTTGCTGCTGAGTGCGACGCAGACGCTGCAGCGGCCCTTAGTGGGATATCGGGCGGCGGCATCGGCCGATACGGCCGGCGGGGGAAAACTGTGCGGCCGATAACGAGCCGCGTTAATTAACGGCGGGCCTCGTGGCCGGGCAGGCAGGGGCCGCAGTCGGCAGTCGGCAGTCGGCAGTCGGCCGTCTGCAGGCTGTGCAGATTTGTGGCGCGCGCCGCCTCCCCACACTCCCTCCACCTGGCCGCTTTAGTACTTGTATTATACAACTTGTGGCTCTTTTAAGCACAATGACAAAAGTAATACTACAGTAACACATGTAATTTCGAAATAGATATCTAAATTTACAATGTAATCAATTGACTCAATCTTCGGCATGAAACGCCGGCCGAAGTGGCCGTACGGTTAAAGGCGCTGCAGTCTGGAGCCGCAAGACCGCTACGGTCACAGGTTCGAATCCTGCCTCGGGCATGGATGTTTGTGATATCCTTAGGTTAGTTAGGTTTAACTAGTTCTAAGTTCTAGGGGACTAATGACCTCAGCAGTTGAGTCCCATAGTGCTCAGAGCCATTTTCGGCATGAAAGGAACTAGATAGATCCTATTGGTACATACTGTAAATATATGACGAACGGTTTGCGTGGTTGCTCCCTAGTCGCCGTTTGGAGGTCTACCCCATCTATGAAGAGAGTCCATGCTTCTGCCATGGTTAGTACGTATCCTGCTAAACATTGTCCACGCTATGGCGACTGGTCTAAGGCAGGGGGTTCCTTCTTTATGCAGGGCAAGTTCTGGCAATGCAGAGGACTAGCCTGTCCATCCTCGCTCCAACGAATCTGATAGGTGGAACTGAGACTGCTGTTTTCATAGATGGTTTTCTTGATCGAAGCGGTTTTTTCTAGGATAACCAGATTTTTACAGATAGGGACTTGCGGAGTGCCTAATATGCGTTTAAACTTACGGAGTAGAGCTGCATTTCGTCGAAGTGCAGAGGGCAGAATGTGGAGCAATATGGACAATCAATCGACAGGGGTTGATCTTAGTATTTCACCGACAATTCTCAGTGTGTTGTTGAGATATGCATTGAGAGTTGAAAGTCGCGAGCTCTATCTTCTTATCTCGTGTTTTCTACTGAAAATCTCGTGCTTGAACTCTTGTTAACTTTACTATTACAGAGATCGCCTAAACTTTATTTGATTTATTTATTTATTTTTATCGCAACAAATAACTTACTTGGTTTTTCTGCTGCCACTGCTTGATCTGCTGCATTCCATTATTTAACAAAAACATTAAAAAAGCTTTTATTCATGCTGAGTGCAATGCATATTCTGTATGATGGCTCCTGCTGTTGCTGCAGCTGCTGCTGCTTACTACATCTAGATACAATTCAAGAGAAAGGGTTTGGTCAAATCTAAACACGATAAATGATAACCCAAACATGTAATTCCCTTTTCTTTCCAAAACTATATTCTGAAAGCGATTGTTTCTCGTTCAATTAACAAAACGCTAGAAGCTCTTTGAACAGTCGCTTCGTATGTAAATCTGCCTCCAGTGGCATTAAAGCAATATTACAAATTAATCAAACTCTTGAGACAGACTGAAATACTTCTCAATCAAACACATAGTGAAACAATTCCCTGACAATCACAAAAGAAATCAATGACAAAAATCAATGCTTAATGTATTCGCCTAACAATAGCTTCCCTTAAAAATTCAACTCCTATCATTATCAAAATTACCTTCTGCTGCTGCGCACATACAAAAACCCTTTTCTTTAAATTAATAAGCGCGCTGCAAACTATAAAAAATATCAACTCAGTACCAAATCCTGTGTCACTGCTGGCGGACACAGCAGTACGGCAGCTCGGCGACGACCCCTCGCCCAACACACGTGCGCACCACAGCAGGCGGGCTCCTACACTGGCTTCCAAACTGCCACTAGTTAATCCGTGCGCTGCGAAGCGCGACAACAATATCTTAGATTCCAGAGCTTGTGTATGCGCGCTGTAGCCAACCTTTAAATCCTAAGAGAGTATTGCCAACTCTCAGAGTTTGTGTTTGTGCACAATTGAGCCGTACAGGAGCACCATATTCGGCAACAGAGTGGACTAGCCGAAGTGCTGAAGTGCGCAGAGCTTCAGCAGCAGAGCACCAGGTTGTTCCGAACATCTTAAGTAAGATGTCGTTCCTAGTTTGCATCATCACTGCCGTGTTATTCAGATCCTTGTTGTAGGACTAGGTCAGATCCAATGTAATCCTTAGATATTTTGGGTGGTAATTGTGGTGAAGTAGTCTGTCGCCGAAATAGATCTGGAGCTGTCTACTCGCCGCTCTGTTGCACAAATGAAAGCAAACCGTCTCTGTGTTGCTCGGGTTTGGTTTCAGTCTCTTTCTCCAAAAGTATGTTCCCATTACCGCCAGATCAGATTTTAACATACACTAATGGTCATTAAAATTGCTACACCAAGAAGAAATGCAGATGATAAACGGGTATTCATTGTCCGATATATTTACTAGAACCGACATGTGATAACATTTTCACGCAATTTAGGTGGATAGATCCTGAGAAATCAGTACCCAGAACAACCACCTCTGGCCGTAATAACGGCCTTGATACGCCTGGGCATTGAGTCAAACAGAGCTTGGATGGCGTCTACAGCTTCAACGCGATACCACAGTTCATCAAGAGTAGTGACTGGCGTATTTTGACGAGCAAGTTGCTGGGCCACCATTGACCAGACGTTTTCAGTTGGTGAGAGATCTGGAGAATGTGCTGCCCAAGGCAGCAGTCGAACATTTTCTGTATCCAAAAAGGCCCGTACAGGACCTGCAACATGCTGTCGTGCATTATCCTGCTGTAATGTAGCGTTTCGCAGGGATCGAATGAAGGGTAGAGCCACGGGTCGTAACACATCTGAAATGTAACGTCCACTGTTCAAAGTGCTGTCAATGCGAACAACAGGTGACCGAGACGTGTCACCAATGGCACCCCATACCATCACGCCGGGTGATACGCCAGTATGACGATGACGAATACACGCTTCCAATGTGCGTTCACCACGGTGTCGCCAAACACGGATGCAACCATCATGATGCTGTGAACAGAACCTGGATTCATCAGACGTTTTGTCATTCGTGCACCCACGTTCGTCGTTGAGTACACCACCGCAGGCGCTCCTGTCTGTGATGCAGCGTCAAGGGTAACCGCAGCCATGGTCTCCGAGCTTATAGTCCATTCTGCTGCAAACATCGTCGAACTGTTCGTGCAGATGGTTGTTGTCTTGCAAACGTCCCCGTCTGTTGACTCGGGGATCGAGACGTGGCTGCACGATCCGTTACAGCCATGCGTATAAGATGCCTGTCATCTCGACTGCTAGGGATACGAGGCCGTTGGGATGCAGCTCGCCGTTCCCTATTACCCTCCTGAACCCACCGATTCCATATTCTGCTAACAGTCATTGGATCTCGACCAACGCGAGCAGCAATGTCGCGATACGATAAGCCGCAATCGCGATAGGCTACAATCCGACCTTCATCAAAGTCGGAAACGTGATAGTACGCATTTCTCCTCCTTACACGAGACATCACAACAACGTTTCACCAGGCAACGCCGGTCAGCTGCTGTTTGTGTATGAGAAATCGGTTGGAAACTTTCCTCATGTCAGCACGTTGTAAGTGTCGCCACCGGCGCCAACCTTGTGTGAATGCCCTGAAAAGCTAATGATTTGCATATCACAGCATCTTCTTCCTGGCGGTTAAATTTTGCGTCTATAGCACGTCATCTTCGTGGTGTAGCAATTTTAATGGCCAGTAGTGTATCAACAAGACCCTATCCAAGATACTCGTGGCTCCACAGTGCTGCGGGCTGCGTTTACATGGATTGACTGGGTCCTCTGGTCCAAATGAACCGATCATTGACTGGAAACGGTTACGTTCAAACACCGGAAGACCATTTGCAATCATGCATGGACTTTTTGTTCCGGGATAACGATGGAATTTTTATTGATGACATTGCGAAGCAGTTGTTTACGATTGGTTTGAAGAACATTTAGGACAATTCGAGCGAATTGCACTAAGATTGCCCGACACGAATCTCATAGAACACTTGTGGGACACAATCAAAAAGACAGTTTTTGCACAAAATCCTGTACCGGCACCACTTCAGCAGTTACGGATGGCTGTAGCGGCAGCGTGGCTCGGTCTTCTGCAGGGGACTTGGCAACGACTTGTTGGTCGGTGCCACGACGACTTGCTGCACCACACCGGTCCGAGACGATGTTAGAGCTATCCCATGACTTTCATCACCCCATTGTAAGTCTCAAGCCTGTACGCAGACTGTTCTTATATTTAGTGTAGAGTAATCGAATTAATCTTTTGGCAGAAAAGAATTACGGCTGTAGGTATGAATGTATGTCTCTTACAGAATACGTATGCACAGAAGCAGTAGAGAGTATGACCAGTTCTTTCCTACAGGACGATGTTTGATTCAAATCACAAATAATTCACCTTCCAAACTTCTGAACTACACTCCTGGAAATGGAAAAAAGAACACATTGACACCGGTGTGTCAGACCCACCATACTTGCTCCGGACACTGCGAGAGGGCTGTACAAGCAATGATCACACGCACGGCACAGCGGACACACTAGGAACTGCGGTGTTGGCCGTCGAATGGCGCTAGCTGCGCAGCATTTGTGCACCGCCGCCGTCAGTGTCAGCCAGTTTGTCGTGGCATACGGAGCTCCATCGCAGTCTTTAACACTAGTAGCACGCCGCGACAGCGTGGACGTGAACCGTATGTGCAGTTGACGGACTTTGAGCGAGGGCGTATAGTGGGCATGCGGGAGACCGGGTGGACGTACCGCCGAATTGCTCAACACGTGGGGCGTGAGGTCTCCACAGTACATCGATGTTGTCGCCAGTGGTCGGCGGAAGGTGCACGTGCCCGTCGACCTGGGACCGGACCGCAGCGACGCACGGATGCACGCCAAGACCGTAGGATCCTACGCAGTGCTGTAGGGGACCGCACCGCCACTTCCCAGCAAATTAGGGACACTGTTGCCCCTGGGGTATCGGCGAGGACCATTCGCAACCGTCTCCATGAAGCTGGGCTACGGTCCCGCACACCGTTAGGCCGTCTTCCGCTCACGCCCCAACATCGTGCAGCCCGCCTCCAGTGGTGTCGCGACAGGCGTGAATGGAGGGACGAATGGAGACGTGTCGTCTTCAGCGATGAGAGTCGCTTCTGCCTTGGTGCCAATGATGGTCGTATGCGTGTTTGGCGCCGTGCAGGTGAGCGCCACAATCAGGACTGCATACGACCGAGGCACACAGGGCCAACACCCGGCATCATGGTGTGGGGAGCGATCTCCTACACTGGCCGTACACCACTGGTGATCGTCGAGGGGACACTGAATAGTGCACGGTACATCCAAACCGTCATCGAACCCATCGTTCTACCATTCCTAGACCGGCAAGGGAACTTGCTGTTCCAACAGGACAATGCACGTCCGCATGTATCCCGTGCCACCCAACGTGCTCTAGAAGGTGTAAGTCAACTACCCTGGCCAGCAAGATCTCCGGATCTGTCCCCCATTGAGCATGTTTGGGACTGGATGAAGCGTCGTCTCACGCGGTCTGCACGTCCAGCACGAACGCTGGTCCAACTGAGGCGCCAGGTGGAAATGGCATGGCAAGCCGTTCCACAGGACTACATCCAGCATCTCTACGATCGTCTCCATGGGAGAATAGCAGCCTGCATAGCTGCGAAAGGTGGATATACATTGTACTAGTGCCGACATTGTGCATGCTCTGTTGCCTGTGTCTATGTGCCTGTGGTTCTGTCCGTGCGATCATGTGATGTATCTGACCCCAGGAATGTGTCAATAAAGTTTCCCCTTCCTGGGACAATGAATTCACGGTGTTGTTATTTCAATTTCCAGGAGTGTAGTAACAGCTTAGCCTGAATGGAACATTTACCTAAAAACAGAATACTGTGTGAGATAATAAAATATATCCCGCCCCAATTGTTTAACTTGTATGATGAAGTTGCGATGCAAGAAGAAAAACGAAGTTGTGGAGAAAAAAATATTCAAAAGTGTGTGAATTTCTAAGGGACCAAACTGCTGAGGTCATCGGTCCCTAGACTTACACACTACTTAAACTAACTTATACCAAGAACAACCCACACCCATGCCCGACTCGACCCTCCAGCGGGAGGGTTCGCGCAATTCGTGACATGGCGCCTCAAACCGCACGGCCACTCAGCGCGGCGAAGTTGTGGGGAGTGAATGAAAATGCATAGGGAGTAAATGCCAGTGTTCTTGTTATGTTGGTATGCCTCGGAAGAAATTTATCTCATGGAAACTGCCGAAGAAAATTTTACTGTACTCGTGTAGCACAGACTCGATCTTCCTCAAAGTTCGAAAGATGGCGATAAGCTGTATTTGCACGTCCTACGTGCATGCTATATGCGATCACCACTTAGCAAGTCCCTGTAATGTCGGACACACCTAATTAGCTATCATTTACTCAAACCATTTTTCCTGTGTTATCTCAGAGCAATATTGCGGCTGTAGTAACGTCACACAATTTGCTCCTTCCATTCGGCAAGCAGTGCTTTTCATGCAACATCGTGGGAGGGCCTGTGTGAAATGCTTGTACATTGTGACTTGTGCTGAACTGCCATTGAGACGTACAGAAGAAGGTTTGAATAGCTTTCATGTAGTTTTTCCTTTGTAGGTATATTCATCACTTTTTTTTTAAGTCATCAGTCTTTTGACTGGTTTGATGTGGCCCACCACGAATTCCTCTCCTGTCCCAACCTTTTCATGTAAGAGCAGCAGTTGTGACCTATGTCCTCAATTATTATTTGCTACCTGTATACCAATCTCTGTCTCCCTCTACAGTTTTTGCCCTCTACAGCTCCCTCTAGTAACATGGAAGTTATTCCCTGATGTCTCAACACATGTTCCACCATCCTGTCCTTTCTTCTTGTCAGTGTTTTCATACGAGGGTTGGAACGTAAATAGTGGCCACTATTTACAGCTCGTACAAAATAGATGTGCGTTTCAAAGTTTTACTGACCTTCAAAGTAGTCACCGTTGCCAGCGGCATGGAAGTCGTAGCATACCCCTAGCAGTGCCAGTTGTGTTGACAGTTCGAGCGGCGCGGTCTATTGCCCGGCGAATTTGTAGCAGTTTTGAAGCGAATGTCGTGAAGTGTGTCCTTCAGTTTAGAAATCGAGTTGAACTCACGAGGATTGCAGTACGTGGTGTAGCGCTTAGCAGCCCCATCACTCAAACAAATCACTAACATCTTGCACTGTACGTGCTTGAGCTTTGTACTGCAGAATGATGGTCAGGTCCTGCAGAAAGTGTCATCACTTCTGTCTCTAAGCTGGTCGTAGGTTGTGTTCCAAAAATGAATACCATAGAGACGGCAGTGATGACACTTTCAGCAGGACCTGACCATCATTTTGCAGGACAACGCCCAAGCACATACAGTTCCGGTTTTCCCACAATCCATGTCTCACTACCATACAATGCTGTGCTCCAAACGTATATTCTCAGAAATTTTCCCCCAAATTAAGACTTATGTTTGGTACCAGTATATATATGGAGCGTAAGATCTGTGCCCTTCAGGTGCAGTTGAAAAACGCACAGGAGGAGCTAGATAGGATGAGAAAGGAGAAGGGGGTTGGGGAATAGGAACTGGCTGTTGGCAAGAGATCTGCTAGGAGAAGGAGATTTTCAGATAGTTTTACAATTGGTGTCTGCAATAGATATGACCAACTGTCAGAGTCTAGTGGAGAGGAATCTCTAGTAGCTGTAGATGTAGGAAGTATGCAGCAGGCCTCAGCAGTTACGGTGGCTAGGACAGTTGCAAAGTCGATGGGAAAGAAGAAGGTTCTGCTGTTAGGTAGTACTCATGGCCAGCAGTTGCAGGAAGTGTTGGAGAGTGAGTACCAGGTCACCAGCATTGTGAAGCCTAATGCTGGATTGGCTCAGGTGACTGTTAACATAGGGGGGTTATGTAGAGATTTTACTAAAGAGGATCAGGTAATGATTGTGGGGATGGGGCTGGTAATAGTATTGATAGGGATGGGGAGTATGACATAGATGGTGGCCTGGAAAAGATAGCCACTCAGACTGGCAACACGAATGTGCATTTCGTGAAACAGTTTCAGCGTCACGATCGGCCTCATCTTAATACAGCCGTCAGGCGTAATAACATGAGATTTGGGGGTGCGCTGATGACAGAAGGCATGGGTAACATTTCAGTGGTGTCGGTGGAGTCTATCAGCAGGACGGGTTTCACTAGACATGACCTGCACCTCAACAGGTATGGGAAGGGGAGGTTGGCAAAGCTTATAGGTGACAGCATAGGTAGGGGTGGTGGGATCACTCATGGGAAAATTTCTGTAGTAGTGGGTGTTAGAGCTGCACCTTTTTTAGATTGAAGTCAGTTGATAGGTATTCCTGCTTAAGGGAAGTCTCTCTAACAAAGGAACCACTTTCGACAAAGCTTAGGTATCCGAGAAATGAGGGAATTAGTACATTTCATCAAAATATACAAGGTATTCGAGGTAAAGTTAGTGAACTGCTTATAGATGTTGACCCTGAAATTATTGGTATATCTGAACACTTCTTAAATAAGGAGATAATTCAGAGGCTTCCTTTACCAGGATACAGGTTGGCTGGCAGCTTTTCTAGGAGCTCTTTGCGGTGTGGGGGAGTAGCCATGTATGTGAAAAACGGCATCCCATTTGAGTCAATTGATGTTTCAAAGTACTGCACTGAAAAGGTGTGGTTAAATTTAGTGGAGCTAAACTTCTAACTGTTGTTACTTATAGATCCCCACACTCCGATTTTACAGCATTTTTGCTAAAGCCAGAGGAGGTTCTTGGTTCACTTTATAGGAAATACAGAAAGTTAGTTATATGTGGTGACTTCAATATTAATTGTATAAGCGATTGTGCAAGGAAACGGATGCTGGTAGATCACCTTAATTCATGTAATCTTATGCAAACTGTATTCTTTCCAACGAGAGTGCAAGGGAACAGTAGAACAACCAGAGACAACATTTTTGTTCATTCCTCTTTACTAGAAGGGCATTCTGTTAGCGTAAAGGTGAATGGCCTTTCAGATCATGATGCACAAATTTTAACTCTAAAATATTTTTGTACTGCAACACATGTTAAATATAGTTATCAATTGTTTAGGAAAGCTGATCCAGTTGCTGTAGAGGCCTTTGTAAACCTTATCAAGGAACAAGAGTGGCTAGATGTTTATAGTGCTGATACAGTGGACGATAAATATAATGCTTTCCTCAAGACTTTTCTCGTGCTCTTTGAAAGTTGCTTCCCGTTAGAACGTTCAAAACAGGGTACTAGCACAAACAGGCAGCCTGGGTGGCTGACTAGAGGGATACGAATATCTTGTAGAACAAAGTAGCAGTTATATCAAAACGTTAGAAACAGTCAAAATCTAAATGCAGCAGCCCATTACAAACAGTATTGTAATGTGCTTAAAAATGTTATTAGGAAGGCAAAAAGTGTATGGTATGCAGATAGAATAGTCAAGTCTCAGGATAAAATTAAAACCATATGTTCAGTCGTAAATGAAGTGGCTTGTCTACAGAGACAGGTCGAGGATGTAGAATCAGTGCGTAGTGGGAATGTCCGTGTTACTGATAAGTCGCATGTATATACAGCATTTAATAATCACTTTTTGAATATAGCAGGTGAACTAAATACAAACCTAGTCCCAACAGGGAATCATATAGCGCTCTTAGAAAAAAGTGTTCCGAGACTGTTACCTGAAATGCTCCTCCATGATACTGACAAGAGGGAGATTGAGTTGATAATTAAATCACTAAAGACCAAGAACTCACATGGATATGACGGGGGATCTAGCAGAATACGGAATTATTGTTCTATGTATGTTAGCCCAGTACTTAGCCATATCTGTAACTTTTCCTTTAGGAGTGGTCGGTTTCCTGACCGATTAAAGTACTCAATAGTGAAGCTACTTTATAAAAAGAGATACAGGGATAATGTTGACAATTTTAGACTTACTTCTATGCCATCGGTGTTTGCTAAAGTTATAGAGAAGGCTGATACAAGGTTACTGGAGCATAAAATTCACATAGTTTGCTGTCAAATGTACAGTTTGGTTTTAGAAATGGTTTAACAACTGAAAATGCTATATTCTCTTTTCTCTGTGAGGTTTTGGACGGATTAAATAAAAGGTTGCGAACGCTAGGTGTTTTCTTTGATTTAACGAAGGCTTTTGACTGTCTTGACCACAAAATACTACTGCAGAAGTTGGACCATTATGGAGTAAGGGGGGTAGCTTACAATTGGTTCGCCTTTTACTTTAAGAACAGAAAGCAGAAGGTAATTCTCCGCAGTATTGAGAGTGGTAGTGATGTTCAGTCCCAATGGGGCACTGTTAAGTGGGGCGTTCCCCAAGGGGCGGTGCTCGGGCCACTGTTGTTTCTTATTTATGTAAATGATATGCATCCTAATATTACAGGTGGTTCAAAAATATTTCTGTTTGCTGATGACACCAGCTTGGTAGTGAAGGATCTTGTGTGTAATATTGAAACAGTATCAAATAAGGTAGTTCATGAAATAAGTTCGTGGCTTGTGGAAAATAATTGATGCTAAATCACAGTAAGACTCATTTTTTACAACTTCTAACTCACAATTCGGCAAGAACCGATATTGTGATCGGACAGAATGGACATATTATAAGCGAGATGGAACAGTTCAAGTTCCTAGGCGTTCGGATAGATAGTAAGCTGTTGTGGAAAGCCCATGTTCAGGATCTTGTTCAGAAACTAAATGCTGCTTTATTTACCATTAGAACAGTATCTGAAATAAGTGACACTTCAACACGAAAAGTAGTCTACTTCGCATATTTTCATACGCTTATGTCGTATGGTATTATTTTTTGGGGTAATTCTTCTGATACAAAAAGGGTATTTTTGGCTCAAAAACGGGCTTTTCGAACTATATGTGGTGCAAGTTCGAGAACCTCTTGTCGACCCCTAGTCAATAGTCTGGGAATTCTGACATTGCCCTCACAGTATATAATTTCTTTAATGTCGTTTGTTGTTAGAAATATTTGCTTATTCCCAAGAGTTAGCAGCTTTCACTCAGTTAATACTAGGCAGAAACCAAATCTGCATGTGGAATGCACTTCCTTGACTCTTGTGCAGAAAGCAGTGCACTATTCTGCTGCATCCATTTTCAATAAGCTACCACAAGAACTCAGAAATCTTAGCAGTAGCCCAAACACTTTTAAGTCTAAACTGAAGAGTTTCCTCTTGGCTCACTCCTCCTACTCTGTCGAGTAGCTCCTGGAAGAGCTGAAAAATTAAGCAAATTTCAGTGTTACATTGTTGATTTTCTTTATTTAAACTTACAACTTGTCGCCTGAATATGTTTCTTATATTTCATTTTATCTGTTTCTACTATCGTGTTACAATTTTATGTATTGACTCGTCGATGACCATGGAGACTTCTCCTTAATTTGGTCCCACGAAACAATAAATAAATAAATAAATATAAATAAATCTCTGGACTAGGAATGCAGTTTTTGCCAGTGCAAGTCTGCTTTTTATTTCCTCCTTGCTCTGTCAGTCATTGGTTATTTTGCTGCCTCTCACTGTTGTCATTTCTGGTAATTCTCAATACTTTCGACTTTCTGATATATTCTTAGTTCGTATCCTGTACCCATTATAATGTTCATTCTGTTCAACAGATGCTGTAATTGTTCTTCACTTTCAAAGAGGACAGTAACGTCATCAGGGAATATTAACACTCATATCCTTTCAACCTGAATTCACATCCCACTCTTGAACCTTTCTAATATTGGTTCTTCGACGTGCTGATCGAACAACAGGGAACAAAGGCTACTCCCTGTCTTACACCTTCTTTTATCCATGTTCTTCGCTCTTGGTCTTTCACTCTTATTGAGCCCTCTTTGTTCTTGTACATATTGTATGCTACCCGTCTTTCCCTATGGCTTACGCCATTTTTTCTCTAAGGATTTCGAACATCTTGTAACATTTTACGTTGTCGAACGGGTTTACCAGGTCGACAAATCCTATGGACATGTCTTGATTTTGCTTCAGCCTTGAGTTTTCTTCAGCCCTGATTTTTTTTCATTATTGCTTCCATTAACAACAGCAAGGTCAGAACTGCCTCTCTGGTGGCTTTACCTTTTCTAAATCCAAATCGATCGTCCTTTAACACATCCTCAATTCTCTTTTCCATTCTTCTGCATAATATTCTTTCCGCCAACTTGTGGCATGAGCTGTTAAGCTGACTGTACCGATAATTCTCGCACTTGTTGCTTCTTACAGCCTTGGGAATTTTGTGGATGATGTTTCTCCGAACGTCTGATGGTATATCATAGTCTCATACATTCTACACACCAACATGAATAGTAGTTTTGTTGCCGCTTCATCCAATGATTTTAGAAATTCTGATGGAATGTTATCAACCCTTTCTGCCTTATTCCCAAAGCTCTTCTTAATTCTGATTCAAATCCTGGATCTCCTATCTCTTCCCTATTGACTCTTGTTTCTTCGTCCATCTCGTCATCAAATAAGCCCTCTCCATCATAGACGCCCTTAATGTACTCTCTCCATCTATGAGATGTCTCCTCTGCGTTTAAGAATGGACCTCCCATTGCACTCTCAATGTTACTACCCTTGCTTTTAATTTAACTGAAGGCTGTTTTGATTTTCCTATACGCTGACTCACTCCTTCCCACAATCGTTTCTTTTTGGATTTCTTCACATTTTTCATGTAGCCATTTCGCCTTAGTTTTCCGGCTCTTTCTATTTAATTGCTAAGTGACTTGCATTTCTGTGTTTATGAAGAATCCCTGACGATTTTTGCACTTCCTTCTTTAGTCATTAACAGAAGTATTTCTTCTGTTATCTGTGGTTTCTTCGCAGTTATCTTCCTTGTGCTTAAGTCTTCTCTCAAACTTCTGTGTTTGCCCTTTTCAAGTGAACTGCATACTGAGCTATTCACTATCTCAGAATCTATAGCCTCAGAGAACATGCATGTCTCTTCATTTCTTAGTGCTTCCTTATCCCATTTCTTCGTGCATTGATTCTTCCAGACTAGTCACTTAAATTACGAGGGTGAGTCAAATGAAAACCTTAAATTTGTAATAACGAATCGAAATTTCGCGCCGTTATCCCGTAAGTTGGTAAGCGTGCTACAAACAGCGTGCAGAGTGGCCTGTAGGAGGCATCATAGTGCAGATGCACACATACCGTCGCAGTATCAGTATAAAGATGGCCGCCCCACTAGCGACTTGCACCAGGGAAGAACAGCGTTCTGTTATTTGGTTTTTGCGTAGTGAAGGTGTGAAACCTATTGAGATTCATCGACGAATGAAGGTTCAGTACGGTAATGCTTGTTTGTAACAGCAGCAAGTCTACGAATGGAGTAGGAAGTTCGTAAATGGTGTGACTTCAGTGGAAGATGCTCCTCGTCCAGGTCAGGCACAACGAGTTGTGACTCCACAGAACATTGCAGCAGTTGAAGCCATAGTGAAGGAAAACCGCCGAGTGATAATGAATGACATTGCAGCAAGTTTACAGATTAGTCGTGGGTCAGCACACCACATTGTGCATGATGTGCTACAGTTTCACAAAGTGTCTGCAAGATGAGTGCCACGGCAGCTGACTGCTGAAATGAGAGAACGACGTGTTGATGCTTGTGAAGAACTTCTTCGGCGCTTTGAACGAGAAGGTGATGGCTTCCTTGCAAGAACCTGGGTTCACTTCCACCAACCACAAACGAAGAGAGCGAGCAAGGAATGGCGCCATTCCTCATCACCAAAACCAAAGAAGTTTCGAACAGAACCATCAGCAGGGAAGGTTATGCTGACTCTCTTTTGGGACGAAAAAGGCGTCATTTTGCAGTATTACATGCCTAGAGGGACCACTGTCACCAGTGCATCATACACAGATTGTGAGTGACTGTGTTAAGACTAGCACGGGCTCGGCAGTGATACTTGTTCACCTAAGTTTCAGAATATACATGGTGTTACAAAAAGGTACGGCCAAACTTTCAGGAAACATTCCTCACACGCAAATAAAGAAGAGATGTTATGTGGACATGTGTCCGGAAACGCTTAATTTCCATGTTAGAGCTCATTTTAGTTTCGTTCTTGCACCTACGCTCAATGGAGCACGTCATCATGATTTCATACGGGATACTCTACCTGTGCTGCTGGAACATGTGCTTTTACAAGTACGACTCAACATGTGGTTCATGCACGATGGAGCTCCTGCACATTTCAATCGAAGTGTTCGTACGCTTCTCAACAACAGATTCGGTGACCGATGGATTGGTAGAGGCCGACCAATTCCATGGCCTCCACGCTCTCCTGACCTCAACCCTCTTGACTTTCATTTATGGGGGCATTTGAAAGCTCTTGTCTACGCAACCTCGGTACCAAATGTAGAGACTCTTCGTGCTCGTATTGTGGACGGCTGTGATACAATTCGCCATTCTCCAGGGCTGCATCAGCGCATCAGGGATTCCTTGCGACGGAGGGTGGATGCATGTATCCTCGCTAACGGAGGACATTTTGAACATTTCCTGTGACAAAGTGTTTGAAGTCACGCTGGTACGTTCTGTTGCTGTGTGTTTCCATTCATTGATTAATGTGATTTGAAGAGAAATAATAAAATGAGCTCTAACATGGAAAGTAAGCGTTTCCGGACACATGTCCACATAACATATTTTCTTTCTTTGTGTGTGCGGAATGTTTCCTGAAAGTTTGGCCGTACCTTTTCGTAACACCCTGTATTAATTGAGGACAAAATTTCCAACCTTTCATTTGTGTGAAAACTTTCTCCCGAAACGTAGATTAGTGACTTACATTGCAGCCTGGTTCACGTCGAAGTACAGTAGGTTTCAATCGGCTTTCCTACTGATGATCTGCTGAAAAAATGGCTCTGAGCACTATGGGACTAAACTTCTAAGGTCATCAGTCCCTTAGAACTTAGAGCTACTTAAACCTAACTAAGCTAAGGACATCACACACATCCATGCCCGAGGCAGGATTCGAACCTGCGACCGTAGCGGTGGCGCGGTTCCAGACTGAAGCGCCTAGAACCGCTCGGCCACCCTGGCCGGCGATGGTCTGCTGAGACAATGTTTACAGGTAGGTGCAGGTCCGTCGTAAAGGGTTGGAAAGAACCGCGCCGCCGCAGCTTGCATTGAGTGTGGCGGAATTATGTTGAAGAGTGATACAGCTTTGTACCACTTCTGCACAATAAATAATATTTTTAAAAAAATTTACGGTTTTCATTTGACTGACCCTCGTATCCCAACTAAAAAATGAAATCGCGGACCGAGTTCTGTTTTGTTTACAAACCGCGCTGTGCTGGGTACTCGCCGGCGCAGCTCATTGCGAGTACGGGGTCCCAGTCTGGGGCGGCGACCCTGAATTAGCCGGGCCGGCCGTGAATGCGGGACCTGTTGCTCCGGCTGACGTGAGACAGCGCGGGCCGGCAGGCCGGGGCGTCGCCATTACCGAGCCGCTTAGGAGCGGCGCATCCGGCGCCCGCGATGGATCGCTGTCGGCCGCCGCATCCCGCTGGTATTCTGGTCTCGAGTCCGCACTTCACTCGCGGGAATATCGGCGGTGACGTCTTCAGAACGACTCAACAGTAAGATTACGTGGACAAGGAAAAAAAATCCCGAATTATTCCCGGATATCCCGTTTAAAAAATATACTTTTTCCCGGGCGAAAATACACATTATCCGTGCTAAGTGACATTAGGTTTTCTGAAGATTTTTCCTTTGGAACGGTAAAACTTATCACTACTTTGAATGGTTAACGTATTATACACTTGCGTAGAACTTTCCGGAAAAAAAGAAACGGGGCAGAGAAGTTCTGGAGTGACTTTTGATGAAAAAAAAAGGAGAGAAGTTTTGGTAAGACCTTTGATATGCAGCAACATATACGCTGCATATTTTCGTATTACGAAAGTATAAATTCGAATTGCACCAAACACAACACGTTACTTTCCGGAGCGTTGAAATCGAGATTGCGATGTCCTTTTGTAAGCCAATCATACGAGGTGCGGCTAGAAAAAAACCGGACTGATGCTGGAAAAAACATTTATTTACAATTATTTACAATTTCATGTTATCTCCTTCAATGTACTCTCCTCCTCGGTCTCTACACCGCTCCATACGAATTTTCCACTGTTCATAGCAATGCTGCAGATCATTTTCGGTTAGTCCATACATTATTTCCGTCGCTTTTTCTTTTACTGCTTCAACAGTCGCAAATCTAGTTCCTTTCAAAGCTGACTTGACTTTAGGGAAAAGAAAAAAGTCACAGGGGGCCAAATCAGGTGAGTAGGGTGGATGATCTAAGATGGGAATCTTGTGTTTTGCCAAAAACGTCTTCACTGACAACGCACTGTGAGCTGGGGCATTGTCTTGGTGAAGGATCCATGACTTTTTTCTCCACAAATCGTTCCGTTTTCTCCGTACTCGCTCACGTAGGGTAGCCAGGACGCTAATGTAGTAATGCTGATTCACTGTTTGTCCCTCTGGTACCCAATCAATGTGCACAATCCCTTTGATGTCAAAAAACAATTATCATTGCCTTGAATTTCGATTTTGACATTCGTGCTTTTTTTGTCGTGGAGAACCAGGAGTTTTCCAATGCATCGATTGGCGTTTAGTTTCGGGATCGTAAGTAAAAAACCACGATTCATCGCAAGTAATAACATTTTGTAAGAAGGTGGGATCACTTTCAATGTTTTCCAGGATGTCAGAACAAATCATTCTTCGGCGTTCCTTCTGTTCAATTGTGAGACACTTTGGAACCATTTTTGAACACACTTTGTTCATGTTGAAACTTTCATGAAGAATCTGCCTAACACTTTCCTTGTCAACTGTTAACTCAGACACTGCTCTGATTGTTAAACGGCGATCTTGTCGAACTAGTTTACCGATTTTTTCAATGTTTGCATCAGTTTTTACTGACAATGGTCTGCCAGTGCGAGTGTCATCACTGGTGTCTTCGCGGCCATCTTTAAATCGTTTAAACCACTCAAACACTTATGTTCGCGATAAACAATCATCGCAGTACACTTGTTGTAACTTTACAAACGTTTCACTTGCAGATTTTCCTAGTTTGAAACAAAATTTGATGTTAACACGCTGTTCTTTCTGTACACTCAACATTTTCCGACGCACAGACAAAACGTCAACTACTTAAAACAGACGCCACGGGCAGACCTAGCGCAGGAGGCAGATGAAACTCGAGCAGTAGGCGGAGCGAGAGTCACGTGACAGGCCACGGGACTTTCAGCCTTATTGCATTCGTTTTATTGTTTCACCAGTACTAGTCCGGTTTTTTTCTAGCCACACCTCGTATTTCATGCCACGTGATCTCGCCAGCCGACGACAGTAGATATTCAGAGCATAGGACACATGATTCAGTCAGCCAATAGCAAGATCACTGTTACGTACCGTGAACACACAAAGAGGAAGAGTTAGTGGTTTACATTAATATACATAGTATAGCTACAAGAAAAGCTAAGCTTTCACATATAATATTGGTCTCGATGATTAATACATCACACAAATGTGCCAGTAAATTTAAAATAATGACATAAATGTGTGGTCTACTGGGCTCGTAATTCTTGTAAGTGACTGGTCTTGAAAGTGTTCAGCTTTAAACGTTCTGTGATTCAAGAAATTCATCCCACCTTCTCACACATAATTCATCATGCATAAAAAGAAATTTACTTTGAAAGTAACACTTTTCGAAGCACCGTTCCTAATACTATCCCGAGACTTAGAAATAGATTCGATTTAGCGGTTGCCAGAGAGCTCCAGAAGACAGACATTATTGCGCGTGCGCGGCTGCAGAGGTGTAGGAAGTCTGCATGTTCGTATGTATAAAGCACTAAGACAGCTTACATTACGCCATAAAAGAAACAGGACATCAGAGGATACTCAAAAAGCATCGGAATTTCGTTAACCACATTAAAATCCGTAATTCGGCTTGAAGTCCACATTGGTTTTTTTTTTTCAGATTCACAATGAACTAGGTACCATCTGATATTAAGCTTTTCAGTGAGGTTTTTGGAATATAAAATTTCTTGGAGTACCAGTACTGTACTGTCTCATATTTGGTACTTTATTGTGGCAGAAGATGAACATGTGCACTTGAAATTAAGCGAACAGTTGGAACTAGCCAATACTGTGGAACGAAAGACTTCGTTTCAAATAAATTGATTGCTTCAGCGGAAAGATTAATAAAGCCAAATTTCTTTGTCAGAGTGACATGACTTCATTGTTCTGCAAGGCGATTAATGCTTGACTGCTAATAATTTGGGAATAAAATAAAATCAGAAAACTGAAACTAATAATATATTTTTGCCCATCGTAATTATGTGAACGTATTATAATTCACTTGATAGCTCCCGGCCGCAGAAATCCGTTTTGTTTTCATTTGACGTGGGAGATGGAAACGAAGAGGAAATAGCGAAATCACTTAACGCAAACAGGGGTCAGGTGGAGACTAACCCCCTCCCCACTACAACACAGAGAACTCTGCGCATGAGCGAATCTGGCAGCTACGGCGCGCGAGGAAAGTTTTTCACGTTTGCATCTGGCTGCTTTCTGCTACTGCCGATACAGGTAACAGCCACACTTCAAGTACCGGGAAGCGGGAGAAGGTACTGCTCATACGCGAGTCAACTGCGCATGTGCATCAGCCCGCTGGCAAGTGGTCAAACGAACCAAATGTAAACAGTTGTGACGTCACGCTCATAGAAAACAGTTGGTTGATACAAAGTATTACATAGTCTTCGCCCTAAGGCCTTTGACATATTTTTGCTGTTTGCTGACGCTTGTGCGTGCACGGTGTTTTGTTGTAAATGGTGCATTTCCTTTGCCAATGAAGTTTTATTTTTTTTCCCTCTCATTTGTATTTTACTGCTGCAGTATCATTTTTCAGTAGGAGGATACAGTAACATTCTTTGCTAGAGAATCAATTCTTACGAGTCAAAATTACAAAAATTTAACTGAAAGCTAAAACAATGAAAAATTCCCGGAATTCCGAAAAATTCCATGGTTTTTCCCGGTTTTCTCCCGGATGAAAAAATTCACTGGTTTTCCCCGGATTTCCCGGTTGTCCCGGGTCGTATACACCCTGCATTACCAACAGACGCTTTCCTTTTATACCGGGTGTGTCATTCGAGAGGTATACAATAAGTAATGCAACACATTTTTTTTCTGACAGTTTCCGTTGGAAAAATGTGGTATTTGTTGTGGGTCATCGTGCGACACTCTCGCTTCAACACGTACAGTTTCCTGAACTACCGATAGGTGACAACACGTTACGTAGCCTTCAAAACGCATCAGTAACGGAGTGTATTCCAAGCAGAGAGCAGTCATTGTCTTTCGTTTGGCGGAAAACAAGAGCATTGCAAATATTCACAGGTGCTTGCACAATGTCTACAGAGACCTGTCAGTGAACGAAAGCAAGTTGAGTCGTCGGGTGATGAGTCTGTCATCAAAGAAACAAGGTCGCGCAAACCTGCCCTATCTGCCGTGTGCCTGCCGGCTGCACACGACTGTTATTCCCGCTGCGTTGCAATGTGTGGACGCTCTCATCGGGGGCGATGGGCCAATCGCAATCAAACACCCCACTGCACAACTGGACGTCACTGTTGGTAGGGCTGACACACTCGTCTACCAGTCGGGGTTCACAACGGTGTGTGCCTGCTCGGTTCCTCATCGCCTAACGGGAGACCAAAAAAAGCAACGAAAGACCGTCGGTGCAGAACTACTTGCTGCTTACAGGTTGATTACGACAGTTCTTCGGCGAACATCGTCACAGGCCATGAAACAGGGGCTTATCACTTCGAACCGGAAACAAAACGGCAGTCCATGGGGGGTGGCGTCCCACCCTCTCCTCCGAAGAAAAAGTTCAAAGCTGCACACTCAGCTGGTTAAGTCATGGCGGCGGCCTGCCAGGATTCTGAAGGGGTGATTCTGCTTGATGTCCTCCCTCACGGTCCAACGATCAGCTTTGAAGCATATTGTGCTACCCCCAAGAAATTGAAGAAACGATTCAAGTGTTTTCGTCGCCACAGAGGTGCAAACGGACTTCTACGTCTCCACAATGTAGGGAAGCAGCCTACTCACGCCGTAATAAATTCACATCAGTCTTTCCACTGTGTGCCAGCCAGTCCGCTGTAACTAGCTCTGACGTCATAAATGTTGTGCAATACTTTAAAAATAAAGCAAATAACCTAAAACATTTCTAGCATGTCAGGAGTAATACTAAAACTTTAGCCATTTTCGAAATTTGGACGTTTTTCTGTCAAAATCATTATCGCAACAGAAAAGAGCTAGAAAATTAAAAATTTATAATTAGATTCATCTTTCATAATAATTTAATAAAAACAGTACTTTGGGTTTCACAAATTAAAATTTTAGTGGAAATTCATGATTTTCTGGTTTTTGTCTTAAAACTTAAGGAAGCAAGATAGATTAAGTAGGCTAATAAATAAGGCTAGGATGTTTATATTTAAGTAGGTTGGAGATCCGCTATAACTATGAAGATGTGAAAAGTTTCATTTGAATACCTATAAAACTATAGCGATAGCGTATCTCCAAAGGGCCAGTTCAGAGCTCGTCTACTGCGTGCAGTGTAATTAAATTAATTCTCTCGCCCAAAATATTTAACTTAGCCACGTCAAAATTTTATTGTGATTACTTACCTGTGTGCTGAATGCACATTTAAATTGAGAGCTTCATCGGCCATCAGCAAAAGAAGCTATGATTTATTCGGTAACTTAAAGTGGTGCATTACTAGCCCAGCGGCTAGTCGGGAGAGCCGATTTGATCAGGCGTTCCCTTAGCCGTCCGCACTGCGGCTTTATATATATAAGAACGCTGCGCGAGAAAGAAGGCCCCCGTTCTCTCCAGACGCTGAATAGCTCGCCATATGTGTCGGGAGTCGCGTCGCGTCGGTATCATTGCTACAAACAGCCTCGTATGCCGTATTAAGTTACTCGAGATACGCGTAATCATGAAATCATGTTAATTCTGGGATGATTTTCATTATCTAGCTTCAGTTTGCGTATTGTCGTATTTTCACGTGCCGCCGCGGGACAAACATTCTACCATTATTTAGCGTGGCGTTTGATGAACCTAATCGTCAAATTACGGCGAGCATTCATTTAAACATTTAATTTGGACAGTTATAGTTGCATCAGCGCATTAGACTCTGAACTGCTCTATTAGTTAGATTGTGTGGATTCTTTTGTTTTCATCTGTGACTTTCAGAATATACTCAACTATTTTAGAAAATCGTTTCTGATTATAAATCCCGGACAATCTCCTAATTCCTCAGAGCTATAAGCTGTAACTGTAAGTGTATTCTCAGATGAAGTGGGCACTAGGAATTCTAATTACAGGCTTCCCGTTTTGCTAATCACTTTCTGGTTGCCAATATTGTAGTTAGAGAGCCAGTGTTGAGAACGGCGAAAGACAGCATAAATAACATTCTAAATAATAGGAACTGGTTTAACATTCTACAAACCTAACTTTTATATAAACAACATAAAATTGATAAAATTCTATCCGCTGCCCCAGAACAACATCGCAAGGCCTCACACAGATCTGCGTACACGAAGAGAGCTCACAAAACTTCACTGGACTCTTCTTCCTCATCCACTGTACAGCCAGGATCTCGCACCTTCCTGCTTCCATGTGTTTGGTCCAATTAAGGACGCACTCGGGTCGAAAAATAGAATTGTACCACGCGGGCATAAAGGCCCTCCCAGTAAAGTGACCCAAGTCCGTCCCATCGAACTGACAATACATTGAAAAAGGAGGTGTTGTACCCTGACGAGTGTCGAATAATATACTGTATTGGAATCCTGAATAAAACCAACCTGCTTTCAGAAAGAAAGTGCGTCGCATTACTTACTGAACGCCCCTCATACTTAATCATTTGCAGAATCACAGGTTCTCCGTCGACTTCCACGAAAAGCGTAGCCGATAGAGACGACAGAAAAACCGACGTCCGACAGCGAAGTTTGCTGGATCCAGATCTGTTCAATACGTACACGAACGGCCAACATATAGCACCCAGTAAGATTAGCTTCTTCTATGCAGATGACCTTCTCCTAGCGACCGAGCGCAGGTTTTGAATCATGAGAAACACGGAAGGTAGTCGCTAATTGAAGACAGTACGATAAGGTGTTGAAAGTTTCCTTTAAAAATTATTTCGTTTGATTTTAAACTCCTATTGGCTTGGTTGGTTGTACCTTCGCTGTTGTTTAGCCTTGCGTGAATGGTTCAAATGGCTCTGAGCACTATGGGACTCAACATCTTAGGTCATAAGTCCCCTAGAACTTAGAACTACTTAAACCTAACCAACCTAAGGACATCACACACATCCATGCCCAAGGCAGGATTCGAACCTGCGACCGTAGCAGTCCCGCCGTTCCGGACTGCAGCGCCAGAACCGCACGGCCACCGCCGCCGGCGTTTGGGTGACTTTGTGCATTTCCAACTGCAGGGAAAACCAAATATATGTGACTGCGGCAATACAGCCTGACTGTAGCCCTGTTTTACAATCTTTCTAAAAAAATGTGCAAACTGATTGAATCCTATTTAATTAAACAAAATGGTCCCTATGCCCTAGTCATCTGCCTAATAATTCTGTTCGTGAAATGGTCCCTGTGCGTTGATAATATTCGTAGCAAACTGGTCCTGAAATGAAAATATTTTACCTCGTAATGTACCTGCTTGGAAGCGCGGTGCTTGCTGCCCTCTGTACGCCAGCTGCAAGTTTCTAACTGCAGTTGCTGAGAGCTTAGTGCAATGCGCCAGGCAACAACTCAAATAAAAATGACTTGGATTGAGGATGTGGACAATGCTCTTAGGTGAATATTTCTTTAAAAAACTGTTTTTAAATTATCTGATATATTGTGACTTGTATGAAATTCATGTTACAACAATGATTAACAATGACAAAGGGCAACAGTGTTATCGAACTCTTACTGTCACAAATGTTAGACAAATCATTAATAAACACGAGAAATACCTCACAGTGAAAAGTACTCAATCTTTAATGCGAAATCTAAAGTTCCTTGATAAAGATGTCTCATTCAGCAATGTTTCCAAACTACGTGTGACTGCAATGCAACTAAATGAAAAATATTACCTTCATTCGTCTTCATATGCTTTTCTAATCTCATTTCGTTCTAATTCTTTAATCGAATATTTCTCCCCTGTTTCACAATATTCCAACACAAATCATTTAACTTAAACACTTAACTTCACGTTTACATTGCCTCGGGTCCTCTGCTCAACGTCTGTCTCACGATACAACTCCGGCTTTCCTCGCTGCCACGCAGCGACGACAAAACAAGCACATCTTCCAGCGACACAGCTATTCTCACCAGAGACAGCGCGTGAATAATAAACAATTCACAATTGTCGCTTATCGTTTGAAACATCCAAAGTATGTACAACTTCCAGAAATGTAAGAAAACTCCCGATAAACCTGTTTGGTATAATTCAACACATGCCAAGGAGTTGGACATACCTCTCAGTGACACATGTGGAATCATAATAGGATGCTTGAAATCCACTCCAGTCGAATGGCTTTATTAGGTCGTAGGGATAGCACCACCACTTGTTCGAAGAAACAAGCTGAAAATAAGGAAAGAATGAAAGTGGAGTAAGAGAGAAAGCATCGTTTGTATGGGCATGAGCCGCACCCATAAAGACTGAAGTCTAACCGAGCGAGGTGGTGCAGTGGCTAGCACACTGGTCTCTCATTCGGGAGGACGACGATTCAAACCTGCGCCGGACCATCCTGATTTAGGTTTTCTGTGCTTTTCCTAAGTCGCTTCAGGCAAATGCCAGGATAGTTCATTCGAAAGGGCACGGTTGACTTCCTTACCATCCATCCCTAATCCCCTAATCTGGTGGGACCGATGACCTTGCTGATTGGTCCCATCCCTCAAAACAACCAACCAACCAACAGAAGTAGGAGTTTCCTTAGAATATCTACGGCACTTAGAACCACTGCTGAAAAAACTAGGTTGCAATGTGGAGGGCTACGAACTAGGTTCCCCCCTGGCTCGAAAAGTGTTTCAGAAACTCTACCTACTAGCTGTGATGAGAAATGGACGACGTGGAAATCCCTGAGCAGACTGAGATCTAGAGTTGGCAGATCAAAGGTTAATTTGGCTACACTGACGAAGATGATATTCAGTATCACTGTGGAGAAGACGAGGCTGTTCATCATCTGCTCCAATGCCCACTATGTCCCGCATCCTGCACGGGAGATGAACTTCATCAAGGAAAAGAAAATGCATTGGCAGTGACCACGTTTTGGTTAAAAATAATTAAGTCATAACTGTGTATAATACATATGTTTCTGATAAAAGAATAAATAAATTGTAGCTTGGTCTCTTCTGTTGGTGCGTGTCTACGAAAGCAATTAGATTGTGGGCCCGCCTTGATGCGAGTACTTTTTGTTATTTACTTCCACAAACTAGTTTCAGCAGAATACCACCATCTACGTCTGCATCTACATGGCTACTTTGCAAATCACGTTTAAGCGCCTGGAAGAGGGTCATCTACCCATCATCACAATAATTATCTACTATTCCAGTCTTGAACTGCGAGCGGAAAAAACGAACACCTGTATCTTTCCGTGAGAGCTCTGCTTTCCCTTATTTTATTATGATGATCCTCGCTCCCTATATAGACGGTGTCAAAAAAATACTTTCGCATTTGGAGGTGAAGGTTGGTGATTTAAATTTCGTAAGAAGATCCTGTCGCAACGAGAAATGCCTTTGTTTTAATGTGTCCACCCAAATCCAATATCATGTCCGTGACACTCTCTCCCCGATAGCTCGATAATAGAAAACACGCTGCCTTCTGTGAACTTTCTCGATTTACTCTGTTAGTCCTATCTGGTGAGGATGGCACACTGCACAGTAGTACTCCAAAAGAGGACGGACAAACATAGTGTAGGCAGCCTCTTTAGTAGATCTGTTGCAGCTTCCAAGTCTTCTGCCAATAAAAGGCACATTTTCTATGTGTTCCTTCCAATTTAAGTTGTTCGCAATTGTAGATCCTACGCATTTTATTGAATTTACGGCCCATAGCTTTTATTGGTCTATCGTATAACCGAAGTTTAACGGATTCCTTCTAGCACTCATGTGGATGACCTCACACTTTTCACTCTTTAGGGTCAATTGCAAATTTTCACAATTTGTTTTGATCTCCCGATGACTTTACGATACGATAAACGTCAGCATCATTTGCAAACAATCTAAGATTGCTTCTCAGATCGTTTACATACACTGTCTTCGGGAACGCCATAAGTCACTACTGTTTTGCTCGATGACTCTCCGTCAATTACTACGAACTTTGACCTCTCTGACAGGAAATCACGAATCCAGTGGCATAACTGAGACGATATTCCATAAACACGAAATTTGATTACAAGTCGGAAATACGAAATCAAATCCGTGCTAAACTTCGAGCTCCTGTAAAAGATAGTCAGTCTTGAGGATTTTGGCGTTCATTTAAATTTGGCATGCTTTTTTCATTCTCTCGTCAACAGTGTTTTTGCCTGTTTTTTGTACCTTGCGGGATCAGCTCCGTCGTTTGTTAATTTATTCTAAAACATGCAAAAAGTAGCATCGTTACAACACATTATGAAAAATCGTTATTACGTGTAAATAATATTATAGTACCCTTTTATTTTAAAAACACTGCCTAATTTCTATATTTGCTGTCGTTTTTCGGCATACAGCATGTTATCTGCAAAGGTATGAGCGGCTGTTATTATTGGATATGAAAATGTGACCTGACAAACGTCAGAGTTATTACAAATTAAATTTGCGGTTGTATTGTAGTGCAATTTTTGTGTGCACAAGTGTGTGGCGTAATCTTCCCCGTACTCACGTTAGATGGCCCGCTTTTAGTTGCTCCGGAAACAGAAAAAGAAGCATAACGTTTCATCTTGGCAGTAATCACCTATTACGCCACCTCAACTGTTGACGTGTGTCGCCAGATGTAATGTGCACCACAAGAAAATTTTGAAAGCAGAAGCGGAAATTCTGACAACTTCCGATCCTTACTTACGTGTCTCTGTAGGATGGAGGTGGGTCCGCACCAAAATCGTATCATAATTCGACCGCAAATTACAATCATAATAACACTCACGTATGAAAGTTCACATTTATATATTTGTTAATAATAGCCGGTCATACCTTTGTATAAGGCATGCTGCATGCGCAAGAAACGGCAACAAATCCAGAAATTATGTAGTGATTTTAAAATAAAAAGGTACTATAAAATTACACACACAATATGTGGAAGCAAAAAGACCATATGTAATAACTTTTTCTCGTAATGTATTGTAACGATGGTAGTTTTTGCATGTTTTAGAATAAAGAAACCTACTGATAACGGAGGTATTCGCTGAAACTATTTTGAGTAAGTAATTAAACAAAAACTGATTGCATCAAAGTGGATTCACAATCCCACATTGTATCGTAATAAATGACGAGACACGGCTTAAATTAACGGAACTAGAAACAACAACGTTCCAGCAAATAAAGATCAGCAAACGAGCTGTTTGTGAGGTAATCAAGAATGCATGTTTACACTAGCCGCAACTGATTTCAGAATAGTATTGTCCTAATTACTATAAATTTATTTCAAACGTAAACTTTCAAAAATTTCTGCAAAGAGAGAATTGACGACAGTTACAATCAGATTTTATTGTGAATATTAATGTCCTGTCTATAATCACAATTGAGTGCTAGGTGACACGTATACTTGGCCTCGCGAGCAGACTGAGAGCTTTCCATTTCTCGTAAAACATTTTTCATTTCTCACGCATGTTGTGGCTATTGTCTTAGCCAAAGATATCCCGCTAACTGGCGCTTCGCAAATGATGCTTGCCTTCGAACAGGCTCGAGATTTCCCGAAACGCCGCAGCATTCGATATAATATCGAGCTTATTCGAACAATCACGTGATATTTGCGTCGCACGGCGCTAGTGCAAGTAACTAGGAACTAGCCACAACAATAAGCGATGGCTCGCCTTGCAGTTTGACAACTTCGTGAAACACAGCAAATAGCGTTCAATCTCACCTCTCTACACTTTCCTATTCTATTTGAACACATACAACACGAGTTCTCAAACAGTACCGGCACATATGGATTTATAAACATTTACGCTGACTTCTAAGTAAAAGTAACAGACAAAGCCGAAAATATTGTCCTCGTAAAAAAAACTACTTGACTTAACCTAGTATAACATTTCCTTTGTTTATGAGAGGCGTTAACGTTCTGTCAAGTAGGTAGGAAAGGAGCAAGTCAATCAATGTTCAAATATTACAATAACAGATGAAAACGTTACCATACTTTAATCAGTTTGAAAATATTATGGCAACATTCAGATGAAAAAAACAAGATAGTTAATGATGAATTAAACGCCGAAAAAACGAAATATATCGTGATAAAGGGACTAACTTTTAAAATGAGTATGAATTACAGCGGCGAGACCCGTCTTGCGCATAGTACCGTCAGAGCTCACTAGATCGCGGGACGAGCTATACTGTATCGAACGCTGCGATGTTTTGGGAAAGGACCCTGTTCGAAAGCGAGTATCATTTGCCAAGACCTAGTTAGCGGAACATATTTGGGTGAGAGAATAGCCACAATACAGGCGAGAAGCGAAAAATTGAGAATTGGACAGTGTCATAACTGCAATCTTTTATTTATAGTTGCTTTTGGTTCAAATGGTCCAAATGGCTCTGAGCACTATGGGACTTAACATCTGAGGTCATCAGTCCCCTAGACCAAGAACTACATTTGTGGCTATTAAAATTGCAACAAGACGAAGAAATGCAGACCATAAACGGGTATTCATTGGACAAATACATTATACTAGAACTGACATGTGATTACATTTTCACGCAATTTGGGTGCATAGATCCTGAGAAATCAGTACCCAGAACAACCACCTCTGGCCGTAATAACGGCCTTGATACGCCTGGGCATTGAGTCAAACAGAGCTTGTATGGCGTGTACAGGTACAGCTGCCCATGCAGCTTCAACACGATGCCACAGTTCATCAAAAGTAGTGACTGGCGTATTTTGACGAGCCAGTTGCTCGGCCACCATTGACCAGACGGTTTCAGTTGGTGAGACATCTAAACAATGTGCTGGCCAGGGCAGCAGTCGAACATTTTCTGTATCCAGAAAGGCCCGCGCAGGACCTGCAACATGCGGTCGTGCATTATCTTGCTGAAATGTAGGGTTTCGCAGGGATCAAATGAAGAGTAGAGCCTCGGGTCGTAACACATCTGAAATGCAACGTCCACTCTTCAGAGTGCCGTCAATGCGAACAAGAGGTGACCGAGACGTGTAACCAATGGCACCCCACATAATCACGCCGGGTGATACGCCAGTATGGCGATGACGAATACACGCTTCCAAAGTGCGTTCACCGCGATGTCGCCAAACACGGATGCAACTATCATGATGCTGTAAAGAGAACCTGAATTCATCCAAAAAAACTGTACGGCTGGTCCCGGCGGAGGTTGGAGTCCTCCCTCGGGCATGGGTGTGTGTGTTTGTCCTTGGGATAATTTAGGTTAAGTAGTGTGTAAGCTTAGGGACTGGTGACCTCAGCAGTAAAGTCCCATAAGATTCCACACACATTTGAATATTTGAACATCCGAAATATGACGTTCTGTCATTCGTTCACCCAGGTTCGTCGTCGAGTATACCATCGCAGGCGCTCTTGTCTGTGATGCAGCGTCCAGGGTAACCGCAGCCATGGTCTCGGAACTGATAGTCCATGCTGCTGCAAACGTCGTCGAACTGTTCGTGCAGATGGTTGTTGTCTTGCAAACGTCCCCATCTGTTGACTCAGTGATCGAGACGTGGCTGCTAGTGATACGAGGCCGTTGGGATCAAGCACGGCTTTCCGTATTACCCTCCTGAACCAACCGATTTCATGTTCTGCTAACAGTCATGGATCTCGACCAACGCGAGCAGCAATGTCGCGATACGATAAACCGCAATCGCGATAAGCTACAATCCGACCTTTATCAAAGTCGGAAACGTGATGGTACGCTTTTCTCCTCCTTACACGAGGCATCACAACAACGTTTCACCAGGCAACGCCGGTCAACTGCTGTTTGTGTGTGAGAAATCGGTTGGAAACTTTCCTCATGTCAACACGTTGTAGGTGTCGCCACCGGCGCCACCCTTGTGTGAATGCTCTGAAAAGCTAATTATTTGCATATCACAGCATCTTCTTCCCGTCAGTTAAATTTCGCGTCTGTAGCACGTCATCTTCGTGGTGTAGCAATTTTAATGGCCAGTTGTGTACTTAAACGTAACTAACGTAAGGACTTCACACACAGCCATGCCCGAGACAGGATTCTAACCTGCGAAAGTAGCAGCCGCGTGGTTCCGGACTGAAGCGCCTAGAACCGCTCGGCCACAACGGCCGACGAAAAACTGTTGAAACTGGTCACCTCGGAACAATAAAAATGTCTGCGTTGTGCTCGTCAAGTACGAAGTGTGTTCATTTTTCAACCATACCAATCTCCCTACAGCACAGCATGTGTACCGTACAGGAGAAGTGGCTCATCTTGTCCTCCACAGGAAACAGGAACACAGGGTCAAAGCGGCCTGCTATCGCACGTTCCTGGATGATTCGTGTCAATAAATTGCGTGCTTGTATTGGCGTTTGCCCCATCTTAAACGGTGCTCATACTCAGGACCTGTGATGTGGCTTAAAAATTTTGAGAGATGCTCTCTGATTGGCCTGTTTCCATGACAGGGGCATCGAGTATTTGGAGGGAAAGGGATGGCGACGTCGTCCTGCCGTTGCCCATGCATGCAGGCGGGCCAGCAGGGATGGCTGCAAAGTCTGATAACCCAAGAAATGAACGAATCTGTTTCTTTGTTAAACAGAAAAGTCGCAAATCGCTTCATCTTATCTGCGCCAGGTTGAATTCATGATGCGTACAATGTGTCCAAGAAATATCTATTGTCTCTTACCAATCTTCGATTTTTCTAAATTACCTGTAAATCGTCCCCTATTAATAGGTCTTAAAGCGATATTCAGTTCCGTAGAATCTTTCCCTAAGTTATTCATGCTCAGAGTGGATAGACTCCTTTGGCTCATGAACTTTATAGGCAGGTTACGTTATTCTGTTTATGGATTATGTTTGACATTAACATTTGTTAACTTAGGCATTTATCTACAGTGTACACATAAACATGAAACAAAACATGTCTGTACTAACACAAAAGTGTGAAAAGAGTTGTAGACACAGATCCAGATGATATGTTTCCTCGTCTCAAAGTCTGTACACAATGAACGTCCGACTCATACTGGGCGGTTGGCAATAAATCGAATCTCGTATGAGAGAAGATATTGGACATTGAAACATCTTTTATTTTCCATACAGGAGCTATGTATGACGCACATTGATACTGGTATTGATCTCGGTGCAACAGTTTTCCAAATATGTAAGACCTAATATATAAATGAAAGTAACTTATCCGTTTCATTTTTCTTACATCGAAAGATTTTTTACTTTTCATGAGAACGTAGTCGCCCACCCAATGTCCTCGTTTTGTTTTCTTGACCTTCGTAACTATACTTGTATAATGCATCTTTCACTTCAGAATTTTGGACTTTATCGTTGACGTTGTTTTTTTTATTTTATTTAAACATACATGGCGCTATTCTTAGCTGTTATTTATTCATGAGGAGTTGCACTGTTTCCACGATTGTCGATGGGACGTTATTCTGTCCTTACGTATGTAATCTACTGCTACAATAATAGATTAATTTTTTGTAGAACTTGTCTTTCATCTTATACCTTTCACTACCAAGTGAGTTCACTACTGAGCGAAGGACATTAGTGTATGGTTATTGTAATTACTGTCATAGAATTACCATATGAAACAAAAATTTTCCGTTTCGTTTTGCAATTTGGGGAGGAATGGGACATACAGAGTTATTGACAGGTTTGTCCAGGGTTTCAGAAGACCATGGCAACAAAACCTACAAGACATACGGAAAACAAACATACATTTGTCATATCAGCAACTTCACAGCCCTGACGGTGCTGTAAAGGTATTGCAACTTACCATTTCAGAAGCCCTGTCTGCCAACTTCCACATTTTCAGCTTCCTTTAATACTGGTTCTTGAGTACCGCATGCGTGTTCTTACGACGTGGTTCCTAGTTACTTTCCTAACTTGCGACCCCTCCTTCCGACGTCGTTTTGCGGAGTGGTCAGGAAAGCAGTGTGCTGCGCCAGGCAGGACGGTGGTGTAACACCACATAAAATGGTCCCTGGTCCAAGATGCGGAACTTTGGTCACACCTTCTCCACAAACGTAACACTTCACGTACTCGGCAGTTATACTGGATAACTGTAGGAATTTAATCGTGCACAACGTTAGTCCCTTGTGAACTGCATTGCCACGTCCACAAGTAACGAAAAACAAAACATAAAATTAAATCTCCATCCACAAACAACGTATAACACTAATAATAATTCCAGATCCAACGCCCTTTTCTGCCAATATCAAAATAATTCAGTAACAAACAGCCACAAACTCGTTCAATATTATTACCACCAACAGCACTTAAGGAGTCTAGTATCACTGCGACATGCACAAACAGTTTAGAAACAGAAACACCCTACACTAGAGTGCGCCACTTTATAGTCCAAAACCTCTCTGCAAACACATACATTTCTAATACGTCACACTGCCGTGACATAGCACAACGCAACATACGAGTAGTTACGTCACGCGTAGAAGCAGATGAGTGGTATCGAATGCTCAAGTTGACCAGCATCTCGACATGAGAGAGATGTTTTACACTCATGAATGGTTCATTGTAGTTGTCCATTGTTAACCTCACAATGCAAACCAACAAAGTAGTTGCCACCGGCTTCTACCCAGACCTGTAGAAAACCTCCCGTATCCTGATGTTCTCCAAACCCAACAAGCCTCCATCTGATGCCTCTTCCTGTCGCTCTATATGTCTCACCTCGGTGTTCAGCAAGCTCTTGGTATCCTTCTTAACCGGCGCATCCATCACCACGTCCACCGACACCACTTCCTCCCCATCACCTAATGTGGCTTTTGACCTTCCTTCTCTGTTGATGACCAGTTCCTACGATTCACTCATCTCCTCTCCCTCCAGCTACCGAGCGAGGTGGCGCAGTGGTTAGCACACTGGACTTGCATTCGGGAGGACGACGGTTCAATCCCGCGTCCGGCCATCCTGATTTAGGTTTTCCGTGATTTCCCTAAATCGCTCCAGGCAAATGCCGGGATGGTTCCTCTGAAAGGGCACGGCCGACTTCCTTCCCTGTCCTTCCCTAATCCGATGAGACCGATGACCTCGCTGTTTGGTCTCTTTCCCAAAAACCAACCAACCAACCCTCCAGCATAACTCCCGTCACTCCATCATTTTTGTATCCCTCGACCTCGAAAAGGCCTATGACTGTGTCGGCATCCCAGTCTCCTGTTTAAACTCCAGACCTACGCCCTTCTTATCAATTATTTCCATCTGATTGCCTCCTTCCTCTCCCACCTCCCCTCCTACATTGCCATCCATAATGCCTATTCACGCACCTTCCACCCCCCTGCAGGTGTGCCCCAGGGCTCTGTCCTCTCCCCTCTCCTCTACTTCCTGTACATGGCAGATAAGCCCCAACCCCCCTCTCCAGTACACCTCCTGCAGTATGCAGATAACACGGCCTTCCTTGCCCTCGCTCCTACCCTTCCACAGTCCCATCGCCTTCTCCAGAATCACCTTTTTGCCACATGGTGTAACCAGTGGCTCCTGAAAATCAATCCTTCCAAGACCCAGGCAATCATCATAGGTTGTACCCATCACTCCTTCTGGCTCCTTTTTCTCGCTTACCATCTGCGCCCTTCCTGTCCACCTCTCCCCCACCCTCACCTTCCTTGCACTCACCATTGACCGCCACTTCATCTGGATCCCTCATCTCCACTCTATCCAATCCAAAATGCTTCTGACTCCTTAAACTCCTCTCTGGCTGGACATGGGGGTTGAACCCCTCTACCATCCTCCACACCTACAAATCCTTAATCTGTCCCATCCTCTGTTATGCTAGTCCCGCCTGGATATCCACCTCCCCCCCCCCCCAAATTCTATAAGTCCCTTCAGATCCTCGAGCACCATGCACTCTGCCTTGCCTTCTGTATACATCTCCCATCCCCCATGCAGATCCTCTAAAACCTGATTCCTTTCCCCCATCTGCTCCTTTTCCTTGAACATATCCGCATCCTCTACACCTCCTGCCACCTTGATCCCCCTCACCTCCTGGTTGCTCCCCTCCTCTCCCATCCCTGCCCTCTGCCACGCCTTCACTGTTGTGTCCCCCTACCCTCCATCTCTACACCCATCATCTCCTTTCCCAAGGTGGCTTCCATTGCCTCCCCCACCCAGAGGATGCCCTCTCTCCCTCCATTTATCCCTCCTATCAACTCTAACCCTCACCTCCCCCTCCCTTCCTCTGTCCTATTCCCAGGCTCCATCTCCACCCCTTCCATCCTGTTTTTTTCCCTGCCTACCCTCTCTCTGACTCCCTTCTCCCACCCCACCCCCAAAGTCCTTTTGCTCTCCCCTCCACATGCCTTTCCCACTCCTTCTCGTGTCTGTCAGCTCCCCTTTCTCTATGTCCCCTCCCCCCACAGGCTCCCCCCTTTTTCCTATCCTCTCCTCCCCCCTCTTCCCACTCATTGGTTCGGTCCTCCCTCCCCCCATCTACCGCCGTGTCGCCTCTCTAGTGCCGCCTTTTAAGTGAGTGTTCAGTGTTGTGCATCCCCTGTCAGTGTTGCGAACAGCCACCATACTGTCGCTCGTTGTGTTTTTTATCTCGTGCGACCAGAAACCAGACTGTCACTGTGTTTTTAACTGTGCCTGTCTATTTATTATGTGTTTTAATCAGCATCACCGACCGTTTGTTTTTATATTTTCTTCGTATCTTTTTCTCCATGTTTCAGTTTTTAACAGTCGCCGTTTTATTGTTTTCATGTCTCCTCATTCTGTTTTTTAACTTTTCTGTAGGCGTATTGTGCTGCTGCTGCTGCTGCTGCTGCCAGCCCCCCCCCCCCCCCCCCCCGTATTATGTTCGAGTATAATGACTTTCCTGGAGACTATAAATCTACTCTGTAGGAATCAGCATGGGTTTCGAAAAAGACGGTCGTGTGAAACCCAGCTCGCGCTATTCGTCCACTAGACTCAGAGGGCCATAGACACGGGTTCACAGGTAGATGCCGTGTTTCTTGACTTCCGCAAGGCGTTCGATACAGTTCCCCACAGTCGTTTAATGAACAAAGTAAGAGCATATGGACTATCAGACCAATTGTGTGAATGGATTGAAGAGTTCCTAGATAACAGAACGCAGCATGTCATTCTCAATGGAGAGAAATCTTCCGAAGTAAGAGTGATTTCAGGTGTGCCGCAGGGGAGTGTCGTAGGGCCGTTGCTATTCACAATATACATAAATGACCTTGTGGATGACATCGGAAGTACACTGAGGCTTTTTGCAGATGATGCTGTGGTGTATCGAGAAGTTGTAACAATGAAAAATTGTACTGAAATGCAGGAGGATCTGCAGCGAATTGACGCATGGTGCAGGGAATGGCAATTGAATCTCAATGTAGACAAGTGTAATGTGCTGCGAATACATAGAAAGATAGATCCCTTATCATTTAGCTACAAAATAGCAGGTCAGCAACTGGAAGCAGTTAATTCCATAAATTATCTGGGAGTATGCATTAGGAGTGCTTTAAAATGGAATGATCATATAAAGTTGATCGTCGGTAAAGCAGATGCCAGACTGAGATTCATTGGAAGAATCCTAAGGAAATGCAATCCGAAAACAAAGGAAGTAGGTTACAGTACGCTTGTTCGCCCACTGCTTGTTGAATACTGCTCAGCGGTGTGGGATCCGTACCAGATACGGTTGATAGAAGATATAGCGAAGATTCAACGGAGAGCAGCGCGCTTCGTTACAGGATCATTTTGTAATCGCGAAAGCGTTACGGAGATGATAGATAAACTCCAGTCGAAGACTCTGCAGGCGAGACGCTCAGTAGCTCGGTACGGGCTTTTGTTGAAGTTTCGAGAACATACCTTCACCGAAGAGTCAAGCAGTATATTGCTCCCTCCTACCTATATCTCGCGAAGAGACCATGAGGATAAAATCAGAGAGATTAGAGCCCAGACAGAAGCATACAGACAATCCTTCTTTCCACGAACAATACGAGACTGGAATAGAAGGGAGAACCGATAGAGGTACTCAAGGTACCCTCCGCCACACACCGTCAGGTGGCTTGCGGAGTATGGATGTAGATGTAGATGTAGATGTAGAATCGAAATCCAATAAATAAAAAAAATAAGTACCCATAAACTACATGGTATCTGTAAAACTGACTTGTATTCGCAATGTGTTCATCCCTTCGCAAGCAAACAGCGTCTTACCAAACCGCAGTGCCCCGTACAGCGAACCGCGCCCGGACACCGACATCATCAGATACCTCCACGCTATTGTACGTCAATCTCGCTGCCCGCAGAACATTACGAGGTGCGCATGATAATGTCATTGGCTCGTTTGGCCCGTGCTACCGGAACTCAAGAGACTGCTTCCGATAAAGCTTTATGACGTCCCAAAGAATGATTGTAGAAATTAACGCGCATCTCTTCAGTGAAACTGCGAGTTATTAACACGCTAAATAATTTCAGCGGCGGAAGTTACGAGCATATCGCACAGGTTTCACAATATGCAATTACATTCCTTTACAGATATCCCTTTGTTGAAACAATGAACCAAAGAATGTTAAGAAATTATGAACAGGTAAGCTCTTGCCTCTATTCTGCAGAAAATACATAAAGTATCAAAACTTGAAACAAAAGTTGAAAACATTTAAGAAGAAATGGTGTTATCTTATGCGAACACCAGTCTGTCCACTGAATCATTTTCTGAAGAATTTATTGACACCTGCTAGGGGAAGAACTTCTTCTTCACACCCAGTAACAAACTAGCAATGAATGTGTGTAACTCATTTAAAGAAGAATCTGGTTAAGTTTATAGTTCACCACTGACATTTGCGTTTCGTTGTAGTAGTTCGGGGGGTGGTGACAGTCTGGGACTCCCCTTCCCTCCCTCCCCGCTACGTTTGCTCTCAGAGCGGGCTGTCTATGTGACACGCCATTGTTTCCTCTAACCTGCAAATGTTAGACATGATGTTTTAAGGTTATAAGGTACTCCAGTGTCAAGCATTCCAGTTTGGGAAACCTGCTTTGGGTTATTGCTTTCATGCAAAACAGTGAATACCGCCGGAGGTAAGAACTATTCGATGACCATCTTGACTGAACGCTCCAGTATTTCCATACTTATGAGATTCGTTGATTAAAATTTCATTCTTATGAGAGCTTATTTTTGGAATTTTCTTTTATATGTTGTAGGAAGCCTATACCACAGTTCTACGATTTTAACTTGAGATAGAGAAGCTTCTACAGCATGTAATTATCACTAAATTAGTTTGAGTAAAACGCTTTAGTAACAGATACTTAACTCTAGAAGACATCCATATCCTTATTTGGGATGGCATTGTAAACCCCCGGTGTGTATAAAATATGACGTGTGTATGTGTGGCTGCCTAATGTTGTCTCTGCAATGGAATTCTCACACCAATAAGCGATTAAACTGGCCATGTCATTGGCAACCTATACCTAGGGATTTCCATTGGATTAAGTATCGGTCTGTGGTATTTTCTCAGTTTAACACACCACAACAAACATTCTTATCACGGTGATACAAGAATGAATTACAATGGGATATTACAAATTGTTTATTCCTGAATAACATGTAGAATTCAAAAATTGTACAAATATGAAATACAGGACATCGAATTCTACCCTACATGTAATTTCGAGATTAGCAGAACATATGTTTGAGTTTAGACCGCGACCCTCATTATTAGACGGACATAAAGTTGGCTGAGACGAGAAACAAAGACCTACACTCTGACTGGCACTTTCAGAAAAATCTCAGTGAACAAGCAAATGGAAATGTAGACATTTACCGTGACTATTTCCCTGTCTGCTGAACTGGAGTGTGCATATCACATACTGAAGTACGGGCAGTGTTCTACTGCATAGATGATCTGCTATTTTGGGGGCTTTGGAGCGTTGCAGATGATGTACTTAGCATACCTGCAATTCTCTGCCTATTTAGTGGCGGCAATATGGCGTCCACCAACTCGCACAGCTGAAATTACCTCAGTACAAGACAGAACACGGGTCAAGATTTCTGTTTTCTCATTACCAGGAACAGAATTTCGACTCAAGTGTTCTCCTTTAAAAAAGCACTTCAGTGTTTGTCAGACTCCACAGACAGGTAAAGAATCGTCACTCGAGTAAACAGAATAACAACTCTGTCCCAGATAAATGGCTCACTCACTCACTCACTTCTTCAAATTTGACCGCCAGCCCATCCGCTGGGGGTATTGCCAGTGAAGTTCCTTCTAGCGATCCTCAGAGGCGAGTGCTCTCGATCTCTGCCAGAAGAGAGGTTTCTTTTCCTCCCGTCATAGACTTCTCCCAGCTGGACATGCAGCGTCAATGTTTACGCTCCAGGCGACGAATCCCAGCGGCCGTTGCAAAAACATTACGTTCCAATATATGGTCCCTGAATCTACCAGTCAATCGCCTGAAACTCATACTCATTTCAGAAGAATTTTTGGAAGGCTGCATTCCCCTCCTTAATGAGTCTTTCCTTTTTTCAGCTAGAGGCGTGCTCCAGTGCTGCCTGTGAGAAGAATTCATAAAGCTCAGCTCATGAGCATCGTTTGTGATGACATTCCTTCGCACTAAAAGCATGTCCTTTCGCATTCTTCCGCCCCTGACTCTCTTTCTCGAGGTACACTACCCTGAATTTTTTCGTCTCGCCAGAGAACACCTCCCAACCGCTCTCTCTCTCTCTCTGTCCATGCTACAGGGGATCTGCGGCCTCTGGTATCATAAACCATTGCTACCACGCACTGCAGAACACGAAAAGATGTTCCCCAGCCCCTCCTTAGCCAATAGCGGCATCTGAGAACCGCGAAGCCACTTCGTCCGTTCTGCCAGCGCTCAGCCCTTATTAATTCCCAGGTGTACAGTATCACAGGAATTACTAGAACGTGATTCTAGCCAGTAACAGCCAATCAAATGATTAATACGATTTTTCATCGTAAATATGATTTAATGTAAACATAAATCTACAAGAATATTAAACGTATGATGGATGAACATAGCCGCCTTACAATAAAAATCTGCAAGAATATTAAATGTATGATGGATAAACCTTGCCACCTTACAATAAGATATAACACTATCTCAGAGCACACTCAATGGAAAACCGTTCTTTAAACCGAATAATAGTACCGCTTTTGTTGCCGGTGTGTATAGTTCCTGCAATGAATTTTTGGTCTACCTAAAAATTTCGCAGTTTAACATGACAGTCAAATATCATTTAACTGTGAACTGTAGTACATTGCCCTGTGCAACACACCGGATCTGAACTACTATGAGGCTGCTTTCAGACTGGGGTGAGCGACGCTGCGCTTTGACGTAAGTAGACTTCCAGCAGCATGGGCGTATGGATCCTCTTGAGGGCGCGCCGTTTCCGTCGTCTCTCATTCGTGGCTGCCTCTGGCAGCGGCTTTCTTTAGTTTGTGAGTCCGTCATGAGATGCCAACTTTACCACGGGACCTCACGCTTCGGACTACACCACATTTTCAGTACAGAAAAAAACCATTCCTGTAGACGAAGAATGGTCTGATGCTATGATGTCTACTGATTTGTCTAACGTCACAGAAACTTTTCAAGTGGGGACTGAAACACAGCACGTACAGAGGACGTGCGGGTGCAGCTGATCACCATCTTCCTGGCCTTGCGGAAGGTTGGATCATTGGCATGAGGGTCACATATTGTACAGACAGGTGGCTGAAATGCAAAGATTACTGAACGAGGAGTGGCGAGACGGACTCAGGACAACATTGTGGCAAGAAGAGTAGGCAATGGTCGTTCCAGAACGACTATACCACGACGTGGTTGTAGAAGTGTTCGATTGGCTCTCAAAAACAGACGGATGATAGCAGCTGCTTACAGGTAGAATGTCACAACGGACTGTCAGAAGTAAATTACTGGAAGCTGAGTTGATATATTGAGTTGCCATGCGTCTTTTGTCGCTGGAAACATACTACAAGCAACAGAAACTTGCACGGTATACTGCCAAAATTAACTGGGACGCTGAAAGGCGTTCTGTGGTGTTCAGTCAAACTGTGGCCATCAGTTCGACGACGACGCGTCGTACGCCCTCCATCTCCTGAAGTCTTCGAGTGGGGAGCTATTAGAAATGATTTAGTAATTGTTGCTGGGAACCTGAGTGGTCGCCAGTATGCAGCGAGGATGATTACCCCTGTTGCCTTACCCTTCACGACCAGGGTGCCAAACCGCAAATTCCAACAGAATGACCCAACATCGCAGTTCATACCACAAACTCCTTGAGGAATGTAAGGTTCCCTGACTGACCCTTCAGTCCAGTAATTTATTCCGCCACAGAGCACGTCTGGGATGCGATGGGAAGACATGTACTTTGATACCAGTCTCCACTCAGCAGGCTTCATGAGCTAACGCAGCATGTGTTTCAGGCATGGCAATAAAGTTTTCAAGATGGCATTCGGGGGCTGTTTGCTTCCGTGCCATATCGAACAAAAGATTGTATTCATGCTCGTTGGGAACCAAGCATCATACTGATTTTGATAATGGGCACCAGTTCCGAATGGAGTGAAACTTTAATCACCTAATTCCCGTTACGTGATTAACATCTGTAAAAAGTTTGATAAATTTTGGACTGGTGCTTCCTGATGTAACACTTCCCATTCCAGTCAGTGACTTTCAATTCCAGAGCCTAGTCTTCAGGTGGTAACTTACTAATTAAATTCGAAACCAGAACAGCTGTTAGCATAAGTGACACAAAAGTAGATATCTTAGGTGTTGCGAAACAACTCAAATCACTTAAGAAAGGTAAGTCTTCCGCTCCAGATGATATACCTATCTGGTTCCTTTCAGAGTATGCAGACACAATAGCGACTTTCTTATCAATCATATGCAACCGCTCACTTGATGAAAGGTCTGCTCCTAAACAGTGGAAAGTAGCACAGGTCACACCAATATTCGAGAAAGGAAATAGGAATAACCCATTGAATTACAGACCCATATCACTGACCTCAATTTGCAGTAGGATTTTGGAGCATATACTGCACTCGAACATTATGAATCACCTTGAAGAAAATGACTTATTGATACATAACCAACACGGATTCAGAAAATATCGTTCTTGTGCATACACAGCTAGCTCTTTATTCCCATGAAGTAATGAGTGCTGTCGACAAGGAATCTCAGATCGATTCCATATTCCTAGATTTCCAGAAGGCTTTTGATACCGTTCCTCACAAGCGACTATTAATCAAATTGCGTGCATATGGAGTATCGTCTCAGTTGTGTGACTGGATTCGTGATTTCCTCTCAGAGAGGTAACGGTTCGTAGTGATGGACGGTAAATCATCGAGTAGAACAGAAGTGATACCTGGCGTTCCGCAAGGTAGTGTCATAGGCCCTCTGCTGTTCCTGATTTACATAAATGATCTGGGTGACAATCTGAGCAGCCCCCTTAGACTGTTTGCAGATGATGTTGTAATTTAGTGTCTTGTAAAATCATCAGACGATCAATTCCAATTACAAATTCATCTACAGAGAATTTCTGTATGGTGTGAAAAGTGGCAAATGGCACTAAACAAACATAAGTGCGAGATCATCCACATGGCTACTAAAAGAAATCCGATAAATTTTGGGTATACGATAAATCGCACAAATCTAAGGGCTGTCAATTCTACTAAATACCTAGGAATTACAATTACAAGCAACTTAAATTGGGGAGACCACAAAGATAATATTGTGGGGAAGACGAAACAAAGACTGCGCTTTGTTGGCAGAACACTTAGAAGATGCGACAAACCCACTAAAGAGACAGCCTACACGGTGTGGGATCCTTACCAGGTAGGATTGATGGAGGACATCGAAAAAGTGCAAAGAAGGGCAGCTCGTTTCTTGTTATCGCGCAATAGGTGTGAGAGTGTCACTGACATGATACGCGAGTTGGGGTGGCAGTCACTGAAACAAAGACGGTTTTCTTAACGGTGAGATCTATATACGTAATTTCAATCACCAATTTTCTCTTCCGAATGCGAAAATATTTTGTTGACACCCACCTACGTAGGTAGACATGATCATCATAATAAAATAAGAGAAAAAGGAGCTCTATCGGAAAGATTTAGGTGTTCCTTTTTCCCACGCGCCGTTCGAGAGTGGAATGGTAGAGAAGTAGTATGAAAATGGTTCGATGAAACCTCTGCCAGGCACTTAAGCGTGAATTGCAGAGTAACCATGTGAATGTAGATGTGGATGTTAAATACAGTATGTCCCACATGAAACAGGTAAGCCTCAAGTACCTGCTAATCGTCTCTAGTCGAATTGCTTGTGCGGTGGGAACACTGTCTCGAAAGTTGAATATATTGAATTTTATCGTAAAGTTGAGTGCAGAAGTGCGTTCGTGCGTCAGTTGTGATAATCCCATATAGTTGAGTTGTTACAGAAGTAAGGCAGTTTGCATTAGAACAGCGAACTGACGTTGCGGAGTATTACGTAAAGATATTCTCCGTCAAGCAATGTAAATAAATGTTTCGAGTGAAGTATCCTGATAGGAAACTCCCCACGACCCAGCATATTCAAGATCTGTACAATAAATGGAGGACTATAGGCTCTGTTCAGAATGTGCAGGGTAATAGGCGACCGACAGTGCGGACCCCATAAGCTACAGACAAAGTTTGCACGGACCCTGTGTAAGGTGTCAGGAAAATCCAACACCTTCCATGAAAACCCTGACATGATAAGCAAATCCAGTAGTATGTCACATAGCTCTCCGAATAAATCGTGACATTAAATTAACCAAAGTAATACGAGTAACGAGTGAGCAAATGGAATACAACAGACTAACACAAGAATGCCTAAATGCATGTCATACCTTCCCACCGTGCGACAGGCGCAGTTCCGAGGGGAGAAACGCGAACAGAAGCCGAGAGCAGAACCGTGTTAAGCTAGAAGGCCCTACGATAAGGGACAGACACCCACGTCGCCAGCTAGCCGACAGGACCACCCTCCAGCCCATGTTAATAGATAGAGCCCTCCAAAAGAACTGTATAGATCTTACGATAACACTAAAAGGGCCACACCAGCTGCAAGTTTTAGCGTGAGACTTTTTCGAGTCTCTGTTATGTTGCAAACCTTAAAAACATTGCCCCACCACGAAAAGTATAACGTTTCTAATTGGATAGACAGAATTTTTGTAGGCAGAGCTTAAGGTTAACATTGAGTCCCTGATTGATCAGATGAAAACACAGCCAGATAGTTTTTTTTAAAAAACCAACTTCGGTAAATTGTTGTAAGGAGAAGTTAGAAAAGAGTTGCTTCAGAGACGGCGAGCTGGATGGAGCTGCACCGGCCGCCGCCCCCTGACAAACACCGACAAGGTAATGAACGAACGCGATGCCGCATTTTTGAGCGCATAAGGCTTCACTCAGAACTGCAGAAGTCTCATCTGTTACATCCCCTTTTTACGTAATACTAGTGTCGATCGTCAATTGAAGCTCATGGTATTCACATTTGCTACGGAAGTTAAAATCTGAAAAGCGATCATTTTTCTGTTATATAATTATTGAGAAGCCACATCAGCCACTGTAATTTACGACAAGTTAGGTAAGTAATTAAAGATAATTGAGGGTCACTATAGACCATTTTGATAGTTTTCTCTTTTAATTTAAACCTAGATTATAGATGTGATACGGCATAGGCCATCCTTCGATCCGTTGTGGAACTTGGAAACCCATTCAGGGAATATTCATTCACATTTTTGTTTTTATCATCCTGTATTAAAACATTTCCTTTTATCAATAGTGCAATTTATAAACAATGTTTTGTGAGTAGAATATAATTTCCAGTGGTAAACTTAACTGCTTTTTCGACGTTATTTTACCAGGTAACTAAAGATAGGAAAGCCTTGAACCCCTTCCACTAAATTTAGTTAGTATTAAGATTCTTTTATAGGGAGTGCAGTGGAGGTGACGCTGAAATCATTAAGTACTTGGTTATATCATCGCTAGTCTCACTGAACTCTTCTGAACTCTACATGTCATGTGTGGTCTGGCGTCTCCTTACCAGCAACAGGTCCCAGGTTCAAACTAGTCAATTCCCCAAAAAACACACTCAGAGCGTCGTTGCGCGAATGTGGTAAGGAGACATGACATAGAACAACAGACACCACGCAGAATGTTTGAGAATGGCGACCCTGCCAGGATGGTAAAATACCATGATTGAAGGTCGACCACGTCCCTAACTAGGTCAGAAAAATATCCTGTTAAAAAATTTTCGTAATAAATTTTTTTGAAAGGCATAAATAGTAGAAAACAGTAGCTGCAGCGATAGATAGTAATAAAGTATTCAATAGAAAGTGAGACATTCTAGCAGAGACAATAGCATAATTAAGTTGTGAATTTTAATATTGTCAGAATTAAGTTTTCTGTCCAATGCAAGCGCACAGGTGGCGGATACATCGTTGACAAGTTGGTTCTGACCCAACAAGTAAGTGAATTGATTGTCAAGTCGTGTGTGCAAAAAGTTTATGAAACGCGTGAGATCGTATGAGCGCATGTTGACGCGAAGTAGGGCGCGTGAATTGCTTTTAAAACAGAAAATAAGGGATTCGGAAAGATTAGCAATGGCAGATCGAGACCCAGCATGAAAATGGACAGAGAATAGAGGACAGTACAACAGACGATGCAGCATCGCGAGAAATAGGACATATAACGCACCATAACGAGGATAATGTACGTCAAGGCATAGAAAACGTAAGTCAGCATACGACAGAGGAGCAGGAAAGTAGAGAGACAGTCGATGAGGATTCTAACTTGCGTCTTGAATACGTAGGACCCATAGTACAAGTAATCAGAGCTCCCTCACCACAGAGTACAAGGAATGCGAGCAGAAATGTGTCACCGCACAGTTCAATGCAATCGGTTGCGAACCAACACTTGGGCGAAAACACAGAGCGTAGGACGTCGGAAGAAAACGCAATAGGACTCACCAATCTGGCAGAATTATTACAACAAATTACGGAAACCACGACAAGGCAAAATAAAGACACAGCGAACCAAATTCAAATTCAGAATGCAAAAACCACGAGACAAATGCGTGAGATTAAAGAACAAAACAAAAAAATTCAGTTACACCTAAGTCGTATTGAAGACGAGGCAAAAGAATCTCGAGAAGTGATAGGAAACTTAATAACAGGTCACAATCAATTGAGAACAGACATTGACAAGGTACAAGCGGACGTACAAACATTGCGTAATGACATTAAGGAGGAGATAAAAACATTACGTAACAACACCCAGGGAGAAGTCAAGAAACTAGAGAAACAGATAAACGAAATTACTAGACAAGCAGCAGGTACTGCGCGTGAAATTGTTGAAAACACTGTGTTACACAAACGTATCACAAAAGCAGCGCTACATAGATATGATAACCGCATAGTCAAAATAGAAGCGCAAACGAAGCGACAATTTCAGAAATCGCGAACAGAGTTGTTGCAAACCATTGAAGACCGTAGTGAACAGGATCTAACAAGCACTGAGTCTGCAACCACATCCGTATCTGTAACAGCACCGGAAAAACAAGCAATTAACGAAGATATTACGCATTTGCGATTCCAATCACAGGCGGAAAGTAACATACGTGAAATCAGAGAGCCTGCACAGCAACAAACACGTTTCGAAATTCTTGATGAACAAACGGCATCAAAAACACATGTGGAACCACAAATATATGTTTCAAGACAGTTTGGATCGTGCAATGAAGCAGCAAGGTTAGCCAGACAATATACCGAACCAATACCTGACAATGGAAAGCCAGGTCGCGAAAGGTACAGTGCAATGCATTCAGCTACATGTTCACAACCGATGGAAGAAAATTATTGCGTACCACTCCAACGATACCACGCAAGGGTAGGCGAAAGTTACAGTGGACAATATCCAATGGATCTACCACAACCGGAAATAACGACGGGAGAAATGATCAGAAACAAAAGTGGCGAAGAATCGCGAATTTCATATGGAATTATGGCGAAGTACGACAACGATCATTTCCTCACAGTCAGAAAATTTCAACACTTTCGAGAAGGAAACTCTCGTTACATCCACGAACTTTTATTGATCAATTACGAGTAGGATTACCAGAACACTGGACGCTAGCACACAAATTAGATTTTATATGTGCACACATGTCAGGAACAGTCGCAGAAACCATGCAGAGTGTTCCAGCGACATGCCGATCGTACGAAGATTTCAGAGAGAAGTTTCTCTCACGATATTGGTCCAACGAAGCACAGAACAGAGTGAAGTACGAATTATTACAGAACCCATATTTTGAAAATTCAGGAGAGAAGAGTCCCGTGAAATTCTTCGAATTAATGGCAAAGAAAACTCAATGCTTAGATGTACCATACAGTGACGGAGAGTTGATTAAATTATGCGCGATGAAGTTACCATTGAAATATCAGCAATCATCAATAGGTCGCGGAGGCAATGACGTCGAAGCATTTAAAGGTATTCTAAGGGAACTAGAGTTCATATTTTCGGAAGATGACGCAAGAAAAAGACGAAGCGCACGTGAAAACGAAAGCAAAAAGCAGTGGAAACCACAAGACACAGTACGAAGAAACAATAATTACGAACCACGTGATAACTTCGTACCAAGAAACGACAATAGATTTCAACAAAGAACCGGTTATGGATTTAGAAGAGAATATGACCACAACTATAATTCATCCAGAAACGGCAACAACTATTACAGAAGGAATAACGACAACCGGAACGGGTACTGGAGAACCAATAGACCGACAAATTATCAACAAAGAAACCACTATCAACAAGCTGAACAAGAAAAGAGAATACAGATAGAAGAGGTGGAGGTAAGACCACCAAACCCCGAAAAACGTTCGCATTGACAGCTAAGCGCCCATGCCAAAGAGAATGACGCACCGACCCAGGACAATTGCAGCACCTTGAGCAGAGAAGTAAATACCTTATCACGAGAAGAGAAGAAGGAAGAAACAAAACCGCAGGGACCAGATGAAAACGAAGACAGAAAAATAACAATATCGTGTTGGGACGAAATTAATTGGGAGAATACTGACGAGGAAGATGGATTACCAGAGGCATGCACAACAAATGTAGGAGGAAAGGACAAAGTAATGAGTATTGCAGAGCTATTTGAGATGGAAACCAGGGAAAGCGAATTCAATGAGGATAATGCGCAGTCGACAAAAGTTGAAAATAAGTTACTAGTGGGCACACAACCCAACGTATATAATGAAGGAAGTTATGAAGCGATAATTAGAGCATTTAGATGCGATTATGTGGAAGTAGCGACGAAGAAGGAGAAGACAGACGAGGATGAGGAAAAAGTAGAGGATGTTGAAGAAAGCGTAAATGAAGGAAAAAATAGAGAAGAGGAAATAAAAGAGAGAGAAGTAGCAGTCGAAGGTTACCCTACAGAAAGTTCGAATTCACAAGGGAAATTCCTGAAAAAACTCATGTATGATTCAGTGGAGGATTCGTTGATGCAAGAAGAAGAAGAACAGAACGAACCCTTTCAAATTCAACCAATTGTGAAGGCCATGGTAAGGCATATCCCAGTCAATATTGTAACTGATAGCGGAAGTGAACTGACTGCGATCTCAGAAAATTTGTTCATGCAGTGTAATGCCAATCAGGAATTGCCAGTTCTGAAAACACGTAAGATTAAAATAAGAGGTCCTATTAGAAACAATGCTGCGGAAGTTACGAGACAAACAAGGTTAACTCTTTCGTGTCAAGGCCAAAAGATCGAAGCCAACTTCGTGATTATACTTAAACTAACTGTAGATTTGATTATGGGTGCAGATTTTTTAAATGAGATACGAACGATAATAGATATGGGGAAAGGGAGCGTAACATTCGGGAATGTCACACTTCTCTTTGAGCAAAAGCTAAAATTAGAAGAAATACCAGTTATAAACAAACAATTAAGAATGACGCGAGATAAAGAGGATGAAGAATTAGAATGGTATGCACAAAAGGGGGAATCGCCTCAACTCATGTTAGAAGTCCATAAAGAAATCGACGAAAAATTACAAGAAGTTCAAGGTATTTCGGAACACAGTAAAAGAGAATTAGAGGGTATTTTACGAGATAAAGCAGAGGTTTTTTTACCTAAGACTGGCAGTATTAAACACTTTCAGTACAAGTTTGAAGTAAAACAGCACAAACCATTTAGAGTGCCACCCTATACAATCCCATTAAGCTACAGGAATAAAGTATTCCAGGAGATATCTAAAATGTTAGATGAGGATATTATTGAACCAGCTACCTCCACATATAACAGCCCGCTCCATATTGTACAAAAACGAGATGGGAGCATCAGGTTAGTGCTTGATTCCAGACAGATTAACACAATCATAATCACTGAGACAGATCGCCCAGAAAAATGAGAGGAATTGATACAAAACTTCCACGGTGCTAAGATATTTTCATCAATTGATTTACGGAGTAGTTTCTGGCAAATAGTATTGGCCCCAGAATGTAGAAAATTTACAGAATTTATCGTATTCGGTAGATGTTACCAGTTTAAACGATTGCCATTTGGTTTAAACATATCATCAGCAGGGTTTATTAGGGGATTTAATACTATACTCAGTCCTGAAATTTTACAAAAAATTACTTGTTATGTTGATGATGTGATGATAGCAGAACCCTCTTGGGAACATCACAACGACACATTAAATCACTTTTTACAGATCATGAAAGAGCATGGGGTCACCGTAAATATAACAAAATCCAAATTTGGGAGGCGAGAGGTCAAATTTCTAGGACACATAATTTCAGAGAAAGGGATAATGCCCGACCCAGAAAAACTAACGGCAATCAAAGAATTCTGTACTCCATATAATAAGAAAATTCTCAGAGGATTTCTAGCTCTCACCGGATTCTATAAAAAAAATTTTGGGTCGACTCTCTCGCAGCACCACGCCTATGTGCATTGACTGGAAAAAACACGCCATGGGTATGGGATCAACAAGCCAATGAAGAATTTTTAAAAGTGAAAAACGCACTAACAATAGCACCGTTTTAGCACATCCTGATCTAACACAAAACTTTTGTATGGCCACTGATAGGGCGAAAACAGGATTAGAAGTTGTTTTATTCCAAGAATACGAACAGGCAGGGCTAAGATCATATACATAGAACAACTGCATTTGTCACTCGTGTACTCACAAAAAGCGGGAAAAACTATTCAGTCACGGAGCTGGAAGCATTGACCATTCTATGGGGTTTCCAACGTTTTCGATACTTCCTATTCGGAAGAAAAACAAAAGTATACACTGACCACAAAACATTAGAATTTCTGTTATCCGCCAAACTAACTCATGGGAGATTAGCCAGATGGATGTTAATACTACAAGAATTTGACTTCACTATTACACACATACCAGGACCAGCGAATGTATTAGCAGATGCTTTGTCACGATGTCCACAGGGTTCATCCAATAACATAGGTTTTGAAGCAGCAGAATACCAGTTTACAATGTACTATATGAAACAAGTACCTTTCGAAAACTACATTACGACAGCATTGAAAAACAAAGGCAAAGAACAGGACAAGGATCCCGAAATACTAGGAATCAAACACAAGTGGAGAAGTAAGGATTTTCCAGACATTCGACAGCACTATCTCGTAAAAAACAATGTTTTATTTTTTAGCCGAAATGTTGCAACGAATGAATGGTTAATTTATATCCCAGATGAACTAATTAATAAGTACATATGGTATACACATTTAAGTAATGGCCACTTTGGACCAAAGAAATGCTTTTTAAAAATAAAACAAACAAGCCATTTTCCTAATATGGAAAGACGAATTAGAACAGTATAAGTCAAATGCAAAAAATGTATGAGGGCTAAACAGGTCACTTTCCAAATCAAACCATCTATGTTTCCAATAATCCCTAAAAAATTGAAACAAATAGCTGCAACAGATTTGATGGGGCCCCTCCTACGCACAAAAAATGGATATATTTTCATATTTGTCGTTTTGGAATTTACTTCTAAATATGTTACCTTGACACCATTAAAACGGGCAACAGGTCTTACTATAAGTAAAGCATTTAGACAAGATTTTCTCAGACATGTAGGTCAAGTGGAACGAATAATTTCGGATAATGTCCCACAATGCAAATCAGTGCAATGGCAGAACACGTTAAAACAACACAAAATAAAACTCATCTCCATATCTAAGTACAAACCTAGTGTAAATCCAGCAGAACGATCTATGAAGGACATAGGCACTTTATGCTGATTATATGCAGGCAAAAGACACAACACTTGGGATATATACCTTAAAGATTTTCAAGAAGTAATAAATGAAATGCCACATAGCACTACACTACTACGTCCAGTTACTGTACTTAAAAATATTGAACCCCCAAACATAACCAGAGAAAATGTTACATTTCCTATTGTACCACATAGACAGCACAAACAAGTCATAGCAACAGCACTCTCCAACATCAGAAAGGCAGCCATTAAAAGAAAAGAAAGAGGAGATAGAACAGCAATTAAAAGAACATTCTCAGTAGGCCAGAAAGTATTTGTAAAAACACACCATCTCTCCAGCAAACAGAAACACAAAATACATAAGTTTTACGCTGCATACAAAGGACCTGTCATAATTAGCCGAATTGCTCATGATAATGCTGTGGAACTAATGAACCCAAAAACGGGCAAAACCTTAGGACTTCACCATGTGAGCCATATCAAAAAGTTTGAAGATTAATTTTATTACTGGTAAATAATCAGCACAATATTTCAAGATTATGTTGCAGATAAGATCGTCAGGAGAAAGAAGAATGAAGAGAGAGGAAGGTGGGAAAAAGAAAGTAGTTTCAATAAAAACAAAAACAAAAATAACACCAATAGTACCATAGATTAAGGTGAAGGGATAAAACATAGATAGTCTAACAGCATGAAATACTAAAATGCTATACACCACGACACTACACAAAAATAAAAAACGAATTTGAGAATTCTTGTAGAAGTTATGACTCAAAATATCTTAGAATTGTAACATGGAAAGGGCGCCGAAATTTGTAAAGCTTTTCAAGAAGGTGTAAAACAATGTAGGCACTAGACATACACCCCTGGAAATGGAAAAAAGAACACATTGACACCGGTGTGTCAGACCCACCATATTTGCTCCGGACACTGCGAGAGGGCTGTACAAGCAATGATCACACGCACGGCACAGCGGACACACCAGGAACCGCGGTGTTGGCCGTCGAATGGCGCTAGCTGCGCAGCATTTGTGCACTGCCGCCGTCAGTGTCAGCCAGTTTGCCGTGGCATACGGAACTCCATCGCAGTCTTTAACACTGGTAGCATGCCGCGACAGCGTGGACGTGAACCGTATGTGCAGTTGACGGACTTCGAGCGTGGGTGTATAGTGGGCATGCGGGAGGCCGGGTGGACGTACCGCCGAATTGCTCAACACGTGGGGCGTGAGGTCTCCACAGTACATCGATGTTGTCGCCAGTGGTTGGCGGAAGGTGCACGTGCCCGTCGACCTGGGACCGGACCGCAGCGACGCACGGATGCACGCCAAGACTGTAGGATCCTACGCAGTGCCGTAGGGGACCGCACCGCCACTTCCCAGCAAATTAGGGACACTGTTGCTCCTGGGGTATCGGCGAGGACCATTCGTAACCGTCTCCATGAAGCTGGGCTACGGTCCCGCACACCGTTAGGCCGTCTTCCGCTCACGCCCCAACATCGTGCAGCCCGCCTCCAGTGGTGTCGCGACAGGCGTGAATGGAGGGACGAATGGAGACGTGTCGTCTTCAGCGATGAGAGTCGCTTCTGCCTTGGTGCCAATGATGGTCGTATGCGTGTTTGGCGCCGTGCAGGTGAGCGCCACAATCAGGACTGCATACGACCGAGGCACACAGGGCCAACACCCGGCATCATGGTGTGGGGAGCGATCTCCTACACTGGCCGCACACCACTGGTGATCGTCGAGGGGACACTGAATAGTGCACGGTACATCCAAACCGTCATCGAACCCATCGTTCTACCATTCCTAGACCGGCAAGGGAACTTGCTGTTCCAACAGGACAATGCACGTCCGCATGTATCCCGTGCCACCCAACATGCTCTAGAAGGTGTACATCAACTACCCTGGCCAGCAAGATCTCCGGATCTGTCCCCCATTGAGCATGTTTGGGACTGGATGAAGCGTCGTCTCACGCGGTCTGCACGTCCAGCACGAACGCTGGTCCAACTGAGGCGCCAGGTGGAAATGGCATGGCAAGCCGTTCCACAGGACTACATCTAGCATCTCTACGATCGTCTCCATGGGAGAATAGCAGCCTGCATTGCTGCGAAAGGTGGATATACACTGTACTAGTGCCGACATTGTGCATGCTCTGTTGCCTGTGTCTATGTGCCTGTGGTTCCGTCAGTGTGATCATGTGATGTATCTGATCCCAGGAATGTGTCAATAAAGTTTCCCCTTCCTGGGACAATGAATTCACGGTGTTCTTATTTCAATTTCCAGGAGTATATGTTAGATGATTATAAGTAAAACTTTTTGTAAGAGCCGTTGTAAAAACTCCAGCAAGGACGAGATGCAACGACCCACAAGTTGCAACAAGAGAAGTATCAAGAAAGAAAAGGACATAATTAGCAAGACATGATTCCTACAAGGCAGAAGCGTCGAGAGAAGAGAAAGGACAGCGAGACCAACAGAGGGCCCTTGTAGAGTGAGCAGTAAATCTGCTGAACCACAGGGTGGCAGAACCCTGCTGGTACAGAACATGGTACCACAGAGTGGCGGAACACCGAGCGCCATAAGGGTCTCGGAATGCCCCAACTTAGCGGAGTGGGCAAAAAACGGCCCGACGAGAAGACTGCTTGGGCAAGCCACTGTGGCCGAGCGGTTCTAGGCGCTTCAGTCCGGATCCGCGCGACCGCTACGGTCGCAGGTTCGAATCCTCCCTTGGGCATGGATGTGTGTAATGTCCTTAGGTTAGTTAGGTTTAAGTAGTTTTAAGTTCTAGGGGACTGATTACCACAGATGTTAAGTCCCATAGTGCTCAGAGCCATTTGAACCATTTTTGTTACTAAGAGGAGAACTTCAAAGCGACTAGTTATCAATAAATATTTCCATATCCTGCCCAGAGAAGAACCAAAAAGCAAGTAAGAAGCAGAGAAAAAGCAGGAAGAACAGAAGTTGAAGATTCGCAAGATTGAGACCAAGAAAGAAGATGGGTGAAGAATAGACGACATACCTTCCCAAATCCCTATCCTATTGTAAACTAGTCGTCTGCGAAGTATTACAACGAAAAACGATCGCTTTCAGTGACACATAAAGATGACTTTCACGCATACAAAGCCAGTAAACCACGAGATTCTGCACTCACAGCTCCATTCTATTATGGGACCTCCACAACAGCAACACACACTTGCAAAGCCAAGAAGGCACGACAAACGAAGCTGTACATCAAATACTTGCCCACATCCATCTCGCTCAAGTCCACCACCTTTGTGCAAAAGCATTCGCCAAACTCATGCTTAAAAATTCATAGGATTGTGTGAATGTGTGAAATCAAATTATGTGTTGTAGGAATTGTGCAAAAGAAACGTGTGAAAAACTAAATAAGTTAAGCACACCAGACAGCTAATAAACTACAAAATAACAGTCATTGACTATGGACTTAAGTAAAAAACAGACTATCGATAAAAATAAGTCATTAGTTCTGAAATGGACAGCATAGAAAGAACAAAAGTAAGGCATAATAAACACTAAAACTATATGCCACTTATTTTCTCCTCATAAAAATAAAAGAATAACTACATTTTACTTATTTTCTCCTTATAAAAACAAAGAATAAAAAATTATCTTGTTGGATGTTTTCCCTTTTTTTTAACATTTGTACCATTTGTTAGGGTAATATCTCAATACTTGTGTATGTATATTTCTTTGTCAAAGCAATTCTTGGAAATAATTCTTATTTGTTAGTGTAACAATGTTGAAAGGAGTGTCTAGAAACAAAAACATTTTACTTGTACATGATATTTAGAAAATGTGTTAGGAATAGATTTTACTTAATTACTACATTTATAAAAAAAAATATTTCTAAGAAAATCGATGTGAAAAACTCCTCACTTTCGATAACAAACTTCTTAAAAAACAAACTTCACACTTAAATAAAGAAAGAAAGTAATTAAAAATTAATAATAATAATAATAATATAAATATATTCTTCTCTTGTCAATATAAACATATTTTTGAGAATGATGTGGAAGAATATAAAAATATAAATTAGTAATACAAACTAGCATAGAACCAGAATAACTTGGCTGAACAGTAGGCAACAAAATTTAGATAAAGGAATAATTTTTGACTTGCTTGGACAACAATTCAATCATTGCCTAACTTCAGTGCAAAAATTAAGTTCGAAGGGTGGTGGTATGTAAGGTGTCAGGCAAATCCAACACCTTCCATGAAAACCCTAACATGATAAGCAAATCCAGTAGTATGTCACATAGCTCCGAATAAATCGTGACATTAAATTAACCAAAGTAATACGAGTAACGAGTGAGCAAATGGAATACCACAGACTAACACAAGAATGCCTAAATGCATGTCATACCTTCCCACCGTGAGACAGACGCAGTTCCGAGGAGAGAAACGAGAACAGAAGCCGAGAGCAGAACCGTGTTAAGCTAGAAGGCCCTACGATAAGGGACAGACACCCACGTCGCCAGCTAACCGACAGGACCACCCCCCAGCCCATGTTAATAGATAGAGCCCTCCAAAAGAACTGTATAGATCTTACGATAACACTAAAAGGGCCACACCAGCTGCAAGTTTTAGCGTGACACTTTTTCGCGTCTCTGTTATGTTGCAAACCTTAAAAACATTGCCCCACCACGAAAAGTATAACGTTTCTAATTGGATAGACAGAATTTTTGTAGGCAGAGCTTAAGGTTAACATTGTGACCCTGATTGATCAGATGAAAACACAGCCAGATAGTTTTTTTTTTAAAAACCAACTTCGGTAAATTGTTGTAAGGAGAAGTTAGAAAAGAGTTGCTTCAGAGACGGCGAGCTGGATGGAGCTGCACCGGCCGCCGCCCCCTGACAAACACCGACATGGTAATGAACGAACGCGATGCCGCATTTTTGAGCGCATAAGGCTTCACTCAGAACTGCAGAAGTCTCATCTGTTACATCCCCTTTTTACGTAATACTAGTGTCGATCGTCAATTGAAGCTCATGGTATTCACATTTGCTACGGAAGTTAAAATCTGAAAAGCGATCATTTTTCTGTTATATAATTATTGAGAAGCCACATCAGCCACTGTAATTTACGACAAGTTAGGTAAGTAATTAAAGATAATTGAGGGTCACTATAGACCATTTTGATAGTTTTCTCTTTTAATTTAAACCTAGATTATAGATGTGATACGGCATAGGCCATCCTTCGATCCGTTGTGGAACTTGGAAACCCATTCAGGGAATATTCATTCACATTTTTGTTTTTATCATCCTGTATTAAAACATTTCCTTTTATCAATAGTGCAATTTATAAACAATTTTTTGTGAGTAGAATAAAATTTCCAGTGGTAAACTTAACTGCTTTTTCGACGTTATTTTACCAGGTAACTAAAGATAGGAAAGCCTTGAACCCCTTCCACTGAATTTAGTTAGTATTAAGATTCTTTTATAGGGAGTGCAGTGGAGGTGACGCTGAAATCATTAAGTACTTGGTTATATCATCGCTAGTCTCACTGAACTCTTCTGAACTCTACATGTCATGTGTGGTCTGGCGTCTCCTTACCAGCAACAGGTCCCAGGTTCAAACTAGTCAATTCCCTAAAAAACACGCTCAGAGCGTCGTTGCTCGAAAGTGGTAGGGAGACACTACATAGAGCAACAGACACCACGCAGAATGTTAGACCTGTTGTATCCCAGACATGGTGTCACCGTGTACTAAAATATATGGAATTAAAAGCCTATCGTGTGATTGTGGTGTAGGAGTTTAAATCTGAGTATCAGGAAAAGTAGATCATTATCCTAACTGGCTGTTAACAACATTTGCTAACGGTTACTAGGGCCCTTTGCTTTACTTCATGTCAGACGAGGCCTGGTTCCAGTAGTCAGATTGTGTAAACTCCCAGGATTGCAGATACTCGTCGCAGGACAATTCGTGTATTCTGGATGAAGAACCTCTCCATTCAGGAAAGATAGCGGTTTTGTGTGCCTTGTCCAGCATGTCGTATTGGCCCCATATTTTTCAGTTACACCTTAAACAGTGCTAGATATCTAGAGATCTTTGACTCTATTTGTAGTGCTCAACAAATGTTTGGAATACTATCGTAAAATGTAGTCTACAGTACTAGAGTTCTCATTAGCCTACACACTTCATGCATGATCCAGCTAGAGCCCTTATACTGGATGGTGTTTACTACTGGAATGCTTTGGCTCTGAGCACTATGGGACTTAACTTTTGAGGTCATCAGTCCCCTAGAACTTATAACTACTTAAATCTAACTAACCTAAGGACATTACACACATCCATGCCCGAGGCAGGATTCGAACCTGCGACCGTAGCGGTCGCTCGGTACCAGACTGTAGCGCCTAGAACCGCACGGCCACTCCGGCCGGCAAATGTTCAAATGTTTGTGAAATCTTATGGGACTTAACTGCTAAGGTCATCAGTCCCTAAGCTTACACACTACTTAACCTAAATTATCCTAAGGACAAACACACACACCCATGCCCGAGGGAGGACTCGAACCTCCGCCGGGACCAGCCGAGTCCAGTATCAACAATAGCTTCATACAGTTTGTGTTCAACACTGCAGTGACATGCCATGAAGAGGCATACAACACTTTGAGAGAGTCAGGATAGAACCTTTACTAAGATGTTGATCAGTTGCACTTAAATGAATTTGATGTGTCTAAGGTGTGGAGAAAAACAGAGAGACGGGAAATATGAACGATAGACTTCGCATTGGCCTTCCTCGTGCGACAACACCAATGCAGGATCGTTTCCTCCAACTATCGGGTCGCAACGCGCCCGAAACCAACTGCCAGGAATATTGGAAATGACTTTTGCCTGGCAGCAGGGATTCATATATCAGATGAAACAGTGCGTAGGAGATTGAACCAGGGTTGTCTTCAATCCAGAAGACCAATGAGAAGTTTTGCATTGAACCAACGGAACCGACGCAATCGGAGGACCTAGGCTCTTGCACATCGACATTGGACCATTGTAAAGTTCAAATGGTTCAAATGGCTCTGAGCACTATGCGACTTAACTTCTGAGGTCATCAGTCGCCTAGAACTTAGAACTAATTAAACGTAACTAACCTAAGGACATCACACACATCCATGCCCGAGGCAGGATTCGAACCTGCGACCGTAGCGGTCGCTCGGCTCCAGACTGTAGCGCCTAGAACCGCACGGCCACTCCGGCCGGCCAGAGTGAAGTAATGTCATGTTTGCTGACGAGACCAGGACTGGTTTGCGACCAGACACTAGACGTGTTACGGTTTGCAGAAGCGCTAGACGACGCAAGAAACGCCGATACATCCTGGAAGTGCATCCGTTTGCACCTAATGTTCTTGGCGGCAGCAATGCTGGGACGGCGGACGCTCTAATTGCCATCTACCGGAGTTTGACTGGTCCCCGATACTTCCAATAAATCCTACAAACGAATGTAGGGCCCTGCAGACGTGAAGTCGGTAACAACTTCATCCTAGTCTATGACAATGCTAGACGCGCCATACTCTAGCAGCGGTGAAATCCACCTGACAATCTTCAGGACGTCACTGAAGCTGCCATGGAGGAGTGGGACCCCATACTCCAAGTATGATGGTCCCACTGAGAACTCATCCATGTGCGGGGAGGACAAAAATTGGTTCAAATGGCTCTGAGCACTATGAGACTTAACTTCTGAGGTCATCAGTCCCCTAGAACTTACAACTAATTAAACCCAACTAACCTAAGGACATCACACACATCTATGCCCGAGGCAGAATTCGAACCTGCGACCGTAGCGGTCACGCGGTTCCAGACTGTAGCGCGTAGAACCGCTCGGCCACCCCGGCCGGTGCGGGGAGGACATACTCACTACCGAAGACTGATAATCATCATTATGGGATAAAATAAAACTCACATGTTTTTTGTGTTACGAAAGAGCCTGCTTTGTTTTGTAGCGATTGTTTGAAATTAATCAAAGTCGTTCTTGTCTTCAGAAGGAATTACGTTTATCTTGCTAATAATATATTGTACAAACCTCAATGGTTGTACTATAAGAAGTTACCGAGCGAGGTGGCGCAGTGGTTAGCACACTGGACTCGCATTCGGGAGGACGACGGTTCAATCCCGCGTCCGGCCATCCTGATTTAGGTTTTCCGTGATTTCCCTAGATCACTCCAGGCAAATGCCGGGATGGTTCCTTTGAAAGGGCACGGCCGACTTCCTTCCCCATGCTTCCCTAATCCGAGCTTGTGCTCCGTCTCTAATGACCTCGTTGTCGACGGGACGTTAAACACCAATATGCTCCTCCTTCTCCTATAAGAAGCCGTTGTAGGAAACTCTTTGATACTCCAAACTTTTGTTGAGATGCACAAAAGCTTATGCAGCATTCCAACAAGATAGAGCAACCGCTCACACGTCTAACGAAAATATGGTCTACATCAGCAACGTGTTCCCTGACGACAGAGTTGCCAGTAGAGGCCTCTGGCCACCCAGATCCCCGGAGTTTACATTGTGTGGTTTTCATTCATGTGGCTCAATAAAAAGAAAACACTATGCTGATAATCCTCGCACAATAGACGATCTTAAATTGAGCATTACTAGAGAAATTAACATCACACCTGCAGAATTACAGCGTATTGCTGATAACATCCTCACACGAAGTAAATGATACCTGGATGCCCATGGACACCACTTGCATCATCCCTTATAAACAGGTAACTACATGTTCTTTAGCGTTACTTTTATCTGTTGTTTCTCAGTTAGTTCGTTGTTACTTTAATATCGAATGTGAGGTATACCGGTTGTATGTGGGACTATTCACACTTATTATTAGGTCTAAGACTTTGCTTCCGTCTGGTTGTTCTCGAAATTCGAGGATTTATTATGAACAATATTTTTAAAAAATTACAATTCAGAGTATTGGCCATAACTGGTCACTACTTCCTCTCGTCTTTTGGATGGCATACGAAACCTGTGGCGGAATAAGTGGGCGTCTTTTGAGGAGGTCCTCGAATCGATCCAATTTTGCAGTTGTTCGTATAGCCGGAAGTGCTTGTCAGCCACGCCGTGTGCCATTGACTGGAAAAGGTAATAGTCAGAGGGAGCAATGTCTGGTGAATACGGCGGGTGGGGCAGGAGTCCCCATCTCAATATTTCCATGTATGTTGTGACGCGTTTTGCGACATGCGGTCGAGCATTGTCATGTTAGAAAATCACCTTTTCATGTCTGTTGCTGTATTGTTGTCGTTTGTCTTTCAGGGCGCGGCTCAGACGTATCAATTTCTTTCGATAACGATCTGCTGTGACTGTTTCCGTCGTTTCCACGAAAATCTTCTCTCTTCCACCGTAACGCAGGTACCCGACATCAAAATTACCCTTCTTGAAGCGCTGAAACCAATCTCTGCACGTTTTTTCACCAAGAGGTATCTCACCATAGAGTCCCAGTTGCGGATTTCTCCATGTTAAAGCGGAAAATCAAAACTTCTCGCATGTGACGAGAACTGCACATGTAAGCTGACACATTCAACCGAGAATAATTTTATTATGCAATCACAAAAAAATGGTTCAAATGGCTCTGAGCACTATGGCACTCAACTGCCGTAGTCATAAGTCCCCTAGAACTTAGGACTACTTAAACCTAACTAACCTAAGGACATCACACACATCCATGCCCGAGGCAGGATTCGAACCTGCGACCGTAGCGGTCGTGCGGTTCCAGACTGTAGCGCCTTTAACCGCTCGGCCACTCCGGCCGGCATGCAATCACAAATCGACTAATATTTTGACGGCGTTATTGTGCCAAATCCATAAGCTTATTGTATGAGACTTACCATCTATCACCCGCACCACCACTTCCCGCTACTGTCATCTATTGCAAAACGGTGGAAGCAAATTAGTGGTCCTATGATGTATAAAGTTATTTTCATTTCAGTTATCGTATTTTTTATCAAGAAAATTCAATTTTAATTTAATGACACACATTATATGAGTAGTTTAGTGTTATCCTAGCACCGCCGTTCTGGCCAAAGACGAGTCAGCTGGGCCTGATCGACCGCCATGTCGTCCTCGGCCAATGGCGTCATCAAGATGCGGTATGGAGGAGCATGGCGTTATCAGATCGCTCTACCGGCCGTTCGGATTAGCAGACCTGGTGCCACTACTTATCATTCCAGTAGCTCTTAAACTGGCATGAGGAGGCTGATCAGATTCCGTTCCAGTCCTCCCACCAAGAAATCCCACCTCCAACTCCGCGTACGCAGCTGTGCTGACCATTTAGCTATGGTGGCATAGAGGTTAGCGCTGTATTAATCATAAATGCGGCTGTTGTTAAAATTGGGAGCGCTTTTCCCTCTACGGAAATGGTATTGTTCATAAATCAGTTGAAGAATTGTTGTTGCATAGAGAAGTTGGAGTCACTAGCTGTCATTGTGTGAATAGTAGAGACTAGAGCTGACATTTTACTGAAAAAGCGCAGGATCCTTACTTTAGGTAAGTATGTAAGACACAGTATTTGAAACAATGCATCGTTATATGGAGAAAGTATTTGTGATAACAGTAAGCAGGAGTTAAGCTCTGACGTGTAGTCGTGTGAGATGTGACTGCAGGATTAAAGCCGAAAGCATTTCAGTTAATTATGAACAAAATTCATGCAGTTATTAAACTGTTCTCTCTATTAAACAATAGCCAAGTAACAAAACTCTCTAATCCATGCTAAAGAATTACTATAACGACGATTCTACCATAGCTGGGCTGTTAGTTCATGAGTAGGAAGCGCTACATTACAAAGAAATTAGCATGCCCAAGGAAGTGGCTGGCTCTGAGCACTATGGGACTTAACATCTATGGTCATCAGTCCCCTAGAACTTAGAACTACTTAAACCTAACTAACCTAAGGACAGCACACAACACCCAGCCATCACGAGGCAGAGAAAATCCCTGACCCCGCCGGGAATCGAACCCGGGAACCCGGGCGTGGGAAGCGAGAACGCTACCACACGACCACGAGATGCGGGCTCCCAAGGAAGTGCGTGGAAGGTTAACTCACGAGGTTTGTAGTCATACTTAGTTGGACGCATCTCAAATATCCTTCATCTAGTTAAAACATCAAGCTCTCCATTCTATTCTCTGCTACTTTTAAGGATACTCGTCTGTGAGACTAGCCTATTGTGGTGGAGTGTTGCCATCATGAAGGATGGAAGTATTACTCCTTAAACCAGCTTAAGGATAATTTGTCAGATATGTGTCATTGCAGCACCTCGTGCAAAGAATGTACACCAACATGAAGATACACCAACCTACAGACAGACATTGCCATTTTTGAAGGAATACTTTAATAGCATAGCTGCATTGGTGCGAGATTCGCACCCCCGCCCTTTTCCCCCTCCCCTCTGACGTAGCCCAATTTCTCTATGTATGAAACAGTGGAAAATTTTAACAAATGGTGCGAATATTCAGAAAAGTGGTGGGATATCGAAAATACTCCAATTGCGATACAGCTTTTTCCCACTCCTATGACATCGTTGTGGAAGTAGGACTCTTGTCAAAGATATAAAATGGCGGGAAATTCATGTACCCAAAGTGATGAATTGCACTGTTGGTGTGAAATTTACAAAATTCAAGATGATAGTCGAAGATGGCTTTCCTGGGAATACAGCCCCACAACATCAGAATCCAAGACGGCGATGCGAGATAGAGGACATGGGAATAGTGGTGCAGGCTGCGTGGTCGTCAGATTTCCCCAGCCAAATGCCATCGGAATACATTATGGCGGACCTGAGAGATAAGGGTGCTGGCTGCAAGTCAGAAACCAAGCTGGCGATCCAGGATGGAGACCAGTGAAATATGAGCACAGCCTGCATGGTTTTCAGATCCCACCTTCCCTGTAACATCAGAATTCAAGATGGCAAGGCTGGGGGTATGGTCGGGTCACTTGTCCTAAGTTAAAATGATCGTAGCTCGTAGCTCTGAGTTTAAACAATTCCTCCACCGCTCTGACATTACAGCTTAAAATTTGTCAACCTGAGTTTGGAACTGACTTGCCCTAAGTCCACTTGTGCTGTGTACAAGTAACAGGACTGGAAAGTTTAAATCTTTATTTAAACAAACTCTACATTGGGTAGTGCCCTAGCCTCCAACTTCCGGAATTTCTGGACTTGCTTATCACGAAGAACACCACCGTGGGCCTTGCATCACACCATGTGCAATCGAATCATGTTTCCATAACGAGGACATTGGAACGACGCTTCCGCCACCACATGGATGGTGACGCACTCAGATTACTGCGCGAAGGCACCACATGATGTATACTTCCGATTTGGCTTCCTAGCTTGAAGTGTAGGGTAGTATGCAGCAAACTCTGAAGTTAGTGCAACCGTAGTGTGGTTATATCACTTTAAAAAGATAAAACGACTTTAGCTGTAAGGCTTTTATTTATGACTTGCCCACTTGCACAGAGTTTCTAGTGGCAAGTGGGTGACCGTTAGATGTTCAATTTTTACAATATTCCGTTGATGATCATATGTCTGTGGTTTGAGCACCAATACAGCAAATGCGAGCTCCGCTAGCTCACCAAATGCTATTACTCAAGGTGTCACTGGAGTGTTCTATGTGATTTCATTTTCACTGTCCACTACTTAGCGAAAATTTGCTGATTATGAAAGCTGGATCATCCCATTCTCTCTTTTCGCTCTGAACATGATTTTATTGCACTTGAAGATGCAGCTAAAATTCTGTGAAACTGATCATGCCTATAAATAAACGACTTACAGCTAAAGAAGTTTTACCTTCTCAAAATGCAGGACAGTAGTTTCGATTCCAACTACTAGCATGTTGTTTGAAGTGACGCTACGGTCACAGCCCACATAACGCTACCAAAAATGGCAGGGATATTTGAAAAAAAATATGCAAAGACACGCTTGTGTTTTGGCCCTTGTCGATAAAACTGCTGGAAATGCAAAATTTTCTTCACTTGGCAGAGAAATGCTTCCATCTAAGAGGAAGAGGACCATTCACAACTGGCATAAAATTAAGTGTGAAAGGTTCTGGTCACAAATTAATTTACTGCTGCGCCTTGACACATCGTCATCAGACAAAGCAATGGTAAAATCAAAGAATTGCAATATGAAAAAGATACCTTAGGAAGATATATACTCTGTTGGCAACAACTTCCAGAAATACTGACAATGAAGTACAAAAACAGGCCACATAATAAAAGTGACAGGCGCAAAACTATAAAAATACGAATTATATTGTGTTCAGCATAGCTTCAAAATTACCTTTTTATCGTGTCTTGTAAGTTTTTAATAGTCTAAATTATCAATTTACTGTCTGTCATTTTACGTTTTAATGTCGATGTTTCACATGCTTTTATGACATGTATATATTTGTTTTCCTACTTACTACTGTATACCCATGAGTTAAACAAATTATGTTGCCAATATGTATAATATAATTGCTTCTGTAAGCACGTGTATATTGTAATTGTTTACGAAAGTACGTCTTATCGTTTCTGCATTTACACCTTGCACTTTGTTTTAATCTACATTTGATTTAATAACCCCTCTCATTTTGTAATTTTTAGCAACAACAACAACATCCTGCATGATGTCTATTTATTTTGCAATACTTATTTATTTTCGATTTTTTTATTGCGTAGTTCGTTTTTTATAGTTTTATGACTGTACAGTTCCCCTATATCTTTCATGTTCATATAGTACATAGTCATATATTATTTGCACGCTATGCTAGTGGTTGCGTTCTTCGATAGCCAATTGTCGTCTGTATGGTTGCCAACACCGTCTGTTGACGGCAATTACTTCGCTACCATTATGTTTCTCGATGCATGGTCTGTTAAGCACCTGGTTCCATGTAAATGAAAGCTATATTTTCAGCTCCTTATGTTCCCTTTTCTGGGTGTCTTGTTTTTGGACTGCATTGTAAATACTAATGTAAACTACTGTACACAGTGCGAACATCTTTTTTATACTATATTGTTTTGTTTTTACCTCAGCTACAACTGATGATGGTGTATCAAAATGTGTCAATATATTACTGAGAACAAACTTTTCACAATTCATTGTATGCCATATTCAGAATTTTCCTAACCTGAAAAATGACTTACAGTCCACAGATTCATTATGCACTGAAATATAAAAAATCATAGCCACACATCCATCCCCAGAGGATTGGGGCGGGGGGGGGGGGGGAGGGGGGAATCTTGTGCAGTGCCTGAGATAGACAAAAAAGACTTAGGTATAACTCTTCTAAAGTTTATTACAACCAAATTATGTGTGGAATGAACGGCAGCTGTGTCAAGAACCAGCCCCACAGATGCATCTTGTTTTTTTCCTTTATTGTCATTTCATTCTCCTCTTCCGATAAGAGCAGGGGTTGGGCTGTCAGTTGTACAATATTCCGCTCTTCGGTCAAGGAAATTTAAAAAAATATGACAAGACTGAGAAAAAATATTAAGACTGTTCTCTATTTTAAATTAAAAAACAAAGACAGACAGCTAAAAAACTAAAACGTATGTATTTTAAAATCACATAGCATATTGTTGAATTTCTTCTGAAAAAAACTGAAGCCCTGCACGTCAAATATGAAGGACTTTCACTGCGTGAGAAGCATTTTGAGAGGAGAGAATATGTTCCATAGAGTTGAGGGGGGTGGGTAGAAAAGATACTGGTCAGTTAGGAAAATTATGGAGATAAAGGTGGAGGTTGTGGTGGATAGTAAGACTAAAAAAGGTGGGAATCACAAAGGTGGAGGATGAGTTTCATGTATGTTGATGGTAGTGGTACCAGGAGCAAAGGATTGGGGATGCATGGAGAGGGCAAAGAAGAGAGGAGCCCTGACGTGGGGTGGGATAGGTGGGAGGATTTAAAGTTGGTGGGGTGTGTAAATATTGGGACAGATCTTATTGTCTGGTAGAGGGACTTCATTGAAGTTTCATTGGGATAGGTTGCAAAGTGTGTGCAGGTGTAGAACAGCGGGATGTGTGTGTCAAGATGCAGGGTTGGTAATCAGAGAGGAGACAATGGGGTTATTGGAATTTAGTTTGCGGATAGTATGGGAGGTGTTCAGTGTGGGTGAGGATGGATGGGTATTTGATGAGATGCTAGAGGATCCATCATGTGTCGGAGGATAAGCAGATGCAGAAAGCAAGACATAGTGCATGGCATGAGGATTTGGAGGGGCTTACAGAACTTTGATGCAACAAATATCCTTGCAACATTTGTGTAGCAGAGGATGAATCAGATCAGGGTTTTGTAGGTGTGGGGAATAACGGAGGGGTGTAATCCTCAAGTTTGCCCTGTTAGTAGTTTTAATCTATTGTGAGCTTTCTGTTGGATGGTTAGTAGATAAGATTTACACATTAGTGTGGTGTCTTTCAAGAGTAACATTACTCGATGTAACTCCCTTTAGCCACAATGTCCACTTACGATCTTGTTCTGAAGTGAGCATGCACTCTTCAAAACAGCGCTGGCCATATTCACGAATGCTGCTTCTATAGTGGTGCGTAGAGATGCGTAATTGGGTGCCTCATCTTATTGGTAACTCTTTCGACTATGCTCCAAATATAGTGGTCGAGGGGTTTCAAATCTGGGCTATTCAAGGGGCCAGAACTCCTTTAACCAGAACGTTTCAACGTTTTATGGGATCCAGTTTTGGACTAAATGGCTCATGGGGGGTTCACTTGTGCCATCCGAAACATTGTTCACTCGCTGACATTCAATACTGACGCCAGTTTTCTCATCAATTCTCCCGGGTCCTCCGATCCTTTTCGATGGATGCCGCAGTTCGTGACACACGTTTCCTCGAATGAGGTTTCCTCGCTGGCTTAGCAGAATGTTTCCCAGACTTCTCCAAAACATTATACCTGGCCAGAATATCGTAAATAGTTGGTCTCTGGTACCAGAAATATCGAACTACTTCAGTGGGTGAACGCCCAACGCGAAGACTTTCGATAATCAAGGCTCTTCGGTTGTACTCCGCACTTGTGCAGAGGGCTTCTGCAGGAAGAACGTGGCATGGTGGTTATCATCAGGTGGCTGGAAGGTCAGGGGGTGGCTCTCAATCTATGTTTTTATAGATTCCTGGTAGGCATCCCAGTTGGCATAGGAGTAGTCTTGGATGACTCTTGGGTGGAAATTGGAATGGGGTATATGGGGACGAGGTTTTGAGCAGCAGCTGGCGAGGAGTGAGGTAGGTAGTCACTTCCAACCAGATCTAGGACTTCTGCAATGAGTTGTCTATGGAGGTTGGGATATGATACAATGACATCTGGGGTGTTGTTGTTTTGAGGGCAGTTGTGCTGCAGGATAGGAAAAATGTCACCTTGCAATACTCCCACCAATCGCCTTATTCTTACCCTCTTTTTCCAAACTCTAACCATTACCTGTGCCACCATCTGCTTTAGACCTACTCACTAACGTCACCGTCTGAGTTCTGCAGAGTACCTACCATGGATGTTGAGGACAGTTTCAAAAATATATGTAGAAAAGGTATGAAGACTGTGGGTCAGGAAGTTGTAGGGGATGGGGTGAGTAGGTCTGCTGCACCTAGATGGTCGCACAAGTTATGGTTGTACTATGGAAGAAAATGGTAAGGATAAGGATTTCGATGGGAGTGTTGGGGATTAGGTAAGGGCATTGTGTTATGACAGAGTATCCAATGAAAGACGTTTATTGGTGGGTAGGGAGCAGATGTTATTATACAGTATTTTGTAGTCCTGTAGCGCCATTGTAAGCGATATGAGTGGTGTATGTGGATGAAGACTACATGGAGATTAAAATATGAGGTGTCAAGGTGGGTGAAGAGGAAGTGGACCTGTTTATGGCAGTAGGTACCTTGGGCGTTGAGATGGAAGATAGGGTGGGCAGCAAGCGAGATTTCTTGAAGGGTGTAGGGATTTTCAAATAGACAAATCTGCTGGAGGACAACTGACATGAATTTGATGAGGTTGAGCTCAGGTTTGGTCACTTGAGGCTTGGCTTTGCATTTCGCAGAATAGAGGGGATGGGAGTCGTTGCCGATATGAGGGAAGCAAAGTTAGAGCCCTATTTATGAAAATGGGAGTCTTCGTAGTGTGGACAAGTTGGTGGGTTTTTTCAATGTGCAGGTGGGTGATCATTATAGTGAAGACACTTTTGACAGCAGTAGGACTGAGAATGGGATCCTGAAGGTTACACCTTTTGATGGTGGTGGTGGTATGACAAGATACCCTCTTTATACAGAATGTGGTGGAGGCACATACAGTAAAGACATGGACAAGGCGAGTGGGCCATGATCATTGTTGACTGAAAGGGCTTTTCGACAGATGCATCGAACATGTTAAGATTATATGCACCAGACATGTACGATGCACATTGAGAATGAAACAACTTTACACAAAGTGACAAGTCGATATGTGACCACAGAAATAGTACAAATACAAAGAATGTGCTCCTTGAAAAGAACGTCTCCTTCACTTCAATGCTTCCGATTTGAGTTCTAGAAGCATCTCCGTAATACTCGCGTTTTGTTCGAATCTACCGGTACCAAGTCTAGCAGCCTATCTCTGAACTGCTTCGATGTGTTCTATTAATTAGACCTCGTGCAGATCCCAAACACTCGCATAGACTCAAAAATGGATGGTACCCACGTTCTATATGCGGACTACTTACAGATGAATCATACTTTCCTAAAGTTCTCCCAAGAAATCTAAGTCGACTGTTCGCCTTCTCACTGCACCCATTACATGCTCATTCCTCTTCATATTGCTTTGCAACGTCACATCTAGACATTTAATCGACGTAACTGTGTCGAGGAGCATACGACTAATGCTGTATCCGAGCATTACGGGTTTGTTTCTCCTACTCATCTGCTTCAATTTACAGTTTTATACATTTAGAGCTAGCTGCCATTCATCACGCCAACTAGAAATTTAGTCTAAATCATCTTCTTTCCTCTTACAGTCATTCAACGATGACATCTTCCCAAACACCACAGCATCATCAGCAAACAACCACAGACTGCTGCTCACCCTGTCCGCCAGGTTATTTGCATGTGTAGAAAATAATTACGATCCTATCACACTTTCCCAGGGAACTCCTGGCGATACCCTTGCCTCTGATAAAAACTCGTCGTTGAGGGCAACACACAGGATTCTGTTATTTAAGAAGTCTTGGAGCCACTCACATACCTGGGAACCTATTCCGTATGCTTGTATCTTCGTTAACAGAAGTGTGACACAGTGTCAAATGCCTTACAGAAATCTAGGAATATTGAATCCGACTGTTGCCCTTCAGCCACGGTTCTCAGTATCTCATGTGAGAAAAGGGCAATCCGAGTTTCGCATGGGCGATGTGTTCTAAAACCTTTCTGATTTGTGGACAGAAACTTTTCCTTCTCAATGAAATTTATTATATTCGAACTGAGAATATGTTTAAGGAGTCTGCAGCAAACCGATATTAAAGATATTGGTCTGTAATTTTGCGGATCCGTTCCTTTTCCCTTCTTATACACAGAAGACACCTGCCCTCTGTTCCAGTCAACCTAAGTAAGGGACCAATGCTTTAGAACACTCTTTGTAAAATCGAATTGGGCAGGCCGGTGTGGCGGAGCGGTTCAAGGCGCTTCGTGTGGAACCGCGCGACCGCTACGGTCGCAGGTTCGAATCCTGCCTTGGGCATGGATGTATGTGATGTCCTTAGTTAGTTTTAAGTAGATCTGAGTTCTAGGGGACTGATGACCTCAGATGTTAAGTTCCTTAGTGCTCAGAGCCATATGAGCCAAACTGAATTGGGATTCCATCAGCACATGGCGATTTACTTGCTGTCAACACTTTCAGTTGTTTCTCCCCACAAGGAATGCTTATTACTATATCGTCCATACTGGAGTCTGTCCAATGGTCAGACGAAGGTATGTTTGTACGATTGTCCTGCGTGAACAATTTCTTAAAAGCGGAATTTAAAACTATGGCTTTAATTTTGCTATCTGTAGCTGATATACCGGACTGGTCACGAGTGACTCGATAGAAGCCCTAGACTCGCTCAGCGATTTTACGTGGGAGCAGATTTCTCTCGGTTTCTCGGCAAAATATGTTGCTAAGCTATGACGGTAGTAGTTGTTGTAAGCCTCGCGCATCCGATCTTTTTACAGACGCACGAATTTCTGTTAACTTTTGCCTGTCGTCACTTGAACTGAGAGTGCAACAGTCTTTGCTTTCTTAGCTTTTACACGTATTGCCAACTGACCAAAACACATTTCAAAGGAACTTTGTGACGGTCACCTCCCTAGACACTGTGCAGGGGGACGTCAGTAACAGTGATCGCTTCTGTGAGAAGCGATGGACCTGCATTGCGGACAGGAATTCTTTTCTCGTTGTAGAGTGACGGGCTGAAGTTCTGGCAACGCTTTATACAGGGTGAACAACTTCTTGTCTAAAAATTTGTAAGAGAGTTCCTCATGGTTAAGCTGAAAAATAACAGAGAAGAGCGCCAACTTCGGAAAAATGCAGATGTATCGACGAGTGTATTGGCTGTAGTAAAAAATTTAGCTAGGGATGCATTGGCTGCAGTGAAAAACTTAGTTGGGGTATGGGAGTGTAGCCGGCCGCGGTGGTCTCACGGTTCTAGGCGCTCAGTCCGGAACCGCGTGACTGCTACGGTCGCAGGTTCGAATCCTGCCTCGGGCATGGATGTGTGTGGTGTCCTTAGGTTAGTTAGGTTTAAGTAGTTCTAAGTTCTAGGGGACTGATGACCATAGATGTTAAGTCCCATAGTGCTCATAGCCATTTGAACCATTTTTTATGGGAGTGTAGGTCTAGATTGTTCAAGAACTGCGCATGTGGGAGAGGAACGATTGGTTGACATTGTAAAACTGTTGCTAGGGCGGCAGATCAATGCTATGTTAGCAAAAATATCATTGACCAGCACTTTCCAGAGACTTTTTCATGGGCGCACGGGAACTGTCCGGACTTTTACGGAGCAGAAGCAACTCTGTGCTGGAAAAGAACACCTCATTTGCAGAAGTGGCGCAAAGCAGTTGATATAAGGATACTGGAATGAACATTTCGACTTGGTCTTAGTCATGGAAGATAAGACAGCATCTGAAGATGTAGAGAAGAGCTGTTCTAGAGGCCGGTCGACGGTGGATTGCAGCCTGTAATCAGATCACAGTGCTCGGAACTCTCCACGCCACTGAGTCCTGAATATGGTGAGAAATTGCAGCTTGGGCGACCAGGTATAAAAATTACTGAGCTTTTGTGGGCACTCTGTTAGAACCAAGTATATTTCGCGAATCGTACACTTTTCTTGAGTGACTGAAGACTCATTAATGACTATCAGTCATGTTACTTGCATGTGGAAGTTTTTCATTCTCGGGGATTCAGGCAAACACCGAGTATCCACTGTGGATCTGTCTTTCTATAACTCATTCGTAGGTTACGGTTTTGGTCCATTCACCTAAACTATCCAGTTTTTCCCAAGATATTCAAGTGCTGGATTGGTACTGTCCCGGTTCAAGACTTACTGTCGACGCTTTTAGTGCAATTGGTTTCGCAGCTCCATATATTGAAGCTTCCCTGTTTGAGACTTTCTTGATTTCACGACCTAAGCATCCCAACATAACCAGCGTGGGATTCATCCAGCTCGTCTCTAATAGCGTCGATTTTAACATCTGAATGACTGATGAGCTGAATTCCAAGGGAGGAATCACTGCAGTCTCTCTCTCTGCACAGCTAGTGGGTCTGACAAAAACATTGATCGAGAAATAAGACGTTCAACTTCTCAAATTTTATCCACCCAAGTGATGCTTCGGAAAGGGAACAAAGCCTTCTGAAAGATTTCGTCGTTTAAGGACACCAGGTTATTCATCAGATGTTATTTTCGATAAATACACAAATGCTGCAGTCGCACAGGTTTCTCGTAAATAAGGGCAACAAGAACCACTTGATTTTTATGCTCATAAGGAAAATTAAGGGTCGAGGCATTCAAGTGCTACGTGCAGAAGAAGATGCGGATTCATTAGTTGCGGAAACAGTTATTTCCCAAGTTGCTAATTCTGACAGTGTGACAATCGTAAGCGAGGACATTGGCGTGCTTTCTTTCTTAACGGGTCAAGGAAACAACTAAAACAACTTGTCCTCACACAAAACGGGAAGATAGAAATCAGCAGGGGTGCAGTACTCGGGGAATTCTTTCAATTTAGAACCTACATTTTCCCTTTTCAGCCATGCCTTCACAGGATGCGATACCACACCCTATTTTCTTGCCCAAGGAAACGGGAAATTACTAAACCTTTTGAAGCAACAACCACATCTCAAATTGCAAGCTGCTGAATTTGTTAAACCCTCAGACTCTCAAGACTTAATAGCACATGCAAGAGAACAGCTGATGTTAGCACCGTATTGGAATGCCAACTGCGTGACTTTGGACCAGCTCAGGTACAAGCTTTTTGTAAAATCTGACCCGGGAAAATCTGTAAGTGCAATCGTGGCTGGGGAAGAAAACTGATCCATGCCAATAGGGCTGGAAGAAAAACTTATCACGCTTGTTTCCTGTGGTGATGACGTAAGGTGCGGCACCACACACACTACTGAAGATGGATTCCTGCGCATGCAAAACAGGATATACCGCAGTATGTGGATGTCACAAATCTGGACTGAACTGCTCCTCGACGTGCAAGCGCTGTTGTAGCCGCAGAAATTGTGGTCGAAACGGATGAGGAAGGGATGGAAGGCATGTTCCAGGACGAGAAAGATGGTGAAGGTACCGCAATGGATCCTGAGGATCGAATACTGGACTGCGACCTGCCACAGTCCCCCAAACGATCTCGACGAAATTGAAATTTGATAAAATGTTAGTCTCTGATATTTAAATTGTTTTCTAATGTTGCAGTGTCCTTTCAATTTTTCATTTGTACAAATTTTTATATTAATCATATGTAAGTACATATTGGCCATTGCCATGCACTTGGTTTTCATTTTAGCAAGCCACACTTAAAGGCATGGATGAAAATGAATAAAAATACACGTGAATGAAGAAAATTAAAAATATAATACATACAGAACACATGTGTGCCCATTGGTGTGCAGTCTGTGACATTACAGCCTTTATCACTGCGATTTTTAACATGTAAAAGTTCTTTTTTCTGTATTCGCGTCAGTATGTGCGAACTTTTAACATATACCAATGAATGTTGTAACCAGATATCTTTGCCGCGCTCCTGAAAAGCGCAGAATATCACGATAGCTATAAACTGTTATACGCTGCTATCGATCAGTAAAAAAAACGATGCACATATGTTTCAAAAATAACAATTGCCAATTTTTACTTCTGCAGGGAGCCGCGCCGCTCTCTAGCTGTTCTGTGAATGTGTTGCGAGTCGGACGCAAAAGTATCGTGCTCCATACTGATATAATCATTTTATTGTAACTTTAAGAGTTTAAGTGATTAAAAAATATATGTAGCCACAAACAAGCGAGAATGTATATCATGAAAATTCGCTCCACCGCCACAATGGGTGGCCATGTTAATGTAAGTTTCCGTTTCATAATATAATACTTGAAGCCTTGAAGTTTATTTAATTTCAAAGAAAATCTCTCAACCTTATTATCATTAATTATACTTGTGATAATCTTTCCTGTTTAAAAGATTTATGCAGCTTATGATCCAGCGTGTGTTCTGTCGGAACAGGAGGCTGTCGTGACGACATCGTTATAGTATTTATTCCAAGTTCTTTCAGTTCCGTTTATATGTTCGTACAAATCCAATTAGTTGGTCCCTTAGGTTTCTTTCATGTAACTTCTGTCTATTTTCTCCGCGCGATCTTCCTCCGAAAAAAAAAAATTCTGTTCATTTTTTAGTAATTTTCGATATCGCGAATGAGAAAAGACAGCCGCCTCCTGCTCCGAACGGAACACCACGACTTTTCTAATGTCGGAGAGTACCGCACGAATTTTCCGCTAAAAGGTAATAGAATTTCTTAAAGCTGGATCAATTACACATGTTGCTGCTGTTCTCCGACAAATCTGGTGTGATTAATAGTAATTTATTCTGTCACGACAAAAAGAACCAATTTTATTTTTACCAAAGCAACAAAGCTTTCAATTAAATTACTAAAAAAAAAAATCATACCAGATCTGGCGCCCGAACAGGAACTTGACTAAAATATTGAAAGTGTCACGGTACTACGTTAAATCAGTAAGTGGCTCGAAACAGCATATCCAGACACTACGGGATGATGATGGCATTGAAACAGAGGATGACACGCGTAAAGCTGAAATACTAAACACCTTTTTCCAAAGCTGTTTCACAGAGGAAGACCGCACTGCAGTTCCTTCTCTAAATCCTCGCACAAACGAAAAAATGGCTGACATCGAAATAAGCGTCCAAGGAATAGAAAAGCAACTGGAATCACTCAATAGAGGAAAGTCCACTGGACCTGACGGGATACCAATTCGATTCTACACAGAGTACGCGAAAGAACTTGCCCCCCTTCTAACAGCCGTGTACCGCAAGTCTCTAGAGGAACGGAGGGTTCCAAATGATTGGAAAAGAGCACAGATAGTCCCAGTCTTCAAGAAGGGTCGTCGAGCAGATGCCCAAAACTATAGACCTATATCTCTTACGTCGATCTCTTGTAGAATTTTAGAACATGTTTTTTGCTCGCGTATCATGTCATTTCTGGAAACCCAGAATCTACTATGTAGGAATCAACATGGATTCCGGAAACAGCGATCGTGTGAGACCCAACTCGCCTTATTTGTTCATGAGACCCAGAAAATATTAGATACAGGCTCCCAGGTAGATGCTATTTTTCTTGACTTCCGGAAGGCGTTCGATACAGTTCCGCACTGTCGCCTGATAAACAAAGTAAGAGCCTACGGAATATCAGACCAGCAGTGTGGCTGGATTGAAGAGTTTTTAGCAAACAGAACACAGCATGTTGTTATCAATGGAGAGACGTCTACAGACGTTAAAGTAACCTCTGGCGTGCCACAGGGGAGTGTTATGGGACCATTGCTTTTCACAATATATATAAATGACTTAGTAGATAGTGTCGGAAGTTCCATGCGGCTTTTCGCGGATGATGCTGTAGTATACAGAGAAGTTGCAGCATTAGAAAATTGTAGCGAAATGCAGGAAGATCTGCAGCGGATAGGCACTTGGTGCAGGGAGTGGCAACTGACCCTTAACATAGACAAATGTAATGTATTGCGAATACATAGAAAGAAGGATCCTTTATTGTATGATTATATGATAGCGGAACAAACACTGGTAGCAGTTACTTCTGTAAAATATCTGGGAGTATGCGTGCGGAACGATTTGAAGTGGAATGATCATATAAAATTAATTGTTGGTAAGGCGGGTACCAGGTTGAGATTCATTGGGAGAGTGCTTAGAAAATGTAGTCCATCAACAAAGGAGGTGGCTTACAAAACACTCGTTCGACCTATACTTGAGTATTGCTCATCAGTGTGGGATCCGTACCAGATCGGTCTGACGGAGGAGATAGAGAAGATTCAAAGAAGAGCGGCGCGTTTCGTCACAGGGTTATTTGGTAACCGTGATAGCGTTACGGAGATGTTTAATAAACTCAAGTGGCAGACTCTGCAAGAGAGGCGCTCTGCATCGCGGTGTAGCTTGCTCGCCAGGTTTCGAGAGGGTGCGTTTCTGGATGAGGTATCGAATATATTGCTGCCCCCTACTTATACCTCCAGAGGAGGTCACGAATGTAAAATTAGAGAGATTAGAGCGCGCACGGAGGCTTTCAGACAGTCGTTCTTCCCGCGAACCATACGCGACTGGAACAGGAAAGGGAGGTAATGACAGTGGCACGTAAAGTGCCCTCCGCCACACACCGTTGGGTGGCTTGCGGAGTATCAATGTAGATGTAGATGTAATATATGATTGTCTTATTTCATGTATCGCTCTTTGGAACCCAATGCTGCATAAAATTACGGATGAGCAATAAATATACGCAATATTGAAGGACGCGGTATTTACGCAAATATCTTGGGATTTAATAAGACGCAGATTTGCAGTTTTGAAGACAACGCCGAGTGAGTACCAAATTTTCGTTTGCCATAGTTCTGTCTAAAGAGTAGCTCATTTGACTTTCAAATTCGACCTCACTCTATCCTTTCTATAGCTTAACGTAAAAAAAGAACCACTTTTTTTTCTACGTAAATATTTGAACATTTTCTGTAACCTTTTGCTTGGACTATTTGTTTTATACTGTAGTTAGTATTCTCGTGTAAGTTCAAGATGGATGCCATTTCAGTCTTTTCTGTGTAACAGCGTTGGCAATTGTTTCAACGGCGTTGACTCCATCTTGTCTTTTTGCTACAGACGTGTGTCAGTTATTACCCACGTAACATTAGACATTTGACGAACGCACCGCGACTTTAACTTGCGCGGCAAGAATAATTGACAATCAGAATTTCAGTTGGCAGTACACATTTTAAGTTGGCAATAGTTGAATTTCATTATGGCGGACGGACAATCGAGCGCGAACTCTGCAGACGAAAGAGACGGCACTGTTAACAAACATTACCGACTCCGCTCACGCGGAACGACGGCCAGGACGGACGATAGACAAGAGGTATCTAACGTGGACGACACTCAGCAGGAAACACCCACCTCCCCGATAACGGAATCAATTGACATTGTCAAAATGTTACAGGAATTGATACTAGACAGACAGGAGAGGGAACAACGTGAGAAAGACAGAGACAAGTTTTTATCAGAGTTGAAAACGGATATGACAACACAGATTGACTCAGTTAGGAATGACGTAAATACCACCATTGATGCGAAAGTAGGTAGCCTCACTACGCAAGTAGGCTCTCTCACAGCACAGATAGATTCGGTTAAGGGTGACGTCACGGCGCAAGTAACCACTTTGACAACACAGATAAGCACTCTGAATAACAAAATTGATAACATTGGTCAGAATCTCACAACTCAAATCGAAGCGTGTCGCAAAGAAACCGATTCGGTAAAACTTGCCTATAAAACAGTTGCACGACAGGTAGACGAGTTAGCGACAGCGGTAGCCACTGTAGAATCAAAAGTAAGTGCAATGGCGAATGACATTTCGGACCGAACTATTGACGAAAGAGTTAACAGTAGTGTTGCTTCGCACACTAAAGCACTTACCGAACATTACAAAGAATGGATTGATGTACAAGAGAAGCTTGTTGAGGAGAAGGTTACACGTGACTTGAAAGATGTTGTTAAATCCGCAACCTTAGACATATTATCTGCACCCGGTAGTTCAGGAGACACTGTTTGTACTAAACTGGGCCAAATTAGACGAGTGTTTACCCGGGATTTGCCGGAATGGCGGCACGGAGTTTTTCAACCATTCCAACCGGAAAATCGAAATATTCATCCAGTCGTTTTCCTAAAGAACTTTTCAGGAGTCTTTCCAGCTGCCTGGAATGACAAACAGAGAATACAATTCATTACCGGATACATACAAGGAGAAAGTGCTATATGGGGAATCGAGATGGTTGATAAGTGCAAAACATTTAGAGAGTTTGAGAAGAACTTTTTAAGCAAATTTTGGAGCGCAGGTGTTCAGCAACGCCTACGCAAAGAGGTCTACAACGCCGAACCTTTCCATTCGAACAGTGGCGGACTTCGCCGGTACTTTGAAAAGTACTTGAGAAAGATACAATATTGGGACACTCCCATGACAACAAAAGATGTTATTATGATTCTTAAGTCAAAACTACCCATTTCCACACGCGAAAAATTAGTGAACGTGTCAGAGGAAGATCAGGACGCATTTTTATCCGTCCTTGATTCGCTCGATCTTATACACGAAGACGCGCGTGCGAATGCTAACCGTAAGAACAACAACGCAGGCACGTATTCGAATGGAAACGGTAGTAATGGAAATGGTTCACACGAAACACAATACGGAAACAAACAGTACAATAACCACAATAGAGGCCGAAACAATGGTTACCGTAATGGTAAACACAAAAACAAGCATTACGGCAACCAACGGTACAATCCAATATACAACACGCAACAACAGTATTACGGGAATGCCCCATACCAATCAAACAATAACGGTAGTAACTTCTACCAGAATGGGAACAAATACAAGGGTACACGTTGCAACAATCAAAATTGCGGAGGTCAGCTACCTCCACCACAACCCTATGGGCAGCCACAACACCAGCAACAACAGCAATACACGCCTCAGAAACAACCATTCATGCAACAACAACAGTACACGCCACCACAACAGGACTTTAGGTACAATAACAATAAACCAAGAAAACAATACAATCCACCGGTATATTTTACGCAGGCAAGTAATGTACCGATTTTTCAGCCTGGTAGCCAAGTGCAGTACCAACAAGGGTTTGATACAAATCAACACACACAATGGGTAAAAAACCAGCGAGAATGGTCAAGTGATGTGACAGAAGAATCAAATCAGTCGCATCACAAGAAAGCGGAAAACCAAAGGCTGCACCTTTTCGCCTCCTTGGGGATGCTGCGGGACATAATGGGGGCAAACTCGACCTTGAACGACTTAACGTAATACGTTATGATCGCGACACTTGTAACGCCGGAAATACAAGGCCTGTTCAGAAAGTAAGCTCCGATTGATTGCCAAATTGAAACCACAGTGAACATCAGAAATGTTTTACTTGTAACAATTAGCTACACCTTTCAGCTACTTCTCTACGTAGTCGCCGTTCTGACTTAGACTTCTGTCATAGCGTTGTACCAACTTTTCAATAGCCTCATCATAGAAGGCAGCCGCCAGTGCTTTCCGCCAATTCTCCACGCTGGCCTACACCTCGTTGTCTGTGTAAAAATGTTGTCTTCAAAGACAGCGATTCATATGACCAGAGATGAAACTCAGGGGGAGACAATTGCGGACTGTATTGTGGGTAATCTCACATTTCCATTTGAAAACGATCCAGGAGCATCTTCATTGCCCCTGCAGAATGCGGCTGAGAATTGTCTTGAAGAAGAAACAGCACGACAGTTATGTAATGTTAGCTGCATAGCTTCAGGCGAAATTTCTCACCAGGCCCTCGTACTTGGCGGCAGACACTATTTTCTAGACATCTTTACGCACTCACTGCGAGCTCAGAAATGAGAAGAGCGACGTGATGCTAACTGGGGTTATACTAGAGACACTACCCAACACATCTGTGCAAAGCTTTATCGGATTTTCATAGTCGTTTCCATTTCGCGACCGATCGGAGCTTACTTTCTGAACGCCCCTCGTACATATCCTCCTATTTCCATCTATTGCACTATAATTTGTTTTCCTTATTTTTGCTACCTGAATATATGATATTTCTGTGTCTTTACATATTGTAATTGTTTTACTATTTGTATATATATATATTTATGCATTTATGTCGATGTATAATTGGTTTGTTGTGTAAAGATTATTTGTATTTTTACGCTGGGTCTTGCCTAGGGAAAACTGCTATCGAACGATTACATCGATAGGTTGTGTGAAGAATCAAAGTGTGTAGGATCATTGGTAGTGTTAACTCTGCCGCGTGGAGCGCGGGCAGAGCATGAGAGAGTCTGGCTGGAGTAGCGTGTGGAGCAGGTGTGTGGTGTGAAGCTCCCGCGAGTTGCCGCGCTTTCGGGGTTTGGCAGCATGTAATTGCGCTCGACTTGCGATGATAGTTTCTGACATGGTGTCGCGGACGGGAAGCATTAGCTGGCGCACATCAAGAGCCCGTTTCGTCTGGTGACCGTGTCGAGAAGAAGGCGCGCCAACATCCAGCTTCTGCAACAGCGACGGCCGACAATGAGTGACTGTCGCCACATCCTCGATCGACGGCTTCAAACCTTCAATCAACCAACAAGGAAGACTGGAAGCACGTAAAGTTTTAGAACTGTATGGCAGACCTCAGCTTTTCAAACTTTTAAAATTGTTGCATCACAAAATTACAGCTACTTAGCATGAACCTTTGTTGCTCATTGTCCCAAGTGCATTACCAAGCAGGGTCCCTTCTTTTTCCGAAATGAACCCAAGTGTCGTTGAAATTCAAACGCCAGCATAATTCCATTTCACTGCTTTAATTTCAAAGTTCACTTTAAGTATTCATAGCTGGCTACAATACTTAGATTACACAAGCACAAATTAAGAGTGCTAGTTTTGTTACCATATTTTAGCTTACCTGTGACTGCAGCTCAGCTTGGTACGTACTAAATTTTACTATTGTTAATTGTTCAGAATCATTTAATTCAAGTTCAAAGTTAAATCTCTTATTTCTAAATTGCGTAGATTCAAGTAGCTTTTGAAATGATTGTTGAGGTAGTCCAAGACTAACCGAATTTTACTGAATTTCGATGTGCTTCAGAAAGAAAGCTCACTATTAACTTCAGTCACTAAATTAACTTTCGATTTTCCGGTTTTATTAATTCTATTGCTAAATTATGTCAGAGTGTAGCGAAATTTATTACTTCTGACAAACTTTCAGTTTTCACACTACACGTGTCAACCTTCAGTTGCCACGCTTCTAGTGCTAATTATATGTGTAATTACCTTTCTTTTTCAGTTACTATAGTAATTGTCCTTAGGACTGGCGACCGTAATTTCCCCCTAATCTCAAATATCTAATTACCGCTAGTTAATTGTTAACGTAACGGCCGCACATTTACTTTCTTCATTAACTTTACCCCTTTTCAAAATTAATTTCCACCAGTTTCATTTGCATTTTTCCTTTCATTTAGATGTAACCCTTTCCTCCCTCTTTACCGACAGATTAACTTCGGTGATGATTGCTTTTCCCAAATTTCCATTAGGTACAAGCGGTTTAATTTTTCACTGTCATTAAGGTCGATAAGTGAGGGGGAGGTTACACGTGGCGACCTGGTGACAGGACAATCTTCAGATTTGAGGTTGTTCTGGACACGAATTTTGCATTGTGCAAATCTCGTAACAAAGTACTGGTTACGAAATGGTCGATACGTCGGCGAGAATATTAGTGTGAGGAATCCTAATTAGATTCGAGATTTGGAATTTATATTGAAAAATATTAAAATGAGTGAAGGCAACAATTGCCAAAATTTGGTAGACTTGGATACGGAACAATCGGTCGAACAGTGGGAAACGCGCACCACGGTACCCATTGTTCAGGGGCAGGCGGCTAGCATGAAAGACGTGACCGCCGAAACGCAACAAAGAGCAGAAATGGAATTCCAAACTTTAGAAATTGTTTCGGAATCGGAAGTGAAAATCAAATCTGAATCCCTTGATGACGAATACGGGGGGACAATTAAAGAGGAAGCTGCTACGGAAGTAAAACCGGTAGTTTCCGGGAATTTAACTGATTTATTGAATGTTTTGATTAACGAATTCAAGAGTCAATCGGCAGAAATTAAAGCTCTGTCTGCCAAACAAGACGATCAGGCTGCCAAGCAAGAAGCTCAGGCTGCCAAGCAAGAAGCTCAGGCTGCCAAGCAAGCAGCTCAGGCTGCCAAGCAAGTAGCTCAGTCTGAAAAAATTGAACGAATGCTAGACAATCAGAACAAAGCTATTAATGTTGTTAACAACAATGTTGAAGTTGTTAACACAAAAGTTGATAAAATCAAAGACGATATTGTCGTGATTAATACCGAAATCGGTAATCTTAAACAGGAAATGATAGGCGTTCAGGAGGAAATTGCGAGCATAAATACTCGTTTTGATTCCGAAATTAGCAGAATCGAGAAAAGTGTAGGAGACGCAGTTGCTCCGATCATCGAGAATAAGGTGACGGAACAAATTCAATTAGTGAGAAAAGAGGATCAACAGAAGGTGGAAACTTTAAAGGCTTTAGTATCCGAAGTAGATACCAAAGTGACGAAGCAGGCTAATACCTGCGAAGAGAAAAAGAGGGAAGTGGAAACGCTTGCGACAACCACTTGCCAAGTGATTACGAGGGTGTCGGAATTAGAAAGGAAACTTGACGAAAAACAGAGCTATGTGCCAATCTGTGCACATAGTTCGGAGTTGTTGACGAAAGAGGAGCGGTTCGACCCCTTGAAAAAAAGGCGGTATACACCCGACGGATTTCATTAAAAATTGTGAAAGAGTTTTACCCAGATCATGGACTAATGAGAGAAAAATTAATGCGGTTATTGATGTGTTGGCTGGTGATGCCAAGCGTTGGGGCTTAAACCTCAACATTACGAACCTGACTTTTGACGAATTTAAAAATTTGTTTCTGGCTGAATACTGGTCAGAGCAAAAACAGCAAAGTGTCTGGCGCGAATTTGTCGTATCGAGGCCTTTCGATGCGAATTCGCGCGGTTCGATGAAGGAGTTTTGTAAGGGCTGGATCCGCAAGTTGGAATACTTGCGTGATCGCCGCACGGAATCCGAAATAGTCTGGTAACTCTACAAGAAGCTTCCAGATGATACAAAACGCTACGTAGGAAGCAATTACAGGACAATCACTGATTTCCTGGAAAGAATTGAGGACGAGGACAATTGGCGCAATAATTGCGACAGTGGTAGAGGCCGTGGTAACAACAACGGGTACCACAGCAACCACAACAACGACAACTATGGGAATAATGCATACCGCAATCTTGGCAGCAATAACAATAGTGGTTCGGGCCGTAATGACAATCGATACAGTGCAAATAATAACAGGAATGACGGAAACCAGTATCTTACTAGCGTGATACGGGATTCGCAGAATAGTAATAACGCCAGAGGGTGTGATCAGCCGCCTCAGCAGCATCCGGGGAGCGTATCTGCTGGGACGAGACAGGGAAACCATTAGCCGCGCCGGTGAGGGGCCGACCGGGCGTGGAGAAATTGTGGCGGCCCAATAACAGTAGGAAACCGAGGTGTCGTCGTTATGAAAATTCCGTATGGAATAATCAACGGCGGGAGAGTGTGCCAGTGTTAGGAGAAAGGAGTGCGCCCACGAGTAGTAGATCAGCTGTAGACACGGCAGTAGAAAATACATTCACTGTCAGTGAGAACAATTTAAGTAGTGTTCCGGAAATCGGTTATAAAGTGGCAGCTGTAATACCCACAGCGGAACTGGAGATTGAGTTTAAGAATGATTCGCAAGTGTTGAGAGAAGATCAGGTGTCGGATAAAACGTCCGTCATCGGGCGAGGGGATGCAGAGAGGGATGAGGTCTGGTTAAGGCAGTTCGGTCGCTTATACGACGAACTTAGAGATTATAGGGGTCTGTATGGGAGAAGTGTTTATGGGGAGCGCGTGCAGGATTTGCCGCATCTCGTCCCGCAGGAAGATAGTGTTTGTGAAATGATAGAAAGTTCTGACCCTAACCGGCAGACTTTACCGGAAACAGTGGATGTTAATGGTGAGCACGAGCAAGATTCATCGTGTTTCGTCCCGCAGGAGTTAGATGTTGAAGTAGTAACGGAAAGTTCTGGCCCTGACCGGCAGACTTTGCCGAAAGTTATAGTGTTAGAAGTGGCCGACCCATCCGACGCAAAACTCCAGTTTAAACATTGCGAAAGTATTGAGGAGAAAGATTACGAGAATTTTAGTGATAGCCGGACACGATTGGTAGAAAAGCATGTGGATTACAGCGTGTATGAGGTTAGAGCTGACATTATACGGTCAGACGATGGCAGTGTGGGTTGTGCAGATCTAGCGGAAGTAATTGCAGAGACTACTGGGCACATTCCTCCAGGTAGATTGGCAGATGAGATCAATCTGACCAAAGTGGAATCAACGAAGGTAACAATTAGTGAATTGATAGCAAAGCAACACTCACTAGTTGACGAGTTACAGGAAAAGGTTTCGGTATTGGAGGCGAAGCTACAGACTAAGCCTCAGGACAAACGTGTTGAAATTAAAACTGTATGTGAACAGAGGCTGAAAAAGCCGCCAGATAAACCGGATTTAGGATCAAAGCCGGATGGTTTTTTCTGGAATGACCTGAATATAGACGAGGATTTACTGTGGGAAAATAATGAAACAGTCGAGGACAAGTGTAGACAGATAGTAGTGTCTGTTAATATGCACGACCTACAACTAAACGTGTTGATTGACACCGGTGCAGAATTGAGTGCTGTATCTGGGAAAATATTTGAGTTACTGAAAGACAGACCTGGCATCGTAGTTATGCCAGTAACAGGAGTGAAAATTATCGATGCTACTGGGAAGGCCAGTGAACCGGTCACAAAACAGATTTTTGTCAACTTCGAGATATGTGGGGCACGATTTGAACAAGAGTTTGTCGTCGTGCCAGACTTAACTACGGAAGTAATTATCGGGTTAGATTGGCTATTAAAGTACCGTGCAGTGATTAACTGCGAAAGCAAAACTTTGACATGTATGTCACTAGATAAAACAATGGTAGTTGGTTTTGACGAGGCAGGAGACGGTGTGCATAGGCAATACCAGCCTATACACATTGTTAACTGGCCGGATGACATTGACGTAGGAATGAGTTTGAACTGCCGTAACATGAGGAATTTCGGCATTGACAAAAGTGTAGAAAGTGAATTGGAAGAGATAATCAAATTCCCTCCACGGATTGACATTAGTATTGGTGTGAAAAAAGATCGTTTGCGAGAAGTAATGAAGCTTAAAGCCGATGCTCGCATACGTCGTCATGACGCTGAAGCGCGTTTTGCTAAGTTTGCAATCGGAGACTTAGTACTTGTAAAAGCTCATGAGAAATCGAGCGAGATAGACCATGAAATCCCTAAATTTAAGTTTGTTTATAATGGACCATATAAAGTCATTGGTATACCTCACACAAATGCTTATTGCTTAGAGTATCCAAGCTCTGGAAAACTATTAGGTATACGGAACATTGTAGACCTGAAATTATACCAACCAAGGATTGATTAGTACCACAGATAGGGTAATTTGTGCAGTATGTAGATATAGAGTGTAAGATTTAAGGATGTGCCACGTGGCGATGCTTTTGCCTGACCTAGAGGTCATTAAAGAAGTTGTAATTAATAAGTAATTTATGTTGATTAAATGATTTAAGAGTTACTGAATATTAATCAATTTCAAAATCCAAGTTGTTAGTTTAAGTTTTCAGCTGAGTCACAGTAGATTAAGCAATGTAAATATTATTTTGTAACTAGCTGTAAGATTTCATGAATATGTGTTTTACTAGTCATTGCCGATGTACTTAGACGCTGTTTTAAGTTTCAGGCTAGTACATGCGTGTGATGATGGACAGTGTTGAGTTATCCACTGTGATAATGTTAATGGACTCCTTGAGATTACTCGGGAGTGAGTTTTTCCCAAAGAATTCAGTGAAGCGGACGTTCTGGAAATGCCGTTAGTCAGGCGAGTGAGATCAAGCGTGCCGCACAGGCGGGCGCAACAATACTGACGAGGCGGAGCCGCTGTCGGCTCTTGTGCCGCCGTAGGCTCTCCGTGCCGCTCTCGGCATTCTTTGTACTTGCGGGTACGAAAGGCGGAATAGTTTTTCTTCCCGGACAGCTGATGTGAAAGAATTCTCCTGTCAATATTTATGTTTTTTTCGATCTACTGAATATTATTTTCTTGTTTAGCGTTAAGTGGAATCTCATGACGAGATAATAATTATGAAAAGGTTATATAAAATGTGTATTCTATGTAATTAATAATTAATTTGCGTATTTTGATCTACCTGTTTTTATGACCATGTACTCTGATTGATTTTGTAAATAGTATTCCATTTCTTGATAGTGTTACGAATTTTAATGATTTTGAAGTAGCTAAACCATTTTCTATGCTTTCTATGAATTTTAATATGTTGTCAACCTGTTTTATTTTGTGCAAGATGACAGAGTGGAATAAGATTAGGACTGTCTCCAGTCAAATTTTATGGTCTAAAAATTGATTTCTGCTTAATTAGACGAATACTACATTTTGATGATGTTTTGAGCATATGCATTTCCGCTGTTTCTTTTTTGGGACATTTTCTGAGTCTAGAGCGGAGTGTGCGCTGATATGAAACTTCCTGGCAGATTAAAACTGTGTGCCCGACCGAGACTCGAACTCGGGACCTTTGCCTTTCGCGGGCAAGTGCTCTACCAACTTTTTTTTTTTTTTCCTACCCCCTTTTTGGACCACTTTTTTCCCTTAAAAAGCCCCTTAGGAAAATAGAACTAAAAAAATAAATAAATAAAAAATAAAAAAAAGCCTAAGTAACACCGCCACTTGTCATCCTATAACAACAAAAATCTGATCCACTTCAGGCGTTGGCTCCTGAGTAAGCCCACCCCAGAGAGCTGCCTATAGACCAGGGGAAGTATGGGAATCAAGGTTAGGGCTATTCGTTGCCACTTTTTCTTTTTTTTTTTTTATTTGATTACATTTAGGGAGCGTGTACAAATGAGAATTCTAGTAACTAAGTGTTACAAGTAAGTGTTACAACAACAAAGGTGTCATAAAAGAGTAATCAAAAAAATAAAAATATTAACCGCTGATGTAATTCTAACTAAAAGGTTCTTCAATAATGTAACTGGTTCCACTTGGAGCCTTGCCATCGTTATCTGATATCTCCAATAGCGCCTTTGAAGGGAATCTGCAGCGGAGGCATTCTGCTTCGCTAGTGCCTCAAGGAAAACAGTATCCTTGCAGCAGCTTGTCTCTTCCTTTGGTCATGGCTGACAAGGCAAACGTTGAGCCGTTAGTGTGATGCGGCACAGCACATTAACCACAGCCTGGCACTCCCCAGCTAAGTGGGGGGTTAACGAAAACGCTGCGTAAATAATTTGCGAAGAGCGTACGGTATTTCGGTGTGCGTTCGAGGGCATTGTGAGCATTTTGTAGGAACCACCAGTAATCAAGCTGCTCTTTCTCTCCGTCGCTAAAGATGTAGGCGACGGTAAGTCCCTTGAACCATGTAAGCGCATGATATTTTGCAGTCGGAAAGTAAGTTTCATCGGGACAGAGTAGGGTCCGCGGGTCAATCATATCAGGTGTGACCCGGAGGTAACAAGCCAGTATCTTCTGTGTTAGTCGCCAAACTCCGGACGATGATGCGCAAGTAAAACGATGTTCATCGGTATCCAAAAGGTGACAATCTGGGCAATAAGGGGAGTCTGCCAGTCCAATAGTGTGAAGTCGCTGGCGTGTGGGATTTTTTTTGTTGGCGATCTGATACCACTTCGAACGCACCGTGGATGACAGAAAGTGGTGGTGTATCGTTTTCCACACTCTTGGCCAGTGAACCGCAGGGTACTTGTTTTCCACCACGTTATGGTGAACAGCCCGCAGAAGGTTGGTATAAAAATCTTTCGCCTTCGGTGGACGTGTGGCGGAGAGGTTCAAGCTGACATAGCTGTAATCAAGAATTAAGGTCGACACATGGGAGAGCTGTGGTGCGACGTGCGCAACCGACACCGGCGGGACGTTAGAGGCTGGCATCAGAACCTGTAGTAAACGACCCGTGAGAGAGGTATATTGACTTTTCCATCGTTTCCTCATGTTGCTCATGTAAAGGGCAGCTGCTCTCGCCCTGACGTTGACCAATCCCAGCCCTCCTTTGTGCACCGGGAGGGTAAGAGTGTCGTATCGTACTTTAAAGATATGACCTGCGGAAACGTAGTAACTGAAGGCCGCCTGAAGCCGGCGACCTATCTGCAGCGGTAGTGGGAGGACCTGTGCCACGTGGTTGAGTTTGGATGCTACGTGGAGGTTCAAGTATTCAACACGTTGTAGCTGATTCAAGTCCCGGAGCAGGTTCTGTCGCACCATTGCGCGTATGATCTGTAATAACCGTCGGTAGTTTGCTGCAGCTGTTTTACGTACATCTGTCTTGAACGTGATGCCCAAATATCGCAGATCAGAAACTGGTGGGAGGGGAGCGAGGGCTTCCGGTCCGAGACCACGCCCAATGTCCAACGCCGCCGACTTGTTGATGTTCAGAAGACTGCCTGCGGCCTGTCCGTATCGCTCAATCCAGGTTAGTACGCTTTGAACTTCGTCATTGGAACGAACCAGCAGTAGCAGGTCGTCAGCGTATGTCCTATAGCGAAAGGTGACGTCCCGCAGCGTGATACCAGATAGGCGGTGGTTAAGGCCCCCTAGGAGTGGCTCGAGTGCGATTGCATAAAGGTAGGTAGAAAGGGGACAACCCTGTCGTAGAGACCGCTTAATGGGTACTGGTCCTACCGTCCTTCCATTAACCTGGACGTGTGAGCTGGCTGCGGTCCAAAGACGCCGTAGGGTGTCGATGAGGCCCGGGGGGAATCCCATACAGTCCATCACTCGTAGGAGGAAGTTTTGGTGCACTCTATCAAAGGCGCGGTTGAAATCGACGGAGACGATCGCCGCTCTCAGACGGCACGCAGAAGCGATCGCTATTAAGTCCCTGCAGTCACCGGTGGCCATGTGTATGTTGGCTTCTCCCCCCTGCGACGTCTGTTCTGGAGCGAGGATCATCGGCAAAGTCGTCTTAATATGGCTCGCCATAATCCTGGTGAAAATCTTGTAATCGGCGTTCAACATTGTAAGCGGCCGATAGTCGTTAATCGATAGCCCTCCACCTGGCTTGTGTACTGGTATGAGGAGACCTTCTACAAACGCTGGCGGCACAACACAGTCTGGAGACATAAGTTCGCGGAACATTATAACCCAGCGAGGCATCATGATGTCACGGAAAGTCCGGTAGAATTCGATGGGCAATCCATCAGGTCCAGGAGATTTATTGGCCGCACCTTTGTCCACGGCGTCTTCGACTTCTTCGAGTGAGATTTCCTCTGTTAGTGAATTCACGGTAGCCTCGTCGATAGTACGTGTTATCTGCTGTAACACTTCAGTAGTGGCCTCGTCAGTGACGGTTCTTTCCTTGTAAAGCTGACGAAAATGATCCTCCACCGCCTTTACTATGGTTGCTTGGGTCGTACATAAGCGACCGTCGTGTGTCCTGAGTTGTGTGATTAAATGTTGACGTTGTCGGCGCTTATCCGCCACAACGTGGTGCATAGTGGGTTCCTCTGCAACCGTTCGGTCGTGCCGTCGCGAGCGGACTACTGCACCTTCTAGTCGACGCTTCGTCAATGATAGTATGTGAGCCTTGATTCTGCTTTGGTCATGTTGTCTCTCCGGGGAAGGGGGTAAGGCGTCGAGGTCCCTGAGTGCCGCGTAGTAAAAATCGAGGGTCTGCCGATGCCACGCAGTCACGTCCTTGCCATATCGCATAAGTGTCCTACGGATTGCTGGTTTGGCACAGAGGAGCCACCACTCCAGGGTCGAGTTGTATCGTGGGTGGCGGCGTTCACAGTCAGTCCACGTTGCTGCAACTTGCCGACGGCAATCCAGGTCCTGGAGATGAGTTATGTTGAGCTTCCAAAAGCCATTGCTGCGCCAGACTTGTTGGGGGCGTAGGTGTATAGTGCAGATATAGGCACTGTGATCGGAATAGGCTTGAGGCCATAATTCGGCGTCCACCACACCTTGTGTGAGATCTTGTGACACATATATGCGGTCAAGTCGGCTGGCCGAATGACTGGTAAGATGAGTGTGGCCAGAGCGGTTACCGTGGACTTTTTCCCACGTGTCGCACAAGTGAAGTTCTTGGATCATCGCACCCAGTTCCGGACAAGGCATGTAATGTGGGATTTGTTCCTTGGGGTGAAGTACGCAATTAAAATCGCCGGCGAAGACGCTGTGGTCGTATCGTCCAAGGAAAAGGGGAGCGACATCTGTGGAGTAGAATCTGGCGCGGTCGTGACGTCTTGTGGTACCCGACGGCGCGTAAACATTAATGAAGCGGGTGCTGAGTGCCGTAAATGCTATTCCTCGCGCGGAGGGAAGAAACGTGACGTCGGTAACTTCAATACCTTCACGCACTAATATCGCCACTCCGGTGTCTGCAGGGCTACCGGGCGTCACATGTGTGGCGTAACCGTAAAAGTGCGGGAGTGCAGTCGTTTTCACTTCTTGTAGGAAAGCAAAGTCAACTCCCATGGCTCGTATGGTTTCTTTCAAAAGTTGGATCTTGACAGGAGAACTGATCATGTTGATATTCATTGTCGCCAGGCGGTAAGCCTGGCAACGCGTTGTTTGGGCGAGGTTATCCATGTTGAAGTTGGAGAGAAGCGAACATCGGAAGTGATGTCACCCCCCGCCAAACGCGGTCCTCCCTGTGCTGCTTATGCTGCATGATCCGGCGGCGCCTCAGCTGGCCGCGGGTCGGGATCTCGTGTCTCGACGTCCTCGGCCCACGAAGCGGGCGCGGATGTCTGTTCATGTTCCATAGCCTCGGAATGTTTGGTAGTAAGGGACCGGGCGACTTCGCTGCCTGCACTGGTACCTTCCCGCTGCTCACTGTTTCTGTCAATGGGCTGATGTTCGAAAGCTGCATGTGTTTCTGTCTGTTCTGCAAGGTTGGAGTCAGTGGAAACAGCCCCAGCTTCGCGGCTGGCTTCTTGAGGGGTCAGTTGCTCTTCCCCGGCCGAATGCGAACCGCTGTGTTCCGACACGGTCCGACGACGGCGCTTTCGGCGTTTCGGTGATCGCTGTTTCCGTACATGGCCTTCATTGTCAGAAGACGGCACTGACTCACGCTCCGCCGGAACAAACGCTTCGGTCGGTACAATAAGGGAATCAATTGCCATCTTGCCGGCGTCAATGTCTGTCGCGTTCGGTAGCTCCAGAGTCGTAGTACTATTTTCCACCACTGGCCAGGTCGGCGGATCATCCAGGTTTTTGTCCGTGGAAAGTGATTCTTGTACCGCTGAAGCGGTCGGCCGTGTCTGTTGTGTGGAGAACGTCGTGAGCGCCGCCGCGTAAGTCACGGGTAGAACAGTCTTCGCCGCTGGTGGTGCAACGTCCTTCGGTGGGAGTTGTGTGATCCGACGCTGGAGGCACTCGGAACGAAGGTGTCCTTCTTTGCCGCATCCGGAACACGTCTTCGGCTGGCCGTCATAAATAACTATGGCCCGGCATCCTCCTATCTGTAGATAGGATGGCACGTGTCGTTGGAGATCTATGCGCACTTGGCGGACTCCATTGAGTACGGGATACGTCTTAAACTGGGTCCATTTTTCAGCCACGTGTTCGTGTACCGTGCCGTAGGGTCGGAGCGCCGCTACAACTTCTGCCGCCGGGAGTTCAAATGGAAGTTCGAATATGCGGATAGTCCGCAGTCCCATTGCGGCATGGCCAACCTCGACGTTGCCAACATTGCCATCTGCGTGGCAGAAGCGGAGTTCTTGTTTCATCTCACGAAGCACCTTGTCGCATGTAGTTTCGTTTATGAGCTTTACATAGACCGTGCTACTGACGATCGAAAAGTGAATGCCGACAATGTCGGCAGCCGGGATCTTGGCTTCCTCTTTTAAAAAGCGTTCGACTTCGAGCGCCTTTGGTCGGGTAAAGTCGTTCCGAAATGTGAATTTTAAGGTTGATCTTCTGTATTGGTTTGCCATGGTCTTGTAGCGCTACGGCGTCACGTTAGTGTCGGCTGAAGAAAGTAAACAAGGCGCGCGGGCTCTCTCTGACAGCGGAGAGCACACACCGCACGTCTGCTTCGCTCGGCTGCGAGAGCCGCACTGTCCAACTAAGCTACCGAAGCACGACTCACGCCCGGTACTCACAGCTTTACTTCTGCCAGTACCTCGTCTCCACCTTCCAAACTTTACAGAAGCTCTCCTGCGAACCTTGCAGAACTAGCACTCCTGAAAGAAAGGATATTGCGGAGACATGGCTTAGCCACAGCCTGGGGGATGTTTCCAGAATGAGATTTTCACTCTGCAGCGGAGTGTGCGCTGATATGAAACTTCCTGGCAGATTAAAACTGTGTGCCCGACCGAGACTCGAACTCGGGACCTTTGCCTTTCGCGGGCAAGTGCTCTACCAACTGAGCTACCGAAGCACGACTCACGCCCGGTACTCACAGCTTTACTTCTGCCAGTACCTCGCAGGAGAGCTTCTGTAAAGTTTGGAAGGTAGGAGACGAGGTACTGGCAGAAGTAAAGCTGTGAGTACCGGGCGTGAGTCGTGCTTCGGTAGCTCAGCTGGTAGAGCACTTGCCCGCGAAAGGCAAAGGTCCCGAGTTCGAGTCTCGGTCGGGCACACAGTTTTAATCTGCCAGGAAGTTTCATTTTCTGAGTCTGTTTAGGTTACACGAACATCCTCAGACAATGTGGGGCAGGTGTAACGCCGGAAATGCATATCCTCCTATTTCTATCTATTGTACTGTAAGTTTTTTCCTTATTTTGTTACCTGAATATATGACATTTCTGTGCCTTTATATATTGTAATTGTTTTACTATATATATATATATATATATATATATATATATATATGCATTTATGTCGATGTATAATTGGTTTGTTTCGTAAATATTATTTGTATTTTACGTATCGAACGATTACATCGATAGGTCGTGTGAAGAATCAAAGTGTGTAGGATCTTTGGGAGTGTGAACTCTGCCGCGTGGAGCGCGGGCAGAGAGGGAGTCTGGCTGGAGTAGTGCAGTGGAGCAGGTGTGTTGTGTGACGCTCCCGCCAGTTGCCGCGCTTTCGGGGTTTGGCAGCATGTAATTGCGCTCGACTTGCGATGATAGTTTCCGACATGGTGTCGCGGACGGGAAGCATTAGCTGGCGCACATCAAGAGCCCGTTTCGTCTGGTGACCGTGTCGAGAAGAAGGCGCGCCAACATCCAGCTTCTGCAACAGCGACGGCCGACAATGAGTGACTGTCGCCACCTCCTCGATCGACGACTTCAAACCTTCAATCAACCAACAAGGAAGACTAAAAGCACGTAAAGTTTCAGAACTGTATGGCAGACCTCAGCTTTTCAAACTGTTCCATTTGCCTCGCAAAATTACAGCAACTTAGCATGAGCTTTTGTTGCTCATTGTCCCAATTGCATTACCAAGCAGGGTCCCTTCCTTTTCCGGAATGAACCCGAGTGTCGTTGAAATTCAAACGCCAGCATCATTCAATTTCACTGCCTTAATTTCAAAGTTCAGTTAAAGTATTCATAGCTGGCTACAATATTTAGATTACACAAGCACTAATTAAGAGTGCGAGTATTGTTACCATATTTTAGCTTACCTGTGACTGCAGCTCAGCTTGGTACGTACAAAATTTTACTATTGTTAATTGTTCAGAATCATTTAATTCAAGTTCAAAGTTAAATCTCTTATTTCTAAATTGCGCAGAGTCAAGTTGCTTTTGAAATGATTGTTGAGGTAGTCCAAGACTAACCGTATTTTACTGAATTTCGATGTGCTTAAGATAGAAAGCGTCTTATTAATTTCAGGCACTAAATTAACTTTCAGTTTTCTGGTTTTATTAATTCTTTTGCTAAATTAAGTCAGAGTGCAGCGAAAGTTATTACTTCTGACAAACTTTCAGTTTTCACACTACACGTGTCAACCTTCAGTTGCCACGCTTCTAGTGCTAATTATATGTGTAATTACCTTTCTTTTTCAGTTACTATAGTAATTGTCCTTAGGACTGGCGACCGTAATTTCCCCCTAATCTCAAATATCTAATTACCGCTAGTTACTTGTTAACGTAACGGTCGCACATTTACTTTCTTCATGAACTTTACCCCTTTCCAAAATTAATTTGCACCAGTTTCATTTGCAATTTTCCTATCATTTAGATGTAACCCTTTCCTCCCTCTTTACCGACAGATTAACTTCGGTGACGATTGCTTTTCCCAAATTTCCATTAGGTACACGCGGTTTAATTTTTCACTGTCATTAAGGTCGATAAGTGAGGGGGAGGTTACACACTGACTTGAGAGACGATTTGTTGCAGGAAAATATTGAGACAGACTTGAATGACGTATGGGAAGACGAAGTACGAGCAATGACTAAAATTTACATAGCCAATACACCAATAGATGCTATTATTGATACTGGTGCAAACGTAAATGCTTTATCACTATATATGTTTAAGAAAGTTTCTGCAGGGATGAAAATTTTAACGTTACCAGTACAAGGTTGTTCAGTAACAGGAGCGGTAGGTTCTTTATCACAGCGAGTCAATTTGCAAGCTCAGGTACCGATAAGGATTAATTCTACTTCTTTCATGTGTGTATTTCTAGTAGTTAAGAATTTGTCAGTGTCATGCTTATTAGGAATGGAGTTCCTGAGGAAGAATAAGGCAGTGATTGATATAGAAAAAGGTATCTGTACAATCCGAGTAGGTGAACAGGAGGTAACGCTGCAATTGTTGCGCGGCAAGGTCAAAAGAGTCAACACTGAGCACAAAGTTAAGGTACGCAGACTGGTACAGCGAATGTTTTTGAACCAAGCACACTTGACAAGACAGGGTAACAGTTGGACGGATTTTGATACTGATGACGGACTTCCGACTAGAGAAGAGATTTTGAATAAAGTAAGCGAATCAAGTGAACTTGATTACATACAAAGGCAAGATTTACTGCACTTACTTATGAGGTTTCTTCATGTCTTTTCTTCGAAACCTGGAGTAATACGTGACTACGAATATGACATGAAGGTCGCTCCCCATTCTACTTTTTGCAAGACAACGTACTCTGTCCTGTATGCAAGGCGTGAGGCTGTAAAAAATGAAATACGAAAAATGCTTAAGTGGGAGATCATTGAACCGTCAGACTCACCTTACAGTAGTCCGTTATTGCCAGTTTTGAAGCAGGATGGTAGTGTACGTATAGTTTTGGATGCAAGAAACATAAATAAAATAATTATTCCAGTAAGAACTCGACCTGAGGCTATGGATGAACAATTACAAAGGTTTCATGGAGTAAAATTCCTCACATCGGTAGACTTGAGATCGAGCTACTGGCAAGTCAAGATGAATCACAGTCTCGAAAATATACAGCGTTTATATTTGCAGGTAGATCATACCAATTCAAAGTAGTTCCATTTGGTTTGAATGTGAGTTCAGGCGTATTCATAGCTGCACTTGATCACGTATTAGGACCTGAACTGTTGGATCGAGTAACAGTGTATGTTGATGACTTACTGATTGCTACGAAATCTTGGGAAGAACATTTAGACATAATAAGCAAAGTTTTCCAGAGGTTTGTTGACTATGGAGTCACAGCAAATCTACATAAGTCTAAATTTGGTAAAAGCGAGATTAAATTTTTAGGACATCTTGTATCATCACAGGGAATTACCCCAGATCCAGACAAACTAGCAGCTATTAAAAACTTTCCTGTGCCCTCTTCTAAACGCCAGTTGAAAGGCTTCCTCGGAATGACTTCCTTTTTCAGAAAGTTTATTTCGGACCAGTCGATGAACAGTCAAGCATTGCATGATCTTCTAAAGAAAAATACTCACTGGCATTGGACGCCAGAGTGTCAGGCAGATTTTGATCGCATTAAACAAGCACTTCTTAACAGCAATATTTTGTTCCATCCAGACATGGATAAAGAATTCTGTATTTCGTCAGATGCTTCATTTCAGGGGCTTGGTTCTTGTTTGTTTCAAATAGAAGTAATTGATGGAAAAGAAGAGATAAGAGTTATCAGCTTTGCAAGTAGGGTTCTCACAGAATGTGAGAGGTCATACTCGGTGACAGAGTTGGAGGCTCTGGCCATTGTATGGTCCTTTAAAAGGTTCAATTACTACATCCATGGTCGGAAAATTAAGGTCTTTTCTGATCACCAAGCTCTTAGTTTCTTGCTCTCGTGTAAACTTCTTCATCCTCGTCTTACACGATGGAGTCTCTTCTTGCAAGAGTATGATTTCGAAATAGTATACATCAAGGGTAAAAACAACATTATCGCGGATGCTTTGTCACGCATGCCGCAAGGAGTTCCCGAGTCCAGTGAACTTATCGAGCAGATGTCTAACTACCGAATTCTTCTAATGAAAGACCCACTACATAGAAAGTATTTCCTTCAGCTATGCAAGCAGATGCGTATACTCCAAGAAACAGATCCCAAATCGCGTAAGGTCAAACAACTTCTTCTAACAAAACCCGATTACCACTTGTCCAAATTTTATAAACTACACAACGATGTTTTATTCCATCGAACTTCTCTCCTCTCTGATAGATGGTGTGTGTGTATACCACACGCATACGTTGAACACCTTATCCGGTACGCACATCTTTCCTGGGGTCATTATGGACCTGAAAAATGCAAACGAAAGATTTCTGCGTATTGCTATGTACCAAACTTGCATCATCGAACCCACAAGTTGTTAAGTACATGTCTTATCTGCCAGAAGGCAAAACCCTTCAACCATTCGAACCTAATTCTGTTGTGGCGTAACAAGCTAGCTACGCCACACTGAGAAGGGAGCCGGAAGGCACGCGTACACACACGCCGACTGGCGTCAAGTCTGGAACAGGATAAGTAGTGAATTCTCATAAGAAAAGTATGCAGCTCCTCGAATACTTATCTTTTATTTATCCTTGTGGTACATCGCTCTTGATAATACAAATAAGACTCTCTTCAGATACGGTTAATGGCGCCTTGCTAGGTCGTAGCCATGGACTTAGCTGAAGGCTATTCTAACTGTCTCTCGGCAAATGAGAGGAAGGCTTCGTCCGTATTGTCGCTAGCAATGTCGTCGTACAACTGGGGCGAGTGCTCGTCCGTATCTCGAGACCTGCCTTGTGTTGGCGCTAGGTCTGCGATCACACAGTGGCGACACGCGGGTCCGACGTGTACTAAATGGACCGCGGCTGATTTAAGCTACCACCTAGCAAGTGTGGTGTCTGGCGGTGACACCACAAATTCCTCTGAATCCAATTATTACTGAGAGACCAAATCAAATTCTGGCCCTTGATCTCGCCGGCCCCCTGCCGCAAGGGAGGGGAGGGGTGAAATACCTAGTCGCATTGATGGATCTTTTCACAAAACATGTGAGACTTTATGCAGTGAAATCATCCAGTGCACTTCCGATCATCCGTCGAATCGAACAAGACTATTTTCCTCGATTTGGCAAGCCGGAGGGCATTCTATCAGATAATGCATCGAATTTCACTGGCAGACAATGGCGCAATTTTCTTGCCAGACATGGCATCAAACAAATACTTATATCTCGTTTCAGACCGCAATCTAATCCCACCGAACGTATCTTCAAAGAGTTCAACAGATTCATTCGAACCTACATACCTAATCGACAAACCCGTTGGATTGACTTTGTATCTTCATTCGAGCAGATTGTCAACAATCTTCCACACTTCTCAACTGGATTTACACCTGCGGAATTAATGACGAGCCATCGGGAAAGAAATGAATGGTTAGATCCCATACCTAAAATTGTAGAACCAGAATTAGATTTAGATGCAAAACTTAGGCAAGCATTGGTATCCTTAGCTGTACAGGCGAATCTACGCAAGAAGTCTTATGACAAGAAAGTATCTAAGGCTCTTACATATGATATTAATGAAAAGGTGCTTTTACGGACACATTTTAAGCCATCGAAGTTGTTGAAAAGAAATCGGAAATTGAGGCTATTGTACGACGGACCATTTGTAGTAATTAGAAAACCACATACAGGATGTTATCTAATAGCTGATCCAGCATCTGGCAGAATTAAAGGATTGTATCACCACCAGGATCTCAAGAAGTATAACGAGGCAAAGTAACAAGCAAAGGAACGTTAGCCTAAGGTTTAACCTGTGAAACACTTCGGTATTCAAACACACCAATACGAGTACTCACACTTTGGCGAAAAACTATGGAGGTAATTGAAGATTTGATTTTTTATGGCGTACGAAAAAGAAAGCACATTCCATTTGAGAGGACAGATTCTCAGTTAGTTTTAAGTTAGTCATAGGTGTAAGCAGTCCAAGTTGGCTGTTGGCATTGAGAAATGCCGTTATTGGTGAAAGGAGATACGGAAGGAAGTATGTGAAATATTAGGTTAAGCAATTTCTTTTTCAGCAATCAAGATGGAATGTTAGTCTTTAAGTGTACAGAGTACAGCCTATTGCGGGTAAACTGTGCGTTATTGTAACACCGCCATGAACTATACCTCTTGTTAGCGCGATCTTCAGAATTAAACAGATTTGTGTAGCCAAGTGTTTGAACTGTCAAAAGCAGTAAATAACAGAGAGAGAGAGAGAATATCACGTAGTATTTGATAGTTTTCAGGAGATTCAATCTCAGATTCAAAGTATCATCTACGAACAGTAAGCCTCATAAAGATTTAATAGCTAAGCAACAAAGCATTTCCTTTATTCTGTTTTACAACAGCTGTTAGGTCATGTAGTCGAGAGTGCCACTACATGGAAACATATACGTCGTACTGACAAATCTGAAGTATTCCTGATGGTAAACGTTTCTTCTTTAAACATGTAAGATGCACTAAAGTAATTAGCTATTTCACAGCCAAGCCCGACAGTCGCCCAGAAGGAAGCGTGAGAAACTAGAAAGCTGTCACCAGATATGACTCACATTATAATAATAAAACTAAGATCTGATATTAGATTAAAGAATAGCCACTTGAAGGCACACGTGACGCATGTCATGCATCTAAGGTCACAAAAAAAAATTATCCTAGTGTAGTTGTGCTAGAATTTGTATATGTATATAGTGTATTTATGTTCATATTTGATCCTTTCCTCTTCCACTTCCCCATCCTATCCCATTAAAAAAAAGTGAGGATTAGAATTTGACAGGCTCATCTGAGTGCTCTTTAGACGGTTGAAGTGGAAACGAAATTTGTGGGAGAGATCCGTTAGCGAAAGTTTTGTTCTAATCGCGTATCGCGAGTAGCAATGTTGAGAGATTATAATACATTCCGCGAGTAGTACTTGCAGCCAGTAACTTTATGAAGCATGATTCTTCCGGAGAGAAATGCATGAGTATGCTCGACCAGTAGAGACAGAATTTGTTCAATCTGTGCTCTACATAAACAGTGACACTAAATTTTGAAGAGAAACGAAATAACAAGCTGCTTAAAAGATTTGTTTTGAAAAAAAAATTTACCTTTGTAAAAGGGAGAGAGAATAACCGAAATAATCGTGCCTTGATGCACAAGTAGTGGTATTCAGTGGCGTGACTGAAAAGGTTAACAGAATTTTGTGACTGTAAGCAAACTTAAGAAATGTATGTATGTATGTATGTAATTTATGGACATTGTTTAATCTTGTAATGTATTTACCTGTGAGTAACTTGAACTGTGAACTTTGAAATCACAATGTGAGATGGGAGATGTGAATTTGCAGACACTCTAAGACGTTCTAAACAAAATGCGAGTGATAAAGTGTACAAAATACGTGTGCAGTGACGTGTGTACACGCAAGTGCAGGTAGTGACAGCGATCACAGCAAAGCATTTTGCAAACTATATGTAAAACGTTGGCTTCACTTACCTGTGTGTAAGCAGCATGGCAGGTCGCAGGGACTGTCGTGTGAAATCCTCGAAACAGACGGTGGTATTTTCTACCCAAGTTTTCGATACGCCGATCGACGATGGAGAAAGGACACTAGACGTGTGTTTTCCGCGTGTTCTCATTTTAGCAGAGCGCGAGTGACACACGTTAAACTTCATACGAGCATACATGAGCGCGTGTTGCACTGGACTAGTAACCGGCAACAGCGCGGAGCTGCTTGCAATTGTACTCAACAATTAACATTTGAAACACAACCGACGCGCGCGCTGTGGAGGCGTGTCATTGACCTTAGAATGTTTACCGTCTCACAACTACGCAAGAGACGTTGCTAAAGCTATCACAGTGAAACTTAATTATGAAGTTTATTTATTCTGTAAAAAGAGAAGTCCTAGCTTCAAATTAAATAAAGAGAAGGCATTACTGAGCACTGAAACGTTAACTGGAAGGGGAGGTTATCAATCCTGTCCAGAATCCTATAAAACCTTTACCTGTAAGTCTACATTATAGCACGAACCTAACACAGGTTTCTTTCTGTTTATTTGCATGTAAACGACATGATGCTTGATGCGAGACGCTAGAGAGGCAACACGAGCGAACACAAAAAAGACGCTACCCAGGGTCGTGACCTCTCGGACGACGCCGCTCACCGAACGAGTATAGACGTTGCAGACTCCGGTTAAGTGAGCGCGTGACAAATAAAAGTGTACAGTGTAGTGTCAAGTGAAACGTCCTGATTAACAACGACATTCTAAAAGAATCTAATGAAACGGATAAAAAAACATTACGAGACCAAACAGGTCACAGACAATTTTAGAGGACTGTTTAAGTAATTATTTCAATGTATCTGTGTATGTTTGTCTACTGACATGTTTTGTTTTCTATATAGAGTATTATTCATTTATCTTTGTGTATGTTAGACTTAAGATTGTTTTTGTCATATTTTGTTTCACAGTAACAGCAATTAAGATAACAGTGCAAGGACACCTTACAATGAACTGAGAGAAGTGCCAAAGTGCACAAAAGACACTGAAAGACTATTTGTTTTCATAACTGTACTGGAAGCATAAAATACCTAGAAGACAAACTCATTCCAATTTTATGTTAGAATGAAAGTAAACAGATGATAAAACACAGTAATGTCTTGAAACTACATGTGAGTCCTGATGATTCTACCGGAATCATCATGCCTCACATGGGAGGCATTGTGACATTACAGCCTTTATCACTGCGATTTTTAACATGTAAAAGTTCTTTTTTCTGTATTCGCGTCAGTATGTGCGAACTTTTAACATATACCAATGAATGTTGTAACCAGATATCTTTGCCGCGCTCCTGAAAAGCGCAGAATATCACGATAGCTATAAACTGTTATACGCTGCTATCGATCAGTAAAAAAAAACGATGCACATATGTTTCAAAAATAACAATTGCCAATTTTTACTTCTGCAGGGAGCCGCGCTGCTCTCTAGCTGTTCTGTGAATGTGTTGCGAGTCGGACGCAAAAGTATTGTGCTCCATACTGATACAATCATTTTATTGTAACTTTAAGAGTTTAAGTGATTAAAAAATATATGTAGCCACAAACAAGCGAGAATGTATATCATGAAAATTCGCTCCACCGCCACAATGGGTGGCCATGTTAATGTAAGTTTCCGTTTCATAATATAATACTTGAAGCCTTGAAGTTTATTTAATTTCAAAGAAAATCTCTCAACCTTATTTTCATTAATTATACTTGTGATAATCTTTCCTGTTTAAAAGATTTATGCAGCTTATGATCCAGCGTGTGTTCTGTCGGAACAGGAGGCTGTCGTGACGACATCGATATAGTATTTATTCCAAGTTCTTTCAGTTCCGTTTATATGTTCGTACAAATCCAATTAGTTGGTCCCTTAGGTTTCTTTCACGTAACTTCCGTCTGTTTTCTCCGCGCGATCTTCCTCCGAAAAAAAAAATTCTGTTCATTTTTTAGTAATTTTCGATATCGCGAATGAGAAAAGGCAGCCGCCTCCTGCTCCGAACGGAGCACCACGACTTTTCTAATGTCGGAGAGTACCCCACGAATTTTCCGCTAAAAGGTAATAGAATTTCTTAAGGGTGGATCAATTACACATGTTGCTGCTGTTCTCCGACAAATCTGGTGTGATTAACAGTAATTTATTCTGTCACGACAAAAAGAACCAATTTTATTTTTATCAGAGCAACAAAGCTTTCAATTAAATTACTAAAAAAAAAAAAATTATACCAGAAGTCTTTCCACTGGAAATTTCAATTCATCGAATGGCTTCGACTTAAAAGAAAAACAACAAAATGGAATTACTTTGGCTCTCAAATGTATGAACGCTAAATAGAGCCTAAAACTGAAAAACTAAATGATTCTAGAACATGAAATTTGATGCTATACAACTTTGCATATTCGACTTCTTTCATTTGGGGTAGCCATTTTTGAGTTACGGGCGTTGGAGCCGACTTTGTAGCTAAGCTCGCAAAAATGAACGAACTTTGACAACTGATTGCGACCAAATGGCTGCACCAATTTTGACATTTTAATTCGACGCAAAATTTAATGCTCTTTCATCATTTTGGTATGGGAAACATTTTCAGTAGGATGCGTGGTTTCCGAGTAATAGGCGAAAAACTGAAAAAAGGGCTTTTTTTTGCCACAAAAGTTGTCCCGAGGACGTACAGAAATCTTGAAAATTTCTCTGGTATTCAGCCGGGAAGCTTCGTCCAAACGGCGCGATATTTCGGCAAGCCGACTTCTTGCCATCTTTAGGCGTTTTTGGTGTCTGATTGATCTCTGATGGATGCCGACTTTATATAATCTCCACCCCTTGCCCGCAGCCTCCGTCTGGGCGCTTCCGAGCTGTCCGCGGCCGGTGGTGGGGGAAGGGTGGCGCTGGGTGGTGGGGCAAGCGCAGCGCCCCGCGACAGATCATGGGCCACAGTGCTTCCGCGGCTACGGCCGCTTGCGGAACTCTGCCGTCGTGGTGACAATGCTTCTTCTTCTTCTTCAGATGTCCTGGTTCTTCAGGAAATCCGCTCCTGTCAGCTGGTGTGATATTCGATACACTCATATTTTGTTCATTTGGCAGCACTGCAGCTGTGTATCGAAAGTATTTCGGAATTCAAGGAACATGGTATCTGTGTGAGTGCCTGTGTCTGCTTCTTTCTGTGACTCCATGGATGCGTTTTATTATATTGCTTACCCAATGAAAGGGGACACAGTAGGAAAACGCATACAAGTACGCACTAGCGAAGCACTAGTAATTTCAGAAAACAGGGAAACTTATGCAGTGATGTGAGTTGCGGGGTTGCCAACAGGACAGTATCACGGTCTTAAATCAGAGCAGTCCGTACTGACACACAAGTATGTGAGGTACAACTGTTCCTGCGCAATCTGAAGCAACACAGTGTCAGAGGGAAGTATTAACCCCCCATTCACATTTTCAAGGAATAGGCGCACGCTGGGTGACGTTCATACATCATACAGGCGCACGCTGGGTATATTCGTTAAACACAATAGAGATTATAATTCTGAATTCTTACAAAAAAGAAAAGCCACAGGATATGACCAAGAGGGAGCTAAAAGACAGTGGAATACTGATAAATGGTATGGTTTGTGATATAGCCAGGACATCATTTCTCCTACCAGTCACAGTTACAGATACAACAATAACTGAGTTGACACACCCTTCACTGTTTTGGAGAGAGAAGCTGTTAGAGATACTGTCACTCCAAAAGTTAACATTACTGAATTATACCGGAAACTCAGATATCCTTCGTTCAGTAGGCCAACCAATAGCGTCACAGAAGGGTATCATTTCAGCAGAAAACATGTTGCAACACATCCAACAGTATCACTAGAAGCAATGTAACCAGGCTAGAAACATAATTATTTTACTACAACCACTGTAGCAATTCTGGTCACCATTTCTGCAATTCATTTATTACAAGCGAAGAGCTGTATAACACCCAGAGTTACCAGTGCAGCAGTTATATTGGCTTGGTTTAGCGATATAACCGAAAATATTATGAAGTAATTAAAGTCGAACCGTCGAAGTAATTAATAGGAAATAAGAGTAAACAACTGGATAGGAATTCGTAAAAGAGGTAAGGGCATTAAGACTTGTGAAATTAGCTTCAATTTAAATATCGGGATATTCCATGAAAAGCGAATTGACAGAACATGTATACCAGTTAGTAAAGCGTGAAAATTCAGGGGGAGTTTTATAAATGATGAGAAATGTTGCACAGCAGAACAGTAATTGTTGTTGTGGTCTTCAGTCCAGAGACTGGTTTGATCCAGCTCTCCATGCTACTCTATCCTGTGCAAGCTTCTTCGTCTCCCAATACCTACTACAACCTACATTTTTCTGAATGTGCTTAGTGTATCATCTCTTGGTCTCCCTCTACCATTTGTACCCTCCACGCTGCCCTCCAATACTAAACTGGCGATTCCTTGATGCGTCAGAACATGTCCTATCAATCGGTACCTTCTTCTAGTCAAGTTCAGCCACAAATTTCTCTTCTCCCCGATTCTATTCAGTATCTCCTCATTAGTTATGTGATCTACCCATCTAATCATCAACATTCTTCTGTAGCACCACATTTCCAAAGCTTCTATTCTATTCTTGTCCAAACTATTTACCGTCCATGTTTCACTTCCATATTTAGTATTTTGCAACCGTGACTTATTAAAACGATAGTTCGGTAATTTTCACATCTGTCCACACATGCTTTCTTTGGGACTGGAATTATTATATTCCTCTTGAAGTCTGAGGGTAATTCGCCCGTCTCATACATCTTGCTCACCAGACGGTAGAGTTTTGTCAGGGCTGGCTCTCCTAAGGCTGTCAGTAGTTCTAATGGAATGTTGTCTACTCCTGGGGCCTTGTTTCGACTTAGGTCTTTCAGTGCTCTATCAAACTCTTCACGCAATATCATATCTCCCATTTCATCTTCATCTATATCCTCTTTCATTTCCATAATCTTGTCCTCAAGCACATCGCCCTTGTATAGACCCTCTATATACTCCTTCCACCTTTCTGCTTTCTCTTCTTTGCTTAGGACTGGGTTTCCATCGGAGCTCTTGATATTCATACAAGTGGTTCTCTTTCTCCAAAGGTTCAAAAATGGCTCTGAGCACTATGGGACTTAGCATCTGTGGTCATCAGTCCCCTATAACGTAGAACTACTTAAACCTAACTAACATAAGGACATCACACACCCATGCCCGATGCAGGATTCGAACCTGCGACTGTAGCGGTCACGCGGTACCAGACTGAAGCGCCTAGAACCGCACGGCCACTCCGGTCGGCTTTGTCCAAATGTCTCTTTAAATTTCCTGTAGGCAGTATCTATCTTACCCCTAGTGAGATATGCCTCTACATCCTTACATTTGTCCTCTACCCATCCCTGCTTAGCTATTTTGCACTTCCTGTCGATCTAAATTTTGAGACGTTTGTATTCCTTTTTGCCTGCTTTATTTACTGCATTTTTATATTTTCTCCTTTCATCAATTAAATTCAATATTTATTCTGTTACTCAAGGATTTCTACTAGCCCTCGTCTTTTTACCTACTTGATCCTCTGCTGCCTTCACTACTTCACTCTCAAAGCTGCCCATTCATCTTCTACTGTACTTCTTTCCCCCATTCCTGCCAATCGTTCCCTTATGCTGTCCCTGAAACTCTCTACAACCTCTATTTCCGTCAGTTTATCCAGGTCCCATCTCCTTGAATTACCACCTTTTTGCAGTTTCTTCAGATTTAATCTACAGTTCATAACCAACAGATTGTAGTCAAGAGTCCACATCTCCCCCTGGAAATGTCCTGCAATTTAAAACCTGGTTCCTAAAACTCTGTATTACCATTATATAATCTATCTGAAACCTTCCAGTACCTCCAGGCCTCTTCCAAGTATACAACCCTCTTTCATGATTCTTGAACCAAGTGTTAGCTATGATTAACTTATGCTCTGTGCAAAATTCCACCAAGTGGCTTCCTCTTTCATTTCTTACCCCCATTACATATTCACCTACTACGTTTCCTTCTCTTCCTTTTCCTACTATCGAATTCCTGTTACCTATGCCTATTAAATTTTCGTCTCCCTTCACCATCTGAATAATTTCTGTTATCTCATCATACATTTCATCAATCTCTTCGTCATCTGCAGAGCTACTTGGCATATAAACTTGTACTACTGTGGTAGGCGTGGGCTTCGTGTCTATCTTGGCCACAATAATGCGTTCACAATGCTGTTTGTAGTAGCTTACCCACACTCCTATTGTTTTATTCATTATTAAACCTACTCCACCATTACCCCTATTTAATTTTGTATTTGTAACCCTGTATTCTCCTGACCAAGTGTCTTGGTACTCCTGCCACCGAACTTCGCTAATTCCCACTATATCTAACGTTAACTTATCCATTTCCCTTTCTAATTTTCTAACCTACCTGCCTGATTAAGGGATCTGACATTCCAAGCTGACATAATGACGTATGCAGTCCCCACCCGGAGATCCGAATGGGGGACTATTTTACCTCCGGAATATTTCACCTAAGAGGACGCCATCATCATTTAACCATAAGTAAAGCAGCATGCCCTCGGGAAAAATTACGGCTGTAGTTTCCACTTGCTTTCAGCCGTTCGCAGTACCAGCACCGCAAGGCTGTTTTGGTTGGTGTTACAAGGCCAGCTCAGTTAATCCTCCAGACTGTTGCCCCTGCAACTACTAAAAAGGCTGGTGCCCCTCTTCAGGAACCACACGTTTGTCTGGCCTCTCAACAGATACCCCTCCGTTGCGGTTGCACCTACAGTACGGCTATCTGTATCGCTGAGGCACGCAAGCCTCCCCACCAACGGCAAGGTCCATGATAAGTGGAGAAATAAAATTCTGCTCAAACCCACTGAGACGATGGTAGGTGGAGCAGGCCTGTTGAGTATGCAGTGATAGCATAGCCAATGTCAGCACTTGGAAGAACTGAAGCACAAACAAGCAGCGAGCTCATTACCTCAGTGAGTAAGAAAGAATCTCAGGAACATGTCATTCGGCACTTAGACGACAGTGCATAACAGATAAAACGCTCGCCTATAACGGGGCTCATGTGGTAACTTCACCAACGGACGGCACAGGAACGCTTTTTAGGCTGCAAACTTTCCAAAAATGAGCGCTCTCAAGACATGAAGTTAAGCATTAGGCTAGCCCAGAGCGCTGACAAGGTCAGAAAACGGGAGCACCTTCGGTTACCAGTACGGAGGGAATTCACGCTATCGACTGTTATAAAACTCTCGCCTTCCTTCGACTTACTATCAGAGTACGGTCACTCCATCTGCATCACTCATACCGATAGCAGGCCAGCTCTACTACACACATCAAAAAAACTGTTGCATTACCCTGGTTTGGAGAACTCCTGAATATAGACGTTGACTGTGGATATTGTATCACAGACACAGTCCCTTTGACTGTTCAGAGATGTCACTTGCACTGATGCATGCCTGTATTCGTCGTGGCATACAATCCACATCAAGGTACTGTTGGTCCAGATTGTCCCACTGCTCAATGGCGATTCGGCGTAGATCCCTCACAAAGACGTAAACAACCATTCGGCACTTAGACGACAATGCGGACATCCCACACAAAGATGTAAACAACCATGCATGAGCAGCGCCTATTAGATGGAGGGGGTGTGGCAGCCGATCAGTTCCAGTCATTCCACCAGGAAGGAGGCGTACGGCTCTTGTTGTCTATAGTTCAACCATGCCTATATAGTCAACATCGCGGTTCGATCGCGTCCGCATTGTTACTTTGTGCCAGGAAGGGCTCTCAACAAGGGAAGAGTCCAGGCGTCTCGGAGTGAATCCAAAGCGATATTGTTCGGACATGGAGGAGATCCAGACAGACAGGAACTGTGGATGACATGCCTCGCTCAGGTCGCCCAAGGGTGCTACTGCAGTGGATCACCGCTAACTAAGAATTGTGGCTCGGGGAACCCTGACAGCAACGCCATCATGTTAAAGAATGCTTTTTATGCAGCCACAAGAAGTTGTGTTACGGCTCAAACTGTGCGCAATAGGCTGCATGATGCGCAACTTCACTGCCGATGTCCATATTTCCAACCACGACACCGTGCAGCGCAGTACGGATGGGCCCAACAACATGCTGAATGGACCGCTTAGGATTGGCATCACGTTCTCTTCACCGATGAGTGTCGCATATGCTTTCACCCAGACAATAGTCGGAGACGTGTTTGGAGGCAACCCGGTCAGGCTGAACGCCTTAGACACACTGTTCAGCGACTGCAGCGAGGTGGAGGTTCCCTGCTGTTTTGGGGTGGCATTATGTAGGCCCGACGTTCGCCGCTGGTGGTTATGGAAAGCGCCGTAACGGCTGTTCGATACGTGAATGCCATCCTCCGACCGATAGTGTAACCATATTGGTAGCATATTGGAAAGGCATTCGTCTTCATGGACGACAATTCTCAACCCCATCATGCATGTCTTGTGAATGACTTCCTTCAGGATAACGACATCGCTCGATTAGAGTGGCCAACATGAACCCTATCGAACATGCCTGGGATAGATTGAAAAGGGCTTTTATGTACGAGATGACCCACCAACCACTCTCAGCCATCTACGCCGAATCGCCGTTGAGGAGTGGGACAATCTGGATCAACAGTGCCTTATGAACTTTTGGATAGTATGCCACGAAGAATACAGGCATACATCAATGCAAGAGGACGTGCTACTGGGTATTAGAAGTAACGGTGTGCACAGCAATCGGGACCAACACATATGAAGGTCTCGTTGTATGGTGGTACAACATGCAATGTGTGGTTTTCATGAGCAATAAAAGGGCGAAAATGGTATTTATGTTGATCTCTATTCCAATTTTCTGTACAGGTTCGGGAACTCTCGGAATCGAGGTGATGTAAAACTTTTTTGATGTGTGTAGTTGCAGCATCACCTGGTGAATACGACGACTTGTCGCCAGTTGGTGCCGGTTAGGCAACCACTGCTATGAGTCTGCAGCATCTGGTTAAGGAAGGAAAGTCAATTCCACAAGCAACATTTCTGCTAATCGTACCTGAGACTATGCTTAGCTGATGGCCAGGCTAGTCTTCCATGAATGAAGAGCTGATCTGTCTGTCGACGAGATGTTCAGCTTGGAAACAGGAGGTCTGCGTTTCCACTCCTGAACAGAACAACTACAGCTGTAAGCTGGGACCATCTCTCATGCTGTCCTTCATGTTACTGTTCGGTCTATCGACTGCACGTCATCTCGACAACAGGTAACAGGGGCATGCAGATTTCTGTCGACGACGAGCCTGAGCAGTTTCACTCGACGAGAGAGAGCGCTGAGATTCCAACAGATGCTCACAGCCACGCCAGGCTGCCGTGAGCGAGAACTACCGTAGCGGCCTCCGACGGGGCTGCAGCACTGATCTCAGGAAAAACCAGGGACCTGCACCAGTAGATTCTTAGCCGGACACTGACATTCTGCCATGTGCCTCTGTGTAATGCATGCTCTGCTCAGGCCGCCAGGCTGCACTGAGAGCAAGACGGAGCAATGGTAAAAGCCTTATCAATGAGGTTACTCTTAACTGAATGATGCCTCAATAGCGCCCTGGCGTCCCACAGGAATGCGCCACACCACCTCCACTCAACTACGCCACACTCACATTTTCCAAGGGGTCTTATACCTGTAGGAGCCCGTCAGATGAGGCCACCTAAAGGTATACGACCATCTTGTAAAACATATAGGTTCTGCATTTACTCATTGCAAGGCGAGTGCAAGCTGTTTTGGACTGGATGATGTTTGATTAGCGCCCTGGCGGCCCACAGGAATAGGCCACCGCACTTTCGCTTAGCTATTTGCCACTCACAAAGGAGGCCGCATCTGGCGGGTTCCTAAAGGTGTAACGTCACCTTGAGAAACGTACAGGACCTGTACTTATGCATTCCAAGGAGACTGGAAGCTGTTTTGAATGTCAGTCGTTTTCCTACACCATATTTGGTATCGTAATGTGTTGTGTTTTTGGTGTTACTATGTTTATGTCCATCCCATTAATGAGACTAGTTTGATGTAGCTCTCCTTGGCAGTCTGTCCTGTAAAGTCCTCTTGATATCTGCATTAATTCTGCAACCTGCATGGAATATCCACTTGCCTGTGTTTACTGAACTCCATCTACAGTTGTTTCACCCCTCCGACTCCGCAGCACAAACACACACACACACACACACACACACACACACACACACACACACACACACTTCGTAGACTTGACAAATTAACAATTTTGTGGTGCCTCAAAAGGTGTGCTACGAACCTACTGAATGGTGCCACTAAGGCGGAGTTATTAAATACACTTTTTCGCAATTCCTTGAAGAAAATGGCTTATTGATACATAGCCAACACGGATTGCGAAAATATCGTTCTTGAGCATGAAGTAATGAGTGCTGTCGACAGGGGATCTCAGATCAATTCTACATTTCTAGATTTCCAGAAGTCTTTTGATACCCTTCCTCACAAGCAACTGTTAATCGCCGCCCGAAGTGGCCGTGCGGTTAAAGGCGCTGCAGTCTGGAACCGCAAGAACGCTACGGTCGCAGGTTAGAATCCTGCCTCGGGCATGGATGTTTGTGATGTCCTTAGGCTAGTTAGGTTTAACTAGTTCTAAGTTCTAGGGGACTAATGGCCTCAGCAGTTGAGTCCCATAGTGCTCAGAGCCAACTATTAGTCAAATTGCGTGCATATGGAGTATCGTCTCAGTTGTGTGGCTGGATTCGTGATTTCCTGTCAGAGAGGTCACAGTTCGTAGTGATAAACGGTAAATCATCGAGCAGAACAGAAGTGATATCTGGCGTCCCACAAGGTGGTGTCATAGGCCCTCTGCTGTTCCTGATTTACATAAATGATCTAGGTGATAATCTGAGCAGCCCTCTTAGACTGTTTGCAGATGACGCTGTAATTAACTGTCTAGTAAAATCATCAGACGATCAATTCCAATTACAAAGGGTATACGATAAATCGCACAAATCTAAGGACTGTTAATTCCACTAAATACCTAGAAATTACAATTACGAGCAACTTCAATTGGAAAGACCACACAGATAATATTGCGGGGAAGACGAAACAAAGACTGCGCTTTGGTGGCAGAACACTTAGAAGATGCGACAAACCTACTAAAGAGACAGCATACATTACACTTGTCCGTCCTCTGCTGGAATATTGCTGCGCAGTATGGGATCCTTACCAGGGAGGATTGATGGAGGACATCGAAAAAGTGCAAAGAAGGACAGCTCGTTTCGTGTTATCGCGCAATAGGGGTGAGAGTGTCACTGATATGATACGCTAGTTGAGGTTGGGGTTGGGTTGTTTGGGGTAGGAGACCAGACAGCGAGGTCATCAGTCTCATCGGATTAGGGAAGGATGGGGAGGGAAGTCGGCCGTGCCCTTTCAAAGGAACCATCCCAGCATTTGCCTGGAGCGATTTAGGGAAATCACGGAAAACCTAAATCAAAATGGTCGGACGCGGGATTGAACCGTCGTCCTTCCGAATGCGAGTCCAGTGTCTAACCACTGCGCCACCTCGCTCGGTCCACGCGACTTGGGGTGGCAGTCACTGAAACAAAGACGGTTTTCTTTGCGGCGAGATCTATTTACGAAATTTCAATCTCCCACTTTCTCTTCCGTATGCGAAAATATTCTGTTGACACGCACCTACGCAGGGAGAAATGATCATCATCATAAAATAAGAGAAATCGGAGCTCGAAAGGAAAAATTTAGCTGTTCCTTTTTCCCACTCGCCATTCGAGCGTGGAATGGTAGAGAAGTAGTATGAAAATGTTCTAATAATTGTGTACTCACCTGATGATGGCCGGACGTCTCTGGGCCGAAATATCGTGGCAGAATGTCGACGGGATCCGGCTGCATACCCGGAAATTATTAGAAGAAGAAATACGCCGGGAAAATTTCAGAAGTCACATCAGTACGAAAATGGTTCGATAAACCCTCTGCCAGGCACTTAAGTGTGAATTGCAGAGTAACCATGTAGATGTAGAAAAGATTTTTTCCTCCCTAATTTGATTCTTCCTTTATGATATAGTAAACAGGTAAAGTTGCAAACGATACTGAAACTCAGCTTTTCAGTACAAAGGCGGAGTCAGGTTATGCCACAGTCGTGTTCAGGCCAGTGGACCGCGTTGTTGGCGCCTTGGCAACCACCTCTGACAGATTACGAGTACCGGTGCCGAGTGGGCCTCCTGGGAGATTTGGCAGCCCAGTTATGACAACCGGGTCATCAGCCCAAGCCCAGACACACTAACGCCAACGTTAGCGTGAAATTAGCGGGGAGAAGCAGTATCTAAATGTAGCTGGAACAACTTGTGATCGTCGAAGAGCTGGGCAGTCACATGGCGTTGAGCCAGTGGTCCTCAGCGTGGCACTCCCACACAGACGTATCTACCAGCAACGTGACACGAACCGCTGCCTAACGCCTGAGCCTCTGCCACTTTATGGTTGTTTTCCTATCCTTTCTTCTTCCTTTCATTTTTTAGGTATACTGATATTCGGATTCGTACTGTTGTTGTTGTTGTTGTGTCTTCAGTCCTGAGACTGGTTTGATGCAGCTCTCCGTGCTACTCTATCCTGTGCAAGCTTCTTCATCTCCCAGTACCTACTGCAACCTACATCCTTCTAAATCTGCTTAGTGTATTCATCTCTTGGTCCCCCTCTACGATTTTTACCCTCCATGCTGCCCTCCAATGCTAAATTTGTGATCCCTTGATGCCTAAAAACATGTCCTACCAACCGATCCCTTCTTCTAGTCAAGTTGTGCCACAAACTTCTCTTCTCCCCAATCCTATTCAATACCTCCGCATTAGTTACGTGATTTACCCACCTTATCTTCAGCATTCTTCTGTAGCACCACATTTCGAAAGCTTCTATTCTCTTCTTGTCCAAACTAGTTATCGTCCATGTTTCACTTCCATACATGGCTACACTCCATACAAATACTTTCAGAAACGACTTCCTGACACTTAAATCTATACTCGATGTTAACAAATTTCTCTTCTTCAGAAACGATTTCCTTGCCATTGCCAGTCTACATTTTATATCCTCTCTGCTTCGACCATCATCAGTTATTTTACTCCCTAAATAGCAAAACTCCTTTACTACTTTAAGTGTCTCATTTCCTAATCTAATTCCTTCAGCATCAGCCGATTTAATTTGACTACATTCCATTATCCTCGTTTTGCTTTTGTTGATGTTCGTCTTATATCCTCCTTTCAAGACACTGTCCATTCCGTTCAACTGCTCTTCCAAGTCCTTTGCTGTCTCTGACAGAATTACAATGTCATCGGCGAACCTCAAAGTTTTTACTTCTTCTCCATGAATTTTAATACCTACTTCGAATTTTTCTTTTGTTTCCTTTACTGCTTGCTCAACATACAGATTGAATAACATCGGGGAGAGGCTACAACCCTGTCTCACTCCTTTCCCAACCACTGCTTCCCTTTCATGCCCCTCGACTCTTATAACTGCCATCTGATTTCTGTACAAATTGTAAATAGCCTTTCGCTCCCTGTATTTTATACCTGCCACCTTCAGAATTTGAAAGAGAGTATTCCAGTTAACATTGTCAAAAGCTTTCTCTAAGTCTACAAATGCTAGAAACGTAGGTTTGCCTTTTCTTAATCTTTCCTCTAAGATAAGTCGTAAGGTTAGTATTGCCTCACGTGTTCCAACATTTCTACGGAATCCAAACTGATCTTCCCCGAGGTCCGCTTCTACCAGTTTTTCCATTCGTCTGTAAAGAATTTGCGTTAGTATTTTGCAGCCGTGACTTATTAAACTGATAGTTCGGTAATTTTCACATCTGTCAACACCTGCTTTCTTTGGGATTGGAATTATTGTATTCTTCTTGAAGTCTGAGGGTATTTCGCCTGTCTCATACATCTTGCTCACCTGATGGTAGAGTTTTGTCATGACTGGCTCTCCCAAGGCCATCAGTTGTTCTAATGGAATGTTGTCTACTCCCGGGGCCTTGTTTCGACTCAGGTCTTTCAGTGCTCTGTCAAACTATTCACGCAGTATCTTATCTCCCATTTCGTCTTCATCTACATCCTCTTCCATTTCCATAATATTGTCCTCAGGTACATCGCCCTTGTATAAAGCCTCTATATACTCCTTCCACCTTTCTGCCTTCCCTTCTTTGCTTTGAACTGGGTTGCCATCTGAGCTCTTGATATTCATACAGGTACTAAGTGGGTAGTTCGAAGAAAACTTAAGTCTTGTTTCAAATAGGTACCCCACTCATAAAATTACAGTTGCTGGTGACTTCAGTCGACCCTCGATATGTTGCCGAAAATACATGTCGCAGATAGGCGTAAGACATCGTCCGAAACCGTCCTCAATGCGTTCTCAGAAAATTATTTTGAACAACTAGTTCAGGAGCCCACACGAAATGTAAACGGATGCAAAAACATACTTGACCTCTCACCAACAGACAATTCTGAAGAAATAGGGAGGAGTATCATGACGGATGCAGGAATTAGTGACCACAAGGTTATTGTAGAGAGACTGAATACCGTAACATCCAAACCAACAAAAAATAAACGTAAAATTCGTTTATTTAAAGAAATCAGATAAAAATTCGCTTGAGGTCTTCCTAAGAGACAGTCTCCACTCCTTCCGATCTGAATATGTGAGCATAGCCCAGACGTGGTTTACATTCAAAGAAATAGAGTCGAAAGCTATTGAGAGACATATACCAAATAAATTAACAAAAGATGGTACTGATCCCGCACGGCAAACAAAACAGGTCAGAAAGCTGTTGCAGAAGCAATGAGAAAAGCATGTCAAATTTAAAAGAACGCAAAACCATCAAGATCGACGAAGTTTTACAGAAGCTCGAAATGTAGCGCGAACCTCAATGCGAGATGCTTTTAACACTTGCCACGACGAAACGCCGTTTCGGAATCAGGCAGAGATTCTCGTCGAATGTAAACTACACCAGCAGCAAGACACAATCAATACCTTCACTATGCTGTAACAATGGTGAGTTTATTGATGGCAGTGCTACTAAAGCAGTGTTACTAAATACGGTTTTCCGAAATTCCTTCACCAAAGAAGATGAAGTAAATATTTCAGAATTCAAACCAAGAACAATTTCCAACATGGGTAACTTACAACTTACAAGGTTCAAATGGCTCGAAGCACTATGGGACTTAACATCTGAGGTCATCAGTCCCCTAGATTTAGAACTACTTAAACCTGATTAACCTAAGGACATCACACACATCCATGCCCGAAGCAGGATTCGAACCTGCGACCGTAGCAGCAGCGAGGTTCCGGCCTGAAGCGCCTAGAACCGCTTGGCCACAGCGGCCGGTCCTCGGTGTAGTAAAGCAGCTTAAATCACTTAATAAAGGCAAGACTACCGGTTCTGATTGCATACCAGTCAGGTTCCTCTCAGAATACGCTGATACAACAGCTCCATTTTTAGCACTCATGAACAACCGGCCGCTAGTCCAGAGATCCGAACTTCAAGACAGGAAAGTTGCACAAGTCACACCAACACGCAAGAAACGAAACAGGAGTAATCAGCTGATCAGCTGAAATATAAACCCTTATCGTTAACGTCGATTTGCAGTAGCATTTTGGAAGATATATTGTGTTCGGACATTATGGGTTATATCGATGAAAACGGTTTATTGACAACAGCCAACACGGATTCAGAAAATACCGTTCTTGAGAAACGCAACTAGTTCTTTATTCTCATGAATTAATTAGTGCAATTGACAGGGGATGTCAAATTTATTCCATATTTTTAGATTTCCAGAAGGCTTTTGACACTGTACCTCACGAGCGACGACTAATTAAATTGCTTGCCTTTGGAGTATCGTCTCAACTGTGCGACTGGATTCGTGATTTCCTATCAGAAAAGTCACAATTCTTAGTTACTGACGGAAAATCATCAAGTAAAGCAGAACCGATATCCGGTGTTCCCCAAGCAGCTGTTATAGGCCCTCTGCTGTTCCTTGTCTACACAAACGATTTAGGAGACACTCTGAGAAGCCCTCTCAGATTGTTTTCAGATGATGCCGTCATTTACCGTCTTATAAAGTCATCAGATGATCAAAACGAATTACAAAACGAGTTAGACGAGAAAAGTGGCAATTGAGTCCAAGTAATGAAAAGTGTGAAGTCGTTCACATGAGTATGAAAAGGAATTTGCTAAATTTCCGTTACATGATAAATAACAAAAATCTAAAGGCTGTAAATTCAACTAACTACGTAGGAATTAAAATTATGAATAGCTTAAGTTGTGGATAAAGCAAACCAAAGACTTCGATTTATTGGCAGAACACGTAAAGAATGCAACAGTATACTAAAGAGGCTTCCTATACCAAGCTTCTACGTCCTCTTTTGGAGTACTGCTCTGCAATGTGAGATCTGCATCAGATAGGATTGACAGAGGACATCGAGAAAGTTCAAAGAATGGCAGCTCGCTTTGTACTAAGCGAAATAGGGGAGACAGCGCCACGGATGTGAAACACGAATTGGGGTGGCAGTCATTAAAATACAGGCGTTTTTCGTAGCCGTAGGATCTCCTCACGAAATTTTAAGTACCTAGTTTGTCCTCAAAGAGTGATAATATTATATTGCCACCACCTACATAGGGAGAACTGATGATCATAATAAAATAAAAAAAATCGTAACTCTCACGCAAAGTTTTAAGTGTTCGTTTTCCCCGCTCGCTGTTCGAGAATGGAACGGTAGAGAAATAGCTTGATGGTGGTTCGATGAACCCTCTGCCAGGGACTTAATTGTGAATTGCAGAGTAAACATGAAGATGTAGGAAATACGGTGAAACAGGTTTCGGCTCAGGACGTTATTCAGGAGTTAACAAACCAAGTAGATAACTTACAGCCAGAGTTAGGGCAGGGAGTACAGTCACTTCCTAGAAGACGTATCCTGGACACAAATATCGCTGATAGCTGCAGTGGTCACACTGTGTTCAGGAAAATCAGCGGAGGATATCTTTGTATTTTTTGATAATTTAGACACAACCGCTAGGTTGGTAAATTGGTGTAATTATCTGTCGTTGAGTGTATCCCAGCTAAAACTAGCAGAGGATGCTAGGACGTATTTTCTGTGCTACGAAAAGTTCACAGAAGCACAGTCCTTCGATGTCTTCAGGGAAGACAGATACAGGACAGGGGACAGATATAGGACGAAAACTACGTCGAGATACTACCGTGAGCAACTTAACGCTATGTCTCAAAGTATGGGTAATCAATGGAACGTTTTGTTGACCGTATTCGCAAAATTAATGTCAACGTGTATGAGCTCACGGAGGATCACATTACTGACAAGGTCATCTTGCATAAGCTAAGCAGAGAGCGTAACGCGTTTTTAGGGGGATTACAGTCGTAAATGTCACGAACAGTTCAGATAGAGTTCCCGAAGACTCTGAAGCAGCAGATACTGCGGTACTACTAGCTGAAATTATTATGGTCACCAAACTATGGAAAAAGGAATGTTTTGGATGTGGATATACAGGGTATATAAAGCGTAATTGCAGAGTACAGCAATGATGGATATGCGGACGGTTTGGACATTCTGAGCGAATTTCTTGTGACAGAAATTCGCAGAGAAATAGAAGATACTGACAGGGTAGACTTCGTATCCCGCAGTTAAATGGGGGCACGGGGTGTTGAGTCGACCGTACAACGCTCCAAGTAACAGGTAGTACAAGTGACAAATTAGTGAGAGACTTTTTTATGACCGATTTCATAAAAGGAAAGACGTGCAAATTTTTATTAGACGCCGGATCTCAAGTGGCTGTGACGAGTAAGGGTATTCATTGTAAAGTATAATTAAATCCGCCATGCTTGGCTTGAAGCAGCGTAAGTGGTGGTCGTGTAGATTCACTCGGGTCACTGGTAGTATGTTTCTGAATGTGGGAAGGAAACTCCATGTTGACATATAAATTATTCCCATTATTGGCATTGGCATCAAAGTTCGAAATGGTTCAAATGGCTCTGAGCACTATGGGACTCAACATCCGTGGTCATCAGTCCCCTAGAACTTAGAACTACTTAAACCTAACTAACCTAAGGACATCACATACATCCATGCCCGAGGCAGGATTCGAACCTGAGACCGTAGCGGCATCAAAGTCATTTTCGGTTTAGATTTACTGGCTGCACATCATGTAAAAGCTGACTTGCAATAGCATGTAGCAGAATTGGATGAAGCATCGTTTCGTCTTGACTCTACAGCTGGAATATCGTTCTTTCGCATAAAACACCCAAGACGTTTGGATGGGCCACCTAAACTGCGTACAAGAACCCTTGGAGTCATTTCGTGGGATATGGTACCGAAAGATACAGGATGTATGAGCTGATATGCCGGTGAATTCTTTGGGTATTGTGGAACCTTTGTCTGATAATGAGGAATTAGATAAAGTGAAGTGTTCTGAACGATGTAGTTTATCCTATGGACGGGAAATTGAAGGAAGCAAAGTAGTGCCGATCATTATTGATAACTTGAGCATTGAGGAGGGACAACTATCACATTGTCTCCATAATAGCTATTTTAGAAGTACTAGATGAAGAAGAATTGGACAGGGTTTTACTTTAAATTAAACGACACCAGTACAGTCTGTCAGCTTGACCACACTAAGGAATAAAGTAGGACATCTAGAAAAACAGCACAAGAAAGTTGCGGGAAGACTGTTAGAAGAAGATGTAGTGATGCTTAATCCTCCTGAGCCATTGCTTGCCATGCCACTATCTCAACATCACATTCCCATGGGGAATGACTGTTTATAAGAAACCATATCCTGTTCCTCAAACCCTGAAACCGTCGAAGAAGACTTTGTAAGTCAACAGCTTCTAGATGGGACCATAGAAATGAGTAATATTCCATGGTCAGCACCTGTTGTCATTGACCCAAAAAAACGCCAGATGATTACAAAGCATGTTGGGTCTGTTGCGACTATAACTACTTAAACCAGAAAACAGTGCCAGATGCCTAACCAATGCCAAATACACACATCATAAAAAAGTTTTGCCTCACTCCGGTTCCCAGAACTTCTGAAGGTGGACGTTGATTGTGGATATTGTATCGCAGGCACAGTCCCTTTGACTGTTCAGAGATGTCACTAATCCCGCCCAAAGATGTACACAACCATGCATGAGCAGCGCCTATTAGACGGAGGGGGTCCGACAGCCGATCAGTTAGAGTTATTCCACCAGGAAGGAGGTACACGGCTCGTGTTGTCTGTAGTTCAACCATGCCATGCCTAGACGATCAATATCGCGGTTCGATCGCGTCCGCGTTGTTACTTTGTGATAGGAAAGGCTCCCAACAAGGAAAGTGTCCAGGCGTCTCTCGAAGTGAATCCAAAGCGATATTGTTCGGACATGAAGGAGACACAGAGGGACAGGAACTTTCGATGACATTTTTCACTCAGGTCGCCCAAGGGCTACTACTGCAGTGGATGAGCGCTACCTACAAATTGTGGCTCGGGGGAACCCTGACAGCAACGCCACCATGTCGAATAATGCTTTTCTTGCAGCCACAGGACGTTGTGTTACGACTCAAACTGTGCGCAATAGGCTGCATGACGCGCAACTTCACTTCTTACGTCCATGGCGAGGTCCATCTTTGTAACCACGACACCATGCAGTGCGCTACAGATGGGCACAACAACATGCCGAATGGACGCCTTAGGGATGGCATCAGGTTCTCATCACCGATGAGTGTCGCATATGCGTTCACCCAGACAATCGTCGGAGACGTGTTTGGAGGCAACCCGGTCAGGCTGAACGCCTTAGACACACTGTCGAGCGAGTGCAGCAAGGTGGAGGTTCCCTGCTGTTTTGGCGTTGCATTATGTAGGCCCGACGTATGCCGCTGGTGGTTATGGAGGCGCCGTTATGGCTGTGCGATACGTGAATGCCATCCTCCGACCGATAGTGCAACCACATCAGCAGTATATTGCGAGGCATTCGTGTTCATGGACGACAATTCGCACCCCCATCGTGCACATCTTGTGAATGACTTCCTTTAGGATAACGACGGCGCTCGAGTAGAGTGGCCAACATGTTCTGCAGACTTGAACCCTATCTATCATGCCTAGGATAGATTGAAAAGGGCTGTTTATGGACGACGTGACCCATCAACCACTCTGAGGGATCTACGCCAAATCGCCGTTGAGCAGTGGGACAGTCTGGACCAACAGTGCCTTGATGAACTTTTGGATACTATGCCACGAAGAATACAGGCATGCATCAATGCAAGAGGACGCGTTACTGGGTATTAGAGATACCGGTGTGTACAGTGATCTTGACCACCAGCTCTGAAGGTCTCGTTGTATGGTAGTACAACATGCAAAGTGTGGTTTCCATGAGCAATAAAAAGCGCGGAAATCATGTTTATATTGGTCTCTATTCCAATTTTCTCTACAGATTCCGGAACTATTGGAACCGAGGCAATACTAACCTTTTTTTGTTATGTACAACAGAAACATTACATAATCTTGGTCAGTGTCGACATTTTACGATTATGGACCTAAGGAGAGGATACCAACAATTAGATTTATTAGCTGTAGATCATCCAAAGCCTGAATTGTCACACTCCATTTTCATTATCAATCTTGTTTCATGCATTTTGGAATGAAAAACGCAAAAGTTACTGTCCAGATTATTAGACAGTGTATTGTGAACGAATTCATTCTGTATGTAGTTTTCGATCTTCTACATGCAGCATCGTGAACCCTTAGCCTGTAAAAGTGCCATTTCGTATCACAAGATGTCCGTTGCTTGGCCCATATCGTCAGACAAAACGTGGTTTTCACCAAGTTGCACCTTTTTCATTCGACCAAAAATTTTCTGATACCCCCTATATAAAGGACCTGCAATCATATTTAGGTTTCGCAAATTTTTATCGAAAAATTCTACTAAAATTTGCTGTGCAGCAGAATTTCTAAAACTTAAAGAGTTGTGAATGTGTAGTCCAGTTCTTGCCCTTCTAAAACGCCATATGTGGTTCATACTGTCTTCTGACTCCAGCAGTTCTGCATTAGATTGAGTTTTGAATCACAAAATAGATGGAGAGAACAGCCCATAGCGTATGCATCCAGGCAGCTTAATAGGGCAGAAAGAAATTACTCAACAGATGAGAAAGGAATGCTGGCATTAACTTTCAGAATAACTTACTTCCAATGTTATTTAAAAGTAATTGCTGATCATGCAGTACTCAAATGTTTATTATGACTTGAAGATCCAAATAATAGATTAGTTAATGGGCCCCACATGGTAGTGAGTTTGATCATGAAGTAATACATAGTCCAGGAAGTTCACATACAAATTCAGACCATCTGTGTCGCGAAGTACATGCCACGGAATGTGCTGGCTTAGACGAGGATGAAGGGAAGGAAGCAGAAAGCAACGATACAAATTGTCAGTGGTCATCCAGGAAGCCACTATTCAGTATAGAGGGTGGAGTATTGTATAGGAAGAAGATGTGTGCTGCGCATTATCATGTCAGAGAGATTATGAAATGAGGTATTACTAGAGATCCATACTGGATTTCAACAGGACACATTGGTTGCAGCGCAATGGAATGTAGAGCAGTACTGGTTGGTAACATGCAGACATCGACCGTTATCTAACGACTTGTACACAGTGCACACAAAGGGTGGAGGTCAGGCACCAAAGGGTTATGTTACAACGGTTACCCAAGGCAGGTAAACCATTTCCGATTATTGGAACGGATATTATCTGACCATTTGCACAACCACCAGGGGTAACCTGTTATGTTTCGACAACACTCAATCATTTTTCACGTTTCGTTTCTATGATAGCCTTACCAAACCAGCAAACCAAAACAGTAGCACATGCAATGGTGAATCAGCGGAGACTCAAGTTTTTGCAAGGACTGGAACAATGATAACTAACCAAGGAAGAAACTTTGTCTGATTTAATGACGCAGTTATGCCAGTTATAGGATATTAAGAAACTTCTTACTAGTGTTTTACATCCAGAGGCAAACAGTTGAACAGAGAGGATTCGTCAGATGACTGCATAGATATTAAGCTACTCTGTTAATTCGCAGCATAAGAACTGTGATGCTCTACTTGCGTATTTCACAGGAGTGTAGCATTCAAAACTGTAAGCACACAGTGTTGTCCCCATATAAAGTTGCTTTTGGTCAGGATATGCAGTCTCCTTTTGAGTTTTATAAGCATCCTCCAAATATGATATTTTGGCAGTGAAAAGTTTCTATAAAAGGTTAAAAGCTAATCGAACAGTCCACATGTGTACTGCAGTTCATGGAGTCGAACGGGCACAATATTTCGATAATCAGACATGTCACCATCATCCGGTGCGCAGGCGAATTGAGCCCTTGAGGGCGCATGGCCAACTAATGTCCGCTGTCCCACGAGCCACTCTGTCCACGTTCTACACCCACAGCCACGCGTCGGTATCGGCGGCTGTGGGGACGCTAGTGTCTGCATCTGTGATAGCATTGATGTAAGTTCTCTGACCGCCCTGAGAATGTCAAAGATGATCTCAGTTTGTGGAAGGTCGGCATACACCACATTGCATGTCAATGTGAGAAGACGTATATTTGACAGACAATGTGCAATGTCGAAGGCCATTGCCGAGAAAACCAGAGGCACATGCGAATGATGTCGGCGGTCAGAGAGCACTGTTTGACCGACAATCACGTGACGGAGTACGAACGTTGCAGAATCTTGTCACAGACGTCCGAATACTGGGACAACGTCGTTATATGGGCCATAGAAATTCGTACCGGCGGCGGTTTCATCAACTGAGATTGTGGCTATACTCTTAGAAACATGCCATCACAGACTCCGACGCTAGCATCTCCGCAACTGATGACTCCTACACGTGACCGCGGTGGCAGTCAGCAACGAAGCGGCTCATGGGGGCAGGAGATATTAGTTGGCCACGTGCCTGCATGAGCTCAGTTCACCAGTGCCCCTGATGATGGCGACATGTATGATCTCCGAAATACTGTGCCTTTAGGACACTATGAATCGGCAGTACAACTGCAGATTCTTCGATCAACATGGGAGATACTGAATAATCACAAGTTAAAAACTATTCTGCGACAGTCGTAAGGATGAAAACCAAAGCTTTGAATTGACGAGATGGGACGCATGATAAGAAGGTAGTGTTACCTATATATCACATAGGTCAATGTGTTATGATAAGCAACACATATCTGTCAAAAGGAAGAACTAAGAAGTTTGTGACACATTATCAGGTCCCATTTCAGATGACAGAAGTGATGTCAGCTCACAATGTCAAACTACAACTTCCAGCCCACTCCAAAATAGACTATATCAGTTGAATTCAGCCCCTTAAGAGAACCATGAACGTGCTGCCTCCACTGTCAGCAGTGTCTTCCAAAGAGAAGATGGGTGAATTTTGGAAAAAAAATTCAAAGAGAAAGATTAGGCAAGCAAAGCGAGACAGTTCCATACTCACTCCTACACATCACTATGCTGAAACTTCCTGAAAGATTAAAAATGTGTGCTGGGCTGAGACTCTAACTCAGTGGAATTATAGCTGTGAGGATGGGCCATGAGTCGTGCTTGGGTAGCTTGGCTGGTAGAGCACTAACCCACGAAAGGCAATGATCCCGAGTTCGAGTCTCGGCCTGGCACACAGTTTTAATTTGCCAGGAAGTTTCATAACAGCATACACTCCACAGCAGAGTGAAAATTTCATTCTGTAGGCATCACTATGCTCTTAGGCCACGAGCAAGAGTAATAAACCAACTACAGTATTTCCTCTTCCTTTAGAGCACATGGTTCTACCCCCAGAACAAGAACAAGCAGTTCCAGCACAAAGCACAGTGCTGAGGATGAAAGCCAGCTGGAGTGGCCAAGAGGTTCTAGGCGCTTCAGTCTGGAACCGAGCGACCGCTACGGTGGCAGGTTCGAATCCTGCCTCGGGCATGGATCTGTGTGATGTCCTTAGGTTAGTTAGGTTTAAGTGGTTCTAAGTTCTAGGGGACTGATGACCTCAGCTGTTAAGTCCCGTAGTGCTCAGAGCCATTTGAACCATTTTTTTGCGGATGAAATGCAAAAGGAAAACAAGAAGCATTATCATAATGAAACTGTTATGGTGTTGCAGGATAATGGATGCCCTCAAGGTACATTCTCTAACAGGTGGTGTCAGTAGTGGGGCCACTCCCGCCAGAGATTCGAGTCGTCCCTCAGGCATGGATGTGCATGTTTTTCTTAGCATTAAGTTAGTTTAAGTAGTGTGTATGTCTAGTGACCGATGACCTTAGCATTTGAACATTTGAGCAGTGGTGCAAGGAGGTAATCAGCACATATTGTGGGTTGCCTACATCAGGGCCAAGTACACATTCAGGAGCAAACCTATTGTTCTCCTTTGATTGACAGGTCCTTAACCCATTGTCCTGCTAACAGGATTATGACCCTCTGGGGATAATCTATCCTTTTGTTTGACAGTTGCTTAACATTTCGTTTGGTTAAGTGGTTTTCCAAGAAACCCCCACCCTTCCCCTTCCCCCTCCTCCATCTTCACTTATCTGGGAATTCACCCCAAGACAAGCATGCTTTTGATATCCATTTGATTGACTAATTAATTAAATCGGTCAATTAATTAAGCCCTCCCATCTGGAAAACTCCACAGCCCTCTCCCTCCGCTCCCCCACCTGGAAATTGGCGGAAAAAAGATTTGGTTGATTGTCCATTTGGCAAAAAATCGATTGCAGTATATGGAATATTGTTTAAACAATTTGGAAATGTGTGAAACATTGTTTATTTAAACAATTTATGGGGGCAAGGCAGTGTACAGTTTATTTATTTAGTTCAAGAATTTGTTGGAATATTAAACTTACTGGCAGATTAAACTGAGACTCGAACTCGGGACCTTTGCCTTTCGTGGAAAGGAGCTCTACTGACTGAGCAATTTCTTTTTTTTTATCTGGGGGGGTTTATTTATTGAAACTTCCTGGCAGATTAAAACTGTGTGCCAGACCGAGACTCGAACTCAGGACCTTTACCTTTCGCGGGCAAGTGCTCTACCATCTGAGCTACCCAAGCACGACTCACGACCCGTCCTCACAGCTTCAATTCTGCCAGTACCTGGTCCCCTACTTTCCAAATTCACAGAAGCACTTCTGCGAAACTTGCAGAACTAGCACTCCTGGAAGAAAAGATATTGTGTAGTCATGGCTTAGCCACAGCCTGGAGGATGTTTCCAGAATGAGATTTTCACTCTGTAGCGGAGTATGCGCTGATATGAAACTTCCTGGCAGATTAAAACTGTGTGCCGGACCGAGACTCGAACTCGGGACCTTTGCCTTTATTGTTTAGAACTACTGTATACATCAAAGCTGCAGCTGCTTGTTACACTGTGCACTGAATCTGGCTGCACTGATGGTCAAGAGGTGTCGGCAACCAGAATAACAGATTAGCACAGCCTGCGGCAGTTACAAAGAATACGCCAACCTCTCTGGTCTTGCCCACAGCAGCGAGGGCTAGAGAAGTGACCAGTGTGCTGGGTGAACACGACATGTGTGTGTTGCATGAGAGAAGATTCAAAATGATAGATGTTTGCGCTGTATAGCAACTGAATTCCTACCACTCCAATCATCCCTGAATGACCTCAATGGCCTTGGTTAGTACACAGTTGCTTACACGCACGTCCACAACTGTAGCTGTGATCACAGCAGTAGTCTTCACCGACCTCTGAACATCGGCGCTGGCGCTATACATTGGGACGGGCGCTCTGTGTGTGGACGCGTAGGAGGTGAGTGCGAGGGATGTGCGGGGGATCTCCGACATCTAACCACAGCGACTACTGCTGTTGGTTCCATCATAGTTTAAGTGTGTCGTGTTTAGTGCTTCTCAATACATCATAGTGGACTCTGTCTTGCAGCGCTATTTGCTGTTGCCTCTATTCTATCATGCTGGGAAGCTTTCTCCTCCTCCTTCTTCCGAATGTAGCGAAGAGAACGAACTTAGGGGTTATATAGCGCTTTAACGACCCAATCGTGACGTCAGATTCCAGATTGATAGCGGTCTGACATCTATCCAAGACAGCTTATTGCTGTGGACTGGATTGGTTTAAGTGTGTATTGTTTTCTGCTTCTCAGTATGTAACCTCCCCCCTCACTTATCGACCTTAATGACAGTGAAAAATTAAACCGCGTGTACCTAATGGAAATTTGGGAAAAGCAATCGTCACCGAAGTTAATCTATCGGTAAAGAGGGAGGAAAGGGTTACATCTAATTGAAAGGAAAAATGCAAATGAAACTGGTGGAAATTAATTTTGAAAAGGGGTAAAGTTAATAAAGAAAGTAAATGTGCGGCCGTTACGTTAACAATTAACTAGCGGTAATTAGATATTTGAGATTTGGGGGAAATCACGGTCGCCAGTCCTAAGGACAATTACTATAGTAACTGAAAAAGAAAGGTTATTACACATATAATTAACACTAGAAGCGTGGCAACTGAAGGTTGACACGTGTAGTGTGAAAACTGAAAGTTTGTCAGAAGTAATAAATTTCGCTACACTCTGACTTAATTTAGCAAAAGAATTAATAAAACCGGAAAATCGAAAGTTAATTTAGTGACTGAAGTTAATAGTGAGCTTTCTTTCTGAAGCACATCGAAATCCAGTAAAATACGGTTAGTCTTGGACTACCTCAACAATCATTTCAAAAGCAACTTGACTCTACGCAATTTAGAAACAAGAGATTTTACTTTGAACTTGAATTAAATGATTCTGAACTGTTAACAATAGTAAAATTTAGTACGTACCAAGCTGAGCTGCAGTCACAGGTAAGCTAAAATATGCTAACAAAACTCGCACTCTAAATTTGTGCTCGTGTAACCTAAATATTGTAGCCAGCTACTGAACTTTGAAATTAAAGCAGTGAAATCTGATTATATTATTTTAATGCTGGCGTTTGAATTTCAACGACATTCGGGTTCATTTCGGAAAAGGAAGGGACCCTGCTTGGCAATGCAATTGGGACAATGAGCAACAAAGGTTCATGCTAAGTTGCTGTAATTTTGCGAGGCAAATGGAACAATTTGAAAAGCTGAGGTCTGCCATACAGTTCTGAAACTTTACGTGCTTTTAGTCTTCCTTGTTGGTTGACTGAAGGTTTGAAGCCGTCGATCGAGGAGGTGGCGACAGTCACTCATTGTCGGCCGTCGCTGTTGCAGAAGCTGGATGTTGGCGCGCCTTCTTCTCGACACGGTCACCAGGCGAAATGGGCTCTTGATGTGCGCCAGCTAATGCTTCCCGTCCGCGACACCATGTCAGAAACTATCATCGCGAGTCGGGCGCAATTACATGCTGCCAAACCCCGAAAGCGCGGCAACTCGCGGGAGCGTCACACAACACCTGCTCCACTCGCTACTCCCGCCAGACTCTCACTGCCCGCGCCCCACGCGGCAGAGTTAACACTCCCAAAGATCCTACACACTTTGATTCTTCACACGACCCATCGATGTAATCGTTCGATAGCAGTTTTCCCTAGGCAAGACCCAGCGTAAAAATACAAATAATATTTACGAAACAAACCAATTATACATCGACATAAGTGCATAAATATATATATACAAACAGTAAAACAATTACAATATATAAAGAGACAGAAATGTCATATCTTGAGGTAACAAAACAAGGAAAAAAATAATAGTACAATAGATGAAAATAGGAGGATATGCATTTCCGGCGTTACAAGTACATCGCAGTGGACTCAGCCTTGCAGTGGTATTTGCTATTGTCTCTATCCTCCTCCTCCTCCTCATCCTTCCGCATGTAGCGGAGACAACCTATCTAGGAATTCTGTAGTACTTTTAAAAACCAAATGGTGATGTTAAATGCCCGATTGATCAATTTATTGTTTCCTATAGTTGTATTGCGAGCATGCATGCATTCAGTATGGGGAATCATGGCTTGCATATGTGCGGGTGTCTCTCCTGGCCGGTGCAGATGGGGGCTACGCTGTAGAAAGCGAACAGTGCCCGCCTTGAGATCGCTAGTTTGTTTGATCTTGTAAGGGATCCGTGATCCGACGAACATAGATGCCAGTATCCGACGCCCAGGTCGATAACAGACAGGAGTCGATTGTCGAGCGCTGCAGAAGGCTATGAGATTAGTGTCGAGTGAGCTGTAGTAGTGGAGAGACGGGCAAGAATGGTGGTCGAGTGAGTAGTAAACAGTAAATTCACCGGAGTATGACAAATGAGCGCGTCCCCCTGATTGTCGTGGGGTGGACCCTCATCGATACCGATTCGCGAGTGATATGAAACAGAAAGTGACGAATGCCGAATTACGTGTTTCGCGTCAACCGCGTCGGCCACCAACAACCATGGATTGCAGTGAGGATTGTTGTGAATGTTAACCATCATCATTGCGTGTGACGAAGTACTGAAAATCAGCAACCAATAAAAGATATAACCGTAATTAAACGTGTAAGGCGAAGGTAGCAACTGCCTCAGAATTTGTGTGTTAATAGAAATTACAAATCAGTTTCTACATCGCAACCTTTATGGCCTTTAATCATAGACAAACTTTCAATCATTAACTATTCCGTCTCAGAACAGCCGCACTTGGTTGAAATACCCCAGAAACCACAGCAGTAAAAACCGATGGCCTTTCTTCCACTAAGCACACGGTCATATAATCGTAATAATTCACTATTTGGCGGCTTCGGTAAATCACACAAAACCCATTATAGGACACAAACGGGGGTGTTGCAATTTGTAGGATTTTTTTTCACCATATATGTTTAGTGGAACTTTGTGGTGGAGGAGGGTGTTTGTGCTCTGAAACGTTGGTTCGTACAAGACCTCGGATATATATTGAGCGCTACGATCTATTTGTGCTGGAAATTTCAATATTTGATTTGCATAATGTTTGCGTGTTATACTCAAACTTTGAAAATATGTTTTATTATGAAGAAGGATCATCGTAAGACGGAGGTGAGCGATCTATCTGATTCCTGTAAATTGTTAAACAATTAATTTGATAGGGTAGTGCAAATGGCTTATTTCACCCTATTTTTGATATCGAAATTGTGTTAGCATTAGCCAATAGGAACACTAAATACTGAGAATGGATACAAATCTCTGTCTGCATGTTTTGAGACGTTGGTTGGCACAGACAAACATGGAGTGGAAAGACACAGACTAGAAGCGGATTTGGAATTTCCCGATCAACAGAATGCCGTCAGTTGACGCTTTGTTTGGAGGTTGTGCGATCAAAGGAAGCTTAAATGTGGTCCGTGGTCGGCAGTATTTAGCAATGTGATCTGTAATTAGAACATTGGGTGGTTCTGGCCTTCATGGCGGTGCCCCGGAAATAGACACACACAGAAGACCCCAAGCGGTGGCTACTATAACCCATTTAATTCCATTCATTATCTTTAGACCCCTTTATCAGGGTTTAACTGTCAGTGCAATATGACTGCTGTATGTTTCTCGTTCTCTATAAAATAGTTTTCTGCTGACATTCTAGTAATTGGTCCATCTGCAGAAAGTAGCGGTGGGTTTCGAAATATGTCATGAGCTTTTAGATACAATTATTCTGATTTTCCCTTCTGTGCTTAGGCACCAGTGTGCTTCGAGAAGTGAGGAAAATAAAAAAATACAAGACTTAACATCCATGATGTGGCAGAAAATATAAACTAAGCCTACTCAGCGTTTCAATGCTCGACCACAATAAAACTGTTTAAATATTCCATACTACAATAGATTTCCTGGCAAATTCCTTAAATAAACTGTATTCCATATACCACATTGTATTCTGTAAATTGTTTGAATAAACAGTATTCCACACACTGTAGTTAGTTTCCTGATAAATTCTTTAACTAAAAAAATAAACTATAAATCTATCACTGCCTTGTATTGGATAAATTGTTTAAATAAATACTATTTCACATATTGCCCAATTTTTTAAACAATATTCCATACACTGCAGTCGATTTCCTGACAAATTCTTGAACTAAATAAATGAACTATAAACTGCCTTGTATCCCCTAAATTTTTTAAATAAACAATATTCCACACATTGTCTAAAGTGTTTAAACAATATTCCATATACTGCAATCGATTTCCTGGCAAATGACAATCAACTGAAAACTTTGAACATAGCTGCTAAGGTTTAGTGACCGTGTCAGAATTATGTTAGAACAAATAAGCCCTTGGTGACAAATATTAACTCAAAATTGACCAGGTTTCGACGCTACTATGAGCGTCGTCTTCAGAATTACACTAACTGTTCTAAAACTTATTAAGTATATAATACATTAATAAAATTAAAGTTTGTACTGACTGGAAAAAGATGCAGTACTTACAAGTCACATATTAAAAAAGATCTAAGCCGGAAAGGCGACGTCATGAACAGTTGTAAGTAAGATGGCGAGCCGCTAAGGCTGCTCGTACTTTAGTGAACAAGGGTTGCAACAAGACTTGTTGCAACCCTTGTTCGCTAAAGTACATTATTAATGTATTATATACTGAATATGTTTTAGAACAGTTAGTCTAATTCTGAAGATGACGCTCATAGTAGCGTCGAAACCTGGTCAATTTTGACTTAATATTTGTGACCGAGGGCTTATTTCTTCTAATATAACAATCAACTGAATCTTTTCTCCGCCAATTTCCAGATGGTGGAGGGAAGGAGGATGGCTGTGGGGTTTTCCAGACAAGGAGGAGTTTATTAATTGTTCAAGTTAATTAATTAGTCAATCAAATTGACATCAAAAGCATGCTTCTATTGGGGAGGGAAGTTACCAAAGAAGTTGTGGTGGAGGAGAGGGAGGGGAGGGGTGGGGTGGGGATTTCTTGGAAAACCACTAACAACAGGGGTCATAATCCTCTGAGCAGAACAATAGGTTAAGGACGTGTCAATCGAAAGAGAATAATAGGTTTGCTGCTGAATGTATTCTTGTCCCTGATGTAAGCAACCTGCAATGTGGGCAGATACGCCTCTCGCCCTGCTACTGGTCTGATTTACATGACAAATGGACATGGTGATGACAAGTCATTAGTGAACCCTAAGAATATATTCCGATTCTTGGACGCTAGACAACGAAATTGGGAGTTCGGGAAGACACATTTAGAAAATTACAGTTTATGATAAATAAAGCAGAAGGTTCAACGATCCACGAGCAGTGTAACAGTTTCTGCAGTCAGCTTTTACATGGGTACAGAATCAGCTGCGTCGGACAACAGAGTTAGTCCTACGAAAGCGACGAGAAAGAGGTTGGCTAGACGCGGGCGGCGGTGTTTTGAAAACAGTTTTCGGAACAGCTGGCTCGGAAGACCTAGTCAATATTAATAAGGCATTATAACAAATACTGGCAGATATTAAAGGCAACCAGGAAGCAGTGGATTTCTCTACAGTCCAGCGCGTCTGACTGGAAAAATACATAATGAACAGCACCAGACAGCTGCGCACTTTGGGCACAACTCTTATGTCACACATTCAGGCAGCAGCAGATACGAGTAACCACGACTTGGGCATACTCAGAGTCCATCTGAATAACATAGATACTCAGTTAATGATACCAAAATTAGTATGTAGTCTTGGTAATAGCTTTACTGTTCCATACATTGGAATCACAGAATCACAGCAAGCCACCTTACACGCTGTTCATGGGCCAATACTACTACCACTGGACCGATTCCTGCAAGGATTGCGAAAAGTACGAGTCGAATTACCCGCACTATTAGATTTACTAACAGTAGCAAGTGAAGAATTTTTATTACACTCCTGGAAATTGAAATAAGAACACCGTGAATTCATTGTCCCAGGAAGGGGAAACTTTATTGACACATTCCTGGGGTCAGATACATCACATGATCACACTGACAGAACCACAGGCACATAGACACAGGCAACAGAGCATGCACAATGTCGGCACTAGTACAGTGTATATCCACCTTTCGCAGCAATGCAGGCTGCTATTCTCCCATGGAGACGATCGTAGAGATGCTGGATGTAGTCCTGTGGACCGGCTTGCCATGCCATTTCCACCTGGCGCCTCAGTTGGACCAGCGTTCGTGCTGGACGTGCAGACCGCGTGAGACGACGCTTCATCCAGTCCCAAACATGCTCAATGGGGGACAGATCCGGAGATCTTGCTGGCCAGGGTAGTTGACTTACACGTTCTAGAGCACGTTGGGTGGCACGGGATACATGCGGACGTGCATTGTCCTGTTGGAACAGAAAGTTCCCTTGTCGGTCTAGGAATGGTAGAACGATGGGTTCGATGACGGTTTGGATGTACCGTGCACTATTCAGTGTCCCCTCGACGATCACCAGTGGTGTACGGCCAGTGTAGGAGATCGCTCCCCACACCATGATGCCAGGTGTTGGCCCTGTGTGCCTCGGTCGTATGCAGTCCTGATTGTGGCGCTCACCTGCACGGCGCCAAACACGCATACGACCATCATTGGCACCAAGGCAGAAGCGACTCTCATCGCTGAAGACGACACGTCTCCATTCGTCCCTCCATTCACGCCTGTCGCGACACCACTGGAGGCGGGCTGCACGATGTTGGGGCGTGAGCGGAAGACGGCCTAACGGTGTGCGGGACCGTAGCCCAGCTTCATGGAGACGGTTGCGAATGGTCCTCGCCGATACCCCAGGAGCAATAGTGTCCCTAATTTGCTGGGAAGTGGCGGTGCGGTCCCCTACGGCACTGCGTAGGATCCTACGGTCTTGGCGTGCATCCGTGCGTCGCTGCGGTCCGGTCCCAGGTCGACGGGCACGTGCACCTTCCGCCGACCACTGGCGACAACATCGATGTACTGTGGAGACCTCACGCCCCACGTGTTGAGCAATTCGGCGGTACGTCCACCTGGCCTCCCGCATGCCCACTATACGCCCTCGCTCAAAGTCCGTCAACTGCACATACGGCTCACGTCCACGCTGTCGCGGCATGCTACCAGTGTTAAAGACTGGGATGGAGCTCCGTATGCCACGGCAAACTGGCTGACACTGACGGCGGCGGTGCACAAATGCTGCGCAGCTAGCGCCATTCGACGGCCAACACCGCGGTTCCTGGTGTGTCCGCTGTGCCGTGCGTGTGATCATTGCTTGTACAGCCCTCTCGCAGTGTCCGGAGCAAGTATGGTGGGTCTGACACACCGGTGTCAATGTGTTCTTTTTTCCATTTCCAGGAGTGTATTATACTATCGTAAGACCATCGTTTCGGGTAAGCAAGTGCGCACCCACCTGGAAACTCTTGTGCAAATATCACTAAAGTGAAAGGACTATAGATCTAAGTGTTACGCTTTTCATGCATATCCTGTGGCGCGGAGTGCCCTACGAAAATCTGTGCCGTTAAAAGTTTATGAATTGTGCTGGCGGTACCAAACTGACAGTCCCACGCCCTGCTCTTCATGTAGGAATTCCTACACTGCCCAGCAGGACCAATCACCATTTGCCCTGCAAAACGACGTACATACCGTCCCAAGGTCATGCAAGTTTTCCTTTGTCCACTCCCAAAATTCTGCTATAAAATGTCCGAAAAAAGCAATATTAGGCAGTACAAAGCTTAAAAAAAAAAAAAGAGCGGATCTGCACTGGTTAAACTTCATAACAAACCAAAGAGTCGTTAGGAAAACTCTGCCTATGTTTTGAAAAATATTAGAAAGTACAGTGTCAAGCGACCATAGGTCACGAAATCTGCCAATTCACTACGCCAACAATACATGAGAAAACACCACAATACCAAAACCGTGAGTTACACACGAAAAATGTGATATATACTCATTTCCATTTGTAAATGTATAACAAACAGAAAAATTAAAAAAAAGTATGGTTTGCTGTTTGTAAATGAGAAGTCTTAGATTGTGTAGCAGAATAGCCACCAAAATAAATGTCCAGTAGAATCATGTAATACATGTAAACTAATGCATACATCCACTCCTTTTGCCAATTACTCTGTAAATAGAACTTTGACATAATGTTGTAAACAAAACATAGTGCATCAGGTCGTTAATGCATATCTCAACTGAACTATGAACAAATGATGTATAGTATTTTACGACAATTATTCATTCACAATTATAAATATTATGTACCAAAAGTTTCGCTAAATGTTAATGCGTAACAAAAATTTTACAAAAAATAACTCACTGAAGATATCACAAAAAGTGCTGAAACATGTCTGAGTGAAACAAAACAGAAAAAAAGGTGTCTTGCATAAGGCGGAATTCCCCGTCCTATGTATGTATATACATAGTGACTCCCTGATGACGTTCCAAACTTTCTAGGAGGATGGAGGAGACTAAATTAATCAATTTGAGGTACGGGCCCGTCTACCGAAAACGAATGGATCGAAAGTTATATCTCTGCCAGTGGAATACACATACCTGAAGGATGTGCAGCTTTCAGAGGTGGTAGAATGGATCAAAACAAGTAAAAATTGTCCAGTAAACGTGGGGTGTAAAACGGATACCTTAAGAGCGAAAATGAACAGTTGCTTATAGTTCTTAAGGTATGGATTTTAGAGCCCTTGTTTAGTGGACATTTTTCCTTGTTTTGGTCCACACCACAGTGACTGAAGCTGCCTACCCTACAGTCATAGCAATAACAGTATCTGTACATGTATTCCACTGGCAGAGGTATCACAACGTTTTTCGCTTACAACTTTCGACACGTCCGTTTTCTGTACAGGGACCCCTATCTCAAACTGATACATCTATCCTTCTCCATCATCCTAGAATGCCTGTTATATTATCAGGGAATCACTGTGTACACGTACACATACATTTACGGGCGTCGCTGTCTATAACTTCGACGCTCTGTAGTGTCGTTTGTAAGGGGTCCGTAGGCCCTTACTATAAATTTGCACTCGGCACGGGGGACTGATGACCTTCGCTGTTTAGTCCCCCTTAAACAACCCAACAACCACCACCACCGCACTCGGCACAGGTCGATAGGGCAAACAATCGATTGTGTCGTGTTGCGAGAGCGAGTTGAGTTGAGCCAGTGCCATGTTGCGGGTAGAGGTGTGTGGAGGCCAGTCGTTGTAATGCAAGGCTTTAACGACAAAGGGAGTTCCCAGCGCAGTGGTTAAACCCCTTTGTACTAGAAGTAATACCGGGAAAGTGAAGAAGTATAATTACGGAAGTGGTTAGTGACATTTCTAGTGCCGATATTTTTTGGTTTCGCGTCTACCGCGCCGGCATCTCTTTGGATTGCAGTGTTGGATTGCAGTATTGGATGCAGTGATGGATTAGCGTGTGAGGATAATGAAAAATGACGAAGCCTGTGCTGAGATTAGCCGTATTTAGATATGTATGACGAAGGCAGTGGCTGTCTCCTCCTTTTTGTGTTTTGGAAACGAATATAGGTTCGTGATTAGTGAAACTGTGTTGGTGTTTTTCTTGTTACCAGACATTTCATTATTACAGTATTGAGAAGGACGAACTGGAAAGTAACAACTTCCGTAGCAGTCAATTCCGATTGCCAGCCCCATTAGGTACACGGTCACATTAATAATAATTATTGGGCTGCTATTCGATCAGATCAGGTCGGGATAAATAAACGGAGGTGTTACACGTTGTATGACGTTTCAGACATGGGTTCCAAAAATGGTTCAAATGGCTCTGAGCACTATGGGACTCAACTTCTGAGGTCATCAGTCCCCTAGAACTTAGAAGTACTTAAACCTAACTAACCTAAGGACATCACACACATCCATGCCCGAGGCAGGATTCGACCCTGCGACCATAGCGGTCTCGCGGTTCCGGACTGTAGCGCCTAGAACCGCACGGCCACTCCGGCCGGCCTCAGATATGGGTTCCTAAGATCTACCGAGTCCCCTCTACAACCTCTTGAAGTGTGTTACAGGAGTTGTGAAACACAGAGTGGTGGTTCGGCCACGTCATCGCGCGCCGCCTGCCGGCGTCAGGTGCTCGACTGCGGCGGCCGTCAGTGAGGGCTCGGGCCGCCTGACCGCCGCCATTGTGCGGCCCGGCGCGCCATCAGTTAGCGTCATCCATTGTGCGGGCGCGCCGCCTCGCGGACGCGCTACACGCAATTATCGGCTATCGATACTTCCGCCGCTGCTGCGGCGCCCTGCCCCGCAAACATCTCCTAACGGCCGCGTGGTTAATCAGCCGCCAGTGAAATACTGCAGCCGGTGTTCCCGTGCTCTATCTGCGCCGCGACCCGCCGGCCGGCCCAATCTCTGCCCGCGCCACAATTTCCCGCCGACGTCTCTGGCGAACACTGGGCGACACCGAAGCGCGCGTGTTATTCGGAAGACTATTTCGCACTTCTTGCTCATCAGTCATCTTCAGTTAGGTCTGCCCTCTTACGTAGAATGAGACTCTAACTTCGCGTGAACAGTATTCTGTACACAGGTCGATTCTCGTTAACGTTTAAGGGGCTCCGGAAAGGCTCAAAATCATGAAAAGTTCAATTTTTACTTTTTTGCGTTTTCTGAATCTGCAGAATATTACCTTTTAATAGATATATAATTTATTCAATTCCGAAGACTACAACTATTTTTAAATTTTTTTTGAAATGTGTTCTACATGGGCGTGACCCACTGTGGCGCTGTTAAACTGCTGTCAAATGGTGTTATTATTAACGTCCGTGTTCATCAGGTACATTTTAGTGATGTGAGATAAAGTATGTGTTGTGGCTAACCTGTGATGGTTCAATATATATCGCTGGTGTGACTGTCGATTGTTTCATGTTTATTTACTCTGTCGTTATCTCGAAAATATTCGTAATTAATTCTGTTTCTTGAGTCTCTGTTTTGTTGAAGTATAATAATGAGTAAAAGTAAAGTTATTATAAATCCTCTGACGGCTTTTAAGAAAAGGAGAAATGTTGGAAAGCCAAAGGTATGTGTTATTACTGTAAACAAAAAAGACGATAACCAAGTGAGTGAACCTAACCTCTCAAGTACACCTGCCCATAGCAGTCAAAGTGGGAAAGAAAATACTTCACAGAAGAAGCTTGGTTCAATGAGTGAAAACTATGAATGTTTTATGGGCGAATCGGATGTGAATGAAATATTTGATATGTCGGTTCTCAAAGGAATTTTTTCAAGCTGTGTAAGATGTATTCATTGTAGTGAAGTTGGTCTGGAACTCTCCATAATAAAGCACGTAGGACTTGCTAGTGAAATACAACTGAAATGTGATAAGTGTTCATACATGACCACCTTTTGGAACAGTGTTGCAGTAACTGCAACTGAAGAAAATGGTAGCAAAATCTACGAACACAACAACGAGCGATGCTTGCTTTAGACAAGGAACGCCTTCGGGCTGCAGACAGGGCTGTAAAGAGTCTAGAAATACAAGCAAGAGTAAACAGGAGGAGGAACAAGAGGAAGCTGGAGGAGGAGTTTGCAGAGGATGAAGATAATCCATCCTATGTACCTGGAATGCACTAAAAAGTTAATCCAATCTTTGTCGCTCGATTCCCAAAACTTTTATTTTCTCATACTAATTACATGTTTTCTAAGGATCTTCCAAACATACTTATTTCAAACTTTCAGTAAATGTTACACAGTACCTTCTGCATAATTTAACACAGCCTTTTTCAAAAAAACTGTATATTTTTGAATATATAAATAAAAAATTGCAAAAAATGTTGTGAATTTTCATTACAATTGAAAAAAAAATCATCTTTAATAACTGAACTAAAATTTTGTAAAATCCCTGTGTTAAGTTGTAGCCCATATTCCAATAAATAATCTGTAAAAAGTTCAACTTCCTACCTCAAATACTTTGTGAGGAAAGATGTAATTTATAAGCGTTATTTTAACATTGCAAGTATAGGGCGTTCCGGAGCCCCTTAAAACCCTTGAAGCGACATAGATGATGCTGTCACAAGTAATTGAATATAAGACACATATGGCCGCAAATATAGAGAAATATTCCAAAGCCAGCCGGAGTGGCCGAGCGGTTCTAGGCGCTACAGTCTGGAACCGCGCGACCGCTACGGTCGCAGGTTCGAATCCTGCCTCGGGCATGGATGTGTGTGATATCCTTAGATTAGTTAGGTTTAAGTAGTTGTAAGTTCTGGGAGACTGATGACCTCAGATGTTAAGTCCCATAGTGCTCAGAGCCATTTGAAGCTTTTTTTTTCCGAAAGTGGATGATAGATATTGAACATGTGACGTCGCCAGATCACGTACGTCATCGCACCCGCAGCGATTGAGCCTATCGGTCTGTCGCACCTGATCATCCCGACCCAAGCCAATTATTTACGTCGGTGTGGCTCCGCGTCTACATGATCGAGTTAAGTGTGTGGTGTTTGGGTTCGAGTCATGCGTCTACGAAGCTATATTTTAATCATCTTTCTATTTTCCTTTATTGTGTTTCAGTGCCCCATCTGGGGCGGGCTGGCAGCAGCATATGCGCTGCTCTTCTGCCGAAAGACAGTAATTACACAAAGAAGACATTTAAAATAACAGAATGGAGAAAATATCGCATACATAGATATAAAAAAATGGGGAACAGTACGGAAGAGAATAGACAAAAAGGGGGGACTGCCGCGCGGGATTAGCCGAGCGGTCTAGGCGCTGCAGTCATGGACTGTGCGGCTGGTCCCGGCCGAGGTTCGAGTACTACTCCCTCGGGCATGAATGTGTGTGTTTGTCCTTAGGATAATTTAGGATAATTAGTGTGTAAGCTTAGGGACTGATGACCTTAGCAGTTAAGTCCCATAAGATCTCACACTCATTTGAACAAGAGGGGACTGTAAAATGGAGATAAAAACCGTAAAAAATTAGAGCACACAAAACAAAACCACACACTCGATCATAAAAGTATCGACAGACGGCGTAGCACATAACAATTACTCACAATAACACTATGTGCAAGTCCAGCACAAAACTAAAATCACAACACTTGACGCACAGGAGAACAGCACCAAAAACAACAAACACTGACATAATACACTGATGACGATGAGCAAACAGAGAGGATCTGCCAGGGCATACAGATGAGGGAGGAAGCAAGAAGGAGACGAGGAGAGGGAGAGGAGGGAAGAAGGGAGGGAGGGGAGGAGAGGGGGAGGGGAGGAGATGGGGGGGAGATGGGTGGGGGTGCGCCAAAGAGGGCCGGGGATGGAAGGACGTGGAAGGGAAGCAGTTGAGGAGGGGGTGCAGGGAGTCAGGGAGGGAAGGAGAAAAATCCACTCTGGGAGAAGGAGGGGAGAGGATAAAAGCGGGCCCTGCAGATGGGGGGGGGGGATAGGGAACAAGGCCAGGTTACAGTTGGAAGGAAGTCACAGCAAAGTTTAACATCCGGGAGGGGGAGATGCTGGAAATTGCCCTGATGAAGGAGATGAAGGGTGTGGAGATGGAGAGACGGAGGGATACAGCGATAGAGGTGTGGCAATCGGCGAGGGGTGGAGAGGAAGGAGGAAGCCAGGGGGTGGGGGGATCAAGCCTGCAGACAGTGTATAGGATGCGGAGATGTTGGAAGAAAAGGAGGAGGTGGGGGAAGGGGATGAAGTCGACAGGAGCCGTGTGGGGGAAGGAAGGTGGATACAGAAGGCAAGGCAGAGTGCATGGCGTTCGAGGATTTGGAGGACCTTGTAAAAGTGGGAGGGTGTTGAGATCCAGGCAATGCTGGCATAACAGAGGATGGGGCAGATAAGGGAATTTTAGGTATTTTAAGCACTTAAAATTTTATTTTTATAAGTGTCCACAGCCTCAACATGTTTTGAGAATAAAAACATGATCCAAGTAGGCTGTATTCTTTTTTATCATAAAAGCTGGAATCGTAATATAAGTGCTTGAGAATGATCCAAAGTTGAAATTAGCAGATCGTACAGATAATAAAAAGAATACAGCCTACTCGAACCATGTTGTATTCCTCAAAGTAGGGGAGAGTATGAAAAAACAGGGGATCTTACTTTTTTCGTCTAATATGTGCTGCCATCTCCCGGTAAACATAGTAACCATTTTCCCACTCGATGACCTTCATTCTTAGAGTAACTGCAGTTCGATGAAAGCAACCGTGAGTTCTCGCGGTGGAAAACTATATTTTTACAGTGTAGTGTTGTAATATTCGACTGTGAATTGTGCGTTTAGATTTGCAAGACACTATTTTGAAGACTGTAAAGTAAGTATGATACCAGTTAAACGTTGTCTGCACTACAGATCGATGAGTGTTTCAAAATGTTTGTCCCTCTCAAGGGCTTTTGAAATCAACTTGTTCTAAACATTACGTTATCAGATAAAACAGGGTGCCACGAAGCTAGATAAAACAGAGTAGTATCCCGTTTTATCGAACTGATTTAAAAATCGCCGTTTGCGATTTTCATATTATTTATTCAGTTTTTTCAATTGGAAAATTTATTATTACTGTTATTATTATTATTCACAGAGTCTAACTTAAATTATGCCATAATTACGGCGCCTTATAAAAGGAAAACTGACAGTCATGGAGTCAAGAGAGTATGAAAGAAGCAGTAGTGCCAGTTTTGGCCAAAAACAATGGGCTATCAAAGTCCTTCGGGATTCCTCAGAGTACTTTGGAGCGTGTGTAGAAAAGGCCCGGAGTGGAATGTGTTTAGAAGATGCTACAAAGAAAGGTAGGCCTATTTACTATTTTAATCAAACTGTTGCAGTTATTATTATTATTATTATTATTATTATTATTATTATTATTATTGCTCTTGTTGTTGTTGTTGTTTTAGGTCTAGGCTGCTACAGAAAGGTATTTAATCAGGAGCAGGAAAATGAACTTGCTGAATATATCCTGTTAATGGAAAGCAGATGGTTTGGATTGACCATTGATGAGGTGCGGAATCTTGCTTTCGAATTGGCAGAGAAGAATAACTTGCCGCATAACTTCAGAAAGACAAAGAAGATGGCAGATAAATGCTGGTTCTATTCGTTTTTGAAGAGGAATCCAGAAATAAGCCTGCGTTCTGCCGTACCAACAACTCTTGCCAGAGCAATGGGCTTTAACAGTGCAGTGGTGAAGTAGTTCTTTGGTTTGCTGTTAGAACTTTATAACAGGTACAACTTCATAGCCGATAGAGTCTACAATGTGGATACGACAGGAATAACAACATTCCCTAATTAGTAATCAAAATATTTCAAATGGCTCTGAGCACTGTGGGGCTTAACATCTGGGGTCATCAGTCCCCTAGAACTTAGGACTACTTAAACCCAACTAACCTAAGGACATCACACACATCCATGCCCGAGGCAGGATTCGAACCTGCGACCGTAGTAGTCGCGCGGTTCCGGACTGAAGGGCCTAGAACCGCTCGACCACAGCGGCCGGCTAATAAGTAATCATTGTTGCTTGCCTTGAGGGGAAAACGTCAAGCTGGCGGTTTGGTTTCTGCGGAGAGAGGCATCTTAGTCACTTCTGTAGCCTGTATGAGCGCTTCTGGCATTTATATGTCCACAATGTTTGTGTTCCCTAGACAAAGAGCCAAGCCTGAGTTGCTGGATAATGCTCAGCCAGGATCTACTGCGGAGTATCACCCTAGCGGATAGATACAGAAAGAAATTTTCCTGAAGTGGTTTCAATGATGTGTTGAATTTTCTAAACCAACTGCAGAGAAACCAGTTATTCTGCTCTTGTACTGTCACTCGACACACACAAAGAGTATTGAACTTATTGATATGGCTAGAGAAAACCATGTCCATCTCTTATGCTTCCCCCCACACTGCACCCACCGAATGCAGCCCCTAGATGTTGCATTCATGGCCCCACTGAGTAATTATTACTCTCAAGAGGTTCGAAAGTGGATTCAGTGTCATCCTGGACAAGTGATAACCATTAATCAAGTTGCAGGGCTGTGTGGAACAGCATTCATGAAAGCTGCTTCTATTAAGACTGCTGTAAATGCATTCCGTATAAACTGGAATCTGCCCATTGGATGCAGATATTTTCCCTGATTGGATGTATCAACTGAGACCTGGTGGTCAAGGAAGGAAGGATTCGGTTATTATCGTGGACGGAGCCGTAATCTGTCACTAATGGTTGGCTTTTCTTTTAATCACATGCAATTTATTTAAAATCAGCAACGAATTAAAATAATGGCAATAATTTAAGAATTGTTTCACGGCTGAAGGCCTTAATGGCAATAATTTAAGGATTGATTAAACTTGCTGCAACTTAGAATTACAGTTATTAAAATATAAAAGACAAGTGATCAAAGTGTTAAAGCAAAAATACAATTGCCAAATTAAAATTTTGAGACAAGTAACGACACTCACGGCTGAAGGCCTTAATGGCAATAAATTAAGAATTGTTTCACGATTGAAGACCTTAAAGGCAATAAATTAAGAATTGTTTAACTTGTTGCAACTTACAAACTACAGTTATTAAAATACTGAAAACAAATCACCAAGGTCTTAGAGGTTAACTGCTAAAATACAGTTGCCACATTAGAATTTTAAGACAAGTAGCGACATTTTTTGACAGCTGAATGCCTTTAACGCCAGAATGGCAACTAATTAAAAAATTAACAAACATACTGTCAAACAGCAAGGCAGCAGCAAAATTTAAAAGACAGGCAACTGATCACCAAACAGGTGAGACAAAATGATAGTAAACTTGGTAGCACAACCGTTTAAACTTGCTGTAATGCCAAGAATGGCAATTATATTAAAAAATTTAGAAGCATACAATAAAACAGCAAATATAATAAGAGGGTCAATTCAAAAGAACAAGCAACTGATCACCAAACAGGTGAGACAGATGATAGTGACTTGGTAATACAATAACAAAATAATAACGCAATAATAAAACACAAGGGCTAGTCACAGACAGTGCTCCAGGAATCGACCTCTGAGTAGGTCAGGCCAACAACACTTTCGCGAGCGATGAGAAAGGCAGCCAAGAGTTACATTCACTTCACAAGATGGTAACTCAGACTAGTGGCAGTCTAATGAATGACTAATGATAATCTGCTGAAGCTAACTAACGTCCGACAACCAATGCAACGATGGAGCGCACGCCAATGCCGGAACCGGCGGTCAGCACTAAGTCCTCAGAATGCTCTGTTCAGAGCGTCCAAAAGGAGAAAGGAACCACTACTATCAGAGTAGAAGAAACACCAACAGACCTACAAATCAAGGAAACTGTCAAAACTACACGCCTTACCGGACAGCAGGGGCAAGGCGAGGAAACGTACACTGCCGTTACATACACTAACCTCCAGGGCAGGTCATTTGGGCGATAGCGGCCACCAGGCAGGAAAAATACCGCTGGTTGAACTTAACAAATAGCAACACATAGAATGCAGCAATTAGTAACAAGAAGTCGAGGATAGCTAGTTAGATCCGCCTGCTCGCTGTTCTTCGTCTCGGCGACACCGCGAGAAGCAACACGAACCCAAGTCACTGGAGAATCGCGATATCTCACAGTGGTGGAGGTTCCACTGCTAGGATTAAAATCCACGCAACTTGAAGCTTGTTGGATTCGGTTGACGACTAGGTCGTGTACCCTCGCGACCACAGCCCTTCCATTTGGCGGTGCATGTGTGCCGCCAGCGGTCCCGGCGTGTTCTGGCTCTTGACTCTTCCCGAGTCCCCAACCAAACTGCACACTCACACGATCCGGAACAACAACGACGTCACCCCAAAGCTAGGGTCACAGTTGCTACATATCGATAATACCGCTGCTCCCACTAGCGGACAGGCAACGCTTGCGAACCAAGTGGCGCCAGTCAACACAAGAAGAAATCAAACAACTGCAACCAAGTCAACTAAACAATACGATCCTGAAACAATAGACACTGACCCACCTTTGGAGAAAGGTGATGTTCCGCCTTCGGAACCTACTTCAGAGTCATTAAACAGAGAAACATCTTTTCCAACCACACCGGGTCTTTCCAGTCGGATAGGCCTAAGCCTTCAACTACAGCTTTCCACGTCTCTCCGAAAGACATAAAAGCAGTGCCGATAGCTGAAAGAAAGGAACAAAAACCTGATCGAAGAAGAGGAAAGGCAGCTGTACTTACAAGTTCACCTTATGAGGACGAATTAAGGTCTTCTATAAAAAATGGGAAGACTCCCAAAAGGAAACTTCAAATAGGGCCACATTGTAACAGTTCTGGGCCTACTGAAGTCAGAAATGTTGGACAGAAAAAAGCAAAGAAAGTTGGGAAAGTACGGGAGTATGGCACATCGCAGAAGAGGAAGGAGAAGATAATAATACAGCGTGCATTTATTGTAATGAACTTTTCTCCAATTCTAAGTATGAAGAAGACTGGGTGAAGTGTTATAGATGTAGTGAATGAGCTCATGAACAGTGCGCCAGCATTAATGATGATGATGATGAACCATATAATTGTGATTTTTGTACATGAAGTGATTGTCAGGGTTTGTAAATGGAGTTGTTTTTTTTAAATTTTCATTAAATTGTAGTACCCTGTTTTATCCAACTAGTCTGATAAAACGGGGTAGTTGACACAAGTGTAAAAAATTCTTTTCTGTGATGAGTCATTTTTTTAAATGTATGTTCTTCATGTCAATTGTATGTAGACATACTGAACAACTAAACATTAAAAACTCAACAGATTCGTACACATGGTTCATTACATATGCCACTTTGATTATTAAGTACCCTGTTTTAACCAACTCTCCCCTATCTTAATTACTGCGTGAGACAGTTGTGTCCTTACAATGACGTATTAATCTATTAATTTATTTACCGGTCTCGCAGTCTACGCTGGTTTATTGCAAAGTACAGTACAACAAAACTCTACCGTATTGCGTCACAAGTAAATGAGCAGAAGCTTCCAAATTTCGTCATTACCAGCAAATGACGTACATTTTCTTTACTACATAATGCCTGTAATCAAAAGAAAGAACGGGGAAAAGGGAAGAAACACAAAATAAGAACAGTTTCTGCTTTGTTACAGCGAAGACAATAATTCCGTAACTTCTACATTGCCGGCCGGAGTGGCCGAACGGTTCTAGGCGCTACAGTCTGGAGCCGCGCGACTGCTACGGTCGCAGGTTCGAATCCTGCCTCGGGCATGGATGTGAGTGTTGTCCTTAGGTTGGTTAGGTTTAAGTAGTTCTAGGTTCTAGGGGACTGATGACCTCAGAAGTTAAGTCCCATAGTGCTCAGAGCCATTTTGAACCACTTCTACATTTACAACAGGCCACATTTACAAAAGGTGCTAGAGTTTGCACAGTATGCTTGAATGCAGGTACTGCATCGCTCAGTCATCCCTTCACGCAGGCGCTCGACAATACCGTCCGTATTTTGGATGTGACCTCACAAGTCCAACATTCCTCATCCACTTTAGGGGTATTTCCCGACATTTGCGATTGCATGTGTCTTGCATTAAATTACTTGTCTCAGTTTCATCTACGTCGCTACAGGAAAAATTTGGAAATTTGTGGTAAAGCCTAATGGGACCAAACGGCTGAGGTCATCGGTCCCTAAGCTTACGCACTACTTAAACTAACTTACGCTAAGGACATCACACACACTCATGCCCGAGGGAGGACTCGAACATCCGACGGGGGAGGGGGGCCAGCCGGACCGTGACAAGACGCCTCAGCCCGCATGGCTACCACGCGCGGCATCGCTACAGGGTTTTTCAAATCTTAATAAGAATCACCCTGCATATTTTTTTTTACTAGATATCGAAAAGGGGTTGTTTCAAGTAAGTAAAAAACACATTTGAAAACTAAAAAACACCACTGCAGTACCAACACCGAACTTGTGGCTCACTGACAACAGGCAAACCATTGTCGTCGACGAGGCGGTGACACTGTGCTGACCATGAGAATGGTGAGTTCCTAGCGTTTTGCGCCCAACCGTCATATCCACCTACAATATCGCCCAACTGTTATTATTATTATCATTATTTAATAAAGCTTTTGATATTTCTCATGTCATGTGTAATTTGATTCCAATATTTAATAAAACTGCATCTTTGTGACGAGAATTATTTCACTTGTAAAGTGGACACTTTCAGTGATTTATCTGTTGATCAGTTTCACTATTCAAAATAGCAGGGAAGGCCGGTGGGAACAAAGCGCCAAAATGGCGAGTTCAGCTTCCTGGTATCATTTTCTGAAGGGTCCAGTTGGAGGGATTCAAGTGGAGACGAAAATACTGTGTACTTTCCCTGACGGAACATCTCCCGGGAAGGTGGAGACCAGTAAGATTGTCATGAAAAACGACACACTAGTAGCACAAGAAAAGATCGCCTCCGCTGGTAGAAGAGGCGCAGCCACTAGTGGCTGAAAACTGGTTTTCTTCTCATTGCCCGTATCCGTCACGCTTTAAGTAATTTACTGAAAGCCGAGCATAGCCAAGAAACGGGAGCGGAAATGGCAAGCCTACATTTCCAACGCCTTTGTTTTCTGAAGTGGCAGCAACTCAGTAGGAGTAATTGCCTATTTTCTCACCAGAGGGGCGAGAGCTCTCGTTTCAGTATCCTCGGAAGCAGAACTTGACAGTCCACAACACCCTGTACTTTTCTCTACTGGGGCACCACACTTAAAAAACCAAACCACTGTACTGACTTTTAACATATATTTCATTACATAAAATAAATGAATGTTCAATTCGTATATGAACTATTACAACCTTTCTCCCCTCTTCGATATATCCTTGGCTAACTTCATTTGAAGTGATCGCCGCCACGATCTACTGTACCCCCATCGTCTGGTAAATCCAAAAACGTAAACTGAGGGCAGCCTCAATATGCAGCACAGTTAATATTGAATTCGTTCCCCGATGTCTTAGCTTACGTCTCCTGATCCTGCCGCTTTTTCTAGTGAGTCTCTACCACATATTCCTTTCCCTTCCTTGTCGATTCTGCAAATAGCCTCCTCATTTCTTATCAGTGCACTTAAAGTTTTCACATCTTAAACACTTCGATCCTGTTTTTTCCTGGTTGTTTCAGAGTGAATGGACCACTTCCATCCACTATTGAGCATCAAATTAACTTTCTTAGATATGTCTTCCACATATACACGTCCATGTTTGATACCAGCATACTTCTATTGGCCAGGAATGTCCTCTTTGCCTGCTTTAGTCTGCTTATTATGTCCTCCTTGCGTTGTCCATTACATGACAATTTTATTCATAAATAGCAGAATTCTAACAGTTCTTTACATATTCTGTGGATCCTGATATTAATAAGTTGATCATAAAACTAATTTCTGATACTCCTCATTCCTCTCGCCTTTCTTTAGTTTATTCTGAGTATATACACTGTACTCAGTAGTCTGTTCATTCCATTCAACAGTTTCTATAACACTTCCTTATTTTCGTTGAGCTGAAGCACCGCGGAATAAAAAGGATTAGAGCAGTTGAGAAAAATTTTTGAGTCTTCCACTGATAACGCAAGAGGCGAGAATTGCAAAAATGGTTCAAATGGTTCTGAGCACTATGGCACTTAACTTCTAAGGTCATCAGTCCCCTAGAACTTAGAACTACTTAAACCTGACTCACCTAAGGACATCACACACATCCATGCCCGAGGCAGGATTTGAACCTGCGACCGTAGCGGTCGCGCGGTTCCAGACTGTAGCGCCTAGAACCGCTCGGCCACCCTGGCCGGCCGAGAATTGCAGTCAGTACGCAACAGGCAGCCGGAATGCCAAAAGGAAGTACCACTGATGTTGCTTGTAGTTCGGCCGCAACATAGATTTAGTTGCTGCTTTTCACGTACAACTCTCTCGCGGATTGTAAAATTGTTACTCTTTGGTTTATTTATTCTCTTTGTAACAACACATTTACGAAAAGAGTTACGTGAAATACTTTTAGCAATGCTGTGCTTTGCTTTTCTTTATCATCATTACCCTTTAGCGGAATAAAATGTATATATGGAAGTCTTATTGTTCTGTATCTGGCCTACAATTTAAGGAACGATTTTTCGTAACTGCAACTCATGCTAAGAATCAATATATCTTCCCTACTTCATAGTGATTAAAAGTTGAAATTACTTTGTTATGAGCACTGATGTTACAGTCCGTGTGATCGTTCAAAAACACAAGTTCGCAGTGGATTTTATTTCTCGTTAAAATGCTATTTCATACCACGACTAGCCCAAGAACATGAGACTCTCATTAAAAAATACGTTGTCACTATAAAGTTTGCCAGATCAAAACGGAGCACAGCAAGATTCCTATCAGATTCTGAAGGTACATTAAATTTTTTGCACTGTAAATTATATCCTATCAGCAGCCCGCGTCAATCTGCAACACATCATAAAATCTGCTGATCTTCACTGCCAGCCTGGGAGCTAAAAGAAATAATATTATTTTACTATTATTTTACCGCTTCCTTGCGGTATGCTCGACTATATTGTAAGTCGTTTAAATACGCCGCGGCAGCGGCTCTTCGTTCTCCACGCAGCTCAGCACCACAGATAATATTTATATAACTGAAAAATGTCTCAACAGGATGGGATAATATGCAAGCAAGCTTAACAATAAATAATACAAGTTTTCATTTAAACACCTCTATTAAAACCTTTAAATATCTCAGTGATTACAGACCTTTGTGAATTCACACGTAATGGCGTACATTGCTTAGTCTCGACAAAAGAATGCTACATTGGCGTTCTCTACGACAACAGGAGATCTTACTCGCACAACTTCCAAATTAAGACGACAAAGACATTCATATTCAACACGTATTATATACTAGTTCCTTTTTTAATCTCTGTTTAACATTTATCTTCTGTGTCGGTTTTATTACTCGCCGACGCAGACGTTTTCAGAAATAAATAATAAAAAAAAATACATAATTTTATACAATGACACAATATGATACATCTAATTCTCTAATTACTACATAATATATTGTTTTTGTTTCTCTAGACGTTACATGCTACACACCCTAAGAACTGGATGTGCAAGGTGAAAGTTCTGCAGACTGACATCACAGGGAGAGAGAGTTGCCATTATCGTGATGACCATGCGGTGGAGTAAGAAGGCGTAAATCAGATGCAGGAATATTATGTACACTGGCCACAAAATACGTCCACCACTGCTCCTGACAGGCAAAATTTAGACGCTTTTTAGCTGCAACCAAGGTGACCAGAGAAGCTGACCGGACAAGAAAAGCAGGCCAATTGACATCATTGCCGTTGCACTGTAGCAGTGCACATAGACCAAGCCTGTGCAAATATTACCCCAGTTCCGTTGGAGGGATGTACTCAGTTTGCAGCCTCCAGCCTGGAGGTTGGACCTATGTCAGTTTATCCCCTGCTCGCCCAGCCATCTATAATCTTTAATGGATCAGCAAATCCTACTGGTGGGACATGGCCACCGCGAGCCGCAGTGCCTCTATCTAAGTCAAGACTGATGTGGAGCTGTGGGTGCCATCATCCAGCGGGTCTTCCGGGGTCCTAATCTGGGGGTCCAAGGATCAGACCATCATCCCATCATCAAGGGGGCTTGCAGCTGCTGTCGCCCAACTCTGATCCTGTGGACAGACTTCAGTGGTGCAGGCCACCCTCTTATCTGCTAGCCACAGAACGACACAGCGCGACTTCATGCACTTTCCACAGAGCTGGTGACGCCTCTCCTGCATACGAGACGCGACAATAAAGTAATGAGACTGATTTTCTATGCAAGATTTTGCAGCCGTGCAGGTTTGCGGAGGCACAATATCTTTGGCCTCGGTATACATGCTGCTTCTAGTCCAAGCGTCGCATCGATGCAACTGCTCAGTCGTGAGTTGTGCTGTAACAAGTTAACACGTGTTTATGTCTCTCGACACGGAAATGGAATCGCAACGGTATGCCATTTCTTTTTGCGTTAAACTGGGTGAAAACGCGACGACAACTTATCGGTAAGCTTCAGAAGGCTTTTGGAGAGGAGGTTATGTCAAGAGCTCAAGTTTTTCATTGGCGTAAAATGTTTAGTGAAGGCAGAACGAATGTTGAAGATGAAGACCGCAGTGGACGACCATCAACCTCACGGATGGATGTCAACTTGGCCAGGGTGCGTGAGCTTGTACGATCTCATCGAAGATATCCGTGAAAATGATTGCAGAAGAACTAAACATCAATCGAGAAACGTTTCGTCTAATAATAACTGAAGATCTTGGCATGAGAAAGATTTGTGCAAAAATGGTCCCCAAAAATCTCACACCACAACAGTCAGAAACACGGAAAAATGTGGCAGCCGATCTGTTAGAGCAAACGGAAATCAATCCAGAATTGTTGAGCCGTGTTATCACTGGTGATGAAAGTTGGTTTTTTCGATTCGATCCAGAGACAAAACGCCAAAGTTCGCAATGATGTTCAAAGGGATCACCCAGACCAAAAACAGCTCGCATGTCAAAGTCAAAAGTGAAATGCAAGCTTGTGTGCTTCTTTTATTCCAAGGGAATTGTTCATAAAGAGTGGGTGCCTCCTGGATAAACAGTTAACCAATATTACTACAAAGAAATTTTAGAAAGACTTCCTAAAAGAGTTCTTCGTGTCCGTGCCAACATTGCTGATAATTGGATTCTGCATCACGATGATGCTCCATCCCATACTGCTATGTCAGTACAGCAATTTTTAACCTCAAAACAAATTTCAGTACCACCACAGCCACCTTATTCACCAGATATCGCTCCGTGCGACTTTTTCTATTTTCAGTAGTCAAAACGGCTGTCAAGGGACACCATTTTCAAACAACACAAGCTGTCCAAAAAGCTGTGACGAGGGTCTTGGAAGGTATTACAGAAGATGAGTTCCAGAAATGTTACCGTCAATGGCAGAAGCGCTGGAAAAAGTGTGTGCAATCAGAAGGGAACTGCTTTGAAGAAGACAACACTAAACTTGACTAAAACGGTAAGCAACATTTTTTTTCACATCAGTCTCATTACTTTATTGTCGCACCTCGTACAGTCTACAGTACCTGGTGTGCCATGGTCGCTCCATTTTCCGGAGCTGCAAGCAGCTGTCGCTGACACCCACACAGTGTGGCCAGTAGCTCCGTGATGCCACGGGCCTGTCATGCTGCTGCTGCTGCTACTGACGCAGGCGCGGGTTTAGACTGCACGCCGCACGCTGGTGTTGGCGCATTCCTTATGTAGTGCACGCCACTCTTGCTGCGCTGCTGGAGGCAGCCTGAGAGTTAAGACAACTCTGTGTCTTGGTATCAATAAAGGTTTACTTTGTCAACGATGTTCCATTGGTGCCTCCAAGCGTCAAGATACGTAGTCTCTTTATTAAGAACACGTTTCGTTTGTTTACGCTTACGACAGATTGTTTACAACTTCAGCTCTCTAACAGGTATCAAAAGCCATCTGCTCAAACGTCGTGAGTTTGGTGCCTACCTCTGTCTCATCTAATGGCAGTTTGCATACTAGTGCCACCATTGCGTTAAAGAATACCATCTTATGGCTTATGGGATGGTTAGAGCTGTAGTGGATTATGGTGTCGGTTTGGGTTGGTTTCCTGTAAATTGCAAATCCTAAACAATTCTCTTACCTGAACACCGTAAAGTCTAGGAAATTAGTTTTCAAATGGCTCTGAGCACTATTGGACTTAACATCTGAGGTAATCAGTCCTCTAGAAGTTACAAGGGAACCTCCCCATCGCACCCCCCTCAGATTTAGTTATAAGTTGGCACAGTGGATAGGCCTTGAAAAACTGAACACAGATCAATCGAGAAAACAGGAAGAAGTTGTGTGGAACTATGAAAAAAATAAACAAAATATACAAACTGAGTAGTCCATGCGCAAGACAGGCAACATCAAGGATAGTGTGAGCTCAGCAGAGCAGTGGTCCCGTTGTTAGCGTGAGCAGCTGCGAAACGAGAGGTCCTTGTTGCAAGTCTTACCTCGAGTGAAAATTTTACTATCTTTACTTTCGCAAAGCTGTGATCTGTCCGTTCGTTCATTGACGTCTCTGTTCACTGTAATAAGTTTAGTGTCCGTGTTTTGCGACAGCACCGCAAAACTGTGCGATTAGTTGACGAAAGGACGTGCCTCTCCAATGGGAATCGAAAACATTTGATCGCGAGGTCATAGGTCAACCGATTCCTCCACAGGAAAACACGTCTGATATATTCTATACGACACTGGTGACGGCAAGTGCGTCACATGACAGGAATATGTTGTCGATCCACCTAACTTGTACACTTGGCGAATGGGTAAAAAGGTTCTTCTACCTTGCTCGATTTAGCTTTTCTTGTGGATGTGAGAATCACTCCCAAAAAAGTGATGAAAACATAAGAGTTTATCACATAAACTAAAAATAAAAAATCAATCTTTTCACTCGTGGGAAGACTTGAACCAAGGAACTCTTCTTCCGCAGCTGCTCACGCTACCCACATGACCACGGTGCTCCTGCACTGAAATCATCCTTGATGTTGCCTATCTTGCGCATGGACTACGCAGTTTGTATATTTTGCTTATTTTTTTTATAGTTCCACACAACTTCTTCCTGTTTTCTCGATTGATCTGTGTTCAATTTTTCAAGGCCTATTCACTATGCCAACTTATAACTAAATCTGAGGGGGATGTGATGGGGAGGTTCCCTTGTTAGAACTACTTAAACCTAACTAACCTAAGGACATCATACACATCCATGCCCGAGGCAGGATTCGAACCTGCGACCGTAGCGGTCGCGCGGTTCCGGACTGAAGCGCCCAGAACCGCTCGGCCACTCTGGCCGGCGAAATTAGTTTTCGTTTCTACTTCATGCTCCAGCGTATACATGACGTTCCTATGATGCAAAATAAATACCGCCTTCAAATTATCCAGTATTTCTACTGTGCCCTTTACGATGATGAATGTATCAACAACGTACCGTCTATAAAAGACGACCCTGCTCCACAACTCCGGATTCTCTCCGAAAACCTTCGTTTCAAATACGTTTATATAAATGTTCGCCAAGAGACCTGATAAACAGATACCCATCGCTAGATCATCGCATTGCTGATACAGGTTCCCATCAAACTCGAAATAATTAGTCTACACTGAATTTCAGAAAATCTACGAATTCAGTTACTTCCCCCACACTCATTTTCCCCTGGCGCACCAGATTGTCTCTTATTATGCACAGTGTATCGTTTATAGGAACATTAGTATATAAATTCACGATGTAGTACGATATCAATAACACGCCGTCTCTAATTTCTTTCGCCTCACTCGCAAATAATACTCTGTAATCCATCTCATACTTATAGATTTCCTTTAATTTCCTATAATGGAATTTGTTCAAACTCGCTAAGGGCGCACATGTACTATCAACTATTACCCTCATACTCTTATCATCCCTATACAGTTTTATTTGTACCCTTACGGATAGCAGTGTAGTTTATACAAATCAATCACCGTTTCTCCCACGGCTGCAAGAGGAACTGTGACGCCTACACCTACTTTTTAAGTGCCACTTGAAAAATTTTTCGTTGTGTCTTTCGGTACCATTTTTATATTGTTTTCTTCCCAAAATTTTTTTGCTGTACCTATTTATTCGTCTTCTGCCAAAGCAACAAAGATATTACCATTACCCGCCCGTATTAAAACGGCTTTTTTCGTACGTAATTTTTATTGATGCTATTGACAAGCTTTATATCTTTATCCCCTCATCCCTAGTGCGACCATAAGTCACTTCCTTATACAGTAGTCAAATGGTTCAAATGGCTCTGAGCACTTTGGGAGTTAACAGCTGAGGTCATCAGTCCCCTCGAACTTAGAACTACTTAAACCTAACTAACCTAAGGACATGACACACATCCATGCCGGAGGTAGGATTCGAACCTGCGACCGTAGCGGTCGCGCGGTTCCAGACTGAAGCGCCCATAACAGCTCGGCTACAACGGCCCGCCCTTATACAGTAGTCTTTGATCTCAAACAGCTAGTTTTGCTTCCTGTATCTCAGTTAACTTACCGTTAGCAAAAATTGACTTCATTTCCGCAATAACGTCCACACATCACCCTTATAAATCCTAGCAGTAGGAGCAAACTGCAGTCTTTAACTTAACAGTTGCATTTCTCTTTCACTGAATAAAATATCTGTCCTGTTCACTACCCTATCATAAAAATGATGAGTAACTATGTTCTCAGCAGTGTTGTTATTACAATTACTTTCTACGTTACGCAATCGCCTAAGTTTACCATCATGTCTCAGCTTAGTAGTTTCGCGTATAGATGCTACCTCCTCACATGCTTTATCGTAATAAGTGCTAAACTTTCTGTAACCCAACTTTGTAGACAGCTCCGAATGTAATTTATAGATTTCCTTATTCATCCTATCCTTTAGATCATACGCCTCGCGTATCTCTAACTTTATACACATGAGCTACCCCCTGTTCTTCTCATGTTTAGCATTTTTAGACTTACTACGAATACGCTCTTTTGCATTATTTTGGGAACATATTGTGCAACGAACATTTACGGCTAAAATCAATTTTAGCAGTAACTCTTCCTAGCAGAGTAGCTTCTTGCAATTGATGGCTGCTACCTTTGCTGCATGACGAGACACAAACTTGCGTATTCGAGGCACGCTGCCACGGGATGGTGGGTCCGGAACTGGCCAGTACTGAGGAAATTTCCTCAGTACTGAACAGTTGCGGACATATCATGAGCCTCTTCATGATTTTCCTTAACATTTAACTTAATGTCCCCACTCTGGAAACTCAATTCTGGGCGCAAACTGTCAACTACATAAAAGAAGTGTGAGTAACTGAGTGTCTCTATGCTACAATGTACGTTTCCTTTATTTCATTTCATATTTCACTAAGACTTTTGGTAAGTATCGGAGCCCCACAAGCATATTTAAGTATACACTCCTTTCCTCCTCTCACCTGGTAAAATAAAGCATTAATGAGAGTGTACAAGATAAACTTCAATATGTAGATCTGTGAGAATAAAAGTAGTTTGCTGCTGTGGTGGAATAGGCAACCCTATAAAACAGGTACCAGATAGCAAGGAGGTTTCTTTTCGCCTTCAATTTCAGAGAACGGAACGCGTTGGTTCCAAGAGGAGTTCGCTCGGCAGTGATGCGGGAGACGCGAGACGGATGACACCAACTAAATGTTAATGCGCCTATTCATAGTTAATTCAATATATTTTCTGTAGATTTCAGCTCCAGTCAAAATTAACGTCATTCTCTCATCGCTCGTTGCTCATTGAGCGGTCTACGAAATTTTTCTTCCTAATTTCGGAACATTATAAGCAGCTTCACTTAGCCACATATTCAAGCTATTGTTCTGCTCTGCCTTTGTTCACACATCTGGACGCGTGATGTCTCTTCTCATTTAGGTCTGATTTAGTTCGTTGGTGTCTGACGAATATACACACACCAAAAAAAACAAAAATTGCCTGACGCCGGTTGCTAGAAGATAGACGTTGACAATGGACATTGTATCACAGACACAGTCCCTTTGACTGTTCAGAGATGTCACTAAACCCGCCCAAAGATGTAAACAAGCACGCATGAGCAGCGCCTATTAGACGGAGGGGTCCGACAGCCGATCAGTTCCAGTCATTCCACCAGGAAGGAAGCACACGTCTCACGTGGTCTGTAGTTCAATCAAGCCTAAACGGTCAATACCACGGTTTGATCGCGCCTGCATTCTTACTTTGCGCCAGGAAGGGCTCTCAGCAAGAGAAGTGTCCAGGCGTCTCGGAGTGAACTAATACGATGTTGTTCGGACACGGAGTAGATACAGAGAGACAGGAACTGTCGACGACATGCCTCGCTCAGGCCGCCCAAGGGCTACTACTGCAGTGGATGACCGCTACCTACGGATTACGGTTCGGAAGTACCCTGACAGCAGCGCCATCATCTTAAACATTGCTTTTCGTGCAGCCACAAGACGTCGTGTTACGACTCAAACTGTGTGCAGTGGCCTGCACGATGCGCAACTTCACTCCCGACGCCCATGGAGAGGTCCATCCTTCCAATCACGACACTATGCATCGCGGAGTAGATGGGTCCAACAACATGCCGAATCGACCGCTCAGGATTGGCATCACGTTCTCTTCAACGATGAGTGTCGCATATGCCTTCTCCCAGACAATAGTTGGAAACATGTTTGGAGCCAATCTGGTCAGGCTGAACGCCTTAGACACACTGTCCAGTGACTGCAGCAAGGTGGAAGTTCCCTGCTGTTTTGGGGTGGCATTATGTGGGCCCGACGTACGCCGCTGGTGGTCATGGAAGGCGCCGTAACGGCTGTACGATAGGTGAATGCCATGCTCCGACCGATAGTCCAACCATATCCGCAGCATACTGGCGAGATATTCATCTTCATGGACGACAATTCGCGCCCCCATCGTGCACATCTTGTGAATGACTTCCTTCAGGATAACGACGTCGCTCGACTTGAGTGGCCACCATGTTCTCCATACATGAACCCTTTTGAACATGCCCGGGACAGATTGCAAAGTGCTGTTTATGGACGACGTGGCCCACCAACCACTCTGAGGGTTCTACGCCGAATCGCCGTTGAGGAGTGGCACAGTCTGACCAACAGTGCCTTGATGAACTTGTGGATAGTATTCAACGAAGAATACAAGCATGCATCAATAAAAGAGGAAATGCTACACCAGAGATACCGGTGTGTACAGTAATCTGGACCACGACCTCTGAAAGTTCCGCTGTATGGTGGCACGACATGCAATGTGTGGTTTTCAAGAGCAATAAAAAAGGCGGAAATGATGTTTATGTTGATTTCTATTCCAATTTTCTATACAGGTTCCGGAATCCTCGGAACCGAGATGATGCAAAACTTTTTTGATGTGTGAAGTATAACTAAGCAGATTTCTGAAACTTCGCTAATTTCGATTTCACTTCATAACCTAATCTCCAAATATCTTTGTTGTCCCAGCACGTGTTAAGTAGTGACCTGTGAGCCTTATGATGGAAGATTATGTCCACAGTAATGTACCCTGCCCGATTTGCTTAGTTATTCCGAATTTTACCACTCACTTCATGCACAATTTTTGTTTGTGACGACCACGTGTTCGCGGACTCTGAGAATTTTTACATGTCCCAGATACTGATTCTCGGGGTAGAACTTCCAAATTAGTTTCAGAATTTCATCGATGGTGCAATTATTAACAGTTTTCTTTTTATCGATGAATTCTTGTTCAATTGCTTCGTGCACTCAAACCTAGGGAACGACCGTTTGCTAGCCACGAGCGTACTGGTGAAGTTTTCTTTATTCTTATATTTGTCCTGAATCTCTGTGATATTTGCATATGTGCGTGAATGTCGCCATCGAAAGTTTCCTCTGATTCTACCATAATTAAGGATAAATCCTGCTGGGGTCCTCAAGACGCAATTGTAAATGTAATTTTATAACTCAGCCGAGAGTATTATGAAGAACATCAACCATCAGCCATTTATTAGTTGTTTAGTTTATTAGTTTGTTCAGTTGTGTGTTGAATATATGTTTTATTTTTACCAGAGTATATGCTTACGTATTCCCTCGCAAACATCCGTTGTTACGTCCTACTAGTATCCGTTGTGCAACAGATGAACATTGTAACCTCCCCCTCACTTATCGACTTTAATGACAGTGAAATATTAAACCGCGTGTACCTAATAGAAATTTGGGAGAAGCAATCGTCACCGAAGTTAATCTGTCGGTAAAGAGGGAGGAAAGGGTTACATCTAAATGAAAGGAAAATTGCAAATGAAACTGGTGGAAATTAATTTTGAAAAAGGGTAAAGTTAATAAAGAAAGTAAATGTGCGGTCGTTACGTTAACAATTAACTAGCAGTAATTAGATATTTGAGATTTCGGGAAAATTACGGTCGCCTGTCCAATGGACAATTATTATAGTAACTGAAAAAGAAAGGTTATTGCACATACAATTAGCACTAAAAACGTGGCAACTGAAGGTTGACACGTGTTGTGTGAAAACTGAATGTTTGTCAGAAGTAATAAATTTCGCTACACTCTGACTTAATTTAGCAAAAGAATTAATAAAAACGGGAAAATTGAAAGTTAACTCAGTGACTGAAATTAATAGTGAACTTTGTTTGTGAAGCACATCGAAATTCAGTAAAATACGGTTAGCCTTGGGCTACCTCAACAATCATTTCAAAAGCTACTTGAATCTACGCAATTTAGAAATAAGAGATTTAACTTTGAGCTTGAATTAAATGATTCTGGACAACTAACAATAGTAACATTTAGTACGTACCAAGCTGAACTGCAGTCACAGGTAAGCTAAAATATGCTAACAAAACTCGCACTCTTAATTTGTGCTTGTGTAATCTAAATATTGTAGCCAGCGTAAAAATACAAATAATATTTACAAAACAAACCAATTATACATCGACATAAATGCATATATATATATATATATATATATATATATATATATATATATACAAAAATAGTAAAACAATTACAATATATAAAGACACAGAAATGTCATATCTTCAGGTAACAAAATAAGGAAAAATCTATTGTACAATAGATGTAAATAGAGGGTTATGCATTCCCGGCGTTACAACATGACCTAGTTATTTATTTAACATTTATTCAACGATAATAAATGTTCAGATCCGGAAGCTCAGTTCATTTAGACATGAAAGGTGTTTCTTTCATGCATATCCAGACACCGTTTTCCCACTTTCCATGTTAATAGATACCTCGCTTTTATGGACGCTTTCATCATGAGTGCCGAATGCCAACCGGATCGTTCGCGTATAGATGCCCTTCATCACATGACCTTACGTGGTGCCACCAGTTCGAGCCCGAAGGCAAACGGCAAAGCCAATAGTTGATACATCCCACATCTCCCCTGACAAACAAAACAGTAACCGTTCACACAAGTGCCAGTAAGTTGCACGATAACTACCACCCTCACACTGCCAATCGGACGACGGTGGCTACGCTGCTGCGACTTGGTTGTGTAGCACTGCGTCACCCTCCGAACAGCCTGGATCTCTCACCTTGTGATTTTCACGTCGCTGGCGACCTGAAGAATGACATGCGTGGATATCGGTTTCAGTCGAACGAGATAGTGCAAAAATGGGTCGGTTCTGGATCTGCCAGCGTTGAAAGCATTCTACGAAACATGAATTGATGGTCTCGTCTTCCTGTGTGATAAACGTCTTTACGAGTGTGTGGACAATTTTAAATAGAATCGCTCCGTGGTCCAGTTGTGACGGGTATTCCGTTTTCATTTGACTGCTCCTTATACTTCAGTGGGCAATGTAAACACAGGATACCCGGCAGTCAGGCACTTGCAGGCAGCACGCGTTTATATTACAGGACCCTCTGGCGAGGAAAGACTTGTACGTTACATTCTGGACGCTGGCAGCCATTCCACCATTGTTAACAGATCTTTGATCGCTAGTCTGAATTTACAACAAAACTCCGTCCGAACAGGCCCAGGCCTTGGAAGGCCCAGTGGCTACCGACCGGCCGCCGTATCATCCTCAGCCCTCAGGCGTCACTGGATGCAGATATTAGGGGGGGGGGGGGGGGCATGTGGTGAGCACACCGCTCTCCCGGCCATATGTCAGTTTCTGGGACCGGAGCCGCTACTTCTCAATCAAGTAGCTCCTCAGTTTGCCTCACAAGGGCTGAGTGCACCTCGAGTACCAACTGCGCTCGGTAGACCGGATGGTCACCCATCCAAGCGCTAGCCCAGCCCGACATCGCTGGGAACCGGTGTTACCACTGCGGCAAGGCTGTTGGCAGTCTGAATTTACAAGTGACTGATATTCGTGGCCTGAGGGTCAACCCATTTGAGTCAACGGTTACCGCATCTGAATCATTTAGACCCGTCAGTTTGAATTTAGGAACTGTGTGGAATAGCGAGAAGTTGGCATCAACGCCTTTGTGAGTTGACCTTCCTTGAGCAACCACCCGTTGATATAACAGTTATGCAACAAGCATGTAACGTATTACTGGCCAATCTTATTGACAAACCTACAGACGTTCCCATTTATCCACTTATGTGAGTCGACTAAAACTGGCAAACACATCACCCATACGAATATCTCCGCCTGTAATCTTAGTATGTTCGAAGATTACCTGGATACTTAACCGATGTAGATAAGGCGTTTCTGCGATCCACACCACCGTTAACCTTGTTAACCGCCGGCCCGAGTGACCGAGCGGTTCTAGGCACTTCAGTCTGGAACTGCGCGACCGCTACGGTCGCAGGTTCGAATCCTGCCTCGGGTAGGGATGTGTGTGATGTCCTTAGGTTAGTTAGGTTTAAGTAGTTCTAAGTTCTAGGGGACTGACGACCTCAGATGTTAAGTCCCATAGTGCTCAGAGCCATTTGAACTTTGCTAACCCCGCGTCACGAAAGCCAATAAATGACATCAGGAGTTTTATGGGATTTGGAATCGATAGGTATTAGGTCTGAACAGGAATCATGAATGAGCGCGAGAGACCCCGCAATTTTCGAAGAGTTGAGTATGTCTTACCTTAACCAAGATGGGCAACGAGCAGTTCGTCTCCCACGTAAGTCTACGTTCGTTCTTCCTAACTGCTTCCGAAACAATGACAGACATTCTGCTGCACTGAAAATGCATCTACTAAAAAACAACGAGATAAGATACTCTCACAACATTCAGGTACTAGAATACATCAGATAAGGGCATGCTGAGTTAAAACCTTGTGAAGCACATACAGGCACCTTTTATTAGCCACATCATATCGTCAAAAAAGATAGACAAGCAACTATAAAATGGTGAGTTGTTTTTGATGGATGTGCTCATGAAGAAGGGTGCTGTCGCTTAATGATGTATTACAAATCGGTCCTAAACTTCTACCAGAAGTAAAGGCTGTGTTCCTACTATATCACCTACGACGTTCCACCATTGTAACCGATATCAGTCAAGGTTTTCTTCAACTTGCTGTTTCTCGGATGACCAAGCTCTCACGATATTTCTATGGTATAAGGCCCCGTCAATGAAACTTCACAATCAATTCAGACCAGGGAGACGACTGTTTCCGCTTCAAACACCTTGCTTTCAGTCTTACATGCCGCCCCTTCCTGTTATTGGTCACTCTAAGGAAATGGCAACCACTTAGAATTCCTCTAGCCTGCAGCCTTAATACGTAATAATATGTATATGGATGACGTTGCGGGTGAACCCGGAGAACGTGGCGGACTGATGTGTTCTACTATGAGCTGATATTGTTGTTGCAACAAGTACAACTGCCATTGTCAAAATGGGCAACAGACTCACCACGCTTAACGGAAATATGGAAGTCCCAGGACAAGACTTAAAAACGAACGCTACAGTACTGGATGTGTTGTGGGACACAACAAACGATACGCTTTCTTTCCCTGAAACGTCCATCACTGGAAAACTTTAGACATGATAGCAACAAAAAGAAATTTGTTACGAACTACTGCAAGCTTCGATCCTCTGGGTTTAGTCTCGCCAGTTTCAATATCCAGAAAGATTTCGTTCCAAGGCTCTTGGCTGCTGACATTGTGCTGTGATGAAATCCTGCCTCATCAACTTGCATCGAAATGGCGTACGTCGCTATCGTCACTTCAGGATCTAATATGTTTACACGCAGGTAGATCTCAACCTCTGAGAACAGAACCCCGTGAGTTTATAGTATTTGCGTTGCTTCTGACAAAGTACACGATGCCGTTTTGTGCGTCACTTGTGAGGAAAACAGAAATACTTACACACACCTGGTGTGCGGTACTTCAGTGCCAGCCAAGAGAGTAACAGTTTCATGTCTTGTGTTGCTAGCTTCATTGTTTGGAACGAGGCTATTGCGTTATTACTACAATGCTACCAACTATGACACTAGCAATGCAACGCTTTGGACAAACACCTTCATAGGTTGGTTTGTGACAATTACAATGCTTACTCCTCATAATGGACTCTCCCTTTGATCGACGATATTATCAGCCAAGTGCTGGTCAATAAATTCTTCCGGTATTGGTTGCAAGTGCTTCGGGATTACGTACGGTTTTCTATACCCTGGAGTTTTACTATCAGTTGGTATTCTATGCTGCATCACTGATGTTGCAGGCAATAGCCCCTCGCGGTAAATCTTAACAACAAAGCTTATGTAATAGATTTACGTTTCCCCTCTAAACGTTTCACATTCGACGACTTGCTTGTGGTCAAGTCACATCCGATCTATAGAGATCACACTCATTCAGAGCATCTAAATTAACAATTATTAACCCCTTGAGACTCACGCGGTCCACGCCAAAATTATCTATACTCACCAAAAAACACAAAGCAAAGCAATACATCCAGCTCATGATTGCATTATAGTGGCTTTACAAAGCATAACATGACACCCAGGAGGTCAACAGCCACCTCTACTCAGAGTAACTTTCGTGTGCCTCTCGGTGTATCTTACTGTACACTATCGCGGGGAGGTCACCACAAATTCGTTTCTGCATTCCCGAAGAGATGCAAAATTGCATAAAGGACGTCGGGTCGGTTAAACAATAGACTAAGACATACGCTAGGTAAACCATCTGAGGACAAAAAATACGATAAATTGCAGAATGAAAGTGTCTACAAATTACAATGTGGTACCTGTGGTAAGTACTACATAGGGCACACGGGCAGTAGTTTCGACTTATGATACAAAGAGCACATCAGCCGGTGGAACAGAACGGGTTACGGACAGAGGGGCATGCTCCAGTTATGATGGTGAATACGATGAGCATTTTACACAAGACAAAAGAGGGGCCAAATTAGATATCCTTGAAGAGGCGGAAATATATAAGGCGAAGGGGAAAGGGCGTGGCAAACTGCTAAATGGGCGGGCAGAATTTAAGTATAGTAGATGTTTTAATTTTTTTTAAAATGTATTACAATTTACGAAGTTTATGGTTCAGATAATGTAGTAAGGGAATGTACTCTTGCGTAAAATGTGATGGTTACTGCTCCTCTGTACGTTCCGAGCTTGATGTTGCAAGTTATTAGTACCGTTAGAGGTGATTCAGGATTTGCGCCCAGTACGTGCACATGACTGTAGATACGGATTACAAAAACAGTGGTAGTTTATGTAGGCACCATATTCGTGTCGTACGGGGTTCACGACCGTGACTAACCTGTAGGCATGATCCACACCATGACATTTCACTAGAACTTTAAATGTATGACTTTACGTATATGTACTACTGTCTACGTTGCTTTTATTCTCTCATGTCCGGATCAGATATGATTTCTTAGGTAGTTTTAGTTGTTAATGGCATGTAATATCGCCATAGATAGCCACTTATAGTTGAAAGTGCATTGGCATTGGTATGTAAGTAACAAGTGATTTGTAATATTCCTGGTACATAGTAACTAGCGACAGATGTATAAAGGTTTGGGGGTTTGAGTCCCAAACCTGTATTGGGTGTTAGGGCACACGATCGCAATACAGTACACTGAATTACACTAGTAATAACTAGACTAAGGCATTTCAAGGTTTTGCAATATGTGGCGCCTTGTTACAAATACTATCCATAGAAATCATCCTATAATAACTGTTTATGTATTGTAATTTAGCAAGGAATCACATATGATGAAATTGTTGGAATGAACTATATTTTTTTATAAAATGTTCATATTCTATTCATGACACCTTGCAAGGAACAATATATGGTTTTAATAAGAAATTTTGTAATGGATGACACGAAAGATGGTAATGGGTTCGATTCCACAATCCAGGATACAGTACGCATTGATAACACAAAAATGTGCTGTGCTGTATGTGTCAGTGGTACTTATGGTTCTTCCCTTACTATTGCGCTTAGGGTGCACGCGTACATAGTCGTTTGATGCACTTGTTCAAATGTGTATAACCAAAACCTACACATCTCGTGATGGCGCATAACATTTGTAACACGCTCTTTCATAACGTAGCCCCATGTAATGATGATGTGTCGACAGAAGTGCCGACACAGTGTTATTTTGAGGGGACCGATAGGCACGCTATAAGCTCACGCAGAATATCTTGAAGTCTGAAACAGGACGCTCAATGAATTGCTATAAAGAAAAGTACGTTGCTTTGGGAAAACTTAACTTAAAATCCGTCATTGGTTTACAACGTTCTTGATGAGACATTTCATACGATAACTATCAAACTATGTAAGGCTAATGGCGCCTTGCTAGGTCGTAGCCATGGACTTAGCTGAAGGCTATTCTAACTGTCTCTCGGCAAATGAGAGAAAGGCTTCGTCAGTGTAGTCGCTAGCAAAGTCGTCGTACAACTGGGGCGAGTGCTAGTCCGTATCTAGAGACCTGCCTTGTGGTGGCACTCGGTCTGCGATCACACAGTGGCGACACGCGGGTCCGACATGTACTAAATGGACCGCGGCCGATTTAAAGCTACCACCTAGCAAGTGTGGTGTCTGGCGGTGACACCACAAATGATATATTACCAGCATTTTATATTATACTTTTACCTATGATTATTATGTTTACACGATCAATGGAGAAATAAAGTTTGTCTTCGAACGCAGGCTTCGCTCCAAGAATAGTGACTGCATCGTATGATGCTCATTATTGCGCTGTGTTAATGTTTATTTAATACGTTACTGTGCGTTTGATACCAAAGGTGACACCAATAAGGTAATCTGTAAACCTGTCACTTCTTTATGTTTTCCCCCATGTTTCATTTTAATGTGGCTAACATGCAATAATGAACAGCATATTTTAGGTTTTAACAGTAACTCGTTGTATGCAAGGCAGTAATGCCTGGTACTGTAACGTGCTACAAAAATACAGGACTGTACACGTGAGGGAGCACTTTGTTGTCGCCACCTGAAAAAGATAATAACAATGTTTCCTGTAATGTAAAACTAATATTTTCATTTGGATGCCACATTATTTTGTAAAACAAAATTATCAACATTTTCCATATTATAAATTTGATGTTTCTTTACTTTTAAAATATTATCAATAAAAAAACAGGGCAGCAACGTAGAAACCTAGCAGGCAGCAACATGCACATGCGCGTATCTATGAGGGCGACACTTCCATGGGTATCCAGTTGACTACTGTAGATAATATTTGTCAGTTTCGTTGTATCACTCAGTAGCAACTGACGAACAGGTTAATATCAGTGACGGTACTTGTTGCCCACTGTATATTTTTCTGTGCTTTTCGGCACAATATCGTATGAATAATTACGGTTAATAGCAAGATATGTCTCGAAGCATATGAGAACCTACATACTGATATACATACTGTTTTTACACATTATTGTATGACATGTACTTTTTAGTATTTAGGTGTGTGATTTGAAAATGGATGTGTCAGCCCGAAACCGGTAACCACTACAGCCGAATTTAATGTCAATGCAACTGAGGCGGACGAAATAAAAATTAAATTATACAGTTTCCTAAACGATGAAATTCTTCATCAGCTGCAGGCACCCTATGCTCAATCAATGGGCAGCGCTATGAAGACACTTCGCAGGTCCTGCGATGCGCCCTAAAGTCAAAATGCCCATGAATGGTGTCAGACTGAGTCATCTTTTTGAGCGATAACGCCCTTCCCCACACCGCCAGTCGGACGAAAGCTACGTTCAGCTATTTGATTGGGAAACATAGCAATATCCTCCGTACAGCCCGGTTCTTTCACAGTATGATTTTCTCATCTTTGGCCGTGTGAGGTAAGGTATCCTTTGACGTCGGTTTCAGTCGACGAGGGAGTACAAGAATGGGTGCGGTTGCAGGCCCGTCAGCAGCTGACTGCGTTCTATGAAACTGGAATTACTCATATCGTCTTCCTGTGGAATAAGCAAAGATTATCAGCAGAGACATGTCCACCCTGCATGAAATCATGCAAAAAAAACTTCGACTATTTTTTTGAGAAAACTGCAGAACGTCCTCGTTATTTTAAAACCGCCATCAGAGTAAAGAAAAAGTGGGAATTTAAACTCTGAAGAAAAAAACATCTTTATTAGCCAGTTTCTTTCAACTTGATGGACAAATTACACGACCTGAGAGCATCTCTCGCATTCAGTGACTGTAAATAAACTGTGATGCATGTGTGTATTACACGAAAAATAACATTGGAGAATACAATCTTTCGCGCCATTGGCTCACAAGTCAGAAAAAAAACACAATAATTTTACGTTCGACAACAAGAAGCTATAATTCAAGCGAACATAGTTGTTTTATACACTATGGCAGGTCCCCTTTTACCAGTGCGATGCTATACCACACTATCCTTTACGAAACAAATCGTGAGAACGTGTCACGCCCTGTGTAGGTCACTGTGCGTTACAGATGGTGGTATAAACCTCGCCCAGTACTCCCACTGGTTAATGAACCTTTGCACCCTATCCCGGACGTACTGCATTGCGGATTTCCCAGCGGGTTTATTGGAGCCATCCACAACACATGCGTAGACACAGATATACAGAAAAATAGAATAAATGCATTGCACCTGTAGAGTATTTGGCTGTGAGTGGATGGGTGCATTCGAATACAGTACTATACCGTCTGACTGACGTGTTGTTCTGTACCGTACTTAACACTAATACTCACAAAGAACTGCCCCCCCCCCCCATTCGATGGACATCTAGCACACAAAATAGCGGAATGGGGATGATTATGTTCCATCATTATGGATTTTTAAAGGTATAAAGTAGGCAGGAAGCCACGGTTTGTTGTTGTTGCTGGCGAATCTCGACAATATTGTTACGAAAAATAGGTAATATAACATGCATCAAAGATGTTATACTCTTTAGTAGGATATTTAAATGTGCTTACATTCCCTGCAGGATCGCTTTGTGAAGAGCTTTTCGCATTGTCGAAAATAACGTACCAACGGTTGAAATGCGTGTATGTAGATCATCAGGAAGAGGGGAATTTTTAGGCTTTTATTTGTAAAGGTAGGTGTATAGGAAAGGCAAATATCCTTTTATAAAATCAAACAACGCATGGTCATACGTGCAATATGACCATTTAACTACTGTAAAATATTTAAAAAAATATGAAAAAAGACATAAAGTCCGGAAATATCGACGAAAACCTGGTATAATTACGACAAATTGATGGAAATACCTAAAATTGAGGAAAATATAACGAAAGATGGAAAACTGTGAAAAAACTTGCAAAATTACTTAAATCGACTGAGAATACATAAAATTAAAGAAAAAGTGCCAGAAATGGTGAGAACTGAGGAGATTTTGAGGATACCCGTTCTCTCAAGACTGAGCCCATTTCAATAAAGGCGACATATGTATTATTCAGAGGTGTCATATTGAAACAGGCAAAACGTATGCGTCCCGATCCATGCCTGTGTTCTGAACAGTCGAATATATACATAGATTTCCGAATTACGACTGGTTCTCACAAACTGTGCTATCCCTTAAAAATTAAAGAGAAGAATCATTGTGTTTATCAGAGTTAAGGACATCCCCTAGAGTGTTTTGTAGGAGAGTGGATCGGTGTGGTGTCACATGTAGCACCTTCAATAGCGTGAGGGGGGTGTACTCGAGAGATGTGGTGTTACGATGGAATTGCTGTATTCACCTACACATGATCAAAACTATCTTTGAGACCAGTACTGCTTTGTGCAAGCGGAATGCGATCCGAGCTGTGGTGATGCTACTTTAAACAGCAATAAAACTGTTACATCTCCTTGGGCTACTGATCATGGTACTTACTCCCTCGTAAGATGTTTCTGCTTTTTAGTGTGCATTTTCCTGCAGCAGTGTGTGTGCGGTACCTCAATGTATCAGCTATCTAAAATAGTCAAGTCGATTTTTCTTCGCTATATTTTCCAGTGAGACAGAGACACATCCGTCAAAACCGATACTATTACTTTTACTAATGATATGCACGACTGACATGGAGAGTATGATTGAAAGTACGTATGTTTCCTACTTAAAAAGACGTATAAAATCCATTAACTTCCTAAGAGACGGAACAAAAGTCTCCAGACTTTGTTCAAGTTGGTTTATAAGCAGATCGAGCCGTGGATACAATCGGACAATGCCTTCCTAGGACACCGGAGTAGTGTTGGGGGAAGTAGTTTTATCATTTCAAAATTTGTCACCATAGTGATTGGAGTGATGTACTTATCGGTTGGTTGTATGTCTGACGTTGGAAAAACATATCCTCCATTAGAGTATTAAGAGCGTTGCATTCCACACAACTAATGCTTTGGAAACCATATAGCTTTAATAATTTAGCAATTTAGGTGCACAACCATGTAAACACGCCGTTATCTTCCTGTTACTGACTCCAGACAGTGGAATAATGCCTCAGTATTGAATGCACGGTTGATTTACGTGAAATGTTTCAAACTCCATACGTCTGGACCTCCATTATGCATAAAGCACAAGTTTCCTCTTAACCGTCTGTTATACCAACGCAACACTCTCATGTCTACTATACAACGATAAGAGGTGCGATCCTCCTCTACACGCACCTATCTGTGGAGATCTTGTGGTTTTGGATGGGTGCCGTGGGTAAGATTAGTGTTGGGGGAAGGACTGGTCAAGAACAATGTGGTAGGGATCGGTCAATCTCCTACAAATGCGACAATACTCTGTGGCACCCATCCACACAGGGAAAGATGGTCAGTCATAATCGTAAATTCTGCACTATGATCCATACGCTGGAAATGTGTAGATAATATCTTTGCATTGGTATAGGACGTTGTCTGGTATACCTTGGTGTATATGGTCGACTGGATGTACCGCAGTCATCTGGCTGCATTCGCAATCTAGTATCTGGTACTTTGAAAGTAGTGGAGGGGTAATTTAGTGACGATGCAGAAACTGGGAAGCATTCTATCATGTCACTGACTGGTGTTGAAATTACGGAAAAACAGGTAAAATTGCTAAAATTGATCTCGCTATCAACTGCACTGTGCATTACAATATATCGTCCAATATCAAAGGTTTTTTTTCCCATCCCGACCGTCCACTGGGTATGCTGTTGATTACTGCATTAATGACTGACTGACACCACTCCTTTGAGATGGAGGGAGCCTTGACGGAACACTGGATATCTGATACTTGTCGCTGTGGAGCTTGGGATTAAATATAGAGGTCATCACCTTCATACAGGTTTTTGGAAACGGTCCTCAACACTGCAGACTCGTCCTATTTCCATATGCTGCGATTCCCTCCAGATGTTATTATTTTTATTTTTTTATTATTTTTTCACCAATAAGATAAGAGCACCTCTTTTTATTTGTACTACCTTACGCTTGTTGTGAACAACATCTTCTGGGGATGGTCACACGGGAACAGTAATCATGTACATGACCGCAAAATGAGGAAACAATGCTTTTCGAAATGGAACACCGAGCCATCCGCTAACCTGTCGATGGGTTGGTTGGTTGGTTGGTTTGGGGAAGGAGACCAGACAGCTAGGTCATCGGTCTCATCGGATTAGGGAAGGACGGGGAAGGAAGTCGGCCGTGCCCTTTTGAAAGGAACCATCCCGGCATTTGCCTGGAGCGATTTAGGGAAATCACGGAAAATTTAAATCAGGATGGCCGGACGCGGGATTGAACCGTCGTCTGTCGATGGGGAAGATGAGATCAACTGTACAGGTCATCACCTTCGAATAGCTGCTGGAAGCGCTCTACAATGCCGCGAACTCTTCCACTTTCCATATTTTGCCATTTCTTCCATATTTTTGTCAATGAGGAACAACTCTGTTTTATTTCTATCATCCAGTGTGTTGTGATAGCTGTATAGTTTATGTCACGCGATGTTCAAATTTCTGTGAGAGCCAAAGGATCGAAACGTGTTAATGTCAGTTTAGCAGCAACTGACACAGACTTCTAAAGTCATGATAGAAAAAACGAAGTGTATGGCTGTGTACACTGATTGGATGTGTTACGACCGAAAAACAATGTACTAAATTGCTTATGACGGAACAGTACCGGAACCCTCTCGTGTAATAGATAGTCTGTTGGATATGGTCCTCCATACTTTACACCAGTCTGTGGAAGCGACTTTGATCGCGAGCTTCCTGCTCCAATGAACCAATACCTGTATATTTAATAGGATCTCTACATATGGTCACTGCCAGAAAGCGGATTGTATTTGTTTTCCATACATCAGAAGACAGGGACCCGTTAATATCTTGTCAAGTTCTCTAATGGATGACGTTAGTGGAGTTTTTGTGGTTCGTAGTTTTTCTCTGTTGGATGGTACAAAATACCATGGTGGAAGAGAATGTTACTGAGGTGGAAGAGCATTTTTCAGTGATAGACATGAATGCACTGTGAGAGACGTAGATCTCCTTCGGACTGCAGTACCTGAATGTAGTTTGGAAATGTATCGCAATGCAACAGCAAAACCCTCGTCCTTCTTCCACGCCCTGTATGATGTGGGGTCTTACTAATATTCCCAACAAGAAACACCACTGTAACTTCTCGTACTACCTTTTCTACTAACTTGAGTTGCAGGGGAAATCTTCGTTTGGCGCTGACCTTACACACTGTACACGGATGGTGGATCTACGATAACATGTTCCCATTTTCACTGAGAGCTCAAAACACTGTCCTGTCGCATTAACTCAACTCGTCCTGTTTCTCCACGGGATGCAGAAAGTCTTAGATATAGAGCTCTCCGACTTACGTTCAGGTCCAACATAAATTGGGACGATCACATGGATTAAGCTGCAGGGAGGGTGGGGTAGAGACTCAGGAGCAGTTACAATATGAAGAACTACACTCCTGGAAATTGAAATAAGAACACCGTGAATTCATTGTCCCAGGAAGGGGAAACTTTATTGACACATTCCTGGGGTCAGATACATCACATGATCACACTGACAGAACCACAGGCACATAGACACAGGCAACAGAGCATGCACAATGTCGGCACTAGTACAGTGTATATCCACCTTTCGCAGCAATGCAGGCTGCTATTCTCCCATGGAGACGATCGTAGAGATGCTGGATGTAGTCCTGTGGAATGGCTTGCCATGCCATTTCCACCTGGCGCCTCAGTTGGACCAGCGTTCGTGCTGGACGTGCAGACCGCGTGAGACGACGCTTCATCCAGTCCCAAACATGCTCAATGGGGGACAGATCCGGAGATCTTGCTGGCCAGGGTAGTTGACTTACACCTTCGAGAGCACGTTGGGTGACATGGGATACATGCGGACGTGCATTGTCCTGTTGGAACAGCAAGTTCCCTTGCCGGTCTAGGATTGGTAGAACGATGGGTTCGATGACGGTTTGGATGTACCGTGCACTATTCAGTGTCCCCTCGACGATCACCAGTGGTGTACGGCCAGTGTAGGAGATCGCTCCCCACACCATGATGCCGGGTGTTGGCCCTGTGTGCCTCGGTCGTATGCAGTCCTGATTGTGGCGCCACCTGCACGGCGCCAAACACGCATACGACCATCATTGGCACCAAGGCAGAAGCGACTCTCATCGCTGAAGACGACACGTCTCCATTCGTCCCTCCATTCACGCCTGTCGCGACACCACTGGAGGCGGGCTGCACGATGTTGGGGCGTGAGCGGAAGACGGCCTAACGGTGTGCGGGACCGTAGCCCAGCTTCATGGAGACGGTTGCGAATGGTCCTCGCCGATACCCCAGGAGCAACAGTGTCCCTAATTTGCTGGGAAGTGGCGGTGCGGTCCCCTACGGCACTACGTAGGATCCTACGGTCTTGGCGTGCATCCGCGCGTCGCTGCGGTCCGGTCCCAGGTCGACGGGCACGTGCACCTTCCGCCGACCACTGGCGACAACATCGATGTACTGTGGAGACCTCACGCCCCACGTGTTGAGCAATTCGGCGGTACGTCCACCCGGCCTCCCGCATGCCCACTATACGCCCTCGCTCAAAGTCCGTCAACTGCACATACGGTTCACGTCCACGCTGTCGCGGCATGCTACCAGTGTTAAAGACTGCGATGGAGCTCCGTATGCCACGGCAAACTGGCTGACACTGACGGCGGCGGTGCACAAATGCTGCGCAGCTAGCGCCATTCGACGGCCAACACCGCGGTTCCTGGTGTGTCCGCTGTGCCGTGCGTGTGATCATTGCTTGTACAGCCCTCTCGCAATGTCCGGAGCAAGTATGGTGGGTCTGACACACCGGTGTCAATGTGTTCTTTTTTCCATTTCCAGGAGTGTATATAAAAACAGCGCTGGAATTTTGCTGTGTATGATCCTTAGCAGAGACGTTCGAAAAAAGGTGACTCATTTGGGGATACGAGAGTAGCAAGAATATGATTCACAAGTGCTGTAATCATTAAAAGACGTCTCTACAGTATGTGGTTGAAAGGATAGTCCTGAGTCCAAATTGCAGACAGCATTTCTACCAGAAAGCCTTTCTTTGTCAGCGATCCATCTGTGTCTGTGGGCTCAATATCGCTTTTTATGCATGGTGACTGTAACATAGCCGTTATGAACATGTTTTTAATAGCGCTGTCCTTAGGCAAAATGCATGTTGTGGGCCGTAGAATCCCTCTGTTGTTAGCTTCAAATGTCGTTTCTCAGTAGTGTTCCTCGAAAAGAACATCGTCTTCCCTCCAAACATTCCCATTTGACCTACTGGTGAGTGTAATACAATTGCTGAAAAACAATTACTCGCCATGGAAGGTGACTCTCAGGATCAATTTAATTAATTAGCCTATCAGTTTGGTAACAATGACGTGCCGCCTGGTGGGTGGAAGAGATGGTTAGGGCACCATTGAATGATTCTTGACAGGCATTTCAGGTTTTTTTTATTTTTATTACCTTGCGGCGATATCTTTTAACAAAATTTCAGTCTCACAGGGCGAGACAGGCTTTCACGATTTCTTTCATAAACATTAAAAAATGGCTCTGAGTACTATGGTACTTAACTTCTGAGGGCATCAGTCCCCTAGAACTTAGAACTACTTAAACCTAATTAACCTACGGACAACACACACATCCTTGCCCGAGGCAGGATTCGAACCTGCGACCGTAGCAGCGGCGTGGTTCCAGACTGTAGCGCCTAGAACAGCTCGGCCACATAAACATTAATATGGTATAGCATCGCATTGTAAAACGGGACCTGCAAAAGTTTACAAAACAGCTACGTTCTCTTGCATTATAGCTGGTTGCCGTCAAACGTAAAATGATTGTGTTTTTCCGACATGTTAGCCAATGGCGCGAAAGATTTTGTTCTCTAACGTTATTTCACGTATCTGAAATGCTAGTAATACACATATGCATGACACTTTATTTACAGACACTGAACGCTAGAGATGCTCTCAGATCGTGTAATTTGTCCATCAAGGTGAAAGAAATGGCTTAATATGGAGATTTTTTCTTTGGAGTTTAAATTCTTGCTTTTTCTTTACTCCGATGACGGTTTCGAAATAAGGTACGTTCTCTGGTGATCGGTAGTTTTCGCAGCAAAATAGTCGAAGTTTTTTTTCCTGATTTTAAGCAGGGTGGACATGTCGCTGCTGATCATCTGTAATCGGTGGCGGTGCACTTCGCTGGATGTCGCAAAATAATGAGATGCAAATTGCACCCAACAATTGAACGTAAAAACTATACCGATTTTGTGCATAAAACTAAAAGAAAATGGACTGCGCCTATTTTCGTGGAAAGAGGATATTTACTATCGTTGCAATAGTGTTTCCCGTTTTTAATAGATGTTTGATTATGGGAGATGCATTCACACCTAATGCAGTTGTTTTCCAACGCAGAACAGTGGGCAGCTGCGGCTATGTGGGGCGTGTCTACTGTGGGTGGTCGCCGGACACACATGCGCTTCCGCGACGGGTGGGACGGTGCTGCTAAATTCCCCTTTTGTGTTGGCGAAGGGCCGGCGCCTCAAGGCAGCCTGTGTACGGCAAGCGACTGCAGGGGATAGCGGATGGCCTGCTGAGGTCAGTGACCGCAGTGGGCTGCAGATAAACGGCTAAGCTCTCGCCAGAGCGGCTAGCCATTAGAGAAAGCGATCTGGAACGTTCTCCAGAATTTTGTTGTCGTTCCAGAGGTGTCCAGTGTGAGACGCCCTGCTAAACCCGCAGGGCAGGACAGGTAGTTTAAGTTGTGGAAAGGGGCCAAAATAAGCGGCTGTCTGTTGCACTCGAACATACAATCTTTTATTTGATCAAACATTACAAGAGCCAAGAAAAATTTAAAAAAAAAAACGCAGCTTTAGTTTTGGAACTTCATTAGCGGCTGAATGCGCCGTACCACCTCATGCCTTAAGGGCAAGACCACTTTAATTTAAAAATGGCCTACCGGGACCATCCGACCGCCGTGTCATCCTCAGTGGAGGATGAAGATAGGAGGGGCGTGGGGTCAGCACACCGCTCTCCCGGTCGTTATGATGGTATCCTCGACCGAAGCCGCTACTATTCGGTCGAGTAGCTCCTCAATTGGCATCACGAGGCTGAGTGCACACCGAAAAATGGCAACAGCACATGGCGGCCTGGAGGGTCACCCATCCAAGTGCCAACCACGCCCGACAGCGCTTAACTTCGGTGATCTCACGGGAACCGGTGTATCCACTGCGGCAAGGCCGGTGCCGCCAATAGCTTAAAGCTCAACCAAAATCAGAAATTTGAAAGGAAAAGCCTTATCTTAAAACAGTTCCTTAATTAGGCTGAAGGCCCCAAGAATCTGCCACTTTAAGAGCAAATCAACTTAAATTCAAAATCGGCTGAAGGCCCAACACTTAAGACTCAATAACATTAATTTTAAAAATACCAAAGGCTTTACGTAAAATAGTTCTTAAATTAGGCTGAAGGCCCAAACCATCTGATGCCTTAAGGGCAAAACAAGCTTAATCTTAAAATAGGTCAGAAGCCCTACAAGTACAAACAACAACAACAAACAAGAAAAGGCAGTACACCCAAGGGCGCTCAGAAGATCCAAGGGTCGGCCTGGAATTAAAACACTAACGCTCCCTTAGGTGAGACAGGCAGCCGGCCCAACCATTGTCGATCCGACGACAACCCAACCGACTGACAGTCAACGGACCCACTGACAAGATAACCTCCGCTTCAAAAATGGCTCTGAGCACTATGGGACTTAACTTCTGAGATCATCAGTCTCCTAGAACTGAGAACTACTTAAACCTAACTAACCTAAGGACATCACACACATCCATGCCTGAGGCAGGATTCGAACCTGCGACCGTAGCGCTCGCGCGGTTCCAAACTGTAGCGCCTAGAACCGCTCGGTCAGTCGGGCAGGCTAACCTCCGCTTCACCCGACCAGCACACAACAGGGAGTTCACTGGATCAGCGTAGAAGGTATTGGCGCCCACAACCAATTATATATTGAGCTGTTAGACTACACACCGTGCTGGAGAGTGACAACACGATGAGGAAAATACACTGCCTGAATTTACTTCAACGGCCAGGGCAGGTAACCGGAATGTTAACGGCCGCAAGGCAGAAGATTCCGCTGTTCACTTCAATTCAAATAACCAAGTACACTTAAGCTCCACCGGAGGGTCGCTGAAATTTGCCAACTTGAAAACACACGTTGTTGCTCACGCGAATATCCCAACATCCGACAACGAACTCCAAACGACACAATGTGAACAGTCTTGACTTGCTGGTAGATTAAGTCAAAACTCAACTTTCATGTCCAGGATCGGTGAGCCACGAACCTCGTAGCAATGGGAACAGCACCACACACTCCGACACCGCATAGAGACCGCCAGCAGGCCCCGCCAAACTACGCGCCACAGAGATGTCCTCGCTGCTACCTGCAAGCGACCAACTGCCCAGGCCTGGAAACGGTCAAATGAGCAAGTATACGTCGGCCGATGAGACGACCAACCGAACGACCAACCAATGGTCGTCCCGCTCCAATATCCTTCCGTCGGACAGTTCACGTGTGTCGCCAGCAGTCAGCGAGCACTGCCTGACGGTGCCTCACAGGCGCTCCGTCCGACTTCACTGCTGCTGCGTCCCGACTGCACTGCTGGCCATCCCGAACTGACTGCCAGACACACGACGACCCGGAAATACTATTGGTCGCTCCAGAGATGGTACGACAGTGCACTTATCGATACGCACTGCTGCTGCGGCTCACGGGAAAGTATAGCAGGAAGTTAGTGGCGCCAGTAAATGGAATAAGGAAACCAGGTGGCAGTACCGTAATTGAAGATGAGAAACAATAAATGGCCTGAACACGAACCATGCATGGCTCACAGTGTTTCTGAGAAATATGTTTAACAGATTGGAAGAAAGTGTTCGAGGGCGCAGGGTGTGTCTACTGTGGGTGGTCGCCATACACAGCCGTGCTCTGACCAGGGGCCCGCATTCGAGTATGGGGGCTGTGTCACAGTATTTTAGACGAATATGCTGCACTTGGGTGGCCGTCCTTCTATCTCCTATTGTTTAGTTGACTGTACATGCTATTGCGTTGGCGAAGAAGCGTTGCGTCAAGGCGGTTAGCGACCATGGCAAAGGCAGAATGGTAGTAGAATGCAAAGCATGGTAGAGGTCCTGGCGATTTGGAAAAGCCTTTGTTCTCTCAGTAGGTGGAGGGATGGAGGGAGGGGAGGGATGAGGGAAGGAAAGAAGGCCTCGATTTTCGGCAGTTTGTGAGAGCCTCTTGAGGAGAACGCACGTTCAACTACCGCCTCCTGTGCAGTCTTTTAGGACGACGATTTTCGCCAGTACATTTGTCGCATTATGACCCAAAATTTCGAAGTGTAATTAGAACTGTGATGCATTGTTCCATCATTTGTGGTAGCGTTTATTGGCTTCGGCTATCTGGGCTGCAGGGTGGTTTTTGAGCAAGCGTCTGTAGCAAACTCTGACGTAAAACAACGATAGATACTGTCCTCAGTTGTATGCTTCCAGGTAATACACATTTAAAAGTCCTCTCCATCCACCAATAGCATCTCGTCCCTTGAACATATTTCAAGCCAAAAAGAAGGAAGGTAGTACCTTACACCCCTTTCTTTTTCATGCCAATTTGTAGGTGAAGGATATAGTTTGAGTGTGTGTCAGTAGTTTCGAGTGATATTACGAAATTTTTTCCTAGCAGGATAACACTGGTTGTATTGTATCGTCAGTTTTTGAGCTGTATTACTATTTTAGGCTGTCCTTGTGTAGTACTACACATATACTTGTATAATTAGATCGACCTTTATGATTAATTACGTAATTAGGACCTATCTTTACTTCATCTTCCCGACCAACATAAATAAAGTACACTAACCTAACCTACCTCTCCTGCATCTGAACAGTTCTCATGTATTTGGAGGTGCACTTGGCTTTCCAACTGTTAGAACCAGAGTTCGAGTCTCAGGAAGGGCACTACCATTTTTAATTCCCCATCAATTACAAGCGCCTCTGGTGGTGTAATTGTGTTAGTGGGTTGCACTTGGGTTTTCCATCCAGAAAGACTAGGGTACAGCTCCTGGAAAGGGCACCGCCAATTTTAATTTCCAGTTGTTTCTGGGTGCGGGATGGGATGAGATGTCAGCACAGCCTTGGGACACAGAAATTCCTACCAAAATTCGAAATTCCTGCCAAAATTCGCAATTCCATCCAATAGGGTACATGGGAGAGAGGGTAGGGAGGCGGAGGGTGGAGCGGGGAAAAGGGGCTGGGGCCCAAATGCAGGCTGAGAAAAACACGTGACGTCATCTGGGGGTGGAGTGGGGTGGTTGGGAGGGGGAATTAATTGATCAATTTGATTAATATGCATATCCGTTTGATATCATAACTGGCGTGATGCCGCCATCTCCTTACTACTAGTATGGTCTTCCTTGCAGCAAAGGAAAGAGAAGTTAATGCGACTTTAGTATGCTGAGACACTCCTGTACGTTTAGTACGGTGTGGCAGACCTGAGCCCAATGACCGCTTTGTGCATGGAACACGCAATACGGTTCTGACGTTCGCTTGTTATTTCATTTAGAATTAGTTCTTTTTAGACTGTATATTAAGAGCTGAAGCCGTGGGTAGCAAGTTTCTATCTGCTTGTAGTTCACCTCGGACCTTCTGCGCTCCGTCCCCACTAGAAATTCTACTAACTTTAAGACGTCTCCTTCAGAGAAGTTATATCTTCTTACGAGGATTATCCAGTGACGACAGATTTTTTTTGGGAGGGCACGGTATCTTCGGAACTAAGACTCTGCTAGACGCACCGACGTCTTCTAATGATTTAATTCCCGTATTCTAGGGCTGCATTCTGTGAATTTGAAATTAAGGTTTTTCCGGAGAGACGATCTGAATAGGAGCAATCACTGACGAATAATATAGCTGCGCCTGAATGATCCGTACCTTTCCCGCAGAATTTTCTTTGTATCCTCGAAAGTGGAAGCGGTTACGGCGATAGGATTGACGAGCACCTTCGAATTATCTTCGAAAAAAGGCATGTTTATTAGCAGTAGACAAAGAGGGCCCGCTATTTTTCAGATCTTTCCCAAACTTATGCCATCTCAGACCGTCTCTTGATGAAGGCCCTAATTTAACAACGGTAATTCGAGTGTCGTAGAAATGGCATTGGCCGGGAGGGGGACAACTTTATTCGTGCTTGGAGATGACATGGATTCAGAAAGTGTTCACTCGATACCGTCGGACACGACCGTGAGGGCGAGCTTCATTTTATCATTATACCTGTACTGTAAACCCTATCTGACAAACGATCGTGTTTTTGGTCGTTGAGCAGTTCAACAATAGACAGTGTGTCCACCAAACGAGCCTCGTAATGTCTAAAAGTGGAGCGTTGTCTCAGCTGAGAATTCTCCGTACGCTGTGACGAATCGAGTAATATTCGATCTCTAATGAGTTCGCTTTCTTTTCAGGGTTCGCAGTTTTTCCGCCGACAAGTCTAGAGTAGAATAAGAACTTAATAATCTTCTCACAAGACAGTAGTTGTCGTGTATAAACCAAAATTATGGCAGCAGCAAGTAAACAAAAGATGAAGCTGCTGGTGAAAAAAGCAATGCGGAAATCTACCAAGAGGTTAGAACAGTCGCGAGCTACGCCAATCTTCAGTTATACCTAGTTATGCAGTAATCTCACAGCAGTAATGGCCCTGTAATGGGCTTATAATTGTCTCGAAAAACATATCAAATCTAACTATATAACAGGCGTGAAACAGACCCTATCCGCAAGCCCGAATGTAATGTTGTTCATCATACCTTAATATGACTGTGTACTTGCTTCTTCTTATTAGCAAAGGCGGAAGAGTTGTTCCTAGAAATTCTTCCAGTTGTCAGCTTCGGGGATCCTTTCCCAGATATCATCACTAGAAACTATTTGGTACAGTTTCAACTTGATAAGTAAGAGGTTCCGGTTGCTTTCACAACAACAAGATCATTTATGTGTTCCAAAGAGAAAGAGTGGTAGAAAGATACTATAATGAATAGTTCTACTGCCCCACGACACCTTTTACTAGGGCTGTGTTTGAACACGCCTCGAACTGTCCGAACAGTTTACATGACGGTTCGGGAAATCTTCGCTTCTTTCCGATCTTTTGATCGGTCTGCGATCTAGTGACATTTGCTGGTATTGTCACTACGAACTGTCTCAGCGTTTTAATGCACTACATATTTTAATAATAAAAATAACTATAAAAGCGGACTGAAATATCGTGCATGGTGCAGGTCATGTGTAATAACGACGCCTAATGAATAAATAAAAGATTGAAATCATGATTCTGTCCAATACTCGAGCTTTTGCTCGTCACGCGCTCTAGTGACGGCTGACGGTACTATTTCCAGGAGAAGTCTTGCTATGTAATTCCCTTGACGAAGATTACCGTCACTGTAGTACGATATATTTCGTTAGTTCGGCGTTTAATTCTTGATTAATTGTCTTGATTGTTTCATCTGCAGGTTGACGTCTCGTTTTCGAACTGATTAAAATATCGTAACGTTTTTATCCCTTATTCCAATACGTGAACAGGGATTGAATTACTCATTTGCAATCTACTTGGCAAATCATTAACGCTTCTCACAAACAAATAAAAATTATACTGGGTTCAGTCAAGTAATATTTTTGGAGGGCAACATTTTCGTCTTTGTCTCTTGCCTTTACTTAACCATCAGCATAAGTGTTTACACTTTTATGTTCATACATACCAATGCTGAATGAGTATTCGTATCATAAATTTGTTCAAAGACAGTAGTAGCTTGTGGACTGGAAGTATCTAATCCTATTTTCTCCACTATTCCACGAAGTTGTGAAATTTCAAGTAGAGCCATAGCTTATTGTTGTGGCTAGTTCATAGTTTCTTGCGTATCCCTTGCATTCGCACCCCATGAGTCAAATATCAAGTGATTGTTCGAACAAACTCCGTACTGTATCGAACGCTGCGGCCAGCCTTATTTCACAAAGAGTTACCCTAGAGTGGCAACACCACGACCGTGATAGAGCACGAAGAACTCACAATTGTTTGGGGTTTTGATTGGTTACGTAATTTTCTGATAGGATGAAATACCAATGCTAGACAAACCATCGAGCATTATCTTTGCTGCAGTGATGCGTAATCGATTTGCTTGTGGACCCTCGCTTTACAGAAAATTGACTTTGAAATCCAGTATTACACGTAATCTAAAGGATGTATGTTCCAAGACTCCATGTGCAAATGAGATCAAGATTAATTTTGTAAGAGGAGTTGAAAGCTAAATGGAGGTTACTAAATTTCTAGACGTTATTAAGACAGAATATGAAGCAAATGAAATACTTAACACGACAAAGTCAAACAAGACGAAATTGAAGAAAAGATCAGAAATTATTATCTTGTTCATAACATTTTTTATCGAATGCCTGTTATAGATGTAGAATACTGGAAGCTATGCATCCCTAAACAAAGGGTGGAAATTTCAGTTGGGAATATCTATGTGAGTCATGCACATTTTGGCCCCAAGAGGTGCATAGAGAACTTACAAGAACGGCTTATTTTTGACAACATCTCATGATGAGTAAGGGAAGTTTTAAAAAGCTGTGGTCTCTGCAAGCATTTGGCAGTACCAATGATACAGAACAATGGGGTTAAATCATAACTTAATTCCTCAGCCAATCTGTGAAATAGTTCCGCTGATTTGTGCAACTTACTTCCAAAATTGAAAGGGAACTTTTCGCGTATTATCGTGGTTGTAGAACTATTCTCCAGATCCATTCAGTTCTTTCTGATACGTAAAGCAAACAGCAAAGTTATTATTAAGAAGTCAAAGGAGGAATATTTTGAGAGTACTTTTAACGCGAAATCCCTCCTCATTGACGATGCGGTACAATTTTGATCAAACATTTGCGGATACTTTATTCACAAACAGCAAGTTCGACATATGTTAATTCTGACCAATCATCTGCGCTCAAATCGAATATGAATGAACTACACTCCTGGAAATTGAAATAAGAACACCGTGAATTCATTGTCCCAGGAAGGGGAAACTTTATTGACACATTCCTGGAGTCAGATACATCACATGATCACACTGACAGAACCACAGGCACATAGACACAGGCAACAGAGCATGCACAATGTCGGCACTAGTACAGTGTATATCCACCTTTCGCAGCAATGCAGGCTGCTATTCTCCCATGGAGACGATCGTAGAGATGCTGGATGTAGTCCTGTGGAACGGCTTGCCATGCCATTTCCACCTGGCGCCTCAGTTGGACCAGCATTCGTGCTGGACGTGCAGACCGCGTGAGATGACGCTTCATCCAGTCCCAAACATGCTCAATGGGGGACAGATCCGGAGATCTTGCTGGCCAGGGTAGTTGACTTACACCTTCTAGAGCACGTTGGGTGGCACGGGATACATGCGGACGTGCATTGTCCTGTTGGAACAGCAAGTTCCCTTGCCGGTCTAGGAATGGTAGAACGATGGGTTCGATGACGGTTTGGATGTACCGTGCACTATTCAGTGTCCCCTCGACGATCACCAGTGGTGTACGGCCAGTGTAGGAGATCGCTCCCCACACCATGATGCCGGGTGTTGGCCCTGTGTGCCTCGGTCGTATGCAGTCCTGATTGTGGCGCTCACCTGCACGGCGCCAAACACGCATACGACCATCATTGACACCAAGGCAGAAGCGACTCTCATCGCTGAAGACGACACGTCTCCATTCGTCCCTCCATTCACGCCTGTCGCGACACCACTGGAGGCGGGCTGCACGATGTTGGAGCGTGAGCGGAAGACGGCCTAACGGTGTGCGGGACCGTAGCCCAGCTTCATGGAGACGGTTGCGAATGGTCCTCGCCGATACCCCAGGAGCAACAGTGTCCCTAATTTGCTGGGAAGTGGCGGTGCGGTTCCCTACGGCACTGCGTAGGATCCTACGGTCTTGGCGTGCATCCGCGCGTCGCTGCGGTCCGGTCCCAGGTCGACGGGCACGTGCACCTTCCGCCGACCACTGGCGACAACATCGATGTACTGTGGAGACCTCACGCCCCACGTGTTGAGCAATTCGGCAGTATGTCCACCCGGCCTCCCGCATGCCCACTATACGCTCTCGCTCCAAGTCCGTCAACTGCACATACGGTTCACGTCCACGCTGTCGCGGCATGCTACCAGTGTTAAAGACTACGATGGAGCTCCGTATGCCACGGCAAACTGGCTGACACTGACGGCGGCGGTGCACAAATGCTGCGCAGCTAGCGCCATTCGACGGCCAACACCGCGGTTCCTGGTGTGTCCGCTGTGCCGTGCGTGTGATCATTGCTTGTACAGCCCTCTCGCAGTGTCCGGAGCAAGTATGGTGGGTCTGACACACCGGTGTCAATGTGTTCTTTTTTCCATTTCCAGGAGTGTATGAGAGAATTGGGAAGATTATTTAGAGCGTATTGTGCTAAAAGTCATCGGAGTTGGATACAGAAATGGTAAGCTTTGAGAACTTATTAACAGTTTAGCTCCTGAAAGCAATGAAGCACTATCTGTTTTCGTGTTGTTAGGACAACATGGTTGTGGAGTGACAGCGATTACTATAAATTAACTTAGTATTAAGAAAACAGTCTTAATCGCGTTTTTTTTATTTATTTAGTGCCGACCGGTTTCAGCCCATCACAGGGGCCATCTTCAGGGCGAACATACTGTGAAATTACAATATAAAAAAATGGTTCAAACGGGTCTGAGCACTATGGAACTTTACTTCTATGGTCATCAGTCCCCTAGAACTTAGAACTACTTAAACCTAACTAACCTAAGAACAGCACACAACACCCAGTCATCACGAGGCAGAGAAAATCGCTGACCCCGCCGGTAATCGAACCCAGGAACCCGGGCGCGGAAACGCTACCGCACGACCACGAGCTGCGGACAATTATGTATTCCTTTGTAACTGACGTCAATAAGTTTTCTAGTTACATGACATCTAATTATGACCTTAAGACATTTACTTTACGTTTTGCATAGTGTTATGATAATCCTATGTGACATGTAGCGCGACGGTGCCTTAACGGTGATATCCATTCCATAAACCAGTAAGGGACGTAGCTGACACTTCTCTCAGCATAATGTACTGTGTGACAGCTACATAACTACTTAGTAAATATTTTCTTTTAAGCAGCTAACAGCAATACGACAACCGACATCAGTTAAAATAAAAATCAATACATCGTCACTCACTAAATAGCGTTTATTCAATCATACTAAATATAAAGGCAAAATGTTCGTATTCTTGGCGGACGCCTCTATACACAGTGTACGCTTCCAATACCTTTTGCACTACGACGATGGAGTCCCTCTGAAATGTGTATGGTTCCTATCGTTGCCTAGGCAACGGACAGCAGCGTGGCAAAGGAGGCAGCCATATTGCGCCGCTGCCATGACACCAGCTTACATAGGGCCTGATCTAGACAACAGATAACATCGTAGCAGAGAGGACAGCCGTGTTGGGCCGCTGCCATGGCAAAAGCGTGTATAGTACCTGGACTAGAGGGCTCTGTATATACGATTACAGATAGGCGCACTTAAACTTGTTACGTTATTAAATAATAGAAATAGGATGTAAGTAAACACAAAGTAAATAGCATACAGACGAGGAATTGTTTTCCTTCTCCCATGCATATTACGAATGAAGATAAGTTAACTTACTAACGTTCTTTTATAAGTTTGACGTTGAATAGTTATTTCTCATACTCTTTTAAGTTTATTTACCTAACAGTGTATTTAAAACGAACATGGTTTCTTTACATTGCAATCTTAACACAAATTGTATTTATACTTCAATTTTTAAGCTTAGACGTCTACCATTGGTCACCGCTGGAGGCGTTGCTTACGCTGACGTGCTCATGGCTTGCTATATAAACCCAGACATACGGTAAATTCCTTGCTGCTGCCAGCCCGCCCCTTTTGGGGGGAATCGAAACTCAATAAAGAGGAAAAAAAAGTAAATTCTTTACAGTCTCCTGTCACACCTCGGTAGACGTGACGCCAACAGCAGTCGACCAGTGGGTAAAACATTATACTTACGTAATCCACTCTTATCAGATGGTTGTCATTAGTTTTATCTAAGATATATATTGTAATTTCACAGTATGTTCGCCCTGAAGATCACCCCGCGATGGGCTGAACCCGGTCGGCACTAAATAAATAAAAAAACGGGATTAAGACTGTTTTCCTAATAATAAGTTTTTTCCTGTTGTTTGGAAAGACGCCCGACAGCAGTTTTGCAGAAATTATTAATACCCTGATCGCCAAGAAACGATGATACATCACATGGGAAAGGCAGAAGGCGTTGGAGAAAATGATGAATAATCTATTGGCTAGCTTTTGTTAAACTAGTTCAACCAGTTACCTATTAAGTAGATGACTATATCATTAGACTTCACATAAAGTCGTCGGCAGTAAAGGATGAAGTAAAGAAATTCCATCTGGGAGCATTTGGTATTGCAAGAAATATTCATCCGAATTCTGTGAAATTACAACGCTAGAGTGGGGAAAAATATTTTGGAATCAGTTACGTAGAGAATATGAAACAATATCATGTACCAAACGATAAGAAAATCTTCTGAGAATGTTTTAAAGTTTGTGGTGCATCTTGATCTGTTTACTGTTTTGATAAATGAATGTTAAACAGACTGTCTGAAAAACCTTCCCAGGGATAGAGTGTATAAAATTGACCTCTTTGTACTGAATGTAAATATGCTGCATTTAACGACTATTTATGTGGTCAACGGCGTGAGTGACGTGAGTTTTGTTCTTGGTGTGCTGCTGCTATTTTCTTTTTGTTATTCGTGAGGTGCCGGCTCGCGACTCTACGTCGCTGTTGTGTTAGCCTGTAAAAGGAGATGGTTTATGGGAATTGTCTGACGTCATTTCACGTGATGTCAGAAACTGGCATGACTTTTGCTGCGCCGTGTTGTAGGGCGCCACTGCACAGGACATGCAGCAAGCTGGTCTACTACGGGCTACGTGCAGATGGAGTGTTTGTACACGTGGACTGAGAGACGTAGCAAGACTTTCTTCCGTGAGACGAACTGTGAGTCACTTAGACTGTTTACAAAGCAGAGTACTGACGAAAACAGTGAATGGTTAAAATGAAGAAGTGACACACAAAATGTGTCCACATCTAGATATTCAAAATTATGAGATATTTATATAAAAAATGTATTAAGGTGCCACAAATCTATCCCACTTCTATTTTCTTTTCTCGTTTTTGGACTTACTAACTGTTAACATTTATGTGATTAACTTTGAAATATAATGCATCTTGAGTGTACATTTTACACATGAACATGATCAATCTTGCAACATGTCTATGTAATTTAGTTGATGTTCGTCCTCAGTAATACTGATTAGAAGTTAATGTTACCTAAATACATACTCTTCAGAACATAATGAAATTTGCTAGTAAGGAAGACTAGAATATTCTTATGTAAAGAGTGTCTTAAGTAAAGAACAACTCTGTAGTAGTACATAATGGATTAATTTCTTACATATCTCTAACCATTTGTTAATTATTTTACAGGACTGCTTAAAAGTCTAATTATACATTTGTTTTTGTGGCCGAACAGTTTAAGATTTTTGCCCCAAAATATGCTTTTCGTTAATGTTTACCTTGACAGTAATAGTTCAGTTCTACCTGATGGAGAAATCCTGTAAATAATTGTATTTTTTCCTGTTTTTCCAGTTATATTTTTGAACCCCATATTTTGAAGATTTTTCACTGATGCTGTTTGTTTTTATTTTTGAAGCTATGTTTTTATGTAGGGACATTTTTTAAGTGCATGTAATTTGTGTACCTGTTAATTTATCAATGTGTGGTATTTAACTACTGTATCCTTCCTTTCCTGTCTCCTGGTATCCTTCTATTGCAGTAAATGTCACACTGAAACTTTATGTTGCGATAAATTTACAAACAAAATTTACTTTCTCAAGTCAGGGGACGTGTGATGGTCCTACATTCTCCCATGCCTGAATATTTGTCATATTTCTAATACCTTTTGTAAGTTCACTGCTTAGCGTTATTGCAGCTACCGCTGGTTTAGCAGTGTCCAGCTATTAGGAGTAATCTTTGTCCGCTGACTTCTTTTAAACTGTACACAGGCTTGAAGTAGTACAGTTGCAGTAGTGAGTCACTGAATGCGCTAATGTTGGACGTGTGTGTTTGAATAATATATTCAGTCTAACTTCTCGCACTTCGTTCTCGTGTTAATAAACACAGTTCAGTAACGGTAGGGTATGTGAGTTTGTAGTTTTTGTTGGACGGCCGCATCCGTGTGAGATGTGCGTGTTCAGAAATAATGTAATCGGGGTAATTATTCGCGCCGTGTCCCTACGATCTTAAAGTTTCAGTGTGAAGTGAATAATGTTATATTGTGGCTTAGGGGTCGCTGCTAAAACTGAGCTTAGTTAATCTGTTTCGGAATGAATAATAATTTCAGTGATAAATTGTATAACTGTGGGCCGCCGGTAACTGTTATCAGCTGAAACTTTCATTGTACGCGTCCTAAAATTAGCAGCAGAATAAAGCATATAAGGCGATATTTAGAGGTGAAAACGAGTAATGTAACACATTTATTAATCCACAAGATCGACCCAGTCAGATTATACGTTGCTATTTCTCATCTAGCTATCTGAAACTTTCAGTCCTTGACTCCAGATAACCAAATAGGCCCAATTTTTAAGTGAACTGACCAATGGAATAACATGATTCCTAATTTTTTTGTTCGTTTTAAATAGGAGCTTGTTGAATATCTTTTCATCAGGGTACTTAATTCAAATCTGAACCCTACCCAAGGAAGTAAAGTATACCTCAGCATTATTTTTTGTGTCTTGTTTAGCAACTGTTCAAATCAAAGTGAAGCTGAAACTGACTTTTAGCATCAGCAACAAAAACTGTTGAACAGTATTCTACTGGGAGGCGAGTGTGAAAACTGCTAGAGCATTAAAGGGGTCTCTACAAAATGAGCGATTATCTTTTTGAAGCAGTGTTTTTGCTTCTCGCTTTTCTTAAGTGATTTTATTTATTTTATGTTCATTGCCCCAAAAAGTAGTTCTGTAGAGCAATAGGGAGTGGACAAATGCAAAATAAGCCAGCATTTTTATCTTTAGATCAGTACAATTAAAAACAATTCTAAGAACAAAATATTCCGAATTGCACTTCTTGATTTTCGTTCTGTATATCTTCTTTCATTTATTAGTCTGTAAACTGATTATTAGTGTCTTGTCACTGTCACAATGGAGCAAATTATACACTAAGAAGACACAGATAACTTTTTCATTTATTTAGGTTTGTACTGGCTCCATTTTAGCTTCTGCCCGTCTGGACAGCAAGAAATTCTACACATAGTGTTTCATTTAGCGTATGATGTATATTGGCAGTTAATCAGTTTTACTTGTCTGAAATTTCACTGTATACATTTGCGAGACTGAGACTTAATCTGTTTTCTGGGGACCAGTTGTAGTAGTCTTCATCTGTCATCTGCATGTAGTAAGGCTGAGTCTGAACTGTTGATTGTGTTACCAGGGAACATTACATTCCTTTAAAAATATTTGAAGATCATTTACGTCGATTAAGAACCAGAATGAATCTAATGTCGATCCTTGTGGGACCACACATGTTACTTTTTTCTCATTTTGAGGGTAATTTTCTCTCATAGACAAAGTTAGAGACAGTCATACTACTTAATAACTTTACCGATGGTTTGTATATATTTAGAAAAACTTATCAATGTATCATTTTGCAAATAACTCCGACTAACATGATAAACCATAACAAAGGAATAGATGAGATAATGTGGATATTGATTGTTGATATAGTGAAAGCAGACTATTTGACCAACGAGCTTTGTGGGTACGGTGGTACGTCTACATCTGCACACATACTCCGCAAACTACCGTACGATGCGTGGCAAAGGGTACCCTATGCCATATAGTCATTTCCCTTCCTGTTCCGCTCACAGATAGAGCGAGGCAAAAACAACTGTTAATATGCCTCCGTACAAACCCTAATTGCTTGTATATTATCTTTGTGACCCTTACGCGAAATGTATGTTGACGGCAGTAGGATCGTTCTGCAGTCATCCTGAAATGCTGGTTTGTAACGCCGGAAATGCATATCCTCCTATTTCCATCTATTGAACTATAAAGTTTTTCCTTATTTTGTTACCTGAAGATATGACATTTCTGTTATACATTGTAATTGTTTTGCTATTTGTATATATGCATTTATGTCGATGTATAATTGGTTTGTTTTGTAAATATTATTTGTATTTTTACGCTGGGTCTGGCCTAGGGAAAACTATGCTATCGAACGATTACATCGATAGGTCGTGTGGAGGACCAAAGTGTTTAGGATCTTTGGTAGTGAACTCTGCTGCATGGAGCGCGGGCAGAGGGATCTGGCTGGAGTAGGGCAGTGGAGCAGGTGTGTTGTGTGACGCTCCCGCGAGTTACCGCGCTTTCGGGGTCTGGCAGCATGTAATTGCGCTCGACTTGCTATGATAGTTTCTGACACGGTGTCGCGGACGGGAAGCATTAGCTGGCGCACATCAAGAGCCCGTTTCGCCTGGTGACCGTGTCGAGAAGAAGGCGTGCCAACATCCAGCTTCTGCAACAGCGACGGCCGACAATGAGTGACTGTCACCACTTCCCCGATCGACGACTGCAAACCTTCAATCAACCAACAAGGAAGACTAAAAGCACGTAAGGTTTTAGAACTGTATGGCAGACCTCAGCTTTTCAAACTGTTGCATCACAAAAATACAGCAACTTAGCATGAACCTTTGTTTCTCATTGTCCCAACTGCATTACCAAGCAGGGTCCCTTCCTTTTCCGAAATGAACCCGAGTGTCGTTGAAATTCAAACGCCAGCATTAAAATAATATAATTAGATTTCACTGTTTTAATTTCAAAGTTCAGTTAAAGTATTCATAGCTGGCTACAATATTTAGATTACACAAGCACAAATTAAGAGTGCGAGTTTTGTTACCATATTTTAGCTTACCTGTGACTGCAGCTCAGCTTGGTACGTACTAAATTTTACTATTGTTAATTGTTCAGAATCATTTAATTCAAGTTCAAAGTTAAATCTCTTATTTCTAAATTGCGTAGATTCAAGTAGCTTTTGAAATGATTGTTGAGGTAGCCCAAGACTAACCTTATTTTATTGAATTTCGTAGTGCTTCAGAAACAAAGTTCACTATTAATTTCAGTCACTAAATTAACTTTCAATATTACGGTTTTATTAATTCTTTTGCTAAATTAAGTCAGAGTGTAGCGAAATTTATTACTTCTGACAAACATTCAGTTTTCACACAACACGTGTCAACCTTCAGTTGCCACGCTTTTAGTGCTAAATATATGTGCATTAATCTTTCAATTTCAGTTATTATAGTAGTTGTCCATAGGACTGGCGACCGTAATTTTCCCCAAGTCTCAAATATCTAATTAACGCCAATTAATTGTTAAGTGGGGGGGGGGGGGTTACAGGTTCTCTGAATTTCTCTATAATATCTGTCGAAAAGAATGTCGCTTTCCTTCCATGGATTCCAATTTGAGTAACCGAAGCATCCGTGTAACACATGTGTTTTCCAAACCTACGGGTAACAGCTCTCTGAATTGCTTCGACGCCTTCCTGTAATCCGACCTAGGCTCATCCAAAGACACTGGAGCAGTACTCAAGAATAGGTCGCGGCAGCGTCCCGTAAGCGGACTGTTTTACAGATAAACCACATAGTCAACGTTGTTTAAAGCCTGAGCGTAACGTTGCAAAGCGATATGAAATGGAACGAGTATGTGAGGATTGTGTTGGGAAAGGTGAATGGTCGATTTCGGTTTATTGGGAGAATTTGCCACTTACGTTATCTACATTACCCGATAAACCATCCGTAACACATCCGTTTCCCCTTTTTTCTGGTTTGTGAGAAAGATGACATTTGCACTGCTGTGAAACCAGACTGAACCATCATTTCGAGATTTGTCACTAAATGGAATTACTTTGTATTGCCCAAGCAACACACAGTTTAAATCTTATTTTCAAAGAATAAAGAAGTAATGCAATAAAAATGAATCGGACATATATTGTTTTGAAAGGCGACAGCCACTATTGCTAGTGACAATTAAGATACTACTTTATATGTACAGGAAGAGTTAAATACTCAAGTCTCCCTGTTGCAGATCAAACAAGATAATGTGTTTCGCTCTTTTGTGTAAGCCATTTTACGTAATTCTAATTCAAACGACATTGGTATAAAGAAGTATTTAGTCGAGAAGTTACTGTAATATTTTTTGTGGAGAAGAACAATTTTGTTTAATGATTATCAGTAAATGTAAAAGTTGTATGTTAATACTCTTTATGGTTTACCTGAGCTAGACGCAGCAATCTAGGGTCATATTTCCAGTTTGTTAAAAGATTAAATACATTGTCGGATTTGTTAATTGTACATACTTTTGATTAATCTTGTGGTGGTTTTTTTTTTTTAATTTCATATTAGGTGGAACAAAGACCAGTCGTTTTCATAATTAGTCATTTTCATGTATTTTCGACTCAGAAAATTTGTGTGAGGTTACCAAGGCTGAAGAACAAGGACGAAAATTCTTTAAAATGTTTTTATGAGGGGAACGTTGCCATGCAGATAAGATGTATTTACTGCATATTATGACGATCTGTCATCGAAAATGGAATATTTTACCAGATCCGACATGCTTGGTTTTACTAAAGGCGTTTTGAGCATTTTATACAGAGCTTAGTGAACTATTCATTAAACTTTCCGGGGTTAAACAAAACAATACCAATGGCCGAAAGAGATACAAATATTATTGTAGTTCATAAGAAGAATATCACCTTTACTGATTTTTTGTTTTTTAATTTGCGTCGAAGATTCTCAAATGCTGACCATTGAAGGCAGGTTAATTCTTAATTTCAAATATTCTTATGCCTTTAAGACACAGAGTGTCAGGCAAAGGCAGTATAGTTATGTATTCCTCTTCCCTTCAGTTTGTGGCTTTTGTTTTCAGTAAAAGTACATTTAGAGACAAAGAGAGTTCGAAATGTTAATGTGCGAAATACTACCGTGTTCAGAGACCACTCTCTTCTCAGGTTTGTATATACACTCCTGGAAATTGAAATAATAACACCGTGAATTCATTGTCCCAGGAAGGGGAAACTTTATTGACACATTCCTGGGGTCAGATACATCACATGATCACACTGACAGACCCACAGGCACATAGACACAGGCAACAGAGCATGCACAATGTCGGCACTAGTACAGTGTATATCCACCTTTCGCAGCAATGCAGGCTGCTATTCTCCCATGGAGACGATCGTAGAGATGCTGGATGTAGTCCTGTGGAACGGCTTGCCATGCCATTTCCACCTGGCGCCTCAGTTGGACCAGCGTTCGTGCTGGACGTGCAGACCGCGTGAGACGACGCTTCATCCAGTACCAAACATGCTCAATGGGGGACAGATCCGGAGATCTTGCTGGCCAGGGTAGTTGACTTACACCTTCTAGAGCACGTTGGGTGGCACGGGATACATGCGGACGTGCATTGTCCTGTTGGAACAGCAAGTTCCCTTGCCGGTCTAGGAATGGTAGAACGATGGGTTCGATGACGGTTTGGATGTACCGTGCACTATTCAGTGTCCCCTCGACGATCACCAGTGGTGTACGGCCAGTGTAGGAGATCGCTCCCCATACCATGATGCCGGGTGTTGGCCCTGTGTGCCTCGGTCGTATGCAGTCCTGATTGTGGCGCTCACCTGCACGGCGCCAAACACGCATACGACCATCATTGGCACCAAGGCAGAAGCGACTCTCATCGCTGAAGACGACACGTCTCCATTCGTCCCTCCATTCACGCCTGTGCCTGTCGCGACACCACTGGAGGCGGGCTGCACGATGTTGGGGCGTGAGCGGAAGACGGCCTAACGGTGTGCGGGACTGTAGCCCAGCTTCATGGAGACGGTTGCGAATGGTCCTCGCCGATACCCCAGGAGCAACAGTGTCCCTAATTTGCTGGGAAGTGGCGGTGCGGTCCTCTACGGCACTGCGTAGGATCCTACGGTCTTGGCGTGCATCCGTGCGTCGCTGCGGTCCGGTCCCAGGTCGACGGGCACGTGCACCCTCCGCCGACCACTGGCGACAACATCGATGTACTGTGGAGACCTCACGCCCCACGTGTTGAGAAATTCGGTGGTACGTCCACCTGGCCTCCCGCATGCCCACTATACGCCCTCGCTCAAAGTCCGTCAACTGCACATACGGTTCACGTCCACGCTGTCGCGGCATGCTACCAGTGTTAAAGACTGCGATGGAGCTCCGTATGCCACGGCAAACTGGCTGACACTGACGGCGGCGGTGCACAAATGCTGCGCAGCTAGCGCCATTCGACGGCCAACACCGCGGTTCCTGGTGTGTCCGCTGTGCCGTGCGTGTGATCATTGCTTGTACAGCCCTCTCGCAGTGTCCTGAGCAAGTATGGTGGGTCTGACACACCGGTGTCAACGTGTTGTTTTTTCCATTTCCAGGAGTGTATATATACATATTATATAGTGTGTGTGTATGTGTGTGTGTGTGTGTGTGTGTGTGTGTGTGTGTTACCGGCCAAACCCAATTTTAGGATGAACTAGTTTCGCCTAGGTCAAGCGCGTTCATCCTGGTATCGAACGAGGAATCTCCGAATCATTTCTGGCTCACCCCTCGCGCCTCTCAACCAATCTGCGCTCTCACTGTTCTTTGTTTTGAACGGTATTTTGCATCGACGAATGCCCGTGTTAAGTTTCTGGTTGCGTTTAAAAGATATTATAGTATAATTATTGTGAGGCGTTTCATCATGGATGAGCCTTCGTGCAGCAGCAAAGCCAATCAAATGCTGTGGAAACTAAAGTTTCTGGAGGAAATTTTGCAGAGTGAAAACAAAAGGTCTCCTCATTATACTGTTTTATCAGTAGACGAATATGCGGATTTGGTTAAACAAGTAGAAAACGAATAAAAGTTGAAAAAAAACACCATTACAAAAAAGAAGACTGAAGCGATTTGCTGTTTTGAAAATTGGTGATGTGAACGTGCGTTAACATCAAAGATGGCTGAAGAAGTGGCTTATCGTTTTATTGACATATTCCTAGCTGTAGGGGCTCCATGCAATCTTCAATCTGATAATGGCAGACAATTTGTCAATAATCTTATAAGTTAACTGACAAATCTTTGATCAGAACAGAAAATTGTGCATGGAAAACCAAGGCACTGCCAAAGTCAGGGTTCTGTTGAACGTGCCAACCAAGATACTGAAAATATTATAAGTTCTTGGTTAAAGGACAACAATTCGACTAAGTGACCGGAAGGATTACGGTATGTCCAGTTCATGAAAAATAGAGCTTACCACTCTGGCATAAGAAAATCACCTTACAAAGCGTTAGGAATGGAACCTAGATTAGGGCTTTCCACTTTCTCGTTGCCTCAAGAAATCATAAATTATTTTCAGGATGAAGATGACCTAGAGAAGGCAATCGAAGATGACAGAAATACTGAACGGTATGAAGACAGCGATGATGATAATACTGTGAAAATTGACACAAGCGACATTGAAAATGCAAGAAAAATTGGGACAGAAAATTTTAAAAAACAAGCTAAAAGAATGAAAGCTTCCTGTGACAAATCCCATCCACCAACTGACATTGGGGACAACGTAACTATACATATACCAGATGCAGATAAAAACAGAAGTGACCTTCGAAACACAACTGGAGTAATACTTCAAAAGACTGACGAGGGCCTCTACAAAGTTGGCACCAAACATGGCGTACTTCAAAAACATTATTGCAGGTATAGTTTTATTAAAATTTTACGTAATTTTTGTAATAAAATTTAAAAAAACATTTGTTTTAAATTCTTTTTTATTTCAATGTTAAAAAATTATTTGGCTCAACCACTTGTTAATTATGAATAAAATCAAAGTCTTTTTTTATTTTTAGAACTGATTTAGACGTCTGCATTCAGAAGGTTTTAGATGTGGAAGATATTGAGCAGGATATTGAAATATCTTTAAGGACTGCAGCCACAAAACATTCTTTTGGTTCAGGGCAAGGCTTCGTGAAATGAAGTTGCATGAAAAACTGTACAACAAAAAATGCAATTATAAGAAAAACAAAGTACTCTGCAATTCTAAGTGCCACCAAAGTAAACCTGAAAAATAAGTAAATAAGCAAATTGCCGATAAGGTAATTTCTGTGGATGGATATGTGTAAGTTGATCTAGTGATAGATGTGAAATTACTGATTAGTTAATAAATAAATTTAATTAATCATATTGAATATTTTATTTCTATTCCTTTATTCAGTTTACTTTGAAAAGCTTATAGAAGATACAAACTAGGTGAAATTAGTTCAGACTAAGCCTGTAAATTCTAACTAGGATAAAACTATGCAACCTAGGCTAAACTGTTTTATCCTCTCGGTAACAGGATGAACGAGTCTGACCTAGGCGAAACTAGTTCATCCTAAAATCGGGTTTGGCCGGTAATATATATAGTGCAACCAGATAGCGTGAATCGTGGAAGCAAGAATATAGCTGTCGCTTGTGTAGGATCTGATTTCCAAACCTGAACCGCTGCAAAGATGATTTTTTTATGATATCCAGATCCAATATTCAGCACACATTCAAAACAACATTATCGATATTATAATCTTTTTACAGCTTCTTTAATGAACGGGATTACAAATCACTGCGTTCAATACAAAAAATAGTAATTGTGACTGCCGATGAATTGTCGTTGAGTGCATCGTGCTGAAAATTAACGTCTATCACATTACAATAAGCTTCAAATTTATATAACAGAGTCATCGTCAATTTTTTGATTTATCATAATGCTTATCCAGTAGATTTTGAAATTTTCTCATCAAAACCTGTAACACAGTTGGTTCATCTATGATGGAAGGTTGTTATGATCATACACCCTTTCTCCCTGGAGCACTTTCACGAAGATTCTATGATTGTTGTTGTTGTTGTGGTCTTCAGTTTTGAGACTGGTTTGATGCAGCTCTCCATGCTACTCTATCCTGTGCAAGCTTCTTCATCTCCCAGTACCTACTACAACCTACATTCTTCTGAATATGCTTAGCGTATTCGTCTCTTGGTCTCTCTCTACGATTTTTACCCTCCACGCCGAACTCCAATACTAAATTGGTGATCCCTTGATGCCTCAGAACATGTCCTACCAACCGATCCCCTCTCCTAGTCAAGTTGTGCCACGAACTTCTCTTCTCCCCAAACCTATTCAACACTTCCTCATTAGTTATGTGATCTACCCATCTAATCTTCAGCATTCTTCTGTAGCACCACATTTCGAAAGATTCTATTCTCTTCTTGTCCAAAATCATTTATCGTCCATGTTTCACTTCCATACATGGCTACACTCCATATAAATACTTTCAGAAACAACTTCCTGACACTTAAATCTATACTCAATGTTAACAAATTTTTCTTCTTCAGAAATGCTTTCCTTGCCATTGCCATTCTCCATTTTATATCCTCTCGTCTTCGACCATCATCAGTTATTTTACTCCCCAAATAGCAAAACTCCGTTACTACTTTGTCTCATTTCCTAATCTAATTCCCTCAGCACACCCGATTTAATTCGACTACATTCCATTATCCTCGTTTTGCTTTTGTTGATGTTCATCTTATATCCTCCTTTCAAGACACTATCCATTTCGTTTAACTGCTCTTCCAAGTTCTTTGCTGTCTCTGACAGAATTACAATGCCATCGGCGGACCTCAAAGTTTGTATTTCTTCTCCATGGATTTTAATACCTACTCTGAATTTTTCTTTTGTTTCCTTCACTGCTTGCTCAATATAGAGATTGAATAACATCGGGGAGAGGCTACAACCCTGTCTCACTCCCTTCCCAACCACTGCTTCCCTTTCATGTCCCTCGACTCTTATAAAAGCCATCTGGTTTCTGTACAAATTGTAAAAACCCTTAGCTCCCTGTATTTTACCCCTGCCAAATTCAGAATTTGAAAGAGAGTATTCCAGTCAACATTGTCAAAAGCTTTCTCTACGTCTACAAATGCTAGAAACGTAGGTTTGCGCTTCCTTAATCTAGCTTCTAAGATAATTCGTAGGGTCAGTATTGCCTCACGTGTTCCGATATTTCTAAGAAATCCAAACTGATCTTCCCCGAGGTCGGCTTCTACCAGTTTTTCCATTCGTCTGTAAAGAATTCGCGTTAGTATTTTGCAGCCGTGACTTATTAAACTGATAGTTCGGTAATTTTCACATCTGTCAACACCTGCTTTCTTTGAGATTGGAATTATTATATTCTTCTTGAAGTCTGAGGGTATTTCGCCTGTCTCATACATCTTGCTCACCAGATGGTAGAGTTTTGTCAGGACTTGCTCTCCCAAGGCTTCAGTAGTTCTAATGGAATGTTGTCTACTCCCGGGGCTTTGTTTAGACTCAGGTCTTTCAGTGCTCTGTCGAACTCTTCACGCAGTATCATATCTTCATCTACATCCTCTTTCATTTCCATAATACTGTCCTAAAGTACATCGCCCTTGTATAGACCCTCTATATACTCGTTCCACCTTTCTGCTTTCCCTTCTTTGCTAAGAAGTGGGTTTCCATCTGAGCTCTTGATATTCATACAAGTGGTTCTCTTTTCTCCAAAGGTCTCTTTAATTTTCCTGTAGGCAGTATCTATCTTACCCCTAGTGAGATAAGCCTCTACATCCTTACAATTGTCCTCTAGCCATCCCTGCTTAGCCATTTTGCACTTCCTGTCGATCTCATCTTTCAAATGTTTGTATTCCTTTTTGCCTGCTTCATTTACTGCATTTTTATATTTTCTCCTTTCATCAATTAAATTCAATATTTCTTCTGTTACCTAAGGATTTCTACTAGCCCTTGTCTTTTTACGTACTTGATCCTCTGCTGCCTTCACTACTTCATCCTTCAACGCTACCCATTCTTCTTCTACTGTATTTCTTTCCCCCATACTTGTCAATTGTTCCCTCATGCTCTCCCTGAAACTCTCTACAACCTCTGGTTCTTTCAGTTTATCCAGGATCCACATCCTTAAATTCCCACTTTTTTGCAGTTTCTTCAGTTTTCATCTACAGTTCATAACCAATAGATTGTGGTCAGAGTCCACATCTGCCCCTGGAAATGTCTTACAATTTAAAACCTGGTTCCTAAATCTCTGTCTTACCATTATATAATCTATCTCAAACCTGTCAGTATCTCCAGGCTTCTTCCATGTATGCAGTCTTCTTTTATGATTCTTGAACCAAGTGTTAGCTATGATTAAGTTGTGCTCTGTGCAAAATTCTACCAGGCGGCTTTCTCTTTCGTTTCTTACCCCCAATCCATATTCACCTACTACGTTTCCTTCTCTCCCATTTCCTACTGACGAATTCCAGTCACCCATGACTATTAAATTTTCGTCTCCCTTCAGTACCCGAATAGTTTCTCTTATTTCATCATACGTTTCTTCAATTTCTTCGTCATCTGCATAGCTAGTTGGCATATAAACTTGTACTACTGTGGTAGGCGTGGGCTTCGTATCTATCTTGGCCACAATAATGCGTTCACTATGCTGTTTGCAGTAGCTTACCCGCATTCCTATTTTCCTATTCATTATTAAACCTACTCCTGCATTACCCCTATTTGATTTTGTGTTTATAACCCTGTAGTCACCTGACAGAAGTCTTGTTCCTCCTGCCACCGAACTTCACTAATTCCCACTATATCTAACTTTAACCTATCCATTTCCCTTTTTAAATTTTCTAACCTACCTGCCCGATTAAAGGATCTGACATTCCACGCTCCGATCCGTAGAACGCCAGTTTTCTTTCTCCTGATAACGACATCCTCTTGAGTAGTCCCCGCCCGGAGATCCGAATGGGGGACTATTTTACCTCCGGAATATTTTACCCAAGAGGAAGCCATCATCATTTAACCATACAGTAAAGCTGCATGCCCAAGTGCTCCACCAACTGAGCTACCCAAGCACGACTCACGACCCGTCCTCACAGCTTTTATTCTGCCAGTACCTCGTCTCCTACCTTCCAAACTTTACAGAAGCTCTCCTGCGAGTCGGCGTCAGTCGTGCTTCGGTGGCTCAGTTGGTAGAGCACTTGCCCGCGAAAGGCAAAGGTCCCGATTCGAGTCTCGGTCCGGCACACAGTTTTAATCTGTCAGGAAGTTTCATATCAGCGCACACTCCGCTGCAGAGTGAAAATCTCATTCAGGCAAGAATATTGTTTGTTACTGTTCGAATATTTACGTAATTCTGACTTCCATTTTCCGATAAGCCACATCCATTAGGTACAACACGGTCAACATAACAAAATTCCTCTCAGAGGGCAACACTGATCTGTTGCGTTGTACCCTAATTGCTTTAATAAAATAGTTTTGTTCCACAACCTGCTTCCAGCTTTAAGATTATGGTACAGCAATAGCAGACGGTAGTGTTATAAACTTACTTAAATATTTGTGTAAGTTGTGATTGGTACATCGAAAGATCTTTGTTCAAGCAGCTTTAATGCGAATAAATCATTTTTAATATTGCAATACTGACTGAAAATGTTGTAAATGTCAGTTCCTCAAGGTAATAAACTTAGCTTACATATGTGTAACGTTATTTAAGTGGGGGAATTGGGGCAGTGGGATATTTTTAACTACCACCCATTCACTCAGATGCTTTTCAATCACATATTGCTTCTATACACCCATTTCTCTGATCGAGAGTGAAAATGAGTATCAAAAGCTAACACCAGTCTTTAGTCCACACATGCAACAAAGGCCTATAGACTGCTCATATAGCAAGCTGAAAATGAGTCATCAGTAGCCACCTGTAGTTCTGTTCCCGCTTGCCGACTCTCAGCTTTCAGTAGCTGGAAAATTCTTATTCGATAATGTTATTTGACAGTGAGGGAATTTTTGATTGGATACATGTAAACGCAGGTCTTATAAAATCTTCATGAGTTTTAAGTTCCTTTTGATGCAACAGAGCAAAACAGTTAAACCTCAAACAACTGATAAGCTTTTCTTAGTATCTGGTGCTGGAACTCTTACTTTCTAAGGTTTGTCTAAGGGGTAGATAATCTGCAACATTTTTACTTATTCTGGGCCTAAATCTATATAAATTTTATATTTTCATGAAAAACTCAAACATAATAAAATTAGATCAAGAGAGACTTCAGGGTCACGAGGTATTGAGAAAAGTACATCTAATGTCATGTTTTCAAGTTTTTAGGTTTCATATCTCACAAGCCTAAAAATTACGAAGAACATGAATTTTTTTGAAAACTATAACATTAGTCTCTGGTAAACTCAGCATATGGCACTGTTCTATATCTTAGAACAATTTAAACGACAGTGCGCGCTACGTCAACAATTCGTATTCTTTGAATATGTTGCTGCGCAATCTATAGCTGAAGAGGAGAAGAGGGGAGGGAGAGGGGGGAGGAACCCAAACTGTCTGGTACTGTGTGCTGTCTTGCTATCTTGTACACTTAGTAAGAGCACAAATTCTCTTACAAATTCTCTTGCTCTTCCACGACCACTGCGAGTAACTATGAGAGCTTAAGAAATAAATGAGGGCGGTCAGTGCAACACGTTTCTTCCATAAGCAGGTTGGTATTATTTACGATTCCAATACACCATATTGTTTGGTACACAGTAGTGGCGTATGGTTGCCTGGGAGTGGAAGTACCGGGAAAAATGAGGACTGAACATCATTCTTATCAAGATTTTCATAAACACGCCTCAGGAAAAATAACTTTACCAATTAACTCAACAATTACATACGAGGGTTGGAACTTTAATACTGGCAATTATTTATTTACAACTGGTACAAAATAGATACGTGCTTCAAAGAGTTACTGACATTCAAAGTAGTCACCAGCATTGTGTATAACCTGTTGCCAGCGATGTGGAAGTCGTAGGATACTGTTAGCAGTGCCAGTTGCGTTGACAGTTCGAGCTGTGCGGTATGTTGCTCGAAGATTTTGTAGCAGTTGTGGAGCGAATACCGTGAAGGTTTTCTTTAGTTTAGAAATCGAGTTGAACTTACGAGGGCTTCAGTCAGGGGAGTGCAGTAGGTGGTATAGCACTTAGCAGTCCCATCTGTCAAACAAATTAGTAACAGCTTGCACAGTACTTGCTGGAACATTCTTCTACAAAATGATGGTCAGGTCCTGCAGAAAGTGTCATCATTTTTGTCTCTATGCTGTTCATTTTTGGAACACAATCTCCGACCAACTTAGAGACAGAAGTGATGACACTTTCTGCAGGACCTGACCATCATATTGCAGGACCAAGCTCAAGCACGTAGAAGTCAATCTGTTACTGGTATGTTTGACTGATGGGGCTGTTAAGTGCTATACCACCTACTGCACTCCCCTGACTGAAACCCTCGTAAGCTCAACTCAATTTCTAAACTGTAGGAAACACTTCACGGCATTCGCTTCAGAGCTGCTACAAATTCGTCGGGCAATAGACCTCGCCGCTCGAACTGTCAACACAATTGGCACTGCTAAGAGTATCCTACAACTTCCACATCGCTGGCAACGGGTTATACACAATGCTGGTGACTACTTTGAAGATCAGTACAACTTTGAAACACGTATCTATTTTGTACGAGCTGTAAATAAATAGTTGCCACTATTAAAGCTCCAACCCTCGTATTAAGGTAAAACCATCCAATTAGATAAAATAATTACTGATAGCAAATAAAACAACCTCTTCAAAGTACAAAAGTCATGAATAACCCAAATAACAGTGTTTTATATCAAGTATAATATGACAGGAAAACTGTCTCCAAGACAGGCAGGCAATAAACATCTTTAAAATGTTTTTTTGATTAAAAAAATAATTCAGGTGAAGCAAACATAAGAGGAGCAAGGGTAGCTCTGTATGTCTAATGTCTGGCAGTATTAAAGGCTAGGTCCAGCGATGGTAAAGAAAGATTCCATTTAGTTTGAGATTTTGTGTGGAAAACGATCAGAAATGACTTTAGGTTACCGTTAACCCGCTCCGTGAATAACCCGAAACTCTCTCGAAGCGAAACAAGGCGCAATATCGCTGATAATGACCTTCAACCAAGGGAAAATCTTACTCAAATGCCTAATACATTGTCCAGCGGTAATACCGCTACTCGTTAGCAACCAGCTGAACAGAATAAAACCATCAGCTATCACAAATGTATAGCGGTGCTCACCTTGAGTCCGTGGAAGAGGACCGACAAAATCAATAAAAAGACGCACCATGGCGGTCTCAACTGATAAGCCTGGCTGGGCAGTGGATCCACTTTCTTCTATGAGAATTCACAAATACGTCCGACCTCCTATGAGGCACCTCTGAGTAGCGAACGGGATATAGTGGATGCGGTCTGCTGATAGGTGGCGCTCGGTGGGGATTGGGGATCGACCGTGAGGCGTATCGAGATATTAAAGTTGAGATAACGCTGTTTCCCGGATGGCACTGTAGTTATCACACCTGCCTAGTAAGCAGGAGATTCCGGGTTCAAATCCCTGTCCGGTACACATGTTCACTCGTCGCCGCTGGTTCCTCTTAACGTCCCGCTGCAGCTGACAGCAGAATTCCCCCTTCAATTTGCATATAGTGTTCCATAGCTTCGGGATCTGCGTGGTGTCTGTGCTTTCGAAGGAACAGACACCATGCATTGAAATAAAATTTGTAAGTCACGCGGGTGGAAGAATAAACTGCCAGCCTGTTGCCCCACAGACCTGCACTGTCCGTGCTGCTTCATTCAATGACATGACCATAACTTATATCTTGCTTTAATTGCCACATAAACTGCTTAAACTTTCAACTTCACCCTTATTAGATTCTATAAAGATTATGCGAAAGAACTTGCTCCCCTTCTAGGAGTAATTTATCGTAGACCGCTTGAGCAAAGAAAGGTACCTAACGACTGGAAAAAAGTGCAGGTCGTTCCCGTTTTTAAGACGTCAATCTGCTGTAGAATTATGGAACATGTTTTATGCTCAAGAATTATGACTTTTTTGGAAAATGAACGTCTCCTCTATAAAAATCAACATGGATTCCGCAAACAGAGACCCTGCGAAACTCAGCTCGCTTTGTTCCTCCATGAGATCCACAGCGCACTGGACAACGGCGCTCAGGTTGGTGCCGTGTTCCTTGAATTCAGTGAGGCATTTGACAGTGTCCCGCATTGCCGTTTAATGAAAAAATACGAGCTTACGGAATATCGGAGCAGAACTGCGATTGGATTCAGGACTTTCTTGCAGAAAGAACACAACGTGTCGCTCTTAACGGAACTAAATCGACAGATGTAAAGGTAATATCCTGGGTACCACAGCGGAGTTTGATAGGACCGTTGCTGTTTACAATGTATACAAATGATCTAGTAGAAACCGTCGGATGCTCTTTAAGGCTATTCGCAGATGATGCAGTTGTCTATACCAAAGTAGCAACGCCACAAGATAGTAAAATGGTTCAAATGGCTCTTGTTGCACTATGGGACTTAACTGCTGTGGTCATCAGTCCCCTAGAACTTAGAACTGCTAAAACCCAACTAACCTAAGGCCATCACACACATCCATGCCCGAGGCAGGATTCGAACTGTGACCGTAGCGCTCTCGCGGTTCCAGACTGTAGCACCTAGAACCGCTCGGCCACTCCGGCCGTCCAGAAGACAGTAAGACTTTGCAGAAAGACCTGCAGAGAATTGATGAATGGTGCAGCCTCTGGCAGTTGACCCTGAACGTAAATATGTGTAATATATTGCATATACAAAGGACAAGAAATCCTTTACTGGACAGCTACCCTATTGATGACAAACAGATGAAGACAGCGTCTGCCGCAAAATATCTAGGCGTAACTATGCAGAGCAACCTTAAGTGGAATGACCATATAAAACTGATAGTGGGAAAATCAGACACCAGACTCACATTCATCGGAAGAGTCTTAAGGATATGTGACTCATCCACGAAAGAAGTCGCTTATAAGGCGCTTGTTCTCCTGATTCTTGAATATTGTTCATGTATCTGGGATCCCTATCAGATAGGACTGATAGAGGAGATAGAGAAGATCCAACGAAGAGCGGGGCGTTTCGTCAAGGGGATCGTTTAGCTGGCGAGAGAGCGTTACTGAGATTCTAAACAAACTCCACTGGCAGACGTTACATGAGAGGCGTTCTGCATCACGGAGGGATTTACTATTGAAATTGCGGGGCAGCACTTTTCAGGACGAGTCAGACAAGATATTACTTCCCCCACATACATCTCACTTATTGACCACGAGGAGAAAATTCGAGAAATCAGAGGCGATACAGAGGCTTACCGACAATCAATATTCCCACGCACTATTCGAGAGTGGAACAGGATTGGATGGATCAGATAGTGGTACCGAAAGTACCCTCCGCCACACACCATTAGGTGGCTTGAGGAGTATGATGTAGATCCAGGATATTACTTTCAGCTTCTTTTGACATTGTAGTTAGACGGCGCAGCGAGACGCGTCTTGGGGTGAAAAGAGCTGTAGCAAAGGTTTTTTCCCATTTTGTAACTTGTACATTACCCGTAGCTGCAGCACATGTTAACGTGGAACATGTCACCTACAGGTTATTTATAATTTGTTTCTTGTATATTTATCTGTATTTTTGGATGTTTTATTCAGTAAATTTGCATTCCTTGTGAAGATCTTTATATTACATGTGAATATATTTCTATCATCAAGTTCATTCACTCGTGTTAAATTTTTGGAGTGAATTTGTAGTAGCTCACTCTGTAGCAGATTTTGATTTCATTTATTTTATACATTGATGGGGCTATTTGAGGGCGATATAGAGACTCAAGAAGTGGTTTTAGCCAGTAGGATTCAATAGAATCGCCTTAAGCCGTGTCGGAATCTTATGGAGTCGACAGTGGAACAGATCAGCAAAAATTCCAGAATCATGGGGCATATCCTACTCTGGACCAAACAGAAAAAGCCAAAGTGGATACGAAACAAGCAGAAGAAGCTGACAGGAAAGAAACTGATGCGAGAGATTGGAAAGTCAAGGCAGATAGGAAATAACTGCAGGAGCGAGAGAGAAAGGCCAAAGCAAATAGTAAACAAGCAGAGGAAAGAGATGGGAAAAACATAAAATTCGATTCCCGACTGAAATCAGTGGACGAACGATGGACCAGATTTCAACAACAGTACAAAGCGACGTGACCAAGCTGGCAGAGGTTGAGCCGGATTTGAGGAAAGTCGAGGAAACTAACACCGCACTTCCTCAGAGAATGCAGGTTGTAGAGGAAGCAAATATCTCAGTATGCCTGAGAAGTAAGGTTCTGAAGGAACGAACTGAAGCCATGCAACCAGTTCAGTTCCCGGAAACTGAGGAATTTCCCTGGCACAGACGAGGTCTAGAGAAGTTAAGAGGGTGGGTGGAGGAGGGGGGGGGGGGGGCTTGAGCGACTACGATTCTCGAAGCTATTAATGCTGCTAACAAAGAGTAGGCTAAGAATCAATAATGAGTGGCATAGTTATGAGAGTGTGGAGCCAACAGAGGTGAGAGATCTCTCCTCTTTGTTGAAAAGAGCGCTATGGAGGCATTTAAATTAATCTTAATAGACTTCTACGAGTTCTTACAGGGAGGGTGGAGAGAGATTTCTGCAATGGAAAGATACCAGTACAGCGTCTCACAGGAGGATCAACGTACGAGTGGCAATACAAGGATGGGCAGGAGCAGCAGGTCCCAAAATCAGAGGAGTAATGGGAGAAGTCAGAGAACCAGATATTCTGAGGTGAGACTCTGTCCAAGAAACGCCATGCAAGGGTAGCCAAGGAGCGGAAAAAAGGAGAAGTGGAAATAATTGAAATACGGAATCTAACTCCAGACTATGCTCAACAAACTTGATGAAAGTATGAGCAGAAAATGAGTGCAGAGGAGGGTGAAGCCTATACTCTGTTGTTTCCTGACAATCTGGCTGGAGATAAGCGATCTGTAAACGTTAAAACTTATTAATTCTTACTAATTATCCTTTATTACACAAGATCACGAAAGTTATTTATAATCGTGGTAACTAGTTTTGCCTAAAACAGCTAGCCATTTTATAGAAAATTGCACATAAGGGAGAATGATGTGACATACACTGTCATAATGACAAAGGTTACATAAAACCATTACATACCACACATAACAAACATTTCTGTATATAATATCTTGCTGGGCTGGATATTAGACGCAGCAATGTTTGTTATTTTAGGTATGTACTGACTTGACATAACCTTTGTCCTGCTGAAAGTCTATGTCACACTAGTCTCCCTCATGTGAAATTTTCTATAAAATTTCGAATCTGGAAATGGCTAGCTGTTTTAGGCAGAAGTAGTTATGATGACCATAAATAATTGCTTTCCATCTTAACTAATAAAGAATTACATACAAGAATTCGTAATTTATAACCTATAGTCTGTGCTAAAGTATGAAGAGGTCAGAGATGACTTGTTGGTCGAGAAGGGCAACACTGATGTAACTGTGTGTCCCGTCATGCACTAAGTGATCAAAAGTATCCGGACACCTGGCCGAAAATGACTTACAAGTTCGTGGCGCCCTCCATCGGTAAAGCTGGAATTCAGTATGATGTTGGCCCAGCCTTATACTTGATGACAGCTTCCACTCCCGCAGGCATACGTTCAATCAGGTGCTGGAAGGTTTCTTGGGGAATGGCAGCCCATTCTTCACGGAGTGCTGCACTGACGAGAGGTATCGATGTCGGTCAGTGAGGCCTAGCACGAAGTCGACGCTCCGAAACATCCCAAAGTGTTCTATAGGATTCAGGTTAGGACTCTGTGCAGGCCAGTCCATTATAAGGATGTTATTGTCGTGTAACCACTCCGCCACAGGTCGTGCTTTATGAACAGGTGCTCGATCGTGTTGAAAGATGCCATCGCCATCCCCGAATTGCTCTTCAACAGTGGGAAGCAAGAAGGTGCTTCAGACATCATTGTAGGCCTGTACTGTGAGAGTGCCATGCAAAGCAACAAGGCGTTCAAGCCCCCTCAATGAAAAACACGACCACACCGTAACATCACAGCATCCGAATTTCACTGTTCGCACTACACACGCTGGCAGATGACGTTCATAGGACATTCGCCATACCCACACCCTGCCATCGGATCGCCACATTGTGTACCGTGATTCGTCACTCCACACAACGTTTTCCCACTGCTCAGTCGTCCAATGTTTACGCTCCTTACACCAAGCAAGGTGTCGTTTGGCACTTACCAGCGTGATGTGTGGCTTATGAGTAGTCGCTCGACCATGAAATCCAAGTTTTCTCACCTCACGCCTATCACAGTACTTGCAGTGGATCCTGATGCTGTTTGGAATTCCTGTGTGATGGTCTGGAGAGATATCTGCCTATTACACTTTACGGCCCTCTTCAACTGTCGGCGGTCTCTGTAAGTCAACAGACGAGGTCGGCCTGTACGATTGTGTGCTGTACGTGTCCCTTCAGGTTCCCACTTCACTATCACATCGGAAACAGAGGACCTAAGGATGTTTAAAAGTGTGGAAATCTCGCGTACAGACGTATAATACGAGTAACACACAATCACCTGACCACGTTCGAAGTCCGTGAGTTCAACAGAGCGCCCCATTCTGCTTTCTCACCATGTCTAATGACTACTGAGCTCGCCGATATGGAGTACCTGGCAGTAGGTGGCAGCACGATGCATTTAATATGAAAAACGTATATTTTGGGGGTGTCCGGATACTTATGATCACATTGCGTATATACCGTAAAATTGGTGAAATTCTTGTTTCTGTTTAGCGCTAAGTTTTATGTAATTTTTTATGACACTTGTTATTGCTACAGCTTGAACATTATACACCACCAGGTGTCAACAACCTGCACTCGTACATCCATTACGTATACACTACTGGCCATTAAAATTGCTACACCACGAGGTGACGTACTACAGACGCGAGCTTTAACCGACAGGAAGAAGATATTGTGATACGCAAGTGATTAGCTTTTCAGAGCATTCGCACAAGGTTGGCACCGGTGGTGACACCTACAACGTGCTGACATGAGGAAAGTTTACAACCGATTCCTCATACACAAACTGCAGCTGATCGGCGTTGCCTGGTGAAACGTTGTTGTGATGCCTCGTGTAAGGAGGAGAAATGCGTACCATCACGTTTCCGACTTTGATAAAGGTAGGCTTGTATCCTATCGCGATTCCGGTTTATGCGTATCGCGACATTGCTGCTCGCGTTGGTCGAGATCCAATGACTGTTAGCAGAATATGGAATCGGTGGGTTCAGGAGGGTAATACGGAACGCCTTGCTGGATCCCAACGGCCTCGTATCACTAGCAGTCGAGATGACGGGCATCTTATCCGCATGGCTGTAACGGATCGTGTAGCCGCGTCTCGATCCCTGAGTCAACAGATGGGGACGTTTGCAAGACAACAACCATCGGCACGAACAGTTCGACGACGTTTGCAGCAGCATGGGCTATCAGCTCGGAGACCATGGCTCCGGTTAACCTTGACGGTGCATCACAGTCAGGAGCGCCTGTGATGGTGTACTCAACGACGAACCTGGGTGCACGAATGGCATAACGTCATTTTTTCGGATGAATCCAGGTTCTGTTTACAGCATCATGGTGGTCGCATCCGTATTTGGCGCCATCGCGGTGAACGCACATTGGAATCGTGTATTCGTCATCGCCATACTGGCGTATCACCCGCGGTGATGGTATGGGGTGCCACTGGTTACACGTCTCGGTCACCTCTTATTCGCATTGACGGCACTTTGAACAGTGGACGTCACATTTCAGAAGTGTTACGACCCGTGGCTCTACCCTTCATTCGATTCCTGTGAAACCCTACATTTCAGCAGGATAATGCATGAACCCATGTTGCAGGTCCTGTACGGGCCTTTCTGGATACAGAAAATGTTCGACTGCTGCCCTGGCCAGCACATTCTCCAGATCTCTCACCAATTGAAAACGTCTGGTCAATGGTGGCCGAGCAACTGGCCCGTCACAATACGCCAGTCACTACCCTTGATGAACTGTGGTATCGTGTTGAAGCTGCATGGGTAGCTGTACCTGTACACGCCATCTAAGCTCTGTTTGGCTCAATGCCTAGACGCATCAAGGCCGTTATTACGGCCAGAGGTGGTTGTTCTGGGTACTGATTTCTCAGGATGCATGCACCCAAATTGCGTGAAAACGTAATCACATGTTAGTTCTAGTATAATATATTTGTCCAATGAATACCCGTTTATCATCTGCATTTCTTCTTGGTGTAGCAATTTTAATTGCCAATAGTGTATGTCTGTACCAGTTGGGCGTTAGTCAGGGGTAGAATTACGCGTAGGGCATTGGAGCTACATCAGCCTTGCAAATCTTTTTTTTTTTTTTTTTTTTTTGTCATGAGTGTCTGTATGTCTACATTTGCCTGTCTCGTAACCGCATTGCGTGGTAATCCAGTATTATACGAGTATATTGCCTCCTTTGCAACTGTTTTGGATAATGATGCGCACTGCAAGCTCAGACCGGTAATTTTAAGCTTACTCATTTTAAGCTTAGTGAGTCGGACTACGGGGAGAGAGAGACACATCAGCCAGTGGGGCCCCCTGTTTCTCTTCAGCCCAGCTAATGTAGATTATGACTGGTTACTACGTTGCTACAGTTTTATACTTGACGTGGCCAAACTTTGGCATGCAATAGTTTAGTGTCACTGGATTTTGAAGAAGGCCAAGTTATTTTGGCTGAAAACTGGGTAAAGATTGGTTTCTATTTGCAAATGAGGCTTACGTGTTACATATTACATTTCAGCCTACCCCCGTATATTGTTCACTTTTGATCAGATGATGTTTTGTAACTGGTAAAAAAAACTATGGTAAGTGACATTGCTACTGTAATCGGGGTTCGCCATGTGGGAGAATACCATTACAATGTAACAAAAAAATTTGATCATGCTGATCAGGACTATGCTCCTAGCATCGGCATAGGATAAAGCGTTAATTTTATAATTACTCATGGGGGATGAAGATTTCTGGTATTAATTTTTAATATCGCTAACATGCTACTTATGTACAAACTACATGCACAATATTCATCCTCACACAATTTTTTGAAATTATAAATCAAATAGGCAACATGATGCCTTGCATTTTCCTTTTCCTGATGACGGCCAATAGGAGGACTTTTCCGATTCTGGTGGTTCTTTCAATCAGTTCATTTATGACCCAAGTCGGGTCATGACTGAGTATTGCAATTTTGGGAATTTTTGCTCTTTTTTGAAAATATGATGAAACAATGATGTGGCATTGCTGTCACATATTTTAAGCGACTTTGTTTCACTTTTCGCTACTATTTGGTGATTGTTTTATTGATAGTACTGGACATATTAAGAGGAAGGCTTTCAGTTTTCACACTGGGAAGGTGCTCTCCTGGTGTGGTCTCAGGATCTTGTTGTCAGCAAAAAGCTGCCAGTGAATCTCATTAGAGGACGTAAGTGTCCCCAAGGAGATGGGCAGTTTTCACGGAAGTGAGGCTGCGCCCTCTTTCGTGCTTTTGTGGGCAGAACTGGTACCTGGCCAAGCTGAGGGCAGAGGAGTCAGTGCCGCCATTGCTGGTCCGAGACAATAATGCAGTATGAGAGTTTTGCCTTTTCTGAAGAGCATCAAATGCCAAGATGCCACGGCACCACACGGCCAATGTCAGAAAGATACAATAGTATTATCTTGGAACTCTTCCATTTGGTCAGTGTTTGCATAGGAAAACAGTAATATCAGAAATTGAGTCAGCCTTGATGCAAAACACCTTGTTATTCGTTTATTTCTTTATTATCCCAAACTAGTTTCGGCGACAAATATCACAATCATCAATGGTTTTTTAAATCTTATTTATTGTATGTTGCAGCACGCTTTAAGCAATTATTGGCGCTGTTTGCGACATATTTTCTGTGCTCTTTTTTCTGTTGCCGTCTTTTTACTTAGCGAACATCATGTCATATTCGTTGGGTGGTATGTGGCTGCTTCTATACACAAAAAAACAAAACTTTTGCACTTTGTTTCTGATCCAGAATATTACGCCATCTTGCGGTTCGGCGTAATATTCTGGATCAGAAACAATGTTCGCTAAGTAAAAAGACGGCAACATAAAAAAAGAGCACAGAAAATATGTCGCAAACAGCGCCAATAATTGCCTAAAACATGCTGTAATATACAATCAATAAGATTTTAAAAAACCACTGATGATGGTGATATTTGTCGCCGGACCTTGTTTGGGATAATAAAGAAATAAACGAATACGATGGTGTTTTGCATCAAGGCTGAATCAATTTTTGATATTACTGTCAGAAAGATAGTTCTTTGCTCCAAAATTTCTTTACACAAGGATAGTCATAAAGCTTTCATTACCATCTTCAAAAAATAGCCACTTAATTAACTTTTTGTTTATTTGGCGATACATTTCTGCAGTCCTGGTTCACAATGAAAGCTCCACGCCACAGCGCGTCAGCACACCGCTGGAAAAGTCAAAACGACCTGGCAGTGCTCATCTCCACTTTATCAATGGGCTCCTCCATTTTGTATTGCCTTCTCAGTCGGAACAACTTTTCGGTGACTGAATGGGAAAGCTTGTTACATTTTAGGAGAGATACGTTAATCGTAAAGCTGGCTAAGCTGAAAGCTAAATATATGACTTTCAATCTTAAGTCTTTTATTTTAATGTACTCTTTACCCGATCTTCCCAAGTGTTTCTGTTCGTGTTCTACAGGAACGTGAGCATTACTTTTCAGCCTACAGTCGTAAATAAAGTAGTCATAAAATGAAATCTAGCGATTACAACCAAATGTATAAAAATATGTTGAATTTTCAAAAGGTGACCTCCTCTATGTGCGTACAATACAAAATTAAGTAAATGTGAAAAATTATTAATGGTTCTTGTGGCTCCTAACTTTTCAAAGATAAATTAAGCATTGTTTGCACATAAAATTGTTTTTCATAAATCGTGGATTAACAGTGAAAATACTTGTGTCTGAGATGTAAACTCAGTTACAATATGTTGTTGCTCATAGCTGCGCTCCATTGAAAGGATGGCCGCTTCTGTGGCTTAGAGTTTGCCCTGGCGTCTGTCAACACCTGTAAAACAAAATGGCGGAGCTCATTGATAAAGTGAAAATGTGCACTACCAGGTTGTTGTGCCTTCTCCAGCGGTGTGCTAACGAATTGTGGCGTGATGCTTTCTTTGTGTACTTGGACTGCAGAAATATACCGCCAAGTAAACAAAAAATTAATCATGTAACTTTATTTTTTCAAGATGATAATTGACATGTATGTTTATTGTCTTACCACTATTTATAAATGCTTTGAAACTAATATTATGAAAAATAGTTGTTGGTGTTATCCCAATCCAAAAAGGTGTGAAGATATAATGAAGGCTTAGAAAAATGTACTCTAATACAGTGAGCTACAAAATCAGTCGGCACAAGGCTCTGGTAGACGTAACATTGCTTATCACTTGTGGCAATTCTTTTTTAATAACAGGTATTTAGAATACGGTGAAAGCTTAGCTCTGATTATTGCCACATCACATATTATTTAATACGGGCTGTTCATAATTAAAGTTCAAGTTTCAAAAAGATGTAAAAAGAGAATCACTGCCCAGAGTGACATGAAATTTGAATAGTATACTGTTGACCCTGAGGGTGAAACGTCATGGAATAAAAAAGAACAAAAATAAAAAATAACCAAAATTTGACCATTAGATGGCGCTGCAAGTGTCTTAACACAGTTGTGGACGGCTACAAATTACAGATGGATCGCAATTCGATGGCTAAGGTTTGAGTTGTACATTACAATATTTATACTGTTAAAAGTGCGAGATTGTCCAAGTTCGGCAGTCAATAGTTGTGGATCTGTTAAGTTTGGTAAGGCCATCTACCACGGCAAGGTCGTACCACATCGGATGGGAAAATCGGTTTTTAATTGACGTCGAAAAGCAGATAAAAAACAAAATGACATCGGTTTTTAATTATCCTGGAGTCAAAAACCGCAAAAAGGCAAAATGACGTCGGTTTTCAATTGTCATGGCGGCAAAAAACGCTTAAGAAGAAACACGACATCGGGTTCTGGTTGTTGTGAGACTAGTGCTAGACATGTCCAGTATGCTTTCCACTGTTTTCTGCCACAAGTTGAATTCGAGAACCAGCACGTTCCGCAACAGATCGGAGTACGTCGCGGCTCACGTTCAGAATGCGGTGTGCAACGTGTGCCTTCATTTCAGTTATGTTCGCAGTTAGGGCACTGAACACATCTTTCAGATAACCCCGTAGCCAGAAGTCAGTCACATGGATTATGATCAGGTGATCTGGGCGGCCAGACTGTAGGGACATACGGCTGATAATTCTAGCATTTCTGAAATGCCTCTGCAGCAGCCACACAAAGTATGCAGTGTGTGGAGGAGCGCCATCTTGTATAAAAATGATCCTACCCACACTTCCACGCCGTTGAAGGGTTGGAATGACTTTGGTGCACAAAAGACTCTCGTAGCGTTTGCCAGTGACTGTACAGGTTACAGCCGGCCGCGGTGGCCGAGCGGTTCTAGGCGCTTCAGTCCAGAACCGCGCGACTGCTACGGTCGCAGGTTCGAATCCTGCCTCGGGCATGGATGTGTGTGATGTCCTTAGGTTCGTTAGGTTTAAGTAGTTCTAAGTTCTAGGGGACTGATGACCTTAGATGTTAAGTCCCATAGTGCTCAGAGCCATTTTGTACAGGTCCTACGGCCCTACGGTACACGATACCGTCAACCCGTATCACACAGTCAACTTTGCAAAATCAAGTGGTACGTACCGGTTGACGCGTGTGCGGATTTTCCATTTACTATATCCTGCAACCCTGCATATTAACATGACCTTGGAGATGGAAATGGTCTTGGTCCATCCACAGAATATTCCATGGCCAATCACTGTCCACTTTCATGCGAGCAACAAATTTCAGAGCGAATGATTGTCTTGCAGGTGAGTCGGAAGCAGCTCCTGAACATGGGTGATTCCGCATTGGATTTTTACGCACCGTGATCGCAAGCATTCTACAATGTATTGAAACTGGAACATTAATCATGGACACCGTGCATGTTATTTGTCAAATAAGTGAAAATGTTGCGACAATGCGATAGTAGTATAACACTGAATTCCAGGAGATCAGTAGGGCTCTTTACCTCCGATAAATACGATTCCAATGGAATCCCTTTATTATTTTAAACTGACTGTACCAGAAGCCATATATCAAGTAGAAACGTTTATTATAGCCAATGAACTCTTCTGGCCGGCCGGGGTGGCCGAGCGATTCTAGGCGCTACAGTCTGGAACCGGGCGACCGCTCCAGCAACTCGAAACGGGTTCCGTTCAAACTTCTGCTAGTACCGGTTCACTAAATTCTTTCACTAACGTTCACTGTTCGATCCATCAAAATCTTTCTCTCGAGCGCGGATTCAAAATACTATGGATTTAGTGTTTCCCGGCACTGATGCACCCCGTGCGGCGGCGCGGTCCTTTCCGTCCCTTTACGACGGACCTGCACCTACCTGTGAACATTGTATCAGCAGATCATCAGTAGGAAAGCTGAGTGAAACCTACTGTACTTCGACGTGAACCAGGCTGCAATTTAAAACACTAATCTACGTTTCGGGAGAAAGTTTTCACACAAATGAAAGGTTGGAAATTTTGTCCTCAATTAATATATTCTGAAACTTAGGCGAACAAGTATCACTGCCAAGCCCGTGCTAGTCTTAACACAATCACTCATAATCCCTTTCACTCACGTTAGCAAGTTTATGGTGTTGCATTTCCCGAAAACGTAATAGCTACAAAAATACTGATTGTTTTTGATTGATAATGCTCGCCAAATATTAAGTCTGTCGGTACCAAATGCAGTCACAGTTTTTAGCCACCCACCTGCTCAATACGCCACGCGGAATATATGTCTTTTTTCGTCACAAAATTCACTTAGAATTTCCGAAATTTCTACACGCCCATCGGAATAATTATGCCGTCACTTTCCAACACTTTTGATGTATGAAACACTGCTAAATCCGGCAACTTATCATTTCCATCGGAACTACTACTGCACACGTCCGATCTGTTTCATGGCTAGGCTCCGACTCCATCTAGAACACTCTTCTCCACCAGTAGAGAAAGCCGCACGAAGAATATTGCTTTACCATTGGTCAGTTTACTCAACAGCCAATAGAAAAACAACATTCTCCCGCGTCAGTCCGCGCTTTTCATCAATAATCAATCGCAATACTACACACGTCCGATCTGTTTCATGGCTAGGCTCCGACTCCGTCTAGAATTCTCTTCTCTACCAATAGAGAAAGCCGCACGAAGAATATTGCTTTACCATTGGTCAGTTTACTCAACAGCCAATAGAAAAACAACATTCTCCCGCGTCAGTCTGCGCTTTTCATCAATAATCAATCGCAAAATGGTAAACCTAACGACTGCACTTTTTACCGACGTAATTATCTAATATGCTGAAGTTTTGCTTATGCATAAAGTTATTTACTTTTGTTATTTATACCTGAATTAACTTTCCCTTTAGCATAAACTTACTTTACAAAACATTTCTACAAAAATCCCCTTTGTCCATATCCATACTTCTTCGAAATGTTTCCACACTAAATCCTACTACATAACTCGTTAAACAATTATCTTCATGCTACGGTCGCAGGTTTGAATCCTGCCTCGGGCATGGGTGTGTGTGATGTCCTTAGGTTAGTTAGGTTTAGGTAGTTCTAAGCTCTAGGGGACTGATGACCTCAGATGTTAAGTCCCATTGTGCTCAGACCCATTTGAACTATTTTTTGGAACTCTTCTGCAATGGACAACAAAAAAACTAACTAGTATTTGTGTTCCTATGAGCAAGTGGACACCAGCTCAGATAGATGCTTTATCCACACAACAACGTATTTTGCGTCGTATCTGCCAGAGCAGTTCTGTGGTGCCATCAGTATAGGGCACAGGTAAACCGGTAGGGCAGCCTCTTGACCATCCACAGAGGTAGTTAGCTACGTCACAACTTTCCCAACTCCCAACACTGCATCGTACACGAGAGTTTTAGGAATATCGTTGGTAACATATGCACAAAAAGTTCTAATACTGAACTAAGTGCAAGAGGCTCGTAACTCTGGAAACACTGTGCTTCACTCGACATTTGTCCGGCAGGCCTACCTGGCTAATAACGTAGAGTGAATGTGGCATATTTTTCCTTGTATGTATCCGGTATATATTGCCTGCGTGTCTGCTTGTTGTGACATCCTCGTGCAGCTGCCTGTTCAAGCTACAGGCCGTTCGGAAGATTGTTAGTTCTATCGCTTGCGCCTTGTCCCGCGGTTACACAGGGTCGGCCATGGTTAACCGGATTTGGCATGTTAATTTTAAGGGGTGGCCAGATGCCCTTCCTGCAGCCACCCCGTACCCCCCAGGACGGAATTAGTGCACCCCAGCTGTCTGCGTCTAGTGTCAATCGTGAAATCGTGTGAATGTGTTTCAAATGACTGTGAGTCGTGGAACTGAGGAGGGACTTGGGGACCAGCCCAGTATTCACCTAGTAGGATGTGGAAAACCGCCTAAAAACACATCCAGGCTGGGCGGCACACCGGCCGTCGTCGTTAATCCGCCGAGAGGATTCGATCCGGGGCCGCCGAGCCTACCCGTGTCCAGGAAGCAGCGCGTTAGCGCTCTCGGCTATCCTGGCGGGTCTTCAGAAGATTGTTAGTATAATCATAAAATTCTGATGTTGATTAATGACTAAACTTTTGGCCTGAAAAACGTTGCTGTGTATGTGTAGAAATGGAAAAGTAAAACTATGTAAAAGTTTGATATGCATAGTTCATGTCCATTCCAAGAGACAGCCAGGAACCCAAATCTGATCAAGTTGAAAAAGTGATAAATATTTATCTTTTACTTTCTTCACATTGTAATGTCACAGCTTTTGATACTTTAAGGTGCATGTAAATTACCACACCGAACTGCTATTAAGGAAATGCTGTAAAATTAACTACCTGTTGTATTCATAAATCTTTATCAGCCAACAGGTAACTAGGACCTTGCAGAGTAATATGGAACGTAGCCTAGCAGCTTCTTTAGCAAGTAGATCTATACCCAGTATGTAATAGCATGAAGCACAAATGCCAATGTTGTGTTAATAAGAGCAGGCCAGTGTGGCCGTGCGGTTCTAGGCGCTACAGTCTGGGACCGCGCGACCGGTACGGTCGCATGTTTGAATCCTGCCTCGGGCATGGATGTGTGTGATGTCCTTAGGTTAGTTAGGTTTAAGTAGTTCTAAGTTCTAGGGGGCTGATGACCTAAGAAGTTAAGTACCATAGTGCTCAGAGCCATTTGAACCATTTGTTAATAAGAAAGAACCAAACCGAAGTGAGCCAGACACCTACACCTCGTACTCAAGCAACCGACAAATTGCCGCTGGTATTCATGCCTTTGTCATAACGTTGTAGAAAATTAACATAATTTCTCAATAGCAAATGAAGTAGTAACTTGCACATGGGCCACACATGTTAGTGAGTAGCAGTATATTAATCATTGTAAGGTGTTAAAATGATTTGTACACTGCTACTCACTAACATTTCAACACAATAATAGATTTGTAGATGGTTTTGAGGTCGTCAGGAAACAAAACTTAGTACGTCTGGCTGCAAAAATGGCTCAAACACGGATGGGCATTGAGTCACATTAAGTTTGGATGGCAGATAAATATACTTTATTCCATGCTGCTTCAACTCTGCGCCATATTTCGTCGATTACAGTGGCTATCGAGTGGCGGCGTGGCGTTCTCTCGTCATTCTATGGCCAGCTGTTTTCTATGAGTGTGAAGTCTGTAGAACGTCCTGCCTAGGTCAATAATTGAACATAGTCTCTCTAGAGATATGTTAGGACATCGCTAGCAACAGGGGGTCTTGCATTATCGTGCTGAAAGACAACGTCGCAGAGAACTCAAAGACAGTGCACAGCCCCCAGCCTTAACGCATGAGGAGTGTAACGCCATCAAACTGCAAACCAGAGGTGATCATGTTGTGTAGCCAATGGTACCCCATACCAATCCACCATGTACTAGACCCATATGACGATTACGAAAGCAGTCTAGAAATGTTAGTTCACCTCAGGGCCTCCACACAGGCATACGTCCATCACGGCATAGTGTGTTGAACCAGGACTCGTCTGGAAAGGCGACATGGTTCAACTCATCTGTTGTCGTTGGATGCGCCACTCTGAGCCGCTGCGTCAAGGGAAGCCACTGGTGGGCCAGACGGCGCCGCTCTCTCTGTGTGGACACTTGCTATAAAAAAAAAAAAACCATGTCTTGCCTCAACTTATGTGGCATGGTCGTGCGATCCTGCACAGCCGAGTGAACAATAAGTCTGTCATCTAGCGCATCGGTACAAGGGTCTTTGAGATATTCCGTGGAATAGAGAATGGCCACCCTGAAAACATCACAAAACAGACTTGGGACCCTAAGTAACATGGGCAGTACAATTACGGAACGATAAATCTTGGAGTCTACAGGGCACAATCCTGTCCCTGTCGGATCCCGACACGTGCTGTACACGTTTCTCCTTCCTACACGAGGCATAATACAATCTTCTGACAAACAAACAACCTTTGAACTGTAGATATCCTTACTCCAACATACTTTGTGTGGTTATTCAGAAATACTAATCTTTTGCATATCAAAGAAAGTGCAAGGTGGCTTGGTTTTCAAACTGCGGGGTAAACCTAGCAGATGCCGCAATTTTTATTTATTCCGATAAAATTATTGACGAAACAAATGACAAAACAGTAACAACATTAATGTAATAAGGCCTTGGCATATGTGACATAGGGGTCGGGGGAAATATGCTAGTAATTGCTCAATTGAATTGATCGTAATTGCGTAGTGCCCAGTGACTGTCATGATGTTAATTGAAATCAGATAGCACTACATAAGAGAATACATCAGACCTGTGTTTGGTGCTGAAAGCAGAGTGTACATTGGCATTTAGAATGAAGTACGAAGTAACCGAATTAGTATGAAACATCTTTAATATCCCTAGGCGTCATCTCCTAGAAGTGGCTCGATCTTACCACAGTACTGAAAGTGGAGGCTGAAGTGGCTGGAGGATCACTCATTGGCAGGATGAACGAGCGTCACCAGTGGCTAACTGCAGATCAGCCCGAAATTCTAATTCCCAATACATCGGCTCAGACAGTACGGCGGACTGTTGGAGTCGACGGCAGCTCTTAGTACAGAAGTCTAGTGGTGGAGGCTTCTGAAGATTGAGTAGTTATGATGGAACGTTAATTAAAAGAAAACCTCACATTGCCACGTTTTGTGTCTCTTACTAAATTCAGATAGGCTGGGCACCGGAAGCGACAAGTTTCGCCCTATCATCTTCCACAGAAAAAAGTTGTTTCGCTCCCTTTCTATCTCTCTCTGTGGCTAGGGAACTGGTTCCCTGTCATTACTGTCCTGTTTCTTTCTCTAACATGCCGTTTATTTACGTTAGCCCAGGGCCGGCCAAACTCTGCACAGTGTGCAGACGTGCGGAAGTGCTGCACATGTGCGCACGTGTGCGACAGCGACATCTGTTATTAGGCATGTGTCCTAAATGAACGGCGGCGGCTCCACTTCCCTGTGGTACAAGCAAGAGCGCAACATATCCAGTCTCGTTTACCCCTGCTGACCGTAACCTTAACAGAGAAGTACTGAAAAGTGGCAAGTACTGTGAAAAAGCAAAGGACGGGAGCTCTGTGTTCTCAGTCGTTTAAAAATGACTGGGAACTGCAATTCTCTTTTGTAGCCGTTGGTGATAATTCTTTGCTGTGCCGCTGAGTAATAGGCGTCCAGCGTAAGTTTTCAATTGAAAGATATTACAATACATATCACAAAGACGAGTGTAGTGTACTCAACAGTGAAGAACGGCAAGTAAAATTTAATGTCCTTAAGAAAATGGATGAGACACATCAACTCGATTTTACTGTACGTCAAAGTAACTGATACTTCTTGAACTCTTAGTTTATTGTGTTTCATTTATGTCTGTTTTACTGTAAGCTGTACAATGTACTGTTTTCAATTTTCCAGAATGACAACCACACTAAATGTTCACTGCGAGCAAGTTTTAAAATCGCATTAAGAATTGCACAATCTGGGAAACCATTTCCCGAAGGGGAGTTTATGAAAGGGTGTCTGATTGATGCTGCAGAAGTTGTGTCTCCCACGAACGTTAGCAGGTTTCAAGAAAGCAATCTATCCAAACAAACAGCGACAAGACGTATCAGTGCTATGGCCGGCGATCTGCACAGGCAGCTAAGAAATAAGGCTAAAGACTTTGTTGCTTTCTCTGTTGCGTTCGATGAAGCAACAGATCTTACAGATACAGCACAGGTTGTGATACACATACGAGGTGTCGATAACGCACTTTGTGTAACATAGGAGAGACATCTGTGCGTAGAAACATGCACTACATGAACGCTGACGGCTGCGGCGTGCACGCTGTGACCGGGAAGTTGCACATGTGCAAGAGCATCGCACGCGTGCAGAATTTCTGGCCGGCCCTGCGTTAGCCGATTTCTTTTATTTAATCGTATGGCGATTTTATATGATATACAGTTGATATAAGACAAGTGATTTTATACAATATACATATAAGACAAGATTAAACCTTAAGGTCCGTGTTTCTCAACCACTTAATTAAGCTGGTTGTGAGAGTGAACAAGTCGTCGGGAATTCCAGGGCATGAATGAAGTGGACAGCGTTGGACTAAATGTTCAGTTGTCTGCTCTTCTTGATTACATTCACACATTGGTGAACTGATCCAGCCCCATTTGTACCTGAAGTAGCTACAACAACCATGTCCAGTCCTTAACGTGTTGAGGCGGCACCAGAGGTTCCTCGGTAGGTCAAAACCTTTTGGCTTCTTTGTGGGATCAAGGTGATGGGCTCTTGTTCCAAATGTTTTTGCTGACCACTCATGCTTCCAGCTTTCATTTAGGTCAAAACCATCCGCGATGAGTTGTGCTGCAGTAACACTTGATGGTCTTCTTGAATGGAATCGTTGCTGTGGCGGATGACAGAATTCCTGATGCAATCGTAGAGAGGGTGATGCAGAGATTTTCTTGGCCTCCCTCAGTAGAGCTTGTTTCCGGCTTAAGTGAGGTGGAGGGATGTGACTCAGTACAGGTAACCAGAGGCATGGGGTTGATTTGATGGAACCAGTAATGCAGCGCATTGTGTCGTTAAGTTTTGTGTCTATCTTCTTCACATGTGCTTTCCAACCAGACAGGTGCGCAGTACTCGGCAGCAGAGTACACAAGACTGATGCCAGTTAAACTCAGGCAGTCAGCAGAGGTTTCCCAGGTGGTACAACTGAGCTTATGTAGTATGTTGTTCCCTGCAGCAACTTTATGACAAAGCATGGTGATGTGCTCTTTGTAGCTCAGGGTTTTATCTAGAGTGATTCCGAGATATTTTGGGAAAGGATTGTACCTCAACGTTTGTCCATTGAGCAGAACTCTTGGTTTGTAGTTCGCAGCACGATTCGCTAGATGGAAACAAGAGACTTCAGTTTTTTTGTGCTTGGGATCAATCTCCAGGTCTTAAAGAAAGTTGACATCTTCTCCAGATCCACCGTAAGAATTCGTTCACCATCTTCGAAATTATTGCTCTGTGCTACCAGTGCGATGTCATCAGCATAGATGAATTTAGTTGATATTGTGGTTAGTACATCAGTAATGTATAAATTGAATAGTGATGGGACTAAAACAGATCCCTGTGGTAGTCCATTATTCATTTTCCGTTTGTGGCTTTTAGAGCTGCCTAGAAACACTTCAAATTGCCTTTCACTAAGCTTGCTGGATATTAGATCCACAATCTCTGGACTTCGTACAACTTGCAGTAGCTTGTAATCAGTCCTTGTCACCAGACGGTGTCATACGTGGCTGTCAGGTCGATGAAGACAGCTGTTGATTTCAGATGGCCTTGAAAACCTGCTTCAATATGGGTAGTTAGGGCAAGAACTTGTCCAGGAGGGGTAGCAGCCTCGACGAACGGTGCTATTCTGGTTAGGAGGACTCGTTCCAAAACTTTGGATATACAACTGAGCAGTGCTATAAGGCGGTAACTTTCAGGGCTGTCTTCAGGCTTGCCAGGTTTGAGAGTGGCTATAACTTTCGACAGTTTGAATTGTCTGGGAAGTTTGTTCTCTTTGATTATGTAAGTGAAGAGCGAAGTGAGCCAGCGTATGCAGTATGGGCCCGTTAGCCGATACTGGTGGTTTTTACATTGCATACACTTTTGTATTTTCCAGAACCAATACACTCAGCCGTGTCTCACGTTTTCAAATGCCTAATACTAAAGAGCCCTATTACGTCTTCAAGGTGTTTTGTCTCTGGCGCCTGGTACTTGCTGTAGAAACTGTCAACTTTCTACATTTGCGCTCAATAGCACTCAATGCTAAAAAGCGAATCTTCTCACTTCATATCCAAGTTGTAAAATCTTTTCCCGGGAGTTCGCACCGCGAGAAATCCTATTCCTATTCGTTCAGAACAACGCCGGAAGTCCCGGCGTGGTATTACAAAATCATACCCGATGGCCGGTGGGCTATTGATCTCGCCTCGGTAGGCCTTCTAGGGGTGGCGACTGACTCTACTGTCCCTAGCAATCCGCATGTTTCTTCCACTCTTCAGAATGCTTTCAGCACTCTCTCTCTTCTACAGTGCATGCAAGCCGGAATCAAGAGTAAAAGAAGACAGCAGCTGCTGTTTACCATATTCCTCAACATCAGTTAAATATTTTGATCAGATGGGTTCAGATGTGTGTGAATTCCTAAGGGACCAACTGATGAGGTCATCGTCCCTAGACTTATACACTACTTCAACTAACTTATTCTAAGAACAACACACCCGTACCTGCGGGAGGAGGACTCGAATCTCCGGCGGGAGGGGCCGCGCAGTCCGTGACATGGCGCCTCAAACCGCACGGATACTCCGCGCGGTTATCGGATGGGTCTTTCATTATGAACTTGCATGTGTATGTGTCTCCAGAAAAACGGCCGCGTAACGAAAGTAGTACACTTCTCGGCAATTTGACGATTCTTACATGCCGCCCCAGTCCCATTTCAATGACTAGCAATGTACACTATTGGCCATTAAAATTGCTACACCAAGAAGAAACACAGATGATAAACGGGTATTCATTGGAAAAATATATTATACTAGAACTGACATGTGAGTACATTTTCACGCAATTTGTGTGCATAGATCCTGAGAAATCAGTACGCAGAACAACCACCCCTGGCCGTAATAACGGCCGTGATACGCCTGGGCATTGAGTCAAACAGAGCTTAGGTGGCGTGTACAGGTACAGCTGCCCATGGAGCTTCAACACGATATCGCAGCTCATCAAGAGTAGTGACAAGGTGACGAGCCAGATGCTGCGCCACCATTGACCAGACGTTTTCAGTTGGTGAGAGATCTGGAGAATTTGCTGGCCAGGGCAGCAGTCGAACATTTTCTGTATCCAGAAATGCCCGTACAGGACCTGCAACATGCGGTCGTGCATTATCCTGCTGAAATATAGGGTTTCGCAGGGATCAAATGAAGGGTAGAGTCACGGGTCGTAACACATCTGAAATGTCACGTCCACTGTTCAAAGTGCCGTCAATGCGAACGAGAGGTGACCGAGACGTGTAACCAATGGCACCCCATACCATCACGCCGGGTGATACGCCAGTATGGCGATGACGAATACACGCTTCCAATGTGCGTTCACCGCGATGTCGCCAAACACGGATGCGACCATCATGATGCTGTAAACGGAACCTGTATTCATGCGAAAAAGTGACGTTTTGCACCCAGGTTCGTCGCTGAGTGCACCATCGCAGGTGCTCCTGTCTGTGATGCAGCGTCAAGGGTAACCACAGCCGTGGTCTCCGAGCTGATAGTCCATGCTGTTGCAAACGTCGTCGAACCGTTCGTGCAGATGGTTGTTGTCTTGCAAACGTCCCCATCTGTTGACTCAGGGATCGAGACGTGGCTGCACGATCCGTTACAGCCATGCGGATAAGATGCCTGTCATCTCGACTGCTAGTGATACGAGGCTGTCGGGATCCAGCACGGCTTTCCGTATTACCCTCCTGAACCCACCGATTCCATATTCTGCTAACAGTCATTGGATCTCGACCAACGCGTGCAGCAATGTCTCGATACGATAAACTGCAATTGCGATAGGATACAATCCGACCTTTATCAAAGTCGGCAACGTCATGGTACGCATTTCTCGTGCCTACACGAGGCATCACTCAACGTTTCACCAGGAAACGCCAGTCATCTGCTGTTTGTGTATGAGAAATCGGTTGGAACTTTCCTCATGTCAACACGTTGTAGGTGTCGCCACCGGAGCCAAGATTCTGTGAATGCTCTGAAAAGTTAATCATTTGCATATCACAGCATCTTCTTCCTGTCGGTTAAATTTCGCGTCTGTAGCACGTCATCTTCGTGGTGTAACAATTTTAATGGCCAGTAGAGTAAAAGTGGCAACTTCGAAATAGACAGTGCTTGGTGTCATTAAAACGGAAATGTTTCAGTTTAACCACCAATAAGCACACAACGATGCGAAGTCTCCATTATGGTGCAATAATTTAAAATCACGCGTCTCCCGAATTAGGCAAGCGAGGCGGAAACAGCGACACTGTCGGCCGAAGTAAGTGACCGAGGCCCAGTTCATTCCGCTAAATACACAAAAGTGCCCCACAAAAAGGGGCAGAATTGCCGGTGCGGGAGTGAAACTGCCGGAGGCGCAGGAAGAAGTGGGGCGCTAACAGGCCGCAATAAAAAACTTTTTACCGCCCGCCGCGGGCTGCAGCGCGAGGAGCGTAAGCCGGCCGGTGCTGACTCCGCCGGCGCGGGAGACACCAAGTTGGTCGCTCGCTCTGCCGGAGCCAATAACGGCGGCGGATAAGAACTCCGGTGGCGGAGTGGGCGGTGGGGGGAGGCTCGTGTCTCCCAGGTCACGGCGGCGTGCCGACGAACACCAAAGCCGCGCGGCGCTCATGAAAGATACACGCAGCGGCGCGCGAGGCATTGCCCGCATCTGCGGCACCCACTGTCAGAGGTGTGTGTGTGTGTGTGTGTGTGTGTGTGAGGGGTGGGGGTGGAGAAGCCCTGGGCGCCACTCAGCTTGTTCGACTGCGACCCGCCTCCGCGCGAAACACAGCTTCTGGCGCCAGTCCAGGGCACCAGCAGCGCTTTGCTGCCATCTTCTGTGCCTCTACACGCAAGGCAGTGCCCCCGTATCGATACTACGTTGTCGGAAGTGAGACTTGAAGCAGAGACGTCATCGATTTATCTCTATATTGCCCAGTTCACTGCATGCACTTTACGGAAAATGTAGCGTAAATTTGGCACGACCCAACACTATACAGGAACACAAGAGGTAGGATGTCCAAAAAAAAAAAAAAAAAATGCCTAACTCGAGTTGAAATAGCGTACTGAGGGTTCCGTCCATCGTTCATCCATCCTGGGAATGGAGAATCTCAACAATTTTTGCTTGTTTTTGGTACAGATACTGACAAGATATTACACTACTGGACATTAAAATTGCTACACCAAGAAGAAATGCACATGTTAAACGGGTATTCATTGGACAAATATATTATACTAGAACTGACATATGATAACAATTTCACGCAGTTTGGGTGCAGAGAACCTGAGAAATCAGTACCCAGAACAACCACCTTTGGCCGTTATAACGGTCTTTGTGCGCCTGGGCATTGACTCAAACAGAGCTTGTATGGCTCGTATAGATACAACTGCCCATGCAGATTCAACACGATACCACAGCTCATCAAGAGTAGTGACTGGCGTATTGTGACGAGCCAGTTACTAGGCCACCATTGACTAGACGTTTTCAGTTGGTGAGAGATCTGGAGAATGTGCTGGCTAGGGCAGGAGTCGAACATTTTCTGTATCCAGAAAGGCCCGTACAGGACCTGCAACATGTGGTCATGCATTATCCTGCTGAAATATAGGGTTTCGCAGGGATGGAATGAAGGGTAAAGCCACGGGTCGTAACACATCTGAAATGTAACGTCCATTGTTCGAAGTGCCGCCAATGGGAACAAGAAGTGACCGAGACGTGTAACCAATGGCACTGCATATCATCACGCCGGGTGTTACGCCAGCATGGCGATGACGGAAGCAAAGGGAACTTCACAGCAAACATAAACATAGCCAAAGCCTTGCAGACAAACAAAAATTACGCGATGCGAAATGTAGTGTGAGGAGGGCTATGCGAGAGGCGTTCAATGAATTCGAAAGTAAAGTTCTATGTACTGACTTGGCAGAAAATCCTAAGAAATTTTGATCTTATGTCAAAGCGGTAGGTGGATCAAAACAAAATGTCCAGACACTCTCTGACCAAAATGGTACTGAAACAGAGGATGACAGACTAAAGACTGAAATACTAAATGTCTTTTTCCAAAGCTGTTCCACAGAGGAAGACTGCACTGTAGTTTCTTCTATAGGTTGTCGCACACATGAAAAAATGGTACATATCGAAATAGACGACAGAGGGATAGAGAAACAATTAAAATCACTCAAAAGAGGAAAGGCCGCTGGACCTGATTGGATACCAGTTCGATTTTACACAGAGTACGCGAAGGAACTTGCCCCCCTTCCTGCAGCGGTGTACCGTAGTTCTCTAGAAGAGCGTAGCGTTCCAAAGGATTGGAAAAGGGCACAGGTCATCCCCGTTTTCAAGAAGGGACGTCGAACAGATGTGCAGAACTAAAGACCTATATCTCTAACGTCGATCAGTTGTAGAATTTTGGAACACGTATTATGTTCGAGTATAATGACTTTTCTGGAGACTAGAAATCTACTCTGTAGGAATCAGCATGGGTTTCGAAAAAGACGATCTTGTGAAACCCAGCTCGCGCTATTCGTCCACGAGACTCAGAGGGCCATAGACACGGACTCACAGGTAGATGCCGTGTTTCTTGACTTCCGCAAGGCGATCGATACAGTTCCCCACAGTCGTTTAATGAACAAAGTAAGAGCATACGGACTATCAGACCAATTGCGTGATTGGATTGAAGAGATCCTAGATAACAGAACGCAGCATGTCATTCTAAATGGAGAGAAGTCTTCCGAAGTAAGAGTAATTTCAGGTGTGCCGCAGGGGAGTGGCGTAGGACCGTTGCTATTTCACAATATACATGAATGACCTTGTGGATGACATCGGAAGTTCACTGAGGCTTTTTGCAGATGATGCTGTGGTGTATCGAGAGGTTGTAACAATGGAAAATTGTACTGAAATGCAGGAGGATCTGCAGCGAATTGACGCATGGTGCAGGGAATGGCAATTTAATCTCAATGTAGACAAGTGTAATGTGCTGCGAATACATAGAAAGATAGATCCCTTATCATTTAGCTACAAAATAGCAGGTCAGCAACTGGAAGCAATTAATTCCATAACTTATCTGGGAGTAGGCATTAGGAGTGATTTAAAATGGAATGATCATATAAAGTTGATCGTCGGTAAAGCAGATGCCAGACTGAGATACATTGGAAGAATCCTAAGAAAATGCAATCCGAAAACGAGGGAAGTAGGTGACAGTACGCTTGTTCGCCCACTGCTTGAATACTGCTCAGCATTGTGGGATCCGTAACAGATAGGGTTGATAGAACAGATAGAGAAGATCCAACTGAGAGCAGCGCGCTTCGTTACAGGATCATTTAGTAATCGCGAAAGTTGTTACGGAGATGATAGATAAACTCCAGTGGAAGACTTTGCAGGAGAGACGCTAAGTAGCTCGGTACGGGGTTTTGTTAAAGTTTCAAGAACATACCTTCACCGAATAGTCAAGCAGTATATTGCTCCCTCCTACGTATATCTCGCGAAGAGACCATGAGGATAAAATCAGAGAAATTAGAGCCCACACAGAAGCATACCGACAATCCTTCTCTCCACGAACAATACGAGACTGGAATAGAAGAGACAACCGATAGAGGTACTCAAGGTACCCTCCGCCACACACCAGCTTGCGGAGTATGAATGTAGATGTAGATGCAGATGTAGACGAATACACGCTTCCAATGTGCGTTCACCGCGATGTCGCCAAACACGAATGCGACCATCATGATGCTGTAAACAGAACCTGGATTCATCCGAAAAAATGACGTTTTGCCATTCGTGCACCCAGGCTCGTCGTTGAGTACACCATCGCAGGCGCTCCTGTCTGTGATGCAGCGTCCAGGGTAACCGAAGCCAAGGTCTCCGAGCTGATAGTCCATGCTGCTGCAAACGTCGTCGAACCGTTCGTGCAGATGGTTGTTGTCTTGCAAACGTCCCCATCTGTTGACTCAGGGATCGAGGCGTGGCTGCACGTTCCGTTACAGCAATGCGCATAAGATGCCTGTCATCTCGACTGCTAGTGATACGAGGCCGTTGGGATCCAGCACGGCGTTCCGTATTACCCTCCTGAACCCACCGATTCCATATTCTGCTAACAGTCATTGGATCTCGACCAATGCGAGCAGCAATGTCTCGATACGATAAACCGCAATCGCGATAGGATACAATACGACCTTTATCAAAGTCGGAAACGTGATGGTACGCATTTCTCCTCCTTACACGAGGCATCACAACAACGTTTCACCAAGCAACGCCGGTCAACTGCTGTTTGTGTATTAGATATCCGTTGGAAACTTTCCTCATGTCAGCACGTTGTAGGTGTCAGCACCGACGCCAACCTTCTGTGAATGCTGTGAAAGGCTAATCATTTGCATATCACAGCATCTTGTTCCTGTCGGTGAAATTTCGCGTATGTAGCACGTCATCTTCGTGGTGTAGCAATTTTAATGCCCAGTAGTGTAGACCCGAGAAGTCCAAGACGGTAATAAACTCTCTATAGTAGTTACTCAGAATAGCCCAGACATACAAAAAGAAGAAATCTGGGAACTTCAGTCTACGTATATGCGTATAAAAGATTTAATAAATTTTAATTAATTTACTAAAACTTGGCTACTGCTTACATTTTATGTATGCATGTAGTAATGTTCATAACGGTCTTGCCACAATGGTGGCACCGCTTCCCGTCAGATTGCCGAAGTTAAGCGCTGTCGGGCTGGGCTAGCACTTGTATGGAGTACAGTAAATGTAGGTCCAGTTCCAGGAGTTTCACACATTAGTGATATTGTACAACGTCCGTTTGAAGCTGACTATTTGTGTGGTACTGAATAAATAAGTATTTTGGAGGTAGAACTGTAGTCCTTTCAATTATGCGTGTCTGATATTTGCTTAAATGTAGCGCCTCTATTTACACTGTCACGTGAGGCACAGGGTCTTTTGTTGACAATAGACACTTCGTGACGAAGTGTAGCTACAAAAGGTTTCGTTATCGTCTGGATGTTTGTCGTGCTTTTGATGGACGGCGCATTGAAGATTGTAAAAGGTAAATCAAAACTTTGATCCTAAATGCAGTTATGAAATGTGTCTGAGGTTTGTATGCGCAAGCATGTCAAATAAGTAACCTTGTAAAACCAGACAGTTCTTTTGAAAGTAAAGCTTTGTATTGTTGTGGTTAAATTAAAATCTACCTTCTAATACTTCTGTCCTTTTCCGCATACAAAGATGGTAGGAGTTAATTCAGTAAAGTGAAGCACCCAGAAGACATAGTCAGATTTCAATGTAACTTCGTTCATGTATACACCATTGGCAGTTATGTAAAAGATTAGACCTGCAAGGCAGCAGTCAGGCATCAGCAGCCGGCCGAGACAGACGCACCAGCAGGGAAGTAATCTACACTGTGAAATTTACGAGTTCCTAACCAGGAGCGAATTTTATAATATCAACTGCGTGCTTCAATAATTTAGTTTTTTGAGTTTCTGCATGTTTCTTTAATATCTGATAGCCACAGATCTGTCACAGTTCCTGCGTTTTCGTGGATGTCTACAGTAGAGTTGCGCAGCACATGCCGATAGTTCGTTTATCCGCATAGTTTAGTTTCCCACGGTCTTTAATATGGACATGGACTGCGATTGTTGTGTGCCGATGCGATCCGAGTTGGTGACACTTCTCTTTCAGCTTCAGCCTGTGATGGGTTCGGTTACACAGCTTGAGGCTGCAGTGGATGGGCACCGCTGTTGTGGGCCGGCCGTAAGGATCCAACGGAAGTCCAGCACGTCAGAGCCCTTTGATCGGTCCTAACCGGTGGCCAGCCCAGTTACTGCTCGCACTGAGGTCGACCCCTCACATGAGGTCGAGTAGAAGGTCGCCCAGGGGCGTAGCAGGTGGCGAAAGACTTCCGAGGCGGCCGCACGTAAGGACTGCTCGGTTTGTCTGACAAACGGGTTCCAGTGTCTGACACTGTCGCTGAGCCAGATGCTGTCGCCTGTTATGTTTCAGAAGAAAACTCTCAGTCTGCAACATCCGGACAATCACAGAGGGTGTGATTATTGATAGTTCGGAGCTCCAGCCTTAGGCGCGTTATGGGGCCCCTTAGGGACTTGGCTGAATAGAAGGGTAAGAAAACCAATGTGCACTCCGTGCGCATACCGGGTGGACTCATTCAAGACGTGGAACGAGTCATCACGGATGCCACGAAGAGAACAGGACGCAGCCATCTATAGGTGGTTGCTCACGTCGGTATCAATGATGTGTGTCACTTTGGATCAGAAGAGATTCTCTCTGGTTTCAAGCGGCTAACAGAAGTGGTAAAGGCTGCCACTCTTGCTTGCGAGATGGAAGCAGAGCTGACCATTTGCAGCATAGTCGACAAAACCGATTGTGGACTTCTGGTACAGCGCTGAATGGAGGCTCTTAATGAGAGGCTCAGACGGTTCTGCGACTGGGTAGGCTGCAGATTCCTCGACTTGCGCCAAAGGGTCGTTGGGTTTCGAGTTCCATTGGAATGTTCAGACGTCCACTATACGCAAGTGGCTACAGGGTAGCAGGGGCTGAGTAGCGTGGACTGGGCGGTTTTTTTTTAGATTAGAGGGTCTCGGGAAAGCACAAGGAGGGCTTCAGTCACGAAGGGTGCAGACCGTAGGAAGAACATAGATACAGAAACTATCGGTATAACAGTTGTAAATTCTCGTAGCTGTGTTCGGGAAGTACCAGAGCTCCAAGCGTTAATAGAAAGCACTGATGCTTAAATCGTTATGGGCACTGAAAGCTGGCTATAGCCGGATATACGCTCAGCAGAAATTTTTGCGAAGAACCTAACGCTGTTCCGAAAGGATAGGCTAAACACGGTCGGCGGTGGCGTGTTTGTTGCTGTGAGAAGTAGTTTAACTTGTCGCGAAATTGAAGTAGATAATTCCTGTATGGGCAGAAATCATTGTTGGCAACCGGAATAAAATAATAATGGGATCCTTTTACCGACCTCCCAATTCAGATGATACAGTTGCTGAAAGGTTCAAAGAAAACTTGAGTTTGATTTCAAAAACGTACCCGAATCATACGATAATTGTTGGTGATTACTTTAATTTATACTCGATATGTTGGCGAAAATACATGTTTAACTCCGCAGGTACGCACAAAATATCATCCGAAATTGTGCTAAACGCATTCTCTGAAAATTATCTCGAGCAATTAGTTCATGATCCCATGTGAATAGTAAACGGTTGTGAAAACACACTTGATCTCTTAGCAACAAATAATCCTGAGTTAATAACGAGAATCAAAACCGATATAGGGATTACTGAACACAGGGCTGTCGTAGCAAGATTGAATATTGTAATCCCCAAATCCTCGAAAACTAAGCGAAAAACATACCTATTCAAAAAAGCAGATAAAAATTCACTTGACGCCTACCTGAGGGACAATCTCCACTCATTTCAAGTGTAGACGAGATGTGGCTTAAATTCAAAGAAATAGTATCGGCAGCAATTGAGAGATTTATACCACATAGATTAACAAACGACGGAGCTGATCCTCTTGGTACACAAAACAGGTTAGAACACTGTTGAAGAAACAATGAAACAAACATGCCAAATTTAAACAGACGCAAAATCCCCAAGATTGGCGATCTTTTACAGAAACTGGAAATTTAGCGCGAACATCAATGCGAGACGCTTATAACAGCTTCCACAACGTGACTTTGTCTCGAAACCTGTCAGAAAATCCAAAGAGATTCTGGTCCTATGTGAAGTATGTTAGCGGCAAGAAACAACCAATGCCTTCTCTGCGCGATAGCAAAGGAGGTACTATCGAAGACAGTGCTGCCGAAACAGAGTTACTAAACACAGCCTTCCGAAATGCCTTCCCAAAAGAAGAGGAAGTAAATATTCCACAGTTCGAATCAAGAACAGCTGCCAACATGAGTAACGTAGAAGTAAATATCCTCGGAGTAGTGAGACAACTTAAATCACTTCATAAAAGCAAGTCTTCTGGTCCACACTGTACACCAATTAGATTTCTTTCAGAGTATGCTGATGCATTAGCTCCATACTCAACAATCATATACAACCGTTCGCTCGACGAAAGATTCGTACCCAAAGACTGGATTGTTGCACAGGTCACCCTAATATTCAAGAAAGACAGTGGGAGTAATCCACTAAATTACAGGTCCATATCATTAACGTCGATATTCAGCAGGATTTTGGAACATTATGAATTACTTCGAAGGAAACGGTCTATTGACACACAGTCAACGTGGATTTAGAAAATATCGTTCTTGTGAAACACAACTAGCTCTTAATTTGCATGAAGTGCTGAGTGATATCGACAAGGGATTTTAGATTGATTCAGTATTTCTAAATTTCCCGAAGGCTTTTAACACTGTACCACACAAGCGGCTTGTAGTGAAATTGCGTGCTTATGGAATATCGTCTCATTTATGTGACTTCATTTGTGATTTTCTGTGAGAGAGGTCACAGTTCATAGTAACTGCGGAAAGTCTTCGAATAAAACAGAAGTGATTCCTGGCGTTCCCCAACCCAGTATTATAGGCCCTTTGCTGTTCCCTGTCTATATCAACGATTTGGGAGACAATCTGAGCAGCCGTCTTAGGTTGTTTGCAGATGACACTATTGTTTATCGACTAATAACGTAATCAGAAGATCAAAACAAATTGCAAAACGATTGAGAAAATATATCTGAATGGTGCGAAAATTGGCAGTTGACCCTAAATAACGAAAAGTGTGAGGTCAACCACATGAATACTAAAAGAAATCCGTTAAACTTCCGTTACACGATAAGTCAAATCTAAAGGCCGTAAATTCAACTAAATACCTAGGAATTACAATTACGGACAACTTAAATTTGAAAGAACACATAGAAAATGTGGGGAAGGCTAACCAAAGACTGAGTTTTACTGGCAGGACACTTGGAAAATGTAACAGATCCACTAAGGTGACTGCCTACACTACGCTTGTCCGTCCTCTTTTAGAATACTGCTGTGCGGTGTGGGATCCATACCAGGTAGGATTGACGGAGTACATGGAAAAAGTTAAAAGAAGTGCAGCACGTTTTGTATTATAGCGAAATATGGAAGAGAGTGTCACTGAAATGATACAGAATTTGGGGTGGATATCATTAAAACAAAGGCGTTTTTCATTGCGACGGAATCTTCTCACGAAGTTTCAATCACCAACTTTCTCCTCCGAATCCGAAAATATTTCGTTGACACCGACCTACACAGGGAGAAACGATCACCACGATAGAATAAGGGAAATCAGAGCTCGTACGGAAAGATACAGGTGTACGATCTTCCCGCGCGCTATACGAGATTGGAATAATAGAGAATAGTGAAGGTGGTTCGATGAACCCTCTGCCAGGCACTTAAATCTGATTTGCAGAGTATCCAGGCAGATGTAGATGTAGAACACTCTGCGACTGGTAGAAGACCACCAGAGCGCATTAGCGTTGTTTGTGTTCAGTGTCGTTCGTGTTTAGTGTTTTTACCAGGACCAATAGGGTACATAAGGGAAGTTAACAGCGTCACATGTTGCGTGATTACTGAGTAGGATATGAAATTGCAATTTACTCGTGTCAGACAGAGTTATCACAATGTCCCAGACTTTGAAAGGTCCTAATTGTGAGTCTCCAGTAGGCCCACTGGCCGAATCGTGTAATATCTAGATTCGTTGGGCATTCTCACATGACAGTGACGTGATGTTGGACTGAGAGGGCAGATACATTCGTTATCAAGTTTGCAGTTGGCGTCGTCTATCCATAATGAAGATGGATCGCCGTATTGTGCACCACGCACATCATAACCCCTTCATATTTTCGCCTGCTGTCCCAGAAAAGGACTCCCTGTAACAGTCCGTGACATCTCACACCACTGGTTGGAGGCTACAGTCAGTCACAACAGGAAATTACCGTCCCGTGCATAGTCTGCCGTTAACATCACAATACAGACTGCTGCCTTTGGAGTAGTGCTGTGACTGGGAAGCATGGACTGCTGACGAGTGTGTTCAGCGATGGATCGCCGCATGTCACTATCTCGCATGACCACGGTCGACGAGTGCGGCGGCGCTCTGAGGAGACGTCCCAGACTACCAATTTTTGAAGAGCACAGCGGTGTTATTTCTGGTGTCACGGTGTGCGCGGTCATCGGGTATGACTTCACAGCTGGTAGGGGTGGGCAAACTCTGACAGCGCAGTGGGACGCCACCGATGTTCTGTATCATCATGTGGTACCTCTCTTGCAACAGGTACCACCATTTATCAATACGATAATGCTCAACCACACATGGTACGTGTCTCTGTAAACTGTCTGCGTGATGTTGAAGTACTCCTGTAGCCAGGCAGATTCTCAGATCTGTCCCAAATATGTGTTGGACCAGCTCACCGTCAACTACATCCCAGTGACAACATCCACGATATCAAATACCAGTTCCAACAGTTGTGGATAAGCTTACTTTAGGACAGGTACAGGCTTTTGTTGAAGTTTCGAGAACATACCTTCACCGAGGAGTCAAGCAGTATATTGCTCCCTCCTACGTATATCTCGCGAAGAGACCATGAGGATAAAATCAAAGAGATTAGAGGCCACACAGAGGCATACCGATAATCTTTCTTTCCACGAACAATACGAGACTGGAATAGAAGGTAGAACCGATAGAGGTACTCAAAGTACCCTCCGCCACACACCGTCAGGTGGCTTGCGTAGTGTGGATGTAGATATAGATGTAGACTTCATGACAACCTTGCCAACAGCATCACTGCATGCATCCAGACTAGAGGAAGTACATCGCCATACCGATGAAGGGGGTCATACTACCATGTTCTTTCTCAGTTTGACACGAATTTGGAATCACTTCAGTAACAACGAATATCCCCTTAATCTGTGAGGTTTCATTTCGTTTCATCGTTCCCTTCTGGCGTTTCACTTTTCTGTCAGGCAGTGCATTTTATAATCTTATGAAAATGAGCAGTTCTGGGTAAATACACTCCTGGAAATGGAAAAAAGAACGCATTGACACCGGTGTGTCAGACCCACCATACTTGCTCCGGACACTGCGAGAGGGCTGTACAAGCATTGATCACACGCACGGCACAGCGGACACACCAGGAACCGCGGTGTTGGCCGTCGAATGGCGCTAGCTGCGCAGCATTTGTGCACCGCCGCCGTCAGTGTCAGCCAGTTTGCCGTGGCATACGGAGCTCCATCGCAGTCTTTAACACTGGTAGCATGCCGCGACAGCGTGGACGTGCACCGTATGTGCAGTTGACGGACTTTGAGCAAGGGCGTATAGTGGGCATGCGGGAGGCCGGGTGGACGTACCGCCGAATTGCTCAACACGTGGGGCGTGAGGTCTCCACAGTACATCGATGTCGTCGCCAGTGGTCGGCGGAAGGTGCACGTGCCCGTCGACCTGGGACCGGACCGCAGCGACGCACGGATGCACGCCAAGACCGTAGGATCCTACGCAGTGCCGTAGGGGACCGCACCGCCACTTCCCAGCAAATTAGGGACACTGTTGCTCCTGGGGTATCGGCGAGGACCATTCGCAACCTTCTCCATGAAGCTGGGCTACGGTCCCGCACACCGTTAGGCCGTCTTCCGCTCACGCCCCAACATCGTGCAGCCCGCCTCCAGTGGTGTCGCGACAGGCGTGAATGGAGGGACGAATGGAGACGTGTCGTCTTCAGCGATGAGAGTCGCTTCTGCCTTGGTGCCAATGATGGTCGTATGCGTGTTTGGCGCCGTGCAGGTGAGCGCCACAATCGGGACTGCATACGACCGATGCATACAGGGCCAACACCCGGCATCATGGTGTGGGGAGCGATCTCCTACACTGGCCGTACACCACTGGTGATCGTCGAGGGGACACTGAATAGTGCACGGTACATCCAAACCGTCATCGAACCCATCGTTCTACCATTCCTAGACCGGCAAGGGAACTTGCTGTTCCAACAGGACAATGCACGTCCGCATGTATCCCGTGCCACCCAACGTGCTCTAGAAGGTGTAAGTCAACTACCCTGGCCAGCAAGATCTCCGGATCTGTCCCCCATTGAGCATGTTTGGGACTGGATGAAGCGTCGTCTCACGCGGTCTGCACGTCCAGCACGAACGCTGGTCCAACTGAGGCGCCAGGTGGAAATGGCATGGCAAGCCGTTCCACAGGACTACATCCAGCATCTCTACGATCGTCTCCATGGGAGAATAGCAGCCTGCATTGCTGCGAAAGGTGGATATACACTGTACTAGTGCCGACATTGTGCATGCTCTGTTGCCTGTGTGTATGTGCCTGTGGTTCTGTCAGTGTGATCATGTGATGTATCTGACCTCAGGAATGTGTCAATAAAGTTTCCCCTTCCTGGGACAATGAATTCACGGTGTTCTTATTTCAATTTCCAGGAGTGTAGTTGGCGAACCATAGGTTACATGCGGGTTAATAACCCAGCCTGTATTCTCAGTTCAGTTGCCGTCTTTCCGGAGAAGGAGAGAGTGTACATGCATTTCTCTTCTTGATTGTCATTAACATCGATCAACCGAACACCAGATCCAAGATGTCATTCCAATACTGAGAGAAGGAATACAGATAACTGTAAGAGGATACATAAAATAGATGATGAAGAAACGGTCTCCCAAAAATAGGTAAGCAGACAAAAATAACATTTGGTGTAGCTCAACTTCACAGCAAATTGAAAAAAAACTATTTAAAGAAAGAAAAGGCATAAAATATGAAGTAATAAAAACAACTAAGGAGCATTATAGCCCCAAGTTCCTCTTCACTGATGTATAAGATACAGTACCGGAAGTCGTATGACTCTTTTTGGCGGAACGACAACCTTAGAAAAGTTTCACATTGATCCTGTTCTCGACTTCTTCTGACTGTTTTGATGCGGCCCGCCACGAATTCTTCTCCTGTGCCAACCTCTTCTTCTCAGAGTAGCACTTGCAACCTACGTCCTCAATTATTTGCTGCTTGTTGAAGAATACTCAGTATTGTAGAACACTCAGTATAATGTCGTTTATTGAAACTGAACTACACTTCTCGAACAGTCACTATATACACACAAAGAAAACAAATAACATGTAGACGACCATTCATCAAGAGCGTCGTGAGGTCCGTCAGAGCTGGTCCTAGCTCGGTGAGGAACTGGCTGTACTGCCTTATAAAGCCAGCGGAGGTCGGCGGAGCACTCCAACTTACCCTGTGTCTGTGAGGCGACCTCTGCAGAAAAAGGTTCACATTAGTCTCTAGCAAGTTCTGTTTATTTTGAAGAATTGTTTTTCTCTTGGTTGCGCCTGCAAGTGCTTGTTTATGTTATATGGTACACAGTAGTGTCTGGAGTGTAGTCTGCCTGGCAGGGGCCGTCTGTGGCAGACGTAACAGTTGTATTCCAATCTCTGTCTTCCTCTGCAGTTTTCTGCCTCTACAGCTCCCTCTAATACCGTAGAAGTAACCCCCTGATGTCTTAACAGATGTCCCATCATCCTGTCTCTACTCTTAGTCATTGTTTTCCACATATTCCTTTCCTCTCCGTTTCTACGCAGAACCTCCTCATTCCTTATCGTATCAGTCCACCTAATTCTCAACATTCGTCCGTAGCACCACATCTAAAATGCTTCGATTCTCTTCTGTTCCGGTTTTCCCACACTCCATGTTTCACTACTAAACAATGCTGTGCTCCAGACGCACATTCCCAGAAATTTCTTCCTCAAATTAAGGCCTATGTCTGATACTAGTAGACTTCTCTTGGCCAGGAATGCCCTTTTTGCCAGTGCTAGTCTGCTTTTGATGTCCTCCTTCGTCCGTCATTGGTTATTTTGCTACCTAGGTAGCAGATTTTTTTAACGTCATCTACTTTGTGACTGTCAATCGTGATGTTAAATTTTTCGCTGTTCTCATTTCTGCTACCTCTCATTACTTTCGTCTTTCTGCGATTTACTCTCAGTCCATATTCTGTACTCATTAGATTGTTCATTCCGTTCAACACAACCTGTAATTCTTCTTCACTTGCACTCAGGATAGCAATGTCATCAGCGAATCGCATCACTGATATTGTTTCACCTTGAATTTTAATTGCACTCCTGAAACTTTCTGTTATTTACATCATTGCTTTTTTGATGTACAGATCGAACAGCAGGTCGACAGACTACATCCCTGTCTTACATCCTTTTTAATCCTAGCATTTCGCTCTTGGTCGTCCACTCATATTACAGGCTCTTGGCTGCATCAAATTCAGGTCTTAATTTGAGGAAGAAATTTCTGAGAATATACATTTGGAGGGCAGCATTGCATGACAGTGAGACATGGATTGTATGTCAGTGAGACAATCACTGTGGGAAAACGGGAACAGAAGAAAATAGAAGCGTCTGAGATGTGGTGCTACAGAAAAATGTTGAAGGTTAGGTGGACTGATAAGGTCAGGAACGAGGAGGTTCTCCGCAGATTTGGTGAGAAAAAGAGTGTGTGGAAAACACTGACAAGAAGAAAGGACAGGATGATAGGACGTCTACTAGGAGAATAACTTCCATTCTACAAGAGGGACCTATAGAGGTTAAAAAATGACAGGAAGACAGAGATTGGGATACATCCATCAAGTAATGGAGGACGTAGGTTGCAACTGCTATTCTGAGACGAAAAGGTTGGCACCGCAGAGAAATTCGTGTGAGACCGCATTAAACCAGTAGGAAAACTGACGATTCAAAAAAAAAAAAAAAAAAAAATCGGCGGTGAAAGGAACATATGGAACACATTGACAAGGATAAAGTGCAGGATGATAGGACAGTCGTTAAGACATCAGAGAATAACTTTTGTGACACTAGAGGAGGTCGTAGAGGGCAAAAATTCTAGGATAAGAGAGAAATACATCCAGCAAATTGTTAAGGACTATGGTGCAAGTGCTTCTCTGTGATCACGAGAATGGCATAAGAGAGGAATTCAGGGCGGGCAAAAAATGCACGAGATGGACTCCTATCCTGCTCGTATAGTCTGGCACGGTGCGTGTTATCTTTGTAGGGGAGCCAAATGTGGATGGGACCCACCCAGAGTAACTATAATTAATGTAAACTGGCCAGCCAGACTGGTTTTAGGCTGTTTTCCACGCTCATTTGGGCAAGTTTTAGGGTGAACACTAGTTTCTTCCTCAGGAAACACTACACACAAACAAATAAAATACAGTAACACACCAAACAAAGTTCATTCGATTCATAGACAAGTGGCGTCTTCTCTCCGTTGTAGATTAACTGATGACTATGGCAAGGAGTAGGGCATCCGGCCACAAAGTTAAATAATAAAGTAAAATTTGTCAAATAGCGGTCTCCATACGATGGGGTAAATGCTACGAAAGATAGGGCATGTGATGGACTTCAGGATACATAAGCAGAGTTACGGGTACTGATAGAAAAGTTACAGATAGGCGCATTTCAGTAGTAATTTTCTCATTTCTGTCCGAAATGGGAAAAGCTCCAATTTTATATTTGAGGCCAGATACATACAGGAGTGTGAAGAAAAGTAATTCCTCCGAATTTTTATGAGCAAACTGTTAAAGCTCTTTAATAGAAACAAACGCTGTTATCATTCTATGTCTTTATTCTTCATGTCTACATATATGCAGAGGGCTCCGAATCGTAGCGTATAACGTGGTGGTGTGTGACATAAGTACGTCTGTGCATGAGAAACAGCGTACTGTAATCGAGTTTCTAATTCGAAGAGTTTGCTTACACAAGGAGCGCCCTCCTACTCAGCATGACCATGCCGATCGCGCACGAGCGCTGGAACTCCTGCAACAATCCGACGCCTTGGGTTCTCTGTCAATGATCATCCCCCGTACAGTCCCGACTTGGTCTCACCCGATTTTCATCCGTTTCCGAAACTTAAGGAACGCGTTCGAGGACTTCACTTTGATAGTGATGAAGCACTGCAAGCAGAGGTGAGGTTGTGGCTCCGTCAAGATACATCCCACAGTGACAGTGTTAACAAACTGGTCTCTCATCAGCAGAAACGAGTTCGTCGTCGGGGTCACTATATTGAGAAAGAAGTATGTAGGCATGAATAATAAAGATGTAGAATGTTAATAACGTTTGTTTTATTTAAAAAGCTTTACTTTTTTCAAATAAAAATCTGGACGCATTACTTTTCAGCGCACTTTCGTATTATAGCCTGCAGTAGTTGTGATAAAAATTCAAATCATGATCTCCCCCTGTTTGGATTGCAACACTTCAGAGTACCGCTGTGCCTAATAATAACCGGAATGTTCACCCACGGCACGCGGTCCACTCATGAACGTTTTTATGCGCGTAATTACCGTTCAGTTAACGTGGGGCGACCCAAATGTCAATTCCGCCGCTGAACGATGCGTGCTATTTTACAGTGACTGGCGCAACCGAACAGAAACAGATAGTAAACTTTCAAAATGAGCCAGGAATTGTGACGTACAATTAATAATTTGCACTAATGGCTCACCGCAGAACAGTCGAGAAAACAATCGCGTTGGTAAAATTGTGTTTATGAACGACATTAACTCTAGCTCGTGATGCGCGCTGCACGCTATACAACTTATCATTTTAACATTTACACTTTATATATTTATAAATAGACAGCTGAGATTATGCATTATCTATACTTGACAAAGTGGCAGCATTCTGTAACGTAAAAAATTTACAAAAATGTGAAATACAGAAAATATTTCAAGTGTAGCGAGAAAACAGCAAATATGTGAAATCGTTAAGAAATCATTACACAAAATATGAAGCACCAGTTTCGCAATTTGTGGGTCATATCTAATGATTAACTGTACTATTAAAAAAATATTATTTATATTGAAGGGTGAAAAATTTCGGTATGATACAAAAAAAAATCTGTGTTCGCAGTTCGGATCCGACGCGCAGATTTTTCATTAAAATATCGTAATAAAATAATCATAACCTAGTGTTTCATATTAATATGTAGTTTAATTATCAATCCTGTACTAAAATGGTTACACAGAGTAGTATAAGGGTTGCAGAACACATAAATAACAAGTTTGGAATGTCGCTGGCCACTGTGCGTTCGATGGGCCAGCTACGTAATCCCTTTACGTCGTTTTTGCATTTTATTCTCGCGCGGCCGTAGCCCTCGCATTCGCTCGGCACTGCACTTTCCATGCTTTCTGGATTCGTTCCGACGCTAGCTTCCTCTGACTTGCGTCTTCTATAATTACGTCCATATTTGGGAGTTATATGAGGAGCCATCTTTGATTATTTTGTAATTTTGAATTTAACACCAATTGTCACTTATATTCCAAAGAATATTTTTATTGTATTACTTTTGAGACTTCTAGAGCTCCGTCAGCTCTTTACAATGACACCCTAATCAATGTCCTAGCTAAATGCGCTTCCATTATTCCCCAGTCTGTAACTTTACACAAAGCTAATACGAGGGTCGGTCAAAAAGTAATGCCTCCCATTTTTTTTCTACTTAAAGAAATTAAGTTAAGTGAAAAATTTGAATTTGGCGCCATTCCTCAAACCTTCTTCTGCAATCCACTGCAGTAGTAACTTTCTGTGTCAACAGGTGGCAGCACAGCAGAAGTTTGTAAGATGGCCGACATCGATGTTCGTTTGAGACAGCGTTGTGTGATTGGATTCTTGAATGCAGAAGGTGAAACGCCCATACGCATTCATGAAAGACTGAAGAAGGTGTATGGTGTTGTGACAGTGGATGTCAGCACTGTTAGACGATGGGTTCGTCGTTGTAAGGAAGCTGAAGGGCAAACACCGTTGACTGACGAAAAGCGGAGCGGCAGGCCGGTGAGTGCAGTGACTCCACACAACATTCAGCAACTTGATGACATCATTCGTGGTGACCGTCGGGTGACTGCAGATGAAGTGTGTCGCATTATTTCTCTTAGTAAAGGCAGTGTGATCACGATTATTAAACAATTGGGGTACTCAAAAGTTTGTGCACGGTGGGTTCCAAGAATGTTAACCGATCAGAATAAAGAGGCAAGGAAAACAATAGCCTCCCAACACTTGCAGCGCTTCCGTTTGGAGGGAGATGAGTTTCTGAAAAAAATTGTGACCGGGGACGAAACATGGGTGCATTTTTTTGAACCCGAATCAAAGAGGCAGTCAATGGAGTGGCGTCACACAAGCTCGCCGAGGAAGAAAAAATTCAAAACTGTGCGATCGGCAGGGAAAGTAATGGCAACAGTTTTCTGGGATACAGAGGGTGTGATTCTGGTTGATTTTTTGGAGCAGGGATGCACAATAAATTCTGTTCAATACGTCACAACCCTCAACAAACTTAAAGCACGTCTTCAGCGAGTTCGCCCAACAAAATCAATGGCAGATGTTCTTCTTTTGCATGACAATGCAAGACCACACACCAGTCGTCACACCTCTGACGAGATTGTCAAAATTGGATGGGAAGTTTTGCCTCATCCCCCATACAGCCCTGACCTGGCACCATCAGACTTCCATCTGTTCGGGCCACTAAAAGAAGCTCATCGTGGGATTCATTTTGAAGATGAGGAGGCCGTCAAAACATCCGTGCGTCAATGGCTTAGGAAGCAGAGCTGTGATTTTTACCGTGCTGGGATACATGCCCTTTTTCAAAGATGGACCAAAACTGTAGAGATGGGCGGAGATTACATTGAAAAATGACAAAATGATCCTCAATGTTGTGGTTTTCAACCTATGTAATTGCATTTAAATTTCCTGACAATTAAACGTAGAAAAAAAAAAAGGAGGCATTACTTTTTGACTGACCCTCGTAGTAATTTTGAAGCGCATGCGCCCACAATGATACGCTCACGTCACAAGCGAAACAAATACTTACACGACAAACACGTTAAACACATGATCCACCGATTGTGGTCTGAACCAGTTTTAAGGATTGTTAGTCTCATAGTTATTAGAGATTCAGATCTCGCTTTATTTTGTCACAGAAGCTCGACCGACGAGTGAATACACGTTTTAACATCAATACATTTGTAAGTTAATGTTCTGCGGACAACATGTATATGTTTCTGAGTGTCCATTGATCATGGCGTATTCAATCGATCGGGCAAGTTCATCACTCCTAGTTCAGCACTTCATCAGGGGCGGCCTGGTGCTTGGTTAACTTGGGGATGGGAGGACTGGGCAAAAACACAAATTTTAAATACCCTTTATTAAAATGACCAAGTTCATTGACAAATATATAGAAGTTGACAGTACAATGAAAAATGTCAACTGTAGTCACCGGCTAATCTGTATGCTTCACTTTCTAGACTGACCAAGGAACTGAGAGCCGGCCGAAGTGGCCGTGCGGTTAACGGCGCTGCAGTCTGGAACCGCAAGACCGCTACGGTCGCAGGTTCGAATCCTGCCTCGGGCATGGATGTTTGTGATGTCTTTAGGTTAGTTAGGTTTAACTAGTTCTAAGTTCTAGGGGACTAATGACCTCAGCAGTTGAGTCCTATAGTGCTCAGAGCCATTTGAACCATTTTGAACTGAGGCGTCATCTAACACACAGACGCAAAATTATAAAATAAACTGCGTGTGATAACAACTGATCAGATTTACAGCTTAGATACTGTCATTAACCACAAGAATTCCTTTTCTCTAAAAACAGTTAAATTTAAATTGAATACAGGTAAGTCCCAGCATATCTGTAGTGGCACATGTGTGTTCAAAAGTGGGAGCAAAACACGCACCCTCAAGGTAATTACTAACAAAATCAGATGTTACAAACGGACACACATCTAAAATTCACACCGAGGTCTCTGAAGGTTAATGAATGCGCATGCGCTTGAATAAGAACTGAAATATTAACAGTGGACAAGACCTATAACAGGTATTTAAACTTGATTTAGAACCCAAATTATTTAAATAAATGTATGTGTATTCGCGCTATAACAGGGTGAATTAGTGTAATACTCTGCAGTCAACAATTAAATAATGAGCGAACCGGGGTTCAAACAAACACTAAATTAATAGCTTAATAAAAATCAGCTCCATATGAGATAAATGCCAATACCCCTAACACACGAACCCCCTTCGCTGTATAAACAGTAGCTACGGCTTGCTGCACTCCAAGTTACTGTGCCAAGCAAAAGGCAGCTCCCGGCAACATACTAGAAGAGAGCAGAATACACACTGGAAGAGAGCAGAATCAGTTCACTGATTTTTCTTACAAATGATCCTGAGCCGTGTATCGACTCGTGCTACACTTTGTGTTTAGATTGCATTGGTTTTCCTTTTCTTCCCCTGACATGTTTGTTTGATATGATGTCTGTCATTAAGTGGCTGCTTGGTTGTCTTTTCCCTCTGCTGTCGATATCTCCGTTTTTGCTTCCGGGAAACTGCTATGGAGGAAGTGACATCTTTGACCGGTTGTAACCTCGTGTGGTGGCGCGGAAGTAGGGGCGTTGCGCGCAGAGAGAGTGGTGGACACGGGAGGGCAGTGTGGCTCTCCAGCGCGAAGCAGGCGTGGTCGGTTGTACCGAGTCGCCACGTGACGTATGTCGGCTGTGTTTAACGAGCGGGTCGAGTTGACGGAAGAGCTCCCCGCGGGTTGGTTGTATACAGAATCGCCCCACGAGTAGTTGCTGTTCATTTCGCCTTGGTGGGACGTTAACAAGCTTCTTTACATCCTCCGTTTCAACACTGGAGTTTAAAAGGAGACACCTAACTTGAAGGAGCGTTCACTACCCGTCAACGTTGTAGAGAAGGCGTGAACTCCGGTGACGGAGCGTGTTGTCGCGTGACCGTGGCGTGTTGGGTACGCTGGCGACGCGTGCGCGGTCGGATGTGTGGATCCTTGCCATCTGAAGTCGTGTACTGCCTGTTGGAGCATAATTGCAAGTTAAGTTCGTGGAAGGGTTAATCGTTAAGTAATAGTTTTGTGTAACCAGCGTCTCTTCTGCCTTGTGGCCTCCGGCGACCGGGTTTCCTGTCCCTGGCACCGGTGTAATTGAAGACAGCGATCTTTCGTCCTCCTCTCGTTACTGTCCGATGGGAGGTGTAGTTTTGGCAGTTTAATTGTTTCGCCATTTTGTCGTGGGTTATGAGTAAATTCATGCTTCTTGTTGGTTGATCATGCGATCGCTCATTCAGGACTGTGTGGTGTAAATGTTTCCTTGCACGAGGTTAGCTCTAATTCTGTCAGCAAGTTACGCCATCTTATAACAAGTTTTCGCTGGCTAAAAGTCGGTGCAGTGACCAGCCTGAGCCGGTCGCGGTGGTCTAGCGGTTGTAGGCGCTCAGTCCGGAACCGCGCGACTGCTACGGTCCCAGGTTAGAATCCTGCCTCGGGCATGGCTGTGTGTGATGTCCTTAGGTTTGTTAGGTTTAAGTAGTTCTAAGTTATAGGGGACTGATGACCACAGATGTTAAGTCCCATAGTGCTCAGAGCCATTTGAACCATTTGACCAACCTGAGAGTGCCAATTGTGTTTACGGGCGTATTTAAATTAGTCAGTATTCTGTCTAGCCTGAGCATCCCTAAGTGGGTGATTTGTGGCCGCCTTACACGGGTCCGTCATATCTGTTATGTTCTAATCATATTCCATATTCCAGGTCACTTTTGTTTTAAAAATTTTTAAATTCCTCAAAGTCTGTAAATTCTTTTATTGCCACTAATCGTGTGTTTGCTGAGACCTGTTTAATTTTTTTAATAGCGGTTTTGGAAGCTTCACTACCTCACCGTACCTTACTAACAAAGTTCTGTATTTACTTTAGTAGCCTGTTTTCTAACGTTCTTTAAATGTTTTAAAATTGTTGTATTGCTATAAATTACTTTGATTGGCGTTAGCGGCGTGTTTTAAAGGCTGTTTATTGCCGTACTGCTAGTTTCTGTAAGATACGAATAAAACATTTGTGAAAATCTCAACTCGACAGTAAACTGCTAGAAATTTGGCCCTGTTTCCCAACTTATGGTGTGGCTTGTAGCAACCGTAACCACTGTGTGTGTCAGATCCTGATGCGGGAACCCATTCAAACGAAGCTCAAGCGAGGAGCGCATTGCAGAACTGTTTTTCGAACCACAAAATTTAAGAGTGAACAGTTCTTAAAACATAATTACAAAACTCACTAATACTCAGGCTGAGTTCCACTGCATAGAATTTAACTATCTGAAATATGCTTGCCCGGACCCAGAAAGTAGGATCTACATCAGCCAGTAAGATGAGAAGTAAAATACACAGCAGCGTCTGTTAAAACCACTAAAGAGATTAAAAGACTTTGTCGCACAGTGAACTTTCTTTCACTAAGACCACAACGTGCAGCACAACGATGTTAACCACCAGGAAAGTTCCAAAACGTCATCCCCTGTAATAAAATCCGGTAAGCTGCTAGAAAACGCAAGTTGACTTCGGTGTGGGAGCAGCCTTCCCCAGATAGTAGGGCTCCCTCTCTGCTAGCCGCCGCCCACAAGAACGCTGCTACGGCGGTAAACGGCAGGTAGCTTACTCTTTTCTGCCGGTCCCTCTCTGAACCGCTCAAGTCACCACGGCGTCTCGTTCACCAGGAAGGACTGCGACGCCGAACCACGCATCCAGAATATGAGGCCACACGAGCCCACACCGAGTGAAACTACAATCCTACTTCCAGATCTGTTTCTCGATCAGCCCCACTGTCACAGCTTCTAGAGAGCGAAGCCACTGCTGGCGCGATTTATCAGGCCGCCAATCACACGAGGATGAATACTGCTGAGAGTGTGATGCGACCTATCGGACCGCGGCACTGCTTTCGCTCTCTCTCTCTCTCTCTCTCTCTCTCTCTCTCTCTCTCTCTCTCTCTTTCCAAACCTCCGGATTTTCCGCTATCCTTTCCATATACAGGGTGTTTAAAAAATGACCGGTATATTTGAAACGGCAATAAAAACTAAACGAGCAGCGACAGAAATAAACCGTTTGCTGCAATATGCTTGGGACAACAGTACATTTTCAGGCAGACAAACTTTCGAAATTACAGTAGTTACAATTTTCAACAACAGATGGCGCTGCGGTCTGGGAAACTCTATAGTACGATATTTTCCACATATCCACCATGCGTAGCAATAATATGGCGTAGTCTCTGAATGAAATTACCCGAAACCTTTGACAACGTGGCTGGCGGAATGGCTTCACATGCAGATGAGATGTACTGCTTCAGCTGTTCAATTGTTTCTTGATTCTGGCGGTACACCTGGTCTTTCAAGTGTCCCCACAGAAATAAGTCACAGGGGTTCATGTCTGGCGAATAGGGAGGCCAATCCACGCCGCCTCCTGTATGTTTCGGATAGCCCAAAGCAATCACACGATCATCGAAATATTCATTCAGGAAATTAAAGACGTCGGCCGTGCGATGTGGCCGGGCACCATCTTGCGTAAACCACGAGGTGTTCGCAGTGTCGTCTAAGGCAGTTTGTACCGTCACAAATTCACGAAGAATGTCCAGATAGCGTCATGCAGTAATCGTTTCGGATCTGAAAAATGGGCCAATGATTCCTTTGGAAGAAATGGCGGCCCAGACCAGTACTTTTTGAGGATATAGGGACGATGGGACTGCAACATGGGGCTTTTCGGTTCCCCAAATGCGCCAGTTCTGTTTATTGACGAAGCCGTCCAGGTAAAAATAAGCTTCGTCAGTAAACCAAATGCTGCCCACATGCATATCGCAGTCATCAATCCTGTGCACTATATCGTTAGCGAATGTCTCTCGTGCAGCAATGGTAGCGGCGCTGAGGGGTTGCCACGTTTGAATTTTGTATGGAGAGAGGTGTAAACTCTGGCGCATGAGACGATACGTGGACGTTGGCGTCATTTGGACCGCAGCTGCAACACGGCGAACGGAAACCCGAGGCCGCTGTTGGATCACCTGCTGCACTAGCTGCGCGTTGCCCTCTGTGGTTGCCGTATGCGGTCGCCCTACCTTTCCAGCACGTTCATCCGTCACGTTCCCAGTCCGTTGAAATTTTTCAAACAGATCCTTTACTGTATCGCTTTTCAGACCTTTGGTCACATTAAATCTCCGTTGAAAACTTCGTCTTGTTGCAACAACACTGTGTTCTAGGCGGTGGAATTCCAACACCAGAAAAATCCTCTGTTCTAAGGAATAAACCATGTTGTCCACAGCACACTTGCACGTTGTGAACAGCACACGCTTACAGCAGAAAGACGACGTACAGAATGGCGCACCCACAGACTGCGTTGTCTTCTATATCTTTCTTGCAGCGCCATCTGTTGTTGAAAATTGTAACTACTGTAATTTCGAAAGTTTGTCCGCCTGAAAATGTACTGTTGTCCCAAGCATATTGCAACAAACGGTGTATTTCTATCGCTGCTCGTTTAGTTTTTATTGCCGTTTCAAATATACCGGTCATTTTTGAAACACCCTGTATGTATATGATGCATTTATCTTGATTGGGTCAAGTAGCTGGTATATTTTCCCCTTCTGGTCCTCCTCCCGGTCAACGTTCCTTCTCGAACTGCTTGTCCAGACCGCGAAGGTTCACCGGTCCACCGGCTGCTGTAATCATCCTCTAACTCGCGGCGTCATGCGAATGGGGAATGGAAGAGCACGTGGTCAGCTCACTGCGCTCGTCATAGCCCGCCCGGCTAGCCGCGCGGTCCAACGCGCTGCTTCCCGAGTGGGAAGGCGTGCCGGTCCCCAGCACGAAGCCGACCGACGGATTAGTGTCGAGGTCCGGTGTGCCGGCCAGTCTGTCAATGGTTTTAAGGCGGTTTTCCATCTGCCTAGGCGAATGCGGGCTGGTTCCCCTTACTGCGCTTCAGTTACACTATACGTGAGCGATTGCTGTGCAAACACTGTCGCCACGCACGCGTACACCATCATTACTCCACCACACAAACATCTGGGGTTTGTGACGGTACAAACCTCCGTTACTAGACGAATATTTCTAGTGTGCAAGGATTGCTTTGTGGAGAGCGAGCGCGCTACATGGTGCGTGATTCGTGGAAGCGCGTGGCGCGCCCGCGCGGCATTTGCAACAGTCGGTCTCCGCGGCTGGGCGACCACGTGGCCTGCAGCTTGGGGCATTGTTTAGTTTTTCACGCATTACGCGAAAACTGTGTAACTTACGGTGAAGAGCGATGCGGCAGTGGATTGTGGTCTGCACCTTTTCAAAGATCGATCTTTATTTCAAGTCACGAGACGCTAATGTTACAATAACCTCAAAATTGGTTAATGTCTCGAATACTGAAAGGTTAATAAAAGTAGTAAATACCGACTTACAGGGATGAGCGAGCACTCATTAAAAACGTTTCGTCATAGCGGATCGTGTACCGTAGTCATATGTTAAGATTCATAAATAATTAAGCCCGTAAAGAGCAATAAACAAAGTTTGAGGGAAAATTCTTTATAAAATTCAATAGAAAATTCATGATACAAAGAACGGCTCTATCTAATATTTTGGATGGCATCACACGTACTTTAAACTAGTTAAGTTATACTATACACTTAACTTGCAATAGTTTTCATCGTTTGCAAATTATTATTAACACTTATCGCCCATAATTAATTAATTATTATAGATACGAAGATTTTGGGCAGCGCAATGTGTAGATCGCTATAGATTACGTCTAAAAACGGTGCTATATGCCGTTCTATGTTAAAACTTTGCAGGACAGATGTCAACAAACAAATTTGCCCTAACTGGCGAAATTTTGCAAAAACTAAAACTTGATTTATGGGCGATAGAATAATCTTAGAAATTAGTGTAAAACAGTAGATAGGATGTACTTTTTAGCGCGGTTCCGATGGTGTACTTATTTCTGTCGAGGGATGTATGTATCAAAATTTGTAACCTTAACTGGTGAGATTGGTACTTGCATAACCAGGGGATGGACATCCGAGCCTATATAAGCGAGCGGCCATCTTGGCCATGGGTCAGTCGTTGGTCAGTCGTTTTGGAGGGTGCGTGGCGAGCGAGCCCCACTTGAGGGTGGCCCATGTGGTCGTTTGAGAATTCTTTTTCACCACAATTTATTCCGACAAAGAGTATTGTTTAATAGTGCAAGTGTGCAAGCATATATTTGGTGAACTGGAAGTGCTACGATTATTTGTGTGAGTACGATTTAAGAGGTACACATCGTCGTAAGTGAACATGTGGCGAACTGTGATTTCGCGCCAAAACTGTTAGAACAAAGCCGCGCGGGATTAGACGAGCTGTCTAGAGCGCTGCAGTCGTGGACTATGCGGCTGGTCCCGGCGGAGGTTCGAGTCCTCCCTCGGGCATGGGAGTGTGTATTTGTCCTTAGGATAATTTAGGTTAAGTAGTGTGTAAGCTTAGGGACTGATGACCCTAGCAGTTAAGTCCCATAAGATTTCACACACATTTGAACATTTGTTAGAACAAAGAGGACAGTGCGACGTGTGGTTCTGTTCGAATTATTTGAATAATTTTCGTTTATAGCAGCTTACGTTACTGCTATTGGGGGCTTGGAGTCAAATTATTATTAAAGTAAAACTGTAAACCGTCTCACCAGCGCTAATTTCATTTTGTGAAAGAAAAGAACAATGCCAATAAATAGTGATTGAACTGTGTCGTGAAAAACCGATTTTAGTATAATAATCGCCTAATTCTTGTTCCCTAGCATAAACTGTACTTACGTCTGAGTGAATAATTAATTCAAAAACTATAACAAATGCGCGGGTGTGGACAGTGTACTAAAGCACCATGTGTGGAAATCATCCCCTGAGACTTACGTGAGAGCCAAAATTTGCAATAACATTTTTTAACCAATATTTGTATGTGCACATTCGTGTGAACTCTGCAACCGCACATGTTCTTCTTTATTTACCGCCCCGTCGCAGGCTACACTCGTCTGGTATGAGACGTTCCCGGGGGTAGGGGGTGGGGGTGTGGGGGTGGGGGTGGGAGGAGGGGGCGGTGGTCCACTGGGAGCCGAACCGTACAATAGCTCTGGGTTCGTTGTGGGGCGATGGTGTGGTGGATGGACTGCTGTGGCCCGTTGTGGGGTTGCGAACCACTGAGAGCTACGGCAGCAAGAAGCCTCTCCGTTGTTTCTAGCTCCCCAGTTTAATACACAATACACACACAGCTCTCGTGGCTGTTTTACCAACTTCCCATACAGTGGAACCGCTGATACTCAGTGAACTAGCTGCTCAGCAGGCATCACAATGCTGAGTACACCCTGTACCAGCCCTTCTACCATCGGTAGCGCCGGGAATCGAATCTGAGTCCTTTGCATCACAGTGTGCGATTGAAGCAGAGGAATTAACATACCCCTGTGGATGTCGCCACGACCTGCGCCTAGTGGCCTTACCAATAAGTAAATCGCTGCCATATGATCATGGGAATTTAATTACAAGTGTCACACAATAGATAAGTTAACAAATTGAATTAATTCAACAAGGGTTCCCTAGCATGCATGTAATATGGGAGCTGTAACTCTGAAAGATACTACTGGAAGAAACAAGTGGTCACGCTGAAGGTCCATTCACTACAAGCCCCTGTGGAGTTCAAACTAAACGTGAAGTACACAAATGACAGAGAATATAAAACTCATCTTGGCAAAGGTCGAATGATGGATCTAGAACGAATTAAGATTAGCACATCATTTGGGGAACCGACTAAGTTCACAGAAGCCACACAGTGATTGCCGATTATTAATCAGGAAGGGAGAGGAAAAAATAACTGAAGGAAGCACACATACAAATATATCTTGATAACGAGCATGATGAACCTGCAATTGCTAATAAGCGTGCTTCAAATTTAAAAGTAGAAGTCCTCACATTAACCTGAAGTCTCTGCGTACCTCCTACAACTGAGTCTGCGAACATGCTGTTGTTCTCCAGTGGCAGTGAGTGACTGCCGTGGCAGCTGCAAAATTCTAACGTATTTACCCTGCATCGGAGGCTGCTGGCCCTCAAGGCCTGCAATCGAAATACTTCTATCGCGTCATGGGATCAAAGTGTTCTCTGCTGAATGCTCCAAGAAACAACTGTATTTTTACTCTTCATTTGTGAGTGTGTGCCTTTTGCTCAATTTTGATCGCCAATGATTTTGGCTCTTTCAAGCGGTCACCAATCACATACGTTGCAATAACGCAGCAGTCTCTCAACGAAATCAGTTTCAATACAGTTAGCCAATAACTGGGATTTTGGGTGTTGGAGCCAGAAAAGAGGCGACATCTGACTCCCACTCTGTCTCATTACGCGTTCCAGCTAATGAGGTCTCCTCCACACACACACCCACACACACACACACCCACACACACACACACACACACACACACACACACACGCACATGCGCGCGCCTGCGCGCGTGAGTTACTTTGTCCCACTCTAGGAATTATTTATATTAACTTTTATCTCTTACGAGGGCATATTGAAAAGTAATGCCTCAGATTTTTTTAATGTGAAAGCTCTTAAGAGCTTTTTAAATGAAAACAAACGCTATTAACATTGTGAACAACATTTGTTATTAATATGCAACATTATACTCTCCATGTCTACATATTTATTTCTCAACACAAGCATCTTGGCTAGGAACACATTTCTCCCAACAAGAGATCCTCTTGCTGATACTGTCACGGTAAAATGATTTTGTTGACGGAGCCACATCCTCAACTCTGCCCGCATCAGTTCATTACTATCGAAAAGTTCTCGACGGTATTCTTTAAGTTTTGAAAACAGATGAAAATCGGATGGTGCCAAGTCGGGACTGTATGGAGGATGATCGATGCAAGTGAACCCAGGTTGTCAGGCTGTTGAACATGTGCTGCACTTGCGTGTAGCCTGGCACTGCAAGTTGAAGGAGAGGGTGTTCCACGTGTGTAGGAACTGTTCGAATTAGAATCTCGATTACAGCACGTAGCGACGTAGTTACATCACACACTCCCATGTTGTACGCTACAATTCGGAGCTCTCTAGAGGCGAGGGCTGAAGATACGTAGACGTGATGAATAAAAATGCAGATTGTTTTATTTAAAATTATTTGAGAGTTTTTACATATAAAATTCGGAGGCATCACTTTCCAGCAAATTCTTCAGTTCAGCATATTACTCAGTAGGGTCCCGTCACTTAGGACACAAACAGTCTTGCCATCCAAGAAAGTATAGATGACGCCTGCCTGGTGGGCCCTGCTCACGTACTATACACTGGGCACGGTGGTTCCCTACCTGACTTCTCCTTTCCGCTGCTGGTGGCAGCACATGCCTTTTGAAAAGGACCCTCGCTCCACTAGGCTCTAATGGCCCAACGCTGGCCTTCTCCTCACTGCTCTGCTAGGAGTTGTTTAACATTCTTTCAATAGAACTCTCTACTACCCCTTTCAGTAATCTTCCATAAGGGGACATTAACATGGAATTTTAGCAGTTAGATACGGCAGTCACTGATGTCAACTGTGTCAACACCATACTTTAATTTCTCGATGGAAATTAATTCAGATTAGATGAATTTATCAATCTAATTCAATTTGATTATGGTGTGTGGCAGCTTTGATAAAAACAGTCACGCATCACCATACCTCCTCATTTCCAAATTAGTGGCAATGTAATTACGTTAAGACTTGTCAGAGTGGAGGTACATCAACGAAATTTTCATTCATCTAGCTCTGGATTTGCTTGGTCGTAATGGCAAAGATCGTTAGCTACGTTAAAAAAAAGATACATCCAACGATGTACTGCATTGACACATTCAAGCTAATGGCTAATGTAGAGGTAAATTTTATTTCAAGGAACACCATGTTTTATGGAAACATCAGCTCACCAATTTCATTCTTGCTTTTTATTGTTATTATCCTTTAAGCTCATTCTTCAGTCAAACTCGTTTACTTTATAAAAAATGCCTTTTCTAATGTTATGTTTCATTTACTGTTGGCTTACTCTTGCTGAAAAACGTTACTTCTGAAAGTCACTATCATTCTAAAACCCACACCGCAAATATTTCGGAAATGGAAAGTGCTACTGATGCGCGGGTTTCACAGAAAGGGTTGCTGGTCAGGGGCTCGCATTGTTAGCCAATCAACAGATTGTAATAAGAGATACAAGTATATCTTTTTTGGAAACATACCCTTTTTATGTGGATTACTGCCTATTGACATTAATAAACAACACCACTGGCCATTAAAATTGCTACACCAAGAAGAAATGCATATAAACAGGTATTCATTGGGCAAATATATTATACTAGAGCTGACATATGATTACAATTTCATGCAGTTTGGGTGCATAGATCCTGAGAAATCAGTACCCAGAACAACCACCTATGGCCGTAATAACGGCTTTGATACGCCTGGGCATTGAGTCAAACAGAGCTTGGATGGCGTGTACATGTACAGCTGCCCATGCAGCTCCAACACGATACCACAGTTGATCAAGAGCAGTGACTGGCGTATTGTGACGAGCCAGTTGCTCGGCCACCATTGACCACACGTTTTCATTTGGTGAGAGATCTGGAGAATGTGCTGGCCAGGGCAGCAGTCGAACATTTTCTGTATCCAGAAAGGCCTGTACAGGACCTGCAACATGCGGTCGTGGATTATCCGGCTGAAATGTAGGGTTTCGCTTGGATCGAATGAAGGATAGAGCCACGGGTCGTAACACATCTGAAATGTAACGTCTACTGTTCTAAGTGCAGTCAATGCGAACAAGAGGTGGCCGAGACGTGTAACCAATGGCACCCCATACCATCACGCCGGGTGATACGCCAGTATGGCGACGACGAATACACGATTCCAATGTGCGTTCACCGCGATGTTGCCAAACCCGGATGTACCGCCATGATGCTGTAAAGAGAACCTGGATTCATCCGAAAAAATTAGGTTTTGACATTCGTGCAACCAGGTTCGTCGTTGAGTACACCATCGCAAGCGCTCTTGTCTGTGAGGCAGCGTCAATGGTAATCGTAGCCATGGTCTCCGAGCTGATGGTCCGCAAACGCTGCTGCAAACGTCGTCGAACTGTTCGTGCAGATGGTTGTTGTCTTGCAAACGTCCCCATTTGTTGACTCAGGGATCGAGACGTGGCTGCACGATCCGTTGCAGCCATGCGAATAAGATGCCTGTCATCTCGACTGCTAGTGATACGAGGCCGTTGCGATCCAGCACGGGGTTCCGTATTATTCTCCCGAACCCACCGATTCCATATTCTGCTAACAGTCATTGGGTCTCGACCAACGCGAGCAGCAATGCCGCGATAGGATAAACCGCAATCGCGATAGGCTACAATCCGACCATTGGCAAAGTCGGAAACGTGATGGTACGCATTTCTCCTCCTTACACGAGGCATGATAACAACGTTTCACCAGGCACCACTGTTTGTGTATGAGAAATCGGTTGGAAACTTTCCTCATGTCAGCACGTTGTAGGTGTCGCCACCGGCGCCAACCTTGTGTGATTGCCCTGAAAAGCTAATCATTTGCATATCACAGCATCTTCTTCCTGTCGGTTAAATTTCGCGTCTGTACCACGTCATCTTCGTGGTGTAGCAATTTTAATGGCCAGTGGTGTAAAAGTAGGAAAATCAGAATGTCAGTGATGTTTGTTTCAGGATTTTAGAGAGAGTCGTTTACGAGATATCTTATTCTGAAAAGTTTCCACAACGATTCCTGTTTGTTCCATACAATTCGTGTAGTTGCTAGGTACAATGTTGTGTTTGCTTAAAGTGTTCTCGTGTGTCCGTTGAGTGAGTAGTGTTACAGTCAAAGCTGTAGGTCTTGAGTGGACGATCGTATTTACCAATGCAGAAAAAGCAGACATACTTGGTTATGTGTGTAAACTTCAATTTGCATTACGTGGAGAGTCTAGGTAGAGTGCATTTCTTTCTTGTATGGTGTATGTGGCAATATGTCCCAATGGACGTCAACTATCTTGGCAATTATTCATCAACGTTTTCAACTAGTTTTGTTTAACTGGTTGTGTAACACCTTGACAACATAACAAAAGGAAACAAATGACGACAGAAGAGGGGGAAATTAATGGCCTTGCTAATGTTCCAGCTGATCCACACGTTAACTCCAAAGTAATCACCCGAGGAAGTGACGCGAGTCAGGCAAGTGTCCTACGCATTCTCCATCGACACACAGGTTCCGTCATTACCACATCTCTCCCCATCAAGAGTTATATGGAAACGACTATGAGAAACGTGTTAACTTCTGTGCATGGACATTAAGACAGTATCCTCCAGATGTATGACGTAACTTGTTTAGTCATGAAGCCACATTGCCAATAACGGCCAGGTAATCGGCCGAAACATGCACTGATGGTCCGTTGACAATCCCAGTTGGCTTCGTCGAGTGGAACGTCATCGTCCATGGTGTGTAAATGAGTAGTGTGCCCCATCAGCTCATAGGCCCGTTTTTTATAGGCGCAAAACTGAAAGTGCACAAGTATAGCAGCCTCCTAACAGATCATATGCCATGGATGCCACAAGACGTTCCTCTGTAGACTAGGAGGAACCCGTGATATTAACATCATTGCTGTGTAGACCATAGTGCACGAAGTACTACAGCATGACTTAACGAATTGTTCCCAATCGTTGGATTGGACGCAAAGCGCCTGTACCTTCGCCGGCCCTTTCCCATGATTTGATGCCTGTAGACTCTTTTCTGTGGGGGAAGCTGGAAGACACTGTCTACAAGGACATATCAATTACACCCAATGATACGCAACGACGTATTTCTGTAGCCTGCTCGTACATGTCCGTTGAGATGGTAGGACGTTTGCAGCAGCCGTTCCATACCAGACTGGAAGCGTGTATTACTGCTGCGGGTGGTCGTTTTTAACACAACTTGTAATGGTCAATTGCCTCGTTATTGGTCAGAATCCACATAACTAGTGTATGCATTTGCGTTGTTCTTTATTGTGTCCTTCCACAGGTGTTATACATGTCTCGGCAAGGGAAATTTCGAAATATGGTACTTTGTAAACGACTCGCACTAGAATCCTTGAACAAGTACCACTGACATTCTACTTTACCCTACCTTTAGTTTGTTAACGTCAATATGAATTATTCCATTAAAAAGTGTGTGTTTGCACAAGAAATATACTTTCTAAGTATTATTACAATCTGTTGATTGGTTAATAATACCAGCCTCTGTCTGTTAAGCCATTATGTGAAAATCGAAGCCGGCCAGTGTGGCCGAGCGGTTCTAGGCGCTACAGTCTGGAACCGCGATACCGCTACGGTCGCAGGTTCGAATCCTGCCTCGGGCATGGATGTGTGTAATGTCCTTAGGTTAGTTAGGTTTAAGTACTTCTAAGTTCTAGGGGACTAATGACTTCAGTAGTTTAGTCTCATAGTGCTCAGAGCCATTTGAACCATTTTGAAAACCGGACGTCAATAGCACTTTCGATTTACACAATATTTGTGGTGCAAGTTTTAAAGTATTCAGCCTGTTATCAAAACACAATTAATGCAAATTGATGTACAAACAACAACAAAAATGTTGCATTACCCCAATTCCCAGAACTCCTGAAGATAGACGTTGACTGTGGATGTTGTATCACAAACACAGTCCGTTTGACTGTTCAGAGATGTAACAACCATGCATGAGCAGCGCCTATTAGACGGAGGGGGTCCGACAGCCGACCAGTTCCAGTCAATCCACCAGGAAGCAGGTGCACAGCTTGTGTTGTCTGTAGTTCAACCATGCCTAGACGGTCAATACCGCGGTTCGATCGCGTCCGCATTGTTACTTTGTGCCAAGAAGGGCTCTCAATAAGGGAAGTGTCCAGGCGTCTTGGAGTGAACCAAAGCGATGTTATTCGGACATGGAGGAGATACAGAGAGAAAGGAAAGGTCGATGATATTCCTCGCTCAGGCCGCCCAAGGGCTACTACTACAGTGGATGCCCGCTACCTACGGATTATGGCTCCGAGGAACCCTGACAGCTACGCCTCCACGTTGAATAATGCTTTTCGTGCAGCCACAGGACGTCGTGTTACGATTCAAACTTTGTGCAATAGGCTGCATGATGCGCGACTTCACCTCCATGGCGAGGTCCGTCTTTCCAACCACTACACCATGCAGCGTGGTATAGGTGGGACCAACAACATGCCGAATGGACCGTTCAGGATTGAAATCACGTTCTCTTCACCGATGAGTGTCGCATATGCCTTCAACCAGATAATCGTCGGAGATGTGTCTGGAGGCATCCCGGTCAGGATGAACGCCTTAGACATACTCTCCAGCGAGTTCCTTACTATTTTGGGGTGGCATTATGCGGGGCCGACGTACGCTGTTGACCGTCATAGAAGGCACCGTAATGGCTGTACGATCCTCCGACCGACAGCGCAACCATATCGGCAGCATATTGGCGAGGGATTCGTCTTCATGGATGACATTCCGCGCCCCCATCGTGCACCTCTTGTGAATGACTTCCTTCAGGATAAAGACATCGCTCGACTAGAGTGGCCAGCGTGTTGTCCAGACATGATCCCTATCGAACATGACTGGGATAGATTGAAAAAGGCTCGTGACCCACCAATCACTCTGAGGGATCTACGCCGAATCACCGTTGACGAGTGGGACAATCTGGAACAACAGTGCCTTGATGAACTTGTGGATAGTATGCCACGACGAATAAAGGCATGCATCAGTGCAAGAGGACGTGCTACTGGGTATTAGAGGTACCGATGTGTACAGCAATCTGGACCACAACCTCTGAAGGTCCCGGTGTATGGTGGTACAGCATGCAATGTGCGGTTTTCATGAGCAATAAATAGGGCGGAAATGATGTTTATGTTGATCTCTATTCCAGTTCCCTGACAGGTTCCGAAACTCTCGTAACCGAGGTGATGAAAAGCTTTTTTTCATGTGTGAATATGCATTTCACGGCCGGCCAGAGTGGCCGATCGGTTCTAGGCGCTACAATCTGGATCCGCGCGACCGCTACGGTTGCAGGTTCGAATCCTGCCGCGGGAATGTATGCGTGTGATGTCCTTCAGTTAGTTAGGGTTAAGTAGTTCTAAGTTCTAGGGGACTGATGACCTCAGAAGTTAAGTCCCATAGTGCTCAGAGTCATTTGAACCATTTTTTTTTTTTTTAAATCACGAAAACCATTTTCACTGGTATGTTTGTATGCACAACAAAAACCACATACATTTCTATAAATGGTGGCACGTAAAATTAGAATAACATGGTAGAATAACATTTTGGAATAACCCTTGCAGTTCAAGATTACATAATATTATCAATCAGTATGAAACTTTACAACTGATATTCAGTGATTAAGTACTTGCACCAGACAGTTCCGTTACACTTGAATTGCAACATAAATTTACTGTTCATTATTAAGGTTGGTTGGTTGGTTGTTTGGGGGAAGAGACCAAACAGCGAGGTTATCGGTCTCATAGGATTAGGGAAGGATGGGGAAGGAAACCGGCCGTGCCCTTTCAAAGGAACCATCCCGGCATTTGCCTGGAGCGATTTAGGGAGTTCATTATTAAGGCTAACAGGCGAGTGCCTGTGAAACAAAATTACAAAACATACGAAATTATAACATTTACTGAACCGTTCCTATCTGATATCCAAAAATTATCCCTGGTTCGAAGTTTTTCCATTAGTTCATATGAGACACATTTTCTTCCACTAGTCTGGGATGGGAAAAATGACGTAAAGCTACGAAGTTAAGGTTCACTGGTATGAGGCTATGTTCATTGGCAATTAGGAATTGAGTTTGCATTATTATCAGATGAAGTTGTGAAATTCTCCTCAGCAGAAGGTTTCTATTTTCTGCCCGCATGAATGTGTTTTCACTGAGCAAAGTATTCATAACGTCTTTGATCACAAACTACCTGTATTCAGAACTGTCCAATTCTATGATCTAGTCTCTATTGTTCCTGTTTCTTTTAACTATGTACAAGCTTCTAACATTTTATTAATATTCAGTATTTCAATAACGCCTCAAAGTTCGTGAAAGCTTAAGCAGATTATAGATTGCTTCCGCTTACTCAAGAGTTCAAACATTATTTATTGCATGATCATGAGATGCATCCCATCGTCCCTTCTCACCTAGCAAACGACATGAGTTCAAGATTAAATAGTGTTTATCGCTGTCTACAATTTTCCTCTGATACGCATAAATTGTCTCTCATGCACAGTACTTTGAGTTCACTGATCACAATCTTCTTGATTCTTTGACTGATACAGGTGAAGATAAGCTCATTGGGTTATACATGGCAATACCACATAAACATTGTTTACTCTTACACTAGATCTGCCAAACAGGTCTGGCTCGTTTGTTATCGGTGAAAGTATATTCCTTCAGCGTAGGATATTCCTTTTTTCTACAATTAATATGTCAAAATTAGAATTCATCATTTATGAACAAAATTCACTCTAAAAATCCATTCTTCATAGTTACTCTGAATATTTATTTCTTTTTCTCAGGCATAATTTCCATCGCAATTTATCTACATAGAAATTAACCACAAACAAGATTGTGCAGGACTGTTGCTTAATACTGATGCTTTATTCATTAAATATGTTCTTACATTTATTGCTATAAAGTACAGGCTGGATCTGTGGGTTTGTTTTATTGGTGTGTTGGTTCGTACGTGGCTATTCATTCACTCATGCACTACATTATTACACCTGAGATGTCCACTGATACTGTTGCGAACAGCTCGCTATTTCCTTCTAAACCGCAACTAACTACTGCACCAATGCATCTAACTTACGCATTCTGCTCGCACTGTCGGTGCTACACTGTCGATCTTTTTGTTCACCCTCGTTTCATCTTTGATTATAAATTTTTGTTTGCTGCTCATCTGTCGCTTCATTTACTTTTACCATTGCTATTTCACCTATCATAACTACTGATTTTTACAGCAACATACCAAGCGCACACATAATATTGTTCACTGTTAAAACTAAAAATACTGTACAACATAGTTCCTTTATGCTACAGATTATTTTATTATATTGCATCATTCATAACTCCTTACCTTGCTTTGATGCTGCAGCTGCTTACACATCTTGGAGTTTCGTGATTTTAATGGTCTTTATAGTATTTTGCTGTCCACCATTTCCTTAATCATCCTTTATTCCCGTACCTAGAAGTCTCACCTTTTGTAACACATCTCTCTGTTTCCGTATGGGTTTCTTCCAGTAGCTCAGACGTCCACCCTGCTAAAAGTACAGTGAAACACACAACAAATTAACACATACTACTCTCATTAGACTTCCATATCCTCATGAAAAATTGCATATATTCTTAATAGTTAACCTAATACCCCAGGCTCAGTTCTATCTTGCAGCTGGCTCAATCACAAAAATCTCTTTCTCTCCCTATACCGGTTATCTCTTTTCCGATTGTTTCGCCATTCATCTGGCCAGTATTAGCTTTCACTGATTTCCTTTCTTCGAGATGAATGTCCCGTTCTCAATTTTGATTTTCCTGCTCATATCTTTCTGGTTGTAAGTGAGTCTGTCGATGTGTACTGGCTCCTTAACTCCTGCACCATGACTATCCCCAAGCTCCTGAAGTAATCACTAGACTGTTCTCACATCTTTCATATTTCTGTCTGCTATCGTAATTTCTTTCGTACACGATGGAAGTTCCCGGTGGCTAGGGCCTCTCGTCGGGTAGACCGTTCGCCTGGTGAAAGTCTTTCGAGTTGACGCCACTTCGGCGACTTGCGGTCGATTTCGTACACGATAAGGCAATTACATCAAATGATCCTAATCAACTCTGTTGACTTGCATGGCACAGCTAGGTGTTTCTTGCAGCTAACCATTTCTTGAAATATTGGGTGAAATCTCGCCATCTGGTATCTAATTAGGTCTCCATCACAAAAATTGCTAACCTCAACTGATCTTATTTAGCCTTTGACCAGTACTCGTTCAAGAATGCTTACTTAAAATCTTCATATGTTTTACGTTCTCTCGTGAATAACCGTAATTTTTCGGCTGCTTTCTCACGAAAAGGAACACAAGTAAAATTTGTTCTTAGTGCATGTGACCACAACATTGGCAGCGCCTCCTGAAATTGGTCTATCCAAATTTTGGAATGCAAGCTATTTGAAAAATTCTAGAACAGTGATTTCATTTGTACTGAAACAAAGCGTCTCCGTATTTTATCTTCATTACCATCTTGATATACTTTTCTTACTGTTACAGCTCAGTTCATGGATGGAGATGAATGGTGGGCATGCCTCTAACACTACAAAGTCGATCCGTTAAGTTTCGTAAATTTCCCTCTTCTCGTCTCTTCACTGCTTTGCTCTCGTTCACATCATAGTTTTTACTATTTCTTTTCTGAGCTGCTGCTCCTTTTCGTTTCTTTCTGCACTGCAAGCAATGCTTCCCTGTACCACTGATTGATGTGGACCTGTGTTTCCTTAAATTGCAATAACTGGCCTTCTTTTGACCACGCAGACTGGTCAGAATTGTTCGAGGAGTGTTGAGTGATTGGTTGAGCTTCTTAGCAAACACCTAAGATGCTAAAAGTTCTATCCCCAGTGACCTACATGGAAGGGAAGACCATTATAAGATAATGAAAATTTAAGAGAAACAACGTCATACAGTGGATAACATATTATTGAATGAAAATTGCTAGGAGTTGCCCAATTAATCCTGAAAGGCTGGGTACCACACCTAATATGGGTATGTTAAGGGTCTCCTATAACTACAAAAGGAATCTAGCGAAGGGAAGTCCGTTGTAAGATAATGCAAATTTAAGAGAAACAATTTCATACAGTGGATAACATGTTATTGAATGAAAATTACTAGGAGTTGCCCAGTTAAGCCTGAAAGGCTGGGTACCACACCTAATATGGGTATGTTAAGGGTCTCCTATAACTACAAAGGGAATCTAGCGGTCACTATAGCAAACTGGTTTATTACTATAAGACACCAAACAAATTATTGACCCACTGAATCAAACATATAAACATTTAACAAGAATTTATTTATTTATTTGCTATTTTCCTTTAGTCTGTTATCTATATGTAAGAACAGACCAAATATTGTACATGAACTGGAATTAATAAAACCCATTATAATTTAACATAATTTTGAATGTGTTACAAATAACTAAAAATTATGCTACTGAAGGCGGGAAAGAGAACAAAGTGTTGTAATTATGAACTATAACCTTTGAATAGGTGAGTGACACTTGAAAGTAGAAAATGAAACTGTACAGTGGATACAGCCAACGTGCTCGACAACGGCTTGTGATTTAAAGAAATAATCTCGAAAAAGCAAATATGAACATCGATAGACTACCCAAAACGTATTATGGGTGTAAATAGCTGGCTGTGAATGTTAAAATTGCGTAATTAAACCCTGGTGTAAATTAACTAGCCTCGCTTCCCCTCGATTCAGTGACTGCACCACTGGCTCATGTTTACCTCTCTTAAACAGTCTGAATGTGGAATATCTGGGAGTACGCATTAGGAGTGATCTAAAATGGACTGATCATATAAAATTGATCGTTGGTAAAGCAGATGCCAGACTGAGATTCATTGGAAGAATCCTAAGGAAATGCAATCCGAAAACAAAGGAAGTAGGTTACAGTACGCTTTTTCGCCCACTGCTTGAATACTGCTCAGTAGTGTGGGTTCCGTACCAGATAGGGTTGATAGAAGAGATAGCGAAGATCCAACGGAGAGCAGCGCGCTTCGTTACAGGATCATTTAGTAATCGCGAAAGCGTTACGGAGATGATAGATAAACTCCAGTGGAAGACTCTGCAGGAGAGACGCTCAGTAGCTCGGTACAGGCTTTTGTTAAAGTTTCGAGAACATACCTTCACCGAAGAGTCAAGCAGTATATTGCTCCCTCCTACGTATATCTTGCGAAGAGACCATGAGGATAATATCAGAGAGATTAGAGCCCACACAGAAGCATACCGACAATCCTTCTTTCCACGAACAATACGAGATTGGAATACAAGGGAGAACCGATAGAGGTACTCAAAGTACCCTCCGCCACACACCGTCAGGTGGCTTGCGGAGTATGGATGTAGATGTAGTAAATGGTGGCGGTAACAGCTGGTAGTTCCGGGTCCAGCTCAACCCCTGTACTCTGCTCTAAGTCGGAGACATCTCTCCCTGCAGTTCTCTCCCAGTAAGAAGTGTCTTCTGACTTTACCCCTGAAACTTATCCGTTTTTGTCAGTGTAGGAATCTCACAGGCCGATTGCAGCAGTTCTTGCAAGTTTTGAAGACAAATAATTTTACATACAAGTTAAACAAATTCCTACACTTGCTGATTTTGTCATGGTTAACCAAAAATGGTGTGTCATGGGAAGGAAAGCCAAAAATCTCTTTCACTGCATGACAGTTTCTAATCGAGTCCAGCCAAAAGCCTTACACATAGACGTACATGGGAAAACATTCTGTCTGCCGAAATAATTACTGTGAGCCAATCACAGTGCCTGTTACTCAGATTTAAATAAACATTCCAGCGTGGCTTGGCCACAGGCAATGGCTGATCCCTCAGTCTCAAGTTCTGAGTATTTCACCTGGCCTTCTGATATTTATCTCACCAAAGGGATTCCTTGCAACATCTTAGACAATGCAGTTTTTACAGCATGCAGGCCCTCATCCTGCTTGCCTGCTGTATGGAAATGGGATACAGTGACTTGCCTCTAGTACACCTGCTCAGGGGCTGCTTGCAGTGCCTAACAAGTTTATGATGTTGGTCCATCTAAGATAACTTCCCTGCCATGAGACGCCTAAAGAAAGGGCCCAAAGCTTCAACAAATAGCAGGGCCTTCTCACCGTAATAAAAGTAAATGAGAATAATAAGTAATCATCCGCGTCATCATTGGCAGTAGTGAATATCGTCTGCAGTTCTCATGCAGCATTGAAGTATCGATTACACTGACTTTTGGATGTGCATATTACATAACAAAATAAGTTTCACGACAATTGGAGCAGAAACTGACAAGTAATAGGCTTTATGTATAGACAGTTGTTCTACAGCTGTAGTTCTAAATTCGACTCATTCATTTATTTTACTTATTTCTTCTATCTACGTCATTACACTTTGTTTAACAACCTTGACCTCCTCTATGACTACTCCTTCCGTGCACCAATGGTTTCAGTACTCGTAGTATCAACATCAACATCTTCCCTTAAATTGTCCGTGGTATCCTTAGCATTCTACATCAACATCGATAATTTAGTATCAAAACTACATGCATCTTCATCAACTTTCTGCAATAACTGTTCCTGATCTGTATAACTTCAGTTTCTTTGTTCATCGTGCTTCTTTGATGGTTCCTCAATCTTTTTGTCTTGCTTCTCGAGCTGTTGTTTATACTGTTTGAAATGCTCCTCATTCGTCTAGAAATTCTGTAATAAAAAGTCTTGCAAATCAAATGATGTAGGGCCTCAGGAGTCGGCTCACGATTTACTCCGCTCCATCCCGGTTTTTCATGGCGGGTGGCTTTGGATACTTCAGCCGCTTGTGAAATTATCACGTTATCCTCGCCCATGGATTCTGTTATCCTCACTTTCTACTATATTAATCTAATCTTTTTCTACATTTAGTCCACACAGTGAGATTTCACTAAGTGGTTCACTAAAAGTAACCTCCCTAATACTTAACCGTTGAATTTCATTGTTCAACCCACTAGTTCTATTTCTAAATTACTGAATCATTCTCTCTCGATCTAGCTCATCCTCACCCAGACTTCTCACTTAAGCGGAAGCTAATAAAATCTAACCTTGAATACTCCTAACACTTGGGTATAAAAGTACAACACCCCAACGAAGATCGATAAACCCACGTAAACAAACACAGTAAAACCTTGCAAACTACAGAACGCACATATATACCCCATCATAAGTTCAACGAAGATTTTCAAGGCTAGACAACGACTGAGTGATACAAGTGAAGCCTTTTTGCTCAAAAAAAAAATACAAGGATCATCAATTCATCACCAACTTGATGATATTTTACGTTCGTTTGTACAATGGTTACTAAGGTAATAATACAGATACTTTTTTCGCTGTGGTTCCTGTTGAAGAAAAAACCAAATATTTTAACTGACCACCTATAAAGTGCTCATTATTAAATCAGGAGATCGCAAGTCATCGTAATCCTGGCCAGCATTGCCCATCATGTGAGGTTACAGCTGGGTAAGTAACATTCCCCTGTGGATGTGAAAATGTCCCTTCCCAGATGACCTTATTAATAAACAGATCGCTTCCCATAGCGACATGTGAATTTAATTACAGATGTTCCACAATATATAACTTAACGAATTGAATTAAACAAGGATGACCCTAACATAGATTAAATATGGATGCTGTAACTCACAAAGATGATAAAAACAGCGAGTTTATCAAACTACTGAATGAAACGAATGGTCACTATAAAGCTCTATTTATTAGAGTTCCTGCATACTTCAAATTAAAAACAAAGTGCACAAATGACAGGAGCAGTTACTTTCGTAAAATATCAACATACGATACAACTGAACTGAAGCAAGGCAAAGGTCGGATAATGGATCTGGAATGAAGAAGCTAGAATCAGCACATGATTTGGGGAAGCAACTAACATCACAATTGCCGAAATTACTGATCAAGAAGGAATGAAAGAACCACCAAAAGAATCACAATTGCACCTGCTAATTTGATTGAGCGCATGTTGAACCTGTGATTCAGATCACTGCAGATTTAAAAGTGAAAGTCTTAACATTAACCTGAAGTCTTCAGGTTCCTCCTACAACACAGTTCACAAACGCTGCTGTTGCTCAGCACACTTACAGTTCGCAGTGGCAGTGAATTGCTGCTGTGACGGTTGTAAAGCTTTTAGTTAACTGTTCTGAACTGAGGCCTGCTCCCCTTCAGGACCTGGAGGCGAAATCCCTCTCTCACGTCCTGGGATTAAGGTGTTCTCTACTGAATGCTTCCAGCAAGAGATAAATTTTCACTCTTCCTTTGAGAGTGTGGGCCTTCTGTATGGTTTTGGAGAGCAATCAATTACACTCCTGGAAATTGAAATAAGAACACCGTGAATTCATTGTCCCAGGAAGGGGAAACTTTATTGACACATTCCTGGGGTCAGATACATCACATGATCACACTGACAGAACCACAGGCACATAGACACAGGCAACAGAGCATGCACAATGTCGGCACTAGTACAGTTTATATCCACCTTTCGCAGCAATGCAGGCTGCTATTCTCCCATGGAGACCATCGTAGAGATGCTGGATGTAGTCCTGTGGAACGGCTTGCCATGCCATTTCCACCTGGCGCCTCAGTTGGACCAGCGTTCGTGCTGGACGTGCAGACCGCGTGAGACGACGCTTCATCCAGTCCCAAACATGCTCAATGGGGGACAGATCCGGAGATCTTGCTGGCCAGGGTAGTTGACTTACACCTTCTAGAGCACGTTGGGTGGCATGGGATACATGCGGACGTGCATTGTCCTGTTGGAACAGCAAGTTCCCTTGCCGGTCTAGTAATGGTAGAACGATGGGTTCGATGACGGTTTGGATGTACCGTGCACTATTCAGTGTCCCCTCGACGATCACCAGTGGTGTACGGCCAGTGTAGGAGATCGCTCCCCACACCATGATGCCGGGTGTTGGCCCTGTGTGCCTCGGTCGTATGCAGTCCTGATTGTGGCGCTCACCTGCACGGCGCCAAACACGCATACGACCATCATTGGCACCAAGGCAGAAGCGACTCTCATCGCTGAAGACGACACGTCTCCATTCGTCCCTCCATTCACGCCTGTCGCGACACCACTGGAGGCGGGCTGCACGATGTTGGGGCGTGAGCGGCAGACGGCCTAACGGTGTGCGGGACCGTAGCCCAGCTTCATGGAGACGGTTGCGAATGGTCCTCGCCGATACCCCAGGAGCAACAGTGTCCCTAATTTGCTGGGAAGTGGCGGTGCGGCCCCCTACGGCACTGCGTAGGATCCTACGGTCTTGGCGTGCATCCGTGTGTCGCTGCGGTCCGGTCCCAGGTCGACGGGCACGTGCACCTTCCGCCGACCACTGGCGACAACATCGATGTACTGTGGAGACCTCACGCCCCACGCGTTGAGCAATTCGGCGGTACGTCCACCCGGCCTCCCGCATGCCCACTACACGTCCTCGCTCAAAGTCCGTCAACTGCACATACGGTTCACGTCCACGCTGTCGCGGCATGCTACCAGTGTTAAAGACTGCGATGGAGCTCCGCATGCCACGGCAAACTGGCTGACACTGACGGCGGCGGTGCACAAATGCTGCGCAACTAGCGCCATTCGACGGCCAACACCGTGGTTCCTGGTGTGTCCGCTGTGCCGTGCGTGTGATCATTGCTTGTACAGCCCTCTCACAGTGTCCGGAGCAAGTATGGTGGGTCTGACACACCGGTGTCAATGTGTTCTTTTTTCCATTTCCAGGAGTGTATGTTCCAATAAGTCAGCAGTCACCCATCCGTACTCCATTTAAATATAGTTAAACAGTGTTGGGGATTTTGAGTGCTGGTGCTCATAAAGAGGCAGCATCCAACTAGTTACTTTGCCTCTAGCATCTCTACGGCAGTGGTGACACGTGCCTTTCGTAAAGGACCCGTGGCCACCTCTGGTCTAACGTCCCAAGACTGGCCTTCTCGTCAATGCTCCACTAGGCTTCACTCAACATGCATTCAATAAGACTCTCGACTACTCATTTAAGATATTCTCCAAAAGAAAAATTAACACGGAATTTTATTAGTTAGATGTGGCAGTCACTGATGGTAACTTTATCAATACTCGTAATTTCATTTTTCAACGGAAATTACTTCACATTAGATGGATCTTTCAATTTACTGCAGTTTATTTATGATGTGAGCCATGTCTGATAAAAACGGTTGCGTATCAACAGCCATCTCTGCTGACCAAGCTACAGAGTGGAGCATCATTTTTTCTACTGCATTCTTCACTTTATTACGCAGTCTCGTCTCACCCATAGTCCAAGCCAATTTCTTTCCTTTCTTTTAATTGTTTCCAGTTTTTTTCATGCACTCTGTGTATAATCCCTCACTCCTTATTTTACCCATTACACACTTGATACTCTTTTCCGGTTCATATCAGTGCGCACTATGTTGCTTAAATTAACATTTCATAAGGTACATTTTATCTTTCGCTTCACATCTGAAACAGGTCGTATTAATGCAACTCAGGTTTCACGATAGCCTTCTTTCTTTACAGTCAAAGTTACACGTTAATACATGTTACCTTTTTTTTTGCTTTAGGCCTCCTGTTATCGGCAGTCGCAATAATACAAGTAACACAGGTTACACTCCGCCTTTTGTAATTGTAATAAAAGCCTTCTTTATACTAAATGCGTTTCACTTTATTTCAAAGCATGTTCAGTGGCCAGATTTTTTTCTGCCTACTCCACTGCTAATGTTCTTTCACACATAAATGCTCGGTATTTAGAACACTGTACTTCACTGGCACTAGACATTCATACTTCTCATATTGTGTGGAGGTACAACTACTTCGTGTAGTTTGTTTTGATGTCGCATCTGTGTACGGAAGAACATTAGGAATGCACTAGAAAGAAAAAATGTGACCACTGAAAATGCTCTGTAATAAAGAGAAACGCGTTTGGTCTTAATAAGACTTTTATTACATCGCAAAAGACTGAATATAACCTTTCCTACTTCCGCAGAGGAATGTACAGACATTTCTGTAGCAAATTTTTTCCGTATTAAATGCTGAGAATACCTACTTATACGTGCAGAACTCCACCTACTCCATATGTTTCGTGATGGCACCTTTATCAACATGGCGCAAATTGAACGTTGCTTTTGAGGACACTCTGTTCAAAATGGTTATAATATGGGGCCATGTTTATGAAACAAATAAGTTATTAATGTGCACTAAAATAAAAATTAGTTCAAAAGCTTTTGGGAATTAGACAGTCTATTTTAAACACTAAAAACAACTACACATCCCACGTTTCTCTCGCTTCTGCAGCGGCCCTCGTCAGGACGACAAAACTCATTGTAGTTTCGCTTGAATACGATTAGTTTAGTAACCATGAAGAAAAGTGTTGGAAAGACCGTCGATATGTTGGTATTATCAACCGTCGAAGTACTCAAAACGATTGTATTCGAAGGAATTACGAGGTTTGGAACTTTAATCTACATCTACATCCATACTCCGCAAGCCACCTAACGGTGTGTGGCGGAGGGTAATTTGAGTACCTCTATCGGTTCTCCCTTGTATTCCAGTCTCCTATTGTTCATGGAAAGAAAGATTGTCGGTATGCCTCTGTAAGGGCTCTAATCTCTCTGATATTATCCTCATGATCTCTTCGCGAGATATGCGTAGGAGGGAGCAATATATTGCTTGACTTCTCGGTGAAGGTATGTTCTCGTAACTTCAACAAAGCCCGTACCGAGCTACTGAGTGTCTCTCCTGCAAAGTCTTCCACTGGAGTTTATCTATTATCTCCGTAACGCTTTCGTGATTACCAAATGATCCTGTAACGAAGCGCGCATCTCTCCGTTGGATCTTCTCTATCTCTTCTATCAACCCTCTCTGGTACGGATCCCACACTGGTGAGCAATATTCAAGCAGTGGGCGAACAAGTGTACTGTAACCTACTTCCTTTGTTTTCGGATTGCATTTCCTTAGGATTCTTCCAATGAATCTTAGTCTTGCATCTGCTTTACCGACGATCAAATTTATGTGATCATTCCATTTTAAATCACTCCTAAGGCCTACTCCTAGATAATTTATGGAATTAACTGCTTCCAGTTGCTGACCTGCTATATTGTAGCTAAGTGATAAACGATCTTTCTTTCTATGTATTCGCAGCACATTACACTACACTTGAAGTAAAGCTGTGAGTACCGGGCGTGAGTCGTGCTTCGGTAGCTCAGCTGGTAGAGCACTTGCCCGCGAAAGGCAAAGGTCCCGAGTTCGAGTCTCGGTCGGGCACACAGTTTTAATCTGCCAGGAAGTTTCATATCAGCGCACACATTACACTTGTCTGCATTGAGATTCAATTGTCATTCCCTGCACCATGCGTCAATTCGTTGTAGATCGTCCTGCATTTCAGTACAATTTTCCTTTGTTACAACCTCCCGATATACTACAGCATCATCCGCAAAAAGCCTCAGTGAGCTTCCGATGTTATCCACAAGGTCATTTATGTATATTGTGAATAGCAACGGTCCTACGACACTCCCCTGCGGCACACCTGAAATCACTATTACTTAGGAAGACTTCTCTCCATTGAGAATGACATGCTGCGTTCTGTTATCTAGGAACTCTTCAATCCAATCACACAATTGGTCTGATAGTCCACATGCTCTTACTTTGTTCATTAATCGACTGCGGGGAATTGTATAGAACGCCTTGCGGAAGTCAAGAAACACGGAATCTACCTGGGAACCCGTGTCTATGGCCCTCTGAGTCACTTGGACGAATAGCGCGAGCTGGGTTTCACACGATCATCTTTTTCGAAACCCATGCTGATTCCTACCGAGTAGATTTCTAGTATCCAGAAAAGTGGCAGCTATTTATTTACAGCTCGTACAAAATAGATACGTGTTTCAAAGTTTTACTGACCTTCAAAGTAGTCACCAGCGTTGCGTATAACCCTTTGCCAGGGATACTCTTAGCAGTGCCAGTTGTGTTGACAGTTCGAGCGGCGCGGTCTATTGCCCAACGAATTTGTAGCAGTTCTGAAGCGAATGCCTTGAAGTGTGTCCTTCAGTTCAGAAATCGAGTTGAACTTACGATGGCTTAAGTCAGGGAAGTGCAGTAGGTGGTATAGCACTTAGCAGCCCCATCAGTCAAACAAATCACTAACAGCTTGCGCACTGTACGTGCTTGAGCATTGTCTTGCAAAATGATGGTCAGCTCCTGCAGAAAGCGTCATCACTTCCGTCTCTATGCTGCTCATTTTTGGAACACAACCTATGACCAGCTGTGGTCGAGCGGTTCTAGGCGCTTCAGTCCGGAACCGCGCTGCTACTTCGGTTGCAGGTTCGAATCCTGCCTCGTTAATGGATGTGTGTGATGTCCTTATGTTAGTTAGTTTTAAATAGTTCTAAGTCTAGGGGACTGATGACCTCAGATGTTAAGTCCCATAGTGCATAGAGCCATTTGAACCATTTTTGACTGATGGGGCTATTAAGTGCTTTACCACCAACTGCACCCCCCCGACTCAAGCCCTCGTAAGTTCAACTCAATTTCTAAACTGTCGGAAACACTTCACAGCATTCGCTTCAGAACCGCTACAAATTCGTCTGGCAATAGACCACGCCGCTCGAACTGTCAACACAACTGGCACTGCTAAGAGTATCCTACGACTTCCGCATCGCTGGCAACGGGTTATACACAATGCTGGTGACTACTTTGAAGGTCAGTAAAACTTTGAAACACGTATCTATTTTGTACGAGCTGTAAATCAATAGTTGGCACTATTAAATTTCTACCCTCGTACTTTAGTTCATGTTCACCTTAATTTCTTGTGGAAGCAATTAAGTTTACTCAGCGCATGTTTGGAAAAGCACCTTATCTGCAACACCACGGACTTGGAACAGCAGCTTAGTCAGTTTAAAGGAAAATGATTTATATGTCAAATTTGACGCGGTTTCCCGTTTCACTAGAGTTCCACCAGAACAGTTTCTCGAACTGCAGTTCAGCCTGTCCGCCTTGTGAAATACATGTCCATTTCGTTGCAGAATTAAGTAAATTTGAAGTGAAGAGTGCTCGCATACACTGAACATACAAGTAGTACTATTCCTTACTGAGCCTGCGTCTCGTGGTCGTGCGGTAGTGTTCTCGCTTCCCACGCCCGGGTTCCCGGGTTCGATTCCCGGCGGGGTCAGGGATTTTCTCTGCCTCGTGATGGCTGGGCGTTGTGTGCTGTCCTTAGGTTAGTTAGGTTTAAGTAGTTCTAAGTTCTAGGGGACTGATGACAATAGATGTTAAGTCCCATAGTGCTCAGAGCCATTTGAACCATTTTATTCCTTACTGAAATACAACTACACTGAAGAGCTAAAGAAACTGGTACACCTGCCTAATATCGTGTAGGGCCCCCGCTAATACGCAGAAGCGCCGCAACACTCGAATAATTTCTGCAGTAGTGCTGGAAGGAACTAACACCACGAATCCTGCGGGGTTATCCACAACTCCGTAATAGTTCCAAGGGGTGGAGGCTCCTTCTGAACAGCACGTTGCAGCGCATCCCAGATATGCTCAACAATGTTCATGTCCAGTGAGTTTGGTGGCCAGTGTTCCTGGAGCCACTCTGTAGCATTTCTCGAAGTGTGAGGGTTCGCATTGTCCTGCTGGTTTTGCCCAAGTCCGTCAGAATGCACAATGGACATGAACGGATGCAGGTGATCAGACAGGATGCTTACGTACGTGTCACCATGATCAGACAGAATGCTTACGTACGTCTCACCTGCAGAGCCCCCACCAGCTTGAACAGTCCCCTGCTGACATGCAGGGTAGATCGATTCATGAGGTTATTTCCATACCCCTACATGTCCATCCGCTCGGTACAATTTGAAACGAGACTCGTTCGACCACGCAACATGTTTCCACTCATCAATAGTCCAATGTCGGTGTTGACCGACTCAGGCGAGGCGAAAAGCTCTGTGTCGCGCAGTCATCAAGGATACACAAGTGGGCCTTCGGCTCCGAAAGGCCATATCGATGATGTTTCGTTGAATGGTACGCATGTTGATACTTGTTGATGGCTCAGCATTGAAATCTGCACCAACTTGGAGAAGGGTTGCACTTCTGTCACTCTGAACGATTCTCTTCAGTCGCCGTTCTTGCAGGATCGTTTTCCGGCTGCAGCGATGTCGGAGATTTGATGCTTTACCGGATTTCTGACATTACGGTACACTCGTGAAATGGTCCTGCGGGAAAATCACCACTTCATGGCTACCTCGGAGATGCTGTGTCCCATCTGTCGTTCGCCGACTATAACACCATGTTCAAACTCACTTAAATCTTGATAACCTGTCAATGTAACAGCCGTAAGAGATCTAGCAACTGCGCCAAACACTTGCTGTCTTATGTAGACGTTGCCGACCGCAACGCCGTATTTTGCCCGTTTACATATATCTGTATTTGAATACGTATGCCTATACCAGTTTCTTTAGCACTTCAATGTATTTTTGTCAACTTCTGCGAAAGAACTAAGTGAGATATTTCCTCTAAAGGTAAACACGAGAAACTCATTTCGTGGCTTCAGCAAACGAACAGAATCAATGAAATAGCCTCACAAATGTGCTCACAAAATCCAGTAACAGCTATTCCTGTTGATATTGCAAGAGGTATGCGCTGCCTGCGATATGTAAGCTATAAGAGAATCTGAGACCAAAGAGCAGTGTTGTATGCAGTAGGAACTGTGTAGCAGTAGGTTGTTGCTAGCGAGCAGTCTGGTGTATCGTGTTGGCTGGGCCGGTCGTGCTGCAGCGATGGCGGAGCCTGAGCGTTATAGTATAAGGTAAAAGCAGCCTCGCGCATATCTAGTAATGTTATGTGAACTACCATGTAAATCTTTTAAAAATGTCCTAATAATAATCTTTGTGATATAAAGTAATTTTTAACAAGCATTCATTTCAATTTAAAGAATTTACTAATTTCTTCAATCCATGATCATTCCTATTGTTGCAAAAGAAAAATCAATTGCTTCCTTTCATAAATGACAAATCTATAGGCCAGCATTGCACAGAGCTGTGCCGGAAAAAGCTATTGTAAGAGCAGGTAGTTGGCGACTTTATTGAGGTAAGAGTTTTTGCTTTTTATTCAGAATGATCTTACAGGGCCATGACGCAGCTCTGCTGTCGTCCAAAATTTACCAGGTTGCTGAATTTATTTTTTTTATTACGAGATTTAGGAATTTTTCTGTTTCGAGCTTAGATTAAATGAGAAAAGAATTTTTGTGGGTACATTAAATGGGAAACAAATTTTGTGTAGAGGTTAAATGTGAATGAATTTCTGTAGGGAAGTTATAAATGGGAACCAATTTTGTTCTGAGGTTACACAAAAATTAGAATCATTAGCCAAATAATATTAGTTTATTTTAATTTTTCTGTGGGGAGGTTACAATATCATTGATACAGAGTAGTAGAAAACAACATTTTTTGGAAAACATTCTTTTTTCCAATTTTTCTGCTTCAGTTTCCACAAATGTAGCCAGAAAAGAAGTCATACATTGCACCTTATTGTAAAAGCACATTTAAGGTCTGTTATGCAGTAAACCTTATCAAAGTTACTGACCTTGAGTGGAAAATGTTGTAGCTGTCACAAGATAGTAAACAATAGGTTTTATTGGGACTTACGCAATAAGTGCTCTCAATTGGAGGAATCTCAAGATAAGATGGTGAAAAAATCAAAGAGGCACTGTACTGCCAGAGCAGTGTGTTCATTAGGCATCTGCGGCGTAGGAATACGAAGGAACAATCAGTGCCTTTTAGGCACACCTGGGACAGACTGGGAGCTGATTTCGGCACTGTGCAATTTTCAAGTGCTATTTCTATCGTCGTGATTATACATCTTCACCCCGTATGTGTGTAAAATTGCAATGGTAGGAGTAGCACTTGAAAATGGTATTTTGCCGAAACTAATGATTGTGCAATATAAGCGACAGTAATTGTATAGCAGCCAAGATTGGAAATGGAATTGTGTTTTAATAACTTTGTGGCTGTGGCACCTAACTTGAACAAATTTATTGATCTATGTAGAATTGGGGTAAAGAAATTTTTGGAAAAGTAGGAGAGACAGATTGCTGTTAAGAACACAGGATGAAAGAGAAAGCCTTCCGAGAATTTTATGCAGGGCACGACATGCGTGTTTCACTAGCTGTCAGAGTAGAGCCTTTGGAAGGACAGACATGCTAAACACGCAGCAGACCTCTGCAGGGCTAGTACTGTCCTAATACTGTGCGGCCGAGGCTGGCAGGAGCGGCCCTTATATTCTCATCTAGTAGAGGCCGCTCCTGTCGTGGTGCGGTCCTAGTCAGCAGGCTAGTGGCTGACGTCGTCTCACCGCCTTCTCTGCTCTCGTATTCTTCATCTTCGTGCCGGCGAGTCTCGATACGCCGGAACACATCCCATGGTACAATGTTTGTTCGCCAATGGTGGAGCTTTTTTTCCAGGAAGACAAGGCCCCCGTTCACACAGCTCGAATCGTCCAAGACTGGTTTTGTGAGCACGGGGATGAATTTTCACATCGCACCTGGTCGCCAAAGTCACCAGATCTCAATATTATTGAGCTTTTGTGGTCATCTTTGGACACAAGGGAGGGTGATCGCTATCCACCTCGATTATCGTTGCCTGAAATAGCCACTATTTCGCAAGAATAATGGTAAGAGATTCCATTGAAAACCATTCAGGGCCTCTACCTGTCCATTACGAAGCTAGTGGAAGTAGTTTTGAATGCCAGCGGGTTTCCTTCACGGTACTGGGCTTGGTAATGTATTTTGTATTTGGTGTTTCCATATTTTTGTCCATCCCTTATAGTACCGGTCTTCTTTACCATCTTCCACCAAAACTATGCGAAGTTCATTCATTTCCGCTCCGACTCACCGCAACCTCGTCAAGACCATAGGGATCGGCCAATTGCCTTCTGGGGTAATACTCTCTCTCCAACACGAAATGTATCCCTAAATCGGTCTCCCGCGAGTGTTTACGAGCATGCGGACTGAAACCTATAATTATGGCTGTAGGGATGTAAGTCGAAAGATTAGGGCCCATGTACGACCAGGTGTCATTTCCTGTCACTACCTTACTGACGTAAATACCTCTGAAGCAGATAGGCCTTTGGCAATTACAACATCAGTTAATTACAATACAAACTGAGTAAGATATCAGATCACAATAATAGGGCAATAAAAACAGTTTCAGCAAGCCCAAATTATGAAATAACTCTTAATTTATGTAAAAGGTAACAGGCAGGCCCTCAATACTAACAGCTTCTGTTAAGCAAAATTACCAAATGCAAAACAGCCAAGCCTTCAAGAATAACAGATTGGGTTGATTAAAAATACTAAATAAAAACAGGGGAGCCTTCTTTAATAACAGCTTCAGTTAAGTAAAAACCAAATAGAAACAGGCAGGCCTTCAACAATAATCCAAAACTTAACTGGAGTCCACGAATCGAAGCTGAAGCTTGCCGGTTCCAAAGGGCGCCCAGAATTCAGCCCAGCGAAACTGGCTTCAACTCACTCATCGGTGTGCCACGTCCCAGAACTGGCTGGCTAGGCTACGCACGAAGACGGCACTCGAAGTCAGTGACGGATCCAAATGGGCCCATAAATATGTGCAGCAAGCACTCGCCAGACTACGTACCCAAGACGCTTGCCCAAGCTCAAATGGTTCAAATGGCTCTGAGCACTATGGGATTTAACTGCAGTGGTCATCAGTCGCCTAGAACTTAGAACTACTTAAACCTAACAAACCTAAGGACATCACACACATCCATGCCCGACGCAGGATTCGAACCTGCGACCGTAGCGGTCGCGCGGTTCCAGACTGTGAAACCTCCCCCTCACTTATTGACCTTAATGACAGTGAAAAATTAAACCGCGTGTACCTAATGGAAATTTGGGAAAAGCAATCGTCACCGAAGTTAATCTGTCGGTAAAGAGGGAGGAAAGGGTTACATCTAAATGAAAGGAAAAATGCAAATGAAACTGGTGGAAATTAATTTTGGAAAGGGGTAAAGTTAATAAAGAAAGTAAATGTGCGTTCCCGGGTTCGATTCCCGGCGGGGTCAGGGATTTTCTCTGCCTCGTGATGGCTGGGTGTTGTGTGCTGTCCTTAGGTTAGTTAGGTTTAAGTAGTTCTAAGTTCTAGGGGACTTATGACCACAGCAGTTGAGTCCCATAGTGCTCAGAGCCATTTTTGAAAGTAAATGTGCGGCCGTTACGTTAACAATTAACTAGCGGTAATTAGATGTTTGAGATTTGGGGAAAATTATGGTCGCCAGTCCTATCGAGAATTACTATAATAACTGAAAAAGAAAGGTTATTACACATATAATTAGCACTAGAAGCGTGGCAACTGAAGGTTGACACGTGTAGTGTGAAAACTGAAAGTTTGTCAGAAGTAATAACTTTCGCTGCACTCTGACTTAATTTAGTAAAATAATTAATAAAACCGGAAAACTGAAAGTTAATTTAGTGACTGAAGTTAATAGTGAGCTTTCTTTCTGAAGCACATCGAAATTCAGTAAAATACGGTTAGTCTTGGACTACCTCAACAATCATTTCAAAAGCTACTTGAATCTACGCAATTTAGAAATAAGAGATTTAGCTTTGAACTTGAATTAAATGATTCTGAACAATTAACAATAGTAAAATTTAGTACGTACCAAGCTGAGCTGCAGTCACAGGTAAGCTAAAATACGGTAACAAAACTCGCACTCTTAATTTGTGCTTGCGTAATCTAAATATTGTAGCCAGCTATGAATACTTAAACTGAACTTTGAAATTAAAGCAGTGAAATGGAATGATTGTACTTTAATGCTGGCGTCTGAATTTCAACGACACTCGGGTTCATTTCGGAAAAGGAAGGGACCCTGCTTGGTAATGCAATTGGGACAATGAGCAACAAAGGTTCATGCTAAGCAGCTGTAATTTTGTGATGCAACAATTTTAAAAGTTTGAAAAGCTGAGGTCTGCCATACAGTTCTAAAACTTTACGTGCTTCCAGTCTTCCTTGTTGGTTGATGGAAGGTTTGAAGCCGTCGATCGAGGATGTGGCGACAGTCACTCATTGTCGGCCGTCGCTGTTGCAGAAGCTGGATGTTGGCGCGCCTTCTTCTCGACACGGCCACCAGACGAAACGAGCTCTTGATGTGCGCCAGCTAATGCTTCCCGTCCGCGACACCATGTCAGAAACTATCATCGCAAGTCGAGCGCAATTACATACTGCCAAACGCCGAAAGCGCGGCAACTCGCGGGAGCTTCACACCACACACCTGCTCCACTCGCTACTCCAGCCAGACTCTCACTGCTCTGCCCGCGCTCCACGCGGCAGAGTTAACACTACCAAAGATCCTACACACTTTGATTCTTCACACGACCTATCGATGTAATCGTTCGATAGCAGTTTTCCCTAGGCAAGACCCAGCGTAAAATACAAATAATATTTACGAAACAAACCAATTATACATCGACATAAATGCATAAATATATATGTATATACAAATAGTAAAACAATTACAATATATAAAGAGACAGAAATGTCATATCTTGAGGTAACAAAACAAGGAAAAAAAATAATAGTACAATAGATGGAAATAGGAGGATATGCATTTCCGGCGTTACAACTGTAGCGCCTAGAACCGCTCGGCCACCCCGGGCGGCGCTTGCACAAGTGCTCGCCTTACTCGCCGGGCGACCTCGCACACCGTCGGCCTCGTTCCGTTACCACTCGCCAACTCTGCCACACCACAGCAAGCCTGTCCCCCATCAACATCCTCTAGCAAAGATCTTAGTGGCCTCAAACAAGAGAGACATCAGACGATGGATAGAGCTAGTGGCGCTAGGAATTCTAAACGCGAAGCCAGCAACCCCGCCTCGGCTCGCAGACAATTACTACCATCTGACGCAGGTAAGTGGTGCATTCAGAACACTGATTCAGAGGACACTCTGTTAGACGAAAGACTTAGAATATCTAATGCATTTCCACAGAAATGGGTAATAAGAATAAGCTATTTGTCATTCTCTCATAGATGTAACGGCGCGTTGTAGGGAACCAGACCTGGAGATTGCAGATACGCCACAGAGGAGCGATGTCCTACCATACACCAGCACCATTTACGACGGACTAGATGACATTATGGACTGGTTTCAGTTATGGCGCACGTTCCACCAACCAGAAACTAAGCTACTCTTGGGCAGCGTGAAAGACTATCTCAGCCACCGCAAGTCAAGGCAATATTAGCTCCCTTACCAATGTGGCACACAACTAAAAAAAACCTGTACTGAACACCAGCGGCATACTAGATAATCCTGTAAATGGGCGGTCCTAAACACAGTTTGGCAATTGGATTCTGTGTTGAATTCAATTGATGAAAGGAGAAAATATAAAAATGCAGTAAATGAAGCAGGCAAAAAGGAATACAAACGTCTCAAAGATTATATCGACAGGAAATGCAACATGGCTAAGCAGGAATGGCTAGAGGACAATTGTAAGGATGTAGAGGCTTATCTCACTAGGGGTAAGATAGATACTTCCTACAGGAAAATTAAAGAGACCTTTGGAGAAAAGAGAACCACTTGTATGAATATCAAGAGCTCAGATGAAAGCCCAGTTCTAAGCAAAGAAGGGAAAGCAGAAAGGTGAAAGGAGTGTATAGAGGGTCTATACAAGGGCGATGTACTTGAGGACAATATTTTGGAAATGTAAGAGGATGCAGATGAAGATGAAATGGGAGATACGATACTGCGTCAAGAGTACTGAAAAACCTGAGTCGAAACAAGGTCCCAGGAGTAGACAACATTCCATTAGAACTACTGAAAGCCTTGGGAGAGCCAGTCATGACAAAACTCTACCATCTGGTGAGCAAGATGTATGAGACAGGAGAAATACCCTCAGACTTCAAGCAGAATATAATAATTCAAATCCCAAAGAAAGCAGGTGTTGACAGATGTGAAAATTACCGAACTATCAGTTTAATAAGTCACAACTGCAAAATACCAACGCGAATTCTTTACAGACGAATGGAAAAACTGGTAGAAGCCGACCTCGGGGAAGGTCAGTTTGGATTCCGTAGAAATGTTGGAACATGTGAGGCAATACTGACCCTACGACTTATCTTAGAATAAAGACTAATGAAAGGCAAACCTACGTTTCTACCATTTGTAGACTTAGAGAAAGCTTTTGACAATGTTGATTGGGAAACTTTCTTTCAAATTCTGAAGGTGGCAGGGGTAAAATACAGGGAGCGAAAGGCTATTTACAATTTGTACACAAACCAGATGGCAGTTATAAGAGTCGATGGACATGAAAGGGAAGCAGTGGTTGGGAAGGGAGTCAGACAGGGTTGTAACCTCTCCCCGATGCTATTCAATCTGTATATAGAGCAAGCAATAAAGGAAACAAAATAAAAGTTCGGAGTAGGTATTAAAATCCATGGAGAAGAAATAAAAACTTTGAGGTTCGCTGATGACATTGTAATTCTGTCAGAGACAGCAAGGGACTTGGAAGAGCAGTTGAACGGAATGGACAGTGTCTTGAAAGGAGGGTATAAGATGAACATCAACAAAAGCAAAACGAGGACAATGGAATGTAGTCGAATTAATTCGGGTGATGCTGAGGGAATTAGATTAGGAAATGAGACACTTAAAGTAGTAAAGGAGGTTTGCTATTTGGGGAGCAAAGTAACTGATGATGGTCTAAGTAGAGAGGATATAAAATGTAGACTGGCAATGGCAAGGAAAGCGTTTCTGAAGAAGAAAAATTTGTTAACATCGAGTATAGATTTAAATGTCAGGAAGTCGTTTCTTAAAGTATTTGTATGGAGTGTAGCCATGTATGGGAGTGAAACGTGGACAATAAATAGTTTAGACAAGAAGAGAATAGAAGCTTTCGAAATGTGGTGCTACAGAAGAATGCTGAAGATCAGATGGGTGGATCACTTAACTAATGAGGAGGTATTGAACAGAATTGGGGAGAAGAGGAGCTTGTGGCACAACTTAACGTGAAGAAATGATCGGTTGGTAGGACATGTTCTGAGACATCGAGGGATCAACAATTTAGTATTGGAGGGCAGCGTGGAGGGTAAAAATCGTAGAGGAAGACCAAGAGATGAATACACTAAGCAGATTCAGAAGGATGCAAGATGCAGTAGGTACTGGGAGATGAAGAAGCTTGCACAGGATAGAGTAGCATGGAGAGCTGCATCAAACCAGTCTCAGGACTGAAGACCACAACAACAACAACAACAACAACAACATGGATTGAGATCGAACGTTCAATGACTTGCTTGTAAAAGGCATCATTTCAAACGAAAAGCGACGGAGTGCCGCGGCAGTATGGCTAGGGATCCTGACCCAGTCTGCTGAAACGACAGAAGTGGTTAAGCCATAACTCGACGATCTCTACGCGAATGTGAGACAACGTATAGGCATACGAAGCCAAGTGTGCTGCGAAGAGCCAGGCGCCAGGTTGTGAACAAATAATAGAATTTTTTCGGGGAATTATTTTTAACAGCTAGAACTTACTTCTATATTTGTTTATTTTGTCATAACCAGTTTCGATTCTAAAAGCGTATTATCAAATGCCGATCATCATCATCATCATCATCATCATCATCATCATCATCATCAGACAGCTTTAAAAATAGCAAGGAGACCAAAAAATGGAAACAATGGTAACAATTAAATATGCTCATTTGGCCTACAGTTCTACTTCTTGCAGCTTCTTCACAACTAATCTGTCATTTCTGAAAGACTAATTTACAAAGTTGTTGGTAAAAATGTTTCGCTGTGTCTTTTTAACTCTCCAGAAGAATCACAATATGCTAAAGAGGCCTCTCTCTGGCATTTGACGTTGTCACATGAAGTCAACCATTTTTTCATCCATTAATGAAAGGCTCTTTCTACTATAGTAGACGTAGTTTCGCAGCGAACCGTTGTTAGCACACTGGGCTAACAATAATTTATTTATAGTCCAAATGATGAATACAGATGAAATTTAGATATTAACTGGTAGTCAGCAAATATCTATATAAACATAACCTCATCATAGACTCTCCAGGAAGAGAAGCAGAATGTCAATAAAAGTTATTTAGAATCCGGAGGCAATTCAAACAATCCACGTCTCATGATCTCCTTTGATTTCATTGGTGGGCTTGCTGATAACAAAACATGTGTCCCTTCCTCCGTGTCCAGTGAACAACGACTGTGTTCCAATGAAGCTTAATAAACTAGAAGACATCAAGAAAGTTCTGAAATATATTGAGTCTCGCTTCTGTCTCTGGCAGTCAGACTACCGCAAGGTTTCCATACACTACCTAATGAAAGGGCACAGCAAGCTGTGATTCTCAAGATCCGTAGAGTTACTGTGTGGCGAGCTATGACTATGACAACAGAACTGATCTGGTAATTGTTGAAGGGAGACTGAATGTCGTCAGTGACTGACAAGACTAGTAAATCCTATTCTTATACCCTTCGTGACCAAATTACCAAATGACAGGATGAGGGGCGAGGTTGGGATTCTCCCATACATAAAATGAAAAGAAGGAAAGCGTTTCTGAAGAAGAGAAATTTGTTAACATCGAGTATAGATTTAAGTGTCAGGAAGTCATTTCTGAAAGTATTTGTATGGAGTGTAGCCATGTATGGAAGTGAAACATGGACGATAAATAGTTTGGACAAGAAGAGAATAGAAGCTTTCGAAATGTGGTGCTACAGAAGAATGCTGAAGATTAGATGGGTAGATCACATAACTAATGAGGATATACTGAATAGAATTGGGGAGAAGAGGAGTTTGTGGCACAACTTGATAAGATGAAGGGATCGGTTGGTAGAACATGTTCTGAGACATCAAGGGATCACCAATTTAGTACTGGAGGGCAGCGTGGACGGTAAAAATCGTAGAGGGAGACCAAGAGATGAATACTCTAAGCAGATTCAGAAGGATGTGGGTTGCAGTAGGTACTGAGAGATGAAGAAGCTTGCATAGGATAGAGTAGCATGCAGAGCTGCATCATACCAGTTTCAGGGCTCAAGACCACAACAACAACAATTCCAGGCCCAATCCGCCATGCCAGCATTCCATCAGAGCACCTACTGATCTCTTGTCGAAGTATAATCTCTGCTAGAGATGTTTTTGTACGTCGCATACACCATGAAAAACTGAAGAATTACAGTAGCTACTAAATCTTGTCAAAAGTGATGACAGGCCACGTGCCACTATGCTGTGCGTAATTCTTACAAGAAAGCAGCCTGCAACCCACCGGCCCAAGCACTGGGAACGACTCAGTCAACTCTTACAGTTTTAGCCATGCAGCTGAACACTGCGACACACGCCTCAGCCACACTGTAGTCACAGTTGAGAAATTCCGAGCTACAAGGGGCCCTACCCAGTGCTATCGGTGCCAAAAGTCTTCTCATTCACCAGCCACTGCACTATGCCACCCCGATGCTTTAAACCAATGCGTTAAATAGTCCTGATCCTAAGACCGATATTGCTGTGGCCTTCTCCACCAGATATTACGGCGCCTAGAGTATCAGCAACCAAACTGACAGCCTACAGCCGCGGGTTGCCCGCCTCGCAGGCACACCCAAGCACTACACAACTGACAGACAATATTGATGAACGGCCACAACAACAACCACAACAACAACACCACAGCAAAGACACCAGCGGCCACCAGGGGCCACTATCGGCCAACATAAACATAAGGAAGAGGTCGCTGCAGATCCCGGAAGTATTATCACACGTCAAGCCACGTGATGGAAAATAGTTCTGAGGTACTCATCCGCCGAAGCGCTATAAAGGCCGGCGCTCGGCCGAACATCGGCAGTTCATCGACCGCCAGCAGACGTGGATTGCAGCCGCCCTGCTTGGATCTTCTCGCTGATCTCTGGATTAGGCTTAGTATATGGGAGAAGTCTCTGGCGGAGACTAGTAGGAAATTATTTCTGTTGTTTTCTATATTATTCTTGTATGTAGTTGTGATTCGAAGACAGATCACTGTTTTGTGTTCGTGTTATACTTGGAGAATTGTTTTGGTTAATTGAACAGTCCAATAAATTGTTTTCGGACTTTGATCGTTAGTTTGTTCTGGTTACGCAGACATATCAGATGTACCAAAGTGTACCAACTGCGGCGGCCCCCACCCTGCAAACTACATGGGGTGTCAACACCAGAAAGACGACAGTTGCCAGATGCATGGACTTCCACCACTGCATAGTGGAGAAGAAAACAACAGCCAATGTCACGTGACCACCAGTCTACAGCTCCTAAGACCGTCTTTGCTAGAAGTACCCAAGCGGTCCAATACTCCGGCCGCATCTGTCCCAGTCTTCTCATGCCTGATGCCGACAGGGGTAGGTCCTCAGTCGCCATACAGACGGATGATGCCCACACCGCCGTGGCAGCACTGCTCCTTCCAACACTGACTGCGTCTCTCGGCCCACAGCTACACTCCAGCAGATGCAGCGGGCGCGTCTGCACACCGAAATCGATCTCTCAGACGCTAGCTCGCTGCTCGAGGCTCTTATGAGGCCAGCCACATCTTTCAGACTCTCCCACAAGCCTTCATCTCAGCTGTTCAGGTTACACTCAGCAGCCTATATCAAACCCGCCAAGGGAACCATAACACCGCATGCCTAGAAATAAACGACTGGACTAACTCAACATAGTAACGTGGAATGTCGAGTCTCTACATCCATTCATTTTGGAGTATTGGCACTTCTTACAAAAGCATGACGTCAACATTTGTTTTGTGATGATGCATTAATGTTGCCAATTGCGCCTGCTGTCGTAACAACAGACTCACTGCCGGTAGCGGCAGGACAACCTGTGTGCGCTTCTCACTACAACACTATGCTGCTCCAGCAGCGGTCTTGGAAGCGATGGAGGCTAAAGCAGTGAACGTGATGACCTCTTTAGACACCATGACGTTCCTATCTGTCTACTAGCCGCCTGGAGGACGACTTAACGTCGACGATGCGCGTGCACTGTTCCGGCAGCGGGGCCGACTGTTTGCTGCAATCGACGTCAGTCCGAAACATACAGCGTGGAACTCCCACCTGACGAACATCCATGGATGCTGCCTTTCTCACGCTGCTGGAGTGCAAGTCATTGACCCTGACGAACCCACCCACTAATCGAGTAATGGCACACAACGAGACGTCTATGACTTAATTATTACGAGGGGTTTTCAGACTTCATACCTACCGAAGTGAGCCATGAGCTGCCCTCAGACCATCTTCCCAGTTACTGAAGAGCCCGAACTGCGGGAGGGTCGCCTCAGTCTCAAAAGGTCAGACTGGCACCGTTTCTCTGAAACTTTCAGGAGCGATGGCCAGTCGACGCTGCGAACGTTAATGGCATAATGACCAGCTTTAGCGCCTCAGTCACGGGGGTTCTAATTACTGAAACACCCCTTCCCCCCGAAGAACTGACCGCTCAGTTCTACCGCTACCACAAGAAATGCTCGCCATGTTCTGTGACAGGAACGGCCTCCAGAAGAAAGGGCGATTCACTCGCGTTTTGGTGAAAGATGGGCCAATCTCATGTGTCGCCAGTTACGAGCTGCCTGACCGACGTTAGGTACCGTCGATGGCGAGACAAGGTAGCTAAATGAAACCTGACGCCACATCCTGGGACAAGGTGCGCTACTTCCTTCTTTCACGCTCAAGACTCAGAAGCCAGGCAAAAATAAAGCTGATCCAAGAGCAATCGGCCTATTAGCCTAATTCACTTTCTGAGCAAGGTTTTCGAACTACTACTCCTACTATGGATGTCTGAGAACATTACAGAAGAAGGACGTCTACCTCTGGAATAATTTGGGTTCAGGGAAGGACACTCAATCACGCTCGACTCCTTTGAATGGTTGAACAGATCATGACCCCTTCAAGTTGTAACCTCCCCCTCACTTATCGACCTTAATGACAGTGAAAAATTAAACCGCGTGTACCTAATGGAAATTTGGGAAAAGCAATCGTCACCGAAGTTAATCTGTCGGTAAAGAGGGAGGAAAGGGTTACATCTAAATGAAAGGAAAAATGCAAATGAAACTGGTGGAAATTAATTTTGGAAAGGGGTAAAGTTAATAAAGAAAGTAAATGTGCGGCCGTTACGTTAACAATTAACTAGCGGTAATTAGATGTTTGAGATTTGGGGAAAATTATGGTCGCCGGTCCTATCGAGAATTACTATAATAACTGAAAAAGAAAGGTTATTACACATATAATTAGCACTAGAAGCGTGGCAACTGAAGGTTGACACGTGTAGTGTGAAAACTGAAAGTTTGTCAGAAGTAATAACTTTCGCTGCACTCTGACTTAATTTAGTAAAATAATTAATAAAACCGGAAAACTGAAAGTTAATTTAGTGACTGAAGTTAATAGTGAGCTTTCTTTCTGAAGCACATCGAAATTCAGTAAAATACGGTTAGTCTTGGACTACCTCAACAATCATTTCAAAAGCTACTTGAATCTACGCAATTTAGAAATAAGAGATTTAGCTTTGAACTTGAATTAAATGATTCTGAACAATTAACAATAGTAAAATTTAGTACGTACCAAGCTGAGCTGCAGTCACAGGTAAGCTAAAATACGGTAACAAAACTCGCACTCTTAATTTGTGCTTGCGTAATTTAAATATTGTAGCCAGCTATGAATACTTAAACTGAACTTTGAAATTAAAGCAGTGAAATGGAATGATTGTACTTTAATGCTGGCGTCTGAATTTCAACGACACTCGGGTTCATTTCGGAAAAGGAAGGGACCCTGCTTGGTAATGCAATTGGGACAATGAGCAACAAAGGTTCATGCTAAGTTGCTGTAATTTTGCGAGGCAAATGGAACAGTTTGAAAAGCTGAGGTCTGCCATACAGTTCTGAAACTTTACGTGCTTTTAGTCTTCCTTGTTGGTTGATTGAAGGTTTGAAGTCGTCGATCGAGGAGGTGGCGACAGTCACTCATTGTCGGCCGTCGCTGTTGCAGAAGCTGGATGTTGGCGCGCCTTCTTCTCGACACGGTCACCAGACGAAACGGGCTCTTGATGTGCGCCAGCTAATGCTTCCCGTCCGCAACACCATGTCAGAAACTATCATCGTAAGTCGAGCGCAATTACATGCTGCCAAACCCCGAAAGCGCGGCAACTCGCGGGAGCTTCACACAACACACCTGCTCCACTGCACCACCCCAGCCAGACTCCCTCTCTGCCCGCGCTCCACGCGACAGAGTTAACACTACCAAAGATCCTAAACACTTTCGTTCTCCACACGACCTATCGATGTATTCGTTCGATAGTATACTTTTCCCTAGGCCAGACCCAGCGTATAAATACAAATAATCTTTACACAACAAATCAATTATACATCGACATGAATGCATAAATATATATATATATACAAATAGTAAAACAATTACAATATGTAAAGACACAGAAATGTCACATATTCAGGTAGCAAAAATAAGGAAAACTAATTATAGTACAATAGATGGAAATAGGAGGATATGCATTTCCGGCGTTACAAAGTGTAGAGAATATTGCTCACCCTCTTTTTAGCTGTGAAGCGAGCGTTTGGCAGCGTTTGGCACACAGGCCTAGTGTACAAACTTTTCGCCTTTTGGTTTCATGGCCACTAGCTTCAGCTGATGGGAAGTTATCTCCAGGGGAGGACGTTCGTAGTCCAAGCACTTGAAGCCATACCTACTATTCGATGAATCGAGGCAAGTGTCTCGCAAGCATCCGCCTTCGAGCCAGTCCTCTACTTGCTCTGTACTTTGGACTTACCCAGGACGCTCCAAGTTACTCGGGCAGTTTACGCGGACTATACCGTCCTTCTTATTAGAAATTGCTAGTCACACAGAAGAGAATCGAAGCATTGGAGATGTGGCGCTACAGACCAATGCTGAAAATTAGGTGGACCAGTAAGGTGAGGAATGAGGAGGTTAAAAGCAGATTCGGAGAGGAAAGGAATATGAGGAAAATACTGACAAGGAGAAGGGAAAGGATGATAGGACATCTGTTAAGACGTCAAAGAATGACTTCCATGTCACTAGAGGGAACTGTAGAGGGTAAAAACTGTAGAGGTAGACAGAGATTGGAATACGTCCAGCAAATAATTGAGGACGTAGGTTGCAAGTGCTTTTGTGAGGTGAAGAGGTTGGCACAGGAGAGGAATTCGTGGCGGGCTGCATCAAACCAGTCACAAGACTGATGACTCAAACAAAAAGAAAAGTCACACACCAACGCTTGCAGGAGGCGTGTTCAGACCTAGAGTGCTGGACAGCGACGTTAAGGATGGGATTCAATGCGACTAAGAGTCACTTGTACTGTTGGCCAAGAGACTCTTCGGCGAACCAATGGACCGATGACACAAGGTACTTCGGTTTTATCCTTGACCCTACGCTCATCTATCAGGAGCACGTTTGCGATGTTAAGCGGAAGGCGCAGAAACAACTCGAGACTCGACGCACTGGCCCACTACTATATGAAGAACCCATCCTTCCTGTCGACGGTGGCCTCATACTCCTCCACTCTCGTGTCTGGCCCATCACGGACTACACGCGCAAAGTGCAAAGCGTGGGGCATCACAGTTAACTACGACCTCCATCCAGCAGACGCAGAAGTCACACTATGGAGGGTATTTCATGTAACTTTATGGTTTCTGGCACAACCCCTGCGCGACACAGCACAGGAAACTGAGATTCTTGTCTGTTTCCAACGTAACTCCCGCAGGACATACCATAAGACAAGGGAACCCGCCTCCTCGCTTATTCACCAACTCGGCCGAATAAATGACGAGGGAGACCACTTTCGGCGTCGCGTGTTTTACCTCACAGATAATAAGGTTACCCCATAGGACCCTGCAGTCCATGGCACTATCGTTTACGAGACGACACACCCATACACTTAAGAAATAAATGAACAGCAATGCACACAGCTGTTGCAGTAAATGCGCGCAGGTAAACACTGCCTTACGTTTTCACTCCCAGAAAGACAGCGACAGTGGCTCGGCAGTTCGGTCTCAGCTACCAAGCCAGTTATTCCTCTGAGCTCTCTAAGCTAGGTGCCAGTTTCTCTGTAGCCCATCAGCCATAGGCTTGCTAAGGAATCATCATTGGACAACCACTGAGCTCTTTATCTTTCAATGCCTACCGAGCTTAGGGCAGTGACTTACTTCTGAAAATTCCAAATCATATTAGAACAAATAAGCCCTCGGTCACAAATATTAAGTCAAAATTGACCAGGTTTCGACGCTACTATGAGCGTCGTCTTCAGAATTAAACTAACTGTTCTAAAACATATTAGGTATATAATACATTAATAAAATTAAAGTTTGTACTGACTGGAAAGAGATGCAGTATTTACAAGTCACATTTTAAAAAAGATCTAAGCCGGAAAGGAGACGTCATGAATAGTTGTAAAAGAGATGGCGAGCCGATAAGGGCTGCCCGTACTTGAGTGAACAAGGGTTGCAACAAGACTGAGGTGCCCACGTTAGAAAGTGTGGGCAAGTAAACATGGTGTTGCTACGAGCGCCATCTAGCGGCCGCAGAAACAACTAGGCTACTGTACATTCAAAAATTAGACACTTTTTTTTAAATGTGACTTAATATTTGTTACCGATAGCTTATTTGTTCTAATATAACTCTGACACGGTCACTAAGCCTTAGCAGCTATGTTCAAAGTTTTAAATTCCAAATCAATCTAGACTTGAACCTTTGTTACACTTTAGTCATTAATTCATTACTTTCTTTCCTTCTAATTATCTTACTCAATGAAAAAACTTTTATGTTCTTTAATATCCAAATAAAACTATTTGAAACTATTTACTTGGGCAGCAAACACATTGCGTCCCCAGCGACGCACCAGCTTTTAACAACCCATGTATTAAAATATTCATTAGATGCTCTTTTAGTAAGATAAAAATATTTTTATGATTCCAACAGTTGTAGCAACTGTAATGGGTCCAAATGTGCATGTACAATGCACCTGCGATATATCATACAGCGTAGGCTTTCACAGCCCGCACTGATTTCACTTGAAACTCCCGGTCTGATAGGCCGTGGTTTGTGTACAAAACATTCTCCCAAGTTTCATCCCTTCAGAGGTAAAGTGGCGAAATGCAACCAGAACTCGAGGGCGCACCGAATATATAGGTTGTATAGAGGACTCCACCGTCTATCACATGGAGTCGTTTGCGAGATTGTCTCTGGTAATGCCAACATTTGCGATTGAAAGTTATCGATCGTCATTCTTACGGTGCAGTGCTGACATACTAATTCTGTCTAATTTAACACCCTCCTGTTTTGTGTTAAAATTATTACCTTTTATATAACTCTCAGTAACCTCTCTATACACACGCGCATGATAACTCGATGTTTTCCATGACGCTCGTCTCACTGTACTGATCTCCTCTTGGTAAAAGCGTTCCGCTACGGCCGATTTATCCGTCTATCCCTGCTTGAACAGAACAGGAATCGTTGCCTAGTTCATACGAGTAAATCGGCCGTAGCAGGACTTCTTTACCAATGGGGTGATCATGATATAAAATTCAGTGAGACGAGCGTCATATCAACAACATCGCGTTATCGTGCGTGTTTGTATACAGAGGCTATTTAAGATTTATAAACAAGGCAATAATTTTAACACAAAAGAGGAAGATGTTAAATTAATAAAATTTGTACGTCAACAATTCACCGTAAGAATGATGATCGAAACTTTCAGTCAAAATTGTTGGCATTATCGAGATAACCTCGCAAACGACTTCATGTGATGGACTGTGGACTCCTCTGCACCATCTGCACAATCGTCACTCCCTCGAGTTCTGCTTGCAGTTCGTTATCTCTGAAGATGTCTCCCGCAGTCGGAGATGAAACGATAGAGGAAAGTGCCGTACATCGACCACGACCTTTCAGTCCGGAATTTTCAAGTGAAATGAGACCCAAGTTAGAATTGTATAATACATTTAGCCTGACTGATTCAAATTCACAATTGCACAACACGTTTGATTGCCATACAACTGATACCTATTGTATTTTATCACACAGAAAAATTGCAAATCGTGAAAGTGCTCTGTTAACTATTCGAATCTGCTTAATTTTTTGCCAAGTTGCAAAAAATCCGCAGTGATAATAATTTCATTTTATTTATTTGAATATATTAGTTGTCAAAGCGAATATAGCTCGTGAAGTTGAGAATATTTCACGAAAGACAGGCTGCCTATCACTGAGAATTATTTTCTCAAAACATGATTGAAAATACAACGAGTTACTTGTTATTGTTTTGTGTGAATAAGTAACTCGGTAGTCTTCGTTTAAAACAGGGAATTGCTCAGTGTGGTGCAAACATAGAGCTTGTCCTAAAACGTTGTCAATCTTCTTGGATCAAGATGAGTTCAAAGCTCGTATGTTCAGGAATTGGACAAGATCACGCAGCTGGTTAAACTTGTAAATTTATATAGAACATCTCTAAACTTTTGTTACTAAAAATTTTAATCATTCATTGGGACACTTCACACAAAACGTCTACTGGAGCTTTCACGTTACTACATAACAAATTTCAGATATAACATTCTTTTTGCAGACACACATAATAGTGACGGTGTTGTACCTCACATCCATTTCGGTCACAGGGACTTAGCCTTCCAGTGATTTCCTAAAATCGTTCAACGAAAATGCACCAATAGTCCTCTCTCTCTCTCTCTCCTCTCTCTCTCTCTCTCTCTTAACATGGCAGAAAAATTGCCTGGCCATTAAAAATGCTGCTACAGATGCGAAATTTAACCGACAGCAAGAAGATACTATGATATGCAAATGATTAGCTTTTCAGAGCATTCACACAAAGTTGGCGCCGGTGGCGACACCTACAACGTGCTGACATGAGGAACGTTTCCAACCGATTTCTCATACGCAAACAGCAGTTGACCGGCGTTGCCTGGAGAAACGTTGTTGTGATGCCTCGTGTAGGGAGGAGAAATGCGTACCATCACGTTTCCGACTTTGATGAAGGTCAGATTGTAGCCTATCGCGATTGCGGTTTATCGTATCGCGACATTGCTGCTCGCGTTGGTCGAGATCCAATGGCTGTTAGCAGAATATGGAATCGGTGGGTTCAGGAGGATAATACGGAACGCCGTGCTGGATCCCAACGGCCTCGTATCACTAGCAGTCGAGATGACAGCATCTTATCCGCATGACTGTAACGGATCGTGCAGCCACGTCTCGATCCCTGAGTCAGCAGATGGGGACGTTTGCAAGACAACAACCATCTGCAAGAACAGTTCGACGACGTTTGCAGCAGCATCGACTATCAGCTCGGAGACCATGGCTGTGGTTTCCCTTGACGCTGCATCACAGACAGGAGCGCCTGCGATGGTGTACTCAACGACGTACCTGGGTTCACGAATGGCAAAACGTCATTTTTTCGGATGAATCCAGGTTCTGTTTACAGCATCATGATGATCGCATTCGTGTTTGGCGACATCGCGGCGAACGCACGTTGGAAGCGTGTATTCGTCATCGCCATACTGGCGTATCATCCGGCGTGATGGTATGGGGTGCCATTGGTTACACGTCTCGGTCACCTCTTGTTGGCATTGACGGCACTTTGAACAGTGGACGTTACATTTCAGATGTGTTACGACCCGTGGCTCTACCCTTCATTCGATCCCTGCGAAACCCTACATTTCAGCAGGATAATGCACGACCGCATGTTGCAGGTCCTGTACCGGCTTTTCTGGATACAGAAAATGTTCGACTGCTGCCCTGGCCAGCACATTCTCCAGATCTCTCAGCAATTGAAAACGTCTGGTCAATTGTGGCCGAGCAGCTGGCTTGCCACAGTACGCACGTCACTACTCTTGATGAACTGTGGTATTGTGTTGGAGCTGCATGGGAGCTGTACCTGTACACGCCATCCAAGCTATGCTTGACTCAACGCCCAGACGTATGAAGGCCGTTATTACGGACAGAGGTGTTTGTTCCGGGTACTGATTTCTCAGGATCTATGCACCCAAATTGCGTGAAAATGTAATCACATGTCAGTTCTAGTATAATATATTTGTCCAATGAATACCCGTTTATCATCTGCATTTCTTCTTGGTGTAGCAATTTTAATGGCCAGTAGTGTAAGGACTAAGTGCGATCTGCTACGGTAAGTGGCTCTATTGTAAAATTTATTCTAAATATTGTTTCCTCTGCTTTTAGAAACACTATTTCAAGACTAGTTATCGGAGATGCGACTTACTATAGAGCATATTCTGTTGTCAGCTGTGTAGTTCTCCGATGATTGTCTCCTTACTTTTCGTAGAATAAGTGTAATTGCGTCCTAAATATGATCCTCCCCCTTCCCGAACAAATTTAGTAGCACATACTTCAGACTTTAAACACCATTTTTCTCTGAAGCAGATTTTCTTATAACGAGTGTTCGTTATTTGCCAACAACGTTTTAAAGGAAATAAGATTGATTCATTGTCTCCAAAAGTCAGACCGATCTAGCTTCGGAATTTCTTTTCCTGTAGTACAAGCATATTAAATATCTATGCTGTGGGCGCCTGTCGCCGCTCTTTCTAGATACCGCAGTCCAAATTTCATATTGCAGACGGCCTTTTTCTTTAAACAGAAATCTCATATGACTTCACTTTCACTGTACGAGCAAAATATAGAACATTCTGCGTAAGATATTACCCCTTCCAAGAAATGTCGAGACAAGCCACTGATCTTTTGCCCGTTTTATTCTTTGCGCTTCTTTACTCATCACTTCTTCTTCCAGGGTAACTGAAGAACATATTCATATAACGCTCTCCAAAAAACGCCACGAATGAGAACTCGATGAGAAAAGCAGCATAATAACATATAACTTTTTTTTACTCGCATTACATATACCGCACCAAGCTCGGAAGACAGGAGCGTCTACGTTTGTGTGGGATATTTACTTTACTAAATCTCTTGGAGAAAAAATAGCTAAGGGTATTTTGACTCGTTTATTCTCTGCAGTTTTTCATAAAACGCATGTTACCGAGTAAGATGTACCCTGCAGTTCATTTTCAGTATCACTGTAAGAATAATTTCGGTTGCATAAGATATTATTGCAAGCGATATGTGGGAGGCTAAAGTCGCTTCTGCTTTCCCATGAAGAGACACTGTTGTTACTAAAACAACTAATGCAGCTCGCTATTGTTAGTGTCATCTTTGCTGTACATAAATGGCAGTAAGTAGTGTTTCTTCCTCTCTTAACACTTTTCAGGAGCTCCTGTCTCTGCCAACAAACTGCTGACCGATAGAAACTCTAGCAGTTTCCAATCGTATCTCGACAGACTACCAACCTGGCGCAAATACTGCAAGTTAGCTTGAAATGTAGACGAAAAATGTAGTACAATTTCAAAACAGCAGAAGATAATCATGTCATACACATGGAAATAACAATATATGACGATATAAGGTGAAACTATCACATATACTAAGTTGCAGCTAAAATAAACAGTTGATCTGAAGAAAAGTTGGGGAAACTATAGTTTATATAAAAAAAGAGATAACTCACAAAACATTTTACTGCCTATATTGAAATATTGCTCAAGTGTGGGGGTTGGACATTAGATTAGTTTAAACACAGTCATAAAATGTACACAGAAATAGGAGCTACACTAATCGTCATTCATTTGCTTAACCAGTGGAAAATGTAATACTTGTGTGATACTTGCAATGACAGACATTTGATAAACTGTCAATATTGTCGTAGCGGCCCCTTATCAGTTAGAGGGCCTGCACAACAGGCAAGCAAGGTGGGCTGCCGACATCCCTTCAAGAGCTCATATCAAAACATCGCCAGTGAATGTAAACATCAACAGACTTTCCGCATTAACATGGCACTATTTCGTCAAAAATCATGTGACAGAGATCCACCAATTAAAACTACAGTGACTAATTGTAGCACTCCGCAGAATCGGTGCTGTAAGCACGCCAGCAGAGTCAGACTGCCACTGTGTACCTACAGCTAGGACTGCTCCAGCCGATATCTACGCCAGCTCTACCCCAGTACACACCCACCGAAGTCTTCTGCAGAAATTTGATCATGTTGGGCGTAACTAGACTTGGGAATTGAATAGCGTAGCATTTTGGTTGATATTGTTTCTTTTCATTGTCTTGTAACTTTTATCTGGCTTTTGCCTCAAGAATTATTGTGTATCTTCAAGAATGAAATTTTCACTTTGCAGCGGAGTGTGCGCTGATATGAAACTTCCTGCCAGATTAAAACTGTGTGCCGGACCGAGACTCGAACTCGGGACCTTTGCCTTCTGTGGGCAAGTGCTCTACCAACTGAGATATCCAAGCACGACTTACGCCACGTCCTTACAGCTTTAATTCCGCCAGTACCTCGTCTCCTACCTTCCTAACTTCCTGCGAACCTAGCAGAACTAGCACTCCTGGAAGAAAGGAGAGCTTCTGCGACGTTGAGAATGTAGGAGACGAGGTACTGGCGGAATTAAAGCTATGAGGACGGGGCGTGGGTCGTGCTTGGGTAGCTCAGTTGGTAGAGCACTTGCCCGTGAAAGGCAAAGGTCCTGAGTTCGAGTCTCGGTCCGAGCCACGTAGTATTTTCTTTCCTATTGCATCAATCTTCGTCTTGCTGGTTCACATAACTTATCAAATTGAAAAATTCTTCACGTGACACATCCTCGAAATACCACTACTTCTTCTCTAAAAGGGTATTTCCAGTGCCAATATTTTCTCTCTCTGTAATTCAGCTCCCATGTCTCTGCGCCATGTGTAGCAGTACTCTCAACAACGGTGTTATAGATGATTTGCTGTCTCCTTGTGGTTAGATTGCTATTTTAGATAATGGAGTTGATCTGCTTTATTGCTCTTTTCCCTTGGCCTAATTTGTTATATGTACATATAGCAGAGTACTGCTACACATGGCGCAGAGACATGGGAACTGAATTACAGAGAGAGAAAATATTGGCACTGGAAATACCCTTTTAGAGAAGAAGTAGTGGTATTTCGAGGATGTGCCACGTGAAGAATTTTTCAATTTGATAAGTTATGTGAACCAGCAAGACGAAGATTGATGCAATAGGAAAGAAAATACTACGTGGCTCGGCGATATAGTATGAATGAATGACGACCGGTGGCTCAAACGTATTTGGGGATGGGCTCCACAAGCAAGAAGGAAGAGAGGAATTCTACGTGGAACATGGAAGAAAAGTGTGTATGGAGTAATGACTGCGGGAGGCATCCAGGAAGGAGACAGGAAGTTAATAATCAGACGGAAAACGGGACGATGTAAATAATTCGTGGTATTATGAAATATGATGATGAGCACTAGACTATATATGGTGGGTGTAGCTGGTGAGGAATCAGAATAAACGTGCTATTCTAATAGCCGGTGCGGACTGCATATCTTTACACGTTCGGGGTGAACTGAGGCAGAGTGCAGCTCTGACGTCTGGATTACGCTGTCAATAACAAAAGTTATGGTCCTCGATCGTCGCAGATCAACAATAATAACACCAAACGTTTGCTGAACTGCAGATTCAAAACGAACAAACAGAACGTATGATGTTCTTTTCATTGGATTCCAGAATTTGTTAAATGGTTTTAACCTTTAACAAAAGTCTCCTCCTTAAAGGTGAGTTCATAGTGATATTTTGTTACATAAGTGATTTTGTTTATACCCAGACTGTTTTGAGGAAAATAGTCTGAATCTAAGGCAACAGGAATTCCAAGTTCGTACATCGCGTAAAGTCCCACATTTCATTCATACGTTTCATAGCCTACACACTGAGCCTCTTTCCCAGAGGAGATGGAAAGCATAATTAGAACTTTTCATTTTCCAGACTTCCTTTTCATATAATATCTAGGCAAAAGCGTGACAGAATTAAACATATCACTCTTTTGCAATCGTAGATTTTTTATTAAGAAATGATACGTCAAGGTTGAATAGTCGTGTAACCAATATTTACACATTTCAAAACCGACAATGATTTAATACATCTAATTTTATGGAATTTTTTGCTGTAGGTCAAACGACCATTTCACATATTTAACAAACTTGATGTATTTGGGTTGGATGAAAAATCTTTACAGTGGTTATGTTTCTTGTATTAAGACAAAATATGTAAACAACAAGTAAAATTGCTTCGTTTATTGTTCAAAGACTTATCGAAATACGATCGTAATTATAAAGACGAGAGATATTCTTAGTCGAGGAGATTTATGAACTCATCTTTATAACATAATAAAAATAAATTTAAAAAATATAAATTGGATTTTAATTACAGTATTTTTTCGATTTTTTGTGAATACCATGAATCCCGATTGTTCCGGGTGGTTATAATTAAAATGCAGGTACACACGGAGTTCCAGTGTGAGCTGTAATTATCGTATGGCAGCGAAGATTGGCAGAAATGCTAATGCGTTATTGCGGAAATGATTTACGCTGCAAAAATAAGTTAGTTCCAGTTGTGGCCTCCAGGTGAAAATTGATGCTGTACCCTGTTTGTATGACGTCCACTTTGTCATTTGACAAGCCATAACGTGAGTAAATAGTATGGCTATTGAGAAATGATATCGTACGTTGTTAGTGAAACTGTTTTATGTGAGCGACAGCAATTACAATGAAGCGTTGAAAGAGTATCGCCAGCTGAAAGGTCTGAGGAGAGGCTCAATGTCATTTAACAGTTTAAAGAAGATGATAATGAAATTCGAAAAGACGGGTGACCTTGGTGTGGCACCTGGAAGAGGACGGCATCCTATCCCGGTGGAATTTATTGACGATTGTTGCTGTCGCTGTAACTGACCATCCAGCACGTACTCCGGGGAGTGCTAGGTTCGTGGTGTGCCACGAGAATTGTCCATCTCAAGGTCAACAGTATGGAAACTTTCCATTGTATTTTACACCGTGCCGCAACTAAAATGTTATGATACACAGCAACGTCCTGAATGCGCTCTTCGGGTTCTGGCACAGATCGAAGTTAATACATGTGGCCGGGCAACATTTTGTGAAGTGACGAGGCACACATTTTACACGATGCAGATATAGAGAACCGCCGAATTTGGGGTTAAATCGCGTGCTATGCACGAAGAGTCATTGTACCCACCATATGAGACTGTGTGGTGTGGATCCACAAAATCCTTTATTCTCGATCCGTTCTTCTTTGAAGAGAATACAACCAGAGTACCTGTCAGGTGTGCCGTGATGTATCCACGTTATCGAGATCTCGTTGTACAGCATTTTATCACTGCTCTGGAAGAGGGCAACTACGTGGAAACCACGGTTTCCATGCGAAACAACACTTCACGTCGCTCCCTCAGTGAAAGATCTGCAGCCTTTAACGAACGTTTTATCGCCAGAGGTTTTCTAAATACATGGGCTGCATGATCACCTAATCTGAATTCTTGTGACTTTTGGCTCTGTTATTCACGTCGTTTAACGGATGAGCAGCTCGTTGACGTCTCCGGTGCTCATACTGAATAAATTATGTAAGTGGCGGTAAATAATTAAATCAACATTATGCCTTTGTGCCCACGTCTTGTCCCTAATCCATTACGTATGGAAACATTTCTACACCTCTTTCTTGCATTCATAGTGCCAGATTTGTACCTGGTGGCCGAAGTTGGAACTAACATTTTACGTCGTACATTGGGTCAACAGTAACACTAGAAGGTATCACATAGATTATATAATGGTAAGACAGAGATTTAGAAACCAGGTTTTAAATTGTAAGACATTTCCAGGGGCAGATGTGGACTCTGACCACAACTGTAGATTAAAACTGAAGAAACTGCAAAAGGTGGGAATTTAAGGAGATGGGACCTGGATAAACTGACTAAACCAGAGGTTGTACAGAGTTTCAGGGAGAGCATAAGGGAACAATTGACAGGAATGGGGGAAAGAAATACAGTAGAAGAAGAATGGGTAGCTCTGAGGGATGAAGTAGTGAAGGCAGCAGAGGATCAAGTATGTAAAAAGACGAGGGCTAGTAGAAATCCTTAGGTAACAGAATAAATATTGAATTTAATTGATGAAAGGAGAAAATATAAAAATGCAGTAAATGAAGCAGGCAAAAAGGAATACAAACGTCTGAAAAATGAGATCGACAGGAAGTGCAAAATGGCTAAGCAGGGATGGCTAGAGGACAATTGTAAGGATGTAGAGGCTTATCTCACTAGGGGTAAGGTAGATACTGCCTACAGGAAAATTAAAGAGACCTTTGGAGAAAAGAGGACCACTTGTATGAATATCAAGAGCTCAGATGGAAACCCACTTCTAAGCAAAGAAGGGAAAGCAGAAAGGTGGAAGGAGTATACAGAGGGTCTATACAAGGGCGATGTACTTGAGAACAATATCATCTAAATGGAAGAGGATGCAGATGAATATGGAATGGGAGATATGATACTGCGTGAAGAGTTTGACAGAGCACTGAAAGACCTGAGTCTAAACAAGGCCCCAGAAGTAGACAACATTCCATTAGAACTACTGACGGCCTTGGGAGAGCCAGTCCTGACAAAACTCTACCAACTGGTGAACGAGATGTATGAGACAGGCGAAATACCCTCAGACTTCAATAAGAATGTAATAATTTCAATCCCAAAGAAAGCAGGTGTTGACAGATGCGAAAATTACCGAAATATCAGTTTAACAAGCCACGGCTGCTAAATACTAACGCGAATTATTTGCAGACGAATGGAAAAACTGGTAGAAGCCGACCTCGGGAAAGATAAGGTTGGATTCCGTAGAAATGTTGGAACACGTGAGGCAATACTGACTCTACGACTTATCTTAGAAAATAGATTTAGGAAAGGCAATCTTACGTTCCTAGTATTTGTAGACTTAGAGAAGGCTTTTGACAATGTTGACTGGGATACTCTCTTTCAAATTCTAAAGGTGGCAGGGGTAAAATACAGGGAGCGAAAGGCCATTTTCAATTTGTACAGAAACAAGATGGCAGTTATAAGAGTCGAGGAGCATGAAAGGGAAGCAGCGGTTGGGAAGGGAGTGAGACAGGGTTGTAGCATCTCTCCGATATTATTCAATCTGTATATTAAGCAAGCAGTAAAGGGAACAAAAGAAAAATTCGGTGTAGGTATTAAAATCCATGGAGAAGAAATAAAAACTTTGACGTTTGCCGATGACATTGTAATTCTGTCAGAGACAGCAAAGGTCTTGGAAGAGCAGTTGAACGGAATGGGCAGTATCTTGAAAGAAGAAAGTAAGATGAACATCAACAAAAGCAAAACGAGGGTAATGGAATGTAGTCGAATTAAGTCGGATGATGCTGAGGGAATTATATTAGGAAATGAGACACATAAGTAGTAAAGGAGTTTTGCAATTTGGGGAGCAAAATAACTAATCATGGTCGGAGTAGAGAAGATATAAAATGTAGACTGGCAATGGCAAGGAAAGCGTTTCTGAAGAAGAGAAATTTGTTAACATCGAGATTAGATGGGTAGATCACATAATTAATGAGGAGGTATTGAATAGAATTTGGGAGAAGAGTAGTTTGTGGCACAACGTGACTAGAAGAAGGGATCGGTTGGCAGGACATGTTCTGAGACATCAAGGGATCACCAATTTAGTACTGGAGGACAGCGTGGAGGGTAAAAATCGTAGAGGCTACCAAGAGATGAATACACTAAGCAGATTCAGAAGGATGTAGGTTTCAGTAGGTACTGGGAGATGAAGAAGCTTGCACAGGATAGAGTAGCATGGAGAGCTGCATCAAACCAGTCTCAGGACTGGAGACCACAACAACAACATTAACACCTTAGAATATCTATCAATTACAGCCCACATTGGACCTCTGCGAGTAGCAACAGTTTAATTGTAAGCACCTGGTACACAAGAGTAGTAGCTCGGTGGGGGAGGGGGGGGCGTGGTTATCACTGCAATGACTTGCGACGAAATTTTTAAGCAAATAATGCCATAAATGACTACATTTAAAATAATGTTTCCTGTTGTTAATATGTAAACCGAAGGAGACCATCTCGAAGGCTACAACCGGTTAGAAACGATTTTAAAATATGGCACTTTCTCTGTTCTACCATCATAAAAATCATTTACATGTAAAATTGTATGTTGTGTACGGTTTCGTACAAAACGGTAAGGAGAGCTGGGCTACAGAGAGGAGCAGCAACTGTCCTAGTAGGAAGAAGCAGAAATGAGCAACGGACAAATAACACAGAAAACAGAACATTTACTTAACTTGTATTTCTCAAAACGTATGAAGACTCATTACAAATGATGCAAAAAGAAATTAAGTCCAGCTGTCGATGTCACAAGGAGGAAGCAGGAGTGGAGGTGTCACAGCGTAGTGGCTCCAAGTGTAAGTGGGCTGAGTCGCTGCCGTCGGCCATCTTATACACTAATGCCCATTAAAATTGCTACACCAAGAAGAAATGCAGATGACAAACGGGTATTCATTGGACAAGTATATTATACTAGAACTGACATGTCATTACATTTTCACGCAATTTGGGTGCATAGATCCTGAGAAATCAGTAACCAGAACAACGACTACTGGCCGTAATAACAGCCTTGATACGCCTGGGCATCGTGTCAAACAGAGCTTGGATGGCGTCTACAGATACAGCTGCCCATGCAGCTTCAACACGATACCACAGTTCATCAAGAGTAGTGACTGCTGTGTTGTGACGAGTCAGTTGCTCGGCCACCATTGACCAGACGTTTTCAGTTGGTGAGAGATCTGGAGAATGTGCTGGCCAGGGCAGCAGTCGAACATTTTCTGTATCCAGAGAGGCCTGTACAGGACCTGCAACATGCGGTCGTGCATTATCCTGCTGAAATGTAGGGTTTCGCAGGGATCGAATGAAGGGTAGAGCCACGGGTCGTAACACATCTGAAATGTAAAGTCCACTGTTCAAAGTGCCGTCAATGTGAACAAGAGGTGAGCGAGACGGGTAACCAATGGCACCCCATACCATCACGCCGGGTGATACGCCAGTACGTTTATGACGAATACACGCTTCCAATGTGCGTTCACCGTTCACCGCGATGTTGCCAAACACGGATGCGACCATTATGATGCTGTAAACAGAACCTGGATTCATCCGAAAAAATGACGTTTTGCCATTCGTGCACCCAGGTTCGTCGTTGAGTACACCATCGCAGGCGCTTCTGTATGTGATGCAGCTTCAAGGGTAACCGCAGCCGTGGTCTCGGAGCTGATAGTCCATACTGCTGCAAACGTCGTCGAACTGTTCGTGCAGATGGTTGTTGTCTTGCAAACGTCCCCATCTGTTGACTCAGGGATCGAGTCATGGCTGCACGTTCCTTTACAGCCTTGCGGATAAGATGCCTGTCATCTCGACTGCTAGTGATACGAGGCCGTTGGGATCCAAGCACGGCGTTCCGTATTACCCTCCTGAACCCACTGATTCCATATTCTGCTAACAGTCATTGGATCTCGACCAACGCGAGCAGCAATGTCGCGATACGATAAACCGCAATCGCGATAGGCTACAATCCGGCCGTTATCAAAGTCGAAAACGTGATGGTACGCATTTCTCCTCCTTACACGAGGCATCACAACAACGTTTCACCAGGCAACGCCGCTCAACTGCTGTTTGTTTATGAGAAATCGGTTGGAAACTTTCCTGATGTCAGCACTTTGTTGGTGTCGCCACCAGCGCCAATCTTGTGTGAATGCTCTGAAAAGCTAATCATTTGCATATCACACCATCTTCTTCCTGTCGGTTAAATTTCGCGTCTGTAGCACGTCATCTTCGTGGCGTAGCAATTTTAATGGCCAGTAGTGTATCGCGGCGTCAGAGGACGCTCGTAGTCCAGAGTCGCTGGAGGCGTGGCTCAGTGGGCGCGCTCCATTGGGTCCACCAGCTCCCGTACAGCCGCTATTAGCGTTGGACGGAAACTTGCCACTCCGTTGGTAACAGTTGGACGCCCATGGTTATACCATACTGTATTTGTGTACAATCGATATCTGAAGGCTAAGGAATTTAGAACTACAAAAGCACGAGTCTTTGAAGAACCAATACCTTGTAACAGACAACTGTCATGCATAAGGTGTTATTTGAAAAAAAATAATCATTTGTTTGAAACGACATGGAAGCTGTTGCGCTGTCGCTTGATGTTCCATGATTCTCGTCGAAGTGTAAATGTCCGAGATTAAAAGACAGGAGGATGGAACAGCTCGTAGCAAGGATCTGTATAATTTGAGCACTGCAACTTTTTATATTGCATACATACTTCTCCACTCTGTTGTGTTTTACTCACTTTACAGAAACTCCATCTACATCTACATTTATACTCCGCAAGCCACCCAACGGTGTGTGGCGGAGGGCACTTTACGTGCCACTGTCATCACCTCCCTTTCCTGTTCCAGTCGCGTATGGTTCGCGGGAAGAACGACTGCCGGAAAGCCTCCGTGCGCGCTCGAATCTCTCTAATTTTACATCCGTGATCTACTCGAGAGGTATAAGTAGGGCGAAGCAATATATTCGATACCTCATCCAGAAACGCTCCCTCTAGAAATCTGGACAGCAAGCTACACTGCGATGCAGAGTGCCTCTCTTGCAGAGTCTGCCACTTGAGTTTGTTAAACATCTCCGTAACGCTATCACGCTTACCAAATAACCCCGTGACGAAACGCGCCGCTCTTCTTTGGATCTTCTGTATCTCCTCTGTCAACCTGACCCGGTACGGATCCCACACTGATGAGCAATACTCAAGTATAGGTCGAACTAGTGTTTTGTAAGCCATCTCCTTTGTTGATAGACTACATTTTCTAATGACTCCCCCAATGAATCTCAACCTGGCACCCGCCTTACCAACAATCAATTCATATCGTTCCGTACGCATACTGTCAGATATTTTACAGAAGTAACTGCTACCAGTGTTTTTTCCGGTATCTTATAATCATACAATAAAGGTTCCTTCTTTCTATGTATTCGCAATACATTACATTTGTCTGTGTTAAGGGTCAGTTGCCACTCCCTGCACCAAGTGCCTATCCGCTGCAGATCTTCCTGCATTTCGCTACAATTTTCTAACGCTGCAACTTCTCCGTATACTACAGCATCTTCCGCGAAAAGCCGCATGGAACTTCCGACACTATCTACTGGGTCATTTATATATATTGTGAAAAGCAATGGTCCCATAACACTCCCCTGTGGCACGCCAGAGGTTACTTGAATGTCTGTAGACGTCTCTCCATTGAGAACAACATGCTGTGTTCTGTTTGCTAAAAACTCTTCAACCCAGCCACACAGCTGGTCTGATATTCCGTATGCTCTTACTTTGTTTATTAGGCGACATGGCGAAACCGTATCGAACGCCTTCCGGAAGTCAAGAAAAATGGCATCTAGCTTGGAGCCTGTATCTAATATTTTCTGGGTCTCATGAACAAATAAAGCTAGTTCGGTCTCACACGATCGCTGTTTCCGGAATCCATATTGATTCGTACAGAGTAGATTCTGGGTTTCCAGAAATGACATGATACGCGAGCAAAAAACATGTTCTAAAATTCTAGAATAGATCGATGTCAGAGATATAGGCCAATAGTTTTGCGCATCTCCTCGATGACCCTTCTTGAAAACTGGAACTACATGTGCTCTTTTCCAATCATTTGGAACCTTCCGTTCCTCTAAGAGACATGCGGTACACGGATGTTAGAAGGGGGGCCAAGTTCTTTCGCGTACTCTCTGTAGAATCTAATTAATTGATTAATTGATTAATAAGGGAAGAATGTACGACAATACCTCAACTTCTGTTTGAGAAAATAGAGGCAGCAGCAAGTCATGGGAAGATAGAAAAATGGCCAAGCTTCGAAGAAATAATATCGTCTTTTAATTAAACACCATTACATCTGCATTTAAATGTAAATGGAAGATAGGCAACTAAAACTAATTATATTAAAACATTGATCTCCTTGAAATAAAACCTAGAAGCTGAAACTCCAAACTTGGTGACGTCATATCATAGACTAGTGCCGCATACACGCAAAATAATAAATCATTACACTTAAAACTGTAGACATGTCATACTCATTACAAAAATTTTAAAAGTCCTTCCAAATTATGATTTCATGGGTAAATAATGAAAATAAAATCTCTTAGCTTCTTTGTGGTGTTTATGTACAACATTTCTTTTATGAAACTGAAGCATTATTTTAAGAAAAAAAAATGTTGCAAATATGGGGAAAACAGCTCGTTTTGTGAATGAATATCTATAGCAGTAAAGTTGAGGGCATAGAGCGACCAGTTCAGTTTGCCGACCTCGATCCCACCGAGCACGTTTGGGATGAGTCTATGTGACGCACCCCGAGTTACAGTTCATACAATCACCTTGCTTAGACTACTTCAAACTGACGCTCCCAGATGCAGGTTTTAAATAAGCTGCAAATCCAAACATATCTTATTCATAGTGATTAAAATTCTTCTGGGTATTATGCCGCGTCATTGCTAAAAACTAACGACAATAATAAACTAAAACCGACGTTTCGGCCGAATTGCAACGGCCTTCCTCAGGGCACGACTGGTTTTGCATGGGGATAGGTGCTGCTATTTATTACAGACTATCGATGTCTGACGTCACTGTTGTAAAACTTTTAATTGGCCCTCTAATATGATTGGCTAGTCATGACGTAAGGGAAGATGGAAAGAGAGAGGCTATTCGTGGATGTCCATGTCGACAACGATTGGTAGCTGTCCGCCAATCAGCGTTCGGCTTCTGGTTGGCAAGTTTTCCTCCTGGTGTACTCGGAAGTGGACTGACAGTTGCTCTACAACTGTTTGTGCAGATACCTCCGTGTCCCGTGTAGCTTCTGCCCCGCGGCCGCTCGCGGCCCGTTGGATGGCCGGCAGCCAGGACGCCGGGAGTTTGTAGCCATCTTCTCTGTTGATGTTGTCGGGCTGCTTAATAATTTCGATCGCCTCCCGTATTTTGCGTTCTCGCATCCACGATTCTTTCGCCAGTACTCGGGCTTCCTGGAACCTGATAGGCTGTCCACAGTCACGGTGGTGTTCCGCCATCGCCGATTTATTACATTCTTGTAATCGTATAAAGCGTTCGTGTTCTGTTACTTGTAAGCTGACAGGTCTCCCTGTTTCTCCTATGTAGGCAGCTCCGCACTCACACCGTAGTTCGTAAACACCTGCAGTGTTAAGATTGTTGACTACATCCTTGGTGGAACCTATCATTTCGTGGATCCTGTGACTGCTTTGAAAAATCGGTTTGAAACCTTGTCGGCGGAGGACGTTGCCTAGCCGTTCACTGACGTCTTTTACATATGGTAAGTGTACCAGTGGAAGTTTCTCATCTTTGCCTTTTTCTCGTGTTCTGCTCCCTTTGGTTGAAATGGCTCTTAGCGCTATGGGAATTAACTGCTGAGGTCATCTGCCCCCTAGAACTTAGAACTACTTAAACCTAACTAGCCTAAGGACATCACACACATCCATGCCCGAAGCAGGATTCGAACCTGCGACCGTAGCGGTCGCGCGGTTCCAGACTGTAGTCTCTTTGGTTTTAGCTACCTTTCTTATGATGTTGTCATCATAACCGTTGACACGAAACGTGTGTTGTAGCTCTTATATATTATTCATCTTAACATATGGTCTAATCCTATTTTATTTGTGTCCTGTGATGTGTTGCACTATATTGCAACAGGTTTCCCATCCAGCCTATTTTTTAGTTATCGTTATTTTCGTAACTCTCCATCGATTTATGGACATTATTCCACTTCTCTCTCTTCTCACTTGAGAGGGACCCTGGCTCGATCATTTTTATCACAGAATCACACGTCATAGACTAATTAACATTCGTGGCGTCAGTAAAGGTCGAAATCTGCACAAGTTAAGAGTCAAATATTGTTTTGCAGTGAAACAGCTCGCTAGTTGTCACTTCCCTCGTGCATGCTCCAACGCAATTTTAAATAAAATATTATAAAAAATTCAATTAAAAAGAAGGAGGGGTAGGTTAATGCACCGAGCATTTGTCCCGAGATTGGAAATATTCAGCAGAACTTTTTTTGGACCGACGACGCGAGCAGAACGCAGCCGGGTCTCTTCCAGCTTACTGCAGCGAGCGACCGCTTCCAGCGCCGCGCGGGGGCGGATTTCAATGTAATTAATCGCAGAGGTCCCTCTCTGAGCCCAGCTAAATTAAATCACGGAAACGAAGCTAAAATCGTAGGCAGTGAATTTAATTTTTCAACATTCTGGCACACTTGTTTTTCATAGCTTTGCCCTTTCCCTTGAGTCTGTAATTGGCCTCCTTCCCATCCCCTATCCTGTAATACCATTCCATCACCAGCCGAAATTGTCCACACCAGATCTTTTTGCTCCAAATAAACTCTGATTTTTTTATTAATTCATCTGTAAAACTAATCTCCACTGAACATTTTGCGATGAAGTGTGTCTACAGGGACTGTATCTCTTTACTTGCATAACTTGTGTACAATATTTTGTACGTAGAAATTACTTCTGCAGGTGTCCATTCTGAAAGTAAAGTTCTTATCCAGCAGAGTAAATTGTTCCACCAAGGAATCTAAGAATATTGCAGATACTGCTGAAGTTAAGCCACTGTTTAAGAAGGAAGATAAAGAAATAGCATCTAATTTTCGTCGAATTTCACTTTTTCCAGCATTCTCAAAAATTTTAGAAAAAGTAATGTACAATCAGCTTTATAACCATCTTATCCCAAATAACACACTGTCAAAGTCGCAGTTCGGATTTCTACAGGGTTCTGATATTGAGAAGGCTATCTACACTTACAGTGAAAATGTGCTTAATTCATTAGACAAAAAATTGCAGGCAACTGGTATATTTTGTGATCTGTCAAAGGCATTTGACTGTGTAAATCACAATAACGTTTTAAGTAAATCAGAATATTATGGTATAACAGGAAATGCTGCAAAATGGTTCAAATCTTATATCTCTGGCAGGAAAAAAAGGGTGTTATTAGGAAAGAGACATGAATTAAGCTATCAGGCATCATCCAACTGGAAACTAATTACATGTGGGGTCCCACAAAGTTCCATTTTAGGGTCCTTACTTTTTCTTGTGTATATCAATGACTTTTCATCAGTAACGTTACCAGATGCCAAGTTCGTTTTGTCTGCCGATGATAACAAACATTGCAATAAATAGCAAATCAAGTGTAGTCTTAGAAACGTCCGCTAATAAAATATTTGTGGATCTTAATCACTGCTTCCTAGCCAAAGCTTTGTCACTAAACTTTGATAAAACACACTAGACGCAGTTCAGAACTTGTAAGGGGTGTCCCACGAGTATATGCCTAACATCCGATGACAAGCAGATAGAAGAAGTGGAGAGTGTTAAATTCTTGGGATTACAGCATGATAATAAATTCAACTGGGAGGAGCACACCACAGAACTGCTGAAGCGTCTTAACAAATCTGTATTTGCAATACGAATTGTGTCAGACATTGGGGAGATAAAAATGAAAAAGCTGGCATACAATGCTTACTTTCATTCCATAATGTCATATGGGATTATTTTTTGGGGTAATTCATCAAGTCAAGCTAAAGTTTTCCGGGCACAAAAACGTGCAGTAAGAGTTATATGTGGTGTGAACTCAAGACCATCCTGCAGAAGCGTGTTTAGGGAACTAGGGCTACCAACTACTACTTCCCAATATATTTATTCCTTAAAGAAGTTTGTCATTAAAAATATATCACTTTTTCAAACCAACAGCTCAATTCATGGAATCAGTACTAGAAATAAGAATAATCTTCACAAGGATGTAAAGTCACTTCTCTTGTACAAAAAGGTGTGCATTATTCAGGAACACATATTTTCAATAACTTGCCAGCAGCCATAAAAAGCCAATTCCATCTACTCCACTGATGAATTTCTCAGTAGAACCAACTGATTTGTGCGTGTGTATACAATATACCTTCTGCACAATTTCAGTGCAGTAATTTATTCATTGTAAATAAGTGTTTGTGTGTGTGTGTGTGTGTGTGTGTGTGTGTGTGTGTGTGTGTGGTGTGTAAGTACAATCTAACTTCTGCACCATTTCAGTGCAGTAATGTGTTCATTGTAAATAATTATTATAGTAGTTCTATTACATGTTTATTACCTTATAAATAAAAAACTTTTTTATTTTAAATTCAGTGCATTAGTGTTTGTAAAATAATTCTTTCATATAGTGTTCAGTAAAAAAAATGACGATCATCCCAAATGGGACCTGTGGAAGGTACATTAGCTTATTTGTTTCAGTTGTAAATATTTGTCATGTATTATTGTTTTTTTGACATATTCTACATCCTGGAGGACCTCCTCACTGCGGATAAATTGGAATGAAATAAATCTAATCTAATCTAAGATAAAAATTTCGAAACTGTAGTAGTTCACATATTCATATCCTTTCATTATTATAAGTAATTATGCCTCTGTAATTCTGTAACTATGTCTACATCCATGCTCAAAACCTCTGTGAACTAAGAGCGTATACACCGTCCAGTCACATTAATGAGACCACCGCATTTGTCCAACGTCGATGTTCAATATCCACACTCAGACATCAGGTGGCAGCACTAGCAGTGGAGGTATACATCTTGACAGGGGAGGGGGAGGGTGGCGGGACGCAGAATACAGTCCAGTCGTGGTCGTGATGCCAAATACAGCGATTTATTTAACGTCCAAAAGGGCATCATGATTGGGTTTCGAGCCAAGGATGGAAGCATTTCCGAAGCGGCTGACTTTGTAAACTGTTCGCGTGTCGCCGTGGTTAATACAGTACTGGCCATTAAAATTGCTACACCAAGAAGAAATGCAGATGATAAATTGATACTCATTGGACAAATATATTATACTAGAACTGACATGTGATTACATTTTCAAGCAATTTGGGCGCATAGATCCTGAGAAATCAGTACCCAGAGCAACCACCTCTGGCAGTAATAAATACCTTGATACGCCTGGGCATTGAGTCAGACAGAGCTTGGATGGCCTCTACAGGTACAGCTGCCCAAGCAGCTTCGACACGATACCACAGTTCATCAAGAGTAGTGACTGGCGTCTTGTGACGAGCCAGTTGCTCGGCCACCATTGACCAGACGTTTTCAGTTGGTGAGAGATCTGGAGAATGTGCTGGCCAGGGCAGCAGTCGAACATTTTCTGTATCCAGAAAGGCCCGTACAGGATCTGCAACATGCCATTGTGCATTATCCTGCTGAAATGTAGGGTTTCGCAGGGATCGAATGAAGGGTAAAGCCACGGGTCGTAACACATCTGAAATGTAACGTCCACTGTTCAAAGTGCGGTCAATGCGATCAAGAGGTGACCGAGACTTGTAACCAGTGGCACCCCATATCATCACGCCAGGTGATACGCCAGTATGGCGATGACGAATACACGTTCCCAATGTGCGTTCACCGCGATGTCGCCAAACACGGATGCGAACATCATGATGCAGTAAACAGAACCTGGATTCATAGGAAAAAAATGACGTTTTGCCATTCGTGCACCCAGGTTCGTCGTTGAGTACACCATCGCAGGCGCTCCTGTCTGTGATGCAGCATCAAGGGTAACCGCAGCCATGGTCTCCGAGCTGATAGTTCATGCTGCTGCAAACTTCGTCGAACTGTTCGTGCAGATGGTTATTGTCTTGGAAACGTCTCCATCTGTTGACTCAGGGATCGAGACGTGGCTGCACGATCCGTTACAGCCATGCGGATAAGATGCCTGTCATCTCGACTACTAGTGATACGAGGCTGTTGGGATCCAGATCGGCGTTCCATATTACCCTCCTGAACCCACCGATTCCATATTCTGCTAACAGTCATTGGATCTCGACCAACGCGAGCAGCAATGTCGCGATATGATAAACCGCAATCGCGATAGGCTACAATCCGACCTTTATCAAAGTCGGAAACGTCATGGTACGCATTTCTCCTCCTTACACGAGGCATCACAACAACATTTAACCAGGCAACGCCGGTCAACTGCTGTTTGTGTATGAGGAATCGGTGAATCGGTTGGAAAGTTTCCTCGTGTCAGCACGTGTAGGTGTCGCCACCGGCGACAACCTTGTGTGAATGCTCTGAAAAGCTAATCACTTGCATATCACTGCATCTTCTTCCTGTCGGTTAAATTTCGCGTCTGTAGCATGTCATATTCGTGGTGTAGCAATTTTAATGGCCAGTAGTGTATATACCTCGCACGGCAAAATGGCGCAATCCAAAACCGGCGCCGATGGGTGGAAGACGGCTACAGAAACGTGTAGGAGCGACTAGACATACAGTTTTCGAGTAACTGACGGCCTACATGGAACAAGGGGCTACCACCAGTGTCTCCTCAGCGACCGTTCAGCGACCGGGCATCTGGGCATCTGCATCAGGCACTCGTTTCATGCACTCATGCTGACTGCTGTTCATAGGCGACGAAGGGTGGAATTTACACGCCAGTACCGCCAACCGGACGTCCACTGACTGGCGACAAGTTTTCAGGTGAATCGTCTTTTATGCTCCATCGGAGAGATGGCTGTTGGAGTGTAGAGTGTGAAATGTGTGAAAACAAACACGCTGCAAGTATAATGGAGTGTTGTGGTCTAGGGAATCTTTTCATGCCATTTTCTGGGTGTTCTGATCGTGCTGAAAGGAGCAATGGATCTAACCAAGTATGTATGAGCATGTCCACCAGTACATGCAGTTTCCTCCGCACGATGGAGTTCACCAGCGGTACAATGCAAAGTGTCACACAGCTCGCAGAGTACGTGGGTCATTCAAAGAGCACCAGGGTTAGCTTACCGCACTCTCCTGGCAACCAAACTCCCTGCATTTAAACCCACTGTAGAATCTATGGAACCAATTCGATCGGGCTGTTCGCGCCATGGGTTCTGAACTGAGAATCCTAGCGAGGAGCTGGCCACGCTACTGGGATCGGCGTGGCGCCACATCGCTCTCGGGACCTTCAGGAACTTCCTTGACTCTTCCTGCACGTCCCGCAGCGGTCCGGTGGTCATTCAGGCTTTTGACAGGTCGTCACACTGATGTGACTGGACAGTTTATAAGGGTCTTGTCGAGGTCAAATTAGCCTGTGGAGTACAGAAAGAATTGCTACTTAAATGTATCTGTGAACGCTGTAATCAAAGCGATCTTTTCCTTATGCTCTCTGCGGGGTAGTATACTCCTAGATTCCTCTCTTAATGACGGCTCTTGAAACAATGGAAGAAAGTTCCTGGCAGATTAAAACTGTGTGCCCGACCGAGACTCGAACTCGGGACCTTCGCCTTTCGCGGGCAAGTGCTCTACCATCTGAGCTACCAAACCACGACTCACGCCCGGTACTCACAGCTTTACTTCTGCCAGTATCAAAGTAAAGCTGTGAGTACCGGCCGTGAGTCGTGCTTCAGTAGCTCAGATGGTAGAGCACTTGCCCGTGAAAGGCAAAGGTCCCGAGTTCGAGTCTCAGTCGGGCATACAGTTTTAATCTGCCAGGAAGTTTCATATCAGCGCACACTCCGCTGCAGAGTGAAAATCTCATTCTGGAATGTAAGAAAGCTTTCGCCGGTAGCGTCTGCTTTTTTCGTTTTTCGCTCTTCCATGAGTCAAAGAAAGCTGGAAGAATTCATGTTTGTCTTCTTTGTATGCTTTCAGTATCCCCTCTTACTTCTACTTGGTATGAGTCCCAGACACTTGAGTAATATTCTAGGATTGGTCGCACAAGTATTTGGTAGACATTCTCCCATTATCCTACCAATCAACCAAAACCTGCCATCAGTTGTGCCGCGACTGAATCTATCTATTCCATATCATATCCATATAACTCGTTACACCCAGTTATTTGAATGCTCTGACTAATTCCAATTGTGACTCACTGATATTATACTCATTCGATAAAACGCTCATACATTTTGAGATGCACATAATTTTACACTTCTGAATATTTACCGAAAGCTGTCGGCCTCTCCACCGCTTTTAAATCTTACGATGAGCCGACGATATTTGTGCCACATTTCATTATAAATAGATGCATCATGTGTAAGAAGTGTGAGGTCGCTGTTAATTTGTCTGCCAGGGTGGAAGAGGTCGTTCTGTTCGAATTACCTCGCTGCATTTCAGCTTTGTCTATGTTCCAATATCCCAAAACAGATGGGTATCAAAGATACTAGATAGTTATTTTCTGGATCACTGTTACTACCTTTCTTGTGGTAGCTCGTGACCTGTGTCCTTGCAGCTATTGGGAACTATTGTACTTTTCGTGGGATCTGTGTTATGTTATTGTTAAAAGAAGTGCTAACTCACCATCAAACTCTGAATGTAATCTGATAACGATTAGGTGTAGCGTAAGAGTCTTGTTCAGTTTTAGACACTTTAGCTGTTTGGTTCAAATGGCTCTGAGCACTATGGGACGTAACATCTGGGGTCATCAGTCCCCTAGAACTTAGAACTACTTAAACCTAACCAACCTAAGGACATCACACACATCCATGCCCGAGGCAGGATTCGAACCTGCGACCGTAGGTGTCGCGAGGTTCAAGACTGTAGCGCCTAGAACCGCTCGGCTTCTCCAGCCGGCCTTAAGCAGTTTCTTATCCATATTTATTATCTATATCAATTGAAAGGTGACTGTTCACTTGGCTCTTTTATTTCTTCCCACTACATTTTTTTTCTAGTAGATCGCAATATTTATACTTGTATTACCCATGAGCCTATTGTAATTGTAGTGTTGGCAGAAGAGCCAACACTGTGTTTCTAGAGGAGGCCGAAATGCACGCGTTTAATTACACGCTGACTGGCGTGAGGTCTGGAACAGGACAATATCTTGAGAATTACAAATAAAGTACGTAGATGAAGTAATACTTAACTTTAATCCACAATTGTAGAACATCTCTCTTGATGATACATGCTTTACATAATAAATATCAATTGAATACGGCGCCTTGCTAGGTCGTAGCAAATGTAGCTGAAGGCTATGCTAACTATCGTCTCGGCAAATGAGAGCGTAGTTGTCAGTGAACCTTTCCTTGCAAAGTCGGCTGTACAACTGGGGCGAGTGCTAGTACGTCTCTCTAGACCTGCCGTGTGGTGGCGCTCGGTCTGCTATCACTGACAGTGGCGACACGCGGGTCCGGCGTATACTAGTGGACCGCGGCCGATTTAAAGGCTACCACCTAGCAAGTGTGGTGCCTGGCGGTGATACCACAGTAATCACTTTCAATTACTCGATACAATCACTGTACTACCTTTTGCTTGGTCACCAATGCAGTTTTACTCCTTTGGGGAGTCAGTTTCCTTTCTGACAACGAGAATAGTCGCGGGTAGCAGCCAACGAGATCTTTCTGATTTCAAAGAGAATCCGAAATTTACTTTACATTCGAGCCTGTTTGCTATTCCGGGTTCGGCTGCTAATTGATGAGGAGATATTTGGAAAGAAAATGTCCTCGCTGTTGTGGATATTCTTCAATGAATGAAGAATTGGGTAAGGTCGTTTTGGTTCACTTGGCCTGACGAAGCTTAGTTTTTGTGGTGAGGATAGAATGGCATCGCTTGGTTGCGATCACTGTGCGAGTAGGAATACTTGAATGGAAGTTGTACATTATTTTTTCTTGGGGATGTGGTTCACCTAATGCAACTAAATCAAAGGCTATGGGTTTGTTTATAAATATCTTTCTGCTACCAGTCATGGTTTCCTTTTATTTATGTTTCACACGATGTATTTGGCGAAATAATTACAATTTTCAAGAGTATATTACTTTGTATTAACCATTTTCTCGTAATGTTTTCGATGGGTGAGATTTTGCTTCGTTTTGTTAACTTTATTGCAACAAATGAAAAACGCGAAGTTTAGTAAGTTATCGATTTTTATATGTAGTCAGACCCGAAATTTGGAAGAACATGTACTTACAGTTTTCTTATGGCTCATTTGTGCAGAGTCTCACACGTGTTAAGCATCACTCAAAGCTTTCAGTACACAGTACATATCGAGAATAACATTCACAAACAAAAAGCTACAAATATTTTTTTAGATGTAGTTGGCAGAGATAATATTAAAGGTGGTCCAGAGATACGCTTTTGTACAGAAGATGATTATCTTAACAATAAGCATTTGCTTACATCTATTTTACAATAATATTTACTTCTGTATGTAGCTACTTTTATTTAAGTACATTGTATATTGTCGAAGCATCCGAAGAAATTCACCGATTCACTCTCTAGTTTTTCTTTTATCATTTTGTCTTAGTTGTGAGTGGTGTTCAACTATGTGAGACTCTGCACAAATGGACCATAAAAAAACTGGACATATAAGTTCTTCCAAATTTCACCACTAAGTACATATAAAAATATATCACTAACTAAAAATTGTGGGTTTTTCATACAATGCAGTAAATTCAACAGAACAATGCAGAACCCCACACAACGAAACAGTTACGAAAAAATAGCATAATAGAAAGAAATTCACACTTGAAAATTGGAAGTGTTGGGCCTTGCCCACTTGTCTCGTACAGGGTGCCTAAGGGGTGCTGTGTACTCGGAATGCTATACAACAATTCAACCAAATAACATTAATAGTCTTATTTCTACACTCCTGGAAATTGAAATAAGAACACCGTGAATTCATTGTCCCAGGAAGGGGAAACTTTATTGACACATTCCTGGGGTCAGATACATCACATGATCACACTGACAGAACCACAGGCACATAGACACAGGTAACAGAGCATGCACAATGTCGGCACTAGTACAGTGTATATCCACCTTTCGCAGCAATGCAGGCTGCTATTCTCCCATGGAGACGATCGTAGAGATGCTGGATGTAGTCCTGTGGAACGGCTTGCCATGCCATTTCCACCTGGCGCCTCAGTTGGACCAGCGTTCGTGCTGGACGTGCAGACCGCGTGAGACGACGCTTCATCCAGTCCCAAACATGCTCAATGGGGGACAGATCCGGAGATCTTGCTGGCCAGGGTAGTTGACTTACACCTTCTAGAGCACGTTGGGTGGCACGGGATACATGCGGACGTGCATTGTCCTGTTGGAACAGCAAGTTCTCTTGCCGGTCTAGGAATGGTAGAACGATGGGTTCGATGACGGTTTGGATGTACCGTGCACTATTCAGTGTCCTCTCGACGATCACCAGTGGTGTACGGCCAGTGTAGGAGGTCGCTCCCCACACCATGATGCCGGGTGTTGGCCCTGTGTGCCTCGGTCGTATGCAGTCCTGATTGTGGCGCTCACCTGCACGGCGCCAAACACGCATACGACCATCATTGGCACCAAGGCAGAAGCGACTCTCATCGCTGAAGACGATACGTCTCCATTCGTCCCTCCATTCACGCCTGTCGCGACACCACTGGAAGCGGGATGCACGATGCTGGGGCGTGAGCGGAAGACGGCCTAACGGTGTGCGGGACCGTAGCCCAGCTTCAAGGGGACGGTTGCGAATGGTCCTCGCCGATACCCCAGGAGCAACAGTGTCCCTAATTTGCTGGGAAGTGGCAGTGCGGTCCCCTACGGCACTGCGTAGGATCCTACGGTCTCGGCGTGCATCCGTGCGTCGCTGCGGCCCGGTCCCAGGTCGACGGGCACGTGCACCTTCCGCCGACCACTGGCGACAACATCGATGTACTGTGGAGACCTCACGCCCCACGTGTTGAGCAATTCGGCGGTACGTCCACCCGGCCTCCCGCATGCCCACTATACGACCTCGCTCAAAGTCCGTCAACTGCACATACGGTTCACGTCCACGCTGTCGCGGCATGCTACCAGTGTTAAAGACTGCGATGGAGCTCCGTATGCCACGGCAAACTGGCTGACACTGACGGCGGCGGTGCACAAATGCTGCGCAGCTAGCGCCATTCGACGGCCAACACCGCGGTTCCTGGTGTGTCCGCTGTGCCGTGCGTGTGATCATTGGTTGTACAGCCCTCTCGCAGTGTCCGGAGCAAGTATGGTGGGTCTGACACACCGGTGTCAATGTGTTCTTTTTTCCATTTCCAGGAGTGTATAAAGCAGATTGACAATACTTAACTTTAATGTACAAAGGTGCCACAAGCGATGGGCGACAAGCAACACAAATCCGAGTCCTGGCTATACACTATGTTCAAACAAGTCTGTCACACAGTGGATCACTAATAACTGTTCTCGTGGCACTCTCTGCTTGGCTGTGCTAATACTGTCCACTAATGCCCAGCCGAGGCTGGCAGATGTCACTTTCGGACGCCGTTTCACCGCCTTCTCTGGGCTTGCGTTCTTCTTCTTCTTCATTCCGGCGGTTGTGGTTACACCAGAACATTCCTCCCCCCCCCCCCCCCCCCCAAAGCGACGGACCGGCGTAGTGTAGGGAGTGCGACCACGGCGGGGAATGCAGGAGTGTGGGCGCAACGTCGGGCCGGAAGCTGTGGCTGCAAGGGACGTCAAGCTTCCGGCCATACCCCGCCATCCGGCCTGCGCTCTGGCCCGGAACATGACCAAAAGGGTAAGCGTCCACTTCCTACGGCCATGAACGAGATGAAGAAGGCTGCGACTGCAGCGGTGTGGGCGGATCCAGCTCGACCGGTAGGTCGAGAGGAGGCGAAGGAGACAAAGGCTGGGGTCATACCGCGGCGTCGTGATGACATCGTATTGCTGCTGGTTTGGTCGCGCTGTCCTCTGAGCCCGTGAATCTGGAGGAAGAGAGACTGAAAGATCATTGTGTATATGGCACAGGCGAAGTTGATTTTGATGGCGGCGCTGCAAGCCTTCTGGTCCTGAAAGAAGATACATGCAAGCGCCCAGTCGACAGACGATCTCACCTCGCGCCCACCGTCTGCTGTCGCTAAAAACCCTGTAAAAGGCAGTATCATTCAGCGCAAGGGATACTTGCGGCCTTCCTTCGGCTCCAGATGCTGAGGATGGTGGAGCAGGTGCAGCAGTGTTCGATGGCGGCGGTCGTAAAGCAAATCCGCCAGCGATGGTCTATCTCATGGATGCGAACGATATGAGGTGAGGAAGAGTTTCAATGCTTGATCCCTGGTGTGTGCGGAGCGAAGTCTGGTCATCTGTTGCTTGAAGATTCTGACAAAACGTTCTGCTTCGCCGTTTGACTGTGGATGGAACGGTGCACTGGTTAGATTCTGTATGGTATTGCGTTCACAGAATGTTTCAAGTTTATTTGACATCAACTGAGGTCCTTTGTCTGATACTATTATGTAGCAGCGGACCAGTTTGGGATAGAAAAAGTCAGTTTTGGTGCAATATTTCTGAGCACGCAAGTTACAGCCAGGTGCGGGCCTGTTTACAGTGAGTTACGCTCACCAGCTGTTGCGCAGTAAAAAAGAAGCTACACGGTGTAGAACTGCTGGAAAAAGTACACGCAGCGGTTTGCATGGCGCAAGTCAGAGGCAGAAGGGGCCCACTGGCCAACCTAAGTGTTATGAGTACGTGATGTGGAGCAACGCATTTAGCAAAACAGAGGCGCACATCTGCATATAAATAGGTGTCGGCTCACTAACAAAGCATTCAAGTGTGGCAGCTCTCCTGGATGGAGGGGGGTGTCACACTACTGGCTACACACAGCAGCAGATGGGGCGCCAGCATTCCAGTCCCCAGTGGGTCGCTGGTTCGACCCTCTGAGGCCGACGCAGAGTCTATAGCCAGCCAATGGCTGGCCACTCCACAGCTAGCTATAGTCTGTCTGTAAACTGAAGAGCGAGCAGCGCCTTTGGTGGGGGAAGTGGCCTTTCCCGGAAGAACGCTGCCACTGGCCTACAGGGCCACCCAAAATCAGTTGCCCTGTTACCCGTCTAGCAGTGTAGTTCAGCGTGCAGTGATATACTGATATACGTCGTTTCTGTTTGTGGAATCTTTGTTGCCAGCGTCAGTCAGTTGACTTTGTGTACTCACTGATATACTTCAGTATCCCGAAGTGATGGATAATCGCCCTGCATTGCAAGAAAATGTGCGGAATACGAAGAAGAGGAGGTATTTGCGGAGTAACGAGCGTTCGATCGTCTCTAACGTTATTACAGCGTGTGTTAAGGAGGCAACACAAAAAGAACTGTTGGTTAACATTAACAGCCCCAATCAAAGGGCTGCAGTTTATGCAAACGTCAGCCTCGCCACTATAGGACGCATAAGGAAGGAACGTGAAAACAAGCCGCATGGTTTACTGGAATCGCCGCGAAGGAAAACTGATAATTTAGGGAGGAAACCCATCGTCATAGACAGTTTCACAAAATCAGTCATTCGACAAACGATGGAGGACTTTTACATAAACCAAAAAATAGTGCCGACATTACGGAAATTGCTTAATGCCGTGAAACAAAAAATACATTTTCCTTGGCAGAAAGATGTTTTACACAAGACATTGCGTGAAATGGGATTTACCTGGAAAAGATCTGTAAGTAAACGAAAGATTCTCGTAGAAAGAACGGATATAATTGACTGGCGATGTAAGTATCTGATCCAAGTGAGGAAATTAAGGGAGCTAGGCAGAAAATTCTTTTATATTGATGAAACTTGGGTGGACAATAACATTACTTACAGAAAATGTTGGCAGGGCGCTGGCGTTGAGGGCATTATGGACAATGTTAGCGGAAGCAATAGGATTATAGTGGTGAATATTGGATCAAAAGATGGGTTCTTACCCAACGCACAGTTGGTTTATAAAGCGGGTTGTGCAACAGGAGACTACCATGGGCAAATGAACTACGAAAATTTTTCTAATTGGATATCGAATAAAGTGATTCCGAATCTGCCACCGAACTGTGTTATTGTTATGGACAACGCTTCATATCACAACAAGGAACACAACAAAGCTCCAACTAGGTCCTCGAATAAAAGCGAAATGATTGAATGGTTATTAAAAAATAAGGTGGAAGCTGAGTTGACAATGAGAAAAACAAAATTATTTGATTTAATTAAACAACATAAGCCGGAAGACAAAGTATTTGAAATTAATAAAATACTTGAAGCCCATGGACACACTGTGCTGCGACTTCCACCATACAACTGTGACTTAAATCCAATTGAAATGGCGTGGGCAAAGCTCAAGAATTTCGTCAGAGGAAGAAATATTCTTGGAGATATTTGCATGACGAAGTTGCTGCAGTTGGTGAAAGAAGGTATGTAGACATTTTCTGAGCTTCCATGTTTTATTCCGAACTAAATTTTGCCGTAACCGAAAGAGAGCGTATACAAAAACTTGTCCCAATTGTTACAGGTTTTGAAACGATAAGTCAAGATGACTGGAGTGCATACTGCCTCCATGTGGAGAAACTTGAAAGAGAATATTGGGTTAAGGATGGGGTTATGGAAGACATAATAGACGCTATAGTTATTAATTTAGAAAGTGATGACGACGAGGACGACGACGACGACGACAGTAATGATAGTGACAATGTTGATGATGACCTCTAAAATACGATGTATGTAAACAGGCAATGAATATTTTTTTGAAAAATATGTTGTGTGTTCTTTCAAGCCTGACTCTGCTCATACACTATGAAATTTCTTTTGGTAGAAATGTAGTACATGGTAGTAAAAGATTTTCCAAGATAAATACAGTCAAATGTTGTCCAAAGCAATAAATACCATTATCACTTGTTGTACAAAACCAGGAATAACTTGAGAGCTTCATGGTAAAATCAATTAACGTTTAGCTAGCAGAACGTGATTCAATCACGTAATACATTTAATGCCTAGAGAACAGCAGCATTTGAATATACTCTGTCACTAAAACTCTATCTCGGTTACTATTCACATGATTCTAAGGAATATTGCTTAAAACATGTGTGCAATAGCTAATCTAAACACTACTGAAATTTCTTTCGAGACACGTATACCGATTCTGGACTCCTATGTAAAAAGCTTGACATACAAGGTGCGTTCACATATTAATTTTTATTTTTTGGTAAGAACTTTACTTGTTAATCTACAACAATGTTATCCTATTCAAAATATTCCCCAGTACATGCTATACACTTATGCCAGTGCTTTTTCCAATTCCCAAAACACTTTAGGAATTATTTCCTCGGGATAGTTCATAGGCCTTTTGACTGCATTTTTAATCTCACCCATTCTTGTAAAACTGCTGTCCTTTAAGGCCTGCTTTGAAATGTTTATACCACTTGTGTGATCTGGGTTTACTCATAAGAGACTCACCAAAAGCAATATTTAACATTCCTAAAAATTTGATACACTTTATTCCATTCTTATAACAAAATTTAGTACAGATTCTCTAATCTATTTTTATACAAAACAAATAATAGTTGATGCTACCAAAACACATATAACTTTTTTGACAACTGAGAGCCGGCTGCGGTGGTCTAGCGGTTCTGGCGCTGCAGTTCGGAACCACGGGACTGCTACGGTCGCAGGTTCGAATCCTGCCTCGGGCATGGGTGTGTGTGATGTCCTTAGGTTAGTTAGGTTTAAGTGGTTCTAAGTTCTAGGGGACTTATGACCTAAGATGTTGAGTCCCATAGTGCTCAGAGCCATTTGAACCATTTGACAACTGAGAACTGGGTAAATACCCAATATGCAAAACATTGCACAGATACTTTTCAGACATGTTTACGAAGAGAGTGGCAAAAAAAGCAGTGCAAACCGAACTAATACAAAACACCGAATTATAAATTTCTGCTTACTTTTTAAACACTCTTCGTGTTGCAAGAATTGTTAAGTTCCAATGCAGACCCTTTAAAGAAAACTTCTACATTTTAGTAAGAACAAGCCTTAAATTCTACAGGTTGATTGCACTATATCTGGTTCGTCTTACGAATAGAGGAACATACATTCACATGAAGAGGCATTCGGTTCTATGTTTGTAGTAGAATACTGACTTCCGTTCTTATGTTAATATTATTTACTCTATAATGTTTTGTTTCGAAGAAGCTATCGTCTTTTGTTTTCCTTATACTCTTAATGCATTTGTCTAAAAATAAACACAGCCGGGACGTATCTGTACGCGGCGTCGCCACAGATATGAAGCGCGCACCGCCGCAGGGCCGGTACTACGTTGTGAAACAGCCTGTAGAAGCGCCCTGTGACGTAGCAGGGTAGGCAGAGTGGGGACTCGCTTGCTCGCTCTTCAGTTTACAGACAGACTATACCACGGGCAGTCGTCTTCACTCTCAACATGCACCAGAGACATCCAGGGCGAGGGCCACAGATTAAGCTGCCAGATCGCGGGCGCTCGTTGTCGCCGCATTCTTAGCCACCCCAGCGAGGGAGCGCGCCGTGGGTCGCCTTGCAGCAGGTGGCGTTGAGGCAGCAGGGGCGAAGACCACTGAGTCGGCTACTGGCACATCCTGACGTCGCGGCCCTACAAGGCCGACACACAGCTGTGCGTACATGGGTCGCTGAGGCAGCCGTTCCGCTCCAAGTTGTTTCACAGTCAGCGAAGTGGTGTCCTCAGCATTGCGGGACCCAGAGACGCAGTCTGAGGGAATGCGGCACTGTAGTTGGAAACAATAAATCACTTGGGAAGCTCGGACGTCTTAATACAGTGCCTTCTGCCTCTTCCCATTACATTTCGTGGTGCTATTACATTTGGTGTCACAAGTTGCTGCTACAATTACTTCAGGTAAACCTTCTAGGCAAAAAATCGATTACAGCATCTGAATTGTGCTACATGACATTGTCACGTTTATTGGCACAGCAAAAGGAAATTTGCTATTATGAGTCAACTACAATCAACCAATGAGTGTTCCAAACCGGTCCGCCGGCTAGAGTGGCCGAGCGGTTCTAGGCGCTACAGTCTGGAACCGCACGACCGCTAAGGTCGCAGGTTCGAATCCTGCCTCGGGCATGGATGTGTGTAATGTCCTTTGGTTAGTTAGGTTTAAGTAGTTCTAACTTCTAGGGGACTGATAACCTCAGAAGTTAAGTCCCATAGTGCTCAGAGCCAAGACAAATAGGTCCTGCGAAGTCTATGTGCACACATTGCCATGGCGATTGTGATGTAGGCCAAGTAGATACTTTTTGTCGTAGAGCGGACTGATTTTCCACACACGCTTGACACTGACATCTGTTTTATCTGGGCATCCATGCCCTGCCAAGTACAGTATCGAACCGCTAACTGTTTCATATGAACAAATCCCCAATGTCCTTGGTGAAGTAACTGCAACACTTCTTTTTGCAAACCTTTAGGGATCAACAAACGTGACTGTCCACTGTCGTTTTGAACAAGAATTACACCTTTATGTACAGCAAGGCTATGCCAATGGGCAAAGTATCGGCGCACTACAGAGTTCTCTACGTTGTTCAAGGAACGAGGCCAAAATGTGCGAATTTACTTGAGCAAAATGTTCAAATCTGGATCAGCTTCCATGGCATGTGCAATTTTCTTTTAGTTCAGAGGAAAAGACTGAAGCAATTCAGAATCCTTAGCATCGATATGACAACAAGATGCAGCAGAAGTGTCAAAGTCTGTGTCAGGGCCAATTGGAAGATGCGAAATGGCGTCTGCATTACCATGTTGAGCCGTCGGACGATACGCAATCTGGTAGTTCACAACATTTGGGCAGTTCATACTGGAACCGGTTTCATTGAATGAAACAAGGACTGCAAAGGCTTGTGATCCGTTAACAAGCAGAATTTTCTGCCATACAACTAGTGACGGAATTTCTTTCTAAATTTGTGAATAGTTACACTGAGCTTCGGATAACACTTTTGATACGAAAGCAATAGATCAAAGTGAACTAAGCATCTTTAAGTTGTTGAAGAACTACTTGGCACTCATCTGTCCATACAAATGGGACCTTCTTCTGACGCAAGTGATGCAATGGAGCTGTGATTTGTGCAGCTTTCAGCATGAACCTAATGTTGTTGTTGTTGTTGTTGTGGTCTTCAGTCCTGAGACTGGTTTGATGCAGCTCTCCATGCTGCCCTATCCTGTGCAAGCTTCTTCATCTCCCAGTACTTACTGCAACCTACGTCCTTCTGAATCTGCTTAGTGTATTCATCTCTTGGTCTCCCTCTATGATTTTTACCCTCCACGCTGCCCTCCAATGCTAAATTTGTGATCCATTGATGCCTCAGAACACGTCCTACCAACCGGTCCCTTCTTCTTGTCAAGTTGTGCCACAAACTCCTCTTCTCCCCAATTCTATTCAATACCTCCTCATTAGTTATGTGATCTACCCATCTAATCTTCAGCATTCTTCTGTAGCACGACATTTCGAAAGTTTCTATTCTCTTCTTGTCCAAACTATTTAGCGTCCATATTTCACTTCCATACATGGCTACACCCCATACAAATACTTTCAGAAACGACATCCTGACACATCTATACTCGATGTTAACAAATTTCTCTTCTTCAGAAACGCTTTCCTTGCCATTGCCAGTCTACATTTTATATGCTCCCTACTTCGACCATCATCAGTTACTTTGCTCACCAAATAGCAAAACTCTTTTACTACTTTAAGTGTCTCATTTCCTAATATAATTCCCTCAGCATCACCCGACTTAATTCGACTACATTCCATTATCCTCGTTTTGCTTCTGTTGATGTTCATCTTATATCCTCCCTTCAAGACACTGTCCATTCCGTTCAACTGCTCTTCCAAGTCCTTTGCTGTCTCTGACAGAATTACAATGTCATCGGCGAACCTCAAAGTTTTTATGTCTTCTCCATGGATTTTAATACCTACTCCGAATTTTTCTTTTGTTTCCTTTACTGCTTCCTCAATATACAGATTGAATAATATCGGAGAGATGCTACAACCCTGTCTCACTCCCTTCACAACCGCTGCTTCCCTTTCATGTCCATCGACTCTTATAACTGTCATCTGGTTTCTGTACAAATTGTAAATAGCCTTTCGCTCCCTGTATTTTACCCCTGCCACCTTTAGAATTTGAAAGAGAGTATTCCAGTCAACATTGACAAAAGCTTTCTCCACGTCTACAAATGTTAGAAATGGAGGTTTGCTTTTCCTTAATCTATTTTTAAGATAAGTCGTAGGGTCAGTATTGCCTCACGTGTTCCAACATTTCTACGGAATCCAACCTGATCTTCCCCGAGGTCGGCTTCTACCAGTTTTTCCATTCGTCTGCAAATGATTCGCGTTAGTATTTAGCAGCCGTGGCTTGTTAAACTGATATTTCGGTAATTTTCGCATCTGTCAACACCTGCTTTCTTTGGGATTGGATTTTTACATTCTTCTTGAAGTCTGAGGGTATTTCGCCTGTCTCATACATCTCGTTCACCAGTTGGTAGAGTTTTGTCAGGACTGGCTCTCCCAAGGCCATCAGTAGTTCTAATGGAATGTTGTCTACTCCGGGGGCCTTGTTTCGACTCAGGTCTTTCAGTGCTCTGTTAAACTCTTCACGCAGTTTCGTATCTCCCATTTCATGTTCATCCACATCCTCTTCCATTTCCATAATATTGTCCTCAAGTACATCGCTCTTGTATAGACCCTCTATATACTCGTTCCACCTTTCTGCTTTCCCTTCTTTGCTTAGAACTGGGATTCCATCTGAGCTCTTGATATTCATACATGTGGTTCTCTTTTCTCCAAAGGTCTCTTTAATTTTCCTGTAGGCTGTATCTATCTTAACCCTAGTGAGATAAGCCTCTACATCCTTACATTTGTCCTCTAGCCATCCCTGCTTAGACATTTTCCACTTCCTGTCGATCTCATTTTTGAGACGTTTATATTCCTTTTTGACTGCTTCATTTACTGCGTTTTTATATTTTCTCCTTTCAGCAATTAAATTCAATATTTCTTCTGTTACCCAAGGATTTCTACTAGCCCTCGTCTTTTTACCTACTTGATCCTCTGCTGCCTTCACTACTTTATCCCTCAGAGCTACCCATTCTTCTTCTACTGTACTTCATTCCCCTATTCCTGTCAATTGTTCCATTATGCTCTCCCCGAAACTCTGCACAACCTCTGGTTCTTTCAGTTTATCCAGGTCCCATCTCCTTAAATTTCCACCTTTTTGCAGGTTATTCAGTTTTAATCTACAGTTCATAACCAATAGGTTGTAGCCAGAGTCCACATCTGCCCCTGGAAATGTCTTACAATTTAAAACCTGGTTCCTAAATCTCTGTTTTACCATTATATAATCTATCTGATACCTTCTAGCATCTCCAGGATTCTTCCATGTATATAACCTTCTTTCATGATTCTTGAACCAAGCGTTAACTAAGATTAAGTTATGCTCTTTGCCAAACTCTACCAGGCGGCTTCCTGTTTCATTTCTTAGCCCAAGTCCATATTCAACTACTATGTTTCCTTCTCTCCCTTTCCCTACTCTCGAATTCCAGTCACCCATGGCTATTAAATTTTCGTCTCCCTTCACTACCTGAATAATTTCTTTTATCTCATCATACATTTCATGAATTTCTTCATCATCTGCAGAGCTAGTTGGCATATAAACTTGTACTACTGTAGTAGGCGTGGGCTTCTTGTCTATCTTGGCCACAATAATGCGTTCACTATGCTGTTTGTAGTAGCTAACCCGCACTCCACTTTTTTATTCATTATTAAACTTACTCCTGCATTACCCCTATTTGATCTCGTATTTATAACCCTGTATTCACCTGACCAAAAGTCTTGTTCCTCCTGCCACCGAACTTCACTAATTTCCACTATATCTAACTTTAACCTATCCATTTCTCTTTTTAAATTTTCTAACCTACCTGCCCGATTAAGGGATCTGACATTCCACGCTCCGATCAGTAGAACGCCAGTTTTCTTTTTCCTGATAATGACGTCCTCTTGAGTAGTACCCGCCCGAAGATCCGAAGGGGGGACTATTTTACCTCCGGAATATTTTATCCAAGAGGACGTCATCATCATTTAACCATACAGTACTGTTGCATGCCCTCGGGAAAAAATTACGGCTGTAGTTTCCCCTTTCTTTCAGCCGTTCGCAGTACCAGCACAGCAAGGCCGTTTTGGTTAGTGTTACAAGGCCAGATCAGTCAATCATCCAGACTGTTGCCCCTGCAACTACTGAAAAGGCTGCTGCCCCTCTTCATGAACCACACGTTTGTCTGGCCTCGCCTCCCCACCAACGGGAAGGTCCATGGTTCATGGTTCATGGGGGGGGGGGGGGGGGATGAACCTAATATGGTAGTTCATTTTCCCTAAAACTGACTGCAATTCTGCGACATTGCGAGGAACTGTTAAGTCTCATATGGATTGCAGTTGCGACTGCAGAGGATGTGCACCTCGACTGTTATGACGTGACCAAGATACTGCAGCTCAGGTTTAAAAACATCACACTTGTCCAGTCTACATTTTAGTCCTGCATCAGATAACACACGAAACAAAGCATGTAAATTTGCAATATGTTATTCAGGTGTACAACTTGCTACTACAATATCGTCCAAATAGTTTGAACAGTTTTGGCACTTGCGCAGTAAGCTGTTCCAAATACCAATGGAAAATGGCGGGTGTGGAAGCATTGCCAAAAGGCAAACACAAATATTTAAACAAACCCAAATGAGTGTTCTCAGTACACATGTTGTGAGATTCTTCATCTAGTGGTATTGGAAGATATGCATCACGTAAAACAATTTTGGAAAAATAGCGTCCAGCGCCTAATTTGTCCACAAGATCCTCTGGGCGTGGCAATGGATAAATATCAATAACCATTTGTGAGTTGACTGTAGACTTAAAGTCAAATGCGACCTGAAGGTTTGGGGAGCAAAACCAGTGGACTTGCCCATTGACTAGCTGATATGGGTACAATAACGCCGTTATCTTGCAGTTCTTTAAGTTCAGCAGCGACTTTGTCCCATAATGCAATGGGAACATTTCTGGTCTGGCAAAATTTCAGCAGAGCATAGTCTTACAGCGTAATATGAGCAACAACGTTTTGAACTTTGACTAAACCTTCAGAAAGAGGTCCCGGGAATTCATTTAGTAAGCTAGCTACCCGGTCTTCTGCATTGAATGCAGACACTGGCAACACATTGTCCTGAATGTTGAAGCCAAACAAGTCAAAAGAATCAAGACCAAATACGTGCTCACACTCGCGTGATTATAGCACTGTAGCCGGCCGGGTGACCGAGCGGTTCTAGGCACTACAGTCTGGAACCACGTGACCGCTACGTCGCAGGTTCGAATCCTGCATCGGGCATGGATGTGTGTGATGTCCTTAGGTTAGTTAGGTTTAAATAGTTCTAAGTTCTAGGGGACTGATGACCTCAGAAGTTAAGTCCCTTAGTGCTCAGAGCCATTTGAACAGTGTCCAACTGAAATTTCACATGTTTCCCACAAATAAGCCGGCCGAAGTGGCCGCGCGGTTCTGGCGCTGCAGTCTGGAACCGCGAGACCGCTACGGTCGCAGGTTCGAATCCTGCCTCGGGCATGGATGTGTGTGATGTCCTTAGGTTGGTTAGGTTTAACTAGTTCTAAGTTCTAGGGGACTAATGACCTCAGCAGTTGAGTCCCATAGTGCTCAGAGCCATTTTGAACCCACAAATAAATAAAAGAATACAAAGTTCGTTTGACTGGAGTATGACTGTAGAAACTGCACACTTGCCTGTTGGATACTTGGAACATACTGCATTAATGTCATGGGCCTTGTGACTAGATTTTTGTGGGTCGGCCGAATTCTAATGTTTGTTCCATTGCAAACATACAGATCGTGCATGTCCTTTCCTACCACAAGCGTAACACCGAGCTTGTCGGGAGGGTCAGTCTTGGCGTTTGTTCCGTGTGTAACAGCGAGGTCAAGACTTAATTCTGTTGGCCTGTGTAGCCGCTTGTTTAGCGAACTGCGTACGCGGCGTGGAAGATTGTTTACTCGGTATGGTTAGAGCAAGCCACCGGTGCGAAATGGGGCGATCACAAGCAAGGGACTCAACCCGACAAATAGCTGGCTGCTCAAATGTATGAGCCGACAAGGCACGGGAATCGTATTGGTGTAGTATTTGTACTAATAACAAAGCTAAACGCCTCCCGAAAAGGCCATGAAGGCAGAAAGGCACCGACCGGCCGCCGTGTCATCCACAGTCCATAGGCGTCACAGGATGTGGGTATGGAGGGGCATGTGGTCACCACACCGCTCTCCCTGCCGTATGTCAGTATTTGCACTATCTGCTGAAATGATTGATCAGACTGTTTCAAAAATTTTTCTTGGAGTTAGACATCAGGTACATTGTACACGATAGCATAACGCAACATAACATCTAAATGTAAAGCTCCGCAAGCACATTTTAATTTGAATTTCCTGGTCATACCCTGTAAATATGTTACCCACTCGCGATAAGTTTGTTCTGGCCGTTTTTTGCAATTAAAGGACTGATATCTATCTGCTACCACATTCACTTGTTGTTCATAATAGTTTGTTAGTATGTCTACCACTACATCGTGAGCAAGTTCACTAGGAGTGGCGTCAGGAAAGAGTTTTTTAATTAATCTCAACACTGCACTTCCTACCGTGGATAACAGATATGAAAGTTCACAGTACCTGGGACGTTTCGAGCTAGCATATGGGCATCCAACAGATGCAGTCACTCGAGCCATTCCGCAACTTGTTCACTGAACTGTCGAAAAGGAGGTTAGCAGCTGTGGTAGTAGGTGCTTGTCCTGTCACGCACGCAGCATTGGCCAATAGCCACTGCACCGTGTTGAGTAGTGTCAAGATCTGCTGCATCTGAAACCGGAACATCTACATTAGCTGTGTGGCATCTAACGCTTGCGGCTGTGACGCCGGAGCAGGGGGTGAAACAGGTGGGGGGGGGGGGGGGGGCATGTTGGAAGAAACAAATGCAACAAACAGACAAAAATATGGACAAAGAAATTTTCTGCAACACCCACCAGAAAACACTGATTAGTAAAAACGACAAGAGACTGTTGAAGCAATAAGCGCCCCTGCAAAGTAAATACAAGACAGAATTAAGGCGGCAGAGCAATATAAACGAAAAGTTCTTGGCCTTCAGGACTGGGTTCGACGGATTCCAGTCGCCAATTGTTGGCTCTTGTACAGAGTGCCTAAGGGATGCTGCATTATCGGGATGCTATAAACAATTCAAGCAAGTAACATTATTAGTTTTATTTCTATAAAGCAGATTTACAATACTTAACTTTAATGTACCAAGGTGTCGCAAGCAATGGGCGACATGCAACACAAATCCGAGTCCTCGCGATACACAATTTTCAAACAAGTCTGCCACACAGTTTGTGGATCGCTACTAACTGTTCTCGTGGCACTCTCTGCTAGGCCGCGCTAATGCTGTCCACTAATGTCCGGCCGAGGCTGGCAGGAGCGGCGCTTGTATTCACTTCTTGCAGGTGTTGCTCCTATCGTGGCAACACCGACTCAAAGGAAGGCCTCGGCGCTTGTTCGTGACGTCACGTCAGCTAGGCACGGCGAACGCCAGGTCCGTTGCAGGCAGAAACGCCTGGGCGTGCTTATCACTATAAATCTCTTATTTTTGGACGAAATGTTTGGTATTGTTTTGGATTCTGCAGTTTTATTTAGATGAAAGATTTTCTTACTATCGTAAAGCTACAAGTGAAGATCATAGTTCTGTATTACTGAATCCTGTAGAAAGAAACATAGATCAATATGAGAAGATGCTTTGCCCCATTGCAAGTTTCGGAAATTTTACATACAAGCAACTATATTTACTTGATCCGTTTTGCCATCGAAACTTACCCAAACCCCCTTACAATGATCTAGTTTCTTTTATTTATTTATTTATTTTCGTTTGACATCGTCACTGGAAATGTGAACTAATTTGCATGTGTAAATGTCCAACTGTTGCCAGTCATTAGATTACAGTCGTTTCCAACGAAAGAAATTCTAAACAGGAAACAAAATAGCTTCATACATCGAAAATACTGCTAAGCTTAAACTTTTTTAAACATGCACATTAGAAAAGATAAATATTCCCCTCTTGCAACTGAAAGGAGAAACTTTATAAGATAAAAAAATTTTATTTGATAAAACAAGTATCTCTCTTTTGCCTCTTCTTCTGTCCCCCACTCCTCCCCCAACGTGTACAATCGCAAGATATTTCATTAACATTCAGTGCTCCACACCCCATAGTCAAACAAGATACCTAAAGAAGATCACCAGTATGTTCACAGTTTCTTGTAAAAGCAACCCAGTACAAACGTAACTTCCTCAGATTTACAGATAAGGTAAAGAAGCACGAATTCTGTTGCTGCTGGACCATGAAGTTGTTTTTGTATGTCAATCCTTAAAACAAGAAGAAATTTAAGTTCAGGATTACACTATTTGTTAAGAAGTGTAATGAATTGCACAATTAATTGATTGCAGAAATCTCTCAGAACAATGTGTGTTGGTCAACTACCGCCAATAGTTTCACATTTTCCTGTGTCAGAGAGGGAGACACCGCCATTATAAGTATGCCTGCAACAGACCTGGCGTTCGCCGTGCGTAACTGACGTGACGTCACGAAGAAGCGCCGAGGCCTTCCTTTGAGCCGGTGTTGATCGTGGTGAGGCCCTATTCAGCACACCATTGGCCGACGTCGTTTCACCACCTTCTCTGGTCTTGCGTTCTTGTTCTTCGTTCCGGCGCTTGTGGTTACGCCACAACAGGAACTATTTCCCGAAACCCGTCGTGCAGAACATAAATAAAACAATATAGCAGAAGGTTATTTATAAACAAACCCACTGTTTTCACAGTCGCAGGCTTTCAAGAAAACCATTTGTAATGGACAATATCAGATATATCAACGGCTGTTTTATTACGCAATGTGCGTTTCACTTTTTTATTTTTGGAGCATCTTCAGCGGCCTGTGATACATGTCTGTTATTGTATATAACAATTGCATTACATATAAATTAAAAATCTGTTACTTTATTACAGTTTTTTGTTATTCTCTTGTTGTCAGGTGAGAAACAACCTACTGTAGCATACGTTTTGTGTAACTAAATTACTGTTTGTTTCCACTTGCGATTTGTGATCTTATTCATGCATATGTGCCATCCTGATGTTGTACCTATTTGGTCTACCGTGCCATCAGTCCCATGCTACATCATTTTATCTAGTTGAATATTGTGATTTACACTGTCAAATGTGTTACGTAGTTCGCAGAAAACACCAACCGGTGCTATTTTGTTAATAAATGCTTGTAAAACTTGGTGAGTGAGGATGGTAATGTCTTCTCAGTATAGCAACTCTTCCGAAATGCAAGCTGTGATTTGCTGAGGATATTATCGTTGCACAGCTGTTCAGATGAGATACTATTCTAGAATATATCACTTTATCAGAAATTCTGGAAAATGACGTCAGGATTGAAACAGGTCAGGTCGGCAGTTATTGACATCTCTCCTATCACCTGGTTCGTTTGTGGGGGTTGGAGGGACCAGACTACAAAGGCCGTCGGTCCCTATCATCTTACTTAAAGAGAGTTTTAACAACGTCATATTTCAGTCTCCCTGCAAGCATGCCTTGGCTCAATGATGCATTACATATTTCAGATAACACCGGGCTTATTATATGTGATCAAATCTTTAGTACTCTGTTGCAGATACCATCAAATCCAGACGAGCTATTAATTTTGAGAGATCACGTTCCTTAAGTTCAGAAGGAGAAGTAGGAGATACATATGACTGAATTTTATGAGAGTTGCTTTTCCAACATAGTACTGTGGTTTATCTCTTGCTCTGTTTGTCCCTGTACTTTCTATTGCATTTAAGTAATGATAATTAAATGTATTTTCTAGCTGTGACTCATCATTTAATTCAGTTCAACAGTGAGGGTATCGTGTTTTATAGCTGGGTGTCCTCTTATTTCACAGAACTCCATATAGTCTTAAGTCTGTTGCCATAATTACTGATTTCTGACATTACGTGCACGATCCTTGATTTTTTAATAACTTTTCTTGCTAATTTTGAGTAGTTTATGTAGTATGGATCTCTACTTCGTGTTGTCAACAGATCGGTTACTCTTTCCCTTTCACACAGAACAAGGGACTGCAGACACATTGAAATCTTGAAATTTTTAATTTTTTTTTCATTGATCTTAATTTACAGAATCTCCCCTTTCCTGTTACTTATAATACATATACGTTAGTGCCTTATTGTTGGTTTATATTCATTTAAACAAAACGCTGTGTGGGTGTGACCATGTACATTAGACTGTTCTCAGACTGAAATTTGATTTTTGAATCACACGCCTCCGATGGTATATTTCTTGGACACCAGTTACATTTTTATTTTTCCGTTGGTTGCACTGCAATGATGTTTCTATAAGCACAACATCCCTTCTGATCTCATTTGTTTACTTTTTTTATTTTCTTGGTAAAAACTACCAAGTAAGTGAGTAAGCTTGAAAGTACGAAAGTTAGTTCTTCTGTGTGTGGTTTTAGTTTTCTTCATTATACAGTGAATTTATTAGTGTTGTTGGCATATAATTTAGTTCATTACAAATATACAAACCATTGGTAGGAATCATCTAAAAATCTGAAAGAAAAATACGAAAGAACTTGGGAAACCACATGTTAGCCACAACCTCAACGTAGCAGTTCGCTTATAACAATTAAAGAATTTACAGCAGTATCATACATTTGAAGAAGTATTTAGTGAAAATAATGTGAATCAAAACATTGATGTCCGCAGCTCGTGGTCGGGTTCCCGGGTTCCCGGGTTCGATTCCCGGCGGGGTCAGGGATTTTCTCTGCCTCGTGATGACTGGGTGTTGTGTGATGTCCTCAGGTTAGTTAGGTTTAAGTAGTTCTAAGTTCTAGGGGACTGATGACCATAGATGTTAAATCCCATAGTGCTCAGAGCCATTTGAACCAAAACATTGATATGGATATTTTGTGTAGTATTTTTAGGTAACACAATTTGTAAACAGTGTGGTCACTGTGGTCTCCAACTTTAAACTGAAAGAGGAGTTGACGTAACTATATTCACGTTAAAAAGGGAAAAATGTGATTTTGGTGCCACTTTCCGTAACTCACCAGCTTCTCAGAAATACGATAATCGAAGATCAAATGTGTATGACATAAGGGTAGATTTGGTGTATGCTCTTAAGACCGTTGATAAGGGTGCAGTGGGTAATGCAGTGCTGTGTGGCGTAATGAACTTGCCCGTCCTTCCTCTTAGATTTGCAAAATATGTTAAACAGATTGGTGGTATTGTTGAAGATGTTGCCACGAAATCTGTGATACAGAAGAGGCTGAAGCTGACAATAACAACAGCAGAAATATTTCAGTAGCCTTCGATGGATCTTCGCAAAAAAAGGGGTCATACATCTTTCAACTTTGCAGTAACAAGTAAAAGTGTAAACACAGTAAAAGTTTTACGTGTTTATGTCGTGCTTAAATACTGTATGAGTGAAAATAAAAATAAAAATGAACACGCGGAGAACTACATTGCAAAAGTACAGCGGCAGCAGTGGACGGATGGAGGTGGTAGGGGTTCTCGAGACTTCCCAACAATCTAAACAGTTGAAGGTAAGATTCGTCAATTATTTAGGCGATGGGCATTCAAAAGCTTTAAAAACAGTTTAGGAAGAGAAGCCATTTGGGGAGAACGAAACTATCAATAAACTGGAGTGCAGAGATCATGTACAAAAGTGCATAAGTATGAGGCTGTGAATACTAAAAACTGTGTACAAGGGAGAGGAACTCGAAGATGGCAGAGAATTAGTTGGTAAGAACAGGCTCACAGAATCTGTCAAAGATAAAATTCAAAATTATTGTCACATGTCCATCATACAGAAAGTTAATAGCGTATAGTACATCCAGAAAACTGTATGGGCAGTTTCGTTTCGCCTCTTTTCAACGCCCGATAAATCCGCTCTCTGTCTATGGCCTACGGGGAAGTGATTCACTCTGAAAATAGAACGGAGCCCAACAAAATAGCGAAAAATTTATCCATAAACCAATCTATATCTTTTACCACAGTGGAGCTCTTGAAAGAAACTTTGAAAGATTTTTCAGATGTAAACTATTGAGGAAATGTCCTCATGGCCGCACCCAGCAGCCTAACAAGTCCATCAACAGCGTTATGTGGTCCCTAATTCCAAAGACAGTGTTTGTGTCAATCAGTACATTGAATTTTGGTGTGTTTGATGGAGTGGCAACGTTCAAAAAAGGAAATGTTCCAAGATGTGAAGTCCTGAAAAGACGTTACAAACTGCTAGTCGGCTCACAGCGAAAAACATCTTAAATTCAGATAAAGAAAGACTTGTGTTATCAGAGCGCGATTTTGTAGCTTGAAACAAGGGCAAAGCAGTGAAGTTTGTTAATGTCAATAGGCACTGATCTATTTAAAAAGGTGTAGATCTGCACAAAAAATACACTTTTTAAGTTTTATCATAATCAGTTTATTTGGTAACAATACGGCTCCTGACTACCAATCTATTCTGTGAAAACCGTCAATCAATAGCACTTTCCATGTACGCAGTAACTGCGGTGCAAGTTTTAGGTCATTCACACTGTATACTCACATGAATACCAAAAGTAGAGAACATATGTACCTCTACGCAGTGAGCTACTAGTACAATCCACATGCTGATCACAAACTGATGACAGTGACTACCCCAAATTAGATCGTGACAATTTTCGACACCATTTCTCCAAAATGAACGGGACTAAGCAGACAAAACGCTGAATTAGCAATTTCCTGGCAGATCAGAACTGTGTGCTGGTCTGTGATTTGAACCCATAACCTTTGCATTCCGCGGGAAAATGCTCCACCGGCTCAGCTATTTATGCACGACTCACGATCCCCCCTCCTACCTACCGAACTCCACACTTTTCCTGCATTTCTTGGGGCATTCGTACTTCTGGAAGAAAGGATATACGGAGAATTGGCTTAGCCATAGCCTGAGGGTAATTATATGAAAAAGTCAGCGGTTTCAGCAGCAAACCATTGGCAAGAATCGTCCTTTAGTGGATGACAGGTGAAAGACCCTGCAGATCTTGAAGAACACGAATACAATAGCTGTTTCACGCGCTTCAGTCCCTTGGTTCATATGGACGCTCAATTGCTCAACAGTTGTGCCTCTATTCGCCCGAACACATCTCTGTAGCTGTTGTTCACCACTGTCATCTATGGCCCGTGGAACACACCAGTTGTCTCGGCGTCGCTTTTGGATAGCGCCATTTTGCCATGCACAGCATACTTCGATCACGGCGGAACGACAAAAATTTACATACTGCTCCGTTTCGGAAATGTTTCCACCCTTGACCCGAGAGCCAATGATCATGTCATTTTGGACGGTAGACAAATCGATCCGTTTCCGCTTTAGAACAATGTCTGCACTATTTTTTGCGTTCTCCGAGACGCTTTATATACCTTCCACCGTTAGTGCTGCCACCTGCTGTTTGGTTCTGTTTATTACACGTTGACGTCGAACATAGTAGGTGGTCACATTAATGCGACTGGACCGTGTATCTATTCTTCCCATCGCAAGTTTTGTTCTTGTTGGCTTTTACCTGTCTGCATAGAATCGCTGTTCGGCCCTTCCTTGTGATCTCTACAGTGCTACACTCATTCGAGAACCGATTGCTAACAGCAAACGCTACAAAAGTGAGTATGCCAGTACATGAAGAAACGAGACAACCAAAAGCTATTGAGAACAGCCTTACAAACTACTGTACCTTTCAAACAAGTTTCCGCTAGCTCTAGCCTAACGTGTCTGATTGGTACAAGAGATAATCACAGATCAAGAGACGAGCGGAGAGGATCTAAAAGAGCTGAATGTGGTCCAACCAAAAAGAGAGACAGTAAGAGGCAACGATTTCAAACGTAGCTAAATCTTTGAGATTACTACCCTATCAGTTAATTCGCAGTTCCAGAATGAAAACGATTTAACTATCCTTTTAGTTGATGATCAAATCCCCATGATTACCTATAGCTCAAAAAATGGTTCAAATGGCTCTGAGCACTATGGGACTCAACTGCTGAGGTCATTAGTCCCCTAGAAATTAGAACTAGTTAAACCTAACTAACCTAAGGACGTCACAAACATCCATGCCCGAGGCAGGATTCGAACCTGCGACCGTAGCGGTCTTGAGGTTCCAGACTGCAGCGCCTTTAACCGCACGGCCACTTCGGCCGGCATTACCTATAGCGCGCAATGTTAAGCGACACAAGTGAATCTGCAGAGCACTTTGCATCCTGAATGTCGACTTGAGGTCACGAAAACGTTTTATGTTTGTGATACTCACTTGCATCTAGTCCCTATGGCACCGCCTGTATTGTGCATCCACTGTAGCTAGAAAATTAATGCCTCCGATTTTTCTTATGTGAAAGCTCTTAAAGCATTCTAAATAAAAAATACTTCATTAAAATTCCGTGTCTTTATTATTGATGTCTAATATTTATTTCTCAACATAGTCTCTCTGGCAACGAACACATTTCTCCCAATGAGAGACCAGTTTGTTAATAGCGTCAAAGTAGAACGTCTGAATGTTGCACAAGTCACAACCTCACCTCTACTTGCACCGCTTCTCTGTTGTGTGTGAATTCCTGAGGGACCAAACTGCTGAGATCATCGGTCCCTAGACTTACATACTACTTAAACTAACTTATGCTAAAAACAAACACATACACCCCTGCCCGAGGGAGGGGCCGCGCAATCCGTTACATGGCACCTCAAACCGCGCTGCCACTCCGCGCGGTGTTGCACCGCTTTATCACAATAAAGGTCGCCTTTATGTTTCAGAAACAGATGAAAAACGGATGGGACCAAGTCGGGACCGTATGGGGGATGAGCGAAGACGCTGAAACCAAGGCGCCGGATTGTTGCAGATGTCGCAGGGCCCGTCTATGTTCTGGCATTGTCATGCTGAAGTTTTCTGCAGTTAGAAACTGGATTGCAGCACGCCGTTTCTCACGCACCGACATAGTTACGTAACACACCGCCATGTTACACGTTACAGTTCGGAGCCCACTGGCAGGAAAGGGGTGCAACTAAGTCAGCGAAGGCTCAGAGTCGACCGAGTAATACGCATGACACATGGTACCTAAATCGACATTGGGAGCGGAATAAGAAATTCGGAAGCATCCCGTTACAGCACGCACTCGTATATTGGCTAAACATAGTAACTTTCTTCGTTAACAGGCAGACATGAATTTTACATTGGGTCGTTTGTATGATAAAGTATTCCTTGCTGCACTGCTATGCCACATAGCATTTATACACTCCTGGAAATTGAAATAAGAACACCGTGAATTCATTGTCCCAGGAAGGGGAAACTTTATTGACACATTCCTGGGGTCAGATACATCACATGATCACACTGACAGAACCACAGGCACATAGACACAGACAACAGAGCATGCACAATGTCGGCACTAGTACAGTGTATATCCACCTTTCGCAGCAATGCAGGCTGCTATTCTCCCACGGAGACGATCGTAGAGATGCTGGATGTAGTCCTGTGGAACGGCTTGCCATGCCATTTCCACCTGGCGCCTCAGTTGGACCAGCGTTCGTGCTGGACGTGCAGACCGCGTGAGACGACGCTTCATCCAGTCCCAAACATGCTCAATGGGGGACAGATCCGGAGATCTTGCTGGCCAGGGTAGTTGACTTACACCTTCTGGAGCACGTTGGGTGGCACGGGATACATGCGGACGTGCATTGTCCTGTTGGAACAGCAAGTTCCCTTGCCGGTCTAGGAATGGTAGAACGATGGGTTCGATGACGGTTTGGATGTACCGTGCACTATTCAGTGTCCCCTCGACGATCACCAGTGGTGTACGGCCAGTGTAGGAGATCGCTCCCCACACCATGATGCCGGGTGTTGGCCCTGTGTGCCTCGGTCGTATGCAGTCCTGATTGTGGCGCTCACCTGCACGGCGCCAAACACGTATACGACCATCATTGGCACCAAGGCAGAAGCGACTCTCATCGCTGAAGACGACACGTCTCCATTCGTCTCTCCATTCACGCCTGTCGCGACACCACTGGAGGCGAGCTGCACGATGTTGGGGCGTGAGCGGAAGACGGCCTAACGGTGTGCGGGACCGTAGCCCAGCTTCATGGAGACGGTTGCGAATGGTCCTCGCCGATACCCCAGGAGCAACAGTGTCCCTAATTTGTTGGGAAGTGGCGGTGCGGTCCCCTACGGCACTGCGTAGGATCCTACGGTCTTGGCGTGCATCCGTGCGTCGCTGCGGTCCGGTCCCAGGTCGACGGGCACGTGCACCTTCCGCCGACCACTGGCGACAACATCGATGTACTGTGGAGACCTCACGCCCCACGTGTTGAGCAATTCGGCGGTACGTCCACCCGGCCTCCCGCATGCCCACTACACGCCCTCGCTCAAAGTCCGTCAACTGCACATACGGTTCACGTCCACGCTGTCGCGGCATGCTACCAGTGTTAAAGACTGCGATGGAGCTCCGTATGCCACGGCAAACTGGCTGACACTGACGGCGGCGGTGCACAAATGCTGCGCAGCTAGCGCCATTCGACGGCCAACACCGCGGTTCCTGGTGTGTCCGCTGTGCCGTGCGTGTGATCATTGCTTGTACAGCCCTCTCGCAGTGTCCGGAGCAAGTATGGTGGGTCTGACACACCGGTGTCAATGTGTTCTTTTTTCCATTTCCAGGAGTGTAGTTCGAAGTCAGCCAAGTCATAAGGCCTCCTCTGCTGCCTGTCACCCACCCGTAGAGAAACAGTGCTTAGTATCGACAGATGCGGATCTAGGTAGACCAAGCAACTCTCGTAAAACTGACGGAAAGAAAACGGTGAACACGCTGTCGATGAAGGTGCACACATCAAAAAATGATAATTAACAGTAACAGCGCATGAAACAGCTATTGTATTCGTACTCTTCAAGGTCTCCAAGGTCTGTCACCTTATCACCATCCATTATACGAGAATTCTTGCCAACGGTTTGCTGCGGAAACCGCTAACTCATTCAGTAGATTATCCCCCCGGGTTACGGCTAAGCCAATTCACAGCATATTCTCTCTACCTGAAGTACGAGTGCCGCAATATGCAGGAGAACTGTGAAGTTCGGAAAGGAGGGGGGAGGGAGGGCGTAAAGTTGTGAGGGCGAATCGTGAGTCGTGCCTGAATAGCTGAGTCGACAGAACATCTTCCCTCGAAGTGCAAAGGTTCTGACTTCGTGTCCCAGGTCAGCACACAGTACTGATCTGCCAGGAAGTTGCTAATTCAGCGTCTGTTTGTCTGTTTAATCCCCTTCATAGGTGAAACAATATTTTGAAGAGATAGTCTCTAAACTGTCACTGTATAATTTGGGCCAAACACAATCATCAGTTTGTGATCAATGTTTCGGCTATATTAGCATATTGTTGCATGTAGTTCTATGTGTTTCCTCTGTTAGTATTCGTGTATCACCTAAAACTTCCACTGCAAAAACTGGGGAAATGAAAAATGCTGTTGATGTGTGTTTCTCACAGAATGGATTGGTAGTCAGGGGCTCGCACTGTTAGCCAATCAACAGATTTTAATAATATTTTGAAAATGTATTTCTTGCGCAAACGTACACTTTTTAAATGTAACAGCGCTTATTGACATTAATAGAGTAAAAGCAGAATAAAGTAGAATGGCTGGAGTGTTTGTTGCAGGATTCTAGAGCTAGTCGTTTACCAGATATCGTACTTTGAAAAGTTCTCACACCGGCACATGTACAATACCTGTGGTAGCACACACTAAAGAACAAAACAAATGCATACACTAGTTACGTGGATTCTGACCAGTAACGAAACAACTGACCAATACAAGTTGTGTTCAAAGTGACCACCGGCAGTGGTAATACACCCTTCCAGTCTGTTTTGGAACGACTGCTACAATCCTATTACCATATCAACGGAGATGTACGAGCAGGCTGCAGTAATAGGTAGTTGCAAATCATCGCGTGTAGTTGGTATCTCTTTGTAGACAGCGTCTTTCAGCTATCCCCGCAAAAAAAGTATACAGAAGTCAAATTCGGGGAAGGGACCGGCCAAGGCACAGGGCCTCTACGTCCAACCAAACGATTTGGAAGCAATTCGTGAAGACATGCTGTAGTACTTCATGTACTACGGACTGGATAGCCATCATGTTGATACCACAGGTTCCTCCTTGTCTGCAGAGGACCGTCTTCTAGCATCCGTGGATGATAGCCTGTTAGCAAGCTGCGCGTTAAGTGTTTCGTCTATGAAAACCGGCCTATGAGCTGATGGTTCACTTTCTCACAACACACGTTTCACTCCACGGACGCTTTCTTTCCACTTGACACAGCCAACGAGGAATGTCAGCCACCAACAGTATATTTTTCGGCTGTTTACTTCGCCATGATTGGTAAATGTGGTTTCATCACTAAATAAGATACATGATACATCTGGAGGATCTTGTCTTAATGCCTATGAACAGAAGTTAACACGATTTTCATAATCGTTTCCATGTAACTCTTGGTGCAGAGAGGTGTGACAGGGATCGAACCTATGTCGATGGAGAATACGTCGGACACTTGCCTGACTGCCGGCTGCTGTGGCCGAGCCGTTCTAGGCGCTTCAGTTCGGAACCGCGCTGCTGCTACGGTCGCAGGTTCGACTCCTGGCTCGGGCATGGATATGTGTGTTGTCCTCAGGTTGGTTAGGTTTAAGTAGTTCTAAGTCTAGGGGACTGATGACCTCAGATGTCAAGTCCCATAGTGCTTAGAGCCATCTCAACCATTTGAAATTACCTGACCCGTACCATTTCCTCGTGTGATTACTTGGTAACTAAGTGGGGATCAACAGCAATAGTAGGAGGAATATTAATTTCCCCTTTCCCTGTCATCACTTGTTACCTTTTCTTACGTTGTCTAAGTGATACACTACCAGCTTCACGTAAATGGCTGAAGAGATTGATAAATAATTACCGAGATCGTTGACATCGATCGCGACATCTTGCAGCGTACGCCATACAAGAACGAATTGCATTCTCTCTACAGCCTCCATACACCACGAGCATATCGGCTTTTTCTATACTGGTATATCCCATCATCCACTAACGACCTACTGCTTTGACTGTCAGACACTAACTAAATACCAGTGCACTCTAGGAACATACGAGCACATTGTAAGCAAACATAATAACGTAATTGCGTTCGTCATGTCAGATGTTTCAGGAGAGTGTCATTCACGACAAACAATGAAGATATACTGGTTACTTACGTGTTGATGCTTAGCACAACGCGCTTGGAGAACTTATTCTCCTTTTCAAGTGCATTTGTGCATTTGTTTGCATGTGTGAGGCAAAAGGGCACAAACGAGTGTCAATGTGGAAACTTCTCAAAATACGATATCTTCCTAAACGACTAACAGTAGACTCCTGCAACGTACACCACTGCTGTTCTTATTTACCCAACTCTTAGTATGTTAATGTCAATAGGTATTGTTAAATTAGAAATATTGTATGTTCACACAGAAATTACATTTTCTAAGTATTATCACAGTCTATTTATTCGCTAGCAAAATGAGCCCCTACCTACCAGTCCATTCTGTGAAAACCGAACGTCAGCAGAAATTTCAATTTCCGCAATATTTGCAGTGCTAGTTTTAGGTGATTCCCCCCACATACAGGGTTATTACAAATGATTGAAGCGATTTCACAGCCCTACAATAACTTTATTATTTGAGATATTTTCACAATGCTTTGCACACACATACAAAAACTCAAAAAGTTTTTTTAGGCATTCACAAATGTTCGATATGTGCCCCTTTAGTGATTTGGCAGACATCAAACCGATAATCAAGTTCCTCCCACACTCGGCGCAGCATGTCCCCATCAATGAGTTCTAAAGCACCGTTGATGCGAGCTCGCAGTTTTTGGTGAATTGCGAATTTGCTGCACGAATGCGTGAGGATTCTCTACCGCCCAGATTCACACATTGTGTCTGTTCACTTCACCATTAAGAAAAAATGTTGCTTCGTCACTGAAAACAAGTTTCGCACTGAACGCATCCTCTTCCATGAGCTGTTGCAACCGCGCCGAAAATTCAAAGCGTTTGACTTTGGCATCGGGTGTCAGGGCTTGTAGCAATTGTAAACGGTAAGGCTTCTGCTTTAGCCTTTTCCGTAAGATTTTCCAAACCGTCGGCTGTGGTACGTTTAGCTCCCTGCTTGCTTTATTCGTCGACTTCCGCGGGCTACGCGTGAAACTTGCCCGCATGCGTTCAACCGTTTCTTCGCTCACTGCAGGCCGACCCGTTGATTTCCCCTTACAGAGGCATCCAGAAGCTTTAAACTGCGCATACCATCGCCGAATGGAGTTAGCAGTTGGTGGATCTTTGTTGAACTTCGTCCTGAAGTGTCGTTGCACTGTTATGACTGACTGATGTGAGTGCATTTCAAGCACGACATACGCTTTCTCGGCTCTTGTCGCCATTTTGTCTCACTGCGCTCTCGAGCACTCTGGCGGCAGAGACCTGAAGTGCGGCTTCAGCCGAACAAAACTTTGTGAGTTTTTCTACGTATCTGTAGTGTGTCGTGACCATATGTCAATGAATGGAGCTACAGTGAATTTATGAAATCGCTTCAATCATTTGTAATAGCCCTGTATTATTCATCCAAACGTATGCCTAACATCATCATCATCATACAGAGGGTATTTCACAATTCCTATTACAAACCTCTAGGCGCTATAGAGGGGTCACAGCAGAAAACGTTTTGATAAGGAACTCACGTCTCTAAATATACCGTTTAGCTGGGAAATAAAGTTAAACACTAGATCACTTTAAAATTCCCAGACTGACGGCATGCACACAGCGGTAAAAATGAACTCTGTCGACCGTTGCGCTCTACAGAAGCCCATGGCACTAGACAATGTTTCGAGTACTGCCCGTCGTCGGATTCTCTTTCACGTGACGAAGAACGTCTCCCTTCGAACTCAAGAGTGCGGACCGTTCGTGGAGCACCACAATCAACCCTCCTGGCTGTTAACTACCCGTCTCTGGCAGACACCGCCGTAGTCGGATGAAAACGGTATGTAGTGTCACAATTACCACTGTGACTGAAGACTGGACTCCCTTCTCATTTTGCGAGTATAACGTGAAGTGACCCGTTCTTCATGCCTACTTCATTTCCAAAGCGTACATTTTCGGACATGGGTTCCTTATCAAAATTTTATGTACTGAGTCCCTCTGCAACACCTATAAAGCTGTAATAGAAATTGTGAAACAGCCTGTACGTACTCTCAATACATCTCAAAGGCATTACTTACAGAACTATTAAGAGAAGCATATGGTGAATGCGAGAGAGAGCTCCAGTGCATTTTAGTGTCTTCTTTCGAGTTGATTTGTCTGGTGTCAGTTATGACAAATAAAGGAGTAGGAGCACGTCAAGTCAACTTTTGAACCTTTATAATCGAGACACCTGAAAAAAAATCGAACTTTTAAATGCAGAATAGCATGTGCAGTCACTTTAGCAGTCCTTCACAGGGTTTGATGGTCTACATGCCAACACTAAAGAGTATGTGAAAACAGAAGGATCGTTTGATTATCTTCTGTGTGTTTATAATGCAGCGAAAACTTAATATAAACTGATGATTGGAAACATGTAATATGTAATTGTACAAACTTCTAGCAACAATTCAGAAATAAGCTCTTTTGCGACACGTGTTGACATGACATTTATCATTTTTTGTGTAAGAAGTGTGACCGAATTTCTTAAAAGTATTTTTAGACTCTCCGTATACCTCCAAAAGGGGTTGCGAAATAGTGAAAATTTGGTTAACCGAAACTATGCCCTTTGTTCTCTGTTCCCGCCGGATTGTGCAGAGCTCGTACCTAATCCCGCATGTAAATTTTGTGGCTTTGATCCCTGAAAAATCTTTTATCGCACATCCTCAGGGTTAAATCACTGTAAAAGTTCAATTTTCCGTGACGATATTTTTGTGGGTCTCTGTATTTCCGAATATAGTACGCACTACCAACCGCACCTGAATATCAATCACTTTCCGACTGAATTGGCTCGTTTCGCTTCCCTTTTGAGCGTAGTATTGGAAAGGCGAGCGGAAGTAATGAACGTGCAGGCGTTATTCTCATGAAAATCAGCTTCATTTTAATAATGGGATGTCAATTCGTGGCACACAGCGGTGCATGCGGATGCAATCGGCAGAGGAGTAACGGAGGGAAATTAATATCTTCTAATTGTACGGCGAAAGGCACACGTTTCGTTCATACGCTATGTACGCCTTCCTGCATTTCAGTCAGTGGCAAAATGTAATGGGGCATAACTGCTGCACTCAAACACACCGCTGCGCTGACGGCCTGGCTCCAAAACCGGCGGCTTTCATACCCAAATTCAAATTGGTCCCTGTACAGGGGAGATGGGTCTGGCATACATTTGCTGCCAGAGTTGACAAAGTGCAGCCTGTCACTGTGATGGGAGAGTCTGCGTCAGTGCGACATTGCAGGGCAGGCTACTAGAAAATTCGAACGATAGTTATGAATGGGAGGGATTGTGGACAGTTAATGGACCCGCAATTCTTCAGAGACAGCTTTGTATCAATCTTTGATATATATTGTAGACATTCATCTAAAATTTTCACTCCCGAGCAGGTATCAGAATTTAGGAAGATACAAAACCAACCGCTCGCCAATATATGACAGTTTACGCATATGACAATATATTACGCTATTGACCAGAAGCCGTGACACTGCAACACAATATGGGACACCATAACACAGCTTTACGATTCAAATATTTAACCTCTGTTCTTAAAAATACTTTACAGTCTTGGTACTTCAGGTCATAGTGACCCAATGGCCAAAACTCTAGGAGAGTGCATTAAGGAAATATTGTTACATAAAATCCAATATAATTTAATTCTTATTTTACCCAGGTAAAGCATTATTTTGTAGCGTAATATTGGTATTGATCAAAATTCAAGCAAAGAAACGTAGTCATTTCTCTTTTAAACGCAAAGAATATCAGTGTATTTCTTTTCTTTATACCATAGATGGAAATACGATACAATAATAATGTATAAATTTATTTTCAACAAACAATATTAAAGTATAAATAAATGACAATATTTTTATTTCTTTTGATCGTAGACGATCGATCTAAATACCAAAAATTGCCACAGGTAAGCTTGTTTTAAACACAAAACATTGAACAAAATACAAGCAAATGATTATGGATATATTAGTTCTGAACACAAAACACTATTCAGTTTTTTTAAAAATACGTGTGCGTGTGTATTTTTGTACGTCCAGCAAATAACGTATTTGTTCAGTGCAACCCGTTCATTGAAATACAAGTAAATAATAGTTGAAATGCTAGTTTTGGAGACGAAACCATGAATACACGTTACTTCAAACAGTCTGGGCCATAATATGCAACATGACCTATAAAAACATGTTTCTCACAATCTAAACACATAATACGAGTCTTATTGTCACAACTAGAACAACAAAATTTACCCTGGCTCGTTTGCAGCTTTGCTTGGAGCTGCTACAGCTTAGTACAGAGCCTGATATAGAATGTTCCTATGTTCTCATCTTTCCCACAATAGCAATGAATGCTGCATTTCGTGGCGACCGTTTCCTTGATTAAATGTACGCAGTAACGAGAAGTCTTTCTAGTTCCTCGATGAATATTATTCTTTTGTGAAGAATACTTCTTTTCCACTCTGGATTGATTTCTTTCCGGAGTACTACAAAAGCTTCGGAGGTAGTAGTGTCAGGCATATCGTAAAATAAAAGTACAGTCCAACAACTGATGTTTGTCTTGCACGTGTATGTGGCAATAAGGTGGTCGAGCACGTCAACTGACCGTTGGTGTCGTAGTTTTTTGGCTTCCCACCTTCTCTCTTGCTTACTTTCTCATCATTATGCTTTCTGCCCCAGTACAACGTTCTTATTTTTCTTTGGACTGTGGGATACTATTGTGGTATTTTGCCCACCCGGTCAGCCGTGCGGTCTAACGCACGGCTTTCCGGAGTGGAAAGGAGCGCCTGGTCCCCAGCACGAATCCGCCCGTGACTTGTGTCAAGGTCCGGTGAGCCGGTCAGTCTGTGGATGGTTTTTAGGCGGTTTTCCATCTACCTCGACGAAAGTGGGCTGGTTCCCCTTATTCCACCTCTGGTACACTATGTCGGCGATTGTAGGGGCTACACTCGTCTGGTGTGAGACGTTCCCTGGGGGGTGGGGGGGGGGGGGGCGGTCCACCGGGGGCCGAACCGCACAATAACCCTGAAAGAGTGGTTCGGTGTGGGGAGGCGGAGGGGTGAAGTGAGCTGCAGTAGTCGTCGTGGGGTTGTGGGCCACTGCAGCTGCGGCGAGAACGGAGCCTCTCCGTCGTTTCTAGGCCCCAGGTTAACATACAACACAATACAATACAATTGTGGTAACTTTGGTGAAATATAATTCTAAAATATTGAAGTCTTTGCATGATAACTTAGGCAGTTCTGTCTTGTTTTTTCTAACTAAACCGACTGCTTTGAGGGACGGTAACGGGGGCAAACATGTAGCTCTTTTGTATCGGTTGTGAGTGGATAGTTGCCACTATTTGAGTTTCAATCCTCGTATATAGTTTATCAATTTATCAGTATCTTTAATACAACGGTTACACACAACATCGCTACCTTTCTTTTGAGACGTGCTTGACCCAACATACAGAATGTAAAAAAATTATCAGATGTAACATTCTATCCTGTTTGCTCATACTGAATGCCATAGCCATGACAACACGCAAATCTAGGATTTTCTCATTGCTAATCCGGGTGATTTACCTGTGTAGATTTGTTTTTTTTTCAGAGCATACTAAGTAGCACTGTATCACAGTGTCCATATCTTTATCCCATACTTGGCGGGTTTGTTGGAATATATTGTCTGAATGAACAGCGACCTCTAAAACCCATTAGTTGCCGCTTCTCATTCGTCACTGTACACTCTTCGGCCCTCAATATTAGCCATTTGCAACATACAAATGCAGAGAGTTTTGTTCACAATTAACTGAAAAGCAGATTTGATATCAGTTACTCTGGACGTTGCTTGTTTGTTTGGACCAGATGCTTCTTTCATCATGTTTGCACTGAATGCCCTTCCATGATATGGAAAGGATACGAAACGCCAACAGATGTTCTTATCTTTTGATTGTACTACTGCTACTATTAGCACACTGTCGCTTCTAACCTCACTGTCTGAAGCACAGTCTTCCGATTATGACGTGGGATGAATACCGTCTTCAATAGTTCGGTTTTATTCTTCTGAAATATCCTCCACACAATCAGACGCATTGCCTCTTGCTTCTAATTCGTTTTCATTTAGGCGATATTTTGCCACAATAAGAATATGCCCTATTTACCGTAAAAGCTAAAAAGTCAATAGGATGTAATTAATTTCTTACTCTCCAACATTTACATCTGCAACAATATAGTGTGTACTCTTCCAAAGGCAAGCAGTGACCTCCATTGTTGTGTACATTTATGTACATACGGATTTGGATGCAGTGGAGCGTGACACTCAATAAAAGAAGTGTAGATATGAGTATCAAAAGCAATCGTGTCATAGTACTCCAAGGAACATAATCTAACAACTTAAACTATAAAAAATTTAAAAATGAACAGAATAATGTTCTTTCGATAATTCAAGGTTTTATGGGAAGTAGGACAACATCAGGCTTAATTTTATTCTCATTCGTAAAAGTTAACCTTGTTTCTATACCTTTATGTACGCTCAGTTTTACTGCTGGGTAAATATTGTAAATTAAACATGAGAAATGTCGTTTGAAATGGTTAAAAACTATTTTGTAAAATCTTTTAAGTAGACAAACGGTCAAAAACAGGGATTTTGTATTAATATCGAGTCACCAAAACTGTCTAAGTGATTGAAACAAAACAAAAACTGTAAAATCAAATTACTTCAGACTTTTAGCTCTGTGGAAAACTTGCTATTGTTCTAAATGATTTGGACAATATAATTTTTGTATGAACTTTAATAATAATTTTAGAGTTCACCATTAGCCCGGATCATTATCACTTGGCACAGCACCTATATTCTATTGTCCTGTATTCCGAGTGTTACATTATTACTGCTAAATTTGATTAATACTAAGGACATTAACTTTGCCAGAAAGCAAAACTAAAATTTTTGTTATGTCTGAAAGACAATAATGTTGTTACTTAATTAGTCATTAACAAAAGCTGGTGTGATAATAATAACTACTAATTTTTGGAGTTAACAAACAAATAATCTGTTCATAGTATTGAATCTGACAAACCATACTAAATTATGAACCTTCCTGGCAGATTAAAACTGTGTGTCGGACCGAGACTCGAACTCGTGACCTTTGCCTTTCTTATTCTGCATACTAAATTTTATTTTTTATTTAATCGTATTAATTAATTTCATTACGATTTTGGGAATTTTCTGCATCAATGTCTTGGGTATCGTATGACAACATTGCTATAGTGTTTTGTTGTTGCTTTGAAGTGATTAGCCTTTAAATGAAGTTCTATAGAGAGTGAATTTTAAGTATTTAGAAAAGTTTGTCTAGCAAAATTCGTACCATAAACGTAGAGACTGTAGCGAGGTCACGCCACGTTATTATTACCGTGTCACATACTACTATAACCGACTCAGTTTTAATTTTATCATTACTTTAAACAATTCTGAAGTTGTGAGAATGAACTTTGACTTCACTAAACTCTTCTGATCCCCTTAATACCGGAGGTTACTACCGCACATACAATGCTGAGGTCATCAACACATGAGCAGTCCGATTATAATTAATTCGTTTCAGAAATAAATTGACCGTTTTAGGAAAGGCGAGAGAATTATTTCATTGAATGATTGAAGTTTCTTTAAAAATACAAATTTTCGTTAGTAATATATTCGAGTGCCCAATCTAAAACGACGTTTATAATCACCTTCCTTTGCACTCAGTTATTATTAGGACAGCGTGTTCAGCTGCCATACTGGTAATTAGTTTCACAATTTTTCACATTTTTTCGGTCAGTTTCCTTAAAAATAGGTGCAATCCGACAAATAAAGTACACATAATCACAGCCGATTGTATCGTATGCCAGACAAATTCGGAGGCTTATATAAGAATGAAGAAAAACTTCAAAACTATTTCCGGAACAGGCTGTCGGAATGCGTACAGACAAAGTAAACCTTAATGACTGGACATTTAGCTACAAATTTTACTAGAACGCTTCTGAAACAGAAGAGACACATAGAAAAGAGTTAGTAAAATCTAAAGATCTCTTTTAGGACAGCAGAGAAAGATAACAGGGACTATTTTTACTCCTAGTTGGCGCAAAAGTTTGGCGCTATTTCTATGGGGTCGTTTGAGAGCACTATCGGTAATCGGTCCTTTTCCAGAGGAAAAGAAGTCATCTCCACAGATAGCTTACGTTCCAGAATACAGCATCTCTTCGTACATTTCTCTTAAAGAAAACGTGGCAGCCAATGCAGTTACGAAAGAGCATGCAAAAAGATAAGAAGTGTAATTTGCTAGTCGCCTTTGCAAACTGTTCATATTTACTGCTCATTTTTGTTAGGCGCGTTTGGGGAAGCCTATTTTGTGTTTCTTTTCTCTCCATCTTGAGATGATAACATACAGTAATGACATTTATTTAATTGTAAGATGAGTGCAAGATTTGCTCTATCTCTCTCTCTCTCTCTCTCTCTCTCTCTTCCCCTCGTAGTATTTACAGGTTATATGGGATCCGTTATTTTCTGAGGCGGAGATTGGGAACCAGCTCTGTATTTGTCCAAACGACTGTGGAAAACCACATACAAACCACACTCAGGCTGTACAGCGTACCAGCGGTCGTTAACCGATCTGTGTCTGGTTCACCTCTAGCTTTCGCTATAAAGTGTGAGAACAGTCATGAGTGGAGCATTTCCTGTCAATAACTGATATAATACGCATTAAATACGCCTGCTGTGGAATTAATTAAAGTAAGGAGGAGGTATTCAATAGAATTGGAGAGAAAAGAAATTTGTGGCGCATCGTGACTAGAAGAAGGGATCGGTTGGTAGGGCATATTCTGAGGCATCAAGGGATCACCAATGTAGTATTGGATGGCAGCGTGGAGGGTAAAAATCGTAGAGGGAGACCAAGAGATGAATACACTAAACAGATTCAGAAGGGTGTAGGTTGCAGTAAGTACTGGGAGATGGCGAAGCTTGCACAGGATAGAGTAGCATGGAGAGCTGCATCAAACCAGTCTCTGGACTGAAGACCACAGCAACCACTTACTTCTATTACCACAAAATTTATCTTTTTCTGGACAATGGCTAAATTGATTGTTGTCATCATGTACAAAACTTTTCTGAAACAATGAAGTTCTTTTCATCATACACTAAGTTAATAAAAACAACATGCCTCCGCATTAATAATTATCTCAAGGTCACTTTCCTCAGCGTTAGGTACTGCTACACTGTTCAGAGACATTAACGTGACCATCTGTTATGTTGGACGTCAACGTACGACAGTCACTCACAGACGACAGATGGTAGCACTAGCAGTTAAGGACATATAAAGCGTGTCGGGGTGACGAAGAAAACAGTGCAATCGTTGTCGTAATGCGGAAGGGCACGATCACTGGCGCCGAAGCAGCTGTGGTGCACCACGGGTCACATACAGGGTGTTTCAAAAATGACCGGTATGTTTGAAACGGCAATAAAAACTAAACGAGCAGCGATAGAAATACACCGTTTGTTGCAATATGCTTGGGACAACAGTACATTTTCAGGCGGACAAACTTTCGAAATTACAGTAGTTACAATTTGCAACAACAGATGGCGCTGCAAGTGATGTGAAAGATATAGAAGACAACGCAGTCTGTGGGTGCGCCGTTCTGTACGTCGTCTTTCTGCTGTAAGCGTGTGCTGTTCACAACGTGCAAGTGTGCTGTAGACAACATGGTTTATTCCTTAGAACAGAGGATTTTTCTGGTGTTGGAATTCCACCGCCTAGAACACAGTGTTGTTGCAACAAGACGAAGTTTTCAACGGAGGTTTAATGTAACCAAAGGACCGAAAAGCGATACAATAAAGGATCTGTTTGAAAAATTTCAACAGACTGGGAACGTGATGGATGAACGTGCTGGAAAGGTAGGGCGACCGCGTACGGCAACAACAGAGGGCAACGCGCAGCTAGTGCAGCAGGTGATCCAAAAGCAGCCTCGGGTTTCCGTTCGCCGTGTTGCAGCTGCGGTCCAAATGACGCCAACGTCCACGTATCGTCTCATGCGCCAGAGTTTACACCTCTATCCATACAAAATTCAAACGCGGCAACCCCTCAGCGCCGCTACCATTGCTGCACGAGAGATATTCGCTAACGATATAGTGCACAGGATTGATGACGGCGATATGCATGTGGGCAGCATTTGGTTTACTGACGAAGCTTATTTTTACCTGGACGGCTTCGTCAATAAACAGAACTGGCGCATATGGGGAACCGAAAAGCCCCATGTTGCAGTCCCATCGTCCCTGCATCCTCAAAAAGTACTGGTCTGGGCCGCCATTTCTTCCAAAGGAATCATTGGCCCATTCTTCAGATCCGAAACGATTACTGCATCACGCTATCTGGACATTCTTCGTGAATTTGTGGCGGTACAAACTGCCTTAGACGACACTGCGAACACCTCGTGGTTTATGCAAGATGGTGCCCGGCCACATCGCACGGCCGACGTCTTTAATTTCCTGAATGAATATTTCGATGATCGTGTGATTGCTTTGGGCTATCCGAAACATACAGGAGGCGGCGTGGATTGGCCTCCCTATTCGCCAGACATGAACGCCTGTGACTTCTTTCTGTGGGGACACTTGAAAGACCAGGTGTACCGCCAGAATCCAGAAACAATTGAACAGCTGAAGCAGTACATCTCATCTGCATGTGAAGCCATTCCGCCAGACACGTTGTCAAAGGTTTCGGGTAATTTCATTCAGAGACTACGCCATATTATTGCTACCCATGGTGGATATGTGGAAAATATCGTACTATAGAGTTTCCCAGACCGCAGCGCCATCTGTTGTTGAAAATTGTAACTACTGTAATTTCGAAAGTTTGTCTGCCTGAAAATGTACTGTTGTCCCAAGCATATTGCAACAAACGGTGAATTTCTATCGCTGCTCGTTTAGTTTTTATTGCCGTTTCAAATATACCGGTCATTTTTGAAACACCCTGTAGATGACGAGGGTGAACGAAGAGACGTGCGGCTGCTGAGCAACTGACCGGCCAGATGAACCAAGCGGCTGTCGTTAGTGTCTCCTCGACGGCCGTTCAGCGAACGTTGCTGCGTTTGGTACTCTTGAAAGCTTACCCCTAGTTTGTTAAGCTGATTAATTTTCATGTGAGAAGTATCTCCCTGTAATACAAGCGGACGCAGTGCTCCATGGTTCCCATTTCTACCGCTATGTGTCTAATTCTTTCAATTAGGCCCGATAAATTGAGATGTGGGTAATCAAACCCGCTAGAAAAGATAGTATTCTAATTTGAAAATTAAGCAACGGATAACGCAACATCAGTGAATTGCCATGGAACAATACGTGCACATTAGGGACTGTAAGATTTTCTTTTCTTTGATACTATGAGTTCAGTTAGTCGCATGAAGTGCATAATGCGTACAATGGATATGCCTGGATTGAAAATTCATAGAATATAGTCATTATCTCAGTGGTATGGATGAAGGACACTAAATAACGCTAAGAGAGAATTTCAATTATCATTCTGATTTATTTCGATGATATTTAATAAAACTCTCTGAGACAAAAAATACATGAGTCTGTTATACTTAAGAAAACTACCACTCTCAGTGACAAAACCTTCATGAAGCACTCACTATCTCTTGCATCTCGTCATACCGGAAACATAGACAACACTTCGTTGTCAATTACATCCACTAATGATTAAAATTGGTAAAAATGAATGTTACTGAATGGTGGCCTCTTAACACCATTTAGCTATTGTCACACCTATTTAACGCGCGGAGAAGGGAAGGATACCGCCTTTCACTCTCTCAAACATTACTTGTGTTACTTCACATGCAGTACCATGCGGACAAGTTCATGTTGAAACCGCGTATTATGCAACCGCGACCGCTACGGTCGCAGGTTCGAATCCTGCCTCGGGCATGGATGTGTGTGATGTCCTTAGGTTAGTTAGGTTTAAGTAGTTCTAAGTTCTAGGGGACTGATGACCTTAGAAGTTAAGTCCCATAGTGCTCAGAGCCATTTTTTTATGCAACCGCAATGCAACGTGAGCAAACCAGCCCAGGCTTCACGACTCCACATTATTCACACTATGATTAACGAATGGCAAATCCAGTGACTACCGTTATGAATGCTGGCAACACGTGGCCAAGTTCGACAACAAAGAAACGAGTAAAATAAATCGTTGAATCATGGAAAATGTATATTGCTTGTATCTGGAACTAAACTATGCAACAAATGAAACATTAATGAACCTATCCGCTTTTGACCTAAGAACAAGAACCGGTGGTTCATGCCCTCAATCACCTCGCGCCAAAGCCCGCTAGCTGAAACACATTAATCTGAAAAATTTCTACAAATACAATATCGCTGAACGTTTCCCGGTATTAATTCACACCTGAACATGTTTCATAATCAATGTTACCCCAAAAGACCTACATTATGAATAAGTTTTCTCACCATCAAAGACGAGCGCCGCTCCCCTGCGTCCGTCTTGTTCAATGGGCGGCCCCAGAGTGTCCTAACATGGCGCACGTTCCTGGACCGACCGCCAACCGCTCAAAAAAACTGGTGGTGGGGGGTAGGACCTCAGTGAGAACCAACCACACAAACTCTGCCCTGCTCATCCCCACTATCTTTGGAATCACGAACTCTCTGCCGAATCTGCTCACGTTGTTATGTTGGTGCTAAACTGTCCTACTGCTACCATCTTTGACTAACCCAGATTATTATATATTCCATACATAATTACGTTTATCCATCCACATTCATCATTGGATCAAAGGATGAGACAGGAGGTGTGATACTAACAGAAGAAAAAATATACACGGAAGCATTCTTGAATCCAGAGGTTAATTAGCTAGGCGAAACATTGAAAGGACGCTCTCGGCGTAAAATGAATTATTAAACATGCAGAAATTAATCAGTTAGTTAAATGAAGCGTAAACCTGTGACGTTTCACTCTATAGCAGGCGTCTGGTTCGTGAAAGCAGGCTGAATGCTGTTCATCGCCGACGAAGGCTGAGATTTGCACGCGAGTGCCACAGCGGGACGTTCACTGAATGATGTTTTCAGATGAATCACGTTTCATCCTCTGCCGTACAGATGGCCGTTGGCGTGTACGGCGTGAAACATGAATGGACATATCCTGCATCAATAATCGGAAGTGTCCACGCCGGAGGAGGGAGCGTTATGGTCTGGGGAGTGTTTTCGTGGCATTCTCTGGGTGATCTCGTCATTCTGAAGGGCATACATCTGTCCTTGGGGATCATGTCCACCCCTAAATGCAGCTTGTTTTTCCTGAGCCCGACGTCAGGCCATCTCCGAGAACGAGCAGGACAATGCGACGTGTCACACAGCCCACAGGGAAGGTGTGTGGTTCGTAGAGTTCCAGGATGAGTTTACTATTTTCCTCTGGCCACCAACCTCCCCATGTTAAAGCCCAGTCGAGAATATGTGGGACGACCTAGATCGGGATGTACGTGTCATGGATTCTTAACAGAGAAACCTAGCTCTATTGGGCATGGCACTGCAGTTGGCACGGCTGACTATCCCTGTCGGTACATTCCAGAACCTCACTGGCTCTCTTCCAGCGGTCCGTACTGCAAAAGTTGGTTATTCAGGCTTTTGACAGGTGGTCACATTAATATAAGTGGACAATGTGTAAGAAGAACAAATATTGGAGGCACTACTGGTTCTATAGAGTATATCACTGCTAGGTGGTGAACAGTCCATTGGCACCGCCAGCTACTGAATGATGTGCGTGCTGTGCCTCAGAGGAGAACAGTATCAGCAGTTGGCAGCCGTGGCGGGCAGCTGCAGTCGTCAAGCGCCCTGGTATAAATGCAAGCAGTTGCGAAGCGCTGTGTGCTTTTTTCCGATACATTGCAGTTCCTTCCATAATTTCCGGATAGTCTGCGTTTACTACTGTTGATAAAAATACCCTTTTTTCTCATTCGTTGCATATCTTCTGCTATTTAAAAGCTTACTTTTTTTTAACAGTAGTTTAAAATGCTTGTGGAAGCATCTTTCTCACACTTGAAAGTTAGTATGAAAAGAGGGCTGGCAGGAGTAGCGACGTAAGAAGGAAAAAATGAAATGGAGCCAACAGCACCCGGTGTTCTCATGTGGTCACCCATCCAAGTACTAACTGGGCCTGATGTTGCTTAATGTCGGTGTTCGGACGAGAACCGGTGAATTTTCTTGATTTTTTTTCTTTCTTATTTATTTATTTATTTGTGATTTTATTTTTTCAGATACTCTCCAAGTGGAACTACATCCTATTACTCAGGTACTCTGACTGTTGCTCTCTTTTTTTCTATATATATTTCTATGTATATTATTCTATTTTACTTTTTCCCTTATATATATATATATATATATATATATATATATATATATATATATATATATATATATCAATTTACACACATACATTGAGACTGATTCTATTTCAGCTGCTGACGCTGACTATATATCAAGAACTATTCAGCGAGCCTCTGTGTATTGTTTACTCATACATTTTCGTGTTTTTACTTTCGCTTGTCACCTTCAAGTTAGTCGCACAACAAACCGAAGTATAAGTTTTCACTAATCATTACTTTATGAAGATGGTATCTGTTCTTTCGGACATTGGTGATCATGTAGCTCTCTAAGAATGAAATTACAATGAAATCCAGCCCCTTAAGTTGCTTACAGGCATTGATAAATGTCCACGGGGACGGTTAAAACTGAGTGCTCCGACTAAGTCTCGAACCCAGGATCTCCTACTTGCATGGCAGACGCACTATCCGACTGAGCCATCCAGGACACACGGGAAATGGAGACTGCAAGGACTTATCTCTGACATGCTCCCCGTGAAACCCAAATTTCCATCTTATTGTCCACACACTACGTTTGTGGTGCCTCTGCCCACTATACTCATTAGTCGCGGCAATCAAGCTACCGATTCCCGTAAGGGGCGCTACAAAGTGTGTGGACAGTAAGTTGGAAATCTGGGTTTCATGGGGAGCGTTCGAGAGATACGTCCCTGCAGTGGCAGTAACATACATGTTTTCGATGGGTCAGTTCGATAGAGCGTCTGGCATATAAGCAGAAGGTCCCAGGTTCGAGTCTCGGTCGGGACACACATTTCCAACTGCCCCGTTGATGTTTATCAATGCCTGTAACCAGCTAGTGGTCTGGATTTTATTGTAATTTAATTATTAGTTTGTTAAAGTTTAAGTGTATGTTAGGACTTCTTTAGCTTACTGTTGCCGTAGGTTTGTTGGTATGGAAGAACCATGTCAAGACTGATGATTCACTATGGTAGTTGTAGCGGAGAAGCCAGTAATGTGTCAGACGAAGATCTTACATGGAATTGTAGATTATATAGTCGTGACAAAAAAAATAGTGGTACAGGAGAGAATGATTTCTGCCCTTCAGGCAGAATTAGAAATGCCATATTTTTCATTAGACAGATTAAACGGGGGAAGAGACAGTGGAAGCTGGGGAAAAGGTGACAAGTAATAAGGAAAGAGGAATCCGCAGAAACTGTATTTCAGACTCCGTTTAGCAATGAGTTTGACTTGTTGCCGCAATAGGAGATGAGACTCAATCAGATTTTTGGCAGAGTAGAGAGCAGCATACTCGTAGGAACGGCTTTAAGGCTAGGTCGGTATACAAGTCAAACAGCGCGGGAAGTGCTCCTTCTGGTAGGTAGCAGTCATGAGAAGGGTATGGCCAAATGCTACAGGATAAGTCAGGTGTAGAATACTGGGACACAGGTATAGTGAAACTTAGTTGCAAGCTTAGCCAGATGACAGAGAGCATTGGAGCCTTACGCAGAGATCTTGATGGAGAGGAACAGGTGGTTACAGAAGGAGGAGCAAGAAACAGTCTGGCTAGTAACTTATAGTATTAAATGCGACCTGCAAAACATAGGAGCAGAAACAGCAAACACTCGCCTGGCGCTTGTGGGTCTTTCACATCGCCGTGACCAACTTGAGCGTTAGCTATGTAAAAAAGAGCTCAGTGGATTGCTCTTAACTAAAAAAATGTCTCATTCCCGTGTCGTGGCTGTTGCTACAATTGGGAGATGAGGCTACACTAATCGTGGCGTGCACCTTAATAAGAAACTGGCGGGCGGGGGGGGGGGGGGGGGGGAGGACAGATTAGCTGTGCATCTTGCAGGAAACACACAAGACAAAATCGCTGTGACTACTGGAGTCAGAGAGGCATGTATTTTAGATTAGTGTCAAGTTACAGAGAGACGGTATTGAAAGGAATTACAGTAGAACAGGGCCAAACTATATGTAACAGTTTCCAAGGAAATAAAACTATTTTGTTCCATCAGAATACTACGGGGTTGGAAACAACGTATATGGGCTTCATGTATATCTAGAAGACTTGGAAAGTTCTGAAGTGATAGGTGCACTGTGCTCCTCTGAACGCCATGTAACAGCAGGGAAGGAGAAGTTAAATGTCAGGGATTATAGACTGGCATAATTTTCATGTAGAGTTAACACGGAGGAAGGAGGAATTGCAACATACACAAAAACTCAGAAATATTAAAACAATTTTTGCTTAGATCGCCAACTAGAATCATGTGCAGGATACTTCTCCGGTAATTTTAACCCCTCTAGGAAACATTCACCTACTTGTGTAAGATGTAGATACACTATTGTGCTACATCTACATATACGTCTGCATGATTGTTCTGCAATTCACAGTGCCTGGCAGAGGATTCTTTCAACCTCCTTCAGAAATTTCTCTACCGTTTCACTCCATAACAGTGCGTGGGGAAAAATGAACACTTCAGTCTTTCCATACGAGGTCTGATCTCTCTTATTTTATCATGATGATCATTTCTCCCTATGTAGGCTGGCGGCGGTAAAATTTTTACCATTCAGAGGAAAAATTTGGTGACTGAAATTTAGTGAAAATATCTCGCCGATATGAAAAACTCCTATGTTTTAATGATTGTCATTCCAACTCGATTCTCATATCCGCGACGCTCGCTCCCCTAATTCACGACAGTACGAAAAGAGCGGTACTTCTTTGGAATTTTTTCCGTCTGGTGACGACCCAGTACCCCACAGCAGTACTCTAGCGGAGGATGGACAAGTGTAGTGTGTGAAGTCTCGTTGCATCTTCTAAGTGCCGTGCCAATTAACCGCAGTATTTGGTTAACGTTCCTCGCAATGGTATCTATGTGATCGTTCCAATTTAAGTTGTACGTAATCGGAATTCCAACGTATTTAGTTGAATTAACAGCCTTTAGACTTGTGTGATTTATCATGTTACCGAAATTTAGTGGACTTCTTTTAGTTCTCGTGTGGATGACCTCACACTTTTTCTTATTCAGAGTCAATTGTCAAATTTCACACCAAAAATATATCGTGTCTAAATCAATTTGCAACTGGTTTTGATCTTTCAATGACTTTACAAGGTGGTAAACGACAATTAACCTGGCAGGCAAGAAAAAACAATTACAGTTTGCGCAGATTTCAACGAAGGCTGCGTAAAGGATACAAAAAGAAAATATGAACTGGAATCATTATTTGGGTGTTTCAATCTAATTTCACTAGTCAATTTTCCAAATTGTGTGCAGCAAGATAGTAAGACACTGATTGGTAACATTTTATACACAATTCTCATACTGAAAAAAATTCACGTGTACCCAATTGTTAATAAACTATCCGATCATAATGCGCAGTTAACGAAAGTTAACAATATAGCACCTTACATTCCTAACAGACAGATTCATACAAAGCTGTGAGTCTTATTAATGAGAACAGGATACAGTGTTTTAACAGTAAGTTAAAAGAGGTGGCACTACACCAGGTATATACAGAAAGATTTATGCCATAGTAAGTTTGTGTCAACATTTAAAAGTTGCTTTTCGAAAATGTTATCTACCCAATCCATTACAGTAGCAAATACGTTATGAATAACTACGCGAATGAAAATCTCATGTGTGAGGAAGGTAAAAATTTATAAAAATCCAAAATAAATCAAGATGAAACATTACTTACGTACTACAAACATTGTAACCTTTTAACGAAAGACATCGAAATGTCAAGAGGTGTGTGCATCCTGACAGAAATTAATAATGCAGATAATACGATAAAATTATATGGGATACTACCAAACGGGAGCCTGGACAGTCAGTGAGTGTACACGATTCAGTGACAATCGAATTACATGACAATGTTGTGACTGATAATTCACAAGTTGCGAATACTTTAACAATCACTTTCTGAATGTAGCAGCAAAAATGAGATTGAATGTTTCAACTGGAGATGCAAGACAATATATTAAAATGTCATCGCACAAAACTTTAAGCAACCAGAAGTAGCACCAACATTCTTCACCGAAATTAACAGAAATATTAATATTCTAAAAAACAAAAGCTCATATGGTGTCGATGGAATTTCGGACAGAATTCTGAAAAGTTGTTCTATCTTAAGAAGTAATGTTCTTAGTGATACATGCAATGCGCCACTGGCACAGGGAATTTTTTGAAACAGATTAAAATAAACAATTGTTAAACTTCTTCATAAGAAAGTTGAAAAGTAAGACTGAAATAATTACTGTCCACTTTACCTACAGATATCATTTTCCAAAATATTCGAAAAAGCAATGCATTCAAGAGTAATCCCACATTTACCTAGAAACAATTTACTTAGGATATCACATTTTTCCCTCCAAACGAGCTGCACGACTGAGAAAACTATTTATATTTTCAGTCACGCAATACCACAAGCCTTAAATAGTAAAATATCGACAGTTGGAAATTTCTGAGCTCTTTCTTAGACTCTGATGTATAGATCAAGTTAAACTCTTAGAAAAACTCAAGTTGTATGGAATTGATGGCTTTACTCATAACTGATTTGAATCTTACTTAAGAAAAAGAAAGCAAAAAGTTGTGCTGAATGATTCAAAGAATGTTGGAATGGTAGAAAACTTTAGTAACTGGGGAGAAATCATAAAGAGAGTCTCACAGAGATCAATTTTGGGTGCACTCCAATTCCTTATATATGTGAATGACCTACCATTTAAAATTCAACAATTAGAATTGGTACGTTTTGCAGACGATACTAGTGTTATGGTAAACCTCATATTACCGAGAAAACACACAAGAGATTTGTAATGATATTTTTCAAAGAATTAAGCGTTGTCAATAAAATTCTTCTGGGTTTGGGACCGCAATGTCAACTACAAAATTCAGACGTTTCGGCGACTATTGCAAGACGCCTTCCCCAAGGTGTATGTCTTGCAGTTAGCAATACACCCTGAGGAAGTCGTCTTGTAATAGTCACCGAAACGTCGGAATTTTATAGTTGACAATGCGGTCCCAAACCCAGAAGAATTTTATTGACTGTGACAACGGCCGCGGAAGCCTACTTTTACAATTACGATGGTATCTGAAAATGGACCCTCCCTAGAGTTCAAGAAAACACACTAAACTTTACACAATAACTGTTCGCACCAATAATTGATGTAGCACATGAACAGCAATCAGTAAATAGAATGCTCCAAATTTTTGGGTATACATAGCTTGGAAAACTTGAACTACAAGATGCAAATTACTGGGCTTGTCAAGCAGATAAGTTCAGTTACTTTTGCTCTTCGCATTATTGCTACTTCTTGGAGTAAAGTAATCAACCTCCTTATATATTGTGCATATTTCTACTTAATAACGTCCTATGGAATAATTTTATGGGGTGACTCACTTCTTAGAAAGATAGATTTCAAAAAGTGAAGAGGTTGTATACGTGGAAGAGACCTAGAGACACCGCAAGGTTCCATGTTGTTTATATAACAGTACGATTTCGGAGCCAGATTTTAAATTGTAAGACATTTACAGGGGAAGATGTGGACTCTGACAACAATTTAGTGGATATGAACGGTAGATTAAAACTGAATAAATTTTAAAAAGCGTAAAATTAAAGAGATGGGGTAAAATACAGGGAGCAAAATGCTATTTACAGCTTACAGCTTATACAGAAACCAGACAGCAGTTGTAAGAGTCGAGGGGCAGGAAATGGGAGCAGTGGTGTACCTATCCCCTGTGTTATTCAATATGTAGATTGAGAAAGCAATAACGGAAACAAAAGAAAAATTTGGAGTAGTAATGAAAATTCATGGAGAAGAAATAAAAAGTCTGAGGTTTGCCGATTACATGGTAATTCTGTCAGAGACAGCAAAGGACTCGGAAGAGCAGTTGAACGGAATGGACAGTGTCTTGAAAGGAGGATATAAGATGAGCATCAACAAAAGTAAGACGAGGATAATGGAATGTAGTCGAATAAAATCAAGTGATGCTGACTGAATTAGGAAATGAAACACTTAAAATAGTAGATGAGCTTTACTATTTGGGCAACAAAATAACTGATGATGGCCGAAGCAGAGGTGATATAAAATGTAGACTGGCAAAGGCAAGAAAAGAGTTTCTGAAGGAGAGAAATTTGTTAGCGTCGAATATAAAGTGTTAGGGAGTCGTTTCTGAGGGTATATGAAACTAAAAGATGAACGATAACTAGTTTAGACAAGAAAGGAATATAAGCTTTTGAAATGTGGTGTTACAGACGGAGGTTGAAGATTAAACGAGTAGATCACGTAACTAATGAGGAAATACTGAACAGAATTGAGGAGAAGTGAAATTTGTTTTACAATCTGACTAGACGAAGGGATCGGTTGGCAGGACATGTTCTGAGACATCAAGGGATTACCAGTTTCGTACTGGAGGGAAGCGTATGGAGTAAAAAACGTCCGGGAGGGACCAAGAGATGAATACAATAAGCAGATTCAAGATTCAGAATGATGTAAGTTGCATTAGTTACTCGGAGATGAAGAGGCTTGCACAGGATAGAATAGCATGGAGAGCTGCATCAAACCAGTCTTCGGACTGAAGATCGCGACAACAAAAAGAATAATATGTGGTGTCCACCTGTAGTCATCATGTAGGTACCTCTCCAAGGACGACGGTTCAATCCCGCGTCCGGCCATCCTGATTTAGGTTTTCCGTGGTTTCCTTAAATCGCTCCAGGAAAATTACGGGATGGTTCCTTTGAAAGGGCACGGCCGACTTCCTTCCCCGTCCTTCCCTAATCCGATGAGACCGATGACCTCGCTGTTTGGTCTCTTCTCCCAAACAATCCAATCCAATCCTCTCCAAGGAGTTTGGTATTTTAATTGCACCGTCGCAGTACGCATGTTGGGTAATGATATTCGTCATAAATAATCCATCACGATTTGGGAAGAACAGTAATGTCCATGCCTACACACTAGAGAAAAAAAGGACCTTTATTACCATCGTTAAAGAAGTCAGTGGCTCAGAAAAGACTTCAATATGAAGCAACAAAAATTTTTGACCATTTGCCCAATAACATAAAATGTCTAACTTGTGGCAAAGTAAGTTCTAATTCTAACCTAAAATCATTTCTCCTGGCCATCCTCTTCTATTCCATGGACAAATTTGTGTTTAAAAACTGTTAGCCTCGATAAAGGTTCGAACGAGTGTTTTGTAAGCTACCTCCTTTGTTGATGACTACATTTTCTAATGACTCTCCCAATGAATCTCAACCTGGCACCCGCCTTACCAACAATTAATTTTATATGATCATTCCACTTCAAATCGTTCCGTACGCATACTCCCAGATATTTTGCAGAAGTAACTGCTATCAGTGTTTGTTCCGCTATCATATAATCATACAATAAAGGATCCTTCTTTCTATGTATTCGCAATAAATTACATTCGTCTATGTTAAGGGTCAGTTGCCACTCCCTGCACCAAGTGCTTATCCGCTGCAGATCATCCTACATTTCGCTGCAATTTTCTAATGCTGCAACTTCTCTGTATACTACAGCATGATCCGCGAAAAGCCGCATGGTACTTCCGACACTATCTACTAGGTCATTTATATATATTGTGAAAAGCAATGGACCCATAACACTCCCCTGTGGCACGCCAGAGGTTACTTTAACGTCTGTAGACGTCCCTCCATTGATAACAACATGCTGTGTTCTGTTTGCTAAAAACAGTCAAGGAAAATAGCATCTACCTGGGAGCCTGTATCAAATATTTTCTGGGTCTCATGAACAAATAAAGCGAGTTGGGTCTCACACGATCGCTGTTTCCTAAATCCATGTTGATTCTTACAGAGTAGATTCTGGGTTTCCAGAAATGACATGATACGCGAGGAAAAAACATGTTCTAAAATTCTACAACAGATCGATGTCAGAGATATAGGCCTATAGTTTTGCGCACCTGCTCGACGACCCTTCTTGAAAACTAGAACTACCTGCGCTCTTTTCCAATCATTTTGAACCTTCCGTTCCTCTAGAGACTTGCGGTACACGGCTGTTAGAAGGGGGGCAAGTTCTTTCGCTTACTCTGTGTAGAATCGACTTGGTATTCCGTCAGGTCCAGTGGACTTTCCTCGAGTGATTTCAGTTGCTTTTCTATTCCTTGGGCACTTATTTAGATGTCAGCCAGTTTTTCGTTCGTGCGAGGATTTACAGAAGGAACTGCAATGCAGTCTTCCTCTGTGAAACAGCTTTGGAAAAAGGTGTTTAGTATTTCAGCTTTACGAGTGTCATCCTCTGGGATGATAACGGCATTGAAACAGTGTCTGGATATGCTGTTTCGATCCACTTACTGATTTAATGTAAGAACTTCCTAGGATTTTCTGGCAAGTCGGTACACAGAATTTTACTTTCGAATTCACTGAACGCTTCACACATAGCCCTCCTTACGCTAACTTTGACATCGTTTAGCTTCTCTTTGTCTGAGAGGTTTTGGCTGCGTTTAAATTTGCAGTGAAGCTCGATGAGTGATTAGGACTAAAAAATTATGTTTTCATTAATTTTAACACTAATTATGTATACATCATTTATAAACTGACTCGTTCACATCAGTTCGATGAAATAATCGTTCGTATGATCTGGACACTGCTTTGTGGCCCCGTCCAAGTGGGTAGTGGTCTACAGACATTGACCCCTGTAGTTGTTGATTGTGCTTTGAAGTCTTGAGCAATATGTCAGCGGATGGTGAAACCTCTTATTGAATGCCAAACAGCATAGTTTCACGCAGTCACAAAACCACTCTGCCCCAGAGTATAGCAAAATTTTCTAGCAGCTTTGACTTGGGTCTGACAATACAACTTAGCAGTACTTCAACTCGTCAATCGAGGGATTCGCTAGCAACTTTGCTGTCGGAGCGTAACGCACTCATTTCCCATACTTAAAAGAAGCAATGACTTGCTTAGATTGTTCGGTTGTAAAAGCATTCCACTTATGACTAGTGTTTAATTTTCCTATATCTATCAAAATCAGAAAAAATTATGTTATGTTACTTTTTTTTTTAATCGTTAAAGTATCACCTTCATTCTGCATTATCTCCCGATTAACAGATGAAACATGCGAGGGATCTCTATTTATGAAACAAGTGCTTGGGCTGTGTACATACCTGGGGTACATTGTCTCTAGGTATCACTTGCGACCGCTCCCCACCCCTCTCCCCCTCCCCTCCTCCAGACACAGTATAACATCAGTCATTTAGTTTAATGATGATAGCGTTGTTGTTGGAGTTGGACGTTCTGGGCTTCACATTTTTTTAAGTCCAGAGAAATATCGTTAACGTTCATGTAGACACATATAGTGCGGCTACATATAAGACGTTTCTATGGTTCTGTTGGACATTTCTAGGATTCTGTTGATGCACAAGTCATCTTCCTTGGCAATAATGCTTGTCAGCATTGGCTTTCGCTGGTGAATTGTTCACAAGTAAAGATACCTCCTTCCTTGATTGGCCTCAGAGGTTATCTGTTCTCATTTATGCAGAGAATGTCTCGAGTACATACGGAAGACGAGCTGCAGCCCATAAGCTTTCTGAAGAACTCTTTCTGACACGTGCGCCTTTCTCTTTCAATAAAAGTGATCGACTGCAATACAAGAGAGAATACTAGTATCCATTGTCCCATGGACAGCTGCTACATTAAGGACAGAACACAAACTCGGATTAGAGACTGGTGTGTAAAATAATCGACTGCGCCCTTTTCTATGGACTCATTCCAGTATTCGTCTTATGTGAGACAGGGAAGCCACAGAAATGCTGAGTCTAAGTCCCCAGATGAGTATTTTACTCCCAGTTCTCCTGAGTGTCAGTTCAGCGTCTTAACCACTGAGCTACCTCTCTTCAGTGATTACCAGCACAGCTCTTCAGGCACCACGTAGAGCGGTCATTATGCAGCATGTTAAGCTGTACAAGCAGTCATATTCCCTGATAGCACGTTTGTTTCTGTGGTAGAGATTTTTCTGTTTTGTTAATAATTAATCTATATTTTCAGTTTAAGAAAAGTTATATTTTTTATGATTAGAGCATTGCTTTGCACTACATTCCCTGTGGTTAAGCTCTAATTTGTTCTGTATAGGTCTCAACATGCTGCTTAGGTATACGCCCTCATTTCTTGATTGTTGTTGTGGACTTCAGTCCTGAGACTGGTTTGATGCAGCTCTCCATGCTACTCTATCCTGTGCAAGCTTCTTCACCTCCCAGTACCTACTGCAACCTACATCCTTCTGAATCTGCTTAGTGTATTGATCTCTTTTACCCTCCACGATGCCCTCCAATACTAAACTGGTGATACCTTGATGCCTCAGAACATTTCCTACCAACCGATCCCTTCTTCTAGTCAAGTTGTGCCACAAACATCTCTTCTCCCCAATCCAATTCAATACTTCCTCATTAGTTATGTGATCTACCCATCTAATCTTCAGCATTCTTCTGTAGCACCACATTTCGAAAGATTCTATTCTCTTCTTGTCCAAAATATTTATCGTCCATGTTTCACTTGCATACATGGCTACACTCCATACAAATACTTTCAGAAACGACTACCTGACACTTAAATCTATACTCGATGTTAACAAATTTCTCTTCTTCAGAAACGCTTTCCTTGCCATTGCCAGTCTACATTTTATATCCTCTCTACTTCGACCATCACCAGGTATTTTGCTCCCCAAATAGCAAAACTCCTTTACTACTCATTTCCTAATCTAATTACCTCAGCATCACCCGACTTAATTAGACTACATTCCACTATCCTCGATTTGCTTTTGTTGATGTTCATCTTATATCCTCCTTTCAAGACACTGTCCATTCCGTTCAACTGCTCTTCCAAGCCCTTTGCTGTCTCTGACAGAATTACAATGTCAAACCTCAAAGTTTTTATTTCTTCTCCATGGATTTTAATACCTACTCCGAATGTTTCTTTTGTTTCCTTCACTGCTTGCTCAATATACAGATTGAATAACATCGGAGAGAGGCTACAACCCTGTCTCACTCCCTTCCCAACCACTGCTTCCCTTTCATATCCCTCGACTCTTATAACTGCCATCTGGCTTCTGTACAAATTGTAAATAGCTTTTCGCTCCCTGTATTTTACCCGTGCCACTTTCAGAATTTGAAAGAGAGTAATCCAGTCAACATTGTCAAAAGCTTTCTCTAAGTCTACAAATGCTAGAAACGTAAGTTTGCCTTTCCTTAATTTTCTTCTAAGATAAGTCGTAAGGTCAGTATTGCCTCACGTGTTCCAGTATTTCTACGGAATCCAAACTGATCTTCCCCGAGGTCGGCTTCTACTAGTTTTTCCATTCGTCTGTAAAGAATTCGTGTTAGTATTTTGCAGCTGTGGCTTATTAAACTGATTGTTCGGTAATTTTCCCATCTGTCAACACCTGCTTTCTTTGGTATTGTAATTATTATATTCTTCTTGAAGTCTGAGGGTATTTCGCCTGTCTCATACACCTTGCTCACCAGATGGTAGAGTTTTGTCAGGACTGGCTCTCCAAAGGCTGTGAATGAAGTTATGGAAGGCGCTTCACGTGGATCAGCTTCAATAGAAATACAGGCACCTTCGAACTCAGCCTTTCGTATTTTAACCACTGAAAAAGTTAAAATACACTACTTAAAATCCGTCACCAGCTTTGGCTGAATTACTCTTGGCTACGAGCTGAAAAACACAAATAATTTTATGACAGCACAATTTCTGTTTTTGTACCGGCACCAGTTTATTACGGTGGGACAGTAGAAACGCTAGAGAAGCGGAGAGAGATACAATAATAAGCCCTGAACAGTTCATTCTTCATAGCCTAAGACGGAACCTGATGTAGGAACTTTCCAAGCAGGGCCAGTCCACAGCCCAAGTATTAATACCAGAGGTAAGGGTAAACAGCTGAACAACAGTTCACTGTGAAGATTCGGTTACTGGTGTAGGGAGAAGACAGCATCCGCTTTAAACACAACAGTGGCGTGTCAGATGTGGATTAGACCTCTTTATGCGTAGAGCAGAGGCAGAACTGTTGCTCACGGAATGTGATGAGAGCGTCCCTCGCGACGGCGATTGAAATCTTGCGCTGACATGGCGTGCGGTGGTGCGCCAATAGGTGTGAACACCATATCGCTGTCTGGTGGGGATACCAAAACAGTACACCAGTTTCTCCATTTGAAAGCACGCACAACAAGTCTACTTTGTAAAGATATGTAAGCAAAAAAAACTGCAGAAATAAAATTGACACTTGACTTACACGTTATTGTGCATTACATCCAAACATTTCAAAAGTTAAATTCATTTGTATCAACTCTGCTGCTCTCCAAAATGGGCATCAAATTTCTGTACTGATGAAAACACTAATACGATGTAAATGACATCAGCTGACGCTCAAGCAGATTCAAAAGGATGCAGGGACGTAGGGTGCAGTAGTTACTTGGAGATGAAGAAGCTTGCACAGGATAGAATAGCATGGAGAGCTGCATCAAACCAGTCTCCAGACTGAAGACGACAATAACAACAACAACAACATGAAAAAAACGTAAATTAGTTACAACTTACGGCTTGCACACACTTTATTCTGCATGTAAACGTCACTACAGATATTCGGATGTAGGTTGTGACATGTTCGATACGCCTGGCATCATTAGCGATGATGTGGCGCAGACGAATAGCGAAAGTCTGCATGACCCGCTGAAGTGTCGGAACATCGGTGCTTCGATGACCTCCTGAATGACTGTTTTCAGCTCCGCAATAGTTTGGGGCTATTGCTGTGCACCTTGTCTTTAATATAGCCCCACAAAAAGAAGTCGCATGTGTTCAGATCCGGAGAGTATGGCAGCCAATCGAGGCCCACGCTAGTGGCCTCTGGGTACCCCAGAGCCAGAATGCGGTTCCCAGCGTGCTCCTCCAGGACATCAAACACTTTTCGATGGGGTCGAGCTCCGTCTTGCATGAACCACATCTTGTCGAAATCAGGGTCACTTTGGATAATAGGGATGAAATCATCTTCTGTAATAGTAAATAACGCTAATGTTTATTTCAGTGTAGAAGGGTCCCAGAAAAATCTACTGCCACTACGGGAAATCTGCTGAAATCCCAGCCCAAGTTCGAGTATATTAATTATGGTACCAATGAGTTCAATGTAATTTTTACTCATTATAAGGTTCATGCGCAACAAGCAAGACATTTCACTGGATTTTAAAATTACGATCAACTGATATTTTGTAACAGCTCAATGGAATCAGCAGTGCGCAAGCGCAGTTCATATGAAGTGTTTAGATGTGTAGTTCTTATAGTAATACGTACAGTATGTGCAAATTTGTCAATTTTGCGACAGATCAAGTCTATAAGGGCAACGGCCTCATCGGAATTAGTCAGTTCGTCTTGACTGTTCGGTGCGTAAGGATGAGCGACGTGTCGTTCAGACTAAAGTATTTACCAATTTTAGAATGACAAGTTCAGGGACTTCTAGAATATTCTCAGGAGTTTGGGGACTTAGAGAAGCTACACTCGTGGACTTAAGCTTTGACAACAGAGTGGTTTTGCAATTGTTTGTAGTGGTTCGAGACGGCAATAAGAATTGCAGCGTCACTTTTAGGGACTTGTGAAGTTTCGGAATTAGTTCGTGTACCTTGAAAAGTTATCCACAACCAGTTTTCTGACTTTAACCTCGACCATCAACGTTGCGTGCCAGACTTAGTGCATTCCTCACCGAGTTCGCGAATTAATCGGTCGTTACACTCACAGCTTTAAGCAAGGGTAGTGGAACCTCAAGATACCGGCTGGGATAGGAAAAAATCACACGGAAGTGTGGATGCACAATTCTTGCATCATTTGTGCTTTGAATGTTCACATTTATTTACAGTGCACATGATAGCGCCAAACAAAATACTATGTTCACCATCTCTGGACATAAGAAATAGTTAAATGAAATTAAGCCATTTTAAATTTTCGCATGACTAAACAAACTTTCAGTTCTCGCTACCCCAAGGAATCAGTGACAGCGACAATAAAGAAATAAATCATAAAAAAACCTCTCTTAAACAGTAAGTAAGTAAAAGATACCTCTTGCTCCATCTTTTTAAACAGTCACAGTTATTAAGTCAAGAACTGGTATCTTAGTATAAGTACACAAGCATGGCAGAAACAGATTTTCTTATATCCATACAACGGATACAATGACAAATTAAGGTCAAGCAAAGAATAGTGAGTTACAATTGTAAACAGAAATCGAAAGAGATGGCAAATAGAACGGAAACTGCATTACAATTTTCCTCAGCACAGGAAGTATACACGCAAATATTTGAACAAGCAAAGGACATACCTCAAAATTTACGTCGCTCACATATAGGCCTTTAGGTACCATACTTAGAAGTTAAAGCAAGTACATCGGAGCCTCAAGCAGGGAAAAGCGAAACTTAACTTAAAGAAGGCAAGCCGCCTAGTTGAACAGTTCCACTGTAACAACAGCGGACACGCCTCAAACACAGCCAGAAAGCACTTGCGGGGGCACAACAGCAACAGGCCCTCGCTGCCGACAGCCGCCGAAATATCGGGATTGCGTTTCACACGGCTAAGAGGCGCTGCCAACGAACATCAAAGAGGTGAGGTATAGGCTACAAAAATGCAATTTAAATGAACAAAAATCGCCACAAAAATCATGGCTAAAAGCACAAAAAATCCATCAGAATAAGGTAGCAAATATTATTGCCAACAAAACTGCCCAAGGGAAATAGATCTTAAATCATTCGTAAGAGAGTATAAAAATATAATAATTAATGTCTTCCCAAACAATTTAGGTAAACTTTACACCAAAATTGCACGGCCAGGTGCCTACTTGAGTCAAGCAGACAGAACAAATAAATGATTAAGCATACCGCTCCAAGGGAATACTTAATGACTAGGCATTACAAACTGCGTTTCCTTGACTCAGTCCTCAGGCTAGAATCTAGTTTCAAAACACACATATTAACACAGGGAAGTCCCTTTAAAATAATTAAAAGGTAAAATTTCAGACCTTACAAAACGTAACAGTTACCTTTAAAAAAAAAATTTAGTTGCTACAGGGAATCATATAACTCTCTTGGTAAATGCCTTTCCGAGATTGTTCTCTGAAATACTCCTCTGTGATACAGACAAGGGGGAGACTGAGTCAATAATTAAATCACTGGAGACTAAGGACTCTCATGGATATGACTGAGTGCCTAGCAAGATATTAAAGTACTGTGCTGCACATGTTAGCCCTGTATCTAGCTATATTTGTAATTTTTCCTTTAGGAATGGTCAGTTTCCTGAAATATTATAGTACTCAGTCGTAAAGCCGCTGTATAAAGAGGGAGAAAGGGATAATGTAGACAATTTTAGACTTAACTCGATGCTATCAGTGTTGGCTAAAGTATTGAAAAGGCTTTGTATATAAGGATAATTGATCATTTTACCTCACGCAATTTGCTATCAAATGTACAGTTCGGCTTTAGAAGTCGTTGAACAACTGAAAATGCTATATTCTCTTTTCTCTGTGAGGTTCTGGATAGTTTAAACAAAAGGTTTCGAACGGTAGGTATATTTTTTATTTAACTAAGGCGTTTGATTGTGTTGATCACAAAATGTTGCTCCAGAAGTTGGACCATTACAGAATACAGGGATTAGCTCACAATTGGTTCACCTCTACCTTTAACGACAGACAGCAAAAGATCATTATTCACAGTATTGAGAATGGATGTGATGTGGGGTCTGAGTGGGGTACGGTCCAATGGGGATGCCCCAAGAATCAGTGTTGGGACCAATCCCGTTCCTTATTTATACAAATGATATGCCCTCTAGTACTAAGGGTAACTCTAAATGATTTCTGTTCGCTGATGACACTAACTTGGTAGTAAAGCATGTTGTGTGCAACATTGGCTCGGTGTCAAATTGAGCAGTTCATGAGATAAGTTCATGGCTTGTAGAAAATTAACTAACGCTAAATCACAGTAAAACTCAGTTTTAACATTTTCTAACATACAATTCAATAAAACCCGACGTTTTAATTTCACAGAATGGGCATATGATTAGTGAAACTGAACAGTTCAAATTTTTAGGTGTTCAGATAGATAGCAAACTGTCGTGGAAAGGACATGTTCAAAATCTTGTTGAAAGACTTAATGCTGTCATTTTTACTATTCGAACGGTATCTGAAGTGAGTGATCGTTTGACACGAAAATTAGTCTACTTTACTTACTTTCATTCGCTTATATCGTATGGTATTATATATTGGGGTAACTCTTCCCATTCTGAAAGGATATTTTTGGATCAGAAAAGGGCGGTTCGGGCGATAAGTGGCGTAAGTTCACGAACCTCTTGTCGACCCCTGTTCACTAGTATGGTATTTTGACATTGGCCTCTGAATACATATATATATTCTTTACTATTATTTCTTGTTAACAGTCTCAGATCATTCCCGAGAATAAGCAGCTTTCACTCAGTTAATAAGCGGCAGAAATCAAACCTGCATTTGAATCGGACTTCCTTAACTCTTGTCCAGAAAGGTGTGCAGTATACTGCTGCATCCATTTTCAATAAGCTACCACTCGAATTCAAAAATCTTAGCAGTAATCCACGCCCTTTCAAATCGAAACTGAAGAGTTCCCTCGTTGGACACTCCTTCTATTCTGCCTAGGAGTTCCTTGAAAAATTAAGCTGATTCTTGTGTTGTATTGTTGATTATGTTTACTTAAACTTATGGCTTGACTTTCTTTGGGTTCATAAACATTTTATTTTTATATGTTATTGCTTTTACGTTGTAATTTCATGTACTGACACGTTCCATGACTTTGGAGATTTGGTCCTCAATTTGGTCCTACGGAACTTGACGTGTAAATAAATAAATCTCAATTCAGTGAACGAATTTTACCACGCGCCTCATGACCAAGTTAATAAAACTGAGTAAAAAACTTCAGTAAACACTATATGTATGAGGCGAAAGTTCAGTTTCACTTGTAAACCACTGAATTTGAAAGTGCTGCACGGCTGATGGCCTTGGCAATCCACAGCATATAAAGGTCTCAGTGGCACACTTTATTGCCAACTCAAGGACAGTTACTAATTTACACCCAAAATTTCCACTAATGAAATAAATGCAAAGGTGTAACACTTTTCTGGCCAAGATTAATCACAACAATTCAAAATGTTCCAGTGATCCATAAGACACGACCAGCAGAGGCACAGATATCAAAGCGCGAGAAATACTGGCCACAAAATTTTCGAGTAATAGTCCTTGCATACACATAAACGATGGGGGCAAAACTGCCAGGTCCGCGCAGCATGATTAAACAGGGAAATGCAGATCCACTGAAGACCTAACCAACTTTGATACCATAAGGACCCGTTGTGCACAGCGACCGTTTTTTCCCGAATATGTGGCGATTTCGAAGTGTGTGGTTAGATGACAGCTTAAATTGCTGCTAGTGAGATAAAGAGCAATGACATTCATATTCTTAGTTGTCACAGAATGTAAACCAATGCCTGTGACCGTCGATACTGCACGGGACGTCACGTGTTGTGAAATGAGTGTTACCCCAAAACTACAAATATACACTGCTGGCCACCGTAAATGCAACACCAAGAAAGACAAGAGGTAGCACAACAAGATTTATTTTGTAGATAACATGTTGACCAAGTATCAAATGATTACGTTTACAGACGTCTGTGACATGTGGTTCCTGCCAGAATCAGTAGCCAGAGTAGCCGCCATTGTTGGAGATCACCGCTGCCACACGTCTCGGCATTGAGTCAAAGAGACGTTGGATGTGTTCCTGGGGTACAGCAGCCCAAGCAGCTTCCACACGTTGCCAAAGATCATCTGGTGTGGCAGCTGGGGATGTAATCTGGGTCACTCGTTGAGCAACCATGGACCACATGTTTTCTATCGGCGAAAGATCCGGAGAGCGAGCCGGCCAGGGAAACAATTCAATCTGGTTATTGACGAAGAACCTTTGGACAATGCGTGCCACGTGTGGTCGCGCATTATCCTGTTGAAATATGGCTGTGGCCGAGCCCTGAAGGTAAGGAAGGACAACTGGCTCCAGCACCTCGGATATGTAGCGCCGGCTATTTAAAGTACCGGCAATGCGTACTAGAGGCGTGCGAGAGTAATATCCAATACCGCCCCATACCATAATACCCGGTGCAAGACCAGTGTGGCGGTGCATAATGCAGCTGTCCAACATCCTCTCTCCACGGTGTCTCCACACTCGAATCCGACCATCGTGCTGCTGCAGACAGAAGCGTGCCTCGTCAGTAAAGACAACGTCATTCCATTCTGCCGTCCACATCCGTCTGTCATCACACCATTGGCGACGGAGACGTCTGTGGTTCTGCGTCAATGGTAGACGAAGCAATGGACGTCTTGCGGACAGACCACTCTGCTGTAAACGGCGTCGAATGGTACGCGCAGACACTGGATGATGCGTTACAGACGCAATGTGCTGTGCTATGGTTCGGGATGTCACTGAGCGATCCGTCACTGCCATGCGCACAATTTGCCTATCAGCACGTGCAGTGGTGCACCGAGGTGAATGCGATCGACCACGTCGGTCCGTCGTAACCTCCTGCATCCAACGGTCACATATCCGCATTACAGTTGTTTGGCTTCGTCCAACACGACTAGCGATTTCTCTGTATGATAATCCACAATCTCGGTAAGCCACTATCCTTCCTCTGTCGAACTCGGATACTTGATCAAAAGATGTTCGCTGTTGTCTACGAGGCATAACTGATCGTCTTGTGAAACAACCACAAAGTAAACACACGTGCCGAACGTACACTCGTCGAAATCGCCAAGCCTTGAATGGCGCTATGAGGTGGCGCCACAGGCGCGCGTGATGTGCGTCTGCGCTGAAATTCTAATCAGTTGCATATCTCATCGCTGCAAACCCATGGTGTAAAATTCACTTGAATCGGATGCTTCCTTCAAGGTGTTGCATTTACGGTGGCCAGCAGTGTATTTTACTACACACTTTCTAAAGTATCCTATATTCTTCCTCAGGGTTCAAGGAATCTCCATACCAAATTTCGTATAAACCGGATCCGCCTATTACTCACGAAATCGTAACAGTTACTTTCGCATTTGTAATGTAATTAGGCATTGTAAATTATAAATCCCCAGTAGCGTGAATATGAATAGAACCAACGGAAAAATGTCATCCCAGTAAAAGAGTGCAATAGTCAATGCCGAAGGACTGGTACCAGGCGGTCTTATCAAAATCGCTTCAGTCCGGAACCGCGCTGCTACTACGGTCGCAGGTTCGTATCCTGCCTCGGGCGTGGATGTGTGTGATGTCCTTAAGTTAGTTAGGTTTAAGTAGTTCTAAGTTCTAGGGGACTGATGAACTCAGATGTCCCATAGTGCTTAGAGCCATTTGAACCCTGTCAAAATCCGCCACAGACATAAGTCATTGCAGTGAAGTGCTGTGTACGTGATAGTCAGTTGTATGGCATCATCACAACAAGGTGGATCGACTCGGAGACCTGAAAGAATAGCAGAAAGGGAGTATCGTATCTGAGCGCGACCGTGGCCATGACTGCAATGAAGTTGCACGATTTGTTGGTACATCAGTGTTTAACGTGTCTACAGGGAATGAATGGTGTACAACGGACAGCCACTTAAAGCGGCGTTAGAACAGTGGTAGTAAAAAGGTTGTCAAGTCTTCTCACAAGGGAACCTCCCCATCGCACCCCCCTCAGATTTAGTTATAAGTTGGCACAGTGGATAGGCCTTGATAAACTGAACACATATCAATTGAGAAAACAGTAAGAAGTTGTGTGGAACTGTGAAAAAATAAGCAAAATGTACAAACTGAGTAGTCCACGGGTCGGATAAGCAACATCATTGACAAAATGAGCTCAGGAGCGTCGTGGTCCTGTGGTAGCGTGAGCAGCTCGTGAACGAGAGGTCCTTGGTTCAAGGCTTCCCTCGAGTGAAAATTTTATTTTCTTTATTTTTCCATAGTTATTATCTGTCCGTTCGTTCATTGACGTCTTTGTTCACTGTAATAAGTTTAGTGTCTGTGTTTTGCGACCGCATCGCAAAACCGTGCGATTAGTACACGAAAGGACGTGCCTCTCCAATTGGAACCGAAAACATTTGATCGCAAGGTCATTAGTCAACCGATTCCTCCACAGGAAAACACATCTGATATATTCTATACGACACTGGTGACGGCATGTGCGTCACATGACAGGAATATGTTGTCGACCCACCTAACTTGTACACTTGGCGAAGAGGTAAAAAGATTCTTCTTGTAGATGTGATAATCACTCGCAAAAAAGTGATGAAAACATAAGAGTTTGTCACATAAACTGAAAATAAAAAATTAATCTTTCCACTTGATGGAAGATTTGAACCAAGGACCTTTCGTTCCGCAGTTGCTCACGTTACCACGAGACCACGGCGCTCCTGCGTTCCGAGTGTCCTAGACGTTGCCTATCTTCCCATGAACTACTCAGTTTGTATATTTTGCTTATTTTTTCACAGTTCCACACAACTTCTTCCTGTTTTCTCAATTGATCTGTTTTCAGTTTTTCAAGGCCTATCCACTGTGCCAACTTATAACTAAATCTGAGGGGGGTGCGATGGGGAGGTTCCCTTGTCAGTGACAGTCGCTTTCAAATGCAAGATGAATCATTTATGTCATTCTTTGCAGGTCCATCTCAACCAGATTCCGAGCAAACACTGCGAAGGGAACAGCATGCAATGGACATTTGGATCCGGCTACCTAGCAAAAAAGGGCCATTGCGTAAAGCTGTATGTCTTCAGTGGGCCAAACCGTACAGTAGCTGACCAGAGGCGTGTAATGTGGTCGAACGAGTCGTGGTTTTTCGACTTCTCAAATGGCATCGAGAGGTAGCAGGGACTTGTTCCCACCCACCCACCTTACCACGGACTTGAACTGGGGTGTTTAACGTTCCCAGTGAACAGGTGTTGCCCTATCTTCTGCATCTTCCTGATGAGCTTGCTGTGGCTCTCCCGTCTTCCAGGATATCAACTCCAGTCACAAGGCTGCGCACATACCTTCCTGGTTTGGGTAATACTCAGGAACGCTACCGCACCCCGACTAGCCTGCTAAATCAGCAGATTTTAATCCGTAGAAGACTGGAGTGCAGTTTCTGAGACATTCCGTTGACGGTCAACAGTGGCATTCAGCTAAGAGTGAACTAGCAAACTGCGATTATACACTCCTGGAAATTGAAATAAGAACACCGTGAATTCATTGTCCCAGGAAGGGGAAACTTTATTGACACATTCCTGGGGTCAGATACATCACATGATCACACTGACAGAACTACTGGCACATAGACACAGGCAACAGAGCATACACAATGTCGGCACTAGTACAGTGTATATCAACCTTTCGCAGCAATGCAGGCTGCTATTCTCCCATGGAGACGATCGTAGAGATGCTGGATGTAGTCCTGTGGAACGGCTTGCCATGCCATTTCCACCTGGCGCCTCAGTTGGACCAGCGTTCGTGCTGGACGTGCAGACCGCGTGAGACGACGCTTCATCCAGTCCCAAACATGCTCAATGGGGGACAGATCCGGAGATCTTGCTGGCCAGGGTAGTTGACTTACACCTTCTAGAGCACGTTGGGTGGCACGGGATACATGCGGACGTGCATTGTCCTGTTGGAACAGCAAGTTCCCTTGCCGGTCTAGGAATGGTAGAACGATGGGTTCGATGACGGTTTGGATGTACCGTGCACTATTCAGTGTCCCCTCGACGATCACCAGTGGTGTACGGCCAGTGTAGGAGATCGCTCCCCACACCATGATGCCGGGTGTTGGCCCTGTGTGCCTCGGTCGTATGCAGTCCTGATTGTGGCGCTCACCTGCACGGCGCCAAACACGCATACGACCATCATTGGCACCAAGGCAGAAGCGACTCTCATCGCTGAAGACGACACGTCTCCATTCGTCCCTCCATTCACGCCTGTCGCGACACCACTGGAGGCGGGCTGCACGATGTTGGGGCGTGAGCGGAAGACGGCCTAACGGTGTGCGGGACCGTAGCCCAGCTTCATGGAGACGGTTGCGAATGGTCCTCGCCGATACCCCAGGAGCAACAGTGTCCCTAATTTGCTGGGAAGTGGCGGTGCGGTCCCCTACGGCACTGCGTAGGATCCTACGGTCTTGGCGTGCATCCGTGCGTCGCTGCGGTCCGGTCCCAGGTCGACGGGCACGTGCACCTTCCGCCGACCACTGGCGACAACATCGGTGTACTGTGGAGACCTCTCGCCCCACGTGTTGAGCAATTCGGCGGTACGTCCACCCGGCCTCCCGCATGCCCACTATACGCCCTCGCTCAAAGTCCGTCAACTGCACATACGGTTCACGTCCACGCTGTCGCGGCATGCTACCAGTGTTAAAGACTGCGATGGAGCTCCGTATGCCACGGCAAACTGGCTGACACTGACGGCGGCGGTGCACAAATGCTGCGCAGCTAGCGCCATTCGACGGCCAACACCGCGGTTCCTGGTGTGTCCGCTGTGCCGTGCGTGTGATCATTGCTTGTACAGCCCTCTCGCAGTGTCCGGAGCAAGTATGGTGTGTCTGACACACCGGTGTCAATGTGTTCTTTTTTCCATTTCCAGGAGTGTAGGTATGCATCAGCTGCAGAATATTTCAGAACAAATTAAAACATGCACTGTACCGCGACTGGAACCCGTATTTCCTGTTGGTCGAGGGCGGTCGCCTTAACCACTTTGGCTATCCGAGCACTCTTCCAGGAGCTGCCCAAATCTTCATTTGTCGTGGTGTCTACTCTCCCTTATGCTCGCACTACATTACCGTGGTTCCTGCACAGGGTGCGACACTGTCTCCTCTCCTCACTCCCTTCTCTCAAACACCGCATTGCTGTACTTCATACCATAGCAAACCAATGACGAAAGAAAACAGTGTCTCGTCCTGTGCAGGAATCGTGGAAATATAGAGCAAGCACAACGGAGAGTAGACACCAGGTCAAACGGAGATCTGGCTGTTCCTGGCGGAAGCGTGATCGGATAGCCGAAGTAGTTTTGGCGACCGTTCACGACAAGCGGGAAATCCGCGTTCGCGTCGTTGTCTGGCACAAATATTCATTTGTTCTGAAACATTCTGCAGCTGATGCGGAACGATAATCGCATTTCTAGGGCTATCTGCAATAGCAAATGAAGCGTAGCAATAAACACCCCGGAATCTGGTTTTTTTTTCGTGTGACTAGTGCCTCCCGCCTGGTGCAAGTCTTTCGATATGACGCCACTTCGGCGACTTGTGCGTCGATGGGGATGAAATGATGATGATTAGGACAAGACAACACCCAGTCCCTGAGCGGAGAAAATCTCCGGCCCAGCCGGGAATCGAACCTGGGCCCTTAGGATTGACATTCTGTCGCGCTGACCACTTTTTTTATCTCATTTTGTTAGCTTTTGTTCGTTGCATCTGCTCAGGGCGGACGTCGTAACACATCCGTTTAGTTTGTTGTTGACCGATTAACTCAGTTTTTTTTTTTTATTACAGAGGGCTGCTAACCCTCTGACCGAACACGCTGAGCTACCGTGCCGGCCGACCACACAGCTACCGGGGGCGGACGGAATCTGGTAGCTCTGTGGAAACTAACCATTAATGTATGGCTTCAGCTGGATATGGCATACCTCGAAGAAAATTATGGAGTCTCTTCCTCCCCAAATCAAGGTCACTATCAAAGCTAGAAGTGGTACTAACACGGTATTAGGATGATGTCTCGTGGTGGTGACTGTCTTGTCCGGTGAGCTTCAATATTAAATTTAAAAATTCGATACTTTATTGTCGATGACGCAGAGATGAACAGATTAGGTCAGAATAGCTGATGACTACAAAAACGAAATTCACGTAGGCCCCGTCTGGCTGTAGCAAACACTTTATCGCGACAGCTGGCTGGAGGCGCGAGGCGAAGTGTCCGGATTATTGCGCTCCTCAGAGCCCCGCCATCTGCTGTCCGGGCCAGCTGCGGCCGCCGGCGCCACTGCCGCGCATATTGACGCGCCCTCGGCTCGCCCTCGCGCTCAGCCCTACCTACGTGCCGGTGGGTTCGATTAAAGGCCACTTGGGGCAGATTGCATTCCTCGGACGCGAGCCCTGGGACACAATGCGTCCGCCCCACCCACCCCCACCTCGCACCCGATATGGGACGCGCTGGAGCGAAAATTTGGCACCCAGCTGCTGCTGCTGCTGCTCGTGCCGGAACGAGACGGCTAGTGGACACACGAGATGGGCGCGGGGAAATTTATTATACACTGCGTGGCCTGTGAGCTCGTACTTGTCTCTCAGCGAGCGCCGCAACCTATTTCGCCGTTGTTGCGTTTTGTGCAACAGAGTACAACCAGACGTGAACAAGACGAGGCGCACAAACACCCATCGCAGCCTAGCTTCACTGGGGTGAGAGCGAGTACAAGCAAAGGCGATACGGAGCCAAAATTAGTAGTAAAAAACTACGAGAAAAAGGGATCGCAGATAGAACAAATTGGGGAGGTTCAAATGCCTCTGAGCACTATGGGACTTAATATCTGAGGTTATCAGTCCCCTAGAACTCAGAACTACTTAAACCTACCTAACCTACGGACATCACACACATCCATGCCCGAGGCAGGATTCGAACCTGCGACCGAAGCGGTCGCGCGGTTCCAGACTGAAGCGCCTAGAACCGCTCGGCCACACTGGCCGACCAATTGGGGAGGATCGGGATGAAGAATTGTTGAGCCTACTGGCTGTCAGCCCAGTTCGATAGAGAGTGCTGTGGTAGCCACAACACAGTCAGCCAAAAACTCAGAATTATAGTGATAAAAAGTAAAACGCGATCGACAGCCCGCGCGTAATTTGCTAAAACGGCCAATAACTCAGACGGCAAACCCAAGCGGGAACGTAAACGGTTACAAAATGGGCATTCCGTCAGGAAGCGGCGGACAGTTAAAACTTTGGTGCAATGTGTACAGAATGGTGGGGGAGCGCCACTTACCAAATTACGATGGCTAAAAATGCAGTGCCCAATACGCAGCCTAGTTAAAATGACCATCTCCCGGTGGAAGAGCCGAGAGGACGTCGTCAAAGCCGCTGGGAGAGGCTTAATAATCCGGAGCTTATTCCCATAAAGGGAGGACCATTGGCGATGCCAAAGGGACACCACCTCCTGACAGACGGCAACACAGAGATCATCGGAGGGAACATAGGGACGAGTGGCTGAGGTACGAGGACTGCAGCATTGGCAGCAGCGTCAGCAGCCGCGTTTCCTGGCAGACCAACATGACCAGGAACCCACATAAACATCACAGTGGTTCCACCAAGAGTGAGCAAGTGACACTTTTCCTGGACCCCTTGCACTAAGGGATGGGCGATGTACAGAGCGCATAGGCTTTGAAGGGCGCTGAGAGAGTCTGAGCAGAGGTCACAATTGAAAAGTTTGTGTCGCCGAATATACTCCGTGGCCTGATACAGGGCGAAGAGCTCGGCTGTAAATACTGAGCAGTGTGCCGGAAGCCGATATCGAAAGACGTGGTTACCAATGACGAAAGCACACCCGATACCACGGTCAGTCCGAGAGCCACCAGTGTACACTAAGGCACTATCGCGAAGTTCTATGCGGAGGTCGTGAAACTGAAGGCGGTAGAGCGAGGCTGGATCAGTGTCCTTAGGAAGCGATTGAAGGCCAAGGTTAACACGGGCCGCTTCACGAAGCCAAGGTGATGAAGGGTTCACACACACTGGCGAAGTTGCAAGTAGTGTGAAGTGAAGCCGCCGGAGCAAGTTCCGAAGGCGGACTCCAGGAGGTAACAGAGAAGAGGGACGCGCTCCATACTGGCGATCATTGAAGAAGGAGGCATAGAACAGGTGGCCACGCATGGCAGACACACGGCATGCATACCTGCTGAGGAGAAAGTCACAGCGATAAGACAGGGGCAGTTCAGCAGCTACAGCATACAGACTCTCAACCAGGCTAGTGTAAAAGGCGCCAGTGGCCAAAAAAGGATGCGACGATGGTGGATAGTGTAGAGACGGCGTAAGAGGGACAGACGTGCAGACGCATAAAAAAAGCACCCATAGTCTAGCTTCGAACCGACAAGGAACCGGTACAAACGGAGGAGGGTGGTTCGATCTGCATCCCAGGAAGTACCATTGAGGACATTTAGGACACTGAGTGACTGCGTACAGCGGGCTGCCAGGTAAGACACATGAGAGGACCAAGAGACTTTCCTATCCAGCATGAGCCCCATGAATTTCGTAGTTTCAACGAACGGAAGAACAACAGGCCCAAGATGTAAAGATTTTGGGAGAAACCAATTGCGCCGCCAGAAATTCATACAGATGGTTTTGCCAGTGGATAAACGAAAGCCATTGTCGGTGCTCCAGGTCGCAAAGTGTGGGCGCTGTCATTCGCGGCGAACGACGGATGAAAATCAAACAGCTCGCTGTACAACTGAATGGCTCTATCAGCAGTGCTGACGCACTCGTCCATCAACTGAAGTACTCAAAGACGTGTCCCGACGGGTTCCTCGCCGCCTAACAAAAGACCTTAAAGACCATCGAAAGACCATCTGTGAGGAATCCCTTGCGCGTTACGAGACTGATCGTGACAATATTTTGTGGAACATCGTCACATGCGATAAATCATGGGTTCATCACTTCTAACCGGAAAAAAAAGTTCACAGTCGCATCCTTACCCTGTAAACTCATGGCGACGGTCTTCTGGGACGCTGAAAGGGATATTCTATTTGACGGCCTCCCTCATGGTGCAATGATCAACTCTGAAGTATATCGTGCCATTTTAGCGTGTCGGTCGCCAAACAAATGTAAACGAACTTCTCCGTCTACATGACAGCACAAGACCTCATATGAGTCTGTGCGCCGGCCGCGGTGGCCGAGCTGTTCTAGGCTCTTCAGTCCGGAACCGCGCGACTGCTACGGTCGCAGGTTCGAATCCTGCCTCGGGCATGGATGTGTGTGATGTCCTTAGGTTAGTTAGGTTTAAGTAGTTCTAAGTTCTAGGGGACTGATGACCTGAGATGTTAAGTCCCATAGTGCTCAGAGCCATTTGAACCATTTGAGTCCGTGCATCAGAGAGGACCTCACAAGACTTCACAGAACTGTTCTTCCTAATCCATCATACAGCCCGGATCTCACACCATCCTACTCCCATCTGTTTGGTTCAATGAAGGATGCACTCCGTGGGAAGCAGTACATGGATGATGGTGACGTTATTGATGCAGCAACATGCTGGCTGCGACATCGACCAGTAGAGTGGCGCCATGAGGGCATACAGGCCCTTCCAGTAGGGTGGCGTAATGCCGTCGCATTGAACGGAGATTATGTTGAAAAATAGGGTTTTGTAGCTAAAAAGCGTGGGGAGTAGTATGGTGTATTGGAACCCCGAATAAAACCAACCTGCTTTCAGAAAAAATGTGTTGCATTACGCCCCTTGCACCTATGTGCCCTCTATGATCAACTGCTTTGGACCTAGCTTATGCCTACCACCGGCGTTGCCCACTGCCAGTTAGTAATAGTACGAGGAAAACTACGCCAGGTAAGGGGACAGACCCTCCAATCGTAGGAGCACACTTAGGCACTTACCGAGAAGGAACACCCGTGGCCAGCGCTCACGAGGGCCGAATATGGAGGTGTCCACCACCTTAGCGAAGTCACACTGCTCCACTGCATCGATAAAACTGGGCGTTGGTATCCATTCAGTGATAACCACGTCGAACTATAGCCCAAAGAAGGCTTTTGTTGGTGAGAGTTGCACACTTTCGAGACCAGGTTCCCTTTGACTCACCAGGTTTTAGCACAGTTACAACCATGTCCCCCTGAGGTTTCAGCCAAAGTGCCCTCAAATACGTTTCTCCTCTTGTTGGTATGACGTCTCTAACCATGTCTCTGTCTCAAAACGCATGTTATTCCAGAAACCAAAGGCAACCAATGTACAGTCTGTTGAGGGACTCCCTCGTATACAATGATTCCCACCTGTAACCCAACACATCAAAAGCCCCATGGCTTCCTTCTCAAGAAAGTAATCACGTCAGCGAGATTCTTTTCACCACCAAGGAAGCTCTCTACTAGAGAATGCCTGTTGCTCTTGCAGTAGAGAAGGGTATGATGAAAGAGAAATACCAACATTAGGACATTGAAATAATTCAATGGCGACAAATGAAAATCTGTGCCAGATAAGGACTCGAACCCAGATATCGCACTTTTACACTAGCGGTCCCCTTATCTGTTGCCGTGCGTGGTAGCCGTTGGGGTCTGAGGGGTCTTGTAACGGTTCGCGCGGCTCCCACCCGTCGGAGGTTCGAGTCCTCCCTCAGGCATGTGTTTGTGTGTGTGTGTGTGTGTGTGTGTGTGTGTGTGAGTGTTGTCTTTATGTAAGTTAGTTTCAGTTAGATTAAGTCGTGCATAAGCCTAGGGACCGATGACCTCAGCAGTTTGGTCCCATAGTCCTTACGACAAATTTTCAATTTTTTCCTAATCCTTTTCAGCTATCCAAGCACACGTCATGGCTTGCTCAAATTCTAAACTTGTCCCACGCAACATACGTAGCGACCCCCTGTCCACCGTCCTTTATCGTATGCATCAAGTTGAGAATTTGGGCAGGTCGTGAAGTATGCTCGGATAGCCAAAAGGCTCAAAAAATGGTTCAAATGGCTCTGAGCACTATTGGACTGAACTGCTGAGGTCATTAGTCCCCTAGAACTTAGAATTAGTTAAACCTAACTAACCTAAGGACATCACAAACATCCATGCCCGAGGCAGGATTCGAACCTGCAACCGTAGCGGTCTTGCGGTTCCAGACTGCAGCGTCTTTAACCGCACGGCCACTTCGGCCGGCCAAAAGGGTCAGAGAGTCCGCTAGTGTAAAGTAGAAAATCCAGGTTCGAGTCCTGGGCCAGCACATATTTTCATTTATCGCCCTCGTGCGGCTGACGTCGACATTTCTCTTTCATCAGGTATATACACCGCCGCGGAATCATGAACGTGTAATGTCTATTCTCTGATCTCTTAAGACATCTACACTGATTCTGTTACTTCTTTTAGTTACTTTTTTCACATTTATCGCTATCATCGCCAACTCTAAGTGAACCTCGTTTCTTCTCAACCCTCTTAATTTTCATCATCTTCCTTTAACACGGAAACACAACGTCTCGATCACTGATTCTCTTCTTTCCCAGTTTGCCCTCCATACACTATCACTTCTACACAACGCTGTATTTCAGATGTGCGTTCTCTGAAATTTGTAGACTTTTTTTTAGCAAAAAAGGAAGCCTTTCCTTGTGTTTATGGAGAGTAAGTTCTTTCACATAGTCTGTACAAAATCCTCAGCTCTGCCATCAGAGCCACGCGGGGTCACAAGGTGGTTTGAGGCGCCAAGTCAAGTATTATGCGGCTCCTCCTGCGAGAGGTTCGAGTCTTCCCTCGGGCATTGGTATGTGTATTGTTCTTAGCATAAGTTAGTTTAAGTAGTGCGTAAGCCTAGGGACCGATGACCTCAGCTGTTTGTTGAAAATGTTTAGATGTGTGTGAAATCCTATGGACTTAACTGCTAAGGCCATCAGTCCCTAAGCTTACACACTACGTAACCTAAATTATCCTAAGGACAAACACACACCCATGCCCGAGGGAGGACTCGAACCTCCGCCAGGACCAGCCGGACAGTCCATAACTGCAGCGCCACAGACCGCTCGGCTCATCCCGCGCAGCAGCAGTTTGGTCCCATAGGAATTCACACTCACACTTTGCCATCAGATACAATCGCCTTTCCTCTAATAATTTGATTTTCTAGTCTCCTGTCGCTTACCACAATATCTAATATCTTGTCGGTCGTTGATGTTTTTAAAAGAGAGTTCCAAAGTACTAAATTCCGATTTCCAAAATCGTCGAAATGACCATGGGATACAAAGTCAACTAAAATTGATCAATAGAGGAAAGTTCAGTTTAATAGTAGGAGGAGGACTAATAATTTGACACTGTACATTCTCATTTAATGCTTATAATAATGTTGATACTTAGAAATGAAAACAGCATTCTGAAACATTTGAAGTAGCCTATGAAAGCTGTATCAAATATCACATAACGATGGTAACAGTTGTTTGATGACCAAATAATAATCAATTGCATACAAATTATGGCGCTCTTCTATAAGTTCTTTATAAATTTCAACAAGCAGTTTACAAAAATTTTATATTTAATCCAGTCAGACAAGTAGTAAAGACCTGCATTAGAATTCCAAAATCGCCTGTCTTCCAGCGACAGCATTGTGAAATCTCCTGGAAAAATTTGTTTGAGGATATTTAGAACGACTGGATTGAATATAATCCGCGATAACACAAAATTTTAATAGTCGCCATCCTCTTCTAGGAGTGATAAAGGAATAGTTCAAAGCACCGAAAATTTCTTCTGAGTACATAACTGCGATAGACATTCATCTCCACGACTTAGATTAGCACCTACCATTTTTGCTTGGTGTTGGTAGGGTTTGGTATCAGTTAATATATTTTTCCCCCAACCGTATCAGCAATGGAATAGCTGTAATTTCCAATACATATTCTTTTCTTTTACATCCCAGTACGCATAATACAGCTCGTTCATGAGCAGAGATATAGAATGCACGACGATTCTTAAGCGAAGGTGCTGGTGACAGGGTACGGAATTTTTCGTAGTTAAATTTAGGATTTTTTCCCCAAGTGTCAGAGCTGCGACGTTTTCAGCACCAACGTCATCTAAAAATGGGTTAATGTGTTGTGTATTATGCTGTGTTAGAGGGCATGTTTCAAATAGAGCACAGGTGAGTATTTTTATACGTATGACATTGTGAGTTAGTACTCGTACCAGTGTCTGTTTGGTTTTATTTCTCTGAGGTACTTCATGGGCACTGTTCGGCAGTTGGAGTTTCCCAACACGCGCCTTCATCACACTGCAAGTACATCATGGACCTTCCACACCGCACGGACTGCTGAAGGACAGAGCCTCTGAACAAGCAATGTTAATCTTCATTTTAAAACAGTCATTAGCAATGAACATCTCAATCGTTTTGTAAACTATCAGCAGATCTTGTTAGAGAGCGTTAAGGATGCCGCCACACTGACAGCGAATTGTATAATGATTAAATGAAAATGTACGAAACGTCGTAACAACCAGACCGATTGAAATTTGTAGATTGCATATCGTCGCTAGGCAATGAAAACCTCGTAACTCAAATTGGTCAAATTTTACAGGAGAAACAAAAAACTAATTATAGAAATCACATGAGGCCCTGATTAGTTAAATGTAGTGGTTTCTGCTACACCATATGGATCCGGTCATTGGTACATAAGACTTTATTATGCACTTCAAATTGTCTGCTGGTTTTTGGAGTTACGAGGTTTTCACAGTTATTTTTTTGGTAGTGATGGAGATAAGAGGCATGTAACGAGTGCACGGTTAAGAATTAAAATGAACTTGTTTTAAAAAAACTTACTTAAATTTTACATTACTTGTGTATTATGAAACGTCTGTAACGATACATTGTTACAGATATAAAGTGAAATGAATAATTTCACTTTGATCAAAATATTGGAATCTGGATGTTAATAAATTGCAGTGTTTAAAAAACATAGAAACAATGTTGTTAGCTTTAATTAACCTTTTCTTACTGTAAACATTTGTGCAGTTTATTAACATTTATTATTGTTACTATTGCTGCTACACTGACAGTCATAGGTGGCTGTAAACAAGTTTAATTTCGGCTGCATTTTTTTATGCACGGACATGTTCTCTCGTTACAAATGTGAGGCAGTGTGTCATAAAATGAATGCACGTCCTTAGGACGGACCAGCTTTAGTTGTTGCAATTGCATAAACTTTTCTGCGCTGATCTTTAGTGGTGAACTGTAGAGAGGGGGGACCGTAAGTGAGCTGGGTATGTTTGACATCCTTCTTGGAAGTGGTTCCCATGTATCGCTGAATTTCAATTTATATTCCATTTTTCCGGAGGGATCATACTTGAGACACCGGATATCAGTCACTGTTGGATCCCCAATTTTGGATCCTGGCCGAATAGATGAATACAACGAGAGTTTATCATAGGACTTGAAAAACGTGTGGTCCAAATAATTGACAACATAAGGTCTAGGACTTTGTCTTGCGGTAGCACAAACTTCTACATAGCCAGCAGGAGTATAAATGTGTCTGTTTTTTAACTTCCTTTCTATGGTGGAGTGCATAGAATCACACTCCATTTGAGTGTGACCTTTCTCCAGAAATTTTTGCACTATTGTAATGCCTTTCTGATTGGCGAGATAAGCCAGTGCATTACTCATGACTGAGTTTCGATTCTGGTACGTGCATCCGTCGCTATAGAAAATAGCTTCTGAATCATTTTGGACGTACGTTTCTATAAAATGCACGAGTTTACTGGCAAATTCCGAAGCTGTTAGTCCACCTTCACTCTCGTGCCAAAGGTAACAATAACCATCGTTACTTTTTAAATCATAGATGGTAAAGTTGTGGACCTTCAGTTTGCTTTTATAGTACAGTGCAGATGCTTTTAGTCTGGGAGAAAGGAGAAGTGCTTGAACGTCCATTGTAAACACTCTTGCTGATCCTAATTTATCACTGTTTTTCGCTTCCCTTGCCTCAGTTTTTGGGCCATATGCAAAGAGTATTCATTGTCTGAGAGATTGCCTATCTGGTGAGAACAACAAAGATCGCACTGGTCCTTTTTAGGCGAAAATAAGTTAAGATTATTTTCATCGAATACCTCGCAGAACTGTTTGTAAGCAGCTGGGATTTGTCCTCTTTTCTTGCAAAATTGTATATATTCCCTATGTAGTTCTGATTTACTCTGCCAGTTAGGTTCCAAGTAGAGTTTTGTGGAAGAACGACGGCAGTAATGCGATTCCAGTTTCGGCAACTCTGCAAAAAATTCTGATGCTGATTGTCGTCCACCTGAAACTTTCGTTGGTCTCTCCTGCAATTGAGGCTCTTCTGCAAGCGTTCTTCCTGATGCACTAGATGCCCATGTTCTGACACTCCATTCGCCTAAGCACAAAGTATTCAGAAACATAGTCTTGCAGACAGTTTTTCTTTGCCCTTCTACTACAAAATTGTAATATAGCGTGTTAGAACGGTGAGATTTATTAGATTCTGAATTATTTCTGCGTCTTTTAACTGGAACGTAGTAGACGTGGCTTCTAACAAAAATTTTTCTTTCACCCCAAGACATATCCTGCCAGAAATGATTAAATATTCGCTGTCTCTGCTCTTCTGTAATATCCTTGCAATTCCTGTTCCAATTTAAGGAAGAATGTTTACAAGTACATCGTGGTTTCATTTCCCTCCTGCTCCTGCTCATTGTTGGTCTCTTTTTGCCAAACTCTTTGCATTCATAAATAATCCTGTCCCCTCATACGTTTTTCTTTCTGCAAACTTTGAAGTGATTGATTGCTTTTCCTTTTGCGGCGCTGCTTAGTACTCTTCACTCCCACACCAACTTCGTCATCGTCGTCTTCCTTGCTCTTGTTACTGCTATGGTCATTTTTGTTTTTATCTGGATCGTACGCATCACTACTGCCACTGGAGATATCATCCTCGCTGCTGTGTTCGAAAAGACTTCAAACTCAGAAGTGGAATTCGCCTCTGTATTGGCTTCTTTTTCCGCATTATCTGTAGTGTAAACCATAACGTCATCAATAACATTTAAATAATTTAATCACCCCAACTTCCAAACAAGGATCTTACTTCCAGTTACAACAATATAAACTACGGTTTACCTTCATTTTGTAGGTCTACCCTTTCTTTTGGTGTAGGACAAGGAGGAACCTGACTAGAATCTTCTTCCGGTGATTTTATACGATATGATCCGTTGTCGGCTTGTTTCACAAGGTGAAGAGTGAATTTACTCTTTTTTACCCATAGCTGAAAACAAATTAGTTACTCTAGAATGTATAGGATTCTGTTCAGTTCTAAAATTAGAACCTCCTATGTACCGAGCGCATCCTGCTTTACGCGCGATGAAAAACTCGTAAGTCAACATTGTATTTAACGAGGTCATTATTAATTCTGTATATTAAAATACAATACATAAATACCTAGAAATACTAACACGTACCTGTAGCAATAAAGCAGTGTTGGGTCTGTCAGTCAAAAACGTTACTATCACGTCAAAAAACGTTTAAATCTCGGAGTATGTGTTCGCCCTGCACACTAACAATGGCGATTATCGGAGATACGAGGTTTACAGCACAAACTACATATCGCTGGAGATGTGAGGTTTTCATTATTGCCGCTAGATGGCAACACCGTTCAACTCGAAGATGGAAGGTTTCAACAGCCTATGTGACATAATTTTCTACATTTGGTAATGCAGTTACGTGGATTTCATTGTCAGATGGAGTTACGAGGTTTTCATTGCCTAGCGACGATATGTTGCTTTGGAATAACGCACCGAGATACCTACGGAAGCGAATGTAGCGTCTTCACCTTGTAAGGTGCCTCTTACGTGCGGAAGACATTTTTTACCAGTTTTAATAAATTATTGTTTCTCATTGATGTATTCACGATAGTTAGGAAGTGCTGTAGTCAGTAGCCGGCCATGAATCGGAGAGCATTTCCCACGCTGGCTGGCTAGGTGACGAAGCGACCATATGTCGCGCATAGTGGGGTGGAGCTCGGCGCTGGACCGTAGCAACAAGCGTTAGCCTGGCAAATATACATGACGGGAAGTACCGCTATCTTGGCGCCAACGTCACCGATTTTGTTTATTTATATTTGATAAATAAAGTCATTTATGACAACATGAATACTAGGAGGAGCCTCTTGATGTTTAAAACTATTTACCATAATTTTGCTTCGTTAAAACTCACACCCGTTCATTAACAAATGCATATCTTAGTAAGTACGAACTTGATCGGAAATCCACGAACTGTGACGAAACTTGTAAGAGTTACGGACTGCGCGCCAAAGTCGGCAGTCGGCGTTAAGAGCTCTTCCTGTCTTGTTCGATGGTAGCCATGCTCCCGGTTACGAGTAGTTTGTGACATGAGTGTTTCATTATTGATCTAATAGGAATAAATGTGATATTACGGCATTCTGAATGTTAATTTCGAGTAAATAGATACCCCAAAGTTGACCGACAGCAATTTCAAATAATTAGCTTCCACCGACAGAAACATCCAATGCACCAATGAAGAATCTGCACGGGACAACATTTACGAGAGCTGCACCGCTCACAGGTAGGAGGAAATGCGATGACACGACCCACCAAGGCGGATCAAGGAAGGTCCGACTTACACTCCAAAATTCCTGGTGGAAATGCTGACCAGTCATACTGTACATGTACCACCCTCTACGGACTCGCGGTTAAGCTGAGTAATAACAGTATAAGTTTAGAAGCGAGGGGATCTTGCAGCCTCCCCTAAAAAATTCAAAGCTGTGCTCTCAGCAGACAAAGTGATGCTCACCGTGTTTTTCGACGTCCGAGGCCCGATACTCATCGAATACCTCGAGCACGGAAAAACCATTAACAGTGAGGTGTACTGTGAGACACTCCGTAGCATACGAAGGCCATCAAGAACAAACAGCCTCGGCTATTCATGGAGGGAGTGAGTGATCTTGCTCTACGACATCGCTCGTCCACACCAAGGGTAACGGCCAAGTTCAAGTGGGAGCAGCTCGTATATACGTTCGCCCCACAGCACGGACAAGTCGCACTGCCACGTCCGTCTACTCGCTCCGCTACACAAATAAAAAAATAAATTCTGGAAACAGGAAATCCTTCGACCCTTGAAACAGTGGGTCAGTTGAGCTCACGCTTCTGGCGGTTATTTCTGAGCAATGGCTTCAGCTATGCCAATAGCGTTGTTTCGTACCTTTTCTTTTGAACATGCCTCATATATGCGTAGTATGTACATGCTTATAAAACCCGGTGAAAACATATTTAAAGTACACTACTGGCCATTAAAATTGCTACACCACGAAGATGACTTGCTTCAGACGCGAAATTTAACCCACAGGAAGAAGATGCTGTGATATGCAAATGATTAGCTTTTCAGAGCATTCACACAAGGTTGGCGCCTGTGGCGACACCTACAAAGTGCTGACATGAGGAAAGTTTCCAACCGATTTCTCATAAACAAACAGCAGTTGACCGGCGTTGCCTGGTGAAACGTTGTTGTGATGCCTCGTGTAAGGACGAGAAATGCGTACCATCACGTTTCCGACTTTGATAAAGGTCGGATTGTAGCTTATCGCGATTACGGTTTATCGTATCCCGACGTTGCTGCTCGCGTTGGTCGAGATCCAATGACTGTTAGTACAATATGGAATCGGTGAGTTCAGGAGGGTAATACGGAACGCCGTGCTGGATCCCAACGGCCTCGTATCACTAGCAGTCGAGATGACAGGCATCTTATCTGCATGGCTGTAACGGATCGTGCAGCCACGTCTCGATCCCTGAGTCAACAGATGGGGACGTTTGCAAGACAACAACCATCTGCACGAACAGTTCGACGACGTTTGCAGCAGCATGGATTATCAGCTCCGAGACCATGGCAGCGGTTACCCTGGACGTTGCATCACAGACAGGAGCGCCTGCGATGGCGAAACTGGGTGAACGAATGGCAAAACGTCATTTTTTCGGATGAATCCAGGTTCTGTTTACTGCATCATGGTGGTCGCATCCGTGTTTGGCGACATCGCGGTGAACGCACATTGGAAGCGTGTATTCGTCATCGCCATACTGGAGTATCACCTGGCGTGATGGTATGGGGTGCCATTGGTTACACGTCTCGGTCACCTCTTGTTCGCATTGACGGCACACTTCAGCAGTGGACGTTAAATTGTAGATGTGTTACAACCCGTGGCTCTACCCTTCATTCGATGCCTGTGAAACCCTACATTTCAGCAAGATAATGCACGACCGCATGTTGCAGGTCCCGTGCGGGCCTTTTTGGATACAGAAAATGTTCGACTGCTGCCCTGGCCAGCATATTCTCCAGATCTCTCACCACCTGAAAACGTCTGGTCGATGGTGGCCGAGCAACTGGCTCGTCACAATGCGTCAGTCACTACTCTTCATGATCTGTGGTATCGTGTTGAAGCTGCATGGGCAACTGTAGCTGTACACGCCATCCAAGCTCTGTTTGACTCAATGCCCAGGCGTATCAAGGCATTTATTACGGCCAGAGGTGGTTGTTCTGGGTGCTGATTTCTCAGGATCTATGCACCCAAACTGCGTGAAAATGTAATCACATGTCAGTTCTAGTATAATATATTTGTCCAATGAATACCCGTTTATCATCTGCATTCCTTCTTGGTGTAGCAATTTTAATGGCCAGTAGTGTACATAGAAGAGAATGTAAATAACTAATATCTTGTCGCAGTCTTCAGTTCGAAGACCATTTTGATGCAGTTCTCCACAGTACTTTACTTTGCACGAGCCTCTTCATCTCATAATAACTACTGCAATCCACATCAATTTGACACTGCTAACTATACTCGTCTCTTGTTCTCACTCCACAATTCTACCCCCACCCTCCACCAATAAAAATTATATTTATATGTTCAAACGAAATACACTTCAGTGTTATTATTACTATTTTGCAGCCCGGAACCCTGTTATGTGGTGACCCTGGAGTCAGATACGAATCTGGAAGGAAAGAACTTCGAATTGAAAATTAAAATACAAGCCGAAACTAAATAAGAAGAATTCTGCTGCAATAATTTATTATGTGTCAGGTCAGCATATACGCTACTGTGTGTGAAGAGAGGCTCGACAGCTAAAGGATTTCGATTCGAAGAATAGTAGAAAAGAAAACAAATGTATGAAGAAGACTCAAACATTTAAAAGAGAAGGAACACTCTCTTGAAGAATACTTTTTTTTGCGAATGTGCGGTAGCGTTCTCGCTTCCCGCGCCCGGGTTCCCGGGTTCGATTCCCGGCGGGGTCAGGGATTTTCTCTGCCTCGTGATGACTGGGTGTTGTGTGATGTCCTTAGGTTAGTTAGGTTTAAGTAGTTCTAAGTTCTAGGGGACTGATGACCATAGCTGTTAAGTCCCATAGTGCTCAGAGCCATTTGAACCATTTTTTTTTTTTCTACGAATGTGTCACTCAACTTCTTTAGAGTCAGCACCGCCATTAGACTGTTGTTTATTTACAGCGTCAGATTTACACTTACACAATCATGATTTCGGCTTCAAAGTGCCATTGTTTGTTGTTGTTGTGGTCTTCGGTCCTGAGACTGGTTTGATGCAGCTCTCCATGCTACCCTATCCTGTGCAAGCTTCTTCATCTCCCAGTAACTACTGCAACCTACATCCTTCTGAATCTGCTTAGTGTATTCATCTCTTGGTCTCCTTCTACGAATTTTACCCTTCACGCTACCCTCCAATACTAAATTGGTTATCCCTTGATGTCTAATAGCATGTCCTACCAACCGATCCTTTCTTCTAGTCAAGTTGTGCCACAAACTCCCCTTCTCCCCAATTCTATTCAATACTGCCTCATTAGTTATGTGATCTACCCATCTAATCTTCGGCATTCTTCTGTAGCACCACGTTTCGAAAACTTCTATTCTCTTCTTGTCCAAACTACACTCCTGGAAATTGAAATAAGAACACCGTGAATTCATTGTCCCAGGAAGGGGAAACTTTATTGACACATTCCTGGGGTCAGATACATCACATGATCACACTGACAGAACCACAGGCACATAGACACAGGCAACAGAGCATGCACAATGTCGGCACTAGTACAGTGTATATCCACCTTTCGCAGCAATGCAGGCTGCTATTCTCCCATGGAGACGATCGTAGAGATGCTGGATGTAGTCCTGTGGAACGGCTTGCCATGCCATTTCCACCTGGCGCCTCAGTTGGACCAGCGTTCGTGCTGGACATGCAGACCGCGTGAGACGACGCTTCATCCAGTCCCAAACATGCTCAATGGGGGACAGATCCGGAGATCTTGCTGGCCAGCTTACACCTTCTAGAGCACGTTCGGTGGCACGGGATACATGCGGACGTGCATTGTCCTGTTGGAACAGCAAGTTCCCTTGCCGGCCTAGGAATGGTAGAACGATGGGTTCGATGACGGTTTGGATGTACCGTGCACTATTCAGTGTCCCCTCGACGATCACCAGTGGTGTACGGCCAGTGTAGGAGATCGCTCCCCACACCATGATGCCGGGTGTTGGCCCTGTGTGCCTCGGTCGTATGCAGTCCTGATTGTGGCGCTCACCTGCACGGCGCCAAACACGCATACGACCATCATTGGCACCAAGGCAGAAGCGACTCTCATCGCTGAAGACGACACGTCTCCATTCGTCCCTCCATTCACGCCTGTCGCGACACCACTGGAGGCGGGCTGCACGATGTTGGGGCGTGAGCGGAAGACGGCCTAACGGTGTGCGGGAACGTAGCCCAGCTTCATGGAGACGGTTGCGAATGGTCCTCGCCGATACCCCAGGAGCAACAGTGTCCCTTAATTTGCTGGGAAGTGGCGGTGCGGTCCCCTACGGCACTGCGTAGGATCCTACGGTCTTGGCGTGCATCCGTGCGTCGCTGCGGTCCGGTCCCAGGTCGACGGGCACGTGCACCTTCCGCCGACCACTGGCGACAACATCGATGTATTGTGGAGACCTCACGCCCCACGTGTCGAGCAATTCGGCGGTACGTCCACCCGGCCTCCCGCATGCCCACTATACGCCCTCGCTCAAAGTCCGTCAACTGCACATACGGTTCACGTCCACGCTGTCGCGGCATGCTACCAGTGTTAAAGACTGCGATGGAGCTCCGTATGCCACGGCAAACTGGCTGACACTGACGGCGGCGGTGCACAAATGCTGCGCAGCTAGCGCCATTCGACGGCCAACACCGCGGTTCCTGGTGTGTCCGCTGTGCAGTGCGTGTGATCATTGCTTGTACAGCCCTCTCGCAGTGTCCGGAGCAAGTATGGTGGGTCTGACACACCGGTGTCAATGTGTTCTTTTTTCCATTTCCAGGAGTGTATTTATCGTCCACGTTTCACTTCCATACACGGCTACACTCCATACAAATACTTTCAGAAACGACTTCCTGGCACTTAAATCTATATTCGATGTTAACAAATTTCTCCTCTTCAGAAACGCTTTCCTTGCCATTGCCAGTCTACATTTTATATCCTCTCTATTTCGGCCATCATCAGTTATTTTGCTCCCCAAATAGCAAAACTCATCTACTACTTTAAGTAACTCATTTCCTAATCTGATTCCCTCAGAATCACCTGACTTAATTCGACTACATTCCATTATCCTCGTTTTGCTTTTGTTGATGTTCATCTTATATCCTCCTTTCAAGACACTGTCCATTCCGTTCAACTGCTCTTCCAAGTCCTTTGCTGTCTCTGACAAAATTACAATGTCATCGGCGAACCTCAAAGTTTGTATTTCGTCTCCATGGATTTTAATACCTGCTCCGAAATTTCCTTTTGTTTCCTTTACTGCTTGCTCAATATACAGATTGAATAACATCGGTGTGAGGATACAACCCTGTCTCACTGCTTTGCCAACCACTGCTACCCTTTCATGTGCCTCGACATGAAGTGTTATAAATTACCTAAGATGGCATACTGTCGTATTAAAATACACTATTAGACACATTGTCTAATTGGGTATTTTAATACGATAGTATGCATCTTAGGCAATTTATAACACTTGAAACACTTTATAATGGCACTTTGAAGCCGAAATCATGATTGTGTAAGTGTAAATGTAAAGCTGGCCGCGGTGGCCGAGCGGTTCTAGGCGCTTCGTTCCGGAACCGCGAGACTGCTACGGTCGCAGTTTCGAATCCTAGCTCGGGCCTGGATGAGTGTGGTGTCCTTAGGTTAGTTAGGTTTAAGTAGTTCTAGGGGACTAATGACCTCAGATGTTAATTCCCATAGTGCTCAGAACCATTTGAACCATTTTGTAAATGTAACACTGTAAATAAACGACAGTCTAATGGCGTTACTGACTCTAAAGACATATACTATGGCTGTGGCCCCGCATTATGAAAAAATTATTATGTGTTACTCAAGATTGAAGAATATTTCACTGTTTCTGTGTGAAACGTGTGAATACGAATTACTGATTGCAGGTAGCATCAATACGTATACGAGAGCTGTCACACAGTGAATAAGTCTAGGCCACTTCATGCAATAAAATTAACTTCAACCTTTGCAGTAACTTCGAATGAAAAGTGTGTATCAAGATTAAATTTTTAAGTAAAGTTTGATGTGAGTTAATGGATTAATTGACATTTGTATTGAAGACTGTGATTATGGAGGATTATTTATAAATTTACGATAATTACACCACAAAAGAGGTAATGTTATGTGCAAACGGCAAAGGTTAATTAATTACATAAATAATTCATTCAGTGCTGTATATCTGCACTGAAAACAGTTTTTAAATACTTATTATTCTCTGCAAATAAGAAATAAAAGCTGATTTTTCTTGACAACACGGTTAAAAAAAAACCAACAATATGACAAATACGCCATTAGAAACTATCAGGCGACTTTTGGCCTCCAACAGCAATTACAAGGAATATTTTAAATACGATCAAGCGTTTACACATCTCTCTCAAGAAAAACTTAATAAAATATTGTATGTGAGAAGCAAATACAGAAGATGTGCACGCACTGTGAGTTCATCAAAGATTAGATGAATCTGCGAGAAGATTAATTCAAAAAAGGCAATGGCAGAGTATGCAGCAGGTGGGCTCTACTAAATTAACGTCGGTTGGCAGCCAGCGATCTTCTGTCCGCAACTTCCGGGATGAGTCGGCCAGGCGGTGTAGAAAACATAACAACTACGAGCGGTGAGGCGACGCAGATGACAGGCAGCAGCTGCTACAAGGGGCACGTAACACCAGCAGGCAGCAGACACAGTCGGCGCTTAGCATACGACATCCCAGCGGAGTCCACTTTATTAAAATCCGGTGGGTTCCGTTCCTTTAAGATAAATCACACTGTCAAGTGAGTTCTCAATTGCAAATAATGTAATCAGTTAATAGAGACGAGAGGTTATGTGAATACTTAACTACACTGAAGAGCCGAAGAAACTAGTACACCTGAAACTACAATGAAATGAACACACTTAGCTGCTTACAGGCGTTGACATACGTCAACGGGGACAGATGAAAATGTGTGCCCCGACCGGGACTCGAACCCGGGATCTCCTGCTTACATGGCAGACGCTCTATCCATCTTTTTTTACCTTTTTTTCCTTTATTAAAACAACCATATATGTACATAAGCACAAAAACAAAATATTGAAGTGCTGGAACTGATTCAACACGAATCGTATCCTACAATAGACTGAATAACAAATTTCAATATAGTGCCATTTGTAAGCTTACAAAATAGAACATAAATAGTAAACTGACAGTAGCCTCTTCAGTCCAGACAGAGACATAGATCCGAAACGCAAACATATACAGTATATAATTGATTGTCTTAACTGGAATGACAGTTCTGTCATTTTATTCATAACCGTCCAAACTCAAAGTCATTTGGAGCACACAAACGGATAACATGAGATGCACAGGAACATAAATTAATGAAAACGTCATAATGAAGTTAATAACACCATTGAGAAGTCGGGAGTAATCCTAGGAACTGGTATAACCCCTTATTCGTTGTGTATTTTGTTCGCTACGTAGTCTTGCATGTGATTCGTGTCCTTACCGGAATCGAGAATTACCCTACGCCCTGTTTTTCAAAAATTATGTCTAACATGTTAGCGAACATCTTCCTGAAATTTGGGTAACGTTTCATCTTCCAGCGTGCCGTTCTCATGTAACACTCGAAACTAATGAGATTATCTTCACTATTGTGGATGATGATACGTGTCACAAACTGTCCTAACATCCACATCACGGTGTTGTTCTCGGTAGCGGGAAAATGTTTCGCGTCCGGCCAGAGCAGGATGTCGGTGCAGTGGCTGGCTGGGCTGCTGCGGGTAATCAGGCCCAGCCTCTGCTGCACCCATTTCCAGTTAATGAGATGACCACCATAAGTGAAGCGATGGCGTAAGGTGTCGACCAGACCACAGCGGACGCATTTATCACTGTCACTTAAACCGATTCTATGCAACCTTTCATTAGTGGGTATAACATCGTTTACCACTTTATACCATGTGGACGCCACTTCAGCAGTGTGGACGGTTAAACTTATGTTGTCCCAAACTGCCTTCCAATGAACACTCGGGTATTTAAGTTCAATGGGATTCCGGACTATTGGAGATGTCCATCTTCTTAATAACAGGTGCGTCGTCGGTAAATCCTGCGTGAAATAATGTCTATCAATATAGCTTACTTCAAGAAAAAACTGCTTGACATGTCGTAGTTTGTAATGTATTTTACCTACATCAATCGGTGGATGCGTATCGGTGGGTTGTAAGGTTCGGAAGAGCCAACTGGTTACGCTGAGAGGTTCCTTGTCCAACGTTTAATATATAACGCAGTACACTTTCGGTTAATGTCAGGCATGTTTAGTCCGCTGGCCTGTCTGGAAGACGTCAGCGTGGTGTATTTCACTTTGAACAGACGCTCTTGCCAGATAAATCTATTAGAGAGTTTCATCATGTGTTCGTCCATGCATCTTGGGGACTGGAAATAGTTGGGCCATATAGTACGCTTTACTGAATATATAACTGCTGAGGAATCGTATGCGTTGGAGAATGTTAACGGACCGCCAATTGTTTTCATAGACGGCACCTTGCATTTTATTGGTGACCTGCCTCCAATTTTTTGCATTCATTTTTAGCGGGCATTTGTCGATAATCATCCCCAGAGTGGTGTGGGTTTCGACACGCTTCGCCCAAGGTATAATAACTGCGTCGAATCCTCGAATGTTGCCAAAGGTGCATTTACCGGCGTTGATTTTAGCACCGGAAGCACGACAGTACTCGTCTACCGCGGTCTTGAGGGCTGATACGTCTCCGTCGTTGCGCAATAACACTCCGACGTCGTCGGCGTAAGCACGAACCACGAAGGACGTCCCGGCGATCGAAAGACCTGCAAGTTTGTCATGAATAGAGCGTAAGAGCGGCTCGAGCGATAAAACAAATAACATCATGGAGAGAGGGCTCCCCTGCGGCACTCCTCTTTGGACCTCGATGGGTTGAGTAAGCTGTCCATTTACGCTGATTCTGGTTGTAATGCCCGTGACGAAATGTTGCACGACATTTATAACCCGTTGCTCAAAACCACAACGCTCCAGTAGCTGTAGGAGGTACTCATGACGGACGCGATCAAAGGCCTTGCAAAAGTCGATAAACAGCAATGCGAGATTCACGTTAGTGACTGACGCTATGGCTATTACATCTCTATATTCCGAAAGGGGCGTCATAATAGTGCGACCAGGGATGCATGATTGATGGTTGTGAATCACTTGCTTCATTAACGGAGACAATCTGCTGTTGAGTGCTCTGGCGAAGGTTTTGTAATCAAAATTGAGTAAAGTAATAGGTCGGAAGTTATCCAAGGTTTTTCGGTGTTTGCTTTTTGCTATCAATACAATTCGGCCTTCCTTCATTTCGGCCGGCACGTCACTCCCTCGCATTACTTCATTGAGAACATCTGTAAATGCGTGTCCGATTATGGGCCAGAAGCGCACGTAAAATTCCCGTGGCAAACCATCAGGGCCAGGGGATTTATTCGATGGCGAGCCAGAGATCAGTTCAAGGACTTCGTCTGGAGCAAAATCGTGTACGACCGCCGAGTTGTCCGCAGGCGTGACTACGGTGGGCAGACCACGCATGATATCACCGCCGTCATCACCATATGTATCGCATTGCGAGTACAGATCCGTGAAGTACCGGTAAACTGCAGTAAGAATCTCACTCTGTCGGGTCAAACGGAGTCCATCATCTGCGTCCAGCTCCCCGATAAAAGCTCGCTTGCGATGGGCACGATGTTTTATGAGGTGATACAGCGATGCAAGTTCGTCCTCTTGAAGCGATTTTGCTTTAGATCTGATCTTCAGTCCTTCAAGCTGCGTTCACTTTATGCCTATAAGCTTCGCCTTTATTTGTTTGATGGTCGTCAGCTGTGTGTTGGTTGGTGTCGTAGTCGCATACAACTCTCGCAGAACTGTTTGGTAAAAATCAATCGTGCGTTTGACATCTTGCGCCCGTTGCCAACTGTAGTTTCTTAAAGATAATCGCATTTTCCGTTTGACCACAGCATTCCACCAGGCTATCTTGCTCGGATATCTGCAGCATTGCCTGAGACAATCCGCCCATGTCGTGGAGATGACATCTTGTAGCAAGGCATCGGCGAGAATAGAAACATTTAGGCTCCACGGAATCCTATGCCATTTAGTATGCTGTTTGGCCAGATTTATCGTGACACAGAGGGCGCAGTGGTCGGAGAAGCTAGCCGGAATGACATCGGCGTCCAGAACAAGTTGGCAAATGTTCTCAGAGATGTACAAACGGTCTAGACGGCTACATGCGGTGGTGGTCAGGTACGTGTACTTTACCTGGGTAGGAAATTTCAGTTCCCACGCATCCTTCAGCTGCAGGTGACGCACCAGATCATGTAATTCCCTACAGTAATTTAAGTTTGGCGATTGGTCTTTCCTGTGGATCACACAGTTGAAATCATCACTAATTATCAACTGGGTTGGGTTGCGGCGTAGCAAGTATATGATATCTTGTTTAAAGAAGTTAGCTCTTTCTGATTTTAAGGTCGTTCCAGATGGAGCATAGATATTGACGAGGGTGACGTCAAAAATTTGGCAAGCTATGCCTCTACCGGAGTCCAACATTTCGATATTGCTCACTGGGATTCCGTCTCGTGATAGAATGGCTGTACCTGCACCCCCGTCCGCCACGGTGTTTACGATTGTTGCAAATCCTGATACATGAAAACTTAAGATAGACACTTCCTGTAACAGAATTATATCAGCTTCAGACTCATAGATAAACTGCCGTAGCATTGCTAATTTTAAATCTATTCTAACTCTGTTAATGTTCAGGGACAAAAACTTATAAGCTTGACTCATGATCGTCCGAGACTTGTGGGTGATGGGAAGCGTAGGAAGCCCAGTCCATCTCACCGTCGGACTTTGAACCTACATCCGCAGGTTTTGTACCAGTTTTTGCGCTGACTTTACTTTTTGAGTTACTTCCAGCCACGGAGTCCTTTGGTTTAACTTTATTTTGCCGTCGCAAAGGCGTCCGAAGTGTCATTGAATGTATTGCGAATACATAGAAAGAAGGAACCTTTATTGTATGATTATATGATAGCGGAACAAAAACTGGTAGCAGTTACTTCTGTAAAATATCTGGGAGTATGCGTGCGGAACGATTTGACGTGGAATGATCATATAAAATTAATTGTTGGTAAGGCGGGTACCAGGTTGAGATTCATTAGGAGAGTCCTTAGAAAATGTAGTCCATCAACAAAGGAGGTGGCTTACAAAACACTCGTTCGACCTATACTTGAGTATTGCTCATCAGTGTGGGATCCGTACCAGATCGGTTTGACGGAGGAGATAGAGAAGATCCAAAGAAGAGCGGCGCGTTTCGTCACAGGGTTATTTGGTAGCCGTGATAGCGTTACGGAGATGTTTAATAAACTCAAGTGGCAGACTCTGCAAGAGAGGCGCTCTGCATCGCGGTGTAGCTTGCTCGCCAGGTTTCGAGAGGGTGCGTTTCTGCATGAGGTATCGAATATATTGCTTCCCCCTACTTGTACCTCCCGAGGAGATCACGAATGTACAATTAGAGAGATTAGAACGCGCACGGAGGCTTTCAGACAGTCGTTCTTCCCGCGAACCATACGCGACTGGAACAGGAAAGGGAGGTAATGACAGTGGCACGTAAAGTGCCCTCCGCCACACACCGTTGGGTGGCTTGCGGAGTATAAATGTAGATGTAGATGTAGAAGACGGCGGAGTCGGCGAGTCATGGCTGTAAGCAGTATGTGAAAGTCCTTGCTTCGGAACGGTGACGGCAAGTCCGAAGACGCGGCTTCAATAGGCTCACTATGTTTGTTTGGAGCCGCACTGGCTGTTTGTATACAGCTGTCCGGGTCCTCGTGTTGTTTGGAAGCAGTTTCGAGGTGGCGGTTGTTTATGTTATGCTCTACACCGCGTGCTTCATCCGCCGTGTTTACGAGTTGCACTTGACTGACTGCCGCCTCTTGTGTGTTGGCCACCTGCGGCGAGTCGGCAAGCGGCATCGGAACGGATTGCTGTAAACACTCGGCTGCACTCGTATTGACAGTTTCTGCGTCGGGCGGTTGAATGGGAATTTGGTGGGTCGTAACTGAGCCATCCGTCACATGCGTGTCCTGTGTGGAGGCCCGTGGCTCCGCGTCATCGGTTTGATTTTTTACTACCTGGTCGCCGGAACCACTACCGTCACTTATAGTACGTCGTCGTTTGTTACCGACAGATAATGCAACACCGGTGGCTAAGGGGTGACTGGCCACGGGTTTTTGAGGCAAGGGTGGGAAGGTGCTGTTACCGAGATCGTTGTCCTCTGGCACAGGTGCACTCGGTTGGGAGTCAGTCACAGAAGGCGTCCGATTTTGAATTAGGACATCAGCCAATGTTAATCTCTGTCGTTGTTGCAGATTGTTTCGAAGTACGACAACTCGCCGTGGGCAATCCTCTCGTAAATGGCCACTAGTGTTACAGATAAAACAAGTGCCTACTTGCCCCTCGTAAATGACATGAGCCTTATAACCACAAACCATTATATAGGATGGGATATTGACTTTAACGGCCATGTCAACTGAGCGAACCCCACTATAACATTGGAGTTTGTGACGGCTCGACCATTTTTCGTTTCTAATCTGTCGGATGTCACCGTATTTGGCGAGGACATCTCTAAGAAAACAATTCTCAACCTCAGGTGGCAAATTGAACACTCGCACTTGTTTATACTCAATGTCAGCGTTAGTTATTGAAACTGTACACACCGACTGATCACGATGTCGGAACTCTGCTTTCCCACCAGTATTCACCAAAATTTTCTCCAGTTGTATCTGGTCTAAAAACTTCACAAATAAACAGTATTCCGCCATGTCATAATATGCTGTGTGGACCTAATCGGATGTGATGCCAATAATACCTACTATCCAGTCATGGATTTCTAGAGAACTCGGTTGCACATTCCTGGAAGATTTCTCAAATGCAAAACACGGGGTATTCTTACGTGGTACACTGGGAGCCATAACTGCACTATATGAGCGGTCGGGACCGCTGTGAGTAAATTAAGAAGCTTGTGTACGACGGTAGTGAAGAAGCACTGAGAATATCACAGGTCACAATCCAAGAATTTCTATAAACACGGCTTGCGGCGCTACGACTACGCTGAAGTACCGACACGTCCGATCGCTGTCGCGTCCCAAGCGGAACTGCTCCATCAGAGCCACAGAGAACACAGAGGATAGCGCGACTGCAGGGATTTATCTCTGGCACGCCTCCGAAAGAACAGATACCATCTTTACTAGTTAAGGCTCACCGGCCACTTGACCATCTTCTTCTTTTGTGCGAATGCACAAACAGCGCCCGAACTCTTACGGGAATCGGCAACGCGCCGCGAGTAATGAGTATAACGGGCGGGGGCACTACGAATGTAGTGCGGGACAATACGTTGAGAATGGGGGTTTCGCGGGAGGCGTGCCAGAGATAAATCCCTGCAGTCGCGCTATCCTCTGTGTCCTCGGTGGCTCAGAAGGACAGAGCGTCTGCCATGTAAGCAGGAGATCCCGGGTTCGAGTCCCGGTCGGGGCACACATTTTCATCTGTCCCTGTTGACGTATGTCAACGCCTGTAAGCAGCTAAGCGTTTCATTTCATTGTAATTTCATTCTAACGAGCTGCTTGGTCACAGATGGTATCTGTTCTTTCGGACATGTCCGAAAGAACAGATACCATCTTAGTAAATATACTAGTACACCTGCCTAATATCGTGCAGGGCCCCGCGAACACTCAGAAGTGCTGCAACACGACATGGGATGGACTCGACTGATGTCTGAAGTAGTGCTGGAGGGAACTGACACCATGAATCCTACAGGGCTGTCCATAAATCGGTAAGAGTACTAGAAGGCGGAGATATCTTCTGGACAGCACCTTAGAAGGCATCCCAGATATGCTCAATAAAGTTCATGTCTGGGGAGTGTGGTGGCCAGAAGAAGTGTTTAACCGCATAAGATTGTTCCTGAGCCATTCTGTAGCATTTCTGGACGTGTGGGGTGTCGCATTGTCCTGCTGGAATTGCCAAAGTCAGTCGGAATGCATAATGGACATGAATGGATGCAGGTGATCAGACAGGATGCTTACCTACGTTCACGTGTCAGATTCGTATCTAGACATATCAGGAGTCTCGTATCACTCGAACTGCACACGCCCCACACCATTACAGAGCCTCCACCAGCTTCAACAGTCTCCTGCTGACATGTAGGGTCCATGGATTCATGAAGTTGTCTCCTTCCCATATATGTCCATCCGCTCGATACAATTTGATACGATACTCGTCCCACCAAGCAACACGTTTTCAGTCACCAACAGTCCAATGTCGATGTTGACGGGCGCAGGCGAGGCGTAAGGCTTTGGGTCTTGCAGTCATCAAGGGTACACGAGTAGGCCTTCGGCTCTGAAAGCTCATATTGGTTGGTTGGTTGGTTGGTTGGTTTGTGGGATTAAAGGGACCAGACTGCAATGGTCATCGGTCCCTTGTTCCAAAACTTAAAACTACCACACAGAGTAAAAAACGGATAATAGAGACAACAGACAACACAGGACAAGAAAAACTCAGACAAAGAACAGACATAACAAATTAAAATCACACGGAGTGTGGCGGTGGTTGGCCGACCATAGAATAGAAAAGGAAAAGCCAACCACTGAGAACACATTAAAAACTCAGTTTAAAACCATAGGCCAAAGGCCAGAATCAACACAAAACAATAAAATAAAACATAAACACTCATATTAAATGATAATGATTAAAAAAACCTGCCCAAATAAAACGTAAAACTAAGTCAGCCATAACAGGGTCATCAGTTAAAAGGGCAGGGAGCGTATCAGGCAGCGCAAATGTCTGCCTGAGCACAGCTAAAAGCGGACAAGTTAATAAAATAAAAAAAGTCCACCGTCTAAACCGCCCCGCAGCGACAGAAAGGCGGGTCCTCACGACGCAGTAAATAACTGTGTGTCAGTCGGGTGTGGCCAATGCGGAGCCGACAAAGAACAACTGAATCTATGCGAGTGGCAGTGGCTCGCATGGATGACTGCCACACACGCGTCGTCGCCTTGAGAGAACGGAGTTTGTTGGGTGTGGGCAAATTGCGCCATTCAGTGTCCCAAAGCGAGAGAACTTCGCGGCGTAAGACTGCCCGCAAATCAGTCTCCGGGAGGCCAATGTCCAGGATGGGTTCACTGGTGGCCTGTTTGGCCAGGCGGTCAACATTTTCATTGCCCGGGATACCGACATGATCGGGGGTCCACACAAAGACCACAGAGCGACCGCAACGGGCAAGAGTATGCAGGGACTCATGGATAGCCATCACCAGACGAGAACGAGGGAAACACTGGTCGAGAGCTCGTAAACCACTCAGGGAATCGCTACAGATGACGAAGCACTCACCTAAGCAGTAGTGGATATACTCCAGGGCACGAAAGATGGCGACCAGCTCAGAAGTAAAAATGCCGCAGCCAGCTGGCAATGAATGTTGTTCATAGTGGTCCCCTAGAGTCAGAGCATAACCGACACGACCAGCAACCATCGAGCCGTCAGTGTAAACAACGCCAGAGCCCTGATATGTGGCCAGGATGGAATAAAAGTGGCGTCGGAAGGCCTCCGGAAGGACTGAGTCCTTCGGGCCCTGTGCCAATTCGAGCTGAAGGCACCACGGGGGTATACACAGAGGTGCCTGGAAAGGAGGTGGAACAGGGAAAAACCCAAGCCCGGAGAGAAGCTCTTTGACACGTACGGCAATCGGACAACCTGACCGGGGCCGACGTTCTGGCAGGATAAGTTGGATGCCCGGGCAAGCTAAAAACATGGGCAGCATAAGCAGCCAGAAATTGTTGGCGTCTTAACCGCAGTGGAGGGACACCTGCCTCCACAAGTATGCTGTCCACAGGGCTGGTCCAGATGGCACCAGTGGCAAGGCGTATCCCAGTGTGGAGGATTGAGTCCAGCACCCACAACGCAGATGGGGATGCTGAGCCATAAGCCAGGCTCCCATAATCCAGACGAGACTGGATTAACGCCTGGTAGAGCCGTAACAGGGTAGATCGGTCGGCGCCCCAGTGGGTGTGGCTCAAGCATCACAGAGCATTTAGATGCCGCCAACATGCCTGTTTAAGCTGCCGAATATGGGGCATCCAAGTCAACCGGGCATCAAAAAGTACACCCAAAAACCTGTGGGTCTCCACCACAGCAAGAAGTTCGTTATCAAGATAAAGCCGCGGCTCAGGATGGACCGTTCGGCGCCGGCAGAAATGCATAACGCGGGTCTTGGCAGCCGAAAACTGAAAACTATGCGCTACAGCCCAAGACTGTGCCTTGCGGATTGCGCCCTGTAGCTGACGTTCAGCAGCTGCAATGCCAATAGAGCTGTAGTAAAGGCAGAAGTCGTCAGCACACAGGGAAGCGGAGACAGAATTTCCCACAGCCGCAGCGAGCCTGTTAATGGCTATTAAAAACAGGCAGACACTTAAAACAGAACCCTGTGGCATACCGTTCTCCTGGACGTGGGAGGAACTACACTTCTGGAAATTGAAATAAGAACACCGGGAATTCATTGTCCCAGGAAGGGGAAACGTTATTGACACATTCCTGGGGTCAGATACATCACATGATCACACTGACAGAACCACAGGCACATAGACACAGGCAACAGAGCATGCACAATGTCGGCACTAGTACAGTGTATATCCATCTTTCGCAGCAATGCAGGCTGCTATTCTCCCATGGAGACGATCGTAGAGATGCTGGATGTAGTCCTGTGGAACGGCTTGCCATGCCATTTCCACCTGGCGCTTCAGTTGGACCAGCGTTCGTGCTGGACGTGCAGACTGCGTGAGACGACGCTTCATCCAGTCCCAAACATGCTCAATGGGGGACAGATCCGGAGATCTTGCTGGCCAGGGTAGTTGACTTACACCTTCTAGAGCACGTTGGGTGGCACGGGATACATGCGGACGTGCATTGTCCTGTTGGAACAGCAAGTTCCCTTGCCGGTCTAGGAATGGTAGAACGATGGGTTCGATGGCGGTTTGGATGTACCGTGCACTACTCAGTGTCCCCTCGACGATCACCAGTGGTGTACGGCCAGTGTAGGAGATCGCTCCCCACACCATGATGCCGGGTGTTGGCCCTGTGTGCCTCGGTCGTATGCAGTCCTGATTGTGGCGCTCACCTGCACGGCGCCAAACACGCATACGACCATCATTGGCACCAAGGCAGAAGCGACTCTCATCGCTGAAGACGACACGTCTCCATTCGTCCCTCCATTCACGCCTGTCGCGACACCACTGGAGGCGGGCTGCACGATGTTGGGGCGTGAGCGGAAGACGGCCTAACGGTGTGCGGGACCGTAGCCCAGCTTCATGGAGACGGTTGCGAATGGTCCTCGCCGATACCCCAGGAGCAACAGTGTCCCTAATTTGCTGGGAAGTGGCGGTGCGGTCCCCTACGGCACTGCGTAGAATCCTACGGTCTTGGCGTGCATCCGTGCGTCGCTGCGGTCCGGTCCCAGGTCGACGGGCACGTGCACCTTCCGCCGACCACTGGCGACAACATCGATGTACTGTGGAGACCTCACGCCCCACGTGTTGAACAATTCGGCAGTACGTCCACCCGGCCACCCGCATACCCACTATACGCCCTCGCTCAAAGTCCGTCAACTGCACATACGGTTCACGTCCACGCTGTCGCGGCATGCTACCAATGTTAAAGACTGCGATGGAGCTCCATATGCCACGGCAAACTGGCTGACACTGACGGCGGCAGTGCACAAATGCTGCGCAGCTAGCGCCATTCGACGGCCAACACCGCGGTTCCTGGTGTGTCCGCTGTGCCGTGCGTGTGATCATTGCTTGTACAGCCCTCTCGCAGTGTCCGGAGCAAGTATGGTGGGTCTGACACACCGGTTTCAATGTGTTCTTTTTTCCATTTCCAGGAGTGTATATGAGGCCGCGACTTGCACGCGGAAGGTACGATACGACAGAATATTGCGGATAAAGATCGGCAGAGGGCCCCGAAGACCCCATCCATGAAGTGTAGAAAGGATGTGATGATGCCATGTCGTATCGTACGCCTTCCGCATGTCGAAAAAGACAGCGACCAGGTGCTGACGGCGGGCAAAGGCAGTACGGATGGCTGACTCCAGGCTCACCAGATTGTCGGCGGCGGAGCGGCCTTTACGGAACCCACCCTGAGATGGAGCCAGAAGGCCCCGAGACTCCAGTACCCAATTCAAGCGCCGGCTCACCATCCGTTCAAGCAACTTGCAGAGAACGTTGGTGAGGCTAATAGGACGGTAGCTGTCCACCTCCAAAGGGCTCTTGCCCGGTTTCAAAACGGGGATGACAATGCTTTCCCGCCATTGCGACGGAAACTCACCCTCGACCCACAGACGGTTGTAAAGGTCGAGGAGGCGTCGCTTGCAGTCCACTGAAAGGTGTTTGAGCATCTGACAGTGGATGCGATCTGGCCGAGGAGCGGTATCAGGGCAAGCGGCAAGGGCACTGCGAAATTCCCACTCACTGAATGGAGCATTGTAGGATTCAGAATGGTGGGTTCGAAAAGAAAGGCTCCGACGTTCCATCCGGTCTTTAATGGAGCGGAAGGATAGTGGGTAACTGGAAAAAGCGGAACTCAGAGCAAAATGCTCTGCCAAGCTGTTGGCAATTTCGTCGGAGTCTGTACAAATCGCTCCATTTGGTGAGAGCGCAGGGACGCTGACAGGGGTCCGATAGCCATAGAGGCGTCGGATCTTGGCCCAGACCTGCAATGGAGAGACATGGAGGCCAATGGTTGACACATACCGCTCCCAGCACTCCTGCTTGCTTTGGCGGATAAGGCGGCGGGCCCACGCACGCAGCCGTTTGAAGGTGATGAGGTTTCAATGCAGGGATGTCGCCTGTGACGCTGTAGCTCCCGCCGGCGATCTTTAATCGCCTCAGCGATCTCAGGCGACCACCAAGGCACAGTCTTCCTCCGAGGGGACCCAGAAGAACGGGGAATGGAAGATTCTGCGGCAGTAACGATGACAGTAGTGACGGAGTGAACCACCGCATCAATGCCGGCATTAGAGAGAGGCTCAATAGCGGCAGTGGAGGAGAACAAGTCCCAGTCAGCCTTATTCATTGCCCATCTGCTAGGGCGCCCAGAAGAGTGACGCTGTGGTAGTGACAGAAAGATCTGAAAGTGGTCACTACCACACAGGTCGTCATGCACACTCCATTGGACAGACGGTAAGAGGCTAGGGCTACAGATCGAAAGGTCAATGGCGGAGTATGTGCCATGCGTCACACTGAAGTGTGTGAAGGCACCATCATTTAAAATCGAGAGATCGAGCTGCGACAATAAATGCTCAGCGGTGGCGCCTCGACCTGTTGCCACTGACACATCCCACAGAGGGTTATGGGCGTTGAAGTCGCCCAGTAACAAGAAAGGTGGCGGCAATTGCGCTATCAGCGCAGCCAGGACATGCTGCGAGACGTCACCATCCGGTGGAAGGTAAAGACTGCAGACGGTAACAGCCTGTGGCGTCCACACCCGAACAGCGACAGCCTCTAAAGGTGTTTGGAGAGGGACAGACTCGCTGTGCAGAGTGTGAAGGACATAGAGGCAGACGCCACCAGACACCCTTTCATAAGCTGCCCGGTTCTTATAATAACCCCGATAGCCACAGAGGGCGGGGGTTCGCATTGCTAGAAACCAAATTTCCTGAAGAGCAATGCAGAAGAAAGGGTGAAGGCTGATAAGTCGTCGGAGCTCAGCTAGATGGTGGAAGAAACCGCTGCAGTTCCACTGGAGGATGATATTGTCCATGGCTGAGAAAGACGTGAAGGGACTGGGAAGGCAATTACGCCGCTTGTTCACTCACTGCCACTGATTCAGTACCCGTGCGACTGACATCCATGGCGTCTGAGGGACCGGCGAGATCAAGGTCCTCAGCGGACGCCAGAATCTCGACCTCATCCTCAGACGCAGAGCTCGAAGGGTGCGGTGGGGTCGGTGCCACCGCAAGTTCTTTGGCCTTAGAGGTCTTACGCCCGGCCGCTGGTGAGGACTTATGCCACTGTCGGCCATCATCCTTCCCACTGGTGGAAGCCTGGGAAGGGAGGGACCCAAGGGAACCCTTACGGGCGAGAGTAGCTGAAGAGGTTAGACGCTTCTCTGGCTGAGAAGCGGGGACGGACGTCCCTGATGGGTGGGAGGATGTTGCTCCTGAGGTAGGAGCAACCGGTTGGGTAGAGCCCCCAACGGGCAAGGAGGCAGGAGGAATTTTACTGCTCATCGAGCTGGCTGGAAGTCTCGAAACTGATGGGGCTAGCACAGTTGTTGTAGCAGCTGCGTAGGAAGATGTCATTTTCACAGGATGGAGTCTGTCATATTTCCATTTGGCCTCAGTATAGGTCAGCCGGTCCAGGGTCTTATATTCCATGATTTTTCGCTCTTTCTGAAAGACTTTGCAGTCAGGCAAGCAAGGTGAATGATTCTCTCTGCAGTTGACACAGATGGGAGGCGGGGCACATGGAGTATTGGGATGTGATATGCGTCCGCAATCTCGACATGTGAGGCTGGAAGTGCAGCGGGAAGACATATGGCCGAACTTCCAGCACTTAAAGCACTGCATCGGGGGAGGGATATAGTGCTTGACGTCACAACGGTAGACCATCACCTTGACCTTCTCCGGTAATGTAACACTCTCGAAGGCCAAGATGAAGGCACCGGTAGCAACCTGATTGTCCTTCAGACCCCGATGAACGCGCTGGACGAAATGAACACCTCTACACTCTAAGTTGGCGCGCAGCTCGTCATCAGACTGCAAAAGTAGGTCCCTATGGAAAATAACACCCTGGTTCATATTTAAACTGTTATGTGGTGTAATGGTTACATTAACATCCCCCAACTTGTCACAAGCAAGTAACCCGCGTGACTGGGCGGAAGATGCCGTTTGTATCAGCACTGACCCAGAGCGCATTTTGGACAAGCCCTCCACCTCCCCAAACTTGTCCTCTAAATGCTCGACGAAGAACTGAGGCTTTGTGGATAGAAAAGACTCTCCATCAGCTCTCGTGCAAACTAAGAATCGGGGCGAATAACTGTTACCTCCATCCTGAGACTTACGCTCCTCCCACGGCGTAGCCAGAGAGGGGAACGTTTTCGTATCGTACTTCTGAGCATTAAATTGAGCCTGAGAACGCTTAGAGATTGCTGGCGGCTGGCCGCCAGCGAGAGATGATGTACCACGCTTCATTGCAGGTCATCCGCCCTGATGCCACCTACTCCGACCAAGGGCCCTCCCCACGGGCGCCACCCAGCCGCAGCGAAGGCCACCTGGCAGGATGGCCATTGCCGGTAGTCCTGATGCCCCAGGGAGACGGGCATCTATGCCTTGGCATACGTGGGGAGTTAACGGCGCAGGCATCAGTAGAGCGATCCCTGTGTTGTCAGGGTACAACCAACAGGGTACATGGCGGCCCCACCACAACGGACTGGCTACCGTACTGGATGTTAGGTGACATGTGGTCCATGGTCGCCATCAGTGCAGAAAGTGGCACTGCACAGCGCAAGGTGGAAAGTGCCTGCAGGAACGTGTCCATGCCCAAGAGATGGAGAGTGAGCAGGACTGCAATGCAACGACAAAGAAGCTGGCGAAAGGTCTGATCGCTAGATGGACACAATGCACCAAGTAAGGCGCCCTTCCCCAATCGGCTCGCTCTTCGGAAAAATTTTGGGAGATGGAGGTCAAACCCAACAGGGGACCATCACATACGGCTGAACAGTTTGAGACTCCTTTTAGTCGCCTCTTACGACAAGCAGGAATACCACGGGCCTATTCTAACCCCCGAACCCGCAGGGTTTCGTTGAATAGTTCGCAGGCTGACACTTGTCGATGGCTCAGCGTTGAAATCTGCAGCAATTTTCGGAAGGGATGCACTTCTGTCACGTTGAACGATTCTCTTCGGTCGTCGTTGGTCCCTTTCTTGTAGGATTTTTTTCCGGCCGCAGCCACGACGGATATTTGATGTTTTACTGGATTCCTGATATTCACGGTACACTCGTGAAATGGTCGTACGGGAAAATCGCCACTTCATCGCTACCTTGGAGATGCTGTGTCGCATCGCTCGTGCGCCGGATGTAACACCACGTTCAAACCCACTTAAATCTTTATAACCTGCCGTTGAAGCAGCAGTAACCGACCTAACAACTGCGACCCACACTTGTTGTCTTACATAGACGTTGCCGATCGCAGAGCCTATTCTGCATGTTTACATATCTCTGTATTCGAATACGCATGCCTACACCAGTTTCTTTGGCGCTTCAGTGTATAAAATACATCTGTCAACCAAAGTTCAATTCAGAATTAAAACTGGCCAAGAAAATTTAAGTCATTACCGAAAGATATAAACAAAGCAAAACCAAATACTTTATTATTAGTAACATCTTACAATATCAACTGTGACTTTTTAATTTAATGTTCGTTAGAATACTGGTATAACGATTCATATAGAAGGAATAGAAACAATAACACATATGACTGTAGCGCAATCAGTAGAATTAAGACAAGCAATTTTAAACCAGTCAACTGGAATTAAAGCAGAAATGAACGACTAATTTTCATAAGTAAGTACCAAATTACCTCAGATGGAGAAAACACTATTCGATAAATTTTCTAAATTTTCATGAAACAAAAAAATATATATATTTATCTAGGAGAACCAGGCACAGGGTTTCGGTGGTCACTTACAGTTCATGGAAGATAGTGGAAGCTATTCCAGTAAATGAAGAACATATGTTAGAAACAGAATTATTAGAAACTAAGAATCAGAGACTGTTGCAATTTTTAAAACTGAAAGGATCCTGTTATGGTAGCGGGCAAACTGACTAAAATGACAGTTTTGTAGATATAAGCCACTTTATTCAATTAGTACTGATAACGTAATAGATTCAGTTACTAGTGACAAATTGTTACATTACATTACTTCAGTGAACTTTCTGTCACCAGTTAACTACTGAGAATCTGCTGCCTTTTGTTACTGTTGATAATTTACTGGAATTTACTGATATTTTTTAATGCTGACATATTACTATCTTCAGTAATTACTGACATTTTATCTTTGTCTGTCATTACTAGTAACTTAATGCCTTTATAAGCTAATAACATATTACTGTATAATTTTATTACTAAGAGTGTTATTACACAGTTTGGAGATATTATTACTTACATCAGCTTCGATTTTATTAAATTATATAAACAAACAATTAGATGATTTATATTTTGGACACAAAAATTGTGTGCTCCATGTGAGGAAATATGATTACTTTAAATATTAAAGTTTAGTCTTGTGAATAAAACAGTGAGAAATTGTAGTCTATATCATATCATGACAATGGTTATTATATTTGGGCATATTATGAGGGTATGCGAAAAGTAATGCCTCCAGACTTTTTATTTCGTTCCAAGGTTGAGGTACTACATGTCATGTATATTACTCGTTTAACTTTCCCTGCTTGCTGATGCAAATTGCAACCCTCTGCTCGCTATAGGGCTCCGAATTATAGGATATAACGTGGCATAGCGTAATTTAACTATGTCAGTGCGTGAGAAAAAGCTTCTTGTAATCCAGTTTCTAACGGTAGAAAACGTGCCTGCAATTGAAATCCAGCGAAGAGTGAAAGCTCTATACGGCGATTAATGTATCGACACCACTAATGCGAGACATTGGATTATTCGTACTTGTTATGAAGAAAATGGTAATGCTAACCTCAGCATGTGTGACAGAGAGCTTGGAGTGGATGACCACACATGGCAACCAACGAGGCTCATCGAAACTGGGTTGGTGAACTTATCAGAGAAAATCGTTGTATAATACGGACACATTCTCACGTAAGTGTGACATATCACGAGAGTGTGAACAGGCCACCATTGCAGAACTGCGATACAGAAAAATATGTGCATGATGGATCCCTCGAATGCTAGTTCCTGATATGAAACAAAGGGAATTGAGCATCTGTCAACAATTTCTTTTGCGAGACATCGAAAGACCAGTCCAAAGTTACAAATTTCACTTTTTTAGTTGACTTGATGACTAGTTCCGGACCGGGACCCATTTTCAAATCATCGTAACACAGTCAAAAATGGTATTTTCGAAAATGTAAATATATATATATATATATATATATATATATATATATATATATCGATGCTGAGTACACATTAAATATTGGTAGACTGTCCGTGAGTCCCCACGCTTTCACACTTCATTAATGTACGACACATGGGCTCTCTCCCCTAATGGTAAAAGGAAACCGGTTCCTAGTTAAACATGTTGGTTAATACGACAACTCTTCATGAGTTTTCACATTGCAAAATACATTATACCGCATCCTTATAGGTGCCACCCTCTAGCTAGGGAGTGAAACATTCATAATTACACACGCACACTCACACACACACACACACACACACACACACACACACACACACACACACATACATATATATATATATATATATATATATATATATATATATACATATATATATATATACATATACAGGGTGAGTCACCTAACGCTACTGCTGGATATATTTCGTAAACCACATCAAATACTTGTAACCTCCCCCTCACTTATCGACCTTGATGACAGTGAAAAATTAAACCACGTGTACCTAATGGAAATTTGGCAAAAAGCAATCGTCACCGAAGTTAATCTGCCGGTAAAGAGGGAGGAAAGGGTTACATCTAAATGAAAGGAAAAATGCAAATGAAACTGGTGGAAATTAATTTTGAAAAGGGGTAAAGTTAATGAAGAAAGTAAATGTGCGGCCGTTACGTTAACAATTAACTAGCGGTAATTAGATATTTGAGATTTGGGGGAAATTACGGTCGCCAGTCCTAAGGACAATTACTATAGTAACAGAAAAAGAAAGGTAATTACACGTATAATTAGCACTAGAAGCGTGGCAACTGAAGGTTGTCACGTGTAGTGTGAAAACTGAAAGTTTGTCAGAAGTAATAACTTTCGCTGCACTCTGACTTAATTTAGCAAAAGAATTAATAAAACCGGAAAACTGAAAGTTAATTTAGTGACTGAAATTAATAAAAAGCTTTCTTTCTTAAGCACATCGAAATTCAGTAAAATACGGTTAGTCTTGGACTACCTCAACAATCATTTCAAAAGCTACTTGAATCTACGCAATTTAGAAATAAGAGATTTAGCTTTGAACTTGAATTAAATGATTCTGAACAATCAACAATAGTAAAATTTAGTACATACCAAGCTGAGCTGCAGTCACAGGTAAGCTAAAATATGGTAACAAAACTAGCACTCTTAATTTGTGCTTGTGTAATCTAAGTATTGTAACCAGCTATGAATACTTTAAGTGAACTTTGAAATTAAAGCAGTGAAATGGAATTATGCTGGTGTTTGAATTTCAACGACACTCGGGTTGATTTCGGAAAAGGAAGGGACCCTGCTTGGTAATGCAATTGGGACAATGAGCAACAAAGGTTCATGCTAAGTTGCTGTAATTTTGCGAGGCAAATGGAACAATTTGAAAAGCTGAGGTCTGCCATACAGTTCTAAAACTTTACGTGCTTCCAGTCTTCCTTGTTGGTTGATTGAAGGTTTGAAGCCGTCGATCGAGGAGGTGGCGACAGTCACTCATTGTCGGCCGTCGCTGTTGCAGAAGCTGGATGTTGGCGCGCCTTCTTCCCGACACGGTCACCAGACGAAACGGGCTCTTGATGTGCGCCAGCTAATGCTTCCCGTCCGCGACACCATGTCAGAAACTATCATAGCAAGTCGAGCGCAATTAAATGCTGCCAAACCCCGAAAGCGCGGCAACTCGCGGGAGCTTCACACAACACACCTGCTCCACTCGCTACTCCAGCCAGACTCCTTCTGCTCTTCCCGCGCTCCACGCGACAGAGTTAACACTATACCAAAGATCCTAAACACTTTCGTTCTCCACACGACCTATCGATGTATTCGTTCGATAGTATAGTTTTCCCTAGGCCAGACCCAGCGTATAAATGCAAATAATATTCACAAAATAAACCAATTATAAATCGACATATATATATATATATATATATATATATATATATATATATATATATATATATATACATAGTAAAACAATTGCAATATATAAAGACACAGAAATGTCATATCTTGAGGTAACAAAACAAGGAAAAAAAGTATAGTACAATAGATGGAAATACGAGGATATGCATTTCCGGCGTTACATACTGACGAACCGATTCCACAGACCGAACGTGAGGAGAGGGGCTAGTGTAATTGTTTAACACAAACCATACAAAAATGCACGGAAGTATGTTTTTTAACACAAACCTACGTTTTTTAAATGGAACCACGTTAGTTTTGTTAGCACATATGAACATATAAACAAATACGTAATCAGTGCCGTTTGTTGCATTCTAAAATGTTAATTACATCCGGAGATATTGTAACCTAAAGTTGACGCGTGAAACATTGTCCTCACTTCATTGCAGGGGCCCAAACAGCTGCAACATAAATTGCGTTTCTACAGAATGATCTGCCAACGTTGCTCGAAAATGTCCCATTGGAAACGCGTCGACGTATGTGGTATCAGCATGATGGTGCACCTGCACATTCCGCAATTAACACTAGGCTGACCCTTGACAGGATGTTCGATGGGCATTTCATAGGACGTGGAGGACGCATAAATTGGCCAGCCCGTTCTCCTGATCTTACACCTCTGGATTTCTTTCTGTGCGGTACGTTAAAGGAGAATGTGTACCGTGATGTGCCTACAACCCCAGAGGATATGAAGCAACGTATTGTGGCACCCTGCGGCGACATTACACCAGATGTACTGCGGCGTGTACGACATTCATTATGCCAGAGATTGCAGTTGTGTGCAGCAAATGATGGCCACCACATTGAACATCTATTTGCCTGACATGTCGGGACACACTCTATTCCACTCCGTAATTGACAACGGAAACCACGTGTGTACGTGTACCTCACCCCTCATGATAATGTACATGTGCGTCAGTGAGAAAGACCAATAAAAAGGTGTTAGCATGTAGACGTAAAGTGCTGTTCCAGTCTCTTCTGTACCTAAGGTCCATCACCGTTCCCTTTGGATCCCTACTTAATTCGGTGCTCTCCGATACACACGATCGAACAGGGAGGAGTGGTACTCAAGCGTCAACTTTAGGTTACAGTATCTCCGGATGTAATTAACATTTTACAATGAAACAAACAGCACTGATTACGTATTTGTTTATATGTTCAGATGTGCTAACAAAACTAACGGGGTTCCACTAAAAAAACGTAGGTTTGTGTTAAAAAACATACTTCCGTGCATTTTTTTATGGTTTGTACTCGTAGTAACCAATTACACTAGCCCCTCTCCTCACGTTCGATCAGTGGAATCGATTCGTCAGTATTTGATGTGGCTTACGAAATATATCCAGCGGTAATGTTAGGTGACTCACCCTGTATATATATATATATATATATATATATATATATATATATATATATATGTGTGTGTGTGTGTGTGTGTGTGTGTGTGTGTGCGTGTGTGTGTGTGTGTGTGTGTGAGTGTGCGTGTGTAATTATGAATGTTTCACTCCCTAGCTAGAGGGTGGCACCTATAAGGATGCGGTATAATGTATTTTACAATGTGAAAACTCATGAAGAGTTGTCGTATTAGCCAACATGTTTAACTAGGAACCGGTTTCCTTTTACCATTAGGGGAGAGAGCCCATGTGTCGTACATTAATGAAGTGTGAAAGCGTGGGGACTCACGGACAGTCTACCAATATTTAATGTGTACTCAGCATCGATAGTCTTCTGTGCAAGAAACAACCCTCTCTTTCCTTCCTGTGGGGAAGTACCGTCTTATTGGTGATTTACGTGGCCTTTGTAGAATGTGCAGGGAAACTATTTTTCCCCACCACAGAGAAATACCAGTTCATGGTTGGAATTTTCTCAGATAGGAGAGTCCACCAGAAATGGTAATGTTGGTAGTTTCAATGTCTGAGGAAAGAGCACATCCTCTAGCTCTTTCAGTATGAGAAATGCCAATCACATAAGAAGTTCAGAATAAGATAATTATCTAAATTAAAGATTGTGTCCCTCTCATTACATGTTATGAATTAAGACTTAGTAGAACATAATTTAGTGTATTTTATTTGAGTGGGGAGGTTGCCTTAACTTTAAATAATCTGTACGCTGATTGAATTTCGGTATCCTTTTATCATCTTTTACTGCAAGTGGCTGGTCATGCCTGCAACACTGCATGACCCTGCCATACCCTTGAGTGGCTTTCGTAGTGTCTCGCTGCGAACTCATAATGAACAATAAATTTACACTTCGAGGTCGGTTTTGGTTTAAACTGCACTCTTTTGACAGTATTGAAACCTGTTTGGATAATATTTTGCTATCGTATTTTTTTTCTGTAGCGTTTCTATTGACAAGCAAATTTAAGTATTCCACTTCCATTCCTTACCTTTAAATATCATTTTGATATTTAATGTTCGCACTAAGGCACAGTGCCCTTATTCAGAGTCAAGCCAGGAACCAATATTAACTCACTTTAAAGAATGTTCTTCTGAAAATGAATATTTCTACTTTCCATTTCCAGTCGCCAGTCCTGAAGGGACAATTTACGAAAATAATTCTGTTCATCAGACGTTAAACTGTTAATGATTTTTTTCTTTGAATAAATGCATTTTTACCTTTTAGTACCAGAATGAAACTCACAAAATCTTTAACGACTTCGTTTCTATAACGATCACTTTACGAATTTTTTCAGTAAAAATGAAGTTAATTATTCTTACCAGAATGAAATTAATTTCGTCTCGAGAAATTACGCAAATGGGTTTAATCAAGGGCTGTTACAAAATGACCCATCGAGGTTTCATGTCTCTACTTTCTTATTTAATGAACAACATAAAGATAATATTAAATGCAATGACTTTTCCGCTTAATAATTAATAACTTTGAGATAGAAATTTAGCAGAATAGGTGCAAAGTGCTTGAACTAAAAAGGTAACGCTTTGGGTAGTAGCTGTTCCTGTATTAATCGAGCAGCACTATCACCACAGTTATTGTTAACACTAACCTGCCTTTCCTTTACGTGAATAATTACGTAATAAGTTGTCTATGTGTCGGACACAAGTTACCATTTTCATTGCTGCCCTCCTCACAGGCTTTCAATAGTAAGGCCTTGGAACCAATTTTCATTGCCTGTGGGGAGTGAAGCTGCCGATATCCATTCCATAGGATTCACAAAAATCTCTGTCCTTTAGCCCACAAGTGAAGTATCCGATAAGGGGTGGGGATCATGGGGTATGGCGGTGGGAAGGGTGTCTGTCTTTGAGGTCTGTCTTCTTTCTTCCATAGGTTCTAACATCCTTAGTCTTACTTTTCCTTTCTTACTTCCCCATCAGGGTACCGTTCTGTCCCTCTTTCGATATTACATAGTTCCATTTAGTGAACCTTCTCTTGTCTGTATACTTAAAACTGTTCTCACATGATTGAGCAGGATGTAGCAACACTCAGGTAGCTTTCGGGTGAAATATTCTAATGTCTCCGCACCAAAAGGGATCTCTGCACTTTTTAAAATTTATTTTGAAAAGAATAATTAAAGGCAAGATGTAATTAAAATAGATGGTGTCAATGCGCTAAGTTAAAAGTCACTATGCTCTACTGCTATTATAAGTAAAAGATCGTGCTTGGGTTGATTATGTTAGTACTTGTTCCATAGATCATGAATACGACACTTCGTAATGATGTGGAACGTGTCAAGTTAATAAAAGGTATCTATACAAGATATTACATCACACAAAATATTACATGACACTTAATATTTTTAATTTTTTGTGGGGGTTGGGGAAATTACCCACTTACTATATCCAAAAATTCATCTAATGAGTAGAAGGATCTGCCATTAAGAAATTCTTTTAATTTCCTTTTAAATGCTATATGGCTATAAGTCAGGCTTTTGATGCTATTAGGTAAGTGACCAAAGACTTTTGTGACAGCATAATTTACCCCCTTCTGAGCCAAAGTTAGATTTAACCTTGAGTAGTGAAGATTATCCTTTCTCCTAGTGTTGTAGCCATGTACATTGCTATTACTTTTGAATTCGTTCGGATTGTTAATAACAAATTTCGTAAGTGAATATATATATATATTGTGAGGCTAAAGTGAAGATCTCTAGCTCTTTAAATAAGTGTCTGCGGCATGATCTTGGTTGAGCTCCAGCAATTATTCTGATTACACGCTTTTGTGCAATGAACACTCTTTTACGCAATGATGAGTTACCCCAGAATATGATGCCATACGAAAGCAGAGAATGAAAATAGGCGTGGTAAGCTAATTTACTGAGATGTATATCGCCAAAATTTTCAATGGCCCTAATAGCATAAGTAGCTGAACTGAAACGTTTCAGCAGATCCTCAGTGTGTTTTTTCCAGTTCAACCCCTCATCAATGCATACACCTAGAAATTTTCAATATTCTACCTTAGCTACCGATTTCTGATCGAAGTCTACAGGGTGTTACAAAAAGGTATGGCCAAACTTTCGGGAAACATTCCTCACACACAAAGAAAGAAAATATGCTATGTGGGTATGTGTCCGGAAACGCTTAACTTCCATGTTAGAGCTCATTTCAGTTTCGTCAGTATGTTCTACCACCTACGCTCAATGGAGCACGTTATCATGATTTCATACGGGATACTCTACCTGTGCTGCTAGAACATGTGCCTTTACAAGTACGACACAACATGTGGTTCATGCACGATGGAGCTCCTGCACATTTCAGTCAAAGTGTTCGTACGCTTCTCAACAACAGATTCGGTGACCGATGGATTGGTAGAGGCGGACCAATTCCATGGCCTCCACGCTCTCCTGACCTCAACCCTCTTGACTTTCATTTATGGGGGCATTTGAAAGCTCTTGTCTACGCACCCCCGGTACCAAATGTAGAGACTCTTCGTGCTCGTATTGTGGACGGCTGTGATTCAATATGCCATTCTCCAGGGCTGCATCAGCGCATCAGGAATTCCATGCGACGGAGGGTGGATGCATGTATCCTCGCTAACGGAGGACATTTTGAACATGTCCTGTAACAAAGTGTTTGAAGTCACCCTGCTACGTTCTGTTGCTGTGTGTTTCCATTCCATGATTAATGTGATTTGAAGAGAGGTAATAAAATGAGTTCTAACATGGAAAGTAAGCGTTTCCGGACACATGTCCCTATAACATATTTTCTTTCTTTGTGTGTGAGGAATGTTTCCTGAAAGTTTGGCCGTACCTTTTTGTAACACCCTGTATTATTATTAATGGTGTCATTCCATTTACTGTGTGGAACTGTATATACTGTGTTTTGTAAAAGTTTAATGAGAGCCCATTTGCAGAGAACCACTTAATGATTTTCTGAAAAACATCGTTTACAATTTCACCAGTTAATTCTTGTCTGTTGGGTGTGATAGCTATACTTGCATCATCAGCAAAAAGTACCAGCTTTGCATCTTCGTGAATATAGAATGGCAAGTCATTAATATATATTAAAAACAACAGAGGACCCAAGACCGAACCTTGTGGCACTCCATTCTTGATTGTTCCCCAGTTTGAGAAATCACCAGTTTTTTGCATATTATGTGAACTGCTTATTTCAACTTTCTGCACTCTTCAAGTTAGGTATGATTTAAACCATTTGAGCACTGACCCATTCTTACCACAGTACTTGAACTTATCTAGAAGTATTCCATGATTTACACAATAAAAAACCTTTGATAGGTCACAAAAAATCCCAGCGAGTGAGTTCTGGTTACTCAGAGCATTTAATATTTCATTAGTGAAAGTATATATAGCATATTCCGTTGAAAAACCCTTCTGGAAACCAGACTGACATTTTGTTAAAACTTTATTTTTACAAAGGTGTGAAGCTACTCTACAATACACTACTTTTTCAGGAATTTTGGATAAGGCCGTCAGAAGAGAGATTGGGCGATAGTTATTGACATCAGACGTGTCCCCTTTTTTGTGCAGTGGCTTAACAATGGCATACTTTAGTCTATCTGGGAAAATACACTGTTTCAGAGAGCTATTACATATGTGGCTAAGAATCCCACTTATTTCTTGGGAACAAGCTTTTTTTAGATGTGACAGCCACCTTGAAGTACGGAATGTATTCTATGAACTACAATAATGAAGTAAGGATAACAATAACTAGGTGCATATCCATTCACGTGGACCTCTTGACCACCATATTCACCTGATCCAAACACACCTGGGACGCTGGTGGACGTCGGCTGTGCACCAGCAATTTACTGGAATTGCATAAGCATTTGATTCCACATACTTCCAGAAACCTATCAAGGGCTTGTCCAGTCCGTGTCACGAATAGTCACCGCTGTATTGGGTACAACAGGTGGATCAACTCGATATTAAGCAGGTGGCCATAATTTTTTGGCCCATCAGTGTACGTCAGTATTGATATTCTAGAAGTATAGACTTTGATCTTGACTGCTAGTCAGTGCATACTAATCTCATACACTTTCAAATTCCTCAAGTGCCTCTAAGGCCTCGCGACTATGGTGCAAAGTAAGGTTTACAGACAAGCATCCAGCAGACTTTGGAACTTCCTGCCAATGGTTTTGCGTTTCAGGTTCGGTTCTCGATGTGGCACACAGTCTATATCTACACCTACATGTCTACTCCGCAAATCACACTTAAGTGTCTGGCAGAGGATTCATCGAACCATCTTCACAGTATTCTCTCTTATTCCATTCTCGAACAGAAACGAACACATATCTTTCCGTACGAACCCTGATTTCCCTTATTGTGATGATCGTTTCTCACTATGTATGTCGGCGTCAACAAAATTTGGTCAAAGAAAGTTGATGATTCAGATTTCGTGAGAAGAGCCCCCCCCCTCAACGAGAAAGGCCTTTGTTTTAATGATGTCCACCCCAAATTCCGCACACGTCCGTGTCACTCTCTCCCCTATTTCTCAATAACGAAAAAGGTGCTGCCCTTCTTTGAACTTTGCCAGCCAGGGTGGCCGAGCGGTTCTAGGCGCTACAGCCTGGAACCGCGCGACCGCTACGGTCGCAGGTTCGAATCCTGCCTCGGGCATGGATTTGTGTGATGTCTTTAGGTTAGTTAGGTTTAAGTAGTTCTATGTTCTAGGGGACTGATGACCTTAGAAGTTAAGTCCCATAGTGCTCAGAGCCATTTGAACCATTTTTCTTTGAACTTTCTCGATGTAATCCGTTCATACTATCTGCTAAGGTCCCACACCACGCAACATTACTTCAAAAGAGAACGGATAAGCGTAGTGTGGGCAGTCTCTTTAATAAAGCTGTTGCATCTTCTAAGTGTACTGCCAATAAAACAGACTCTTTGGTTCGCCTTGCCCACAACATTATCTATGTGTTCTTTACGATTTAATTTGTTTGCTGTTGTAATTCCTAGGTATTTAGTTAAATTTAAGGCCTTCAGATTTGATTGATTTATCGTGTAACCGAAATTTAACGAATTCTTTTTAGCACTCATGGGGATGACCTCATACCTTTCATTATTTAGGGTCAATGTGTTGTAACCACAATCAACAGCGGGAACGCCTTGGGCTGCGGATCGGAGCCGCCAGGCGGGGAAGCCGCCGGCGGTGGAGCACGCACCACCGGGTAAACACAGGACGAGTCGGACGACAGACCAACGACAACTGACAACCAACCACGACCGACTATGACCGACACAACAAGGAAGAGATAAACAACGGAGGCTTGTGGAAACCACAACACCAAACACCAGACGTAAATCCACTCGGAACCAGAGCCAGGCAAATGTCAACAACGAGCAACGACCAGAACGCAGTACCGCCGAGAGAGAAACGAAATCCAGAGCGAGTACCAGACTGGCTGGACTAGGGTTTTTTTTTTTTTTCTTTATTGATTTTCAATTCCCCCCGAAGGGGGCGGGCCGGCAGCAGCTTACTGCGCTGCTCCACAGCCTACAGACTTTTTTTTTAAATAAAGGGAGAAGAAAGAAACAAGGAAAAACAGGCGATAAAATGGCGATTTAAAGTGAAAAATGGCGTAAAATTGCGTAAAGTTAAAACAGAAAGCAAAAGGGGGTTGGCAATGTAGATAAAAGACAGGAATCAGACAAGTAACACAGTAGACACACAATTAAAAAACATGGCGACAGTCTGGTTTCTGTTCGCAAGTAATAAAAAGCACACCCAGCGACAGTATGGTGGCTGTTCGCTACACTTCCCAAAAGACACAACACGGACCACGCACTGGAAAAACACACTGTAAAACACTGCACGAAAAAGGCGGCACAAAGATGGCACTCCCGACCCAAGGCAGATGGGGGGGGGGGACCTGGAGTAGGGGGAAAAACAAAGAGGGAGGAGAGGAAAAAACGAAAAGGGGGGGAAACCAAGGAGGGAGAGGACTAATAAAGGGGGAGAAGGGCAGACGCGAGAGGGAATGAGAGGAGGCAGAGGAGGGAAATGGACGTGGGGGAGAGAAGGGGGCAAAGAGAGGGGAGGTGGGGAAGAAAGAGGATGGAAGGGGGGAGAGAGGGAGCCCGGAAAAGGACAGAGGAAAGGAGGGGGAGTGAGGATCAGAGTTGATAGGAGGGATAAATGGAGGGAGAGAGGGCATCATCCGGGAGGGGGAGTTGATGGAAGCCACCTTGGGAAAGGAGATGTAGGGTGTAGAGATGGAGGGTAGGGGGGACACAACGGTGAAGACGGGGCAGGGGGCGGGGATCGGAGAGGAGAGGAGCAACCAGGGGGTGGGGGGGTTCAAGACGGCGGGAGGTGTAGAGGATGCGGATATGTTCAAGGAATAGGAGCAGATGGGGGAAAGGAATGAGATCATAGAGGATCCGCGTGGGGGACGGGAGACGTATACGGAAGGCGAGGCGGAGTGCATGACGCTCAAGGATCTGGAGGGACTTATAGAATTTGGGGGGGGGGGGGGCAGATATCCAGGCAGGACTGGCATAACGGAGGATGGGACGGATTAAGGATTTGTAGGTGTGGAGGATGGTAGAGGGGTGCAACCCCCATGTCCGGCCGGAGAGGAGTTTGAGGAGTCGGAGGCGGTGGACTAGGGCAGAGCGGGTCCCTATATACGAAACCGGAGGGAGCGGCTATTGGCCGCTGTCTGCACGTGGCGCAGCGGTGGCGCCCTCGCTGCGTGAGAGCCGCTGCGCGGAATAGCCGCCGCGGAGGCGGAGCCCTCTATGGGCTGACCACGTCCATTTGTTCTGCCGAGTGTTCGACTTCCGCGGCAGAAGGTACTAGACAATGCAAATTTTTGCACGATACGGACATCTTTTCTAAATCTTATGCTGTTTGTTTTGACCTTCTGATGACTTTACGAAACGATAAATGACAGCATCATCCGCGAAAAACCTAAGACGGCTACTCAGAGTGTCTCCTAAATCGTTTATATAGATAAGGAACACACTATCTTTGGAAATGCTAGAAATCACTTCTGTTTTATTCGATAATTTCCCGTGAATTACTACATACTATGACCTCCCTGACAAGAAATGGAATCCAGTCGCATAACTGAGACTATATTCCATAAGCCCGCAATTTGATTACAAGCCGCTTTTGAGATATCGTGGAAATGTAGAAATAAGGAATCAATTTGAAATTCCTTGTCGATAGCACTCAACACTTTGTGTGAGTAAAGAGCTATATGTATTTCACAAGAACAATGTTTTCTAAATCCATGTTGACTGTGTATCAATAGATTGTTCTGTTCAAGGTAATTCATAATGTGCGAACACAGTGTATGTCCCAAAATCCTGATGCATATCGACGTTAATTATAAGAGCCTGTAATTTAGTTGATTACTCCTATTGCCTTTCTTGAACATTGCTGTGACCTATGCAAGTTTCCAGTCTTTTGGTACGGCGGTTGAGTATGATTGTTAACTAAGGAGGTACCGCATCAGCATAATGTGAAATACACCTAATTGGTATGCGTTCTGGACCCATAGACTTTCTTTTATTAACTGATTTAAGTATTTTCACTACCCCGAGGATGTCAAATTCTAAGTTATTCGTGTTAGCAGCTGTATTTGATTCGAACTCTGGAATATTTTTTCGTCTTCTTTAGTGAAGGAATTTCGGAAGGATGTGTTGAGCAGCTCTGCTTTAACAGCACGGTCATCGATAGTATTACCATTGTTGTCGCACGGAGAAGGCATTGATTGTGTCTTACCGCTAGCATACTTTGCATACACTATGCGATCAAAAGTATCCGGACACCCCTAAAAACATACTTTTTCGTATTAGGTGCATTGTGCTGCCACCTACTGCCAGATACTCCACATCAGCAACCTCAGTAGTCATCAGACAACGTGAGAGAGCAGAATGGGGCGCTCTGCGGCACTCACGGACTCCGAACGTGGTCAGGTGACTGGGTGTCACTTGCGTCATACGTCTGTACGCGAGATTCCCACACTCTTAAACATCCCTAGGTCCACCGTTTCCGATGTGATAGTGAAGTGGACACGTGAAGGGACACGTACAGCTCAAAAGCGTACAGACCGACCTCGTCTGTTGACTGACAGAGACCACCAACAGTTGAAGACGGTCGTAATGTGCAATAGGCAGACATCTATCCAGACCATCACACAGGAATTCTAATCTGCATCAGAATCCACTGCAAGTACTATGAGAGTTAGGTGGGAGGTGAGAAAACTTGGACTTCATGGTCGAGCGACTGCTCATAAGCCACACATCACGCTGGTAAATGGCAAACGACGCCTCGCTTGGTGTAAGGAGCGTAGACATTAGATGATTGAACAGTGAAAACACGTTGCGTGGAGTGACGAATCACGGTACAGAATGTGGCGATCCGACGGCAGGATGTGGGTATGGCGAATGCCCTGTGAACGTCATCTGCCAGCGTGTGTAGTGCCAACGCCGCGCGGGATTAGCCGAGCGGTCTGAGGCGCTGCAGTCATGGACTGTGCGGCTGGTCCCTGCGGAGGACCGAGTCCTCCCTCGGGCATGGGTGTGTGTGTTTGTCCTTAGAATAATTTAGGTTAAGTAGTGTGTAGGCTTAGGGACTGATGACCATGGCAGTTAAGTCCCATAAGATTTCACACACATTTGAACATTTTGTAGTGCCAACAGTAGAACTCCGAGACGGTGGTGTTATGGTGTGGTCGTGTTTTTCATGGAGAGGGCTTGCACTCCTTGTTGTTTTGCGTGGCACTATTACAGCACAGGTCTACATTGATGTTTTAAGCACCTTCTTGCTCCTCACTGTTTAAGAGCAATTCGGGGATGGCGATTGCATCTTTCAACAGGATCGAGCACCTGTTAATAATGCACGACCTGTGGCGGAGTGGTTACACGACAATAACATCCCTGTAATGGAATGGCCTGCACATTGTCCTATAGAACTACTTTGGGATGTTTCGGAACGCCGGCTTCGTGCCAGGCCTCACTGACGAACATCGATACCTCTCCTCAGAACAGCATTCCGTGAAGAATGGGCTGCCATTCCCCAAGAAACCTTCCAGCACCTGATTGAACGTATGCATGCGAGAGTGGAAGCTGTCATCAAGGCTAAGGTGGGCCAACACCATATTGAATTCCAGCATTACCGATGGAGGGCGCCACGAACTTATAGTCATTTTTAGCCAGATGTCCGGATACTTTTCAAAACAGAGTGTATGACCAGAATCTCTTCGGAGTTAGTTGCCAGGTTTCCAGACAGTTTTGTTGCAGAAACTATTATAAGCGTCTCGCATTGAAGCCCGCGCTAAATTTCGAGCTTCTGTAAAAGATGGCCAATCTTGGAGATTTTGCGTTCGTCCACATTTGACATGCTTTTTCGTTCTTTCTGCATCAGTGCTCCGATCTGTTTTGTGTACCATGGGGTATCAGCTCCGTCGTTTGTTAATTTATGTTAATATTAGTCTTTCAATTGCTGTCGAGACAATTTCTTTGAATTCAAGCCACATCTGGTCCGCACTTGCGCTGTTAATTTGGAAGGAGTGGAGTTTGTCTCTCAGAAAGGTGTTAATTGAATTTTGTCTGATTTATTGAACAGATATATTTTTCTTTATTTTTGGTGGATTTAGGATTTATGGTATTCAGTTTCACTATGACAGCTCTGTGGCCTAGTGGCGGCATCCGTTTTTATGCTCGTCATTAGCTCAGGATTATTTGCAGATAAGAGGTCAAGTGAGTTTTCACAACTTTTGGGCTCATGAACTAAATGCCCGAAATTATTTTCACAGAATGCGTTTAGCACAATTTTATACGGTCTTTTAAGCATACCTCAGGTCTTAAACATGTATTTTCGCCAACATATCAAGCATAAATTGAAGTCACCGTCAGCTATAGTTGTATGATTTGGATAAGTGTTTGAAATTAGACTGAGGTATCCTTTGAACCTTTCAGCAGTTATATAACCTGAGATCGGAGATCAGTAAAACGATCCAGTTATTATTTTATTCCTGCTGCCAAGAATGACCTCTACACATACTAACTCACAGGAACTATATACTTCACTTTCGCTACAAGATAAGATACTTCTAATAGCAATAAACACACCATCGCCAACTGTATTTAGCCTATCCTTTCTGAACACCATTAGGTCCTTCACAAACATTTTGGCTGAGATTCTCTTCGGCTTTACCCAGCTTTCAGTGTCTATACCGATTTTAGCGTCACTGCTTTCTATTAGGCTTGGAGCTCTGGTACTTTTCCAACGACAATTTACAACTGTTATGCCGACGGTTCCTAGATCTACGTTCTTCCTATTTTCGACCTGCATCCTTTGAGACTGAAGCTCTTTTTGTGTTTCCCCGAGATCCTTTATCTAAAAAACCGTCCTGTCCACGCCACACAGCCCCCGCTACCTGTGTAGCTATTTCCTGCGTGTAATCGAATCCTGACCAGCTTAGCGGGATCAGAAACCCCACCACCCTATGGCACAAGTCGAGGACTGTGCAGCCTACACTATCGCAGAACCGTCTGAGCCTCCGATCTGGACCCTCCACAACGCTCTGTACCAGAGACCCACAATTAGTCCTGTTGACTATATTGCAAATGTTGGGCCCTATTTCTGTCTCACAGGCAAGACTAGAAGCTTCACCATTTCAGACAGCTGCTCGAAACCAGAGAGAATCTCTTTTGATCCAAAGCTACATCCATTATTGGTACCGACGAGATCCGCCATCTGCAGATGGCTACACCCTGTGCTCCTCATGGCATCCAGAGGGACCCGTTCCAAGTCTGGAACGACTCCAACCGGTATGCACAGGGAGTGCACATTGACTTTCTTCCCCTTCTTGACAGCCACATCCCTAGGCGGCCCCATAACGCGCCTAACGTTGGAGCTGCCAACTGTCAATAATCCCACCCTCTGTGATTGCCCAGATCTTGCAAGCTGAGAGGTTTCCTCTGAAACAGAACAAGCAACTCCATTTGGCTAGAGGGACAGAGTTAGCCACAGACAGCACTTGGAACCTGTTTGTCAGACTAACTGGGGAGGCCTTACGTTCGGTCTCCCAGAAAGTCTATCGCAGATTGCCATGTCCCAAGGCGACCTCCAACTCAAACACGGATGAGGGACCAACCTCAATGCGATCAGTAACTGGGCTGGCGACCAGTGAGGACTGACTGACGGACTCTTGGGTCGTGCTGGACGTCCGTTGGATCTCCATGGCCAGCCCACAACAGTGATGTCCAGCCACTGCAGCCTCAATCTGTGTGACCAAAGCCAACACAGCCTGGAGCTGAGAGCAAAGTGTCCTCATCCACACATAGCCGTTGCCGCCCCTATCTATGCTAAAGACTATTGAAACATACACTACACAAACAAACAAACGACTGTCGACACACATTACGTAACTTTACTGAGGACTCTAACGAAACGCAAGGATTGTAACTAATAAATTAGATTAACACGCAGAGATTCAAAAACTAAACTACCAAAACACACAGGTGAGACTAAATAATTCACTCCTTGTTAGGAACTCGTAAAATGTCTCAAAATCGGTTACTTTCTGACACAAACCGAAAATGCGAGAACTGTGTCTAGTAAATATTAGATTAACACACACAAAGTCAAAAACTAAGCTACCAACGCGTACACATGAAACTACATAATTCACTCCTAATTAGAAAAGCGTAAAATGTCACAAAATCGGTTACTTCCCCATTGCTGCTATTATTCGACCAACAGATGCTGCGTGAGTGACTACTGACAACGACCTACCATTAGCTTTCAAAAAACGAAAAAAAAACACTGTTAATGTGCCCAACAAAACTCTACTGCAGACACTGACGAAAATGCAACAACACTGTCTAATAAATTAGCTTAACATGTAGAAATTCATAAACTTAACTACCAAAGCACACAAGTGATAGTATATAACTCACTCCTGGTTAGGAACTTGTAAAATGTCACAAAATCAGTTACTTGCCTGTTCCTGCTGTTTCTCGGCCAACGGCTACCGCCAGTTCATGTTGCGGGAGCAATCCCCTAGAATCTCAAAATTACCCGACCAGGAAAGCCGCGGAGTGGCCGCGCGGTTTGAGGCGCCACGTCACGGATTGCGCGGCCCCTCCCGCTTGAGGTTCGACTCCTCCCCCGGGAATGGGTGTGTGTGTTGTTCTTAGCAGAAGTTATTTTAAGCTAGTTTATATTGTCAAAACTAGACATGATTGTCTCAATGGGAATTCCGCGATCGTTCAATGAATAAGTTATGGCGTTTCAGTCTTCGATCGCTATTCTTTATTTTCACTTACCTGTTTCGGGCTAGCTGCCCATCTTCAGATCATATATTGTAGTTACAGAGTAACTTGTCCGTACAGAACACTCGGTTCGCTGTCATAACTGCTGTCATGTCGTACCAACCGATCCCTTCTTCTAGTCAAGTTGTGCAACAAACTCCTCCCCAATTCTATTCAATACCTCATCATTAGTTATGTGATCTACTCATCTAATCTTAAGCATTCTTCTGTAGCACCACATTTCGAAAACTTCTATTCTCTTCTTGTCTAAACTATTTATCGTCCATGTTTCACTTCCATACATGGCTACACTCCATACAAATACTTTCAGAAACGACTTCCTGACACTTAAATCTATACTCGATGTTAACAAATTCCTCTTCTTCAGAAACGCTTTCCTTACCATTGCCAGTCTACATTTTATATCCTCTCTACTTCGACCATCATCGGTTATTTTGCTCCCCAAATAGCAAAACCCCTTTACTACTTTAAGTGTCTCATTTCCTAATCTAATTCCCGCAGCATCACCCGATTTAATTCGACTGCATTCCATTATCCTCGTTTTGCTTTTGTTGATGTTCATCTTATACCTTCCTTTCAAGACACTGTCCATTTCGTTCAGCTGCTCTTCTAAGTCCTTTGCTGTCTCTGATAGAATTACAATGTCATCGGCGAACCTCAAAGTTTTTATTTCTTCTCCATGGATTTTAATACCTACTCCGAACTTTTCTTTTGTTTCCTTTACTGCTTGCTCAATATACAGATTGAATAGCATCGGGGAGAGGCTACAACCCTGTCTCACTCCCTTCCCAACCACTGCTTCCCTTTCATGCCCCTCGACTCTTATAAGTGCCATCTGTTTTCTGTACAAATTGTAAATAGCCTTTCGCTCCCTGTATTTTACCCCCGCACCTTCAGAATTTGAAAGAGAGTATTCCAGTCAACATTGTCAAAAGCTTTCTCTAAGTCTACAAATGCTAGAAACGTAGGTTTGCCTTTCCTTAATCTTTCTTCTAAGATGCGTCGTAGGGTCAGTATTGCCTCACGTGTTCCAACATTTCTACGGTATCCAAACTGGTCTTCCCCGAGGTCGGAATGTGGACTGGGGGAAAAGAATGAAAGAGGAGAACGTCTGGTACAATTTTGCACAGAGCATAATTTAATCATCGCTAACACTTGGTTTAAGAATCATAAAAGAAGGTTGTACACTTGGAAGAGAGCTGAAGCCACCGGAAGGTTTCAGATTCATTATACAGTGTATCCCAGGAAAACACCGACAAATATTAAGAACAAGTTAATTAATCAAAATGGGTTCAAATAGCTCTGAGCACTATGGGACTTAGCATCTGAGGTCATCAGTCCCCTAGAACTTAGAACTACTTAAACCTAACTAACCTAAGGACCTCATACACATCCATGCCCGAGGCAGGATTCGAACCTGCGACCGTAGCGGATGTGCAGGTCCAGACTGAAGCGCCTAGAACCGCTCGGCCACTGCGGCCGGCCTTCATTAGACAAAGACAGGAAAAAAATATTCAGTAAACAGGGGCTCTAAAGCACATATCTTAAGAGATATGAGCACTTCTTCGTCTTAGATACTATGAAACACATCTCTTCCACTGCATTCTCTTAGCTTTTCATATTTTGAAAAAAGATAATGCGGACCAAAGCAAGAAAAACAAGTCCAGTAAACACGGGCTCTAAAGTGCATACTATACGAGCTGTGAGCTCTTGTTCAGGAGAAAAAAATATGATTCGCACTAGCGAAGAAGAACAAGTGCCTCATAGCTCTTAAAGTATGCAATTTAGACCCCATGTTGATTAGCCTTTTTTTCTTGTTTTGGCCAATATATGGAAAACAAAGGCGCTGCAGGAGAAGAGATCTGTTTTATAGCATCGAAGAATTGCTCCTACCTCTTAGGGTATGAATTGTTTATAACTGACGACATAAAAAAATATTTTAATTTTAAATCTACTCTGCCAGAATGTAGTGGTATCAAAAAAAGACATTGTAATCAAGCCGAGTTTTTCCCAAGGAAGTGGAATACCCGCTCTAATTTTGGAACAAGTCTCAATCGCGTCATTAACTATTTCATTAATCATTGGTACATTTTCACTTTTCTCAAATATGTAGCATTCTGGCAGTCTATATGAATTTAACATAAAATTAAATTTTGAATACCGAAACTGCAATAAAATGTCTTCTCGTACAGTTTGAGGTAGCTCCAATTCATAAACATCTAAGGCATTTTGGAGTCTACCACAAACTGCAATCCGTGCAAGTTTATACAAACTGTCCATTATAAAGAAATGTACTTACTGTTTTTGGCAGCTCGTCAAAGACAATAGACGTTGTCACGGTGGATTCAGATGACATACTGTGAAGACGACAATTTCATGCCCCTTATATACTGGAGTGGTTGCTAAGCAATGTCAGTTATCAATAATAACATGTCTGTCACTCAAAAAAGACAAGTTTACACGCGCCAACCTTTTGCTGGCGTGGGTGCTTGCCCAGATAATTGTCCTAAAAGGACAAATTATCTCAGCGGGACATGGACAGCCGCCATCGCGACCTTGGGACCCGGGGGGCCCCCTTTTTTTTATCAATTGCTGACCCTCATGAATCGAAACATGACGCGTCGTTTCATGATTCGAGGGTCAGCAATTGATAAAAAATTTATCAATTGCTGACCCTCATGAATCGAAACATGACGCGTCGTTTCATGATTCGAGGGTCAGCAATTGATAAAAAAAAGGGGGCCCCCTTTTTCGCTTATTTCTGTATAAGGAACCGCCCCCAAAGTTTGTCGGTGTTTCTTTTAGGACACTATGTATAATGGTAAGACAGAGAGTTCGGAACCATATTTTAAATTGTAAGAGTTTTTAGGGTGTATGTGGTTTCTGACAACAATTTATTAATTATGAAGTTAAGGTTAAAACTGAAGAAATTGCAAAAAGGTAATAGACGGGACTTGGATAAGTTGGAAGGACCAGAAGTTTTCGAGAATTTCAGAGGGAGCATTATGCAATGACTAACTGGATTAGAGAAATGGAATACAGTAGGAGATGATGGAGACATTTGAGTGATGAAACAGTGAATGCAGCAAAGTTTGAAACATTTAAAAAAAACAAGGACTAGTAGAAATCCTTGGATGAGACGAGAGATATTGACTGTAACTAATAAAAAGAGAAAATATAAAATGTACCAAATGAAGCAGGTGAAAGGGAATACAAACGTCTAAAAAAATGAGACTGAAAGGAAGTGCAAAATGGCTAAGCAGGAATGGCTAAAGGATAAAAGTAAGGATTTAGGAGCATATATCGCTAGGGAAAGATAGATACTGCCTACAGGAAAATTAAAGAGGCCTTCAGAGAAAAGAGAAGCGGATGTATGTATAGCAAGAGCTCTGATGGAAAATCAGTCCCAAGCAAAGAAGCGAAAGCTGAAGGGTGAAGGAGTATACAGAGGAGCTATACAAGGGAGAGGTACTTCAGGGCAATATTATAAAAATGGAAGAGAACGTAGATGAAGATGAAATGGGAGATACGATGCTGCGAGAAGAATTCGACAGAGCACTGAAAGACTGCGACGGTACCTAACGGTTACTGCTGAGAACTTTCTCTGTCTAACAGCATCCCATACGAGCAAACCAGCTGCGTCTTTGCCTATAGCTACTCGCACTTCAGGTACTTCGGCTCTTTTTGAAAAGAACAGCTCGATGTATTCATAAGGTCGAACTGCGCACGTCTGTTTTCATGCTCCACAGCTAATTCGCTTCAAATAATAATCTTTAGCTGGGATCCTGCAGTCAAATAGTCTACGCATTGGCTAGAATTCTAAGTTAATAAAATACACAGAAATGAAAAATAAAACTTAAATTAATAATTTAATAACAAGAGTTCTAACGTCTGTAATTGATGCAGACGACAGAGAATTGTGCTGAATAATGTTTATTCAAGAAAGTATGTCTCAAATAAACGGGAAGTTAAAATGCAGGCAGAAAATAACTTTATCAAATGCAATAAAGTTACGTTGAGAGCTATACGAGAACGGTAGCAAAGTCACCAACCAAATAATCATCAAACATTCGCGAAAACTAAGTCCATTTCGTGATCATAATACACAAAAGATTCATCAGCTCAAAATAGATCATACTTCAACAAGGTGATTCACAAATTAACACATGCGATACAAAGAACAAAAACTTATACTCTGTCTGTCTTCAGTTCCTTAATACAAGCGGAATAAAGCATAGATCTACTTCTTCGGGGACTTCTCGAAATATGAAGTCCCCTTAAAAGTTGGAGTATTGCGTGGCCGTTCACCGCCCAGAATCAATCACCTATACGACCGAACCACGCACGTTACCTCAAGCAGGTCTGCCTTCTTCAGGAACTCGACATAAAGTCCAGAATAGCTCCCTTGAGCTCTCCCCTCGAAAAGTTCCAGTCTCCACTTGACTCCAGCAGTGTTCCGCCTCTGTCCATCTCCCACTGGCTGAAGGCCATCCCTACCGAAATACGTCGTTCTAAAGCTCTACAGACATCATTTGACTCACTTGACCACTTTCACGCCCTAAACTAATATATTACAACAATATCTAAATAAAAGAAATGTTATAAACATTCGGTTACAATCAGACCATTTACAATAAATGTAATTAACAGTTGGTTCATAAATAAATAAGCCAGCATTCTTGCGGAAATGCGCTCACGTTAAATGACAACAGGTTGTCGTTAAATGTGGTTTCAACTATTATTTAGGCCTGCTTATCAGAAGTGTCATTGGCATTCTTTTACAAAGGTGGTGTCCGCTAACACAAGCGATGACCACTTTTAAATTAGCACCGTTTTTTAATATCAACTGCAATAAACACTTAAATAAAGTACTGGAAAATCGTAAATTATTCATTAAATAGAAGCACACGTACGAGAAAATACGAGGTATTCATGCTTCATTCATTTGCTGTGTAAATATGGAAAATACGATGTTCTGACAAACATTTGCATAATGAAAAATACACTACTGTCCATTAAAATTGCTACACCAATAAGAAATACAGATGACAAACGGGTATCCATTGGACAAATATATTATACGAGAACTGACATGTGATTACATTTTCACGCAATTTGGGTGCATAGATCCTGAGAAATCGGCACCCGGAACAACCACCTCTGGCCGTAATAAATGCCTTGATACGCCTGGGCATTGAGTCAAACAGAGCTAGGATGGCGTGTAAAGGTACAGCTACCCATGCAGCTTCAACACGATACCACAGTTCATCAAGAGTAGTGACTGGCGTATTGTGACGAGCCACTTGCTCGGCCACCATTGACCAGACGTTTTCAATTGGTGAGAGATCTGGAGAATGTGCTGACCAGGGCAGCAGTCGAACATTTTCTGTATCCAGAAAGGCCCGTACAAGACCTGCAACATGCGGTCGTGCATTATCCTGCTGAAATGTACGGTTTCGCAGGGATCGAATGAAGGGTAGAGCCACGGGTCGTAACACATCTGAAATGTAATGTCCACTGTTCAAACTGCAGTCAATGCGAACAAGAGGTGACCGAGATGCGTAACCAATGGCACCCCATACCATAAAAAAAAATGTCCACATGTGTGTGAAATCTTATGGGACTTAACTGCGTAGGTCATCAGTCCCTAAGCTTACACACTACTTAACCTAAACTAGCCTAAGGACAAACACACACACGCTTCCAATGTGCGTTCACCGCAATATCGCCAAACACGGATGTGACCATCATGATGCTGTGAACAGAACCTGGATTCACCCGAAAAAATGACGTTTTGCGATTCGTGCACCCAGGTTCGTCGTTGAGTACACCATCACAGGCGCTCCTGTCTGTGATGCAGCGTCAAGGGTAACAGCAGCCATGGTCTCCCAGCTGATAGTCCATGCTGCTGCAAACGTCATCGAACTGTTCGTGCAGATGTTTGTTGTCTTGCAAACGTCCCTATCTGTTGACTCAGGGATCGAGACGTGGCTGCACGATCCGTTACAGCCATGCGGGTAAGATGCCTGTCATCTCGACTGCTAGTGATACGAGGCCGTTGGGATCCAGCACGGCATTCCGTATTACCCTCTTGAATCCACCGATTCCATATTCTGATAACAGTCATTGGATCTCGACCAACGCGAGCACAATGTCGCGATACGATAAACCGCAATCGCGATAGGCTACAATCCGACCTTTATCAAAGTTGGAAACTTGATTGTACGGATTTCTCCTCCTTACACGAGGCATCACAAAAACGTTTCACCAGGCAACGCCGGTCAAGTGCTGTTTGTGTATGAGAACTCGGTTGGAAACTTTCCTCACGTCAGCACGTTGTAGGTGTCGCCACTGGCGCCCACCTTGTGTTAATGGTCTGAAAAGCTAATCATTTGCATATCACAGCATCTTCTTCCTGCCGGTTAAACTTCGCGTCTGTAGCGCGTCATCTTTGTGGTGTAGCAATTTTAATGGCCAGTAGAGTATGTATGATACGTCGTAAGTCAATAAATAAAATAGATGAAGATACGTAGCTTTCAGGGATATCTATAGTGCAATGCTATCATCTGAAACGGCGTTTGTTGAAATCGCATGAAGCGATTAAAAGTTGTTAATTCAGAGGTGCATTGTGAAAATGTTTATTCGCTGTGAGATATTAACTACTGTAGTTCTAAAGGTATAGAGATATTATTGTGTCACTGGATGAACCTCAATTTTCTGAGATCCAATGTATTCGCATTTGCATTAATATTTTATGTGAGTTATTGTCGAATCCCAAAGAGCTCTAAATTGGTCATGTTTAAGTGTGTCTGACACTCCTCATTTCCTAAGGCATATTCTGCACAAAAGCAATGCCGGCAACAGCCGTCCCAATACCCAGCTCTGAGATTTACCTGTTTCTAACGACGCTCTCATTGTCTCTACACCTGAGCTCGCGTGGAATGGAGACGGTCAACTAGCCAGACTGGCCACGAAGAGCCCTTAGCCCTGGGCTAGCTAGTGTTCAGCCGTGCAACAAATACACCTTACCTCATAGCAGCTCTAGGCGGCGGATTATCTCGCCTACATACGCACAATGTTATAAGACCTAAATCGAAAGAAGCCTTGGAAGTAGACGACTTCCGTCAGAACCACTGATAACCTTGCGAGGGGGGGGGGCGGGGGGGGGGGGGGGGTAGCCATGACAAACCTCTTCCATCTGCGATGCAAGATGGGTGAGACAGGCGAAATACTCTCAGACTTCAACGAAAATATAATAATTGAAATGACAAAGAAAGCAGGTGCTGACAGGTATGAATATTACCGAACCATCAGTTTAATAAGTCATCGCTGCAAAATACTAACATGAAGAATTCTTTACAGAAGAACTGAAAAACTTGTAGAAGCCAACCTCGGAAAAGGTCAGTTAGGATTCCATAGAAATGTAGGAACACGCGAGGCACTACTGACCTGCGACTTCTGTTATAAGATAGGAAAAGCAAACCAATGTTTATAGCATTTGTAGACATAGAGACAGCTTTTCACAGTGTTGACTGGAATACTCTTTGAAATTCCAAAGGTGGCAGGGGTAAAATACAGGAATTGAAATGTTATTTACAAGTTGTACAGAAACCAGGCACCAGTTATAAGAGTCGAGGGCCGTGAAAGAGAAGCAGCGGTTGAAACACTCCCTGTTAAACCCGCCGTTATTGACCAGTGGATTATAGCCTAACAGTTTACAATAGTTTGACCGTGTGCAACCGATAAAGGCTGATCGATTAATATTTGCACGAGAGTTGCTTCGTATCAAATCCAACAAAACTAATTAGGATGTCAGGTACTTGTTGTTAATGTTCTAAATCTTTTGTCTAACCAGCACGAATAAGGCAGTTACTCCCTTCGTCTGACGGTTAACTCATCACAGGTCGCCTATTAATGTCGTCACACGCCAGTATTCTTCATGTGGCACTGAATGCACAATCCTCACTGCAATCCAAATCGTGGGTATCCGGCGCGGTTGTCACGTAATCACGGTGCACAAATGAACACTTAAACACATCACACAAATCACTCAGTTAACGCCATTTGCGTATTTGCTGGATGTCAGGCCCACGGCTTTGGGTGGCCGACGTAGCCGTTAAACAATTGTAAACGCGGTCGGCCGTCCTGCCGAAATCCACCCTGCTCGCTTAGCAGCCAGCAGCTTACTTGCTCGGAGTCTCAACACTGACTGCCCTCTGGCGCATTGGGCGCTCGACTATCGATAGTACTTACTGCGACCTGCGTGAGGTAAAGATACATTGTTCTCCGTACTCAATGGACGGTTGACCCCATGCATGGTTTAGAATGGAGTGAGACAGTGTTGTAGATTATCCCCCATGTTATACAATTTGCACACTGAGTAAGCAGTAAAAGAACCAAAGAAACATTTGGAGTAGTTATTAAAGTCCAAGGAGAAAAAATAAAAACTTTAAGGTTTGCCGATGATATTACAATTCTCTCAGATACGGCAAAGGTCTTGTAGGAATAATATGAAAGGAATGAAAAGTGTCTTGAAAGGACAATATAAGAGGAACATCAACAAAAGTAAAACAGGAACATTGGATTATAAGCGAATTACACTACTGGCCATTAAAATTGCTACACCACGAAGATGACGAGCTACAAACGCGAAGTTTAACCTACAGGAAGAAGATGCTTTGATATGCAAATGATTAGCTTTTCAGAGCATTCACACAAAGTTGGCGCCGGTGGCGACACCTACAACGTGCTGACATGAGGAAAGTTCCAAACCGATTTCTCATACACAAACAGCAATTGACCGGCGTTGCCTGGTGAAACGTTGTTGTGATGCCTCGTGTAAGGAGGAGAAATCCGTACCATCACGTTTCCGACTTTGATAAAGGTCGGATTGTAGCACATCGCGACTGCGGTTTATCGTATCGTGACATTGCTGCTCGCGTTGGTCGAGATAGAATGACTGTTAGCAGAATATGGAATCGGTGGATTCAGGAGCGTAATACGGAACGCCGTGCTGGATCCCAACGGCCTCGTATCACTAGCAGTCGAGATGACAGGCATCTTATCCGCATGGCTGTAACGGATCGTGCAGCCACGTCTCGATCCCTGAGTCAACAGATGGCAACGTTTGCAAGACAACAACCATCTGCACGAACAGTTCGACGACGTTTGCAGCAGCAGGGACTATCAGCTTGGAGACCATGGCTGCGGTTACCCTTGACGCTGCATCACAGACAGGAGTGCCTGCGATGGTGTACTCAACGACGAACCTGGGTGCACGAATGGCAAAACGTCATTTTTTCGGACGAATCCAGGTTCTGTTTACAGCATCATGATGGTCGCATCCGTGTTTGGCGACATCGCGGTGAGCGCACATTGGAAGCATGTATTCGTCATCGCCATACTGGCGTATCACCCGGCGTGATGGTATGGGGTGCCATTGGTCACACGTCTCTGTCACATCTTGTTCGCATTGACTGCACTTTGAACAGTGGACGTTACATTTCAGAAGTGTTACGACCCGCGGCTCTACCCTTCATTCGATCCCTGTGAAACCCTACATTTCAGCAGGATAATTCACGATCGCATGTTGCAGGTCCTGTACTGGCCTTTCTGGATACAGAAAATGTTCGACTCCTGCCCTGGCCAGCACATTCTCCAGATCTCTCACCAATTGAAAACGTCTGGTCATTGGCGACCGAGCAACTGGCTCGTCACAATACGCCAGCCACTACTTCTGATGAACTGTGGTATCGTGTTGAAGTTTCATGGGCAGCTGTACCTGTCCAAGCTCTGTTTGACTCAATGCCCAGGCGAATCAAGGCCGTTATTACGGCCAGAGATGGTTGTTCTGTGTACTGATTTCTCAGGATCTTTGCACCCAACTTGCGTGATAATGTAATCATGTGTCAGTTCTAGTATAATATATTTGTCCAATGAATACCCGTTTATCATCTGCATTTCTTCTTGGTGTAGCAATTTTAATGGCCAGTAGTGTAAATCAAGTGACGCTGTGGGATTAGAATGAGAGACAACGAAATTAATAAATGAGTTTTGCTATTTAGGCAGCAAAATAACTGATGATGGCCAAAGAATAGAGGATATAAAATGTAGACTAACAATCGCAAGGTATACGTCTCTGGAGAAGAGTAATTTGTGAACATCGAAAACAGATTCAAGTGCAAACTGGTTTTTAAGAAAGAATTTGTATGGAGTGTAGCCGTGTAACGAAGAGAAATAAGCATGTTAAACAGTTTAGACAAGAAGAGAATATAAACTTTTGCAGTTCGTTGCTACAGAAGAATGTTGATTAGATGGGAAGATCACGTAACTAATGAGTTACTACTGCATAGAATTCTAGAGAAAAGATATTTGTGGTATAACGTGATTAGCAGAAGGGAGCAGTTGATAGGACGCCTTCTGAGACATCAAGGAATCACTATTTTAGAACTGAAGGGAAACATGGGGAGGGGGGGGGGGGTAAAAATCGCAGAGCATGTAGGTTGCAGTAGTTATTCAGAGATGAAGACGCTTATACAGGATGGAGTAGCATGGAGAGCTGTATCAAACCAGTCTCCGGACTGAGAACGCAACAACACATATATACTGAGATGACAAAAGTCATGCGATACCTCCCAATCTCTTGTCAGACGTCCTTTTACCCAGTGTAGTGTAGCAACTCGACGTAGCCTGGACTGAACGAGTCGTTGGCAGTCCCCTGCAGAAATACTAGGCCATGCTGCTTCTACAGCAGTCCTCTATTGCGAAAGTCTGTCGGAACAGGATTTTGTATGCGAACTGACCTCTCCATTATGTCCCATAAATGTACGGTAGGATTCATGTCAGACGATCTGGGTGGCCAAATTATTCGTTCGAATTGCCCAGAATGTTCTTCAAACCAGTGGCGAACATATACTAAGATGGTATCTGTTCTTTCGGACATGTCCACATTCTCAACGTATTGTCGGACATGTCCGAAAGAACAGATACCATCTTAGCATATATATAGTTAAGGCTCACCGGCCACTTGACCATCCTCTTCTTCTGTGCGAATGCACAAACAGTGCCCGAACTCTTACGGGAATCGGCAACGCCCCGCGAGTAATGAGTGTAATGGGCGGGGGCACTACGAATGTAGTGCGGGACAATACGTTGAGAATTTAGGTTTCGCGGGAGGCGTGCCAGAGATAAATCCCTGCAGTCGCGCTATCCTCTGTGTCCTCGGTGGCTCAGATGGACAGAGCGTCTGCCATGTAAGCAGGAGATCCCGGGTTCGAGTCCCGGTCGGGGCACACATTTTCATCTGTCCCCGTTGACGTATGTCAACGCCCGTAAGCAGCTAAGGGTGTTCATTTCATTGTAATTGCAGTGGTGAACAGTTGTGGCCGACTGATATGGCGCATTGTCATCAATGAAATGGTTCAAATGGCTCTGAGCACTAAGGGACTTAACATCTGTGGTCATCAGTCCCCTAGAACTTAGAACTACTTAAACCTAACTAACCTAAGGACATCACACACATCCATGCCCAAGGCAGGATTCGAACCTGCGACCGTAGCGGTCACGCGGTTCCAGACTGAAGCGTCTAGAACAGCAAGGCCACACCGGCCGGCTGTCATCCATGAAAATCCCATTGTTATCGGGAAAATGAACTCCATGAATGGTTGAAAATGGTATCCAAGTAGCCGACCATACCTATTTGCAGACAATGATCGATTCAGTTGGATCAGACGACCCATTGCATTCCATGTGAACACAGCCCACACCATCATGGAGCCACCACCAGGTTGAATATTCCCATGTTGACAACTTGAGTCCATGGTTTCGTGGGGTCTACGGCCACATTCGAACCCCTACAATTAGCTGATACCAACTGAAACTGGGACTCATCTGACCAGGCCACGGTTTCCCAGTCGTCTAGGGTCCAACCGGTATCGTGAATAGCCTAGGAGAGGCGCTACAGACGATGTCGTGCCCTTAGCAAAGGCACTCGTGTCAGTCGTCTGCTGCCATAGCCCATTAATGCCAATTTCGCTGCACTCTCTTAATGTACACGTTGGTCGTACGTGCCACATTGATTTCCGCGGTTATTGCACGCAGATTTCTTGTCTCTTAACACTGACAACTCTATGCGAACGTCGCTGCTTTCGTTCGTTAAGTGAAGGCCGTCGGCCACAGCGTTGTCCATATTAAAAGGTAATGTCGAAATTTTGTATTCTCGGCACACACTTGACATTGTCGATTTCGTAATACTGAATTCCCTAACGATTTCTAAAATGAAACGTCTCAGGCGTGTACTCTAGCTACCATTCCACGTTCAAAGTCTGTTAATTCCCGACGTGTGGGCACAATAACTTCGGAAACATTTTAACACGAATCGTCTGAGTACAAATGAAAGCTCCCTCAATGCACTGGCCTTTTATGTCTTGTGTACGCGATACTGCTGCCATCTGAATATGAGCATATAGCTATCCCGTAACTTTTGTCACCTCAGTATATGTTAAAGAAGTAAATTGTATGGTGCATTTAGCAGCTGTCTAAGGGTTATATTCTCCAATTTCATCCCTGGCAGATATATTGCCGAGGAGAAACGGAAACTATCATTTCTATAACACTGGAATAATAGCACGACACCAAGAGGATTACTGGAAAAATTCCTAAGGAAGCACAGGAAACCTTCCTTGGATGAAGAACATGGTACTACCAATGTAGTTAAATTTCGGGCTTGCAGCCCCATAAATTCTGCTTCTGCTTCGAATATTTCAGCCTTATACCGTTCAACCAGCTTCAGAGTCAGCCAAACGACTGATGTTGCGGCCTTTTAGACTCGAGAACTGCGCCACTGCGCATGGGGCCGCAGATACACAGGCGACAGACAGGTTGGTTCAAATGGCTCTGAGCACTATGCGATTTAACTTCTAAGGTCATCAGTCGCCTCGAACTTAGAACTAATTAAACCTAACTAACCTAAGGACATCACACACATCCATGCCCGAGGCAGGATTCGAACCTTCGACCGTTGCGGTCGTTCAGCTCCAGACTGTAGCGCCCACAACCGCACGGCCACTCCGGCCGGCAGACAGAGAGGTTTATCGGCGGCAAAGAGGTACACATGTGTATGAATTAGGTCTGTGGCTACGCGGCTGATCCACGCTGGGAAGTCGATGTATCACTGTGACCTGCATTGGGATGACGCCTTTGCAAATTTATGAAACAAAGCGCAGGATTCCACGAATTACCCACATTACTTATCCACATGACTTATCTACATTAATTAAATTTGTCATCAAACGAATTTCAACAACTTCTATCAACAAATAGTCCCAAAAATGTGTAGTCGACGCAAAAATTTCGACGTTTTCGTACAATACACAATGACAAGTTGCACAATATGGAACGACCAGTATCAAAACAGTGCTCTGACACTGCCGATTTATTGAGCTGTAAGAGCCGGGTGTATCCATAGTGTGATGTGCGTCTTTCATGGACTGTATGTGTCGTCTGTCCGACCTATGAAAGGCCACATTCGCAGGGTAACCTGTAAACCCTAGGATTCCGTAGAATCAGATCGCCTTTAACAGAACACAAGAGTGCTGCTGTCTTCGGCGGAGAGCGAAAAATGACTATTACTTTGAGCTTGCTGAGGATCAGTTCTATTTTTGACGATAGACTTTCCTCATATGGCAAGAAAGCCATGGTTTTAAATACACTCCTGGAAATTGAAATAAGAACACCATGAATTCATTGTCCCACGAAGGGGAAACTTTATTGACACATTCCTGGGGTCAGATACATCACATGATCACACTGACAGAACCACAGGCACGTGGACACAGGCAACAGAGCATGCACAATGTCGGCACTAGTACAGTGTATATCCACCTTTCGCAGCAATGCAGGCTGCTATTCTCCCATGGAGACGATCGTAGAGATACTGGATGTAGTCCTGTGGAACGGCTTGCCATGCCATTTCCACCTGGCGCCTCAGTTGGACCAGCGTTCGTGCTGGATGTGCAGACCGCGTGAGACGACGCTTCATCCAGTCCCAAACATGCTCAATGGGGGACAGATCCGGAGATCTTGCTGGCCAGGGTAGTTGACTTACACCTTCTAGAGCACGTTGGGTGGCACGGGATACATGCGGACGTGCATTGTCCTGTAGGAACAGCAAGTTCCCTTGCCGATCTAGGAATGGTAGAACGATGGGTTCGATGACGGTTTGGATGTACCATGCACTATTCAGTGTCCCCTCGACGATCACCAGTGGTGTACGGCCAGTGTAGGAGATCGCTCCCCACACCATGATGCCGGGTGTTGGCCCTGTGTGCCTCGGTCGTATGCAGTCCTGATTGTGGCGCTCACCTGCACGGCGCCAAACACGCATACGACCATCATTGGCACCAAGGCAGAAGCGACTCTCATCGCTGAAGACGACACGTCTCCATTCGTCCCTCCATTCACGCCTGTTGCGACACCACTGGAGGCGGGCTGCACGATGTTGGGGCGTGAGCGGAAGACGGCCCAACGGTGTGCGGGACCGTAGCCCAGCTTCATGGAGACGGTTGCGAATGGTCCCCGCCGATACCCCAGGAGCAACAGTGTCCCTAATTTGCTGGGAAGTGGCGGTGCGGTCCCCTACGGCACTGCGTAGGATCCTACGGTCTTGGCGTGCATCCGTGCGTCGCTGCGGTCCGGTCCCAGGTCGACGGGCACGTGCACCTTCCGCCGACCACTGGCGACAACATCGATGTACTGTGGAGACCTCACGCCCCACGTGTTGAGCAATTCGGCGGTACGTCCACCCGGCCTCCCGCATGCCCACTATACGCCCTCGCTCAAAGTCCGTCAACTGCACATACGGTTCACGTCCACGCTGTCGCGGCATGCTACCAGTGTTAAAGACTGCGATGGAGCTCCGTATGCCACGGCAAACTGGCTGACACTGACGGCGGCGGTGCACAAATGCTGCGCAGCTAGCGCCATTCGACGGCCAACACCACGGTTCCTGGTGTGTCCGCTGTGCCGTGCGTTTGATTATTGCTTGTACAGCCCTCTCGCAGTGTCCGGAGCAAGTATGGTGGGTCTGACACACCGGTTTCAATGTGTTCTTTTTTCCATTTCCAGGAGTGTATTTCTTTGTCTTCTTCCATATTCCTTGCGTCAACCTCGAGCCTCACTCTTTTGCTGTGGGAATGCCCGTTGGCTTCAAAACCTCAGGTAAAGTGTAGAAGCTTGTCCTGTAGACTGCTCTTGTCACCACGATCTGTTCTCTGCGAAACAAAGTTCTGAGAAGATGAGAGCTATCTGCAAGTAAATATAAATATAAATGCGTCTGTCTCCCATATATGCATGTCCCAAAGAGCTATCATTTTTTCCCCGAATAAAAACATCCAGAAACGGAAGACATCCCTCCTTCTCTATTTCCATTTGAAAGTGGATTTGATCATGAATGGAATACAGATGGATTAATAACTCTGTAATTTATCCTCATCATGGGACCACACTACAAATGAAACGTGGTATTTAGGGAAAACTTGGAAGGGAGGACCCATCAATGTAACTTTCTTTTCACACAACCTGTTTATTTAATATTGAATAATCATAAATGTGTTTTCTTCACAAATTAACAAATTTGTGAAATGAATTAACTTTTACAGGAGAAATCGAAACAAGAACAACATGACAATAATTACAAGAGCCCAGACTTGCAGCCCTCACGTTATTGGGGGAAACAGCGGTGTTTACTACCACGCTGGACACAGTTTCTCTTATAAAATGCCCTTCTGCAACACATGAAAACATATAAGTAATATTGATGACAAGAATATTTCAAGTACTCAAATAGATGACGTAAATTTTTTTCTTTTTTTCTTAATTTGGAAACTGTATGTCGAAAGGTTCGGGGTTAAGATGCTCACCTATGCTTAAAGATTAAATAAATTAGGAAAATATTATGACAATAATAGCGCTTGCTTTCATTTCAACCAGCAACAAGGTGCGATTGGATCCCAACCCGTCCCTTCTGACAATCTTATTCTGACTAAAGCCCTGGTGACAGTTGGCTGTTAATATGTCAAAAATTCAATTGCTTCTCAGTTATGTAGGCCGCTCTGCAGGAACGTTTTTAAGCATTACGTATGAGTACTTGTTACAAGAGAACAAGATACAGTTAAAAATATACCAACAATTCCCCGGTCTTTTAAAGACAGGCACACACTTCTTAGTACAACAGGTAGTTCAGATTATCTCAAATACCATTACAGTCAAGGAATTGAACCGGTTAACATCTAAATCTAATTACAAGAGCCTTCTTTGTTTAATGGCAACCTGTACCTTGGTACAATTGTTCCGACTGTATTCCGACCAGGAGCTTATTCATTAAAACATTAATGATCGGGTATGAACTAGAAAGGAAGGTCAATATAATATCAGAACAAATTTTCAGACAACTAGTGTCTAGTACAATACTACGGTCTATATTTACGACCAACGAGCCGACCGAGTAAAACTCTGAGGGTCGGGTACAAACCAGAAAATAATAAAGAAAGGTAATACAGTAACGGAGCAAATTTTTAAACGACAGTGACACCAACCACCACAAGGATTACAGAATGTTACTCCCCTTTATCAGTAAGCAGTGCCATGGACCCACGGTGCGTCGCGGCGGTTACTGAGTGGTGCCGATGACAGCCAGATAGAAGGGGGCAGCCCCCACGAGCGGTCGTCCGACACAAATGTTGCCAACCAATCGACGGGATGTCGGCCCGCGTCTTGTAGTCAACGCTGACCCGGTGAAGTATTCCGGTACCTTTCTTTCCTCTGTGCAGTCCCTCCTGGCGCAGCTCGTGGCTTCGGCCGCTCGGACCTCGTGGCCGCCTCTTGTTCGCGACGCTACCGCCAATCCCCAAACTTGGCGCCTCCTCACTCGGGCCAGCGAACCCGTATGTATATCGGCAAGCAAAGAGCTTCTGAGGACACAACCCACAGATACTAACTCTTCCTCATAGATACTGGCAACAGGGCCGCAAGAGGGATAGTCGAGACTACCCTTGAGCTAGTGGCGCCAGACAGAACAGTCTGCTAACTTAATGGCGCCACGGCTCATTGTCGCCAACATACCTCCAAAATGCCGTGGGTTTAAAGCTATCAGATTCCAGGCGTCTTTTCCTCGAAGTCCTCGGCACATAAAATGGCCACCAAGAGCGACAAGGGACTATCCATGACGACACCGCAAGTCTCTTCAAAAAATTCGTTAATAAACAGTACACCAAGGTCGTAACAAGTTTGAACAAATCTCTTTGTCAAAACATAAGGATCTGAAAGGGGAATCTCTGTGAATAAGGATACCACAGAAAAGCAGACTAATAGATCAGAAGTGTTCAGTTACAGTGATTTCAATTTTCCCACGAATTCCACAGAGTTGCATATGTACTGCACACATTTTCCAATAAGACACCCTAATTCTTTTTTCTTTTGCTTGCGCCGTTGTTCCCGGGTGGCAATGTTAGCTGAATGGGTGGCCGGATGACCTTCCCGCCGCCACCCCGTACTCCCCGGGAAGAAATTAGTGTACCCCAACTGTCTGCGACTAGTGTAATCCATGGAGTAGTGCTAAAGTGTTCAGATGTCTGCGAGCCGTGTAACTGTGGCGGGACGTGGGGACCAGCCCGGTATTCACCTAGGGGGATACGGAAAACCGCCTAAAAACCACATCCAGGCTGGCCGGCACACCGGCCCTCGTCGTTAATCCGCTGGGCGGATTCGATTCGGGGCCGGCGCGCCTACCCGAGTCCAGGTAGCAGCGCGTTAGCGCGCTCGGCTAACCTGGCGGGTAATAAGAGACCTTAATAACGACACTAATTATTTGGCAGAGTCATAGTTTAGAAAGTCAGTGTTGCTCACTATTGGCTGCATAAAAAAATCTTTCTTGTGGTTCTTTGGAAGTTCATAAAACCTCAGAGGAACCGCACCCTTTGATTTCGATCTTCGTATAACTTCTGGAGGAGAAAGGGAGGCGTTCAAAACAGCAGCAGTATTCTTTACCATCTGGTTAGTGGTGTTACCACTGATATTCTGATATGTGCTATCAGCCAGTAAACTGCACATTTTGTCATGATAGTCGTCACAAGACATTAAAACAGTGGCATTACCTGTATCAGCTGGAAGAACCACTGTCTGGGTATTGTGGTAAAGCTTACATATTACCGCCCTCTCTGCCACAGATGCCGCCCGGAGTGGGCATGCGGTTCTAGGCGCTACAGTCTGGAATCGCGCGACCGCTAGGGTCGTGGGTTCGAATCCTGCCTCGGACATGGATGCGTGTGATGTCCTTAGGTTAGGTCGGTTTAAGTAGTTCTAAGTTCTAGGGGACTAATGAACTCAGAAATGAAATCCCATAGTGCTCAGAGCCATTTGGACCATTTTTTTTCTGCCACAGATATACAGCCTTCATAACAGCCTGACAAGGTTCAGATCTTGTTTCATCTGCTGAATCCTAGGAGAGTGGTCAGACAGCTTCTTCAGGAGCTGTGAGGAATTCAGGCACTGACAAGACCTTTGGCATGGGTGCGAAATTCAAAAGATCATGGTAGCGTCGTCCAGGTCTCTACACGCCAACTGAGAAACGAAATTCGTTGTTACAACAACAGAACTTCTTCTTGCAATTCCTGAATGTCCGACAAAAACCTGGGACAGATACACATATGGGACCCTACTGACGCGATGATCTACGATTGTTTCTAAATGAAAACTTCGCTTGTGAGATTGAGAAGTGACAACTAACAGCATAACATTTTCCTGCGTATCAGAAAGCAATGTTTTGCGATCGTCTCCACGGCGATGACCACCAGACGACTTAATGCAGCCCGCGATCAGTGACTTAAATCAGTGATGTTGCCTTTCTCTGATTTGTTATGAATCTGTCAACTCACACTGTAGGCAGCGTCATCACGCCTCTTGTTCCCATGCTCATGTACTCTGAAAAAAACAAGCAGAACAACAGTTACCGGAAAACACTGCTTGCTCACTAACAGTGTATGGAAATGTCCAACCGCCAAATAACCACATTCTGCTACCACCGAAATAGTAAGGATGCAGGGATCCAGAAGTGGTAAACTGCCAAGCCCACATACAGCAAAATTAAATTTCACAATTTATTTCATAACAGCAATTTTACATAAAGCACATATTGATAAGCTGAGCATACTTGATTATTAGATTAAACACACATAAATTAATTACTGAATTGTTTAAAATCAGTAACAAGAAAATCAGATACCTTCAGTGCTCTGTCGTCTAAACAAGACACAGGCAGGGCAAAAACACCACAGGCGCAAAGATGGGAGCTGTTCCAGTACCATAGAGACTGGCTACTTTTGCCACGGGCGGCGCTGAGGATGAAGATATCGACTTCGCCTCGACCAGTTACCGACCGAGTATAGTTGTAAATTGCATTTTCTGTGTACTATGAGTCGGCCGCTCGCAGTCTCGCGGTAGCGTTCTCGCTTCCCGAGCACGGGGTTCCGGGTTCGATTCCCGGCGGGGTTAGGGATTTAAAACCTACCTCGAGATGACTGAGTGTTGTTGTGTCGTCTTCATCATCATCATTCACCCCCATTACGGCCGCAGGAAGGCTACGGCAAAACACCTCCATTAGGACCTTGCCTAGTACGACGGTGAGGGTCTCCCGCATCGTTCCCCTACGCTCTGTCAAGAAGCATGGTACTTCATATCCATTTCCATGTACTGTAATGTTTACCTGCGGTTATTTGCACTTAGCCATTGAGGGCCTTTCTTGTGTTATATTACATGCAGTGTAGCAGAGTTCATTATTCAACAGTTCACAAAGATAAGTAAACTTTTTGTAATTCAACTGTGTGACTTTGCTACTAATTTGTTGGAGTGTTGAACAACCTTCGTCCTCTCGGAATGCTTTCTTTCACTTTTCAAGTAATGTCAAGGTTTTGACACTTCCCAGAAGATGAAGAGTAGAATTTATACCGAACCGGGAGTAGAACACAGAACCGTACCTTTTGAAACCAATGCTCTTACCGACTGAGCTATCCAGTCACGATTCACGGCACGCGGTCACGACTTCAGTTCTGCCAGTATCGTCTCCTACTTTCCAAACTTCACAGAAGCTTTCCTAAACTGTTTGCAGCACTAGCATTCTTGGAAGAAAGGCTATCGGGAAAAAATTGCTTAGCCTCACCTTAGGGCTTGTTTCCAGAGTGAATATTTCACTCGGTCGTGGAGTCTGCTGTTTTGTAGATAGACAGAAATTGTGTGCAGGATTATGATTCGAACCCCGAACCTTGCCTCTCGCGGGCAGTGCTTTCACCGGATGAGTTATCCAGACATGATTCACATCCACCTACTCCCCTCTCTTCAAGGACGACTTCATAAAACAAGCAGAGTGTTAGTGGATTGTCGAAATCTCGTAGACCAAAGGGTGCAAGCTGTGTTCCACTGGACGCCCATATTGATTCCTAAAAACTTTAGACATCAGTTCCCATACAAGTTGGTATCACAAAACAAATTAAAGTGGTCAGGATCACACAATTTTACATGATTTTAGTTCATGTAGTGTTTTTATCACTACTTTTATATAATTTTTGACGGTTTTGTTCCCTGTAATACAAAATGGCTCTGAGCACTATGGGACTTAACATCTTAGGTCATAAGTCCCCAAGAACTTAGAACTACTTAAACCTAACTAACCTAAGGACATCACACACATCCATGCCCGAGGCAGGATTCGAACCTGCGACCGTAGCGGTCGCGCGGTTCCGGACTGCAGTGCCAGAACCGCTAGACCACCGCGGCCGGCCCCTATAATACACTCATGCTCATAAATTAAGGATAATGCTGATCCTTGGTGAAAAAACGCTCTGGTGGGCGGTTTGCGGGTTTAAATCACCTCGGGGTATGACTATGCGGTGCATTTGACCTGCGGTCGTCGCACGGTGCCGCTGGCAGCAGTCCACATACACAGAGGTGTGTTGGTGCTTGTCAGAGTACGGTGCAGCGAGTAAGTGTGCAGAGTAAGTGTGCTAATGGTGACTGTGTGTTGAAAATCGCTCAAAGAACACATATTGCTGATGTTATGAGGGGTAGAATACTAGGGCGAATGGAGGCTGATCAAACACAGCAGGTCATAGCAGGGGCGCTCCGTATGTCACAAAGTGTAAGCTCAAGATTATGGCAACAATTCCAGCAGACAGGAAACGTGTCCAGGCACTACAGTACGGGACGCCCACAGTGTACAACACCACAAGAAGACTGATATTTCACATCAGTGCCCGCAGATGACCACGGAGTACTGCAGGTAGCTTGCTCGGGACTTCACCGCAGCCACTGAAACAGTTGTCTCCAGACACACAGTCTACAGACGACTGAACAGACATGGTTTATTCGCCGGGAGACCTGCAAGGTGCATGCCATTGACCCCTGGGGACAGAAGGTCCCGTAAAGCCTGGTGTCAAGAACACAGCACATGGTCATTGGAAGAGTGGTCCCAGGTTATGTGCACAGACGAGTCCAGATATAGTCTGAACAGTGATTCCCGCCGGTTTTCATCTGGCGTGAACCAAGAACCACATACCAACCACTTAATGTCCTTGAAAGGGACCTGTATGGAGGTCGTGGTTTGATGGTGTGGGGTGGAATTATGATTGGTGCACGTACACCTCTGCATATCTTTGACAGAGGAACTGTAACAGGTCAGGTGTATCGGGACGTCATTTTGCACCAATATGTCCGCCTTTTCAGGGGTGCAGTGGGTCCCACCTTCCTCCTGATGGATGATAACGCACGGCCCCACCGAGCTGCCATCGTGGAAGAGTACCCTGAAACAGAAGGTATCGGAGGAATGGAGTGGTCCGCCTCTTCTCCAGACCTAAACCCCATCGAGCACGTCTGGGATGCTCTCGGTCGACGTATCGCTGCACGTCTTCAAACTCCTAGGACACTTCAGGAGCTCCGACAGGCACTGGTGCAAGAATGGGAGGCTATACCCCAGCAGCTGCTCGACCAACTCATCCAGAGTATGCCAAACCGTTGTGCGGCCTGTGTACGTGTGCATGCTGATCATATCCCATACTGATGTCGGGGTACATGCGCAGGAAACAGTGGCGTTTTGTAGCACATGTGTTTCGTGACGGTTTTCTCAACTTCTCACCAATACCGTGGACTTACAGATCTGTGTCGTGTGTGTTTCCTATGCGCCTATGCTATTAGCGCCAGTTTTGTGTAGTGCCACGTTGTGTGGCACCACATTCTGCAATTATCCTTAATTTATGAACATGAGTGTACATGACAGCGCAACACAGTTTATCAAATGGTTCAAATGGCTCTGAGCACTATGGGACTTAACGTCTGAGGTCATCAGTCCCCTAGAACTTAGAACTACTTAAACCTAGTCAAAATATCCACGACATATCCACGAAATCCAAGCCGATTAAGTCAAATATCAGTAGTAAAGAGAGGGCGGCCATTCGTGATCTGAGGGAGCGCTCTGAAATTGTTGTCTTACCGGCTGACAAAGGCAATGCTACAGTTGTTGTATCCCATAAGGACTACACTGATAAGATGCAGAGCCTGCTAAATGACGATTCCTACCGGAAGATCAGCGTTGACCCCACAAAGAAGGTGGAGAACAAGACGAGGGCGCTTCTCAAGGACGCAGATTTACCGGATGGTGACGCTAAGAAATTGTTACCCCAAGGTCCGGTACCGCCTAGACTATATGGACTCCCGAAGGTTCACAAAGAGGGGATACCACTACGCCCCATTGTCAGTAACATCAGGGCACCTACATATTTGTTGGCCAAATACCTGACGGGAATATTAAGTCCTTATGTGGGTAAATGCCCTCATCACATCCGTAATTCCGTGGATTTTGTTAAACGCCTTGACAGCTTCAGGTTGGATGAGTCAGATATCATGGTGAGTTTTGACGTCGTTTCCTTGTTTACGAGGGTACCCCTGCGAGAGTCACTAGAATTGATTAGTCAGAAGTTTGACGAGAAGACCACTGAACTTTTTAGGCATGTCTTGACTTCCACGTATTTTCTTTTTAATGGAGAATACTACGAACAAACGGAGGGAGTCGCCATGGGTAGCCCACTCTCACCGGTGGTAGCGAATTTGTACATGGAGAACATCGAGGAGGAAGCCCTGTCGTCATCCGTAAGGAAACCTACTTGCATTTTCCTTTACATGGACGACACGTTCGTCATCTGGCCACATGGTATGGATAGACTCCTTGACTTCTTTACACATCTAAACTCCATACACCCCAACATCAAATTCACTATGGAGACTGAAACGGAGGGTAAATTACCTTTCCTTGACGTCTTGGTCAAGAGAAGGGCTGACGGCACCCTAGGTCATGGGGTGTATCGGAAGACTACGCACACTGATCTGTATTTGCATGCAGACAGCTGCCACCACCCTTCACAGAGGAATGGGGTACTTAAAACTCAAGTACATAGGGCGCGCACTATCTCTGACGCAGAGAGTCTACCCTAGGAATTGGAACATCTGAGAACTGTATTTCGAAAAAATGGGTACTCAGAGTGGCAGATTCAACGTGCTCTCCGCCCAACCACTGCAGCACAACCTGTTGAGATGGATGAAATCACGAGGGAGGAGGTAGGCACTGCATTTATTCCATACACAGGCGCACTCTCGGGGAAAATCGCCCGCATTCTGAAGAAACACCGGGTCGGAACTGTGTTTTGTCCTCCAAATAAAACTCGTGCACTGGTGGGGAGCGCCAAAGATGACCTCGGTTTGAGGAAGGCCGGCGTGTACCAGATTCCGTGTCAATGTGGCAAGTCGTATATTGGTCAGACGATGCGTACCGTCGAGAATCGATGCCGTGAACACCAGAGGCACACTCGTCTGATGTATCCGAGCAAGTCGGCGGTCGCTGAACATTGGTTGTCGGAAAATCACGCCATGGAATATGACCGCACGAGGATTCTGGTACAGACGTCGAGATACTGGGACAGCGTTGTTAGAGAGGCCATCGAAATTCGCACCAATGACGACCTCATAAACCGTGACTGTGGCTATAATCTTAGCAAGGCTTGGGAACCAGCGATCGGGTTAGTCAAGAGTAAATCGAGCAAACGTATAGTTGTGACGACCACGGCGGACAGAGCCATCACTCCGACGTCATCTCAGACGCCGTCGCAATTTGTTCCACCGCGCGACCGTGGCTCGGGGCGCGGACGGCGGAGGGAGCGCGCCGCGGGCGGAGGGTATTTAAATCGGCCGCCGCCGCGACCGAACCCAGTTCCCTCTGAGCAGCCAAAGCGTACGGATCTCCGTGCTGGCACGTTCACAGGAGCTCAGTCCGTCAGTTCACCTGATGATGGCGACATGTATGATCGCCGAAATATTGTGCCCGCTGGACACTATAGACCGGCAGCACACCCGTGGATATTTTGACTATCAAATACGCCGGGAGAAACTCAAGAATTACTTAAACCTAACTAACCTAGGGACATCACACACATCCATGCCCGAGGCAGGATTCGAACCTGCGACCGCAGCGGTCGCGCGGCTCCAGACTGTAGCGCCTAGAACTGCTCGGCCACTTAGGCCGCAGTTTATCACTTGTCGTCTTTGTTCGGTATCTGAAGCTTTTAATTTTGCAGATCTGAAGACAGTTTGTTTATGCTGTTTTTCAATCAAATTAAGGAGCGTGGAGGGAAAAATTTTGTTGTGGTGTATTCTTCTTTCTGCATTAGATATGAGCAAATACCGCAGATGTAGTTCGAAATATCTCTGACAACTTTATTCACAGTTGTCTCGATCTGATTTCGTGGACTTATGACAGCTGTAGGTTTCGGCTCTTCTGAGTCATCATCAGAACCAGTAACTTCTTACGCAAGTAATACGTCCAATACTCATAGGTAGTTGACTTCCCAGAATCGGCAATAGATGGCTGTGTGACGTAGCATGATATTGGTCTGACATAAATAACATGGCACTGGTCATGACTGGTAACTGTCAAAAAGCCATCAAATCCGATCAACATAACTGTGATTAAAAAAGGCATCTCTTTCAAAATAGATCGCATGCACCAATTTGTCGATATCAGATTCCGTTTGTGATATCGGTGGGGATTGTCACCGACAAATTACGGTAAAATGTGGTTTCTGTCATTTGAAAGTGAGTAATTTCACACCTTCCCAAGACGCAGTGCAGTCTGTTTCATTATTGCTCGAACAGTCCACGGGTATACTGCCGGTTCATAGTTTCCAACGGGCACAATATTTCGGCGATCAGACATGTCGCCATCGTCAGGTGCGCGACAATGGCAACATGTCTGATCGCTGAAATATTGTGCCCGTTGGAAACTATGAACCGGCAGTATACCCGTGGACTGTTCGAGCAACAAATACGCCGGGAGAAACTGAAGAATGTTTCATTATTGTCGTAGTCGTATCCGACACGTTGAACATTCAAAGCTGCCTTTTCGTAAAGTTCCAGTAAGGCAATTAGGGGGATGAAAATATGAAAATGGAGCCTAAGTATAAAGCCAATGCAGCCTCACGGTGCAGAGTGGTACAGAGCAGGTTAACGTCGGCTGACCTGCCTTCACGCACGGCCACACGACCCCGCCCGTAGCGACCCACCAACCCCAGAGGTACGCCCTGTTTGGCCCGCACCCTACCCTGGCAGGTACCGATGGCTGAGCTGACTTTACGCAGCAGGGCGCGGCGTGATTGGGAGACCCACTTACAGCGTCCGTTAAAAACCTGACTCAGTCGCGCACGTCAGAGGGAACTTTAATGACGCGAAGGGCGGGAATTAAAAAAGACAAATAGTGAATTAACGATAAAGATTGGCGCGAACCGCTTTACCCCATTTCGCATTTTTAGCGGCTTTTATATCGCGGAAAATACTGCTGCAAGAGCTATCCAAATGGCGATTAATTATCGCCGCCTTTTGTACCCAGTGAGAACATGCGTTTTATTGCAGCAATTACATCGAACGTTGGGTATTGCAAAGGACATAACCCAAAGAATATAGACTCCTTTTCAGTATGTATTTTTAGTCTTTTCGTGTACTTCTCAAGAAGTTGCAGGACAATTATTTCTCACATGTTTTCAAATTACTGACTTCCATGTAGAATGAATACCTACTTGCAGTTTGAAATTAAATCATAGCTCATTCTCAATTAAAAGAATCACATATTTTACAAAAATACACTTACGGAAAAAAATCGCAACACGAAAAACTACACTGCTGGGCACCGTAAATGCAACACCCTGAAGGAAGCATCCGAATCAAGTGAAATTTACACCATGGGTTTGCAGCGATGAGATATGCAACTGATTAGAATTTCAGCGCAGACGCACATCACGCGCGCCTGTGGCGCCACCTCATAGCGCCATTTAAGGCTTGGCGATTTAGACGAGTGTACGTTCGGCACGTGTGTTTACCTTGTGGTTGTTTCACAAGACGATCAGTTATGCCTCGTAGACGACAGCGAACATCGTTTGATCAAGTATCCGGGTTCGACAGAGGAAGGATAGTGGCTTACCGAGATTGTGGATTATCATACAGAGAAATCGCTAGTCGTGTTGAACGAAACCAAACAACTGTAATGCGGATATGTGACCGTTGGATGCAGGAGGGTACGACGGACCGACGTGGTCGATCGCATTCACCTCGGTGCACCACTGCACGTGCTGATAGGCAAATTGTGCGCATGGCAGTGACGGATCGCTCAGTGACATCCCGAACCATAGCACAGCACATTGCGTCTGTAACGCATCATCCAGTGTTTGCGCGTACGATTCGACGCCGTTTACAGCAGAGTGGTCTGTCCGCAAGACGTCCATTGCTTCGTCTACCATTGACGCAGAACCACAGACGTCTCCGTCGCCAATGGTGTGATGACAGACGGATGTGGACGGCAAAATGGAATGACGTTGTCTTTACTGACGAGGCACGCTTCTGTCTGCAGCACCACGATGGTCGGATTCGAGTGTGGAGACACCGTGGAGAGAGGATGCTGGACAGCTGCATTATGCACCGCCACACTGGTCTTGCACCGGGTATTATGGTATGGGGCGGTATTGGATATTACTCTCGCACGCCTCTAGTACGCATTGCCGGTACTTTAAATAGCCGGCGCTACATATCCGAGGTGCTGGAGCCAGTTTTCCTTCGTTACCTTCAGGGCTCGGCCACAGCCATATTTCAACAGGATAATGCGCGACCACACGTGGCACGCATTGTCCCAAGGTTCTTCGTCAATAGCCGGCCGAAGTGGCCGTGCGGTTAAAGGCGCTGCAGTCTGGAACCGCAAGACCGCTACGGTCGCAGGTTCGAATCCTGCCTCGGGCATGGATGTTTGTGATGTCCTTAGGTTAGTTAGGTTTAACTAGTTCTAAGTTCTAGGGGACTAATGACCTCAGCAGTTGAGTCCCATAGTGCTCAGAGCCATTTGAACCATTTTCTTTTCTTCGTCAATAACCAGATTGAATTGCTTCCCTGGCCGGCTCGCTCTCCGGATCTTTCGCCGATAGAAAACATGTGGTCCATGGTTGCTCAACGAGTGACCCAGATTACATACCCAGCTGCCACACCAGATGATCTTTGGCAACGTGTGGAAGCTGCTTGGGCTGCTGTACCCCAGGAACACATCCAACGTCTCTTTGACTCAATGCCGAGACGTGTGGCAGCGGTGATCTCCAACAATGGCGGCTACTCTGGCTACTGATTCTGGCAGGAACCACATGTCACAAACGTCTGTAAACGTAATCATTTGATACTTGGTCAACATGTCATCTACAAAATAAATTTTGTTGTGCTACCTCTTGTCTTTCTAGGTGTTGCATTTACGGTGGTCAGCAGTGTAGTTGTGTGACATAAACGAAAGGTGGTGTCTATTCTTATTTCTCACCTGTAGCATGAGAGTAGCGTTAGTAGCGCCATTATGAGGATGCATATCAGGTTTGCTTTAAATACACGCTGTAAGGGTCATGAACGTTAGTTACCTTTGAGATTGGATGTGGTGAGCTGATGTTAGCCAAGAAAGCCATATCAAGACCTCACTGAGTTTGAAAGAGGTCGTGTAATAGGACTACGAGAGGATGTATGTTTAAAAAGAAACAAACACAATGATGCACATGGACTGGCATGAATAAATCACATAATTAACATAATTTCAAATGTTTTAGTGACAACTAGCATTCCGCTATTTAAAGGTGGGGAGGGGGGAATCTATATAAAATAGTTGTACTAAAACAACAAATAATAATACTAACTAAAAAAGTCTGCATACTACGATTTGGCGATCTGGCGCACAGATATCGGTTCGTCCAGAATCCAGAAGGCACACACTACTGGTCTGTTACACTAAGCGGCATTGGTTCAAATGATTCGAATGGCTCTGGGCACTATGGGACTTAACTTCTGAGGTCATCAGCCCCCTAGACTTAGAACTACTTAAACCTAATTAACCTACCGACATCAAGCACGTCCACGCCCGAGGCAGGATTCGAACCTGCGACCGTAGCAGCAGCGCGGTTCCGAACTGAAGCGCTTAGAACCGCTCGACCACAGGGCCGGCCCCGGTGCAGCAAAGCAGCTTAAATCACTTAATGAAGGCAAGGCCTCCGATTCAGATTGTATACCAGTCAGGTTCTTTTCAGGGTATGCCGATAGAATAGCTCCATAGTTAGCAATTATATGCAACCGCTCGCTCACAGAAACATCCGTACCTGAAGACTGGAAAACTGCTCAAGTCACACCAATACCCAAAACCGGAAATAGGAGTAATCCGCTGAATTACAGGCCCATATCACTAACGTCGATTTGCAGTAGGGTTTGGGAAGATATTCTGTGTTCGAACATTGTGAAGTACCTCGAAGGAAATGATTTATAGACACATAGTCAGCACGGATTCAGGAAATATTGTTCTTGTAAAACACAACTAGCTCTTTATACTCATGAAGTAATGAGTGATATCGACAGGGGATGTCAAATTGATTCCATACTTTTAGATTTCCAGAAGGCTTTTGACACCGTTCCTCACAAGCGTCTTCTAACCAAGCTGCGGGCCTATGGAATATCGCCTCAGTTGTGCGACTGGATTCATGATTTCCTGTCTGAAAGGTCACAGTTCGTAGTAATAGACTGAAAGGCGTCGAATAAAACAGAATTAATAGCCGCCATACCCCAAAGGAAATGTTATAGGCCCTCTAATGTTACTGATCTAAATTAACGACGTAGGAGACAATCTGAGTAGCCATATTAGATTGTTTGCAGATGATGCTGTCATTTACCTTCTTGTAAAGTCATCAGATGAACAAAACGAATTGCAAAATGATTTAGATAAGATATCTGTATGGTGCGAAAAGTGGCAATTGACGCTGACCAAGGAAAAGTGTGAAGTTAATCAGATCAGTACTAAAAGAAATCCGCTAAATTTCGATTACGCGATAAGTCACACAAATCTTAAGGCTGTAAATTCAAATAAATACCTAGGGATTACAATTACAAATAACCTAAAATGGAACGATCACATAGATAATGTTGTGGGTAGAGCAAACCAAAGAATACGACTAACTGGCAGAACACTTAGAAGGTGCAACAGGTCTACTAAAGAGACTGCTTACACCACGATTGTCCGCCCTATTCTGGAGTATTGCTGTGCGGTGTGGGATCCGCATCAGGTGGGACTGACGGATGACATAGAAAAAGTTCAAAGAAGGGCGCGTCGTTTTGTATTATCACGAATTAGGGGAGACAGTGCCACAGACATGATACGTGAATTTTGGAGTGGCAATCATTAAAACAAAGGCGTTTTTCGCTGCGACAGTATCTTCTCATGAAATTTCAGCCATCAGTTTTCTCCTCCTATTGCGAAAACATTCTGTTGGCACCCACCTACACAGGGGGAAATGATAATCACGATAAAATAAGAGAAATCAGGGCTCGCACAGAAAAATTAAAGTGCTCGTTTTTTCCCGAGTGGAAAGGTAGAGAGACAGCTTCAAGGTGGTTCATTTAAGTCTCTGCCAGGCACTTTATTGTGCGTAGCAGAGTAAGTATGTGGATTTAGATGTAGATGTGATACGCGGCATCTGACGCTGTTTGTTTAGAAAAAGTGCTGATTAGATTTCGGAGTTAATTTTTTAAGCTGTTTAAAAGACATTTAAAAAAATATATTTTTTTAAATTTCATTTTTCATTTCTATAAAATTTACTCGGTCCATTTGTTTCCAATTTTCAAGAAATCCAAATTTAGTGAATACCGTTCAAACGCTGCGAGTGTCATTTTGATCAGGCAATCCTTTCAAAAGCTGATTAAGGGTTACACACTCGCACACACACACGCACACGTACACGAGGACAGACACATACATTATCGTAAAAATGACCATAATAGTTTCCTAGGTCCTTAAAACGTCGAGATCTGATGAAAACTCGATTTTAGAAAATCGGACTGAAATCAATAACTTCCCCATTTTTTTGAAAATTTTCAATTTTCATAGCAGTAAGTTGAAAATTATACATTAATTATAATTAAACTCTTATTGGGTTGTTGTTCAGAGTTGTCGTGTCGTGCAGCTGGTTGAATTTTTTTTTTTTTTTTTTTTTTTAATCTGTAGTAAGGACTGTGGGACCAAACTGCCGGGGTCATAGGTCCGTAGGGTTACGCACTACTTAATGTAACTTAAACTAACTTACGCTAAGGACAACATACACCCACCCATGCCCGAGGGAGGACTCGAACTTCCGACGTGGGGATCCACGCTAACCGCACGGCTAGCCCCCGCGGCTGGTTTTAATCCACGTTACGTATGTTAAGCACATAGAAAACCTAAATCGTCCATTAAAATGTATACGAAAAGCTACATTTTATTTTAATTGACTTGCGAAGAACAAGTTATTAATTTGAAACTGTTATATGTAATAATTACTTAAATTAATTTGCTTTTAATTACATTCGGAAAAAGGAAAAATAAAAAAGATAGAATTACAAACAGCGGCTTCGAATCCAAACCAATGCAAGCTTTATTTCAAGTCTGCATCTCAAGAGCTTGAAGATCCTCAAATTCGGAACAAAACGGAACCAGATTAATAAATTAGATTTTTAATACAGTTGCTTTTTTTCTGATTTTACAAGTGCAATTTATACTTTGCTAGCAAAAAGTTTCACCCTGGTTTTGCTTTTTGTTTCCCTTTTATCTTCAAAATTAAAACGTTTGGAAACTGTTAAAATTATCTGTTGTAGACGAAAGTATGTCTATCTAAAAGTAATATTCAGGAATTGGAATTTATGTCTCTCTACGTCTCGTAAGTACTATATAAACAACAAAGACTGAAAATTCCGGTTTGTATTGTTTTTTGTAAGCTGGTGGAATTAATATGAAAATAATTTGTTTCATATTAATTCTACCAGCTTACAAAAAACAATACAAATCGGAATTTTCAGTGTTTGAAGTTTATATACAGTTTATGCGACATAATATAACATAAATTCCAATTCCTGAACATCAATGGTCTAACAGTAGGACTATTTTTTGACTCCGTAAACCCTGAGGTGCACCCCAATCTTTTTTCACGTTATCATATTGAAAAATGCTATGTGATATAACTAAGATATATAATAAGTTCACCATCATCATCAAGACCGCAGTCAAACAAAACAGTTGTGTACTGTTCCGCATAGAAGTAGTTAAGAGCAGAGCATGGCAGCGGCGGCTGTTGTACAGGTCAGTCGTGACACAGCATAAGAAACAAATGCCTGCATTTCTAGGCCCAAAGATACAATTCTCCCAGTGTTTAGCGATACCGGAGCTAGTGCAAATATTGACAGCGTCGCGCCAGCGCCTCTCATATTGACAGACGAAGGTTACAATGAAATGCAAAAACTTCCCTATTTTACTCAACCAAGAAAAAATGCTACCACTGGCAGAGAAATTGAATTTCTTGTCTGTCTCCTCTTTCCAGCACTCGGGTGATAAAAACAGCATGCCTCTTGATGGAAATCGAGTTTACTACCAAAAGTTACCAACCGGAGCTTTAATTCGACGAAAATCTGTCTCTTATTCTCTATAATTAAATGAGATATATTGTACTGCCTACACGTATTTTGTGTCTGACGGTACGAAGAAACAAGAAGATAGAAAATGTCCATTTATTGACAGTGTTACATAAAACACGAAGAAAGACACACTTGTCAATTAGCCATGGTCGCCTTGCTAATAGAAAAAAAAAGGAAATATTGAACAACATCTAAGGCGAGAAAACGTGCCAGGAATTTCCAAGAGGCATCTGGTTCTGAAAAGATCGTGGAAAAAGTGAGACCTTGTACTCATTGACGGATATCACTGACGGCCAAAACCAGAATTTGGTTCTCCTATTATCCAAGTATGACCCAGTTAAAACCCACATATCCGAGGCAGTTACTGAAAGTAAAAAAGTAAACAGTGACAAAAAGGTAAGGATAGAGGTAGCCTTATTACCTCTTTGTCAAAAACAATTATAAATAAATTAAGAAGTATACGTGCACGTCATCTTTAACAAGAGATCGTCAAAGAAACCTAGGTGGCTAGATGTTTTCCCTGAATATGGATTCTTGCCAGGATGTTGGCATCGCCGGCTGCTGTGGCCGAGCGGTTCTAGGCGCTTCAGTCTGGAACCCCGAGACTGCTACGGTCGCAGGTTCGAACCCTGCCTCGGCCATGCATATGTGTGATGTCCTTAGGTTAGTTAGGTTTAAGTAGTTCTAAGCTCTAGGAGACTGATGAACTAATATGTTATGTCCCATAGTGCTCAGAGCCATTTGAATCATTTTTGATGTCGGCATCGTTGATCAGACTGTAATTTGCTTCCGCTATGTTAAGAATGGAAATCTACAAGAATGGGCGATCAACATGGTTCCTGTTCGGAAATCAAAAAGAGAAACTTACCGAGCTCTTGTAAATCATGAATTAGCCCAGATCTTACTAACGTATCTTTTGATGCCGAAGGAAATATGGCAGGCGGGTATATTTGTCTTCAAGCGACACTGAAGGGAGAAGTGCCAAAATTAATTAGTACCCCGTTACGCGCATTCTTTAAATCTAGTGTTCTGAGACGCGAAGTCAAGCTCTACTGAAGCAGAGAATTTGTTTGGACTCTTGAAATCAGCCAGTGCATTTAATCACGAATCATTAAGCGCACGTCTTTATGGTGGACAAAATTTGCGATATAACAGCTGGTCAAGACAAATTGAGACGACTACAGAACTTCTAGAATATGAGATGGTGAGCTAAAGACAGAGCCTTGACCGCTATTTTGGAGCAAACTCGACACGTCGCATTGATAAAAACTGGAATTGCCATGTCTTAGAGCATGGAGTTCGACTCAGAGGTTTCGTTTCAAGTGAGAACGTTGATGGATCCCTTTTTGAAAACTGAAACTGCCCTGACAACCTTCGCATTCGAGAAAATATTTGACATATCAACCCCAGTAAGCTAATATCTCCAAACTCCTACATTAGAGTACCTTAAAGCTTGGTGGCTTATCAAAAGTTTGGAGATAAATTTGCGTGAACAATTAGATCATTTTGACGACGTATCAGAGCTGCAAGTTTGTTTATATCCCAGGTTCAAGGGTTAATACACGCCGAGAATCTTGATATCGACGTACAGACGACGCTGCCATTACGAAGAATATATAAAATAAATAAATAAAAAAAACACGATGAATTACGCCAAAATGAGGTGGCATCACTATCCTCCGACCCAAAGAGATTTTGAATGAAATTTCAATGAAATCCAGACCATTAGCTGCTTACAGGCGTTAATAAATATCAACGGGGACAGCTGAAAATGTGTGCCCCGACCGGGGTTCGAGCCCCGGGATCTCCTGCTTGCATGGCAGGCGCTCTATGCGTCTTTTTTATTTCTTTTTTTGTAATCACATTTTGTTCGTGAGTGGTCGTTCTATTTGTTCGCGGCAGACGTCCCATGACGGTTGTTCAAGTTTATCGCCGTTCCATTAACTCAGTTTCTTTATTACAGAGGGCGGCTAGCCCTCTGACCGAACACTCTGAGCTACCGTGCCGGCATTGAGCCATCGATGACACAGAAGATTGTGCGACTGCAGGGACTTATCTCTGGCACGCTCCCCATGAAACCCACATTTCCAACTTACTGTCCACACACTACATTTGTAGTGTCTCTGCCCACTACATTCATTACTCGCGGCAGTCAATCTACCGATTCCCGTTAGAGTTTGAGCAATGTGAGTGCACCCACACTGAAAAAGATCATTGGCCGGGAAGCCTTACCTATATGAAGATGGTATCTGCTCTTTCGGACATGTCCGAAAGAAGAGATATCATCTTCATATACAAAGAGATTCTATTCTATTTCTTTTAACAAATTCCCTATTTATGCAGCTTTAGTTAAGACAGACGCAAAATTCGATTGCAAGGAACATTTAATGAAGGTCTCCCAAGTGTGGAGGACATGACATTAACAAAAATGGGATTACTAATGACGCATTAAAGTTTCTCGCAACAATTGCAAATGTCGATCGAGAACTGTTGTCAAAAGAATTAGAATTTTTGCGAGAAATTTTAAGGAACAGTCTAAAATTCTTTGGGATGAATACGTTCCACCTAGGAAACAAGACGTGAATGGCTCAAATTCTCAGAGTGAGGAAGGAGACGACGGACGTAACGAAGATTTCTTAGACCAAACTGCAAAGGACGCCACTTCTTCTTCCCGAAGCGGTTCGGACGCCTGCCAAAGTTGCATAGCAAGTGCACGTAAACTTTTGTCGCAATATAAAGTGCACATTAGTACGTTATTCAACTTACATTTGCTTACTTTCATCCACGCAAGTGACTTCTGACAGGCGATTTTCTGGGCTGAAGTACGTTAAGACAAGACTTCGGTCTTTACTGGGGCAAGAACTGTTGAAATTGTAGATTACCTTAAACACAGAATCGGATCTAATCAAGGTTGACGAGATTAGCAACTTCTACGCTCGAATTATTGACAGCTTATCTCTTTAAAAAAAATGTTGATTGGTTAGCTCTAGATTTGTTACATTGTAAGAAATTGGAACTATATTTGTCTAATAATATATAACATTGAAATTAATAATTTTTATATTTTATTACATTCCGATAGTATCCCAATTACCCCTATTTCAGGTTTGTGGTGAGCCACATAGCCACTACCAGCGTAGTCCAACCCTGGCTGTGTGCCAGTCCGCGTAAAGTGTCCGCCATTACATTCCAGGCGCCGACCAATCATAACAGAGTTGCTCGTTCGCTATTGGTGGAAGGCCCGCTCCGAAGGAAGGTTTGATTTTGACAGTTGTCAAATATGTAAACTGTGTTTAAGTTCAATAAGAAGTTATATTAATGGTTTCTCGTTTCCAAGTGTGAGTTTATTTACATTTTTCAGTTATAACTAAACAAAATTATAGTCGTTTCCTTAGTTATTTACGAATTTATTTACAGAAGTTTTCGTGTTATATGTTCTTTTGGTGTCTGTTGCAAAATTCTGAAGTAGTTACTTTCATTAGGTTTTGGAAGTAAAGCGGGTTTCTTTTCTACATCTACATCTACATCCATATTCTGCAAGCCACCTGACGGTTTGTGGCGGAGGGTACCTAGAGTACCTCTATCGGTTCTCCCTTCTATTCCAGTCGCGTATATTCGTGGAAAGAAAAATTGCTGGTATGCCTCTGCGTGGGCTCTGATCTCTCTGATTTTATTCTCATGGTCTCTTCGCGACATATACGTAGGAGAGAGCAATATACTGCTTGACTCCTCGGTGAAGGTATGTTCTACCTCTACATCTACATACATACTCCGCAATCATGTTCTCGAAACTTCAACAAAAGCCCGTACCGAGCTACTGAGCGTCTCTCTTAAATAATCTAAATACGTGGCCAAAGTTACGCAAAGTATACCTGAGAGAACAGTTTTCTTCACAATGAGAGGAATCAGGTTGTGGCTATTCGAACATTGTCCCGGAGCCCTCGAGGTTATCATAATGGTAACAAAAACAAATAAAAATTAAAGTGCAAAATTTACCAAAATCTATCAACCAAGTGGTTCTTCCTTACGTTAAAATAATCAAAGTTGGGTTTGGGAATCGTATGGAGGGAAGGTATCCATACCATTCAACATCTTTTCAGAGGTCAAAGATCACTTTCTATCAGGACTCGAAAATCAATTAACTAGAGACAAGAACGAATGGCATTAGAAGTGGACAATTGCGGGACTAAGTTTACTGCGACACACAGCCTGGAATTATCTACACAAGACACTTGGTATGAATAAAAATATAACGTACTCTGTAACAGACGCAGACATCCTACTCTGAAAGACGTTATCCTAAACTATTAACCCCTGTAAGTAGACAATACGCTCCTAAATTCCCGGTAACCAACAGAATCGGAATATCATGCGGTATAACAGTCAATTGACTTGGATGATGATGATGATGCTGTTTGGTTTGTGGGGCGCTCAACTGCGCGGTTATCAGCGCCCGACTTGGATGATTACAGGAGTAAATCATATTACAGTTTAATTATGACATTCTAATCAAAATCACGACAGAATCAGAATGTATTCGATTTCAAAAAAGGCAGGAAGATTATCTTTTTAACATCACGATTATTGCGACGACGTCATTGGAGACGGATCGCAGTCTCGGACGAGGTGACAGGTGAGAATGGGGTCAGGGATTCGAATAACCGTCCTCCAGAATAAGAGTCTAGACTGCAAGGACGTAAAAAAATTCCTTTAGCAACACAAAAACTATATGGGACAGAGTAGAAAAAGGATTCAGCAACATGACAACATTCATTTGAAGGCTAGTAATGAACTGTTTAGAGTCGGTCAAAATTGTAGATGCTTTCAATGCATATTTTTTTTTTTTGTATAAGTAGCACATAATTTTAGTATGAATCAGAAAAACGTTCCAAAACAAATGTCATAAAATTCAGTTTAGCTTATTAGTCGATTATGCAGTTTTGGTACAAGTTAGCGGATAACTTTACGTACAGAATTTCCCGACAAAGAAATGTTCGAAATAGTTGTTGACATCGCTTCGTAAATTACTGTATTCGTTTCTGACTTGGTCGGAGAGAGAAACCAACTGCACGCAATATTGCTCCCGAGATTGCCAACTATGTATCACCTGTATGGGAGAGCGTTAAGGGGTTCTGGACGTCATGAGCCCCAAAAAATGGAAATATTATATTAAATAAAATTCTGTGATTCTCCTTAATTCTAAAAATGTGTCCTTTATGTATAGCATCTCATCACTTTCGTGTTTAAATGTGTCTGTAAACCAGATGTGGCGCGTAAATGCCTAGCTGTCACACTACTGTCACACACAAAACCTTGCCTAAAATGTCTCGTTACTTAATTTTGGTGCCGCTGTTTCCATAGAAACGATCTTACTGTCGATACAAGTAGATTATTTGAGTTTACTTACGTTTTTCGCGTGCATTCATGTTGTAAACTGTTGTTGTGACTACGTATTCCTATCACTTTAAATCGTCAAATGTCAAAAACGAAAAAGTTTTATTACTGTCGTAAATTTTTTGGTATTCAGCGCAGATATGTTGTTGTAAACCGTAAAAATGAAGAAATAAAAATTAAGAAACTGTAACACTGCAGCGAAGGGATGCTAAATAGTGAAAATAACGGTTACATTTTAATTAGTAAGCGCAAGTTGTCAGAACTGCTTTTGTCTGTTGCTAAATGTAAACACTGTAACAGTGAAAAATTCCTTACGTTTAGTGACGACGTAAGTGAGAGATGAAGCCTATCCAGCAAAGTTGTAGTGGAATGTCAAGTGTGTAAAGTAACGAAAAGTGCAATGAAATCTCCTTTAGCATGCACAAAATATAGTCAAGCGAATATTCGCCTTGCTTATGTCATCACTGTATTGGGAAGGGAAGAAAAGCAGCCCAGATATTCTGTGCTATGCTGGATCTCTTATCTCCACCTGCCACATCTGAGACATATTACGAGTATAAAGGTTTGCATAGTGCCCTAGCAGAAGTCAGTGAAGCATATATGCACAGGACAGCGAAAAAAACTGTAGATATTTGTCAATCTACTGATATTGTTCTTGCTTTGGACAGTTCCTGGTAGAAGAGAGGCCACACATCGCTGAACGGAGTTGTCACAATCACCTCTGTAGGTACAGGCAAGGTACTGGACTATGACTGTTTGACAAAACGCTGCCAAGTTTGTGCCAGTACGGTAAATGAACACAAATGCGACAAAAACTTTGAAGGTTTCAGTGATATGGGAAGCAAGGACGCAGTCTCTATTTTTAATATGTCGATTGCTAGACGTGGTGTGCGATACACTCAGTACTTCGGTGATGGTGGCTATGAGGGCTTAAGTAGTGCTGTGGCTGCTAAACCATGTGGTGAAACTGAAATTTAAAAAATAGTGGTATGTATAGGGTATGTGCAGAATAGAATGGGGGGCAAAACTTCAGACACTCTGCAAAGATAAGTCATGAAAAAAATCTCTGCTGGCAAAGTAGTTGATGGATAAGGCAGACTCACCAAATCGCAAATAGAAAACCTCACAAAATATTACGGTCTAGCCGTCAGGAGAAACAGCGAAAACGTCAGTGAGATGAGGAAGCCAATTTGGGCATCTCTGTTTCACAGAATATTCACTGATGAGCATCCACAGCACGGTCTCTGCCCAAAAGGAAACACTTCATGGTGAAAGTATAATAGGTGTGAAGCAAATGGACAGAAACAAACTCACGGACACGCCATGCCAGAAACTTTTAAGGTAGAACTATAGCTAATATATAGACATCTCAACTCCTGAAATGATGTTTACGTGGCAAAACACAGAATCGATACAGAGCTTCAGTACTTTCATTTGGGAATGCTTGCCAAAAACTGTCTTTGTTGGCATGTCAGCATCTCAGATTGATATGATGGATGCGATAATATGTTTTAATGATGGAGCAACAGGAAGACTAAAAATGATGAGCAGACTAGGCATCAAAACTAGGGACAACAAGAGAACTGGGCTGCTACGAGAGAACAAACATGTCGCTGAAGCTGAAAACTCTGTTGAAAGCATGACACAGAAGGCCTGAATAACAAAGGAAAGAAAGAAAACTAAAGAAGATGAAAATGACATTCAGAATCAAAAATGTTATGGAGCTGGAATGTTTTGACGTGTTATCATTAAGAAGAAAATGACATGCAATTCTTTAGTCTCATTTTCCCGTTAGAAAAGTTTTTGTGTACTTGGATATCATTATCTCATTCAGTACTAAAATTACAAAAACAAATTTTGTATGAATAATAATACAGTGCTTGCCTACACAGTAAACCACATTAATCAACAATGTCTTAAACATTTTAAGCTGGAACACATAATACGTTCTTAATTTACTAGAAGAAAAAAACTGATTTATGAAGAAACATTTTTAAAAAAAATACTCAGAAAAACTTGGTAAATATTCCTGGTTTACTGTTTCAACAAGTTAATAATTAAAAGAATAAAATTTGTTTTGACTGTTTATATTGAATATTATGGAAGCACAGTGCACACAGAGTAAAAATTGTTCGTAATTCAGTTCGTAACATAAAATTCAATATTCCACAGTTTTTAAATTTTTCACATAGAGGTCATAATGAACTATTTATTTCGTTAAACTTTCATTCAGTGACACAACTGCATGATTGTCAGCTCAGGGTGTAAGAGGTCACGAATAAATGACACTTACTTCAATGATTTTCTTATCAGTAAAATGATACACAAAATTAATCAATGACGATAATAGTTTGAGGACCATTGCGCACGGTATCATTTGATCGCCAAAGTTGGAAGTGAGAAGAAACATCGTACAAACAGTTCCAATTCCAAAGATTAATACTGATTATATTCTAGGGACACAGAAGAAAAGAAAACGTAGATACGCTGTACTGAAATTGAAGAAACGAATAACGAAAAACGCCTTTGTTTCAATGATTAGTAAGATAGATTGAGCATAATATCCGTGACACTCTCTCCCCTGTTTCGTGATAGTAAAAAACGAGCTGCCATTTTTTGGACTTTTTCGATGGTTTCTGTGGCAGAGGACGGACAAGCGTAGTGCAGGCAGTCTCTTTAGTTGAGGTTTTGCAACTTCTAAGTGTTCTGCCAATAAAATGCAGTCTTTGGTTCACCTTTCTGACAGCACTATCTTTATGATTGTTCCAATTAAAGTTGTTGGTAATTGTAATCCTGCCTGAGGTGTATTACATGTGATAGCTATAACGCTTCATTGCCTTCGCACCACATTTGTATTACAATAACCACTTCATATCTGTACACGATGGAATACTTTCAGACTTGTTAATTAGATTCAGTATACATAAATTCACTTTGTATTTGGATTGAAACAGTGCAGTGCCCAGCAGAGTTAATAATTTTATTGTTTTTGTGAGGGTTGAATTTATTCCTTTTTCACACGCACTGTGGCTGTCAAAGGAGCTGGAGTGTCTGAATTCATTTTATAGTGAGTCTGTAACGCTGATAAAAGTATCATTCGTCGAACTAGTTGCGTGGTGGCATTTGTCTTGGACGTAGCCGTTACAAATCATTGTGATAGAAGAAATTTTTGTTTCTGGTATTTTAAAAGCAAGAGGTGGTGTCATATAGATCACGGTCGCTGATCGGTACGCCATTGCCTTTCAATAAACCCGATGTATCACCATATTATCTCGTGGAATGGTAATAAGTGACCAATTAGATCCTGATCCGCTCGTTGGACAGGCAAGTTATGTTTAGTTGCCCCTTGATGCCACTCTTGAGCAGTGGGATAGATGCTAGTCCTAGATTTACCTCCTTTTCATTTCCATACGTATTCACAGTACCAACCCAACGCTGTACTGCACAAGGATTCCTCGTCCACAAGCCGCAGATTGACCCTTGACACAGAAAGCTAAGAAAAGAAAATGACATTACCATAAATTTCAGATCATCCCATCAATATCCTTCACAGTTTACTGCAATATTCAGCTTTGGACCAGTATCTATGCTGCCTAGTTGAAACTGTACCTTGTTTGGTGTAGGAACCAACTAAGTGAACATTTAACCCAACTCTAAGTTTCTGTTCAATATACTGCAGGATCATTTGCTGTGTCGACCAGCGATGAGACGATATGATAGGACGTAGTTTCAGTGCGACTGAGAATGAGTAATTCGTACTTATCGGTAGTCTGCAATGGAAAACGAAAAGTTTCCTTTAAACCAGAGGTCATCTTGATGAAGGAATAAAGTACAGCGGAAGGGGAAAGAGAAATACACTTTGTAGGTTAACGCTTTCCCGAATGGCCTCTCGCTCACTAAAGTTGCGAATATCGGTAAATCTGTCTCGAAGGAATGGTATTTAGAAATTTCGAAACAAGTATCTTCAAGCAAAAGCAATTCCGCTGCCCTATCGAACCCGGTGCTGATTCCAGTTCTGTATGGATTTCCGATAAATGGCATCCGTGCACACCAGTCCCTTTTGCTCCGAAGCATGCTCATAAATTTTCCGCTTCTCTATCAAAAACATTTTAAGCGTTACGTTTGAGAGGAGAGAGCGGGTATTGTGTATCCGAAATCGATATCGCCCGCCCTACTGACGAAGACGCAACGGCACAGTAAGGAAAAAGCGGCCATTTCGTTCCTACGTTAAAGACGCGCCTGCTTATAAGCTGGCAGAGGTACACATGGACCGTTACACAAGTTTTTATCGAGTTCATGGCAGAGATTTCTCTATTTCTGTAACATAAAGGCGCATAGTCCTTTAATCCATCGGGAACCTTAACACGTTCCCAGAAACAGCCTTTCATGAAGTTGCTGGTAAAAATTAAATAAATTCACGTGATTTATATTCCCCGTAGCCAAAAACGAACACCTGCTATAAGTAATTCTCTGTGCCTTTGTTAGCAAGTCAGTCACTAACATTGGAGTTGGCTTAGCTACCACAGTACTTTACTAAGTTTCCAAACGAATAATGGAAGCATAACATCATACCACAGTGAATCTGTTGTGTAGTAGGCGAGATAACTCGCGAAAGTTTGATGTATTAATGAGGATCGCACCACGGTTGTTTCTGTTGGTTCTCAGAAGGTTTGCGTGCTGACTTCATTTTCCTCTCTGTTGGGGTCCTCATATGTCTGGTGACCAACATTTCAGCCTAAACACGTTATGACCTTAGACTAGAGGATCTTGTCATACTCTATAAGAAGAAGATATATTCTTTATGGATATTTGGCTGCGGAACGCAGGACAAACATATTCACAGTTTTTTGAACCTAGATGAATGCCATTTTGCAGTGCTCCAGGAAACGCATGTAGAAATGGTCCTCTATTAGCCGCAGTCCTACATCCCAGAGTAACACCGATTTTGCAGGATGCCTCTCAATAGCGTTTATACTGCCCCAGGCAGATTTCCGTCCTCTCTGTTTAAAAAGAAAGTTGAATTTTTAATTTTACATCTGGAAAAATATACAATTTTCTTATATATACAAGGTGAGGCAGCTAAGACAGACTATCCGAAATACATCCGGCATGAACAAATATATCGAGATGCGGTTTTCGCCAAGTTATAGCAGAAAATATGGGAAATTTCCTGAAGTTCACAAGTAATTTTTATCGTCTATTATCGCCGAATTACGAGACCGACTTTGTTGTTTTCTAATAGAACTATATACTTTTTTCTGTGGCATTTGAAAGGAGTTTCTAAGAGAATCTCAACGTCATGACAGGTAAACTATGTGATCAAAAGTATCCGGACACATGGCTGAAAATGACTTATAAGTTCGTGGCGCCCTCCATCGGTAATGCTGGAATTCAGTATGGTGTTGGCCCACCCTTAGCCTTGATGGAAGCTTCCACTGTCGCAGGCATACGTCCAGTCAGGTGCTGGGAGGTTTATTGGGGAATGGCAGCCCATTCTTCAAGGAGTGCTGCATTGAGGAGAGCTATCGATGTGGGTCGGTGAGGCCTGACACGAAATCGGAGCTCCAAAACATCCCAAAGGTGTTCTATAGGATTCAAGTCAGGACACCGTGCAGGCCAGTCCATTACAGGGATGTTATCGTCATGTGACCACTCTGCCACAGGCCGTGCATTATGAACAGGTGCTCGGTCGTGTTGAAAGATGCAATCGCCATCCCCGAATTGCTCTTCAGCAGTGGGAAGCAAGAAGGTGCTTAAAACATCAATGTAGGCCTATCCTGTAATAGTTCCACGCAAACCAACATTGGCTGCAAGCCCCCTCCATGAAAAACACGAACACACCATAATACCACCATCTCCGAGTTTTACTGTTTGCACTACACGCGCTGGCAGATGACGTTTACCGGGTATTCGCCACATCCACACCCTGCCATCGGATCGCCAAATTGTGTACCGTAATTCGTCACTCAACACAACATTTTTCCACTGTTCAATCATCGAATGTTTAATTGCAGTGGATCCTGATGCAGTTTGGAATTCCTGAGTGATGGTATGGATAGATGTCTGCCTATTGCACATTACGACCCTCTTCAACTGTCGGCAGTCTCTGTCGGTCAACAGACGATGTCGGTCTGTACGCTTTTGTGCTGTACGTGACCCTTCATGTTCCAACTTCACTATCACATCGGAAACAGCGGACCTAGGGATGTTTAGGAGTGTGGAAATCTCGCGTACCGATGTGTGACACAAGTGACGCCCAATCACCTGCCCACGTCCGAAGTACGTGAGTTCGGCGGAGTACCCCGATCTGCTCTCTCACGAGATCTAATGACCACTGAGGTCGCTGATATGGAGTATCTGGCAGTAGCTGGCAGCACAATGAACCTAACATGAAAAACGTATGTGTTTGGGGGCGTCCGGATACTTTTGATCAAATAGTGTATGAGACTTCGTCATATAGTATTTAGATAACCTGTCCTATTATACCAAAAGTAATCAAACATATAACTTAGGTAAGGGTCGCGTGTATTTTATCATGACTGTCATACAAAGTGCTCAAAATGTTGACCTTGAGCATTGTTACACAATTTAAAGTGATTGTGGAGAAACAATATTGCATGTTGAATTTAATCTGAAGTTAACGGTAGCTCAGGCCCGTGTTATAAGGTATTTCATGTCTTCGGAAGTCATCGGTGTTTCCTAATAGACGTCTTGTTTTAATTTTCGTTACAGGTGTTAAGTTTAGAGAACGCGTTCCCTGAAAGACCGTTCCGATGCTCTGTAAATGTTCTCTTAAGAAGGTCTGTTGGAATGGGAAGGACATCCATCATGTTGGTACCACTGTGATTGCCTTCTTCTGTCCAGTGGTATGTCTTCCAGTAAGTGTGGCAGCAGCACATCGTGGGAACTCGAGATACTTGAGTGTATTTAAATTCCCATCAATAAAACAGGGACCAATGATGCAGGTCTCGAAAAACACGCACCAAACGTTGAGAGACCAAGAGCGTTGTTTTTATCCACTTCTTTGAGTCAGCTTGGATTTGCAACTGACAATTAGTGCATATTGCAAATATTGACTTGGGTCCTTTCAGACAGACGAACTCGCAGTGACGAGACGAACTGTGCTTACAGCAGATTCGGAGGACCGAGTTCTACAGGATATTAAGAAGAATCCTAATACTAGCTCCCGGCAAGTGGCCCGCCAACATCGTGTAAGCCAAAGTACGATATTTACGAGGGCAGTTCAATAAGTAATGCAACACATTTTTTTTTTTTCTGAAATGGATTGTTTCATTCAGCATTGTAATACACCAGGTTATTCTCCAATCTTTTAGCTACACAACATTATTTTTCAACGTAATCTCCATTCAATGCTACGGCCTTACGCCACCTTGAAATGAGGGCCTGTATGCCTTCACGGTACCATTCCACTGGTCGATGTCGGAGCCAACGTCGTACTGCATCAATAACTTCTTCATCATCCGCGTAGTGCCTCCCACGGATTGCGTCCTTCATTGGGCCAAACATATGGAAATCCGACGGTGCGAGATCGGGGCTGTAGGGTGCATGAGGAAGAACAGTCCACTGAAGTTTTGTGACCTCCTCTCGGGTGTGAAGACTTGTGTGAGGTCTAGCGTTGTCATGAAGAAGGAGAAGTTCGTTCAGATTTTTGTGCCTACGAACACGCTGAAGTCGTTTCTTCAATTTCTGAAGAGTAGCACAATACACTTCAGAGTTGATCGTTTGACCATGGGGAAGGACATCGAACAGAATAACCCCTTCAGCGTCCCAGAAGACTGTAACCATGACTTTACCGGCTAAGGGTATGGCTTTAAACTTTTTCTTGGTAGGGGAGTGGGTGTGGCGCCACTCCATTGATTGCCGTTTTGTTTCAGGTTCGAAGTGATGAACCCATGTTTCATCGCCTGTAACAATCTTTGACAAGAAATTGTCACCCTCAGCCACATGACGAGCAAGCAATTCCGCACAGATGGTTCTCGTTTGCTCTTTATGGTGTTTGGTTAGACAACGAGGGACCCAGCGGGAACAAACCTTTGAATATCCCAACTGGTGAACAATTGTGACAGCACTACCAACAGAGATGTCAACTTGAGCACTGAGTTGTTTGATGGTGATCCGTCGATCATCTCGAACGAGTGTGTTCGCACGCTCCGCCATTGCAGGAGTCACAGCTGTGCACGGCCGGCCCGCACGCGGGAGATCAGACAGTCTTGCTTGACCTTGCGGCGATGATGACACACGCTTTGCCCAACGACTCACCGTGCTTTTGTCCACTGCCAGATCACCGTAGACATTCTGCAAGCGCCTATGAATATCTGAGATGCCCTGGTTTTCCGCCAAAAGAAACTCGATCACTGCCCGTTGTTTGCAACGCACATCCGTTACAGACGCCATTGTAACAGCTCCGTACAGCGCTGCCACCTGTCGGAAGTCAATGAAACTATACGAGACGAAGCGGGAATGTTTGAAAATATTCCACAAGAAATTTCCGGTTTTTTCAACCAAAATTGGCCGAGAAAAAAATGTGTTGCATTACTTATTGAACTGCCCTCGTATATTGTAAGGGGTCCATGAATAAGGAATTTATTGCTAGTGCACTCGAGCAGATGTAATTTCGATGGATTACTCATGCGCTGCCTACGATATGTAAGCTATAAGAGAATCTCAGACCAGAGAGCAGTGTTGACTGCAGTAGGAACCAACCTTGGTAGGAACTGTGTGGCAGTAGAAGTAAGTAGTAGCTAGCAGTCGTGTGTATGGAGTTGACTGGGCCGGTCGTGGGGAGCGATGGAGGTGCCTGAGCGATGTAGTATAAGGTAAAAGCAGCCTCGCGCATATGTACTACTGTAATGTCAAGTCCCATGTAAATGTTTTTTTAAAAAATCTTTTAATAATAATCTTTCTTGTAAAAATTAACTTTTGACAATCATTCATCGCAATTTAAAGAATTTACTAATTTCTCCAATCCATGGTCATCCCGATTATCGTAAGGAAAAATCAGTCGTTTCCTTTTATACATGACAAATCTAGCGGCCAGCATTGCACTAGGCTGTGCCAGAAAAATTTCTTATAGGAGCAGATACATACGCGTTATCCAGCGACTTCATTGAGGTAAGAATTTTCAATTTATTCAGAATGATCTTTCAGGGCCATGACGCAGCACTGCTGATGTCCAAAATTTACCAGTTTAAATTCACAGTCAATTATTGAAAGGTTATAAGTGAGCCACAATTTTATTGAGAGATTAGTCACATTTTATTATTGGTATGTTACGCAATTTATCTGTTGGTAGGTTATACCAAATGTGAACGCTATATACACTCCTGGAAATTGAAATAAGAACACCGTGAATTCATTGTCCCAGGAAGGGGAAACTTTATTTACACATTCCTGGGGTCAGATACATCACATGATCACACTGACAGAACCACAGGCACATAGACACAGGCAACAGAGCATGCACAATGTCGGCACTAGTACAGTGTATATCCACCTTTCGCAGCAATGCAGGCTGCTATTCTCATATGGAGACGATCGTACAGATGCTGGATGTAGTCCTGTGGAACGGCTTGCCATGCCATTTCCACCTGGCGCCTCAGTTGGACCAGCGTTCGTGCTGGACGTGCAGACCGCGTGAGACGACGCTTCATCCAGTCCCAAACATGCTCAATGGGGGACAGATCCGGAGATCTTGCTGGCCAGGGTAGTTGACTTACACCTTCTAGAGCACGTTGGGTGGCACGGGATACATGCGGACGTGCATTGTCCTGTTAGAACAGCAAGTTCCCTTGCCGGTCTAGGAATGGTAGAACGATGGGTTCGATGATGGTTTGGATGTACCGTGCACTATTCAGTGTCCCCTCGACGATCACCAGTGGTGTACGGCCAGTGTAGGAGATCGCTCCCCACACCATGATGCCGGGTGTTGGCCCTGTGTGCCTCGGTCGTATGCAGTCCTGATTGTGGCGCTCACCTGCACGGCGCCAAACACGCATACGACCATCATTGGCACCAAGGCAGAAGCGACTCTCATCGCTGAAGACGACACGTCTCCATTCGTCCCTCCATTCACGCCGGTCGCGACACCACTGGAGGCGGGCTGCACGATGTTGGGGCGTGAGCGGAAGACGGCCTAACGGTGTGCGGGACCGTAGCCCAGCTTCATGGAGACGGTTGCGAATGGTCCTCGCCGATACCCCAGGAGCAACAGTGTCCCTAATTTGCTGGGAAGTAGCGGTGCGGTCCCCTACGGCACTGCGTAGGATCCTACGGTCTTGGCGTGCATCCGTGCGTCGCTGCGGTCCGGTCCCAGGTCGACGGGCACGTGCACCTTCCGCCGACCACTGGCGACAACATCGATGTACTGTGGAGACCTCACGCCCCACGTGTTGAGCAATTCGGCGGTACGTCCACCCGGCCTCCCGCATGCCCACTATACGCCCTCGCTCAAAGTCCGTCAACTGCACATACGGTTCACGTCCACGCTGTCGCGGCATGCTACCAGTGTTAAAGACTGCGATGGAGCTCCGTATGCCACGGCAAACTGGCTGACACTGACGGCGGCGGTGCACAAATGCTGCGCAGCTAGCGCCATTCGACGGCCAACACCGCGGTTCCTGGTGTGTCCGCTGTGCCGTGCGTGTGATCATTGCTTGTACAGCCCTCTCGCAGTGTCCGGAGCAAGTACGGTGGGTCTGACACACCGGTGTCAATTTGTTCTTTTTTCCATTTCCAGGAGTGTATTTATTTTGTACTGTTGAGAGGTTACACTTGTCGACAACCGGCCAGGATCGTATTTTTTCTGTGAATTTCTGAGAAGTAGTCAGTTATATACCTGCTCTTATTTACCAACTGTTAAACGTAGTTTGCATCTGGCGCAACGCATTTACTAATTTGTCACTCCTTCTTTCACAGATCATTGGCAATTTATTGCTCTTTGTTGTTATTGTATTTGTTCCATTTTGCTTTGTCTTTGATGTTGTGCCTACCTTTGAGTTGTGAAAATGCCGCGAAAAACTGCTAACAGTACATCGCGATCAGTAATGAGTGAAAAAGCCGACTTGAGTAATTTGTCTCATAATACTAGCGACACTCGGTGTCTTAATGATAATCCTCCAATTACAGACACAGTGCGTGCCGACCACCAGTAATGATTTTGTTTCAAATGATGAACAAACAAATTCAATTATGTCCACACTAAATTTAACGACAACTGATGGCGCGGCACGTTCCGATACAATGAACGCTGCCCAGTTTGACACACCTGATTTGCAAAATTTACTCAGTGAACAGATAAATGTTTCTAACGAAGGTGAACAATATACACAAAACACGTCAGATTTATTTAATTCCGATGTAGTGGCCAACAGTGCACTCCGATTAGCAAACCTTTTCGTGAATCAGACACTGACCAAATGGTTACACAATCGTGACACATGCAGATACACCATCACACAGCACAGAGAAAAGAGTCGCTAATTTTGGCTTGGATCAAGTTATGACAGTATTGCTACAACTTAATGAAAAACAACAATTATAGGCAACTTAATGAAAATCTGAAACAGTCGAATGAAAAACAAGACAACAATTATAAACAACTTAATGAAAATCTCAAACAGTTCAATGAAAAACACGACAACCTTAATGAATAGAGTAAACAACTTAGTGAACATAACAAACAAGTTAGTGAACAGATTACAGCTGTTGCCGTGCAATGTCATGATACTAAAGAACAATTACGTGAGGAAATTAAGGCTTGTGCTAGTAACAGTAGTGAAGAAATTAGATCTGTTGCACAAGAATTAAGTAATACACATGCAGCCACAACGAAATTACTTAGAGATGATATTAGTGCAGCTGCTAAACAATGTTCAGAAAACGCAACACAGTTACGCGAAGAGTTTAAATTAATGTCAGCAGAACTTTCACGCACGCTGGATGCGAAAGTAAACAAGAAATTTGAACAACAGAACAGCCAGATTGACGAACGTTTTAATCACCACCTACAAAACAGTGAAACGCGTTACCGTAAATTTATACAGGAACATAACAAAGTAAAGAAACAAGTCATGGAAACAATTACTCCACAGAGACAGGAAGATAAATTACTCCACAGAGACAGGAAGATAAGCGTAAGTTGTTTACGAAAGCAAAAACATACAACAACATCGCTACAGTAGCAGACTAAATCAATACTATCGAGCAGTTGAACACCGAATTGCATGATGAAATCTCCGATCTTAAAACAAAAACAGACACACACACAGTAGACTTTCAGACAGTGACCAACAGACTTGAACACTTAGAATTAATACAGGATCCTGATGCCATTAAAGCAGACGTTAAGAAATCAAACAAAACCACACGTAAAATGCAAAAACAAATTAACGCTTAGGACACTAAAAATGATGATCAGGTAAAAACAGTGATTGAAAAATTTGATGAATTGGCCAGTCGTATTGACGTTATCGAAAATAACAATGACACCAAAGCAGACGATACGTCACCAGTTTAGTTCAATCAAACCTGAATTCCAAAACATACAGCAGACAATCAGTGAGATAGGTTCGTCCAATAATATATTACGTAGAAAATTATCATCTTTACAGCAAGAAATGACAGTAATGAAAAATGTTTCAGCCTCCAACAGGTCACAGCATACGCCACATTCTGAACATTTGTCACACTCACACAGCCAGTATAATTTAGGTAGTTTACAGAGAGTACGTAACTTAGATTCCGAACAGAGACAGACTAATGATTCTCATCAATCATGAATCCGATCAGACATTCAGAGATTATAATTTTGATTACAGGCACTTTCTGTCCGTTAGGAAATTTAAGGAATTTAAAAATGACAGAACACTGATTCACCCTGTGGACTGGATACAACAATTTAGCTTTGCAATTCCACCAACTTGGCCCTTAACACACAAACTTGAAGCTATTCGCAGTTTTTTGGAAGGCGAACCGGCAACTCGTATGAGACCGATTGCGAGACAATGTTATTCGGTAGAAGAATTTCAGAATGCTTTTCTGTCAGCGTATTGGTCGAAGACGACACAGCGCGGAATCAAGGATCAGTTAATTAGCTTACCGAATTATGAGAACTCAAATTTTCCCACTGTCACGCAATTTTTTGAACATATGGTCCAACAAAACCAGTACTTAAGTGAGCCATACAGTGAATCTGCACTTATTCAATTATGTATTTCTAAATTACCACGATCATTAAGAGTATCACTTTTAACAGGACAACAGAAAGAAAATATTTCGGCATTTAGAGATCTGTTATAGCTTTTGGAAGTTCAGCAATCAGACTATTCTTTCATAAACAAAAATTTTTCACATCATAACCAAGGCCATCAAGCATACAGAATTACGATCAGCCTCGCTATTTTAATAGCAAAGGTGATAGACGCTCCAGGAATGACAACCACCAGAATTTTAACAACAGACAAAATTTTAATAAGCAGTATCCTCATAATTATCAGCAACAGCAAACACATTTTGGCAACAATAGAGGTTTTTCCCCACACCAGCAACAAAACCAACCGGTTAGCATACCTAACCAACAATGTAATGTGCAAGGTCAACGAAGCCTTAATGTTTCGCTGCCTATACGTATAGCGTCGGCTCCGCCAAATAGTTACGCACAGCAGCAAGAAATCGCTACGTACAGAAAACACATCATTGCAATTCCTATCGCAACGCGCCGTATAGTAATGACTATCATGACAGACGTAAAAGTAATGAGTACAGTTTTCAGCGTACATTTAATAACAGTAGGTCTTATCAGCAGCGCCGGCCGAAGTGGCCGTGCGGTTAAAGGCGCTGCAGTCTGGAACCGCAAGACCGCTACGGCCGCAGGTTCGAATCCTGCCTCGGGCATGGATGTGTGTGATGTCCTTAGGTTAGTTAGGTTTAACTAGTTCTAAGTTCTAGGGGACTAATGACCTCAGCAGTTGAGTCCCATAGTGCTCAGAGCCATTTGAACCATTTCTTATCAGCAGCAGAGTCATCCACAACAACAGATTACCGTGAATGAATCAGACAGTCGATATCATCCCGAACCTAATACGTCAGGACGAAGTAACAGAACAGTACAAATAGTCGAAATGCCACAGCATCCTCCTGCAAATAACAGCGCGTCAGAAAGAATTTGACTAGATACTGTACATATTGCATCTTCTAGCAACGTAAGCAATACTTTTGATACACAGAATCTTGTTCACGAAAATGTTATTACTTTTGACGACATCCGAGACACACTTTTGCATGAAAAACCAGTTATACAAAAAAAGAGAACACCTATCATACGCAACCATTAGGCAAAACTAAAGTAAAAGGAGCAGTATCTGGTAAAGGAGTATGTGTAAAATTACGTAAAAGGAGCAGTATCTGGTAGAGGAGTAGATGTAAAATTACAGACACACTTATCATTTTGTATTGCAGGTCATACGTTCCACTCAAATTTTTGGATTGATCCCTTATTGACAACAGACGTTATTTTAGGTACTAATTTTCTGGTACAACACGACGCAGTTATTGATTTTCAAAATTCCAATTTAATGCTAAAGGTTGAAAATGTACAATTGGCTTTAGAATTTCAGCACTCTTTATCTGCGGAAGAGCAAACAATTAATCGCACAGAGGTCATTTCCGCAACACGTAACATTGACTGTAATTCCACATTGTTCACTGATACGTACGTACACAACTATAATACTCCAGACGAAGCTGACTCCGACGTAATGCAGATGATTTCTGATAAAGTTAAACAAAGCAGTGCAAATACAGACGACGAACGCACGCAACTACACAAAATTCTTTTACAGCAAGCTCCAGTTTTCGACAATATTCCTGGTACTATGTCCGGTTTTATGTATGAATTTCAAGTCAAACAGCATGATACATTTAAAGCCAAACATTATCCTATTCCGTATATTCATAGAGAGCAAGTTAAAAAATAATTGCAAGATATGCTTGACCAAGGTATTATTGAACCGGCAGTTAGTCCGTACATAAACCCGCTCCATATTGTTAAGAAAAAGGATGGCTCACTTCGCCTTGTACTTGATTCACGTCACATCAATGACATAATTATTAATGAAACAGATCGACCACAGACACTAGAGGAACTACTACAGAAATTTCACGGTACTGCTATTTATTCTACATTAGATCTGAAATCGGGATTTTGGCAAATTCAGCTACATCCGAATTCCAGAAAGTACACAGCATTTCTCTGTTTTGGCGACTGTTATCAATTTTGCAAATTACCATTCGGTTTAACTATTTCTTCTGAAGCTTTTATTCGCGGTTTGAATGCAATACTTCCGACAGAACTTAAAGACAGAATCACGACGTACGTAGACGACATTCTTATTGCAGAAGCTAACTGGTCTGAACACAATCTGATTCTTGAACGACTGTTGCAAACTTTTCATGCACAAGGACTCACAGTTAATCTCAGTAAATTGCATTTTGATAAAACTTCTATAAAATTTCTTAGACACGTAATTTCAGCAGAAGGCATTGCGCCTGATCGGGAAAAACTTCAAGCTCTACGTTACATTACCGTTCCTACAACGAAGAAGCAACTACGCAGTTTTTTGGGCTTAATTAACTTTTTTCGTAAATTTATTCATCACTCTGCTTTAGACACACCTAGATTATGCCAATTGACAGGTAAAAACACTATTTGGTCCTGGGATAAGCAAGCACATTCTGAATTTGTGAACCTGAAACATGCTTTGTTGAATGCTCCACTTTTATCGCACCCAGATATTACCAGAAATTTTTCCATTGCCACCGACAGTTCCAACACCGCTTTAGGCGTACATATTTTTCAGGAAATTGAAGAAGGTGGCTCAACTGTAATTAAAAACATCGCATTTGCAAGTCGCATTCTGTCGCCTGCTGAACGAAATTATTCTGTTACAGAACTGGAAACATTGTGTGTGGTTTGGGCTTTTACGAGATTTCGGCACTTTCTTTATGGAAGACACACTACAGTTTACACAGACCATAGAGCGATACAATTTTTACTTTCCGGTAAATTTACACACAACAGGTTAAGCAGGTGGAAACTTAATTTGCAGGAATTTAATTTTACAATAGTTCACATTCCCGGCACACAAAATATTGTAGCAGACGTACTATCTCGTTCTCTCAGCAACAATCAGCAAGACATCGCAACCAACTTCTGCAAAGCAAATTTCAGCGTGATGTACATTCAACAAGTTGCATTTGAAAATTTTATTTCGTCGTCATTACAGGACATAGCACAAGAGCAGAATAAAGACAACGTGTGGAAAGAGATTAAACACCTCTGGCAAGATAGGAAAAATGTTACGATTAGAAACCATTACACTGTACACAATGACATTCTGTTCCGCCGCTCTCATCCTGACAGCAACAATTGGTTATTATGCATTCCTGACGAGCTGGGTAACAAATTAATCTGGTATACTCATTTAAGTTACGCACATTACGGAGCTAGAAAATGTTTTCTTATACTGAGAGAGAACTGTTATTTTGCCAACATGAAGAAACGTATACGACGAGTTTTAGCGTCATGTAAAATCTGCCAGAAAGCTAAGTCAGACACGACTTCACATATTCCTCCATTATATCCCATTGTACCTGTTAAATTGAGACACATGGCCGCTGTAGACATTTTTGGTCCGATTCCCAGAACTAATAGAGGTTTTTGCTACATCTTTGTCGGTGTTGAAATCACTTCAAAATTTGTTACCTTCACTCCGTTACGCAAAGCTACTGCTAAAACTGTTTCGAAAGCATTTGTAAAACATTTTCTATTTCATGTAGGGCATGTGTTGAAAGTAATTTCCGACAATGGATCACAGTTTCGATCTGCTATATGGACACGTATGTTACGAGCTAGAAACATATCTCCGATATATATATCCAGGTACCATGCTTCTTCGAACCCTTGTGAACGATTAATGAAAGAAATTGGTAAACTGTGTAGAATATACTGCCATAAAAGACATATTGATTGGGAGACACACATACTCTCTTTCCAGGATGTAACTAATTCCATGCCAAATGAATCTACCATGCTATCTCCGTCTGTTATACTGAAAAATGTTGAACCACCTAACAAAATTAAAGAATTAGTAACATTTCCTACGTCTCGTCGACTACAACACCATGAAATAATTGACATTGCGCTGAACAACATCAAACGTGCCGCAGAGCGCCGGAGAAGACAACAAAAACAGGTTTGCATACGCCGTGACTTTCACATTGGACAGAAGATATTAGTACATACACACCATTTATCTAATAAAGGAAAAGGTAGGTGCAGTAAATTTGAACTTCTATACGCAGGTCCATATCGGATTCGCAGCATTCCTCACCCCAATGTTGTACACGTCGAAACTTTGAGAACCAGAAAATCGAAAGGAAACCACCACTGATCAAACATCAAACCTTTTATTGAATGAAGATACTTTATGATTTAACATGCTATAATGCCATTTCCTAATTTTATGATCACTTATGCAATTATATTCACATGACTACTTACTGATGATTATCGTAATTTTTCTTGGCAAGTGCCCGGCAAGGTAAGGTTAGCAGGTCGCTCTTCTTGTCGTTACACATCAGACCGTGCGTATTTTTCCAGATGAATTTACACATTTTATGACCATTTATGCAATTACATTTATGTGATTACTTACTGATGACTGTCGTATTTTTTCTTGGCAAGTGCCCGGCAAGGTAAGGTTAGCAGGTCGCTCTTCTTGTCGTTACATATCAGACTGTGCACATTTTTTCAGATAAAATTACGTATGCTATGAATAATTATGCAATTTTATCTAGTGACATATTAATATTATTAAATTCTCTCTCCTTTAAAGTCTTTAATTCTCGCCTCTATTAACTACACAACATACAAGCAGAACTCAAAGAAGGTCACATTTCTTGTACGATTGTTTCATGTTTTGTTTGTATGCACTATGAAATAGTTAAGATATAGCAAACACCAGTTGACTTTGACATTTTTCCTTATAATATCTCAACATTGTGACTGTTTTACATTTTTTTGCTGCTGCATTGTGATATTCTGTGTACATTTTTGCATTTGAACACTGTCTATTTTTTTTCACATATTACATTTTCTGTCATGTTATGCTGTATGCCCAATTATGTTACCATAAACCAGTCATTATTTAGTGAGTATATGATGCAAACGCTATACGTATAGGCAGCGAAACATTAAGGCTTCGTTGACCTTGCACATTACATTGTTGGTTAGGTATGCTAACCGGTTGGTTTTGTTGCTGGTGTGGGGAAAAACCTCTATTGTTGCCAAAATGTGTTTGCTGTTGCTGATAATTATGAGGATACTGCTTATTAAAATTTTGTCTGTTGTTAAAATTCTGGTGGTTGTCATTCCTGGAGCGTCTATCACCTTTGCTATTAAAATAGCGAGGCTGATCGTAATTCTGTATGCTTGATGGCCTTGGTTATGATGTGAAAAATTTTTGTTTATGAAAGAATAGTCTGATTGCTGAACTTCCAAAAGCTATAACAGATCTCTAAATGCCGAAATATTTTCTTTCTGTTGTCCTGTTAAAAGTGATACTCTTAATGATCGTGGTAATTTAGAAATACATAATTGAATAAGTGCAGATTCACTGTATGGCTCACTTAAGTACTGGTTTTGTTGGACCATATGTTCAAAAAATTGCGTGACAGTGGGAAAATTTGAGTTCTCATAATTCGGTAAGCTAATTAACTGATCCTTGATTCCGCGCTGTGTCGTCTTCGACCAATACGCTGACAGAAAAGCATTCTGAAATTCTTCTACCGAATAACATTGTCTCGCAATCGGTCTCATACGAGTTGCCGGTTCGCCTTCCAAAAAACTGCGAATAGCTTCAAGTTTGTGTGTTAAGGGCCAAGTTGGTGGAATTGCAAAGCTAAATTGTTGTATCCAGTCCACAGGGTGAATCAGTGTTCTGTCATTTTTAAATTCCTTAAATTTCCTAACGGACAGAAAGTGCCTGTAATCAAAATTATAATCTCTGAATGTCTGATCGGATTCATGATTGATGAGAATCATTAGTCTGTCTCTGTTCGGAATCTAAGTTACGTACTCTCTGTAAACTACCTAAATTATACTGGCTGTGTGAGTGTGACAAATGTTCAGAATGTGGCGTATGCTGTGACCTGTTAGAGGCTGAAACATTTTTCATTACTGTCATTTCTTGCTGTAAAGATGATAATTTTCTACGTAATATATTATTGGACGAACCTATCTCACTGATTGTCTGCTGTATGTTTTGGAATTCAGATTTGATTGAACTAAACTGGTGACGTATCGTCTGCTTTGGTGTCATTGTTATTTTCGATAACGTCAATACGACTGGCCAATTCATCAAATTTTTCAATCACTGTTTTTACCTGATCATCATTTTTAGTGTCCTAAGCGTTAATTTGTTTTTGCATTTTACGTGTGGTTTTGTTTGATTTCTTAACGTCTGCTTTAATGGCATCAGGATCCTGTATTAATTCTAAGTGTTCAAGTCTGTTGGTCACTGTCTGAAAGTCTACTGTGTGTGTGTCTGTTTTTGTTTTAAGATCGGAGATTTCATCATGCAATTCGGTGTTCAACTGCTCGATAGTATTGATTTAGTCTGCTACTGTAGCGATGTTGTTGTATGTTTTTGCTTTCGTAAACAACTTACGCTTATCTTCCTGTCTCTGTGGAGTAATTTATCTTCCTGTCTCTGTGGAGTAATTGTTTCCATGACTTGTTTCTTTACTTTGTTATGTTCCTGTATAAATTTACGGTAACGCGTTTCACTGTTTTGTAGGTGGTGATTAAAACGTTCGTCAATCTGGCTGTTCTGTTGTTCAAATTTCTTGTTTACTTTCGCATCCAGCGTGCGTGAAAGTTCTGCTGACATTAATTTAAACTCTTCGCGTAACTGTGTTGCGTTTTCTGAACATTGTTTAGCAGCTGCACTAATATCATCTCTAAGTAATTTCGTTGTGGCTGCATGTGTATTACTTAATTCTTGTGCAACAGATCTAATTTCTTCACTACTGTTACTAGCACAAGCCTTAATTTCCTCACGTAATTGTTCTTTAGTATCATGACATTGCACGGCAACAGCTGTAATCTGTTCACTAACTTGTTTGTTATGTTCACTAAGTTGTTTACTCTATTCATTAAGGTTGTCGTGTTTTTCATTGAACTGTTTGAGATTTTCATTAAGTTGTTTATAATTGTTGTCTTGTTTTTCATTCGACTGTTTCAGATTTTCATTAAGTTGCCTATAATTGTTGTTTTTCATTAAGTTGTAGCAATACTGTCATAACTTGATCCAATCCAAAATTAGCGACTCTTTTCTCTGTGCTGTGTGATGGTGTATCTGCATGTGTCACGATTGTGTAACCATTTGGTCAGTGTCTGATTCACGAAAAGGTTTGCTAATCGGAGTGCACTGTTGGCCACTACATCGGAATTAAATAAATCTGATGTGTTTTGTGTATATTGTTCACCTTCGTTAGAAACATTTATCTGTTCACTGAGTAAATTTTGCATGAAATAGTTAAGATATAGCAAACACCAGTTGACTTTGACATTTTTCCTTATAATATCTCAACATTGTGACTGTTTTACATTTTTTTGCTGCTGCATTGTGATATTCTGTGTACATTTTTGCATTTGAACACTGTCTATTTTTTTTCACATATTACATTTTCTGTCATGTTATGCTGTATGCCCAATTATGTTACCATAAACCAGTCATTATTTAGTGAGTATATGATGTAAATGCAAGACATTAATCTTTGTTCATCAATTTCAGAAAGAAATGATGCGTGAAAGACAGAAATTAAACAAAAATGGGAATTTCACCTTCGGAATGGTCGAAAGAAGATGCAAACCTTGTGAGGAAGAGTAAATGGATCAGAATTAACAAGCATTAACAAGAATATACTATACACATCGTAGAATAGCAGTCTTAACTAATTTTTTCTTTCAGAATACAAGGCGATTGATGCAGGCTGTCAGACAGAACTACACATCTTAGTTTTAGTGATGAAATATGGTAGAAATAAGGAATAGTTGTATAATGAGTAATGAAGTGATTTTTTTGCAGATGATAATGAATGCTGATGAATAATGATGAAGAATATGCTACTATGGATAATGAAGTTTTTCTTTACAGGTGATGATAATAATGGAGTTATGATAATGAAGTGATGGATAATGAAGTTTTTTTCTTTACAGATGAGGATAATGTTGAAGTTATTTAAGTATTTGTTGCAGTTCGTTTTGACAGTATGTGTTATATTGCATAGTAGGATGAATGAAGGTTTTGGAAGGGACAGCTATGGAACACATTTTTATACACATTTCACTGCCTGTTAATTCGAGGTCACTACTTTTCAGCATAAAATGCGTTTCTTCCTTCAGATTAATAATCCATTTTTTTGTGTATTTTGCAGGAGAAATTATTTATGAAATTAATGTGCTATAAGCAATTGTTCATTAAGTCTATGTTATTTATGAATGTGATCACATATACTCTACTTGTTTCATAACCTTGCTACAGCTGACTCATGACGAATGACGTTACACATCTTCTTTTGCAGTAATAAGTCAAATGCAAATATTATTATCCCCCAGCAATTAGTTATCGATCTCAACGCAATGCATTGCTAGCAAATAAAAAAAATATAATAATACTTTGTAACTAGGAAATGAGTGCCAATGTTCTCTGTAAAGCACCACATGAATATAATGACTTCTGATGATTTGTAATTAGGAAATGAGTGCCAGTGTTCTCTGTAAAACACCACATGAATATAATGACTTCTGATGATTTGTAATTAGGAAATGAGTACCAATGTTCTCTGTAAAACACCACATGAATACAATGACTTCTGATGATTTGTAATTAGGAAATGAGTACCAATGTTCTCTGTAAAACACCACATGAATATAATGACTTCTGATGACTTGTAATTAAGAAATGAGTGCCTATGTTCTCTGTAAATCATTATATGAATATTATTATGTAATGACTTCTGATGATTTGTAATTAGGAAATGAGTACCAATGTTCTCTGTAAAACACCATATGAATATTTTGACTTCTGATGATTTATAATTAGGCAATGAGTGCCAATGTTCTGTGTAAAACGCCAATTTATGAACATTATTCTGTAATACTACATACATGGTACAGAAATGTTCAATAACTGGGCAATGAATGCCGCAAACTGCTAATGAAATTCTCAGTGAAGACTAGTATGTGACTTAATGTCCTTCACCTTCTGGCCTAACTACCCTGAATTACTGCAATATCCGTTTATCCTGTATATCCTCTTGATCATGGAGCACTATATTTGGTTTTTGCACGAATTCTACGTTGGTGTACCTTACAAGAACGTGGTGTTGACACGACATGCTGTCCACCACCTTGAGCGATGGAGATGCTATTATGGTCCCACCGTTTGGTGTACCTAATGTCCTGCTAAAATGATAACATGGAATATTACTACGACATTTCAGTGTCTTGGCTACGCTGATAAATACTTCTGGGAAAAGAACTTCAGATTGTTCCACTTGGTGTTGTGCTACAGTAGAAAGTTATGGACTTTCAGTGCAGCTGCGTGCAACCTAAAGTGCTACAACCATGATGCAATCCTTCCCTTTCCTATCCTAATTCTTGTAACGTAGTGAAAATCATTTTTTTGCTAATATGATTTGTATTCATGACCAATACATTTTTTTTTATTTGCTGATATATTCTGAATTATAGTGTGTGTGCACTTTTGTCATTTTTCTAACATGATTTCTACTCATTGTATGTACATTTTTTTCATTTGCTAACATGTTCTGAACTACAGTACATGTGCACTTATGTCATTTGTCAATGAGATTTGTACTCATTATGTCCATTTGTTGTGAAGACTTTGAAGAATTTTTCAGTGCATGTGCACTTATGTCATTTGTTTTGTGCTGAACGTCAGTAAGTGTGCACTTTTATCATTTATCAATATGATTTGTATATACATTTTTCTGATTTGCTGATATGTTCTGTACTCATTGTATATATAATTTTTTGTCATTGTCTGATATGTTGTGTACTCGGTGCATGTGCACTATATTTACTTCATGTTCTACACCAATATACTTATCTTTTATGATTGTAAAGTTAATTAGTTAGGAAAAAATTTGTTGCTCATGGCAAATCCAAATGACCTACCATCGCTGCCAAATTTTTGGCCCCCCAGTGGAGGATTATGAAACACTTATGTATTCAGTGTATTCATTAGCAGCGATGGCGAGGCATGACAGAATCTCTGACCAGAGAGTTATTTATCGTTGCTAGTCTGCGCTTCACCGCGCGAGTGTTCAGTTGCGAGCCGGCAGAGCGAGTAGTTAGTTGCGTGTAGCGAGTCGGGAGGAACAGTAGTTGTGTGTGAGGAGTCGGCGGGCGTCGACATGGGTCTCTGGTCACGGTTCTGGACGAGGTATATTGTTAACGAAGGTAATGAAGCAGCATTGCGCTCAGCTAATAACATATGTTAATTGTAATTAATTTGTTCAAGAATTGCCCCAATAATAATTTTTCTACAAAGTAACCTTTTTAAAGAAAAAGATTCATTTCAAGTTAAATAATATTTCCTATGCATTCCCTCCAAGAATCAAAATTAAACATGGGCCAGCCTTGCACGGAGCTGTGCCGAAAAATAAGAGCAGATATAGATGCAGTTTACTGAGGTAAGAATTTTGGTTTTTGTGTTGAGGTTTAATCATTGCACAGAGCAGCTGCCCTTATAAAATTCATCAGGTTCATCTTAACGTTAATTTTGTGGGGACTTAACATTTTTGCACATTTTTATTATCATTGAGTTTTGTTACTGTGGGAAGCTGACATTTGGCGCTATTTGCATTTCTATTCAATTCTTTTCATTTTAAAAAAATTCCTGCGGAGAGGTTATGTTTGGCTCTATTCCCATTTGTAAAATTTATATTGTCATACAAAATTTTGCGGGGAGGTTACAACTTTAATCTAAAAATCATAACGTAATTTCATTGTAACTGCACAAGACAACAATAACTGCTTCATAAATACGTATCTATTATCCTTGAGTTTCTCCCGGCGTATTTGATAATCAAAATATCCACAGGTGTACTGCCATCTACAAACGGGCACAATATTTCGGCGATCATACATGTCGTCATCATCAGGTGAACTGACGGACTGAGCTCCCGTGAACGTGCCGGCACAGAGATCCGTACGCTATGGCTGCTCAGAGGGAACTGGGTTCGGTCGCGGCGGCGGCCGATTGAAATACCCTCCACCCGCGGCGCGCTCCCTCTGCGCCCCGCGCCACGGTCGCGCGGTGGAACAGATTGCAACGGCGTCTGAGATGACGTCGGTGTGATGGCTCTGTCCGCCGTGGTCGTCACAACTATACGTTTGCTCGATTTACTCTTGATTAACCCAATCGCTGGTTACCAAGCCTTGCTAAGATTATAGCCACAGTCACGGTTTGTGAGGTCGTCTTTGGTGCGAATTTCGATGGCCTCTCTAACAACGCTGTCCCAGTATCTCGACGTCTGTACCAGAATCCTCGTGCGGTCATATTCCATGGCGTGATTTTCCGACAAACAATGTTCAGCGACCGCCGACTTGCTCGGATACATCAGTCGAGTGTGCCTCTGGTGTTCACGGCATCGATCCTCGACGGTACGCGTCGTCTGACCAATATACGACTTGCCACATTGACACGGAATCTGGTACACGCCGGCCTTCCTCAATCCGAGGTCATCTTTGGCGCTCCCCACCAGTGCACGAGTTTTATTCGGAGGACAAAACACAGTTCCCGCCCGGTGTTTCTTCAAAATGCGGGCGATTTTCCCCGCGAGTGCGCCTGTATATGGAATAAACGCAGTGCCTACCTCCTCCCTCGTGATTTCATCCATCTCCACAGGTTGTGCTGTAGTGGTTGAGCGGGGAGCACGTTGAATCTGCCACTCTGAGTACCCATATTTTCGAAATAAATTTCTCAGATGTTCCAGTTCCTGGAGTAGACTCTCTGCGTCAGAGATAGTGCGCGCCCTATGTACTAGAGTTTTAAGTACCCCATTCCTCTGTGAAGGGTGGTGGCAGCTGTCTGCGTGCAAGTACAGATCAGTGTGCGTTGTCTTCCGATAAACAGCATGACCTAGGGTGCCGTCAGCCCTTCTCTTGACCAAGACGTCAAGGAAAGGCAATTTACCCTCCGTTTCAGTCGCCATAGTGAATTTGCAACATGCGGTCGTGCATTATCCTGCTGACATGTAGGGTTTTTCAGGGATCGAATGAAGGGTAGAGCCACGAGTCGTAACACATCTGAAATGTAACGTCCACTGTTCAAAGTGCCGTCAGTGCGAGCAAGAGGTGACCGAGACGTGTAACCAATGGAACCCCATACCATCACGCTGGGTGATACGCCAGTATGGCGATAACGAATACACGCTTCCAATGTGCGTTCACCACAATGTCGCCAAACACGGATACGACCATCACGATGTTGTAAACAGAACCTGGATTCATTCGAAAAAATGACGCTTTGCCATTCGTGCACCCAGGTTCGTCGTTGAGCACACCATCTCAGCGCTCCTGTCTGTGATGCAGCGTCAAGAGTAACCGCAGCCACGATGTCCGAGCTGATAGTCCATTCTGCTGCAAACGTCGTCGAACTGTTCGTGCAGATGGTTGTTGTCTTGCAAACGTCCCCATCTGTTGACTCAGGGATCGAGACGTGGCTGCACGATCCGTTCCAGCCATGCGGATAAGATGCCTGTCATCTCGACTGCTAGTGATACGAGGCCGTTGGGATCCAGCACGGCATTCCGTATTACCCTGCTGAATCCACCGATTCCATATTCTGCTAACAGTCATTGGACCTCGACCAACGCGAGCAGCAATGTCGTGATACGATAAACCGCAATCGCAATGGGCTACAATCCGACCTTTATAAAAGTGGGAAACGTGATGGTACGCATTTCTCCTCCTTACACGAGGCATCACAACAACGTTTCACCAGGCAAAGACGGTCAACTGCTGTTTGTGTATGAGAAATCGGTTGGAAACTTTCCTCATGTCAGCACGTTGTAGGTGTCGCCACCGGCGCCAACCTTGTGTGAATGCTCTCAAAAGCCAATCGTTTGCATATCACAGCATCTTCTTCCTGTCGGTTAAATTTCGCTTGTGTAGCAAGTCGTCATCGTGGTGTAGCAATTTTAATGGCCATTAGTGTATTTACTGTGGCCGGCGACGACTGCCTACGCCCACCCAGTTGCCCTGTTGAGCGCGGCAGCAGTCCAGCTAACGTCGCCTACTCATACACATTACACCAAATGGGTAGGTGGAGCGACGACCAGGTGGTAAAAATCAGACTGATACTTTCAAATACTTATCAAAACTAAATATTCACTAGGTAAACACAGACTGCTAAGTTATTAACCATTAATATCAAGTACACTGTTTCATGGTAACCTTGTATGGGGCAGAGAAATGGGTAAAATTTTCAAGGTCCCAGAGTGAAGCTGTGTCGCTATATTACGGAAATATGGACACAAGGTGGCCGCAATGAAAAAATTTCGCCACCGAGACTGGGTCAGGGCAAAACACAACATCGGCCTCTCTGGCAAGCCAGGCCACAAATGAATGTAGTGGATCAGAGCAGTCCAACAGGATCACGTTACCTTCGTTATGTTACGAAAGAAAGGCTAAGGAGAATGCAATAAAAGGTAGCAAGAGTTTTTACGAACCAGTTCTATACTATAAAAAAACTCGTTGAGCAAACACGGTGGGAGGAATACCGAGAATGTCTTCGTAATAGGAAGTCCTATGCCATCATAACGAAGGACGTCGGGTAAACATTAGCCACTACTTGGCTCCATAAGCACCCCAGCAGTTTAACTGGTAAGGCAGTCTGTCAGACGGATCGAAGGCGTACATGACGTTCCCACTCGATTCCATGATTGCAGCGAAGTGACGTCTGACCCATGTACGCTGTAGATTCCCTGCGCGAGTTCAACACCACAGTCTGCGCCTGTCGCATTTGGGAGGACCCGGAGGCGAACCGCCAGTCCAGCAACCGAGTGGACGTAAATAACTAATTCTGAATCTTCTTTCACTGCGCCTGCCGGCGACCAAAGGTGGCTACCATCCTTCTGAGAAAAACTGGCAAGGAACGAACTGGGAGAGTACCTCGTGACACAGAAACAACTTTACTTGCGCCCTCCCAGTTGTCGCCTCTTGCAATGCTCTTCTCAGTTTAATGTCCCACTGGACGAATTAAAAAAATATCAAATTAAAAAAATTCACAAAGATCTTGAATTTAGAACTACAGCTGATTCCTTTCAGTTTTAGGTTTCTTATAAGTTCCTTGGTAAGGACAATTTAAAAATAATTATAGCCATTTATCAAACTCTGTCAGTATAACAGACAGACCAATGAGATATTAGGCAAAATTAAGAATTGAAGAACACTATTCACATAGCTTTCATACAAGGCAGACACATATTTTCAGTTATCCTACAGTCAAGTAACGGTGATAGTAATTAAAAGGTTTCAATAAAATGCCAAAGGGTTAACAATCAGTAAAATAGTCACATATGACTGGAGCTCGACCAACACAATCGAGACGCCACAGTTAGTTGCACATCCGGTAACATTAATTGTCGTCACTCATAAAATGAAGTCGCTGGACTCAATCTACTGACGACATTTACTGGACATCCAACGCCCATCATCTCTTTAGTTATCTGAAAGACGGCCGGTGTGGCCGAGCGGTTCTAGGCGCTTCAGTCCGGAACCACGCGGCTGTTACGGTCGCAGGTTCGAATCCTGCCATGGACATGGATGTGTGTGTGATGTCCTTAGGTTAGTTAGGTTTAAGTAGTTCTAAGTTCTAGGGGACTGATGACTTCAGATGTTAAGTCCTATAGTGCTCAGAGCCATTTTTTGAGTTATCTGAAAACAACCATAATTAGTTCCTGGAAACGATCACTACTATAGTTCAATTCTTTTATCTTGGCGGTTCTCTCATGCCCGCCCATACGCGGGAGATTGCTGCATTGCCAGTTGTACGCGCCAAGAGAAGCAGCGCCATAGTATAGTTCGCAAACTTACGTTTAGGGGGGAGCGCCCAGTCTATGAAGTAAAGCCACCACGGCCGCATTAACCCTCTCGCTGCTACAGTGACGTGCTCCTCGCATTCCGCGCTGTGCGCGATTTTGTCATTACTGCACTGCTCGCCTGTGCAGACACATGCTGTTCCGACTGCTTTGACACACTTATCATTCGATTTCACAAAAACTATTTGGCCCAAAAATTTGATTTTTACAAATCTTCTTGACTGATGCCTTCCCCCCACAAATGACTTAATTTTGTTTCGATGTTCAACGTAGTTATTGTGCAGCATTAAATGTAGTAAACCATTGCATGAAATTTTGAAGAGTTTCCACAGCGTATACTTTCCGTATGGTCGATTTTAGTTCAAAAATTAGAAATTTCAAAAAATTACATTCAAACGAATAAAATTCATGAAGTAGGACACTTTGATATTGCTTTAAATAAAGAAAATATTACGCTTCGTACAGGGTTAGAACCTTTTGCTTAGCAGCCAAACACCTTAACCACTACGTTAACACAGCTCGTCATTCAATAGTAATCCTTGAGGACTTTAAAGAATCACGCAAAATACCGACAAACACTGTTGGTATGATTATGAATTACTCACGTTTCGTTTCGAAGTACAATAGGAAATAAACAATTACCGCTGTTCTTTATTGCGAAAAAGCGGTCAGTGAGAATGAATTTCCTTGCTATCGCCTGAATTAGGAGGCTTATTACATGTTTGGTTTAATTAATTAATAGAACATGAAGCAATTGATATAAAGAATGCTTATTCCAAACTTTCTTTTATAGAAAGTCTGCTATCAAGACATTGCTTTTGTTCAATTACTTTATTTATGACTGAACGTTTCTAAAACTGAAGACACTCCTCCGTGGTCTGCACTGCAGTCGAGCTCTGGCAACGTCGTTCTCTGTTCATTGGCCGACTGTGTTTTGTGACGCCAGATGCGCAGAACGAACCTAAACTCTGCCGCTGTTGTAAATGACGCGCACTTTAACAGCTACTACTAACAGGAATAGGCAAAGTCGCAAGACAGCTATGGTGAGAGCGTTGACTAGGCTTACCTCTTTCTTGAGCTAATATTGCATATGAAAAACACAGTCATCACACGTTGTAAGTGAAGTAATCATTTAACATCACGATTTTTACATAAGGTCCCACAGTCATTAGCATACAGAATTTAATCAAAGAACATCGGATGCTAATAGCAGTCACTTCAGTAAATTTGCATTCAATTTTATAGGGAAGCCAAATCTTTTTAGCATACTCATAAACAAGTTTCTGTGTGCATCTGTATGGTATGGTTGCAATCCGAACTTTAGGACCCACATTGCTTGTGCCACATGCAAAACACTACATGCCGTATTAACCCACCAAGGCGTGGCATGTGTCATTCTAACACTTAGCAAGGCTATGGCGGAATGAGGAAAGATATAAGCTACCACACGAATAACACCTGCTACTAATACAGTCAGTTTAGCAGTACAGTCACAACCGTTTGAAGGCAAGGATCTTAAAGTGGAATAATTTGTCCACTGCTAGTACACACCGTGACTTGAGCAACCGTAAATGCAGACCGCCATTGAACACAGCAGTATAGGACGTAGTAGCACCCAAGTTGACGTACCGCGTCAATCCTTTACTGAACGTAGATCCTTCACCATATTGCTCCCATAAGGGAGTCCAGTAATCTCCACCCCAAGCCACAGTTATGACATCTCTACATGCAAACTGGAAGACCCATACTTAACTCGAAGAATGCAGAAGGTTGAAATTAACAGTACAAATAGTGTACAAAAACCAGGAGAGTCCTCTAACTGGGATCAAGAATGGTGTCCTACAGGGTTCAGTCTTGGGTCCCTTATTGTTCTTAATATACAGGGTGTTCCATTGACCGTGAATGGGCTAAATATCTCACGAAATAAGCGTCAAACGAAAAAACTACAAAGGACGAAACTTGTCCAGCTTGAAGGGGGAAACCAGATGGCGCTACGGTGGGCCCGCTAGATGGCGCTGCCATAGGTAAAACGGATATCTTCTGCGTTTTTTAAAATAGGAAACCTCATTTTTATTACATATTCGTGTAGTATGTAAAGAAATATGAATGTTTTAGTTGGACCACTTTTTTCGCTTTGTGATAGATGGTGCTGTAATAGTCACAAACATATGGCTCACAATTTTAGGCGAACAGTTGGTAACAGGTAGGTTTTTTAAATTAAAATACCGAACGTAGGTACGTTTGAACATTTTATTTCGGTTGTTCCAGTGTGATACATGTACCTTTGTCAACTTATCGTTTCTGAGAACGCATGCTGTTTCAGCATGATTACCTGTAAATACCACATTAATTCAATAAATGCTCAAAATGATGTCCGCCAACCTCAGTTCATTTGGCAATACGTGTAACGACATTCCTCTCAACAGCGAGTAGTTCACCTTCCGTAATGTTCGCATATGCATTGACAATGCGCTCGCTTCCCGCTACCGGGTTTCCGGGTTCGATAGTGCATATTATGCCGGTTTACGTTACCGCTGTTAGTGAATGACGCTTCGTCGCTAAATAGAAGGCGTGCAAAAAATCTGTCATCGTCCTGCAATTTCTCTTGTGCCCAGTGGCAGAACTGTACACGACGTTCAAAGTCGTCGCCATGCAGTTCCTGGTGCATAGAAATATGGTACAGGTGCAATCGATGTTGATGTAGCATTCTCAACACCGACGTTTTCGAGATTCCCGATTCTCGCGCAATTTGTCTGCTACTGATGTGTGGATTAGCCGAGACAGCAGCTAAAACACCTACTTGGGCACCATCATTTGTTACAGGTCGTGGTTGACGTTTCACATGTGGCTAAACACTTCCTGTTTCCTTAAATGCCGGCCGGGATGGCCGAGCGGTTCTACGCGCTTCAGTCTGGAACCGCGCGACCGCTACGGTCGCAGGTTCGAATCCTGCCTCGGGCATGGATGTGTGTGATGTCCTTAGTTTAGTTAGGTTTAAGTAGTTCTAAGTTATATGGGACTGATGACCTCAGATGTTAAGTCCCATGGTGCTCAGAGCCATTTGAACCATTTTTTCCTTAAATAACGTAAGTATCCGGCGAACGGTTCGGACATTTGGATGATGTTGTTCAGGATACCGAGCAGCACACATAGCACACGCCCGTTGGGCATTTTGATCACAATAGCCATACATCAACACGATATCGACCTTTTCCGCAATTGGTAAACGGTCCATTTTAACACGGGTAATGTATCACGAAGCAAATGTCCGCACTGGCGGAATGTTATGTGATACCACGCACTTATACGTTTGTGACTATTACAGCGCCATCTATCACAAAGCGAAATAAGTGATCCAACTAAAACATTCATATTTCTTTACGTACTACACGAATATGTAATAAAAAGTTTGGATTCCTATTAAAAAAAACGCAGTTGATATCCGTTTGACCTATGGCAGCACCATCTAGCGGGCCAACCATAGCGCCATCTGGTTTCCCCCTTCAAGCTAGACGAGTTTCGTTCTTTGTAGTTTTCTCGTTTGATTCCTATTTCGTGAGATATTTGGCCCGGTCACAATCAATGGACCACCCTGTATATTAACGACTGGACACTCTATATTCATGAAGATGCAAAGTTAGTTCTTTTTGCTGATTGCACAAGTATAGTAATCACACCCAAGAAGCAAGAATCAGCTGAGGAAATTGCAAATAATGTATTTCAGAAAATTATTAAGTGGTTCTCTGCAAATGGACTCTCACTAAATTTTGAGAAAACACATTTTATTCAATTCTGTACAGTAAATTGGACAACACCATTGATAAATATAGACTATGAACGGAAGTCTGTTGCTAAGGTACAATACTCAAAATTTCTGGGTGTGTGCATTGATGAGAAATTGAATTGGAAGAAACACATCGATGATCTGCGGGAACGGTTAGGTTCAGCTACTTATGCTATTAGGGTTATTGCAAATTTTGGTGGTAAACATATCTGTAAATTAGCCTACGATGCCTATTTTCATTCACTGCTTTCATATGGCATCATATTTTGGGGCAATTCGTCATTAAGAGAGAAAGTATTCATTGCACAAAAGCATGTAATCAGAATAACAGCTGGAGCCCAGCCAAGATCACCTTGCAGACATTTATTTAAGGAACTCGGGATATTCACAGTACCTTCGTAATACATATATTCACTTATGAAATTTATCATTAATAACCCACCCCAATTCAAAAATAACAGCGAAGTGCATAGCTACAACACTAAAAGAAAGGATGATATTCTGGATTAAATCTCACTTCGGAACGGAAAGGGGTGAATTATGCTGCCACAAAAATCTTCGGTCATTTGGCAAATAGTGTTAAAAGTCTGACAGATAGCCAACCAACATTTAAAAACAAATTAAAAGCATTTCCGAATGATAACTCCTTCTACTCAATAGATGAATTCTTAGATATGAAGTAGTAATTGTAAGAAAAAATTAATTTATTAATTAATTATTTTGTGTAGAGAAAACTTATGTTAAAGTGACACGTTCCACATCACTACAAAATGTCGTATTCATGATCTATGGAACAAGAATTAATGTATGTATGTATATATGTATGCAAATTAGGCCGTCAAGTCGGGATAAGCACTGCTGTATCCCAAAACCAACCCAGTGTCGTGCGCCAGACAAGAAACGTACCCAGTGGACGCGAACCGTCTTGCCACCCCGAGAGCCACCAGTTAACCCCCACTCGACGCTCCTCCGATATCGGTCAGCGACGGCGCCACTGCCGAGCGTCAAAGAGGCACTAAGACACAGACGTGCCACAAATCGGCACAACAGCCAGTGATTGCCACATAACTTGCGGCGCCGAGCAGCGGCTACACAAGCGTCGCCTACTGTTTAAATGTCAACTCATCCTATTTCCTCTTTATTGCGTAATTAATGTTGGTTTTTTCAGATTTCGTAAGATGTACCACCATCCTCACCATACTAGTGAGCAAGATGTATGAGACAGGCGAAATACCCTCAGACTTCAAGAAGAATATAATAATTTCCACCCCAAAGAAAGCAGGTGTTGACATATGTGAAAATTACCGAACTATCAGTTTAATAAGTCACTGCTGCAAAATACTAACGCGAATTCTTTACAGACGAATGGAAAAAATGGTAGAAGCCGACCTTGGGGAAGATCAGTTTGGATTCCGTAGAAATATTGGAACACGTGAGGCAATACTGACCCTACGACTTATTTTAGAAGCTAGATTAAGAAAAGGCAAACCTACGTTTCCAGCATTTGTAGACTTAGAGAAAGCTTTTGACAATGTTGATTGGAATACTCTCTTTCAAATTCTGAAGGTGGCAGGGGTAAAATACAGGGAGCGAAAGGCTATTTACAGTTTGTACAGAAACCAGATGGCAGTTATACGAGTCGAGGGGCACGAAAGGGAAGCAGTGGTTGGGAAGGGAGTGAGACAGGGTTGTAGCCTCTCCCCGATGCTATTCAATCTGTATATTGAGCAAGAAGTAAAGGAAACAAAAGAAAAATTTGGAGTAGGTATTAAAACCCATGGAGAAGAAATAAAAACTTTAAGGTTCGCCGATGACATTGTAATTCTGTCAGAGACAGCAAAGGAGTTGGAAGACCAGTTGAACGGAATGGACAGTGTCTTGAAAGGAGGATATAAGATGAACATCAACAAAAGCAAAACGAGGACAATGGTATGTAGTCGAAATAAGTCGGGTGATGCTGAGGGAATTAGATTAGAAAATGAGACACTTAAAGTAGTAAAGGAGTTTTGCTATTTGGGGAGCAAAATAACTGATGATGGTCGAAGTAGAGAGGATATAAAATGTAGACTGGGAATGGCAAGGAAAGCGTTTCTGAAGAAGATAAATTTGTTAACTTCAAGTATAGATGTAAGTGTCAGGAAGTCGCTTCTGAAAGTATATGTATGGAGTGTAGCCATGTAGCCATGGAAGTGAAACATGGACGATAAGTAGTTTTGACAAGAAGAGAATAGAAGCTTTCGAAATGTGGTGTTACAGAAGAATGCTGAAGATTAGATGGGTAGGTCACATAACTAATGAGGAGGTATTGAATAGGATTGGGGAGAAGAGCAGTTTGTGGCACAACTTGACTAGAAGAAGGGATCGGTTGGTAGGACATGTTCTGAGGCATCAAGGGATCACCAATTTAGTATTGGAGGGCAGCGCGGAGGGTAAAAGTCGTAGAGGGAGACCAAGAGATGAATACACTAAGCAGATTCAGAGGGATGTAGGCTGCAGTACGTACTGGGAGATGAAGAAGCTTGCACAGGATAGAGTAGCGTGGAGAGCTGCATCAAACCAGTCTCAGGACTGAAAACCACAACAACAACAAGCACCATCCTGTCGAAAACTTATATTTATAATGTCGGGCCTTAGACATTGCCAACAGATTCGCCTCATATTTGGCAGTTCGCCTGTGTACAACTTAAAATGAAAGTTTAAGATATTTTGCTTCAATATCCCTCTGCCTCCTCCGTTTTTGAGATAAAGTTCACGATGCATAATCGACTCAAAATTTACAAAGGCGATAAATAATTGAAGACTGAGCATTTTTCATCGTCAAGCATGAGTTCTGCAAACGCTTATTATCCTAGAAATCGAAGAAACAAGCAGTTACAACTGCCGCTTGTGTACAGTACCTTTAAGGTAAACGCTGTCCAACGAAAGTTTATATACAAACGATCTGCCCTGAGTAACTTTTCTTTCGAATTCCCCCAACAGTTTATATAACAAAATTTCTTCTTGAGATCTTAGAAAATATTTTTGACACTGTAACTCATCTTTGCATAACACTTGTTTTAAGCTTCTTATAACTTTCTTAAAAAAGCTATTCCTTACAAACTTTTTGAAAAGACTTTATGCTTGAAAACGAATTTTAATGAAGCCATTACAGTAAACTTCGTCAACTCTGCGCACAGACGTGCGTAGGGACTGGTGTAATAGTCTTCACGTAACACTTGCACGTTACGTTTTATCCAGTGTGACACAGCATTACTTGGTGTCCATCTGGTGTTGCTTCCAGTTGCTTTTACTTTTTTATGTTGTGCCATGCGTGTAGAGATGAAAAAGTAAAATAGATTCTCTTTCCTAGTTCCCCTGATGGTCACTCTTGTTCGTTACCAGTTAACGTTATGACGTATTTTCTGTGATAGTGTCAAGGGAAATATTAAGTGTATAACAAAAAAGCCAGTCAGTATCTTCATAACAATATATCATTGTTCTCCAAATTGTTTGATGTGTTTCTAAGTATATATTTATTATTATTCTTATTAGCATTACTATAGAACGTATTAGTACAAAGGTCAATTGACAACTTCGTTATTCTGTATTCCTGTTATCTCCTGCCAAGCTTCTCTATTCAGGGCATCCTCCTTGCAATCACCGCGTTGCTCCATTATTTCGCTGATGTGGTCTTTCCATGAACGTCGTAGCCTGGTGTATTTACGCCTGCCAGGTGGTTTCCGTCACACTCATGATCTGACATTCTCTGCAAACGTCCATAACATTTTAATGATTTTCTTTCAGTTCTATCAGTGTTTAATATGCCCTCATAATTGATTTTTCTCATTTCATGATATTTCGGTGCTTCTTCGTAAATAATCCATTTCCACAGCTATTACTCTTATTTTCAGGTCAGAATTTAAAATCGATAGGGTTGATCCATAGCACAGACCAAATTCAGCCATTAACGTACCCACTCTTTTCTTATTGTTGTTATAAATGTTCACATTCCATCAAAAACAATTGGTAAACGCTATTACTTTTCTACTTTCTTGCATTCTGTATTTTACTTTTGTATTACACAGTCCACTTTTGTCAATGTACACAGTGGTGACAAGAGTCATGAGATACCTTCTATATCGTCTCAGACCTTCTTTTGCCCACTGCAGTGCAGCAACCTGACGTGGAATAAACTCAACAAGTCGTCAGAAGTCCCCTGCAGAACTACTGAGACACGCTGTCTCTATAGCCGTCCATAATTGCGAAAGCGTTCCGGGTGCAGGATTTTTTGCACGAACTGTCCTCTCGATTACGTCCCATAAATATTCGATGAAATTCATGTCGGGGGATCTCGGTGGTCAAATCATTAGCTCGTACTGTCCAGAATGTTCTTCAAACCAATGACGAACAATTGTGGCTCGATGACATGACGCATTGTCATCCACAAAATTTCCGTCGTTCTTTGGGAACTTGAAGTCCATGAATGGTCTCCAAGTAACCGAACACAACCATTTCCAGTCAACGATCGGTTCAGTTCGACCACAGGACCCAGTCGATTCCACGTAAATAAAGCCCACGCGAATATGGAGCCACCGCCGGCTTGCACGGTGCCTTGTTGAGAACTTGGGTCCATGGCTGGGGTCTGTGCCACACCATAACCCCACCATAACCTCTTACCAACTGAAATCGGGACTCATCTGGCCAGGTCACGGTCTTTCAGCCGTCAAGGTTCCCACCGATATGGTCACGAGTTCAGAGAGGCGCTGCAGGCGATGTCGTGCTGTTAGCAAAAGCACTCACGTCGTTCGTCTCCTGCCATGGCCCATTAACAGCAAATTTCGCCGCACTGCCCTAGCGGGTACGTTCGTCGTACGTCCTACATTTATTTCTGCGGTTATTTCACGCGGTGTAGCTTGTCTGGTAGCACTGCGCAAGCGCCGCTGCTCTCGGTCGTTAGGTGAAGGCCGTCGGCCACTGCGTTGTCTGTGGTGAGAGGTAATGCCTGAAATTAGGTGTTCTCAGCACGCTCTTGACACTTGTGTATTTTGGAATAGTGTATTCTCTAACGATTTCCGAAATGGAATGTTCGATGCGTCTAGCTTCAACTACCATTCCGTGTTCAAAATCTGTTAATACCCATTGTACGGTCATAATCACGTCAGAAAAGTTTTCACATGAATCACCTGCGTAAAAATGACAGCACCGACAATGCAATGCCCTTTTATATCTTATGTACGCGATACGACCGTCATCTGTATATGTGAATATCGCTACCACACGACTTCTGCATCTCACTGTATGCCCTTAGATATTTCACTTTTTCTACACTATACAGGGTGATTCGAAAAGAATACCACAACTTTAGGAATTTAAAACTCTGCAACGACAAAAGGCAGAGCTAAGCACTATCTGTCGGCGAATTAAGGGAGCTATAAAGTTTCATTTAGTAGTACATTTGTTCGCTTGAGGCGCTGTTGACTAGGCGTCAGCGTCAGCTGATGCTAAGATGGCGACCGCCCAACAGAAAGCTTTTTGTGTTATTGAGTACGGCAGAAGTGAATCGACGACAGTTGTTCAGCGTGCATTTCGAACGAAGTATGGTGTTAAACCTGCTGATAGGTGGTGTATTAAACGTTGGTATAAACAGTTTACAGAGAATGGGTGTTTGTGCAAAGGGAAAAGTTCTGGACGGCCGAGAACGAGTGATGAAAATGTAGCACGCATCCAGCAAGCATTTGTTCGCAGCCCAGGAAAATCGACTCGCAGAGCTAGCAGAGAGCTGCAAATTCCACAATCAACTGTATGGAGAGTCCAACGAAAAAGGTTAGTTATGAAACCTTATCGTCTGAAATTGGTTCAAGCACTGTCTGCAGCTGATAAGATTAAAAGAATCGATTTCTGTGATTTTATCCTTGCTCAAATGGAAACAGATGAATCTTTCGTTTCAAAGATTGTGTTTAGTGATGAAGCAACTTTCCACACTACCGGGAAAGTCAACCGTCACAATGTCTGTATATGGGGCACTGAGAATCCGCGGGAAACAACTCAGTATGAACGTGACTCGCCTAAGGTGAACGTTTTCTGTGCCATTTCAGCCAATAAAGTTTTTGGTTCCTTTTTCTTCGAAGGTGCTACTGTAACTGGACTACAGCATCTGGAGATGTTAGAGAATTGGCTGTTCCCTCAGCTCGAACAAGAAGCACAACAATTCATATTTCAGCAGGATGGAGCACCACCACATTGGCACTTATCTGTCCGTAACTACCTGAACGTCAACTACCCGAGGCGATGGATCGGCCGCCAGGCAGCCCGTGACAGAGCACTTCATCACTGGCCTCCAAGAAGCCCTGATCTTACCCCCTGCGATTTTTTCTTATGGAGGTATGTTAAGGATATGGTGTTTCGGCCACCTCTCCCAGCCACCATTGATGATTTGAAACGAGAAATAACAGCAGCTATCCAAACTGTTACGCCTGATATGCTACAGAGAGTGTGGAACGAGTTGGAGTATCGGGTTGATATTGCTCGTGTGTCTGGAGGGGGCCATATTGAACATCTCTGAACTTGTTTTTGAGTGAAAATAAAACCTTTTTAAATACTCTTTGTAATGATGTATAACAGAAGGTTATATTATGTTTCTTTCATTAAATATACATTTTTAAAGTCGTGGTATTCTTTTTGACTCACCCTGTATAATCAAAAGTATCCAGACACCAGGCTAAAAATGACTTACAAGTTCGTGGCGCCCTGCATCGGTAATGCTGGAATTCAAAATGGTGTTGGCCACCCTTAGCCTTGATGACAGCTTCCACTCTCCCAGGCATACGTTCAATCAGGTGCTGGAAGGTTTCTTAGAGAATGGCAGCCCATTCTTCACGGAGTGCTGCACTGAGGAGAGATAACGATGTCGATCGGTGAGGCCTAGCACGAAGTCGGCGTTCCAAAACATGCCAAAGGCGTTCTATAGGACTCAGGTCAGGACTCTGTGCACGCCAGTCGATTACAGGGATCTTACTGTCGCGTAACCACTCCTTCACAGGCTGTGCATTGTGAACAGGTGCTCGATCCTGTTGAATAATGCAGTCGCCATCCCCGAATTGCTCTTCAAGAGTGGGAAGCAAGAGGCCTGTGCTGTGATAGTGCCACGCAAAACAACAAGCGGTGCAAGCCCCATACATTAAAAACATGGCCACACAATTACACCACCGCCTCCGAATTTTATTGCTGGCACTACACACGCTGGTGACTGACGTTCACCAGGCATTCGCCATACTCACACCCTGTCAGCTGATCGCCTCATTGTGTACTGTGATTCGTCACTCCACAAAACTTTTTTCCATTTTTCAATCGTCTGTTTACGCTCCTTACACCAAGCGAGGCGTCGTTTGGCATTTACCGGCGTGATGTGTGGCTTACGAGCAGCCGCTCGACCATGAAATCCACATTTTCTCAACTTCCGCCGTACTGCCGTAGTACTTGCAGTGGATCCTGATGCAGTTTGGAATTCCTGTGTGTTGGTCTGGATAGATGCCTGCCTGTTACACATTACGACCCTCTTCAACTGTCAGCGGTCTCTGTCAGTCAACAGACGAGGTCTGCCTGTACACTTTCGTGCTGTACGTGTCCCTTCACGTTTCCACTTCACTGTCACATCGGAAACTGTAAACCTAAGGATGTTCACGAGTGTGGAAATCTCGCATACAGACGTATGACACAAGTGACACCAATCACCTGACCACGTGAGTTCCGCGGAACACCCCATTCTGTTCTCTTACGATGTCTAATGACTACTGAGGTCGCTGACACAGAGTACCTGGCAGTATGTGATAGCACAAGGCACCTAATATGAAAAACGTATGTTTTTGTGGGTTCCGGATACTTTTGATCACATAGTGTGCCTATCTCATAACTGCTTCATCACTGACGTATGTTTCAAATTGATGGTTACTATTCACTACCAACTTGATCATCAGCAAAACTTACCAAAACACCGGTACTTCATTAACACAGATTCCCATTTCTCCACAGCTATTTTTCCTTCTTCGAGGAGCCACTTTTCAGTAAAAATTGAACAAGATGATGACGCAGAGCAACCTTGTTTCAATCATTTTGTGACATTAATAGGTTACGATAATTTTGATCCTCTTTTAATCTGTATCTGATTAACTCTACACATTTAAATAATAATCTGTGAAAGATGACCATTCATATTCATATCTTTCGTAGTTTCTCCCAACTTTGCTCTAAGAACAGCCCCTAAGAGTTTGCTAAAACTACGAAGGCAATGTGTAACTGCTTCCCTAGTGCTATAAATTTTTCTATTAGGTACTGTAAAATGAAGAAGTTATCTATACAGGATCTGTTCTGACTAAATGCACTCTGCTCCTCCTCAACATGGTGGCCGACAGTCTGCCTTATTTTGCCATACACAGCTGTCCCAGTTCTGTTAGTACTGTTTGTGTTAAATTCCAAACTGCAACGCTGTTTCGTGGCGAATCGCGGCGTTACGATCGTTGAAGTTTCAGAAACAGCTGTGTCGAAATTCAAAGCGCTAGCACTGCTGCAGTCGCCATTCTGGCTGTGAATGTCTGACACTCGTTGGAAAATGGCAGTGGAGCAATGAGGCAAATAAGGTTTTTTGAGTCCTACAGCGTTCGTGGGTGACAACTGGTCATAATCGACCCGGATACCGAAAGGCAGTTTCCTGGTTGTTCTTCCATAACAACAACCCAGCCTACAAAGCGAAGACTGTGCACGAGTTTTTGGCCAGAAAGTGGGTCACAGTACTCGGTTACCAACCGTATTCGGCGGATCTGGCTTCAGCCGACTTCTAGATGTTTCGCAAATTGAAGATGGCTATGAGAGCACACCGTTCTGACGCAAGTAAGGACATTCAAGAAAATTGTACTGCAGTACTAAATACAATTCGAAAAAAGGACTTCAGTGACTCTTTTCAAAAACTTTTAAAGCGATTTCAGCTGTGTCTTGATTCAGGGTGAGACTATTTTGAATAAATACAGTCAGTTTTTGAACATTACCCATGACTTCTATTTTTCGTAGCAGCAGTCCTAACGGAACTGGGCATACTGTGTATATAATTTTGCCAAATAAGCAGCTGACCGTGCAGTTCACACTAATGCCTCTGTAGCAGTGTTTCTTATAATCCCCTTCTTGAAGATGGAAACCATGTACGATGTACAGGGTGTTTCAAAAATGACCGGTATATTTGAAACGGCAATAAAAACTAAACGAGCAGCGATAGAAATACACCGTTTGTTGCAATATGCTTGGGACAACAGTACATTTTCAGGCAGACAAACTTTCGAAATTACAGTAGTTACAATTTTCAACAACAGATGGCGCTGCAAGTGATGTGAAAGAGATAGAAGACAACGCAGTCTGTGGGTGCGCCATTCTGTACGTCGTCTTTCTGCTGTAAGCGTGTGCTGTTCACAACGTGCAAGTGTGCTGTAGACAACATGGTTTATTCCTTAGAACAGAAGATTTTTCTGGTGTTGGAATTCCACCGCCTAGAACACTGTGTTGTTGCAACAAGACGAAGTTTTCAACGGAGGTTTAATGTAACCAAAGGACCGAAAAGCGATACAATAAAGGATCTGTTTGAAAAATTTCAACGGACTGGGAACGTGACGGATCAACGTGCTGGAAAGGTAGGGCGACCGCGTACGGCAACCACAGAGGGCAATGCGCAGCTAGTGCAGCAGGTGGTCCAACAGCGGCCTCGGGTTTCCGTTCGCCGTGTTGCAGCTGCGGTCCAAATGACGCCAACGTCCACGTATCGTCTCATGCGCCAGAGTTTACACCTCTATCCATACAAAATTCAAACGCGGCAACCCCTCAGCGCCGCTACCATTGCTGCACGAGAGACATTCGCTAACGATATAGTGCACAGGATTGATGACGGCGATATGCATGTGGGCAGCATTTGGTTTACTGACGAAGCTTATTTTTACCTGGACGGCTTCGTCAATAAACAGAACTGGCGCATATGGGGAACGGAAAAGCCCCATGTTGCAGTCCCATCGTCCTTGCATCCTCAAAAAGTACTGGTCTGGGCCGCCATTTCTTCCAAAGGAATCATTGGCCCATTTTTCAGATCCGAAACGATTACTGCATCACGCTATCTGGACATTCTTCGTGAATTTGTGGCGGTACAAACTGCCTTAGACGACACTGCGAACACCTCGTGGTTTATGCAAGATGGTGCCCGGCCACATCGCACGGTCGACGTCTTTAATTTCCTGAATGAATATTTCGATGATCGTGTGATTGCTTTGGGCTATCCGAAACATACAGGAGGCGGCGTGGATTGGCCTCCCTATTCGCCAGACATGAACCCCTGTGACTTCTTTCTGTGGGGACACTTGAAAGACCAGGTGTACCGCCAGAATCCAGAAACAATTGAACAGCTGAAGCAGTACATCTCATCTGCATGTGAAGCCATTCCGCCAGACATTGTCAAAGATTTCGGGTAATTTCATTCAGAGACTACGCCATATTTTTGCTACGCATGGTGGATATGTGGAAAATATCTTACTATAGAGTTTCCCAGACCGCAGCGCCATCTGTTGTTGAAAATTGTAACTACTGTAATTTCGAAAGTTTGTCTGCCTGAAAATGTACTGTTGTCCCAAGCATATTGCAACAAACGGTGTATTTCTATCGCTGCTCGTTTAGTTTTTATTGCCGTTTCAAATATACCGGTCATTTTTGAAACACCCTGTATCTTTACGACGAATTTCAGTCCACTGACAACAGTTTTTCGTAAGATGGTTTATTCTTGTCTTCAAATGATGTCCTTCAGCTTTCAACAATTTCACAGGAAATTTCCAGAACTAGGTGATCGGCCTTTCCTCATTTTCGCTAATGCGCTGTTCACCTCCTCAATCGTAATTTTGAAATTTCCAACAGTTTCTTGAGTCTTATCTTGTTCTTATTTTGTGTATTGGGGCCTGCCTTCAATTAGAAGATCTGTACAACACTTTCTTCATTCCCTTAAAGGATTTAAGTCACTTATTGCTCAGTTTACTGGTGTTTTCTTCATACCACACTTCTGTAATATGTGATCCACCTATTACACTTCCAATTCGTAAGCATTTCTGTTCTCGGGTACGTATTTTCTCGAGTAAGTGGCGTTTTGGAATGTCTGGACGACTCTTCACCTGTTATTTCAATTCTCAGCACTGTGAAAGCTTTACTATATGCCCTATGTCAGGAACAAGTCATCTCAATTTAACTTTGGTCGTTAATCAACTACACTATCGAGAATGAGATTTTCACTCTGCAGCGGAGTGTGCGCTGATATGAAATTTCCTGGCAGATTAAAACTGTGTGCCGCACCGAGACTCGAACTCGAGACCTTTGCCTTTCGCGGACAAGTGCTCTACCAACTGAGCTACCCAAGCACGACTCACGCCCCGTTCTCACAGCTTTACTTCTGCCAGTACCTCGTCTCCTACCTTCCAAACTTTACAGAAGCTCTCCTGCGAACCTTGAAGAACTAGCACTCCTGAAAGAAAGGCAAAGGTCCCGAGTTCGAGTCTCGGTGCGGCACACAGTTTTAATCTGCCAGGAAGTTTCATGTCAGCGCACACTCCGCTGCAGAGTGAAAATTTCATTCTGGAAACAGTCCCCAGGCTGTGTCTAAGCCATGTCTCCGCAATATCCTTTCTTTCAGGACTGCTAGTTCTGCAAGGTTCGCAGGAGAGCTTCTGTAAAGTTTGGAAGGTAGGAGACGAGGTACTGGCAGAAGTAAAGCTGTGAGGACGGGGCGTGAGTCGTGATTGGGTAGCTCAGTTGGTGGAGCACTTGCCCGCGAAAGGCAAAGGTCCCGAGTTCGAGTCTCGCTGCGGCACACAGTTTTAATCTGCCAGGAAGCTTCGACTACACTATCGTCCGCCCCTGGTAGCTTAGTGGTCAGCCCGACGGAATGTCATACCTAACGGCCTGGGTTCGATTCCCGGCTGGGTAGGGGATTTTCTCCGCTCAGGGACTGGGTGTTGTGTTGTCCTTATCATCATTTCATCTCCATCGACAAGCAAGTCGCCGAGGTGGCGTCAACTCGAAAGACTTGCACCAGGTTAACGGTCTACCCGACGGGAGGCCTTAGCCACACGGCATTTACATTTTAATTACACTATCGTTGCTAGTTCGTTAATAGGGTTAGGAATCGGTTGCAACAAGAAGTCGGTGTTCTAACGGGAGCTTAATTCGTCAAGCGTATCGTTTCACGTTCACTAAAACTGTGTCCGCTCGCCCTTTTAAGCTAATTCTCTGGAGTCCAGTGTGTACTCCCCAGTAAGTTTAGCAGCCGTCCTGTGGCCTGTAAGCTGATCGCGCGGTCCGCTGGTGCTTGTTAGAGGGAGTGGCCGCTTATACGATGTGGATGTGGTGGCGGAAGCGATCCAGCGCCGTATGGCAGGCGGTGGCGGCTGGCAGCCGCAGAGCATTATGGGACGTGGCGGCGCGCCAGGCCCGCTGCGGTCAGCCGCCGACCGCCCCCGCCGCCCCCGCCGCCCCCGCCCGCCGGGGGCCGCCGCCGTAGCCAACTCCCGCTACACACCGGTCCGCCGCTCTCGCTCAGCGCGCCAGCCCTCAGGGGCGAGGCGGCTACCTGCACCACAATTCCGGCACCTCAGTTCCCGCCACTGCGTTCAGTGGAGGCGTTGCGGCCCGCCGTGGCTGTGCTCCAAACACAGGTCACAGGCTTGTCCTCTAACAGGAAGGACTTTTAAGCCGTGCAGGTACGCTACAGTGTAATGACATAAGTTCCGAAACGATTTCACGTTGTCATCTCAAGTACAGTGTCAAAGACAGTTTTATTCTAACAGATTATTTTTACGAAATGCTGAAAGAAGTTATAGTTTTGACGACCGTGCGGAACGTCTTCGAGGTAAGAACACAGGACAAAAAATTTGTCACCCCAGAAGAGATGCCGCTAATACCGGGTAAAACCGTACATAATCTCGAAAACGGACACTATTCGGCAGGGAAGAAGCAACACATGAGCTTAAATGAGGAAGTGAGACTGTGGCTGGTTGTAACGATGGGGTAACAGTTCATCTGGGACTAGCAGGTGAGCACGTACAAATCAGGCACACGTCGCAAAATTTTGACAGTTCACCTTGCTTCTTCTAGAGCCCCTCTCGCAGAACATCACACATTGTCGTGGTTCTGTTGGTCACTTGGCTCTGTGAAACTGTTACAGGAATTTGCAATTCTGCTTTCCAGTAATGCAGTAATTAGAACGCAAATTTTGAAGGGATGTCAGGAATTTATTCCATAACTGCAAATGCTTGCGGCAACGATTTTCATAATTACTGATACAATCACCATGACATTTTGGTACACATTCCCAAGTGATTGCATAACGTCATCTACTCGTATTTACATAAATGACTGCTTCGACCTTATCGTCTGAACGAAGGCCACGAACTTATACAAATGAATTTAATTTTGAGCCAACAAAATCCATACATATTATGAAAATGTAGGTGTGTGTGTGTGTGTGTGTGTGTGTGTGTGTGTGTGTGTGTGTGTGTGTGTGTGGGTGGGTGGGTGGGTGGGTGGGTGGGTGGGTGGTATACAGGGTGTACATTTTAAATCGACAAACCAGAATAACTCGAAAAATAAGCATCACACAAAAAATGTGTAGAATCCAAAGTTGATTATTTTCGAGGAGGGCATCTCCTGGTGCTAAAATTAGCCCGCCACCCCAGCCCTCTGGAGGTGGGGCGGGAGACAACTTTAAAATTTCAAATGTGGACCCCCATTTTTGATTGCAGAATCAGATTCTACATAAGAAAACTACTCACATTTTGTCTTAAACATTTGTTTTGATTCTTGGTAGTTGGCACTGTAATTCAAGAAAATCCATGTTCTTATTTTACATGGAAAATGGTTATGGATAAATAAAAAATACTTATTTACTTCGTAAATTTTGATTCGCTAAAACTAAATATCTCCCTCTCTCCCCATGGGGTAGGGTTTGAGACAGACGAATTAAGAGTTTTACAAATGTTGACCCAAATATTAATTTTTCCCACTGATTCGGATAAGTTTTAGTTTTAGCGAATTACAATTTACGAAGGAAATACATATTTTTTATTTATCTGCAACCATTTTTCACGTAAAAATGAGAACATGGATTTTCTTGAATTACAGCGCCAATTACCAAGAATCAAAACAAATGTTTAAGACAAAATGTATGTAGATTTTTTTGTAAAATCTGATTCTGCAATAAAAAACTGGGGCTCCCATTTGAAAGGGGGCTGGGGTAGCGAGCTAATTTTAGCACCAGCACATGTCCCCCTCAAAAACAATCTACTTTGGATCCTACACATTTTTTTCGTGTGAAGCTTATTTTTCGAGTTATTCTGGTTTGTCAACTTAAAATTTACACCCTGTATATCTTCCACATCTCCTCCTAAACCAATGACCAATTTCAACAAAACCTGGTACACATATCCCTCACTGTCAGGAAACAATCGCTGTGGAGATAAGAACCACCTACCTCTCATAATTCAAGACATGACGTCATAAACAATGAGATACGTAAAAAGCTACTGCGTCATCCATAACGTTTAAATTCTGAGCTAACAATTCCATTCGCAATAAATTCAGCAGAGAGTATCAACCTATACCACTAAATTCACCTAAATAATTGTGTATCATGGTACCACACAGATAGTTGAGGAGATTCGACATCATAAAGACTGAGACGCGTGAAAAACTGCCGCACTGTGCATGATGTTTAAATTTATTACTTCTTTGCTACAAACGCTATTCGCAACACATTTTGCAGACAGTCTTCACATGTGCCTGTGAATGTACCTACAAAATCATATCACTGTATGACACATAGATCAGGAGGTATGACGTCATAAACACTGAGATGCATGAAAAACTGCCGCATCATGTATGAAGTACCAATACATCTGTTCTTTACTACTAAGGCGCTCCTGCGTTAGAGCCAGCTCAAGGAAATCCCTGACACCTGCTACTGCTTTTGACAGCTTTCAACTGCGAAACGCAAATGTCTGAGGGCAAAGACAATAACAGTCTACAGAACAATGAAGAGGCGTTGCCGCAAGACGTTTACAAAATCGCGTTGTATATACGTGAAGGAGTTGCGCCCAGCGTACACAAACCGTACGTTTCTAACAGGAAATTGGCAAAATGTAGACTCTATGCCGGGTTTTTCGGTTAGTATTAAAATAAATACCCTGAGCAGCAAAGACACTTCCTCACAGGCCACGATCAGTGACGCGAGATTCTCGACCACTCTCGGCTATGGCCGAAACCCAATTCTTCGTCAAGTATCAGAGGAGTCTCTTTCCCTTAATTCTAGCCAGCCAGAGACCAGAGGAAGTAACGCTGCCATAGAAGGCCATGCTACGATCAACCATTGACACATAGAGACACTGTCTCCACGTCTTAGCTCGTGACCCTGACGCAATATGCCACACAATAACAAGATCTGGGCCATATTGCACAATCTTATGGTTTGTGCCGCGCCACATAGCTATAAATGATACAAGAGAGTCCACGAGTTTTTTTTATGTATAGCAGATGAAGCCACGACAGGTTAAACGCTTTACTGTTCTGTTGGAACACTCCACGTCTTGCATCATTTGAATGTGCCTTGTCAGACACACTATACGCATCTAGTCGGATGCTGTTCAGTTTCTCCAACTCTAAATGGCCAGTGTATGCAGTGTCCCTCGTAATATCCCCTTGTATACTGGTTGAAATGGGACACAGACTGCAGCAGTTCCTGTCGGGTATGAAACTGATTGTCACTGACAAGGCGTGGTTCTTGTCTCCGGTCCACGTCAGTTAGGATATTTTTAAAAGCACGATTGTTAATCCACGTTACACAGCTGCGAGTGGCACACCGTTCTCGTAACTCTTTGCGCAGTCCGTAGTGATACACCGACAAATCGCTTGATGAGAACAGCCAAACACGGCAGCTCCTTTCTGTCGCTGACACGTCTCCACACGGACCGATCTTACTACGCTGATTCCGTACAGTCGATCGGGGCACACGCACCACTTCACAGCCACGGCTTTCGTCAGTGGTGGAGGTTCAAATAACCACCAGGTTTTATACTATCCAGAACGCCCAGAAGCGACCAGAAGGCCCCTTTAAAGGACCTACTAATATGTTGTCCGGGAAGCTTATTTAGTTTTTATATTCTTATTCTCGCCATATGTCCTTAATTTCGCACCCTAGACCCAAAAAGACTTTTGCGTGGGCGTTATAATTTGTCATATGAAACTCTTCATTTTGTCTCGTTATTTGTTCTGGATGTAAGGCGTTAACAGTGAACGGCGGAAGGGGTCAAAATGACACCTGTCATACGTTTTTCGTTCATTGTCATATCCAATTTATTTACTTCGTTAATGAAAATATATGACTTTTTCTAATTTTTTTCTCCTTTTTCTGAAGATGTTTTAGTATTTACAAAATATTTTAATTTTCATCGCCATTTCATTCAGTATACCCAGAACGGTGGAAGGGATCAATTTGATCCCACAGTAATTTCTCTCCTGAATATAAGTAAATTATCCAACGATACAGTGGCAAGAGTGAGCAATATCGCAGAGCAGTTGCTCCTCATTATTGCAATTTGGCACGTATACCTTCCAGTCCGCCACAGCGTATGTTGTGTCACTCAGGCGGTCTTTGTCCGTGATACACGTTTTCGAATATGTATCGTCAGCGTGGACTTTCTGATGAAGAAGTGCTACTTCTCTTAGAGAATTCAGAAGTTGAATCGGAAATTGACTTCACTGATTAAGATGATGATTATGTACGTGACACAAGTGAAGATGAAGACATTGTGAACGATGGGCGATTAGTGGAAGAGGATTCAGATGCTGATATACGTCAATCATCATCTCTTTCACCACAGCAGGTACAGCTGGAAGCGTCTACAAAGATGACTGCAAGGGATGGAACTGTGTGAGAGACTGGAAATTATTCATCTTCTGGAAGGCGGTCAGCTGTGAATATTCTGAAGGAGAGAGGAGGTCCCACTGTTTATGATTGCCAACGAGTAGACAGATCTGTCATCAGTGCCTTCCATCCTATTTTTGATGAAGAAATGCGAAGTCTCATGAAGAAATATATAGAATCAAATGCTCGAAAGGTACTAAAAAACAATGACTGGACTGTGTCACTTGAGAAACTGGAGAAGCTGATAGCCATCAAGTATGTTCAGGGTGTATTGTGCACAAAAGACCTGTGTATGATGTATGGTCACACTCTTGGGGGCCTGTTTTTATCAAGGACATTGTGCCAAGGAACAGATTTCAGGAGCTTCTCAGATTTCTCCGTTTTGATGAGAAATTAATCTAAGCTGAACGCCTGGTAGCCCACAAATTTGCTCTTCTATCTGAAATCAGGGTGAAGTTCAATGACAACAGCATTCGCGCTTACCGCCCTGGAGGAAATATAACCATTGACGAGCATCCTGTCACAAAGCAACATGTTAGCAATGGTGTGTGGACAGCAACATTCCCGAATGGACTGGCCTGCCCCAAGTCCCGACCTGAACCGAATGGAAGATCTACGGAGCAAGTTAGGACGTCGATTGCTCTCCAGACCCCCAACGTCCAACATCATTACCTTCTCTGGTTTTGACCCTTGAGAAAGGATATTCTGCCATTGCTCGACACGCATTCAGACACTTCATTGAAACTGTACACAGTAGAGTTCAAGCCGTCATAAAGGCGAAGGGTTGACACACCCCATATTACTGTCCACTACTGGATGTCCGGATATCCGTTATAAGATAGTGTACGACACCTGACGTTTGAGCTCACATGGTGGTCTATATGCTAGGTACCTTTCCACCAGTTTTCAAGGCGTCTGATGCTACATCAAACGATTCCCTCTCCTGTGACGACATGATCGTCTCGCGGTAGCTCTTAACCCAAAGTCTGCAGTTATTTTTTCTATATATTCCATTTTCTGTCATCCTCTATGTTTTGAGCCCTGCGGCATCCTCTAGCACAGTGCAAGTTATTCCCTGATGTCCGAGAACATGCCTTTCTTTTACTTAGTTTTTTCCACATATACCTTTCCTGCGAAAGAGTGACAGTCAAACTGACTTCCACTACCAGAAATCGAACCGACCAATTACGTGAAACGTAATCAACACATACTTGATATGGAGAGAACTTAAAATGGACTGGGATCAGTTAAGGGCTGGACAACACACAGTCGCACTTTTATTTCTTCAAAAATTCTCGCCTGCAGCTAAATCATGAGGAAGGAGAAAGAAAGGTTAGGGTTTAACGTCACGTCGACAACGAGGAGAGACGATTGAGGGACAGATGAATGAAGTCGGTCGTATCCTTCCGGGGAACCAATCTGGCAGTTGCCTCCGGCGATTTGTGGAAGCCACGGAAAATCGTTAAATCTGGATGGACGGACGGGCATCTGAACCGCCACCCTCCCTCACTCGAGTCCAGTATACATTGATCAGGGCGCTAACTTGTAACACTACCAGTCTGCTACAGGTATACTATAACCTCTAAGCTGGAGGCAGTTCGTACAGTGAAATTATTTTTGTTAAAGCTGTTATGGTACAAAGTACCAGTGCTGTGTCCCCCCCTGAAGGAAGGAGTTGACCGTGATATACCTAACGGAGGTGGCTTATTGGAAGGGAAAGTCAGAATTACGTAAATATTTAAACAGTAACAAACAATAATTTACGTATCCACACTGTCCAAATTATAATAAAACCTGTCGCCAGCCTAATTAGGCATAAGAATGAGTAACATTCTTGTTCAAGAAACTGAAAATAAGTAACTTCAATGGGCAAATACAGCCTATACTTTGTCACACGAGAGTGCAATGAACTCTAGCATCTGCAAATGTTAACGTTAAGGTTGGAGCTGATAGTTAGAGCAGAACAAACTATTTGCCTAAGTACAACAGATACTGATACACACTATTGTCTTCAGTGCTTAGCCAAACAGGATGGTATCAACAATATTACTATCAATATACACCATAGAATCATAAATTGGACATAGGTAAAGTCTCTCTCAGCTAATTACCTTTCTATTTAGAATAAAATTTAAATGAAATGCACTGACAAACACTTTCTCACTGATCTATGACTGAAAGCAGTTACTGTAATCATAACAAACGGTCTATCTATCAAATGTTTCCTACTAGTGAGCACAATAAAGAAACTGTAAGTCCTATTACACTAATGATATGCACTTTCCTATACACATGGGATCCTTACTTTACCAAACATAACCATGAAACTTTCATCAGTAATTTGACCTGTTACTGCAGTAAGACACAAGTTAACATAAAACATCAGGCATTGACTCACCTGGTACAGTGGACAACAAGCTGTATTCTTCATTTACTGAACAAAATTTTGTAGCCTCAGTATGAGTAAGTATTCTATTAGCTTTGAAATAACAGCAGATAGTTTTAAGACCTAGTTGTACTACTTTATTGCTTTAAATTCTATTTTTCACTTTAGGTTTTTTTTAGTAAGCCCACAAACTTTTAATAAGCAGTTTTAACTGCAAATTTACTTTCAGCAAACATTACTTACTTTAGCACACTCTTTTGCCACATTAACTTTAACTTTCTTTTTACTTTGTTCAAGCGGCATTAATTAGTAAAATACTGGGCTTTAATGTTCTTTCAATAAGGACACTTGGTAATCACTTTAGCATGGGAAGGATCCTAAGTGGAAATGTGACAGAGGATAAATCAAGGTAAGTTTTCATAAATAGTCTTTTTGTTTACCATATAATTGAAAACAAATAAATCATCCACATGAGCTGATCCTTCACTGTACGTTTCTACAATTCCTTGGTTTCGTTACAGTGATTGCGCAACGTGGTGGCGAGTGCATGTTGGTGGGTGGATTTGCAGGCGGAAATGTTGGACTCTGTCATTTCTTGGTGGCGATGATAGATACCAATTCCAGAATAGTTCCAACTCTTTATCCATCCATCCGAGGCTTTGGCACATTGGAAAACGGCACGAAAAGCCTCTCTCGGTACCAGCACAATACACAACTTTTACATGAGCAGTTGACAGTTTGGTAGCTCGTCCCCGACTGACCCTCCCTTCCACCTTTCTATCCATGCCAACCACATCTTGCACGCGCTACACAGTTCCGTTCCCAAGGGGAACTATACTACCTTTTACATACAAAATAACTAAGAACCCTAAGTGAAGATCAGCAATTACATAACAGCAACCAAACATATTAATTAAAATAGAACATTTGCACATATTGACATTTCTACAAAAAATTATTCACATAGAAATTACAATTATATACAGTAAGTTTTGTTCCCTCCAAATGAGGCAAAGAATTTAAATAATAAAGACAATACATTACACATTATTTTATCGAGGCATCAGAGTTTTTACAAAGAAAGAAGTATGCAATTTTGTGTTATCGATTCAAACCAATAACATTTACAGAAACTCAACTATATAATATTGAATAAACATAAAGCAATAAATAAAGAAATCAGTAAATAGTTGGGTAGGGTCTGAGTTGTGGTGCTACAACCTCAGTCGGCGAAATCATGAGGAATACTTTCGGTACCATATTCATATCTTATGAGTAATTTCAGCTCACTATTTATTACAGCAAGGTTGATTTTGAACGACTTAGGTTCCATTGGTCACGTCTTCATCTGACCGTTGCTTTCTTCGCCACACCAACACTAGGATTTCCAGGTGCAGCTGTTCCATCGTATTGATTCGACTTTGGTTAATTGCTTTTGTATTATTACGTAATGCTGGTTAAATGTGACTGGTAAACTTCATTAAATTTTTAAGACTTATCTGCACTGAGAGGTGAAATGATCGCACCAGAAGTTCAGCGGGCTGTACGAAGCGAAACATGACAATACGTAGCTCCGATAAAGAGTCTGAACGGAAATGCGAATCAAAAGATGTTACTAAACAGGTAAAACCTTTTATCTCAGAATGGGAAACTTTCCAGACGACTGGGTTCAGGGCGATGGCGAAAGAGGCAGATTAGCGAAGAGGTGTTCTGCTCAGGTTGACGCTATGTGCGTGTGTGTGGGGGGGAAGCAACTCTTACTACAGTAGACCTTACTTCATGATTACAGTCTAAACAGCTATATACAGGGCCAGTATGTAATCGACAATAACTTAGTTTTGAGCAGAGGTAGGGAGTAACAGGAAGCACTGTTTAGCAGATTTTTCACGCAGAAAGCTGTATCACACCTATTTTAAAAATTAATATTAACATTCCTGTTTGAGTAATCACCTATGTGAAGACCTCAAAGGTAGACAACGGTAAGTGACAGCTGAATGGGAAACTAAGTTATTGCTTGCAAAAGATATTAAGTGATGTGGTTTAATCTTGTTAGCTGAACAGAGATATGTCGGTCTCGAAATTTAGACTATAGCTAGTGGCGACTTTAACAGGAACTGTGCATGTAAATAACGGTAAGTGCCACAAATATGGCTACCTGTTGTTGTAATGTGTGATGTGGTCATGCCCATAAAATGTTCTCCAGGGTACGAATCGGAGCATGACGACAAATATAACTCCGATAATGATCCTGCTTATGTTCGTGAGCAGAAATGCGAATCAAACTATGTTACTATTTACGTAAAACCTTCTATCTCGAAACGGCAATGGCAGCCTACGTCCTCAATTATTTGCTGGATGTATTCCAATCTCTGTCTTCCTCTACAGTTTTTATCTTCTACAGCACTCTCTAGTACGATGGAAATTATTCGCTGATGCTGTAACGAATATCCTATCATTCAACCCCTCTGCTTGTCAGTGTTTCATATAGTTTTCGCGCCGATTCTGGGCAGAACCTCAAGACCAATGTTTGATGCTAATAGACTTCTCTTGCCAACGAATTCCTTCGTTGTCAGTGTAAGTGTGCTTTTTATGTCCTTTCTCCATCCATGATCAGTTATTTTGTTGCCTAGGTACCAGAAATCCTTCGTCTATCTCATGATCCCGAATTCTGATGTTAAGTTTCTCGCTATGCGCATTTCTGTTACTTCTCATCATTTTCATCTTTCTTCGATTTACTCTCAGTACATATTCTGCATTCATTACACTATTCGTTCCATTCAACAGATCCTGTAATTCTTCTTCACTTTCTCTGAGGACAGCAACATAATCCACGAATCTTATCATAGATATCCTTTCAACTTGAATTTTAATCCCACTCTTGAACTTTCCTTTTATTTCCGTCGTTGCTTCTTCGATGTATGGATTAAACATTAGGGGCGGAAAACTATATCCCTGTCTTACATCCTTTATAATCCGAGAAATTCGTTCTTGGTCTTTCAACTCCTGTTGTTCCCTTATGGTTATTGTACATATTATATATACCCCGTCTTTCCCTGTGGCTTACTCCTTTTTTTTCAGAATTTAGAACATCTTGTACCACCTGACACTGTAGAAAGCTTTTTCCAGGTCGACAAATTCTGTGATCGTGTTTTGATGTTTCTTCAGTCTTGCTTCCATTCTCAAACGCAACCGCCTCTCTGGTGTTTTTACCTTTCCTAAAGCCAAGCTGATCGTCATCTAATAGATCCTCAATCTCCTTTTTCCTTCTTCTGTATATTATTACTGTCAGCAACTTGGATGCTAGAGCTGTTAAGATGATTATACGGTAATTCTCGCTCTTGTCGGCTCCTGCTATCTACGGAACTGGGTAAATGATGTTTTTCCGAAAGTCTGACTGTATATCGGCAGTCTCATACATTCTACACACCAACGTGAATAGTCGATATTTTTTTTTTTTTTTTTGCCACTTCTCACAATGATTTTAGAATTTCCGATGGAATGTTATCCATTCCTTCTGCCTTATTTGATCTTAAGTCTTCCAACGCTCTTTTAAAGTATGATTCTAATGGTGGGTACCCTATCTCTTCTATGTCAACTGCTGTTTTTCTATTACCACATCAGACAAATCTTCCCCCTCATAGAGTCCTTCAATGTACTTTTCCCTCCTGTCCGCTCTCTCTTCTTTGCATGGTATTCTCATTGCACTCGTAATTTTACCACCTTTGCTTTTTATTTCACCAAAGGTTTTGTCTTTTCTGTGTGCTGAGTCAGACCTTCCGACAATTTTTTTTTTCGAATTCTTCGCATTTTTCATGCAGCCATTTCGTCTTAGCTTCCCTACACTTCCTGTTCGTTCCATTCCGAAGTGATTTGTTCTTCTGTATTCCTCAATTTCTCTGAAAGTTTTTGTACTTTCTTCTTTCGTCGAACAGTTGAAATATTTCCTCTGTTACTCATGGTTTCTTCGCAGTTACTTTTCTTGAACCTATATTTTTGTTTCCAACTTCTGTGATTCCCCCTTTTCAGAGATGTGTATTCCTCTTCCATAGAACTGCCTACTTAGCTACTCATTATCGCAGAATCTATAGCTTAAGAGAACTTCAAGCGTATTTTGTCATTCCCTAGAAGACCGCATTTATTCTTTCTTAGTAGTTTCTCAGGCTTCGGCCTCCTCTTCGTCACTACTAAATTGTGATCTGAGTCTATATCTGCAGTTGTGTATGCCTTACAATCCATTATCTGTTTTCAGAATGCATGCTGACCATAATGTAATCTATCTGAAATCTTCCCGTATCTCCTGGCCTTTTAGAAGAATACCTCCTCGTTTTGTGGTTCTTGAAAACAGAATTCGCTATTACTAGCTGAAATTTATTTCGGAACTCAATTAATCTTTCTCCTTTCTCATTCCTACTACCAAGCCCACGTTCTCCTGTAACCCTTTCCTCTTCTCCAGTCCCTACAACCGCATTCCAGTTCCCCGTGACTATTACATTTTCATCTGCATTTACGTACTGAATTGCCCGATCAGTATATCCACATCCTTTCTTATAAAGCATTATCTACACGTTTCCAAGGTTATTTTGCCTACGCTTCAGAAGCTCCGCTGGGAAGCCCTTAGATATCCTCCACTCAGTCCCGCTCTCTCTCCATGAGACTTCCTTTTTTTTTTAGAAAGACATTCTTAGCCATCGAGTTGCTTCTGATGAAGAGGTACACGCCTGGGTTAATCATGGTTCCTTAGGCAACCGCAACCATTTTTCCAAGAAGGCGTTGACCGTCTTGTCTCTCAGTGGGAAAAATGTGTTGACAGTTACGGCGATTACTTTTGAAATAATAAACAGTTTACCTACTTTTATCTGTCTCGTTTTCATTTGAGTGTTCCTTGTATGAGAGCCGTTAAACTAGGCTCTATTTTACTTTTATGCGTGAAATTATTCTGAGATATGTGGAGTGTGTTAAGCTTACAGCTTTGAATTTTTATAAGTGCAGAGGAACATCACAATAATGCATCCTTCCGAAGATGCACCATGTTCTCAGATTCTGCAAGCAGATTCAGATGATGCAAATGATCAGCGGAGGCAACAGAGAGGTCGGGAGAGGGTAAAACATGGAGATGGTTCAAATGGCTCTGAGCACTATGGGACTTAACAGCTGAGGTCATCAGTCCCCTAGACTTAGAACTACTTAAACCTAACCAACCTAAGGACATCAAACACGTCCATGCCCAAGGCAGGAGTCGAACCTGCGACCGTAGCAGTCGCGCGGTTCTAGACTGAAGCGCCTAGAACTGCTCGGCCACACCGGCCGGCAAACATGGAGATGTCCAGGTAGAAATCGTGAGATAAAGAAATGGAGGACAGGAATATAGTAGAACATGCAGTGGCAAGGGCGGTGTCGCTGTATGAAAACATGTAGGCCCTCAATATGAATACTCTAAGAAGTACAAAATTGTTGAGGCTTTCGTGGCCACTTGTTGACAAACTTTCTGTTGGCAGCAATGGAGGATGAAGCTTTCACAATGCCAGCCACTCGTGCTGGCGAAACGCCAGTAAAATCACCAGACGAACGTCGGCCGAAGAACCCGAGACAGAAGCCAATAGGCAGTTTACTCTAAGCAGTGTTTCAAGCTTATAAGTGAAGAAGAAAAGTAACACTTATTCAGGAATTTCTGGCAGCTGAGTTCCTATGTTGCGCAAAATGCTTACCTTCAAAGTTGTTGACGGTCAAAACGTGTTCTCCGTAAAGTCGTTAACTCGCCCAGCAAGTGAACAATTGCAACTCAATGGCAACTGACGTTAAGTGCACTCGATTTGCAAGTATACAGTGTCAAGTATCATTGACGAAATTTTAATAATAGAACTGTAGGTCAAATGCACCATTTTAAAATTCGTAATTACGATAGATATATGCGAAAACAATGAAGCGTTTGGATACAAGAATCACATAGGAGATCATTTTTGTGAAAGTTAACCCCAAAGATCCAATCCGCAAAAAATTGTAACTATGCAATGCTTTACATTAAAATGCTCGGTGCAATAGCCGGCACTTATTGATCCCTGTTGGTTCGAGAGTTGTAAATTTTATGTAATTTGTAGTGACTGGCATCGCAAACTTCTGTAGCTGCTAGGAGGGGGGCGGTGGAAGTTGTAAAGCAATGGGAAACGAACGCTCTGGGACATTTTGGGTGAGGACAGGGAGTGATAGCCTGCATTTGTTATATGATGAAGGAAGGTCTCCTTTTTGATGACAGAGGAAGGACTTGTGTCTAGGCCAAGGCAAAGTGAGATCTATTAATTTTTCGGGATGGCCTACAGTCGTTTATGTGAACATCAGGGATACATACAATTTCTGGGTGTGAAGATGGGTTGTGACGTAATAACGCTTAGCTACATTGGTGACAGACTATGAAGCAGTTTAGCAATGAATTTCAGTTACGAATTGGAATATAACTGTTTACTATTTGAATTAAAAATAGTGTTGGCTGCAGTTTATTCTTTTACTAACAATGAGTTTCGCCTTCGTGGGGCCTCTTCAGGTTATCTACAGAATAACAAAAGAGTTAGGGCATGTTCCTAACAGCCACGATTCCAAATCCGAATACGGAATGGTTACTAACCTTAAAATTTTCCTTTTACAACATTTAAAAAACCATAAAACGGCTCTGTGCTGGATTGAAGCGGGAGTGAAATCACATAACCTGCAGAGATCTAGTCAAAAATAACTAATGTAATAGCGTGTAACGGCGGGATAGAATGTTAAATAAATAATCAAACTAAACCAAACATACCCTAATAAAGTCGTACCAGCAGGCCAGCGAGGTGCTACTGCAGGACAATATTCACAAAGAAGTATACGCATTTAAACAGAAAACACAAAGATGCCGCCGCAATTTCGCGACAGGTGCACCATATTGTTCAGTATTGATATAAATGACTACTCACACATCCTGCAACTCACTAGCAGTAAATTCACTGTAGCCCGCAGCGAGAATACCAGGTAAAATGAGTACGCTACAGTGGCGTTCGACTGAAAACGGAAAATCGGTCGTGTAACGTCCCTCGCTCGCTGTGCGTTGCGATCTTTGTCTTGACCGCCGAATTTACGAAAGCGTTACAGATTCCATCGCAGCTAAATGTTTTGTGACTAGTAAGAATATAAACCTCATTGCTGCTCGTTTCACTTGCCGAAATTTAAATTGTAAGCCTACTCTTAGGTTCCTGCCTAACCACACTCTCGAAAATCGCGACATACTAGGAAAAACAGCCATATATTTGCGACAAGCAAGAATGCAAATATCACTGCAGCTTGTTTCACTCTCAACAGTTTAATCTTTCGTGTTTTATTCGGAATGAAGTCACAAGATCGAGCAAACTCACGCCGGAGAGAGGGAGAGAGAGCCCTTATATGTAAACAGCATCAAATATTGCAGAACATGCATCTATTACATTAATAAGAAAGTCTCAGAAACTTTTACAAACGTGAAGAGAAAAAAAATAGAATATCGCAGGACATTCTGAGGAGAAAGTTGCTGATTGGAATTACGTGAGAGGATTCAGTCACAACGAAAAACGCCTATCTTTTAATGGTGTCCAGCCCAAATCCTGTATCTTTTCTGTGACACTCTCTCCCATATTTCGCGATAATACAACAGGTTCTGCCTTTCTTTGAACTTTTTCGATGTACTCCGTCAGTCCTATCTGGTAAGGATCCCACACCGAGTAGCAGTATTCTAGAAGATGACGTACAAGCGTAGTGTAAGCAGTCTCCTTAGTAGGTCTGTTACATTTTCTAAGTGTCGTGCCAATAAAACGAAGTCTTTGGTTAGCCTTCCCCACAAGATTTTTTATGTGTTCCTTCCAATTTAAGTTGCTCGTAATTGTAATAATTAGCTATTTAGTTGAATTTACGGCTTTTAGATTAGACTGATTTATCGTGTAACCAAAGTTTAACGAGTTCCTTTTAGCACTCATGTGAATGACCTCACATTTTTCGTTATTTAAGGTCAACTGCCACTTTTCGCACCATTCAGATATCTTTTCTAAATCGTTTTGTAGTTTGTTTTGATCTTCTGATGTCTTTTGTAGTCGATAAACGACGGCGTCATCTGCAAACAACCGAAGACGGCTGCTCAGATTGTCTACCAAAATGGGTTATATAGATAAGGAACAGCAAAGGGCCTATAATACTATCTTGGGGAACGCAAGAAATCACTTCCGTTTTACTCTATGACTTCCCGTCAATTACTACGGACTGTGACCTCTCTGACAGGAAATCACAAATCCAGTCACATAACTGAAACGATATTCCATGAGCACGCAATTTCACTACGAGCCGCTTGTGTGGTACAGTGTCAAAAACCTTTCGAAAATCCAGAAATACGGAATCGATCTGAAATCCCTTGTCAATAGCACTCAACGACGTCGTGTTGCGGCACTTCTGCATGCTGGCGGGGACCCTACACGAATTAGGCAGGTGTACCAGTTTCTTTGACTCTTCAGTGTACAGTTGCTTGATTAATAAACAATATGAGTTCCATCTTAGACCCTGGAGTTATTAAAAATCGCTCCATTTGTAATTTGATACTTTTGTTTAGTTAGCATTCTTCTGTCGCCTTTATAAACTGACAAACCTACAAGGAGCAATAAAAAGTTGTCATTCGAAATCCGTACAGGTGAATATTGATATGTCGGTCTGCAAAATAGCAGTGATCATGGAAGCAATCATTCCACCGACGCACCGGTTGAAGATCCACATTTTGTACGACGCGGTAACCTGCTGTGTGAAGAAGTCGTAACTGCCTGATGCACATTCTCGTCCGACAGGTATCGTCAACCCTTCGAGGCCTTTTTTCAGGGACCGAAAGCGTGGTAATCACACGGGGAGAGATCAGCAGCATATGGCGGGTGCTCGAGAGTCTCCCATTTGAGCTGGCGTGACTTCTGCGTTACGACGTTTGGACTACAGGGACGCGCGCTGGCACGAACCAGCAGCGCCCAACACGAGACTCGGCGCACCATTCCTCAGCGGTGCTTTTCGACAGACACGCTGCCCCCCACACGCATTCTCCATTTACCAGTGAATGTCTACCGGTGTTTGTACTTCGACAACCAAGAATAGAATAACAGCACGTCGATCTTCTTTGGACGCATTTATGAATATTCAGTCTGGATTGCTACGGTCGCAGGTTCGAATCCTGCCTCGGACATGGATATGTGTGCTGTCCTTAGGTTGGATAGGTTTAAGTAGTTCTAAGTTCTAGGGGACGGATGACCTCAGATGTTAAGTCCCGTAGTGCTCAGAGCCAGCCATTTATCAATAACTTCGCCATTGTTCACGTTTCAGCATTCACCACGCGCACCAAAGACACGAATGCCACACTAATCCCTGTCTACACGTTGCTGCTTATACTGAATACCCACATCGGAGTCCCACTACATTGTATATAAGCTGCAGCAATGCCCTCAAACGGAAACTTTCTGATCGCCCCTTCTACTTTGCAACAATGCGCGATCATACCTACGCGAACAGACAGACAAGCCAAACACTTACAAAAATCTATAGTCTGTTTAGTTTCACACTCTCAAACTCGCAAACGAGAAATACTTTAATTTTAAAAAAGGAGTACATCGTCACAACATTTCTCATTAATTATTCTACACTACTGGCCATTAAAATTGCTACACCACGAGGATGACGTCCTACAGACGCGAAATTTAACAGACATTCCTGTGATATGCAAATGATTAGCTTTTCAGAGCATTCACACAAGGTTGGTGCCGGTGGTGACACCTACAACGTGGTGACACGAGGAAAGTTTCCAACCGATTTCTGATACACAAACAGCAGTTGACCGGCGTTGCCTGCTGAAACGTTGTTGTGATGCTTCGTGTAAGGAGGAGAAATGCGTACCATCACGTTTCCGACTTTGATAAAGGTCAGATTGTAGCCTATCGCGATTGCGGTTTACCGTATCGCGAAATTGCTGCTCGCATTGGTCGAGATCCAATGACTGTTAGCAGAATATGGAATCGGTGGGTTCAGGAGGGTAATACGGAACGCCTGGCTGGATCCCAACGGCCTCGTATCACTAGCAGTCGAGATGACAGGCATCTTATCCGCATGGCTGGAACGGATCGTGCAGCCACGTCTCGATACCTGAGTCAACAGATGGGGATGTTTGCAAGACAACAACCATCTGCACGTACTGTTCGACGACGTTTGCAGCAGGATGGACTATCAGCTCGGAGACCATGGCTGCGGTTACCTTTGACGCTGCATCACGAATCCAGGTTCTGTTTACAGCATCATGATGGTCACATCCGTGTTTGGCGACATCGCGGTGAACGCACATTGGAAGTGTGTATTCGTCTTCGCCATACTGGCGTATCACCCGGCGTGATGGTTTGGGGTACCATTGGTTTCACATCTCGGTCACCTCTTGTTCGCATTAACGGCACTTTGAACAGTAGACGTTATATTTCAGATGTGTTACGACACGTGGCTCTACCCTTCATTCGATCCCTGCGAAACCCTAAATTTCAACAGGATAATGCACGACCGCATGTTGCAGGTCCTGTACGGGCCTTTTAGGATACAGAAAATGTTCGACTGCTGCCCTCGCCAGCACAATCTCTAGATCTCTCACCAATTGAAAACGTTTGGTCAATGGTGGCCGAGCAACTGGCTCGTCACAATACGCCAGTCACTGCTCTTGATGAACTGTGGTATCGTGTTGAAGCTGCATGGGCAGCTGTACCTGAACACGCCATCCAAGCTCTGTTTGACTCAATGCCCATGTGTATCAAGGCCGTTATTACGGTCAGAGGTGGTTGTTCTGGGTACCGATTTCTCAGGATCTATGCACCCACATTTCGTGAAAATGTACTCACATGTCAGTTCTAGTATAATATATTTGTCCAATGAATACCCGTTTATCATTTGCATATCTTCTTGGTGTAGCAATTTTAATGTCCAGTAGTGTAATGTTTACCTTAGTAGCTTTTATAGCCATTTCAGTGCAAACCGGTCAAGTTATTGCGCCAAAGGGTGTTATGTTTGTACAACACTGTCAGGACCACTAGTAATGCCATTTTGATGAGGTGTTGCTCTTTGTGTGATCATCAAAGCACGCAACTGCTCTCAGTTAAATTTATGAAACATAGTGCATTTGTCCATACGAAACTCACGTTCATATTTCCCTGTAATGTCATGTACCTATCTTGTCTATCAATGTATCTGCAAAGACACCATACACTAGACAATCTTGCGGTTACGCATCCGAATTTTTCTTACTACCACTATTATTTTGGGAAAAACTATACAGTACTCCGATATTACCTTCATTTCTTATATCACTTGTTATTCTATACTTCGCCTTCTATATTACAAGTTCAGCAGCCTGCAAATCTGTATTCTACACGAATATTGTGTCACTGGTAGTATGATTTGCTCCTTTCTGATCATCTTTCGAGCTTTAACATATAAGAACGCTTCACGGCTATAATCTCCTCCCTGTTTTGCTACTTAACATATTATTCTTAAGTTTTAACTGACAGTAAACGGAACGTGTCCAGTGTTACACGTGTTACTGTCCAACAAATAATCTTACTCCAGTACGCGCTCAACAGTGAATTGCACGTGACTGTTACTATGCCTTCATGTTACTTGGACTACGTCAAGCACAAAAAACGATTCTTTCTATCGCTCTCCCGTATATTGTGCAAGCTCTTCTAACGATACCTTCTACCCTTTTGTAATGTTATCAATACCGTAATAATTTTTCACAATACTTCAATGTCACTCAACTCATCTCGACCACGTTCCACTCTGTCTAATAGAAGTTCGCCCCTCAAGAACATTTTACATTAAAAAAGAATTGTCTATATTCTACCTAGATTTTAGCTGCAGAAACATTTCAGAATAGAAATACGGTCTTCAGAATTGAATTCAGCCCTCATCGTTCTCTCCTCACTAATTTCCGCTGAAGTAAGTTCAAAATGGCTCTGAGCACTATGGGACTTAACTTCTGAGGTCATCAGTCCCCTAGAACGTAGAACTACTTAAACCTAACTAACCTAAGGACATCACACACATCCATGCCCGAGGCAAGATTCGAACCTGCGACCGTAGCGGTCGCGCGGCTCCAGACTGTAGCGCCTAGAACCGCTCGGCCACTCCGGCCGGCCGCTGAAATAAGTAATTCTGTTTCAGTATTCTACTCACATTACGCTTTCGAGCCTTACACTCGGTTTTATCCGAAAATATTTTGTTTTATGGGTTGTAACTTAAATCATCTCTTTCCTAGCACGAACACAATTCCCATGCGTCGGAAGTTCGTTTAGTTCCCTTTGCTCACCTCACGCATCGGTAATAAAAAAGTATTGCTCTTCGTTTCATTGGTCTACATCGTGGCACTCTTTCATTCGAAGTTTGAACCATCTTGCCTGCAAACCCATACGCCGTAATTTCTGTTTAGCAAAGTAAGCATTTATTTGACAGCATTCCAAACACATTTAACGGCGTAGATAAGTCACCCGCTCGCCATCTGTTTAAGGGATCAGGCAGTCCTTAGAGCTTAGTCGCCCTGCAAAAAACAGCGCCTCCGAGCGTCTAGAGCCTTTGTGAGCCCTGGTCTTATCTCGGTGTTATCTTTCACTTTAGCCGCAAGATCCTTTTAAAACCAGCCACTTTTGCCTTTTACCTTCCTTCACCAGCAAGGCGGCATCTGCTGAGCAGTTGATCATGGGTCTTACCCAGCGTCTTAAGCTCTCGTCTAATGCTAACCAATCAAAACACCATACTTCAAAGATCATTGTGTGTCTTTTCTACGAGAGCCGTTCAATAGTAATGCAACACATTTTTTTCTAGGACAATTTCGATTGAAAAAATGCGGAATTTGCTGTGGGACATCGTGGAATTTTCCACTTCAGCCCCTATAGCTTCATGAAGTTCCAGATACGTGGCGGCGCTATACGCGGCCTTCAAAATGGCGCCTGTAACGGACTTGCGTTCCAAACAGTGGATTGTCACTGATTTTCTTTTGGGCGCAAAACCAGAGCACCGTAGATATTCATTGGCACATGCAGTGAACAAAAGCACGGTGAGTCATAGTGCGACGCATCTGTCATCATCGCAACAAGATCGAACAAATCAGTCCGTTCTCCCACGTGCCGACTGGACGCACACAGCTGTGACTCCTACAATGTTGGAACGTGCGGACATTCTCATTCGAGGTGATCGGCATAAATGCAGATTATCTTCTCTTTCTCCATGACAACGCAAGGCCTGCTACAGAAGTCTGGCGCTCCCAAAAGGAGCTGGCAAAATTCATTGGACTTTTCGTCCCCATCCACCCTTCAGCCCAGATCTCGCTCCTTGCGATTTCCATATGTTTGTCCCCACGAGAGGCAGCACGTGAATGATGGGGAAGCTATTGTTGTAGCAAGACTTTGGCTCCGACGCCAACGGTAAGTGTGGTACCACGCGAGCATACACGCCCTCACAGTAATGTATCGTAAGGCCGTCGCATTGTCCGGAGATTATGTCGAAAAATAGGATTTTGTATCTAAATGAGTGGTCTAACAACACTACCACAACATAGGTCAAAAATTAATTATGATTGTGGTGTTGCTCACGCTGCTAAATACTGCATTTTCGGGCAACAACAAAGTTATATTATGTGGCAGGTGTCATTAGAGCACAGTTAATAAAGTCATTTCATGAAATAATGGATAAACTAGGCACTCATCTTTTCGTGTTTCCCACGCTGGTCTAGTTGTGAACTCACGGCTCAATCGTCGAAAAACCTAGGTAGTGATGATTCCAAGCTCGGATGCAAAGAGGCCTAGGTGTTATTCTGCGATATTCAAAAGTTTTATAGATGTGTTTCACAAACCATTCTTGAAGATTAAACCTTTGAAAGTTAGCACAATGGTGATGTAAAAAAGTAATGAGCACTCCGAATTTAAGTTACACTTCTTTTTAATTACTTTTGTTGCAGTCTCACGTAACACACAAAACATCACATTATAAAACACACTTGAAAATATCTTCCTCACTGTTAAAGTTCACATTTTGTAAACTGACTACAATTTGGGTCTTTTCAACATGACGTCCAAGACTTGACTCACTCATAACCGCTTACGCGCCCAAAAATCAGAGTTACAAGTACGACAAAGATCATAGTGACAAAAGAAAGAATTCACATAAGAATAATATCATTGCAATATAAACATATCGATGTATCAAAGTACCTCTACATTAATGAAATCAAATCTGAATGTTGCCTCAGAAATATGTTAACTACGTTACAGAAACACAGTAGAATATTGCTGGTATCGAGAGGTTGAGCTGAGGTTCCGTAATGGTTACGTAATTCAAGTACCATTACAGTGGGGAATAATATGGTGTATTAGAAACCTGAATAAAACCAATCTGCCTTCAGCAAAAAAGTGTTGTGTTACTTACCGAACGCCCCTCGCACATTTCACTTTCCTATTCTTTAGAGAAGAGGCTCAAGAATCATAAACTGAATTTTAATTTTACCCACATCTTTTCATTTAAAACAAGGAGCAGAGCTTAACACCCTGTAGACGCCAGTTTTATTCGAGAGTGAGCACTAACCCAATTGTAGCACTGTAAGACACGAAACAGGTAGTAATGTTGAAGAACAAAGCAGCCCAGCAGTCGTCTGAATCGTATTAGGAAAACCACTAAAGATGTAAATATGGATTTTCGTACTTGTAACATCTACTATAGTTATGGCACAATAGACCTTTCCGTTTTGCACCATAACCGGTTTAGCATGAACTCTGAACTTGAGAATTTGTGAGAAAGGATATTTTAAAATTCCAAATTACTTCCCTTTCTGCCAAAAACGGCTGTTGGTTTTTTTAAATTTTTTTAAAGGACTAATAAAATCAGTCTCAACATACTGTGTTACTAGTTTCATGTTCGCGCTGACCACCCCTTAATATTCCATAGACAGACCAACTAAAACTTTTTCGTCAAATGAAATGTCACTCACGATAAGCAGTTTGTTGTTATTGAATAGTTACAAAAATACAACTAAATCATTTTAGTTTCCAAACTATGTGCGCTAATTCATTATGAGACATATCGTTTAGTTAACATAAAAAGGATACATGGAAGGATATATACATATACATCACTTGAATACGGTGATAAGACTAATTTAAAATTGCGTACTGTAGAATGTAAATAACAAAATGTTCTGGTTATGTAACAAAATTTCTTGGAAATGCTCACAACTAGTTTAGGTCCTATCTTTTTGGAAGACAACAGTGGGCAGAAATGCTGTGGTGAGCCAAAACGTTATGACCAGTGTCCACCGCGAGACTAGATACTGCCTTGTGGCGGTGCAAGCGCATGACGCGGCAGGGAAAATACACCCTAAGAAGGGTTACTCCAATGGGATGGAAATTGATAGATGTGATGCACACGTACAGACAAACAAATTAAATTTTATTTTTATGGGGGTCCACAGCCTTAACGCGTTTTGAGAAGGAAATCACGGCCCAGGTAGACTTATTTTTTTAATTATCTGTGCGATTGGCCGATTTCGACCATAGGTCAGTTTAAAGCATGTATCTTCAAGCTCAATTTTAGATTATAACATGTCGCTGGTACATGTGGACAGGAATGCATCTTACTTCTTTGTATAAGTAAAGACGTAAGATGCATTCCTGTCCACATATACCAGTGATATAATATAGAGTGAACCTGGAAGCTCAAGATGCATGCTTGAAAATGACCAAAGGTCGAAATTGATCTTAAGATACGTTCTTAAAAAGCAGCAAACGTCGAAACTGGCCAATGCATATAATATAAAAAATATTACAGCCTACCTGGACAATGTTTTCATTGTCAACAAACAAGTGATTATAGTTTCAGAACAACTGGATTATTTATCCAAGGGAAAGAGCATCACAAACTGAGCAGATCTGGCCGAGCGGTTCTAGGCTTTTCAGTCTGTAACCGCGCGATCGCTACGGTCGCAGGTTCGAATCCTGCCTCGGGCATGGATGTGTGTGATGTCCTTAGGTTAGTTAGGTTTAAGTAGTTGTAAGTTCTAGGGGACTGATGACCTCTTACGTTAAGTCCCATAGTGCTCAGAGCCATTTCAACCATTTTTCTGAGCAGACCAGTTATGCGTTGATCCAGCTCTGGCCCTTACGCAAGCAGTTATTCGGCTTGGCATTTACTAATAGAATGGATATCTTCCTGTGGGATATCGCTCCAAATTCTGTTCAACTGGTGTGTTAGATCATCAACATCCCGATCTGCTTGGAGGGCCCTGCGCATAATGCTCGAAACGTTCTCAGTTGCAGAGAGATCCGACGACACTGCAGGCCAACGTACGGTTCGGCAAACACAAAGAGTAGCAGTAGAAACTCTCGTCTTGCTCAAATGTAAGCCCAGGATGGCTTGCCATGAAGAGCAATAAAACTGGACGTAGAATATCGTCGACGTACCTCTGTGCTGTAAAGATGCCGCGGATGACAAGCCAAGTGATCCTGTTGTGAAAAGGAATGGCACCCCAGACCACCATTTTGGTTGTCGGGCCTAATGGAGGTCGACAGTGAGGTTGGCGTCCCACCACTGACCGGGGCCGCTCCAGACACTTCTTTGCTGGTCACTGGAGCTGATTTCGAAGCGGGACATGTCTTTAAACAATGGAAAGTCACGATGTTGTATCACCAAAAGAGCAGATAAAATACTTTCTGCATCACTCAAAACTTTTCAGCGTTTATTACCTGGTGATAAATTGTAAAATACGAGGCTTGTTTTTTAAGTACCGTTTTGCCACACCGCGGCCGCAGCGCTGCAGTCGGCGTTCTGCGCATGCGCCCTGGGTACCTACATCTGTTGTCTACGCACTGACGCCATTACAGTCTAATTCTTCCTTGTTTACGTTGTGTACTGAGTGTTTAAGTTGCCTCCAATAATCGTGAGTCCCGCCGATAGTGAAGGACGGGCTGTTATCAGATTTCTTAGTGCTAAAGGCCTAAAAGCGATCGATATTCATCGTGAGATCTGTGCAGTTTACGGAGAAAACATTATGAGTGATGGAATGGTAAGAAAGTGGGTGAGAGCATTTAAAGGTAGCCGCACAAATGTGCATGATGAACAATGGAGTGGGCGTACTTGGGTCGTTAATGAAAGTTTGGTGCAGGAAGTGGACAATAAGGTGAGAGAAAACAGACGCTTTATGATTTCCTCCTTGCGGGATGGCTTCCCTAATGTTTCTCGTTGTGTTTTGTATGGCATTAGGACCGAGCACTTGAATTACCGAAAATTGTGCGCACGTTGGGTACCGAAAATGTTGACGGATGTGCACAAAACCAAACGTTTAGATAGTGACTTGTCTTTCCTTGAGTGGTACCACAACGACGGTGATGATTTCTTAAGCCAAATTGTTATGGGTGATGAAACATGGGTGGCCTACGTCACACCAGAATCAAAGCAACAGTCCATGGAATGGCGGCATTCAGGCTCACCCAGAAGAGTGAAGTTTAAGCAAACAATTTCTGTCGGGAAAATCATGTGCACAGTTTTTTGCGGCAGAAAAGGAGTATTGCTTGTGGAATTTCTGCCTCATAATGAGACAATCAATGCAGCAGCTTACTGTAAGACATTGCACAATCTGCGCCGTTCAGTTCAGAACAAAAGGCGTGGCAGGTTGAGCAAGGGCATCGTTTTGCTGCAAGACAATGCCCGTCCGCATGTGGCGAATCAGACCAAAGATCTCGTCACATCTTTTCGATGGGAAACTAGATCATCCTCCGTACAGCCCTGATCTTGCGCTCAGTGACTACCATCTGTTCCTGCACTTGAAGAAACACCTGGGCGGTCAACGTCTTCAAGACGATGACGAAGTCAAAACAGTGGTGATGCAGTGGTTAACAAGTCAGGCGGCAGACTTCTATGAGGAGGATATTCAAAAACTGGTACAACGTTATGACAAGTGCCTCAATATTGACGGAAATTATGTAGAAAAGTAGATTAAGGTACAGGCTTTCATATAAAAATAAAATTATTGACGTAACTCAGCACGTCTTTTTTTAATTTCATAACGGTACTTGCTTAAAAAACACGCCTCGTACTTCTAATTCTGAATCCGTAAGCTTCATTACAAAAACTACTTTAATACATAATGGATGTATCAGTGTATACATTTGTCAATGTATATAATTGATTGTAATTATAATCTAAATATTGTAAATTGCTGGGTAATAGCCAAGGGAACTTTATTTAAATGTGTCGATATCAACGGGGAAATGGCAGTAGCAGTGCCGTTGTTTACCTTTGCGTATGGAGAGTCTCCGTCGCGTTGCGAGTAGAGAGGACAGGGCAGCTTGAGTCTTGAAAGAGTGCAGAAGTGTTTTCTGGGCGCTCCCGCAAACGCGATGTGCAGCTATGATCGCGGCAATTTACGCGTACCTACTTTGTTAACCCACGAGGTTATGATGGTAAGTTCCTATGGGACCAAACTGCAGAAGTCATCGGTCCATAGGCTTACACATTACTTAACCTAACTTAAACTAACTTACGCTAAGGACAAGACACATACCCACGCCCGAGGGAGGACTCGAACCACCGACAAGGGCAGCAGCGCGAACCGTGGCAAGGCGTCTAAGACCACGCGGCTACCCATCGGCCGGCCGAGGTGGCCGAGCGGTTCTAGGCGCTTCAGTCTGGAACCGCGCGACCGCGACGGTCGCAGGTTCGAATCCTGCCTCGGGCATGGATGTGTGATGTCCTTCGGTTAGTTTGGTTTAAGTAGTTCTAAGTTCTAGGGGACTGATGACCTCAGCAGTTAAGTCCCATAGTACTCAGAGCCATTTTGAGCTACCCCGCGCGGCTAACCAGCGACTACTGAAAGCACGATCGGAGTGGACAGACGGAGGCAGCTGCAGTTCTACGTGCTGCCTGCCCCATAATTATCCGTGGCTGTGGAAACGACTCGTGGTTCGCAACGAGCAGCAGCAGCAGCAGCTCAGCATTGTCCTCGGCTATATTCTTCGTCGTCCGCAAACTTGCGACATCGTAAGACTGTTAACTGACAAGTTATGACTAATATTGCACAGGCATTATCCAATGACATTTCTTTTACAAACTTTAATAACTAACTTTCTTTAATAACAACCAGCAATAGTTACAACTTACAGGGCACCTGTGCTGTTATTGCCCTCAAACATTATTACCAAATAGGGTCCCTTTTCCTTGCCAAGCAATCACCGAGTGTCGTAAAATAAGAAAATTGATTAACTATTTATTGCCAGTTTCGTTTGTTTGCTAATCACCAGTTTTTCCTGCCACAGTAACTGTTCATTCTTGTATCGCGTAACAGAGGCTTAACAAATTTGGTGCTTTCAGTATTAGCTTCACTCACTTAAATTAACGTAAAATTTCACTGGCAAAACTAGTAACTAAAGATACAGTACAAATTAAGCGTGCACAATTCAACTTATTCTATATTTAGCTTAGCGAGTGACTTCTGCTGGGTTGGCACGTATCTAATTGTTTTTATGTTAAAAGTGAATCAGCTGCTCATTTGTTTCAAGCAAATTAAATTCAGTGTTTCAATAGTTAAAAGTAAATTGCTTGCCTTTTTCCAAATTTTGCATTACGTTACACTGAGGTTACTGAAAGTCATTTTTTTGCGAAACAATGTTTCAGTTAAAGTCATTTACTTAACAAGCAACTTCATTTAACTTTGCTTTCAAAATTTAGTATTTCAGAATAAGTAACTGCAAACTCATTGCTTTCTGACTCATTCATTTTCTTGTGAACTGTTGTTTTGTGGAAAAGAGTGATAACCTTCTGTTGGCACGCCAGTGATTACTTGCTTTTCTTTGCCATTACCTGTCTTAAGATTGTCGATATTCGTTGCCGTAATAGGCTGGGGACCGTTTAATTATCCCTTTTCTACTAATCAGTATTTATTGTATTATCAATATTTTTGTATTAAAAGTGGTACCCTTTTACCCCTGTGTGGTTCGTGAGCGATTGCACTAGATTCCACCAGTTTCAAAATCATTGTTGTTGTTGTTGTGGTCTCGAGTCCTGAGACTGGTTTGATGCAGCTCTCCATGCTACTCTATCCTGTGCAAGCTTCTTCATCTCCCAGTACTTACAGCAACCCAAATCCTTCTGAATCTGCTTAGCGTATTCATCTCTTGGTCTCCCTTTACGATTTTTACCCTCCACGCTGCCTTCCAATATTGATGCCTCTGAACATGTCCTACCAACCGATCCCTTCTTCTAGTCAAGTTGTGCCACAAACTTCTCTTCTCCCCAATCCTATTCAATACCTCCTCATTAGTTACATGATCTACCCACCTAATCTTCAGCATTCTTCTGTAGCACCACATTTCGAAAGCTTCTACTCTCTTCTTGTCCAAACTATTTATCGTCCATGTTTCACTTCCATACATGGCTACACTCCACACAAATACTTTCAGAAACGACTTCCTGACACTTAAATCTATACTCGATGGTAACAAATTTCTCTTCTTCAGAAAAGTTTTCTTTGCCATTGCCAGTCTACATTTTATATCCTCTCTACTCTGACCATCATCAGTTATTTTGCTCCCCTAATAGCAAAACTCCTTTACTACTTTAAGCGTCTCATTTCCTAATCCAATTCCCGCAGCATCACCCGATTTAATTCGACTACATTCCATTATCCTCGTTTTTCTTTTGTTGATGTTCATCTTATATCCTCCTTTCATGACACTGTCCATTCCGTTCAGCTGCTCTTGCAGGTCCTTTGCTGTCTCTGACAGAATTACAATGTTATCGGCGAACCTCAAAGTTTTTATTTCTTCTCCATGGATTTTAAATCCTACTTCGAATTTTTTCTATTGTTTCCTTTACTGCTTTCTCAATATAGAGATTGAATAGCATCGGAGATAGGCTTACTCCCTTCCCAAACACAGCTTCCTTTTCATGCCCTTCGACTCTTATAACTGCCATTCGCTTTCTGTACAAATTGTAAATAGCCTTTCGCTCCCTGTATTTTACCCCTGCCACCTACAGAATTTGAAAGAGAGTATTCCAGTCAACATTTTCAAAAGCTTTCCTTAGTCTACAAATGCTAGAAACGTAGGTTTGCGTTTCCTTAATCTATCTTCTAAGATAAGTCGTAGGGTCAGTATTGCCTCACGTGTTCCTACATTTCTACGGAATCCAAACTGATCTTCCGCGGGGTCGCTTCTACCACTTTTTCCATTCGTCTATAAAGAATTCACGTTGGTATTTTGCAGCCGTGGCTTATAAAACTGATAGTTCGGTTATTTTCACATCTGTCAACACCTGCTTTCTTTGGGATTGGAATTATTATATTCTTCTTGAAGTCTGAGGGTATTTCGCCTGTCTCATACATCTTGCTCACCAGATGGTAGAGTTTTGTCAGCGCTGGCTGACCCAAGGCTGTCAGTAGTTCTAATGGAATGTTGTCTACTCCCGGGGCGTTGTTTCGACTCAGATCTTTCAGTGCTCTGTCAAACTCTTCACGTAGTAACATATCTCCTATTTCATCTACATCTACATTCTCTTCCATTTCCATAATATTATCCTCAAGAACAACGCCCTTGTATAGACTCTCTATATACTGCTTCCACCTTTCTGCTTTCCCTTCTTTGCTTAGAACTGGGATTCCATCTGAGCTCTTGATGTTCATGCAAGTGGTTCTCTTTTCTCCAATGGTCTCTTTAATTTTCCTGTAGGCAGTATCTATCTTACCCCTATCTTACTATGCCTCTACATCCTTACATTTGTCCTCTAGCCATCCTTGCTTAGCCATTTTGCAGTTCCTGTCGATCTCATTTTTGAGACGTTTGTACTCCTATTTGCCTGCTTCATTTACTGCATTTTTGCATTTTCTCCTTTCATCAGTTAAATTCAGTATCTCTTCTGTTACCCAAGGATTTCTGTTAGGCCTCGTCTTTTTACCTACTTGATCCTCTGCTGCCTTCACTATTTCATCCCTCAAAGCTACCCATTCTTCTACTGTATTCCTTTCCCTCATTCTTTTCAACCGTTCGTTAATGCTCTCCCTGAAACTCTCTACAACCTCTGGTTCCTTCAGTTTAACCAGGTCCCATCTTCTCAAATTCCCACATTTACAGAAGGTAACTGGAAGAAATGCTTAACGAGAAGAACAGAGATGACTCTTTTATTCAAACATAATAATAATGCAGTCATGGTGATTTGTCATGGTCGCCTGGACATTACAGAAGGCAGGACATGGTTTTTAATAGGGTGTTTCATCTCCATGGCCGGCATTAGTCCCTGCAATGTCCTCCCACGCTGGGCGCGAGGTTGGCAAGGAGTTGGTGTGGCAGACCGGTGCATTCCTCCATCACCGCTGTTGATGACTGCTGCGTGGTCGTTTGTGCATGTGGACGAGTTGAAATGCGTCTCCGCAGTGCATCTCACACATTGTGAGTCTGAATAGACCACTGACGCATGCCAAGAATGAGTACAGTGTCTGAATAACCGGAGAGAGTGCCGTGTTCAAAGATTTGTGGGTCAGTATACACATGCGACATGATATCTCCTCACACCACGACACCTGCATCATCAAGACCATAGATTCGACAGTCTACCTGGGTGCATTTTCTGCGCTAATGACTTCATCTCAGAGTAGCGCTCGCAGCCTACGTCCTCATTTATTTGTTGGCTGTGTTCCAATCTCCGTCTTCGTCTGCAGTGTTTCCACTCAACAGCTCCCTTATCATCCATTGCCTTCTCCTCGTCAGTGTTTTCAACGCGTTGCTTGCTTCGCCGATTCTGCTAAGAAGCTCCTTATTCCTCAACTTATCAGTACATCTAGTTTTCACAGTTCTTCTGTTGTTGTTGTCGTTGTTGTGGTCTTCAGTCCTAAGACTGTGGCACCATATCTCAAACACTTCGATTCTCTTCTGTTCCGATTTTTCCGCTGTGCATGATTCACTACCGTACAATGCTGTGCTCCAAACGTACATTCTCAAAAATTTATTCTTAAAGTTAAAGCCTGTGTTTGATATTGGTAGACTTCTCATGGCCAGAAATACTCTCTTTTCCTGAGTTAGTCTGCTTTTTATACCCTCCTTGCTTCGTCCGTCATCGCTTATTTTGCTTCTAAGGCAGCAGAAGTCCATAACTTCGTCTACTTCGTGACCACCAGTCTTGATGTTAATTTTCAAGCTGCTCTCGTGTCTGCTACATCCCATTACCTTTGTTTTTTCCAGTTTGCTCTAAAACCGTATTCTGTACTCATTAGACTTTTCATTCCCTCCAACAGATCCTGTACTACTTCTTCACTTTCACTGCTATCTTATCATTGATATCCTGTCACCCTGAATTTTAATCCCACTCTTGAATATTTCTTTTATTTCCGTCATTGCTCCTTCGACGTATAGCTGAATAGTATGAGCGAAAACTACATCAATGTTCACGCCCGTTTTAATCCGAGCACTTCGTTCTTAGCCTTCCACTCATTGTTCCCTCCTGATTCTTGTGCAACAGCACTTGGATCATCAAGACCTTATTGTATATTACCCGTATTTCCCTATAGCTTACTCCTATTTTTGTCAGAATACCGAACATCTTGTACTATTTTACATTTTCAAACGCTTTTACCAGGTCGACAAATCCTATGAACGTGTCTTGATTTTTCTTCAGTCTACATCTACATCTACATGGATACTCTGCAAATCACATTTAAGTGCCTGGCAGAGGGTTCATCGAACCAACTTCACAATTCTCTATTATTCCAATCTCGTATAGCGCCCGGAAGGAATAAACATCTATATCTTTCCGTACGAGCTCCGATTTCCCTTATTTTGTTGTGGTGATCGTTCCTCCCTATGTAGGTCGGTGTCAACAAAATATTTTCGCATTCGGAGGAGAAAGTTCGTGATTGGAATTTCGTGACAAGATTCCGTCGCAACGAAAAACGCCATTCTTTTAACGATTTCCAGCCCAAATCCTGTATCATGTCTGTGACACTCTCTCCCATATTTCATGATAATATAAAACGTGCTGGCTTTCTTTGAACTTTTTCGATCTACTCCGTCAGTCCTATCTGGTAAGGATCCCACACTGTGCAGCAGTATTCTAAAAGAGGATGGACAAGCATAGTGTAGGCGGTCTCCTTAGTAGGTCTGTTACATTTTCTAAGTGTCCTGCCAATAAAACGCAGTCTTTGGTTGGCCTTCCCCACAACATTTTCTATGTGTTCCTTCCAGTTTAAGTTGTTCGTAATTGTAATACCTAGGTATTTAGTTGAATTTACGGCTTTTAGATTACACTGATTTATCGTGTAACCGAAGTTTAACGAGTTCCTTTTAGCACTCATGTGGATGACCTCACACTTTTCGTTATTCAGGGTCAACTGCCATATTTCGCACCAAACGATATCTTTTCTAAATCGTCTTACAGTTTGTTTTGATCTTCTGATGACTTTGTTAGTCGATAAACGACAGCGTCATCTGCAAAAAACCGAAGACGGCTGCTCAGATTGTCTCCCAAATCCTTTATATAGATAAGGAACAGCAAAGGGCCTATAACACTACCTTGGGGAACGCCAGAAATCACTTCTGTTTTACTCGATGACTTTCTGTCAGTTACTACGAACTGTGACCTCTCTAACAGTAAATCACAAATCCAGTCACATAACTGAGACTATATTCCACAAGCACGCAATTTCAGTGCGAGCCGCTTGTGTGGTACAGTGTCAAAAGCCTTCCATTACTGAGCGTAACGTCAGGACTGCTTCTCCAGTACCTTTATCCTTGCTAAGGCCACCCTGAACATCGTCTAACAGATCCCCAACTTCATTTACATTCTTCTGTATACTGTCAGCAACTTGCATTCATGACATGATAAACTGTTTGTGAGATAATCTTCGGATTTGTCTCTTGATATCTTTGGAATTCTGTGAATTATATTTTTCCAAAAGTCTCATTGTTTGTTGTCAGTCTCGAAGACTCTACACACCGATTTCAAAAGTTGTTTCGTTGCCGCATCCCCTAAAGATTTTAAAAAACCTATGGAATGTTAATTCTCCCTTCTGCCTTATTTGATCTCAAGTCTTTCAAAGCTCTTTTAAATTCTGACTGTAACACTGGGTCCCTTATCTCTTCCATACTGACTCCGGTTTTTTCTCCTATCACGTCATTACACAATTCCTCCCCCTCTTAGTCCCCTTCAGTGTACTCTTTCCGCCTATGGGCTCTGCTCTCTGTGTTTAACAGTGAAATTCCCATTGTACTCTTAACGCTGCCGTACTTATTTTTAATTTCACTAAAAATTATTTTGGCTTTTTTATGTTCTGAATCAGTCATACCGATGATTACTTCTTTTTCGATTTCTTCACATATTTCCTGCAGCCATTTCGCTTTGGTTTCTCTACACTTTCTATTCACTTTTATTCCTAAGTGATGTATGTTGCTGTATTTCTGTCTTTCCCTGAACATTTTTGTTCTACTGCCGCTAAGTAGAAGTATTTCTACAGTTACGCAACGTTTCCTCGCAGATAGCTTCCTAGTACACATGTTAGTGTTTCCAACTTCCGTCACTCTCTCTTTAGAGATGTCGACTCCCCTTTAATAGAACTGACTGCCTACTGTGGTAGTCCTCATCGCAGTATCCACATCTTTAGAGAACTACGAAAGCGTCTCGTCATTCCTCAGTAGGCTACTTCAGTATCCTACTTCCGTCCACACTGATGTTTTCGTACAATTCTCTTAAATTTCAGTCTAATCTTCTTCATTACTAAATTGTGATCTGAGCCTGTTTCTGTTCCTGGATGAACCTTACTAACCAACATGTGATTTCGGAATCTCTGTCTGACCATGGTCTAATCCGCCTGGAACCTTCCCATGTCTCCTGGCATTTTCCAAGGCACCTCGTCCTCTTGTAATTCTCTATCAAAGTGTTTTCGTCCAAAATTTAACGCAGAACTCAATTAATCTTTCTCCTCTCTCATTCCTAACGCCAATGCCAGACTCTCCCATAACCCTGTATTCTATTTCTTCCATTAGAACCGCGTTCCAGTTCCCCATGATTAATAGATTTTCATTTTCCTTTACCTGCAGAATTATCCGTTTAGTATCCCCATGTACTTCCTCTATCCTGATCCTATTCGCGTAACACTATTTTCTGCTGTTGTCAATATTACTCTACACTTGTATGATCAGAAATCCTTATCTTCTTTTCGTGCTTGGACTCGTAGAATGTCATACCTAAGCCCCGGTGCACCTTTTCTAGCACACCAGCTCTTTGGCACGACTATCGAATACCCGGCTGTTCTACCATCTTTGCCCCTGTTGTGATCCGGCGGCGAGTATTTGCGGTAGGCGAGTTGGTCGTCGGACTCGCTACGAGGCACTACAACGCGCTTCAGGGGACGAAGCAGCAAAACACGCGGGCTCGGCCAGCGGCGGCGCGGCCGGTCTACCTTGCAGGACAGTGGAGACTTTGTGGTCCACCTGCCTGATCTCAGCCCCGGACGCTGCTCGTCGCCTTGACTTGGTACCTGTTTTCTCGAACAGACCATTTCCTCGAGACCATCTCGAACAACGCTCTCCATCGGAGGTGTAAGTGGTTTTGCTGCCTTCGTTTCGTGGAACCATTTGCGTTGTAGCGACTGTCATTTGTGAGTAAGCTGGTTGGTCTAATGTATGTGTTGATTAAATAAGAGGAGCCGGCAAGAGGCGTGACCGGAAGGAGACCAGCAGTCAATACTTCCTTCAGGAAATCAGCGTCCCTGAAAGATGTAGTGACTGCAAGCTATTGAAGATATTAGGTTATATACTAGTTGTAATTTGCTGCGTACCAAACTTAAACAATTCAGTCACATTGCAAAACTATGCAAGGAATTAAGGTGCACAAAACCTAGTTTGTGGTGAAGTTGTGCATTTGAATAACGTAATATTATCTTGAAATTTCTCCATTTCATCTTGTACACATTGTCGGTCTTTATCATATGTGGAAAGATTGTTTGGAAAACTCAGGGTGTAAAGGTCTGATATTTTATTTTCAGCATTGGGTTTGTGTACATTTCTTAGTTTAAATGTTTTACAGCTTTGATATTGCTGCAAAATTTGTCACTTATATTAATAGCACTTATTGGTTTTTAATTTATATTATTGATCTCTAAATTATATTAATTGATGTTTGTTTGGTGTTTGCCGTGTTTTCTGTGGTCTGTTTGTGTTCCAGTTTTCTGCGACTTGGGGTGTGTGGGAGCGGCGCCACAGAATCTGTGACGTGACGTCTAATGGGAAGTGACTCCCGGTTGGGCCCCGGCGTTTAGATGTTGTTTTGGACGACTGATCCGCTGCTTCCGGCATTTTAAGTTAAGTCACCTTTTACCCAGGTCAGCCTGGCGTCACAGCCCGTTCGATAAACTCCCATGTATAATTTAAAAATATTTTTTTTAATTTTCTTGTCAATGAATTATATTAACTCTAATGTCCTACTTGTGTTATTGCTCATATATATATATACTCCTGGAAATGGAAAAAAGAACACATTGACACCGGTGTGTCAGACCCACCATACTTGCTCCGGACACTGCGAGAGGGCTGTACAAGCAATGATCACACGCACGGCACAGCGGACACACCAGGAACCGCGGTGTTGGCCGTCGAATGGCGCTAGCTGTGCAGCATTTGTGCACCGCCGCCGTCAGTGTCAGCCAGTTTGCCGTGGCATACGGAGCTCCATCGCAGTCTTTAACACTGGTAGCATGCCGCGACAGCGTGAACGTGAACCGTATGTGCAGTTGACGGACTTTGAGCGAGGGCGTATAGTTGGCATGCGGGAGGCCGGGTGGACGTACCGCCGAATTGCTCAACACGTGGGGCGTGAGGTCTCCACAGTACATCGATGTTGTCGCCAGTGGTCGGCGGAAGGTGCACGTGCCCGTCGACCTGGGACCGGACCGCAGTGACGCACGGATGCACGCCAAGACCGTAGGATCCTACGCAGTGCCGTAGGGGACCGCACCGCCACTTCCCAGCAAATTAGGGACACTGTTGCTCCTGGGGTATCGGCGAGGACCATTCGCAACCGTCTCCATGAAGCTGGGCTACGGTCCTGCACACCGTTAGGCCGTCTTCCGCTCACGCCCCAACATCGTGCAGCCCGCCTCCAGTGGTGTCGCGACAGGTGTGAATGGAGGGACGAATGGAGACGTGTCGTCTTCAGCGATGAGAGTCGCTTCTGCCTTGGTGCCAATGATGGTCGTATGCGTGTTTGGCGCCGTGCAGGTGAGCGCCACAATCAGGACTGCATACGACCGAGGCACACAGGGCCAACACCCGGCATCATGGTGTGGGGAGCGATCTCCTACACTGGCCGTACACCACTGGTGATCGTCGAGGGGACACTGAATAGTGCACGGTACATCCAAACCGTCATCGAACCCATCGTTCTACCATTCCTAGACCGGCAAGGGAACTTGCTGTTCCAACAGGACAATGCACGTCCGCATGTATCCCGTGCCACCCAACGTGCTCTAGAAGGTGTAAGTCAACTACCCTGGCCAGCAAGATCTCCGGATCTGTCCCCCATTGAGCATGTTTGGGACTGGATGAAGCGTCGTCTCACGCGGTCTGCACGTCCAGCACGATCGCTGGTCCAACTGAGGCGCCAGGTGGAAATGGCATGGCAAGCCGCTCCACAGGACTACATCCAGCGTCTCTACGATCGTCTCCATGGGAGAATAGCAGCCTGCATTGCTGCGAAAGGTGGATATACACTGTACTAGTGCCGACATTGTGCATGCTCTGTTGCCTGTGTCTATGTGCCTGTGATTCTGTCAGTGTGATCATGTGATGTATCTGACCCCAGGAATGTGTCAATAAAGTTTCCCCTTCCTGGGACAATGAATTCACGGTGTTCTTATTTCAATTTCCAGGAGTGTACGAACAGTAAATTACATCAGAAGTGATCTAATATACGGTGCCACATTCCACATGTCTTTAAATCACTTTTGATGTAATTACTGTTCGTTAAGTAATTGTAATTTGCTGCTTGCTTAAGAAGGAAGCTGTGATTTTTCGATATTATCTTAATGGTGGCCACATGTTGGTTGTATGTTAGCTATTTCATTAATGTTGTCTAAAGTAAATTGTTAATTTATTTCTTCAATTGCTAGTTGTTGTGTTTAAGGAGTGACATTATAGAGGCCTTGACCTTCCATGCTAAGCGTTTACACTTCATTCCCACTTCGTAAGTCACAATACCATCGTTGGCCATTCCATCTTTTCCTCAAGATCACCTCCCGCTTGCCAGACGCTTCCTGGTGATCCAATGGAAGACTAATCCGGAAATTTTTTCCAATGGCGTCATCATCATGACACTTTTTCACTCACAGGCCTCATGTACTATGGATACGCGTTATACGTAGGTCTTCAATGTACTGGTTTCCAGCGCCTTAAAAAACTGAGGCTGTTGATCATTGCTACTTCTTCTGCCTTTCAGTGGACGTTTCACAGTTGGGCAAGATAGTGCCCTGAAACTTTGTCCGTTTCTCCGACCTCTGAGTTCTCATTCAGAAATTCGCTAAATTTGTTTTTAAATGTTGGCTGGCTATCTCTACGACTTTTAATGCTACTGGGCAAATGACCAAAGATTTCTATGGCAGCATAACTCACCCTTTTCTGTGGAAAATCAGATTTAACCCAGAATAGTGATCATCCTTTCTTCTTATATTGTAATTGTGCACTTTGCTGTTGTTTTTGAATTGGGATGGATTATTAATAACAAGTTTCATAAGTGAATACATGTATTGCGAAGGTACTGCGAATGTCCCGTGTTCCTTAAATAAATGACTGCAAGGTGATCTTTTGTGGACTGCAGCTATTATTCTGATTACACGCTTTTGTGTAATGAATACTTTTTCTCTTAATGATGAATTATCTCAAAATAGGATGCCATACGAAATCAGTGAATGAAAAAGTCATAGAAGGTTAATTTACTGATATGTTTATCACCAAAATCTGTAGTAACCTTAATAGCATAAGCAGCTGTACCTGAACGTATCAGCAGATCATCGATGTGTTTCTATAAATTAAATTTCTCCTTAGTGCACACACCAAGAAATTTAAAATATTCTGCCTTACCAACACACTTCTGTTTAAAGTCCATTTTTGTCAATGGTGTTATGCCACTTACTGTACTGAACTCTGTTACTGTGTTTTCTCAAAATTTAGTGAGAGTCTACATGCAGAGAACCACTTAATAATTTTCTGTAGGATGTTATTTACAATTTCCTAAGTTAATTCTTTTTTGTAGTGTAATTATTATACTTGTACCATCAGCTAAAAGGACTACCTTTGCATCTTCGTGAATACAAAGTGGTAAGTCATTAATGTACATTACGAACAGTAAGAAATCAAAGACTGAACCCTTTGGGACACCATTCGTGATACCTCCCCAACTTAGTGAACTCTGCTGATTTTTGCAGACTATCTGTACTGTTAATTTCAACCTTCTGCATTCTTCCCGTTAAATATGAATTAAACCATTTTTGCACTATTCCACTCATACCACAATACTTAAGCTTCTCTAGAAGAATTTCATGAATCACACAGTCAAAAGCCTTTGAGAGGTCACAAAATATCCCAATGAGCGATGTTCGGTTATTCAGAGCATTTAGTATTTGATCAGTGAAAGCATATACAGCATTTTCTGTTGAAAAGCGTTTCTGAAAACAAAACCATCATTTGTCAGTACTTCATTTTTACAAATATGTGATGCTACTCTAGAAAACATCACTTTTTCAAGAATGTGGGTGAAGTTGCCAGATGTGAGTATTAATAAGTAGTAGTAGCTGAAATACTGGAGGAAACAGAACATACTCTAAGAGTCTTTCACTATGAGAGATGTGCTATAAATAAATTAAGTCAGTCCATTACAAGTTTTAGCTTACTTTTCTAAATTAATGATGATTCTATCTAATTACAAGTTATTGGTAAAGATTTTATGGAATATTATTTGATGTACTTTATAAAGGGATTTTGTATGTTTAATTTATTGAATGGCAAAATCTGGTGAGGGTTTATATAATTTTCTACTGGGTGTTAACAATAATTTGTTTGTTGGGTTGAATAATTTTTTTGGGGTGGGGGGTGGGCAATGGTAGCTTAAATTAGTACAAGTAGCCGAGAAACTGCCTTTTGGTTTCTATCTGATTCTTCAGCCGACATTTGTTTGACGATTTTTCCTAAGTTTCGCTAGCACAAATGGCAGAAATTGTCAAAGCTTTACCCTCTATTGCTAGAGATGGATCAGATGCTCACCCTGACTTACCTAAAATATCTAAGATTAAGCAAAAGGTACATCTGTATAATCAATCCCCTTTGAGGTCAGTCCATGTATTGGATGGACCAACTGAGGAGCTTCCAACCGAAACATTCTAACATCTTAACACAGAAAAGGAACTTTTCATTTTTCTGAATCTATTTTCTGTAGAATAATTAAATCCAGTTATGTATATATTATGATGAAAGGTTAGTAGACTATATTAATATAATAAGTAAAATACTGTAACAGATGAGATGTGACAGCTTCGTTAATATTCTTTAAGCTTAAAGGATGAAGCAATAATAATAAAAAATGTATACAAATAGAAAAAACGTGTATTGAGACAGATAATTTCAACATATCGAAATAATATCACATTAACGAAACTGACTGAGTTAACAGAACTGTTTTTTATTGATATCTATATGGGTACTCGAGTTGAAAAGAAAAAATGATAAATGATAATACACATCCATTTTTCCATTTTAAACAGCGAAGGTCATAATTATAAGACTAGTTAAGGTAAAGTGGTCCTCAACACGAAGGTTGGTTTGTAGACCTGGGTGCTTTGTTAGGCGTGATGGTTCTGAAAGTGATATTCCCGCCACCTAGGCCACATAGAAAAGTATCCGAATCATCTGAATTGCGTAAATTTGCATCATGTTCAAACGGACCCGCACGACCAGAATTTTGAGTAAACTGGCTCCATGCTCTAAAGCATACGATCGACCTAAACTGCATCTGAAATAACCAATATCATTCAAGTTTTGAAATATTTGGTCTACCGTTTTATGGGTACTTCACTGTAGACATTTGCAATAAACGAAAAACGTTCTTAAACTCGAGACAGTTTTCATAAAGGAGAACGTTAACCCCCCATCCGTGGGCAACACGCATGTGTGTCTTCAGCTCTTTCCCTTCGAGTCCGCGGGGAAGGCCGTATCGCGCCGGATATAATTTCCTGGCTGTTTCTACGTCGGAAGATGCTATTTTCCCGTCGAATCTTTTTATGTTGCTCTGGAACATCGGAAGTCGCTTTTTTCCTTTGAATTTTTCTGTTGCTCTAGTTTTCTAGAACATTGGAAGTCGCCATTTTCCCGTCGAATTTTCTTCTGTTGCTCTTGAACTCTGAGATTGGCGTTTCACATGTTCTCAAGTCTCACCGTGACACTTACATATGTACATTTTCGCAATAGAATTTCGTAACCATTTTCGCGAGCTTGTATATGGAACCTTGCTTCAAGATGTACCACACTCAGAAAGATTATCAATAAGTTTCTCCTGAGTTCATAACGATGAACGCCATTTTTGCGTTTCCTGCATTATGTTCAGTCGGAAGAACTCAACTGTTCGCCTGTCTTGATAATCTCATTTACCTTCAGCAGCGTACAGCTGGCACCAGTGTTAACGCAACACACGTTGACAACGGCGGCAGCAACACATGTAACACACTTTTAGCAGTGTATTTGTTCCCTTATTATTGTAATGATTTCACCTATACATCTTTTTTATTTTCTCTGATTGCGTATAATTACCACATACTGTTTCATATAGACATTTCAATACTCATTTTTATCTGTTTGAAACGTCAAGATGCTGCTGCCTCGAATACACTAATAAGTGAAAATCTGCATAGTTAAGTGGTAGCCACATAGCAATGTATGAGGCTCTGAAATTCCACAGGATCAAATATTGTTCGCGTCGCTTCGATAGCATATTATTTTTTTATTTTGAATTTTTAGTTGACTTGTTGCAAGTATGATACAAATGTATTCGATGTTTGCTAAACATGATAATCTACTGTGCCTTACACGGATATATGACAGTCATTTACTGCCAGGATATCTCAGCACACACAAGGCACTCGGGATAGCGTCGTAGTACTCGTCCAGGATGATGGGTTCAGTGTGCCTGAAGTGGTAACCGGGTGCAGCGTTCAACCTCGGTGTGCCCAAAAGTGGATAAAGCAGTCGCGCAAGACTAGGGTAACGGCCAGCTTTGAGGGTCAGTCTTAGGAAAGGTTTCGATGCCCGGGCAAGATACGGTGTTGCTAGACACGCCATGCAACTGAAGAATAACACCTAATTTTCCTGGAGGCTTGCAAGCCATTCACAACCACTTACAGGATGCTGGTCTTAGAGCCTCGCTGATGACCCCTGAACTGAATGTAGATCGTGGCTGACTTCACATCATTAGCTAAGAGAATGAGCATCCGGTGATGATCCAAAAGCCATAAAGAGCATGTTACGACTCACAGTATATGTCGCAACCTTCACGTTAGTAGTAGGAAAGGATTCTTTCTCTACCAGCGAACTTCCGGGAACCGATCAATAACAATCAGGGAACTTCAAGCACCTTAGAAAACTGTGCCAGAAATATTACATCAACAACTAAAGGATAATATTCGACAAGTTGAGGCGTGAAATGTCAAAAGCTTGACGTCGTAGGGAAGCTAGAAAATCTGAAAAGGCAAATGCAAAGGCTCGGTCTAGTTTAAGTAGGAGTCAGTGAAGCGAAATGGAAAGAAGACAAGAATTTCTGGTCTGATGAGTATAGGGTAAGATCAACAACAGCAGAAAATGGTATTACGGGAGTAGGAGTCGTTATAAATAGGAAGGTAGGGCAGAGAGTGTGTTACTGTGAGCAGTTCAGTAATAGGATTGCTCTTATCAGAATCGACAGCAAACCAACACCGACAACGATAGTTCAGGTATGAATGTCAACATCGCAGCCAGAAGATGAAGAGACAGAGAAAGCATATGAGGGTATTGAAAGGATAATAAAGTACGTAAACGGAGATGAAAATCTAATACGTATGGGGGACTGGAATGCAATTGTAGGGGAAGGAGCAGAAGAAATGATTACAGGAGAACATGGGCTTGTGACAAGGAATGAGAGGAGCGAAAGACATTGAGTTCTGTAATAAATTTCAGCTAGTAATAACGAATACTCTGTTCAAGCATCACAAGATGAGAAGGAATACTTGGAAAAGGCCGGGTGATATGGGTAGATATCAGTTAGATTACATCATGGTCAGACAGAGATTCCAAAATCAGATACTTGACTGTGATGCGTACACAGGATCAGATGTAGACTCAGATCGCAATATAGCAGTGATGAAGAGCAGGCTGAAGTATAAGAGATTAGGTAGGCAGAATCAGTACCCAAGGAGTGGGATACAAAAGTACTAAGCAATGACGAGATGTGCTTGAAGTTCTCTAAGGCTATAGATACAGCAATAAGGAATAGCTCAGTAGGCACTACAGTCGAAGAGGAATGGACATCTCTAAAATGGGCAATCACAGAAGTTGTAAACAAAAACGCATGTGCAAGGAAAGTAACTGCAAATAAACCATGGGCAACAGAAGAAATAATTCAATCCATCGATAAAAGATGGAAGAACAGAAATGTTCTGCGAAATTCAGGAATACAGAAACACAAGTCACTGAGGAATGAAATAAATATGAAGTGCGGGAAAGACTTGTCTGATATGATAGAAGAACTAACAGGAGACGATATAGAAGAAATAAGGGATCCATTGTTAGAATCAGAATTTAAAAGAGTTTTGGAAGTCCTTAAGATCAAATAAGGCAGAAGGGATAGATAACATCCCATTAGAATTTCTAAAATCATTGGGGGAAGTGGCAACAAAACGACTATTCACGCTAGTGTGTAAAACGTACGAGTCTGGCGACATACCATCTGACTTTCAGAAGAATATTACCCACACAATTCCGAAGACTGGAAGAGCTGACAAGTACGGGAATTATCACATAATCAGCTTAACAGCTCATCCATCCAAGTTGCTGACAAGAGTAACATGGAGAAGAACGATCAGTTTGGCTTTAGGAAAGGCAAAGGCACCAGAGAGGCAATTCTGATGTTGCAGTTGATAAGAGAAGCAAGACTAAAGAAAAACGAGACACGTTCATAGGATTTGTCGACCTCTAAAAAGCGTTCTACAATCTACGATGGTGCAAGATATTCGAAATAGCCCGCATCTCGTGGTCGTGCGGTAGCGTTCTTGCTTCCCACGCCCGGGTTCCCGGGTTCGATTCCCGGCGGGGTCAGAGATTTCCTCTGCCTCGTGATGGCTGGGTGTTGTGTGATGTCCTTAGATTAGTTAGGTTTAAGTAGTTCTAAGTTCTAGGGGACTGATGACCATACATGTTAAGTCCCATAGTGCTCAGAGCCATTTGAACCATTTTTTTTTAATTCGAAATTCTGACAAAAATAGTGGTATGCTATGGAGAGAGGGGTAATATACACTATGTGATCAAAAGTATCCGGACACCCCGAATACATACGTTTTTCATATTAGGTGCATTGTGCTGCCACCTACTGTCAGGTACTTCATATCAGCGACCTCAGTAGTCATTAGACATCGTGAGAGAGCAGAATGGGGAGCTGACTTCGAACGTGGTCAGGTGATTGGGTGTCACTTGTGTTATATGTCTGTACGTGAGATTTCCACACTCCTAAACATCCCTAAGTCCACTGTTTCCGATGTGATAGTGAAGTGGAAACATGAAGGGACATGTACAGCACAAACACGTACAGGCCGACCTCGTCTGTTGACTGACACAGACCGCCTACAGTTGAAGAGGGTCGTAATGTGTAATAGGCAGGCATCCACACCATCATACAGGAATTCCAAACTGCATCAGAATTCACTGCAAGTACTATGATAGTTAGGCGTGAGGTGAGAAAACTTCGAATTCATGGTCGAGTGGCTGCTCATAAGCCACACATCGCGACGGTAAATGCCAAACGACGCCTTGCTTGGCGTAAGGAGAGTAAACATTGGACGATTGAACAGTGGAAAAACGTTGTGTGTAGTAACGAATCACGGTACACAATGTGGCGATCCGATGGCAGGGTGCGGGTATGGCGAATGCCTGGTGAACGTCATCTGCCAGCGTGTGTAGTGCCAACAGTAAAATTCGGAGGCGGTGGTGTTATGGTGTGGTCGTGTTTTTCATGGAGTGGGATTGCACCCCTTGTTTTTTTGCTTGGGACTATCAAAGCACAGGCTTACAATGATGTTTTAAGCACCTTCTTGCTTCCCACTGCTGAAGAGCAATTCGAGGATGGCGATTGCATCTTTCTATCGAGAATCTGTTCAAAATGCATGGCCTATGGCGGAGTGGTTACACGACAATTACATCCCTGTAATGAACTGGCCTGCACTAAGTCCTGACCTGAATACTACAGAACACCTTTGGGATGTTTTGGCAGGCCTACTTCGTGCCAGGCCTCACCGACCAACATCGATGCCTCTCCTCAGTGCAGCGCTCTGTGAAGAATGGGTTGCCATTCCCCAAGAAACCTTTCTGCACCTGCTTGAACGTTTGCCTGCGGAGTGGAAGCTGTCATCAAGGCTAAGGGTGGGCCAACACCATTTTGAATTCCGGAATTATCGATGGAGGGCGCCACGAACTCGTAAGTCATTTTCAGCCAGGTGCGGATACTTTTGATCACATAGTGTACACTATGTACAAGAACCAAGAGGGAATAATAAGGATGGATGACCAAGATCTTAATTGACAAGGATGCAGTCTTTCATCCCTACTGTTCAACCTGTACATCGTAGAATCAGTGACGAAAATGAAAGGAAGATTCAGGACTGGGATTAAAATTCAAAGTGAAAGGATATCAATGGTACGATTCGCTGATGACATAGCTATCCTGAGTGAAAATGAAGTAGAATTATAGGATCTGCTGAATGGAATGAACAATCTAATGAATACAGATAATGTTTTGAGTTTAAATCGAAGAAAGACGAAAGTAATGATAAGTAGCACAAACGAAAACTGCGAAAAACTTAACATCAGAATTGATGGTCACGAAGTAGATGAAGTTAAGGAATTCTGCTAACTAGGCAGGAAAATAACCAATGACGGATGGAGCAAGGAGGACATCAAAAGCAGACTAGCACTGGCAAAAATAGCATTCGTGCCGAAGTCTACTAGTATCAAACAAAGGCCTTAATGTGAGTAAAAAATTTCTGAGAATGTACGTACGGAGTACAGAATTGTATGGTAGTGAAACATGGACTGTGGGAAAACGGGAGCAGAAGAGGATCGAAGCATTTGAGATGTGGCGCTACAGACGAAAATTAGGTGGACCGATAAAGTAAAGAATGAGGAGGCTCTGTGTGGAATGGAGAGGAAAGGAATATGTGGAAAATACTGACAGGGGGAAGGGAATGGATGACTGGACATCTGTTAAGACATCAGAGAATGACTTCCATGGTACTACAGGGAGTTGTAGAGGAGAAAAACTGTAGAGGAAGAGAGAGATTGGAATACATCCAGTAAATAATTGAAAACGCAGTTAGCAAGACCTATTACCCACACAACTTGGGCAATTGTGCGAGGTCATAGTGTAACTCGATACTGGTCACATGATTTAAGATTGTAAGATTGCCGGTGGGGGGGGGGGGGGGGGGGGGGTAGCCGCACGGCCTTGAGTGCCTTGCCACGGTTCGCGCGGCTCCCCCCGTCGGAGGTTCGAGTCCTCCCTCGGGCATGTGTGCGTGTGTGTGTTGTCCTTAGCGTAAGTTAGATTAAGTAGTATGTAAGCGTAGGGACCGATGACCTCAGCAGTTTGGTCCCATAGAACTTACCACAAATTTCCAAAATATAAGATTGGTGGGAAATCCATGAACCAATGGCAGCACACTAAAAAAGTGAGAAACCCCTTGACCAATAAGATTCAAGCCTCTCTCCCCCGTATCAGCCTTTGCAATGAGTTCACATGCACATGCCTCTTTATTTTAGGTCTACGCATCATGGGAAGAGGGCTCTGAGCACTATGGGACTTAACTTCTTTGGTCATCAGTCCCCTAGAACTTAGAACTACTTAAACCTAACTAACCTAGGACATCACACACATCCATGCCCGAGGCAGGATTCGAACCTGAGACCGTAGCGGTCGCGCGGTTCCAGACTGTAGCGCCTAGAACCGCTCGGCGACTTCGGCCGGCATGGGAAGAGGTACTGGTTTTTATAAATGATAATTCTACATTGAAAGGGCTTGGAAATAATAACAATGATATAACAAATTAACTAGTGGTTTATTTTACAATGATTTGGTTTGTTTATTAACATTTTTTCTTCTATAGCTTTTTTTTTACGAAGTTATTTTTTTCTTATATATAAACTTACAATTTTCTGTTTGTCTACTTGCACAGTTATTCTTTTCTTACATACATATACACATTGGTTTTATTTACAAACTAATTTTTCTGGTAACTTCAGACAGTATTCACAATTTAATCATTCCTACATTTTATTCTACAGAGTGAGTCACTAACTATTGCCACCAAGAATAACTCTGAAAGTACGATAGGAGCTGAAAAGTTTGAAAGACAAAAGTTGCATGGGACAATGGTTATGATAATGGACTGACGTGCTGTGGTGTTTGCAATGATAAAGTGGGCTAGTGTGACGAACATATCTAGATCTTATCAGGTCGTGGAGTGGTTGTTGAAGGCGCAAACTGGAGTCCACCCATGTGCATCACATCTACAACAGAAGAAGAGGAAGAGGAAGAAATTAAACATCACAATAAGCTATATCGGGCACACAAGCGAACATGTGGAAGAAAAACAAAAAAATCCTACGTACATCACTGTAGGACCACCAGAGTCAAATCAGGATCGCTTATTAGCCTCTGCTGAACTATCAGTTCGATTATTGCGTTTGATCTCTGGTGATCCTGTCGGCGCTGTTGATGTGGCTGCTACAAGTCTCGGAATGGAATGACTTATCCCACAGAAACGACACGTATTTATAACCGAAAACCGTATGTCTTTGCTTATTTCAACCAACAGGGAAGAAGTATCCTTATCTCTAGCTATGTGATTTTCAGGAAAGAGCAGAAGAGTTTACCTATGCTTTGAGACTTGATGCACACCGTGAACACTATCTCCAGAGTACCACCTATGCATCAGATGCCACTGTTGGTTCTGCTCAAAGAATACGATACACATTTTAGTAAAGCCTTTTGCAGGCATTCGCTGGCGTAGAAACCAGTTATGTAAGCAACAGGTGTCATTCAGAGTAAGTTAACTACGAGGCTACGTATTGCTTCCACAATAATAATAACACTAATGATGATAATAACAATAACAGTAATGGAGACTAGTGAGAACAATTTCTTACTTCACCAACGATGGTTCATGACACTCTTGCACAACGCGCAGTAGGTTCGGGTAGATGCTGCAGCCCAAACTCTGCCCACGCCCCTGTTTGCTGTATCTGGAGAGACAGCCACACAGCTGTATCAAGACGTTAATAATCTCTAGAACGTATGTTTAAAAAGTATCATGAAAATCCGAATGTTTTTAAAAATGTGTGAGTGTATATAAATAGTACTGTGGTATTTCGTACAGCACACCAACATCACATATTTGCATAATCGAGTTCCAAGTTAATTAAATATGATTATAGGCATATAAATAATATTTTGCATTACACCCCCACACGACGGACATAGTTTAGTCAATGATTTGTTCGGTAGCAAAAAAAAAAACATCTTGGCATTCAAAATGGCAGTACTTTCAGTAATACCCTCTAAGTGTGGATGTTATTACACAGAATCTACACTGAAGAGCCAAAGAAACTGGTAAACCTACCTAATGTCGTGTAGTACGCAGAAGTGCCGCAATACGACGTGGCATGGAATAATGTTTGAAGCAGTGCTGGAGGGAATTAAACCATGAATCCTGCAGGGCTGAACATAAATCCGTAAAAGTACGAGGGGATGGAGATCTCCCCTGAACAGCGCGTTGCAGGGCATTCCAGATATGCTCAATAATGTCCATGTCTGGGAAGTTCGGTGGCCAGCGGAAGTATTTAAACTCAGAAGAGTGTTCCTGGAAACAGTCTGTACCAATTCTGGACGTGAGGGGTGTCGCACTGTCCAGCTGGAGTTGCCCAAGTCCGTCGGAATGCACAGTGGACATGAATGGATGCAAGTGATCAGACAGGATGCTTACCTACGTTGACCTGTCAGACTCGTACCTAGACATATCAGGGGTCCCGTATCACTCCAACTGCACACGCCCCGCACCATTACAGAGCCTCCACCAGCTTCAACAGTCTCCTGCTGACATGTAGGGTTCATGATTTCTTGAAGTTGTCTCCTTCGCACACACGTCCATCCACTCGATACAATTTGAAAAGATACTCGTCCCACCAAGCAACACGTTTTCAGTCATCAACAGTCCAATGTCGATGTTGACGGGCCCATGCGAGGCGTAAGGTTTTGTGTCGTGCAGTCATCAAGGGTGCACGAGTAGGCATTCGGCTCTGAAAGCCCATATTGATGATGTTTCGTTGAATAGTTCGCAGGCGGACATTTGTTGATGGCCCAGCATTGAAATCTGCAGCAATTTGCGGAAGGGTTGCACTTCCGTCACTTTGAACGATTCTCTTCAGTCGCCGATGGTTCCGTTCTTGCAGGATCTTTTTCCGGCCGCAGAGACGTCAGAGAGTTAATGTTTTATGGGATTCCTGATATTCACAGTGCACTCGTGAAATGGTCATACGGGAAAATCCCCACTCCATCACTACCTCGGAGATGCTGTGTCCTAACGCTCGTGCACTGTCTATAACACCACGTTCAGAATCACTTAAACCTCGATAACCAGTCATTGTAGCAGCAGTAACCGATCTAACAACTGTGCCAGACACTTGTTGTCTTATATAGGCGTTGCCGACCGCAGCGCCATATTCTGCCGGTTTACAAATTTCTGTATTTGAATAGACATACCTATACCAGTTTCTCTGGCGCCTCAGCGTATGTGTAAATGTACAAGTATATATACACTCCTGGAAATTGAAATAAGAACACCGTGAATTCATTGTCCCAGGAAGGGGAAACTTTATTGACACATTCCTGGGGTCAGATACATCACATGGTCACACTGACAGAACCACAGGCACATAGACACAGGCAACAGAGCATGCACAATGTCGGCACTAGTACAGTGTATATCCACCGTTCGCAGCAATGCAGGCTGCTGTTCTCCCATGGAGACGATCGTAGCGATGCTGGAAGTAGTCCTGTGGAACGGCTTGCCATGCCATTTCCACCTGGCGCCTCAGTTGGACCAGCGTTCGTACTGGACGTGCAGACTGTGTGAGACGACTCTTCATCCAGTCCCAAACATGCTCAATGGGGGACAGATCCGGAGATCTTGCTGGCCAGGGTAGTTGACTTACACCTTCTAGAGCACGTTGGGTGGCACGGGATACATGCGGACGTTCATTGTCCTGTTGGAACAGCAAGTTCCCTTGCCGGTCTCGGAATGGTAGAACGATGGGTTCGATGACGGTTTGGATGTACCGTGCACTATTCAGTGTCCCCTCGACGATCACCAGTGGTGTACGGCCAGTGTAGGAGATCGCTCCCCACACCATGATGCCGGGTGTTGGCCCCGTGTGCCTCGGTCGTATGCAGTCCTGATTGTGGCGCTCACCTGCACGGCGCCAAACACGCATACGACCATCATTGGCACCAAGGCAGAAGCGACTCTCATCGCTGAAGACGACACGTCTCCATTCGTCCCTCCATTCACGCCTGTCGCGACACCACTGGAGGCGGGCTGCACGATGTTGGGGCGTGAGCGGAAGACGGCCTAACGGTGTGCGGGACCGTAGCCCAGCTTCTTGGAGACGGTTGCGAATGGTCCTCGCCGATACCCCAGGAGCAACAGTGTCCCTAATTTGCTGGGAAGTGGCGGTGCGGTCCCCTACGGCACTGCGTAGGATCCTACGGTCTTGGCGTGCATCCGTGCGTCGCTGCGGTCCGGTCCCAGGTCGACGGGCACGTGCACCTTCCGCCGACCACTGGCGACAACATCGATGTACTGTGGAGACCTCACGCCCCACGTGTTGAGCAATTCGGCGGTACGTCCACCCGGCCTCCCGCATGCCCACTATACGCCCTCGCTCAAAGTCCGTCAACTGCACATACGGTTCACGTCCACGCTGTCGCGGCATGCTACCAGTGTTAAAGACTGCGATGGAGCTCCGTATGCCACGGCAAACTGGCTGACACTGACGGCGGCGGTGCACAAATGCTGCGCAGCTAGCGCCATTCGACGGCCAACACCGCGGTTCCTGGTGTGTCCGCTGTGCCGTGCGTGTGATCATTGCTTGTACAGCCCTCTCGCAGTGTCCGGAGCAAGTATGGTGGGTCTGACACACCGGTGTCAATGTGTTCTTTTTTCCATTTCCAGGAGTGTACGATCTTATTGCTCATATTATCTGTCGTGAGTCGCAATTTTTGCCATACAACTGTGATACAGAGTTCTAACCCAGTCAGGGTATATACACACATCAAAAAAAGTTTTGCATCACCCCAGTTCCCAGAACTCCTAAAAACAGACGTTGACTGTGGATATTGGGCCGGCCGGAGTGGCCGTGCGGTTCTGGGCGCTGCAGTCTGGAGCCGAGCGACCGCTACGGTCGCAGGTTCGAATCCTGCCTCGGGCATGGATGTGTGTGATGTCCTTAGGTTAGTTAGGTTTAATTAGTTCTAAGTTCTAAGCGACTGATGACCTCAGAAGTTAAGTCGCATAGTGCTCAGAGCCATTTGAACCATTTTGTGGATATTGTATCACAGACACAGTCCCTTTGACTGCTCAGAGATGTCACTAAGCCCGTCCAAAGATGTAAACAACCATGCATGAGCAGCGCCTATTAGACGGAGGGGGCCCATCAGCCGATCAGTTCCAGTCATTTCGCCAGGAAGGAGGTACACAGCTCGTGTTGTCTGTAGTTCAACCATGCCTAGACGGTCAATACCGCGGTTCGGACTGTGGCTCGAAGGAACCCTGACAGCGACGCCATCATGTTGAATAATGCTTTTCGTGCAGCCATACGACGTCGTGTTACGACGCAAACTGTGCGCAATAGGATGCATGATGCGCAACTTCATTCCCGACGTCCATGGCGAGGTTCATCTTTGCAACCACGACACCATAGCACGGTACAGATGGGCCCAACAACATGCCGAATGGACTGCTCAGGATTGTCATCACGTTCTCTTCACTGATGGGTGTCGCATATGCCTTCAACCAGACAATCGTTGGAGACGTGTTTGGAGTCAACCCAGTCAGGCTGAACGCCTTAGACACAAGACACACTGTCCAGCGAGTGCAGCAAGGTGGAGGTTCCCTGCTGTTCTGGGGGGCATTATATGGGGCCGACGTACGCCGCTGGTGGTCATGGAAGGCGCCGCAACGGCTGTACGATAAGTGAATGCTATTCTCCGACCGATAGTGCAACCATATCGGCAGCGTACTGGCGAGGCATTCGTATTCATGGACGTCAGTTCGCGCCCCATCGTGCACATCTTGTGAATGACTTCCTTCAGTATAACGACATCGCTCGACTAGAGTGGCCAGCATGTTCTCCAGACATGATCCCTATCGATCATGCCAGAGATAGATTGAAAAGGGCTGTTTGTGGACGACGTGACCCACCAACCATTCTGAGGGATCTACGTCAAATCGCCGTTGAGGAGTGGGACACTCTGGACCAACAGTGCCTTGATGAACTTGTGGATAGTATGCCACGACGAATACAGACATGCATCAGTGCAAGAGGACGTGCTACTTGGTATTGATGTACCGGTGTGTACAGCGATCTGGACCACCACCTATGAAGGTCTCGCTGTATGGTGGTACAACATGCAATGTGTGGTTTTCATGAGCAATAAAAAGGGCAGAAATGATGGTTATATTGATCTCTATTTCAATTTTCTGTACAGGTTCGGGAACTCTCGGAACCGAGGTGATGCAAAACCTTTTTGATGTGTGTACAAACTGCACTGCTTCCAAATATGGCTCTGAGCACTATGGGACTTAACATCTATGGTCATCAGTCCCCTAGAACTTAGAACTACTTAAACCTAACTAACCTAAGGACATCACACAACACCCAGCCATCACGAGGCAGAGAAAATCCCTGACCCCGCCGGGAATCGAACCCGGGAACCCGGACGTGGGAAGCGAGAACGCTACCGCACGACCACGAGATGCGGGCGCTTCCAAATATCAACACATACAACTCCAAGTGCCAGAGCCAACACTAAACCATGTGCACATACATGGATTACTGTGGAGGTAGTGCGTTGACGTTATTCTGTATTAAATACACACTTAGCTCAGTTATGCTATTTTGTATGACACTTTCGAGTAGGGGTTCCCACTGTCCAGGGTGGTTTCTTTGCGGTGTCCAAAATGTGGACCTGCCCCACGACATTGTTCATAGTGGGTCCACAACATGCAACGTTTCGAAGAGGATCCACCATGCACTATGTTTGGGAGTATTGTTCAAGGTGGAGCCGCCTGTACAAAAATTCCGGGTTAATGTTCAGTATGGAATCGCTTATATATGATCTCGGGTAGCGTCCGCAAATGAATCCATCTGTGGTAGACCTGGGAGGAAGAGTGGAAGGTGGTGGTCCCCATTGGAAGGCATCGCACAAAATAGAGTAACTGAGCCATGTGTGTATTTACAAAAGAATGACATCAACGCTCTAACTCCACGGCGTACGTGAATGCGCTTTAGGATTCACTTTGGCACTTCGTGTTGTGTGTGTTGATATTGGGAACGAGTTTAGTTTGTAGATAAATTGACTGGTTGGGACACTTTTTCACAGTTGGATGGTAAAAATAGCAACCCAAACCAGTTAATGTACACAATAGGAGCATATATACACTTGTATATTTACATTTAGAATATGGAAAAATACATAAAATGGAACGAAATTGGGGAAATATGGGAAACGGTAAAAAATTTCAAAAACGTGGTAAAATCTAGGTACGATTGTTGTACAGGATATTTGTATTAACACATAGGACATAGTAGACTTTTTTTTGACATCAGCAATAGATCAAATGTCTGGAGATATCTCGAATACTTTCCTAGAAAGCGACAGGTCTGTATCAAGGAAGAGAGAACTATTAAAATCTGCTCCCAAAAATGACTAAGAGATCTACACTACATGCCGAGAGATCTCACAGATCACTTGGAAAAAAGATATGGCGTTTGTTACTTACACATTGGGAGGAAGGGAGAGACGTGGTGTCACACATAGACTTAGAAATAAAACATTATGAAACTTTCTGGCAGATTAAAATTGTGTGCCGGACTGAGATTCAATTTCATGACCTTTGTCTTTCGTTGACAAGTAGAGCACTTGCTTGTGGAAGGCAAAGGTCGTGAGTTCGAGTCTCAGTCTGACGCACTGTTTTCATCTGCCGGAAAGTTTCATATCAGCGCACATTCCGCTGCAGTGAAAATTTCAGTCTGGAAACATCCCCCAAGCTGTGGCTAAGCCATGTCTCCCCAATATCTTTTCTTCCAGGAGTGTTAGTCCCGCAAGTTTTACAGGAGAACTTGTGTGAAGTCTGGAAGACAGGAGATGAGACATATTGGTGAAAAGAATGCTGTGATCGCAGGTCGTGAATCGTGCTTGCATAGTTCAGCTGGAAGAGCACTTGCTCGCAAAACGCGAATGTGACGAAATCGGACCTCAGTCGGGCACACAGTTTTAATCTGCCAGGAAATTTCATATCAACATACACTCCGCTGCAGAGTGAAAAGTGCATTCAAGAAAAGCATTACATAGATGGGGTAATCGCCAAAGAGGGGCTGTAACGACTAAATACAAGCAAGAGAATGACTACCACATATGCTTTAATAAAGGAAAGACGGCGCGTTCTAGAGAGATACTTGCTGACAAGACAAAATTGTCGCACTACCACCAGTTCTGTGTGGATGAGGAAACAGCAATGTCGTTTGTTCTGAATGCCGTGGTATACTCTCCTAACACACGTGAGTTCGAGTCATAAGTATTTGGAATCGCACAAGAATTTACGATATTGCAGTGCCTGTTATTCCAAACTGGGATGCAATGTTCCTTTGGACACGCATGATGTCCAAAGGAACATTTCATTGTAATTGGGAACAACACAGGCACTGCAATATCGTATTTATCTGCCGACAGCGGGCGAGCGACTTCCAAGTAAAATGTCTCGCCTGAACAGGAAAACACACACATACACATACAATGAATGTGTGAGTATAGGTTGTAGACACATGGTTGACGACATATGGAAGGTTGGATCTTGCCGTGACCACATAGCATATATTTTATCTACATGAATTAGGTTAGTACCTACTACTATTGTTCGACGTTTGTCTAATTTTTAAAACCATTTATCCTACATTTAATCATTCATCTTCTATTTCAATAGCAGATACTCCGTCCACGTGACAGACCTGTGCTCATACCTGCACTGAAATTTAATCGAAGGTATAAGAACACCAGCGGATCAACCGAGCGGAATGGCCGCGCGGTTTGAGGGGCCATGCCACGGATTGCGCGTCCCCTCCCGCCCCAGGTTCGAGTCCTCCCTCGCGCATGAATGTGTGCGTTGTTCTTAGCATAAGTTGGTTTAAGTAGTGTGTAAGTCTAGGGACCGATGAACTCAGCAGTTTGGTCCCTTAGGAATTCACACACATTTGAATATTTTGAACACCAGTGAATCGGTGTCAGATAGTGTCGCCTACATTTTGACGTTACCATTAATGAAATCACAATAAGTTTGATGAACACAGGTAGCATACATTTTATCTGTATGACTTAAGTTAGCAACTAATACTATTGCTCGGCATTTCTCTATTTTTTAAAACCATTTACCCCACATTTAACCATTTCTTCAATTGTTCCCTCCAGTGGGAAATTTACTGCTTTCGATACATTTGAAAATGAGTGTCTCGGAGGAGGATGAACCCATTTTGGAGAGAGAGGGTCGAAGAAGCCTTCAGCACAGACATTGCCCATATCTCATTGACACTGTGTGGAAGGTTACGCCCGACACCGGTGATTCATCAGGGTCTTTCGATAACTCCATCTGCAAGCTTGCGAGCTGCTGTCACCATCCTATGGTTTCAATGTTTAACATTTTACTGTCATACATTATTATTATTTCAATAAGAAAGTACACTCTTGATATAAAGCGGATCTGGGTCATTGTAAAGTGAATTACCTCTATCAGTATGCGTTTCGGTATGTTGAGTAACATCATGCATACAGAAAAAAGTATCATGTTGACCCTGGCCCTTGCCCTGGGGTATGCACACACGTGCAAAAACAGTGTGAAGTTACATCCACACTTAGAGGATGTGACCGAAAGTGCTGCCATCTTGAGTCTTTATCCAGCATTTTTTTTTTTTTACCAACACGAATCATCAACTAAACTATGTTTAATATGTGGGGGGGGGGGGGGGGGTCTAAAGCAAAATATTACATGCCAAACTACAACAATAATTATTTAACGTGTAAATCGATTACGCAACTCGTGCTGTTGGTATGTTCACATAAAACACCGCAGAACGATATATTAACACTCCTCACAAAGTGCTATTGGTAAAAACGTTCGTGCTTATATTTTTAAACACATACACCAGAGGTAATTAACGTCTTAACACAACTGTAGTGCTGTCTCTCCAGATGTCTCCTCCTGATGCGTGGGCAGGCTCAGCGTGACAGCGGCTGCCCAGTTCTAATGGGCGTTCTGGAAGAATGTCATGAGCCCTCATTGGTGGAGTAAAATTATTCTCACTACCATCAGTTACTATTAGTCTTATTATTATTATAATTTTCGATTATTCCCATTTAGAGAGAGCGTTTGAACTTGAATTCCTTTATGATGATTGTTTATGTTTTTTCTAAGCCCAAATTTTCTTCATGTGTTTACTGTGTTGTTTCTTTCGCTCTGCTGTCCATTTACATCCTGGTCTCTTCTGTGCTGTGGTGTCAAATTTATGTTTTTTGATGATATTCCTGAATTCAGTTCTATTTTCTGCATCGTTTACTGTTATGTATGCTTGTGTGAGGTCCTCTTCAACTTCTTTTTCCCCTGCCTGAGTTGATGACTTTAAGAACTCGCTTTGAAATTCTGTTTTCATTCATCCTGTGGATATGTCCGAATAACTGCATTCTTCTTTTCCTTATTGTATCCTTAATCTTGTCTGTGTATTTATATAATTCTGATGTTGGTCTCTTCTTCCAGATTCCTTGCTCTAGTATCGGGCCAAAAATTTTCCAGAGAATTTTCCTTGCTTGTTTCTCTATTTCTTTGATTTTAGTTTGCCCACGTATTTGCGTTGTTTCAGATGCAAACAGTGCCTCCGAAACTATGACAGTGTTATAGTGCCTCAATTTTGCGTTGATGGATATGGACTTTTTGTTATAATAGTTCCACGTGAGTTTATATGCTTTCTGTAGTTTTTTTTATTCTTTCCTCATTGGCCTTTAGGTTGATCCTTGATGGCTGGATGATTTCTCCCAGGTACTTAAAATGTGGTACTTGTACGATTTTCCCACGGGTTGTCACAATAGGCAATTTGTCTTGTGGCACTCTTTCTATGTACTGGGTTTTCTCATACGAGATTTGCAGGCCAGTTCTTTGTGCAATTTTGTGTAACTTCTCTATGGCGTTAGTGGCTTCTATTCTATTATTTGTGAGGATTGCAAGGTCATCTGCAAAAGCTAAATATTTCACACAGAATCTATTATCTTTTCTAATGCCAATTTGGATTAATTTGACGTCTTTTTCCCATGTCCTGATTATTTTTTCAAGAATGATATTAAAGAGTAATGGTGAAAGTCCGTCACCCAGTTTGGATTTCAAATGGTTCAGAGATATCCCCCATAAATTTACCCTTGGAGACTGTGTCAGTTAATGTTTGCCGAATGTTTGCTCTTGTCTTTCTGTCAATCCTGAATTCTTCCTCCGTGTTGCAGAGCGCTGCTCTGTCCCTTGAGCCGTAGGCCTTTTTAAAATCTACAAAAGTGACCATTGCGTTTCGGGTGTTTCTCATCTGGAGAATCATTTTCAGATCCCAGATCTGTTCTATGCATAATCGTCCCTTGCGAAAACCAGCCTGGTATTCTCCTATTTGTGGGTCAGCTTGTTCTTCTAATCTATTCATGAGAACTTTTGATAGGATTTTGTATGTGACCGGCACGAGTGAGATACCCCTGTAATTATTTGGTTCAGTTTTGTCCCCTTTTTTGTGGAGTGGATATGTCGCGTCCCAAGCGTGGGTATTGCGAGGGATTGAGCGACACGGTTCGTGAAAAGGATTTAGCCGGTTGACCTAAGTGAGAGGGATACTTTTTGATCTGGCTAAGATGTGGAAATCCCCGGTGTGAAGGTACAAGGCTAGGAAGCGGGTAGAATTAAAGTCTTGATAACTTTAACAAATTGCAGTTTATTCCGAATGATTACAGCTCACCCTAACTGCGCGGTGATTGCATTCACAGGAAGGCCAAGTCCAATACAGAGACGGTGACTGACTCCACCGTTCCGACTGCCCACTAGAAGCTCTGCAATATTTCCTAGCACCCTACGTTAGAGTCCCGCGGCTACGCCCTAACGCTCTTCAGCGACTATCTCCGGCTGCCTGCCTACAGCCCGTTCCTCAGCCCAAGTTGGCTGCTGCTATCACTCTAACTACTCGACAAGAAGCCTCGCAGAGCGGCGTGCTCTCGAGTTTTGTTAGCGTTCCCCCTTCGACCCCGCCAGCGCTTGGCATGACGTAGCGTCGAAGGCAACTTCTTATTTGGTATCGTTAAAGTATTGTTGTTGCTATTGTTCTTCAGAGGCTGAGTGGAGGGATAGAGGTGCCTCTCCCTATACGGTCACACACTGCGTCCTGAGCCCTTCATTGACTCCTCATGACGTAGTGCTGTCCCCACCAAGGGCCTTCTTTCTTTCTCTCTCCACTCCCAGACCTCTCTCTCTAGCCAGGAATGCTTTCCGTTGATACTCTTAATTGAATGCTTATCATGAGTCCCTACACAGAGCTTCGTTTGTATCTATTGGCTGTTTGCTTTCTTATCAAGCGCCACTGCCCAACAGCTTGACTTCCACCTCGGCTGACCCTTCGGCCACGCCAGGCGTCCAGCGCTACAATTTTAATTCCTTCCTACGTACTATTCTCGGCGTACTGCCTGAAACGACTGTAATTAGATTTGGCTTGTTCCTGCGGTTACAACAGATGGATGAGTGCGCATTTCCATTCAGAAGGGATCTGTTCTGTTTCCCAAATGTTTAATATGGTTTTGTGGATTTTTCATGTTAATCTTTCATCATTTAGTTTCCATAGTTCTGCAATAATTCCATTTTCTCCTGGGGCTCTATCGTTTTTCAGTGTCTTGATAATTTCTACTATTTCGTTGATGGTGGGTGGTTAGGGCGTCGGGATTTGGTGTAGACGTCTGGTAGTGAATATCCTCTGTAGGTCTTTTGCAGTTGAGAAGTTTGTTGAAATAGTCTGCGAGGATTTGGCAGTTATTCCTCGTGTTAGTTTCTAGAGAACCATGCGGTTTCTTGGAGACTATTAGTCTTATTATTATCTTCTTTCCTTTCTCAGACCTTAGGTCTGGTTAAAAATGGAAAGTGACGCGGACCTTCATCAAGCGTGACTTCCTTTTAACTGTACGGTATATGTTACATTGCATTTAGGAACTTTCGGGTAATTGAACAAGTGTCAATAATTACAGATTTCTGTAGTTTATATATAAGTTTGGATGTAGCTGTATTGCATTGATGTACTGGTGGATATTGTGTGGTATGACTCCTGTAGTTGATAGTATAATTGGTATAATGTCAACTTTATCCTGATGCCACATGTCCTTGACTTCCTCAGCCAGTTGGATGTATTTTTCAATTTTTTCTCCTGTTTTCTTTTGTATATTTGTTGTATTGGGTATGGATATTTCGATTAGTTGTGTTAATTTCTTCTTTTTATTGGTGAGTATGATGTCAGGTTTGTTATGTGGTGTTGTTTTATCTGTTATAATGGTTCTGTTCCAGTATAATTTGTATTCATCGTTCTCCAGTACATTTTGTGGTGCATACTTGTATGTGGGAACATGTTGTTTTATAAGTTTATGTTGTAAGGCAAGCTGTTGATGTATTATTTTTGCTACATTGTCATGTCTTCTGGGATATTCTGTATTTGCTAGTATTGTACATCCACTTGTGATGTGATCTACTGTTTCTATTTGTTGTTTGCAAAGTCTGCATTTATCTGTTGTGGTATTGGGATCTTTAATAATATGCTTGCTGTAATATCTGGTGTTTATTGTTTGATCCTGTATTGCAATCATGAATCCTTCCGTCTCACTGTATATATTGCCTTTTCTTAGCCATGTGTTGGATGCGTCTTGATCGATGTGTGGCTGTGTTAGATGATACGGGTGCTTGCCATGTAGTGTTTTCTTTTTCCAATTTACTTTCTTTCTATCTGTTGATGTTATGTGATCTAAAGGGTTGTAGAAGTGGTTATGAAATTGCAGTGGTGTAGCCGATGTATTTATATGAGTGGTTGCTTTGTGTATTTTGCTAGTTTCTGCTCGTTCTATAAATAATTTTCTTAAATTGTCTACCTGTCCATAATGTAGGTTTTTTCTACATCTACATCTATACTCCGCGAGCCACCTTACGGTGTGTGGCGGAGGGTACTTATTGTACCACTATCTGATCCCCCCTTCCCTGTTCCATTCACGAATTGTGCGTGGGAAGAACGACTGCTTGTAAGTCTCCGTATTTGCTCTAATTTCTCGGATCTTTTCGTTGTGATCATTACGCGAGATATATGTGGGCGGTAGTAATATGTTGCCCATCTCTTCCCGGAATGTGCTCTCTCGTAATTTCGATAATAAACCTCTCCGTATTGCGTAACGCCTTTCTTGAAGTGTCCGCCTCTGGAGCTTGTTCAGCATCTCCGTAACGCTCTCGCGCTGACTAAATGTCCCCATGACGAATCGCGCTGCTTTTCGCTGGATCATGTCTATCTCTTCTATTAATCCAACCTGGTAAGGGTCCCATACTGATGAGCAATACTCAAGAATCGGACGAACAAGCGTTTTGTAAGCTACTTCTTTCGTCGATGAGTCACATTTTCTTAGAATTCTTCCTATGAATCTTAACCTGGCGCCTGCTTTTCCCACTATTTGTTTTATGTGATCATTCCACTTCAGATCGCTCCGGATAGTAACTCCTAAGTATTTTACGGTCGTTACCGTTTCCAATGATTTACCACCTATGGCATAATCGTACTGGAATGGATTTCTGCCCCTATGTATGCGCATTAAATTACATTTATCTACGTTTAGGGAAAGCTGCCAGCTGTCGCACCATGCATTAATCCTCTGCAGGTCCTCCTGGAGTACGTACGAGTCTTCTGATGTTGCTACTTTCTTGTAGACAACCGTGTCATCTGCAAATAGCCTCACGGAGCTACCGATGTTGTCAACTAAGTCATTTATGTATATTGTAAACAATAAAGGTCCTATCACGGTTCCCTGCGGTACTCCCGAAATTACCTCTACATCTGCAGATTTTGAACCGTTAAGAATGACATGTTGTGTTCTTTCTTCTAGGAAATCCTGAATCCAATCACAAACCTGGTCCGATATTCCGTAAGCTCGTATTTTTTTCACTAAACGTAAGTGCGGAACCGTATCAAATGCCTTCCTGAAGTCCAGGAATACGGCATCAATCTGCTCGCCAGTGTCTACGGCACTGTGAATTTCTTGGGCAAATAGGGCGAGCTGAGTTTCACATGATCTCTGTTTGCGGAATCCATGTTGGTTATGATGAAGGAGATTTGTGTTATCTAAGAACGTCATAATACGAGAACACAAAACATGTTCCATTATTCTACAACAGATTGACGTAAGCGAAATAGGCCTATAATTATTCGCATCTGATTTATGACCCTTCTTGAAAATGGGAACGACCTGCGCTTTCTTCCAGTCGCTAGGTACTTTACGTTCTTCCAGCGATCTACGATAAATTGCTGATAGAAAGGGGGCAAGTTCTTTAGCATAATCACTGTAGAATCTTAAGGGTATCTCGTCTGGTCCGGATGCTTTTCCGCTACTAAGTGATAGCAGTTGTTTTTCAATTCCGATATCGTTTATTTCAATATTTTCCATTTTGGCGTCCGTGCGACGGCTGAAGTCAGGGACCGTGTTACGATTTTCCGCAGTGAAACAGTTTCGGAACACTGAATTCAGTATTTCTGCCTTTCTTCGGTCGTCCTCTGTTTCGGTGCCATCGTGGTCAACGAGTGACTGAATAGGGGATTTAGATCCGCTTACCGATTTTACATATGACCAAAACTTTTTAGGGTTCTTGTTTAGATTGTTTGCCAATGTTTTATGTTCGAATTCGTTGAATGCTTCTCTCATTGCTCTCTTTACGCTCTTTTTCGCTTCGTTCAGCTTTTCCTTATCAGCTATGATTCGACTACTCTTAAACCTATGATGAAGCTTTCTTTGTTTCCGTAGTACCTTTCGTACATGATTGTTATACCACGGTGGATCTTTCCCCTCGCTTTGGACCTTAGTCGGTACGAACTTATCTAAGGCGTATTGGACGATGTTTCTGAATTTTTTCCATTTTTGTTCCACATCCTCTTCCTCAGAAATGAACGTTTGATGGTGGTCACTCAGATATTCTGCGATTTGTGCCCTATCACTCTTGTTAAGCAAATATATTTTCCTTCCTTTCTTGGCATTTCTTATTACACTTGTAGTCATTGATGCAACCACTGACTTATGATCACTGATACCCTCTTCTACATTCACGGAGTCGAAAAGTTCCGGTCTATTTGTTGCTATGAGGTCTAAAACGTTAGCTTCACGAGTTGGTTCTCTAACTATCTGCTCGAAGTAATTCTCGGACAAGGCAGTCAGGATAATGTCACAAGAGTCTCTGTCCCTGGATCCAGTTCTGATTGTGTGACTATCCCATTCTATACCTGGTAGATTGAAGTCTCCTCCTATTACAATAGTATGATCACGAAACTTCTTCACGACGTTCTGCAGGTTCTCTCTGAGGCGCTCAACTACTACGGTTGCTGATGCAGGTGGTCTACAGAAGCATCCGACTATCATATCTGACCCACCTTTGATACTTAACTTAACCCAGATTATTTCACATTCGCATTCGCTAATAACTTCACTGGATATTATTGAATTCTTTACTGCTATAAATACTCCTCCACCATTGGTGTTTATCCTATCCTTGCGGTATATATTCCATTCTGTGTCTAGGATTTCGTTACTGTTCACTTCCGGTTTTAACCAACTTTCCGTTCCTAATACTATATGCGCACTATTTCCTTCAATAAGAGATACTAATTCAGGAACCTTGCCCTGGATACTCCTGCAGTTTACCAATATTACGTTAACTTTTCCTGTTTTTGGTCTCTGAGGACGGACGTTCTTTATCAACGATGATAATGTCCTCTCTGGTAAGCCGTCAGGTATTTTATCGTTTCGCCCAAGGGGGGGTCCCTCTAACCTAAAAAACCCCCGTGTGCACGCCACACGTACTCTGCTACCCTAGTAGCTGCTTCCGGTGTGTAGTGCACGCCTGACCTGTCTAGGGGGGCCCTACAGTTCTCCACCCAATAACGGAGGTCGATGAATTTGCAACCATTATAGTCGCAGAGTCGTCTGAGCCTCTGGTTTAGACCCTCCACACGGCTCCAAACCAGAGGACCGCGATCGACTCTGGGCACTATGCTGCAGATATTAAGCTCAGCTTGCACTCCGCGTGCGATGCTGGTTGTCTTCACCAAATCAGCCAGCCGCCGGAAGGAACCAAGGATGGCCTCAGAACCCAAGCGGCAGGCGTCATTCGTTCCGACATGTGCTACTATCTGCAGCCGGTCACACCCAGTGCGTTCAATAGCTGCCGGAAGGGCCTCCTCGACATTACGGACGAGACCCCCCGGCAAGCACACCGAGTGCACACTGGCATTCTTCCCCGACCTACCCGCTATTTTCCTGAGGGGCTCCATAACCCGCCTAACGTTGGAGCTCCCTATAACTAATAGGCCCGCCCTCTGTGACTGTCGGGACCTTGCCGGAGAATCGGCCACTGGCCCAACAGGCGAGGCATCCTGTGGTGGCTCGGAAACGATGTCATCACCACTAGGAAGCACCCCGTACCTGTTGGAAAGGGGTAAGGCAGCTGCCACGCTGCCAGATCCCACCTTCGCCTTTCGGCCAGGCACGCGCGAGCCCACCACTGTCCGCCATTCACCCTGGAGTGATGGCTGACCGGTAAGATGCTCACTGCCGGAAGACGCAGCGACACCAGGGGTTCCATGTGATTCCAAGGCCACCGAAGTAGGCATAGGTCTCACCACAGTTGCCCCAACGCCACTACGAGCCGACGCCTGCGCCTCGAGCTCGATGAGCCTAACAGACAAAGCCTCCACCTGCCCCCGAAGAGTGGCCAATTCTCCTTGCGTCCGCTCACAACAACCACAGACCCTACACATGACTATGTTTACCCTACTCTATACGGTGACAAATTCCCAAGATAATCTTCTGATGAGCTACTCTGATAATCAAGAAACACTCACTGAAATACGAGACGCGAAAACTACGCTAGGTTTTCCCAGAAAAACTATTTAAAAGCTAAGCGCAGCAAATAAGTACAAAAACGCTTTATACAAACAGTACTCGCTGCTGCTGGTGCTCTCGCTCTGGCTGTCACAAGACAACTGCTGATTCAAGTGACTAGTGGCTAACGGCCGCGAAACAAACAAAAGATGTCGATAAATCCCCTTCCTCCTTCCTTCCTGCTTAATGTGAATCTTTCTGTTACTGAATGTATGTGATGTATTCTATATTTGTGGCATTGTGATCGTATAAGTGTACTGAGTGCTTCTAGGTCTGTGTTACTCCATTTCACTACTCCAAATGAGTATGTCCATATTGGTATAGCATAAGTATTTATAGCTTTTGTCTTGTTTCTGGCTGTCAAGTCTGTTTTCAGTATTTTTGTTAGTCTGTGTCTATATTTTTCTTTTAGTTCTTCTTTAATATTTGTATTATCTATTCCTATTTTTGTCTGTATCCTAGATATTTATAGGCATCTGTTTTCTCCATCGCTTCTATGCAGTCGCTGTGGTTATCCAATATGTAATCTTCTTGTTTAGTGTATTTTCCCTTGACTATGCTATTTTTCTGACATTTGTCTGTTCCAAAAGCCATATTTATATCATTGCTGATTATTTCTGTTATCTTTAGTAATTGGTTGAGTTGTTGATTTGTTGCTGCCAGTAGTTTTAGATCATCCATGTATAGCAGATGTGTGATTTTGTGTGGGTATGTTCCAGTAATATTGTATCCATAATTTGTATTATTTAGCATGTTGGACAGTGGGTTTAGAGCAAGGCAGAACCAGAAAGGACTTAATGAGTCTCCTTGGTATATTCCACGCTTAATCTGTATTGGCTGTGATGTGATATTATTTGAATTTGTTTGGATATTAAGTGTGGTTTTCCAATTTTTCATTACTATGTTTAGGAACTGTATCAATTTAGGATCTACTTTGTATATTTCCAATATTTGTAGTAACCATGAGTGGGGTACACTATAAAAAGCTTTTTGGTAATCAATGTATGCATAGTGCAGCGACCTTTGTTTAGTTTTAGCTTGATATGTCACCTATGCATCTATTATCAGTTGCTCTTTACATCCTCGTGCTCCTTTGCAACAGCCTTTTTGTTCTTCATTTATAATTTTGTTCTGTGTTGTATGTGTCATTAATTTCTGTGTAATGACTGAAGTTAATATTTTGTATATTGTTGGTAGGCATGTTATGGGGCGATATTTAGCTGGGTTTGCTGTGTCTGCTTGATCTTTAGGTTTCAGATAAGTTATTCCATGTGTAAGTGTATCAGGGAATGTGTATGGGTCTGCAATGTAACTGTTAAATAATTTAGTTAGATGTGAATGTGTTGAGGTGAACTTCTTTAACCAGAAATTTGCTATTTTATCATTTCCAGGGGCTTTCCAATTGTGAGTAGAATTAATTGCTTGGGTGACTTCATGTTGTAAAATTGTCACTTCAGGCATTTGTGGTATCATCTTGTATGTGTCTGTTTCTGCTTGTATCCATGGTGCATGCCTGTTATGTTGTACCGGATTTGACCATATGTTGCTCCAGAAGTGTTCCATGTCTGTTATGTTTGGTGGATTGTTTATTTCAATGTGTGTGTTATCTATTGTCTGGTAAAATTTCTTTTGGTTTGTGTTGAATGTTTGGTTTTGTTTCCTTCTATTTTCACTTTTTTTGTATCTTCTGAGTCGTTTGGCTAATGCTTGTCATTTCTGCTTCTTTTCGTCTAATTGCTCTGACGCTTCTTGTTGTGAGATTTTACCTAACTTTTTTCGTTTTTTTTCCGAGATTTCATTTCTTATAAATTGTATTAGCTGTCCGATGTCTTTTCTCAGTTCTTCTATTTTGATCTGTAGCCTGTGTTGCCATGCTGGTTTTGTGGGTTTCTTCTGTGTATTGGTTGGTTCTGATCTCTGCCTAGTGTGTATATTTAGTGTAGTGAGTGCTCCTATATAAACCAGTAGTTGTAACTCTTCCATAGTTGTGTTTTCATTTATTTTGTTGTGTATGATTGTGTTGATAGTTTTTATTGTTGTTTCGACTTGTGGGTTATTTGGTGGTCTATGCAAGAATGGTCTAATGTCTGTATTTGTGTCTTTGTATTCTATATATGTTAGCTGAAATTTTTCTTCTATATCTAATATCTGTGTCACTTTGTGTTCTATTTGTGCTTGTTCTGATGGCTGCCTTAAGATTTCGTTTTCCTCTGATTGTTTAATTGGTGCGTGTTGTTCTTTGTTTGTTTGCTCTGGGATGTTTGAGTCCATTACTGTATTTTCTTCTTCTTCTGATTGCACATTATTTTGTTCCAGTATTTGTTGTACTTGTTGTTTGATGTTATCTAATTCTGACTGGGGTATCCTGTTATTTTTTATTATTACACGGATCTGATCAGCTAGTCGTTGTTCTGTTAAAAATTTTAATTCTGGGTATCTGGTAATAAATGTTGTGTATACTTGTGATCTGTATCCAGTTGTGTTGGTTCCTAGGTTTGTTGCTTGGTAGTAACAGAACATGAGGTGTCGATTAACTTCATCTGACCATCTCATCCTCTGTCTTTGTTTTCCTTCTAGGGTGGTTGCAGGAAGCATATCCTGCAAAACACCTCTATTTGGATTTAAATCATTTTCCAGTTGGCTAGCAGTGTCGTTACCATTGTGGGCGGGCATAGGGTTCAAGCGTTGTCCCCGACCATGACGGCGCTTGTCCGAGGCTTCATTAGTTCTGTCCTGAACCAACTAATCACACTAAAAGGGGGGTTAGCCCTATTAGTGGTTTGTTCTTTTCGTCGCCTTTTACGACTGGCAGAACATACCGGAGGCCTATTCTTTTCCCGGGCCTCCACAGGGATTATTACCATTATTATTATTATTATTATTATTATTATTATGGGATCCTGCCCACTTGGTTACAGAGGGGGCCTAGGAAGCTGTTTTCTCCGATAGCTGGACAACATACATGCAAATCATATTAATTTCAGTAATTGAGTTGACAATACCTAACTTGCGTTTCTACAATGAAGTGTCGCAAGCAATTGGCAACATGCAAACAATCAATGTTCTTCGCTATATACAATTTCCATGCAAGCAATTAATATAAGGTACAAGTCACAGCTAATCACTAAGGATGACAGCTCGTCGTCTAGTGCGTCTTCTACTGCCTGTCTTCTAGTACCGCCGAGGTTTGGCTGTAGCGGCGCTGATATTCTCTTCAGATAGAGGCCGCTTCCGCCGTGGTGCGGTCCTAGTCAGCGTACTACTGGCTGACTTCAACTCACAGCCTTCTCTGTTGTTTCGTTCCATGCCGACGTGCCGGCGCTTTATGTTACGCCGGAACATTCCTCCCTTCCCAAAGCGACAGACCGTCGGCGTGTAGGGAGTGCGACAACGGCGGGAGAGGCCGGCGGGTGTACGGTGCTGGACCGGAAAGCTGTGGCTGCAGGGGACGTCAAGCTTCCGGTCGCACCCCGCCATCCGGCCTTCGCTCTGGTGGAAACGTCCCCCGGAAAACGACCACAAGGGTACATGTCCACCTCCAGAGGCCAATAACCAGATGTGGACGGTGTCGGCTGCTGCGGTGTGGGCGGGTCCAGCTCCATCAGAATGACGAGAGGAGGCGAAGGCCCTGTCTCCATGCGGTCGTCCAGCGGTGTCGTGATGACACTCTCTGGCGTCTGTTGTGGCCCTGCTGTGATCCATGAATCTGGGGCAAGAGACGCTGGAAGATCATCGTGCACATGACAGTGGCGAAGCTGGTTGTGATGTCGGCGCTTCATCCCGTCTGGACCTGTAATGAGATACTTGCAAGCGCCAGGTCGACGGACGATCTCGCCTCACGCCCACCATCTGCTGCTGCTCAAAACCCTGTAAAAGACAACATCATGAGGCGCGACGCCTGACTTGCGGCCTTCCTTCGGCGTCGGACGCTGAGGAGGGTGGAGCAGGTGGAGCAGTGTCCGGTGGCGGCGGCTGTGAAGCAATTCCACCGGCGATGGTCCATCTCGTGGGTGCGAACGACAGGAGGCGAGAAACAGTTGCAATGCTTGATCCCTGGTGTTTTCGGAGCGAAGCTTGGCCATCTGCTGCTTGAAGGTTCTGACAAGACGTTCCGCTTCGCCGTTTGACTGAGGATGGAACGGTGCACTAGTTAGATGCAGTATGCCATTGCGTTCACAAAATCTTTCAAATTCATTTGACGTGAACTGAGGTCAGTTGTCTGTCATTATGACTTCACGTAAACGTTCGAGGCAAAAACTAGAGGAAAAAATCTTGAATTGTACTACGTGACGTTGTCAAGTTCATTGGCAGAGCAAAAGGAAACTTGCTATACGAGTCAACCACAATCAACCAACGAGTGTTCCAAAAAGGTCCTCCAACGTCTATGTGCACACGTTGCCACGGTTGTTGCAGAAAGTTTTTGTGGCGAAGCGGACTGATTTTCCGCACATGCGTGGCACAGTGACGTAATCCGTTCTATTTGGGCGTCCATACCCTGCCAAGTACAGTGTCGACGCCATAACTGTTTTTTGCGAAAAATCCTTAAGTGTCCTTGGTGAAGTAACCGCAACACTTCTTTTTGCAAAGCTTTAGGGATCAACACAGTCCGCAGCTCGTGGTCGTGCGGTAGCGTTCTCGCTTCCCACGCCCGGGTTCCCGGGTTCGATTCCCGGCGGGGTCAGGGATTTTCTCTGCCTCGTGATGACTGGGTGTTGTGTGATGTCCTTAGGTTAGTTAGGTTTAAGTAGTTCTAAGTTCTAGGGGACTGCGGACCATAGCTGTTAAGTCCCATAGTGCTCAGAGCCATTTGAACCATTTGGATCAACACACTTGACTGTCCACTGTCATTTTGAACAAGAATCAAACCTTTCTGTGTAGCAAGGCTATACCGACGTGCAAAGTATCGGCACACTACAGAGTTCTTTATGCTGTGTAAGGGACGAGGCCAGGATATGCCCATGTATTTTAGCCAAATGTTCCAAATCTGAATCAGCTTCCGTGGCCTCTGCGATTTTCTTACAGTTCAGCGGAAAAAATTGAAGCAATACGGAATTCTGAGCGTCGATGCGACGACGAGATGCAGCAGAAGCGTCAAAGTCTGTGTCGGGGCCTATCGGAATACGTGAAAATGCGTCCGCATTACCATGTTGAGCTGTCGGACGATACACAATCTCGTACTGGTATGGAGACAACAACAAAGCCCATCTTTGCAGTTTTTGGGCAGTTCGTACTGGCACCGGTTTCGTCGGATGAAACAAGGACTGCAAAGGCCTGTGATCCCTTACTAAGTAGAATTTTCTGCCATACAAATAGTGATGGAATTTGGTGACACCATACACAATAGCTAAAGCCTCTTTCTCAATTTGTGAATAGTTACACTGAGCTTTGGACAACACTTTTAATGCGAAAGCAATAGACCTGTCTTTATCACCAATTCTCTGCGAAAGGACTGCACCGACTCCGTAAGAGGGAGCGTCAACTTGCAATACTAATTTGTCAGGATCAAAGTGAGCTAAGCATCGATCACTGAGCACTGCGTCTTTAAGTTTGTGAAAAGCTACTTGGCACTCAGCTGCCCAAACAAAGGGGACATTCTTGCGACGCAAGCGATGCAATGGAGGCGCGATTTGTGCAGCATAGAGTATGAATCGAATATAATACTTCATATTCCCTAAGACTGACTGCAATCCTGGGACATTGCGAGGAACTGGCAGATCTCATATGGCTAGCAAATGCGACTGAAGAGGATATACACCTTGACTGTTTATGACATGACCAAAATTCTGCAACTCAGGTTTAAAGAAATCACACTTGTCCAGTCTACACTTTAGTCCTGCATCAGATAACACACGAAACAAAGCATGCAGATTTGCAATATGTTCTTCAGGTGTACGACCTGCTACGAAAATATTTACATCTACATCTACATACATACTCCGCAATCCGCCATACGGTGCGTGGCGGAGGGTACCTCGTACCACAACTAGCATCTTCTCTCCCTGTTCCACTCCCAAACAGAACGAGGGAAAAATGACTGCCTATATGCCTCTGTACGAGCCCTAATCTCTCTTATCTTATCTTTGTGGTCTTTCTGTTAAATATAAGTTGGCGGCAGTAAAATTGTGCTGCAGTCACCCTCAAATGCTGGTTCTCTAAATTTCCTCAGTAGCGATTCACGAAAAGAACGCCTCCTTTCCTCTAGAAGCTCCCACCCGAGTTCATGAAGCATTTCCGTAACACTCGCGTGATGATCAAACCTACCAGTAACAAATCTAACAGCCCGCCTCTGAATTGCTTCTATGTCCTCCCTCAATCCGACCTCATAGGGATCCCAAACGCTCGAGCAGTACTCAAGAATAGGTCGTATTAGTGTTTTATAAGCGGTCTCCTTTACAGACGAACCACATCTTCCCAAAATTCTACTAATGAACCGAACATGACTATCCACCTTCCCCACAACTGCCATTACATGCTTGTCCCACTTCATATTGCTCTGCAATGTTACGCCCAAATATTTAATAGACGTGACTGTGTCAAGCGCTACACTACTGATGGAGTATTCAAATATTACAGGATTCTTTTTCCTATTCATCGGCATTTATTTACATTTATCTATATTTAGAGTTAGCTGCCATTCTTTACACCAATCACAAATCCTGTCCAAGTCATCTTGTATCCTCCTACAGTCACTCAACGACGACACCTTCCCGTACACCACAGCATCATCAGCAAACAGCCGCACATTGCTATCCAGCCTATCCAAAAGATCATTTATGTAGATAGAAAACAATAGCGGACCTACCACACTTCACTGGGGCACTCCAGATGATACCCTCACCTCCAATAAACACTCACCATCGAGGACAACATACTTGGTTCTGTTACTTAAGAAGTCTTCGAGCCACTCACATACTTGGGAACCAATCCCATATGCTCGTACCTTAGTTAGAAGTCTGCAGTGGGGCACCGTGTCAAACGCTTTCCGGAAGTCAAGGAATATGGTATCCGTCTGATATCCTTCATCCATGGTTCACAAGATATCATGTGAAAAAAGGGCGAGTTGCATTTCACCGGAGCGATGTTTTCTAAAGCCGTGCTGATGCATGGACAGCAACTTCTCTGTCTCAGGGAAATTCATTATATTCGAAATGAGAATATATTCGAGAATCCTGCAACAAACCGATGTTAAGGATATCGGTTTGTAATTTTGAGGATCTGTCCTCCTACCCTTCTTAGATAAAGGCGTCTCCTGCGCTTTTTTCCAGTCGCTCAGGACTTTACGTTGGGCAAGAGATTCGCGATAAATGCAAGCTAGGTTGTAACACCCCACCGTCACTTGGCGTGTGTTCGCCCCAGCTAATTGACCAACAGATCAACAGAGAGTGCAAAACTGCCGCAATATCGGATAACGCAAAAAAAAGTAATAAGGCCCTGTGACTCCTGATTGAACTGCAGTGGTATTGTTGACATTAATTGATTCAGAACTGATCACTTTTAATTAAATAGGGGTGCACATTGATATTATATTCAGCTATTGAACACCAGATGCAAATGTTGAACATAAAATTAATTAAGAAAGTGACCTGGGATTTCAACCACTTGATTGAAAACAGATGCAGTCGATTAGCACAAATTTATTTTAACTCCCAACCTTCAATCATCACGTTACAAGACTCTCCTATCAGGCAGTGGCAATAAATTGCATTTGCGTGGAGTAAAGCACGATAACTCAAAAGTAATTCCTATCGACTGACCCAGCTTAATGCTAAGTGCGAGAAGAATTCTACAATACACGGCCCATGAAACCCTCGAGGAAACTTTGCCGATGTAATCCAACAAATTAATCAGTGGCCGGAGCAGGCGCAATATCACAGAATACAGCGTGGCGGAGTGGCGTCATTGCACAGACGTCGGCTGACCTCGTGGTCCTGCAAGGCTGTGCTCATCTATTCACTCCTAGCTATCTTGCTCAACACATAGCTGAACCAAAACTTCCTATCTCCAAGCTCAAACGTTCCATTTGCGAAGTCCTAAACTGCAGAGATGCTCACTCTTTCTCAGGCAAGCTGAGTAAAGAACGCCACGTCTGCACTCTAGGCAAGCTGGGAACGGAAGACCCCTATGGGGACTTCTCCCAGTCTGCTCTTCGCCTCGGTTTCCCCTCTAGCAAAATCACTTACGCCAATTGCAGCGAAAGTCGTGTTAATTATGCGTCGCTTCCCAGTGCTGACCAATGCCTGCTCCGGGAAGTGAACAAATTCTCACAAAATCTCTCTTCCTCTCAACTTCTGCTATTTAGCTCTTCCCAGCCCACCCATCAAGGTTAGCGTCTGCACAAAACATCAATTTTTCCAGAATTCTGACTCCCAGGAGAGTACTTCAAACTCCTTGGTCATATGTTCCCATGCCCATATATGCCGGCGTATTTCATTCTGTCGCTGCTCACCAGATTTACTTCAGACTCTGCAGACCATGAATTCAGCCTGAAGTTGCTGTAGTCACGAACACACATATTTTGGCCTCTGTTGACCACTCCACCGTAGCTTTGCGCAGCTTACTCGCATGTTTCACTGAAAATGGGACGACGGACATTTATCAACAGGCATCCAAGTTCTCCATCTGCGTCCCGGTACACGAGCGTGGGGTCAACCACCGACTCACTGTCACTCATCTTAAGGCAGCTGGAGGCCGCACCCCGTTACCGCTTTCTCAGAGCTTTAGCCGCCCTAAGCTGCCTATTGTCGCTTCCCATCGGCGCTCCCCAGCTGGCCACGGTCAACTCGAATACTTCCCTGGGATAAACTAGCCTCCAGTAAATCGACGCATTTCCACAAAGTTTTCATGTCGTGTGAATTACTTTAAAATTATCACCTAACATTAATTATTCCAATACGTCCATACTATACCCTCTACAAGATGCATTGTGCCTTGTCAGTCATTTTTGTTCAGCCCTACTGTTCGCTCAACGTGAGTTAGGTGATCTTTAATGGCTTCATGTAAGGGGCATAGTTCTTGCCATCTTACAAAGTAAGAAGCCAGTGCAGTAGAGCACTCTCTGTAAAACCGAATTGGAATCCCATCAAGACCTGGCGATTTATTTATTTTCAACCCATTCAGCTGCTTCACAACCCCAGGGATGTCTATCACTATGTCCTCCATACGGGAATCTTTACAAGACTCAAACGGCGGTATGTTTGTATGATCCTCCTGCGTGAAAGATTTCTCACAAGCTAAATTTAAAATTCCAGCTTTCGTTTTGCTGTCTTCCGTTGCCAGGCCAGACTGATCAGTGAGTGACTGGATGGAAGCCTTCGACCCGCTTACCGATTTTACATAAGACCAGAATTTCCTTGGGTTTCCAGCAAGATCTTTTGCTACGGTATGACGGTGGTAGTGGTTGAACGCTTCGCGCATCGCTCTTTTTACAGCAGCACAAATCTCTACTAACTTTTGCCTTTCCTAATTCTCCCTATCTTTCTTTTACCGTGAGTGCAACTGCCTTTGCTTCCTGAGCATTCTCCGAATTGCGCTGTTAAACCATGGTGGGTATTTTCCGTCTGTAACCCACTTTTTCGGCATATACTTGTCCAATGCGTGATTTAAAATGTGCTTAAAATTTGCCCATAATTCTTCCACGTCCATCGTACCGGAAGTAAATGAAGTCGATTTATTTACTAAGTGGGATGCTAACAACTGCTTATCTGCTCTTTCTAGTAAGAATACTCTCCTAGCCTTCTTGACCGACTTTTTAACTTTCGTAACCATAGTCGTAATGACAACATCATGATCACTAATCCCTGTCTCAACACTGACACCGTCGATGAGGTCTGGTCTGTTCGTGGCTACCAGATCTAAAATATTTCCATTACACATTGGCTGTCGATTTAGCTGCTCAAGACAGTTTTTGGATGATGTGTTCAAAAGTAAATCACATGACGGCTTGTCTGTACCACCTGTAATGAATCCATAGACATCCCAGTCTATACTAGGTAGGTTGAAGTCACCTCCGATTAATATAGCATGATCTGGGTACTTCTGTGATACAGAATGTAGACTCCCTTTGAATGATTCTAGAACTGTCACGGTGGAACCTGGTGGCCGGTAATAACACCCCACAATCGTCCAAATAGTGTGAACAGTTTTTCAGTAGTGCAGTCAGCTGTTCGAAATACCTTTGGAAAATGGCGGGTGCGGTGTCATTGCCAACAGGCAAACGCAAATATTTAAACAAGCCCAAATGAGTATTTACGACACACACTTTTTGAGATTCTTCATCGAGAGGTAATTGAAGATACGCGTCGCGCAAATCAATTTTTGAAAAGTTGCGTCCAGCGCCTAATCTGTCCATGAGATCCTCTGGGCATGACAGTGGATTTAGTATCAGTCACAGATCGTGGGTTGGCTGTAGACATAAAGTCAATACAGAGGTGAATGCGACCTGAAGATCTGCGAAGCAAAACCAGTGGACTTGCCCACTGACTAGCTTGTATGGGCGCAATAGCTCCGCTATCTTGCAATTCTTTAAGTTCAGCAGTGACATTGTCCCGAAATGCAATGGGAACAGATATGGCCCGGCAAAATTTCGGCTGAGCATTGTCTCTCAGAGTAATATCTGCAACAAAATTTGTATCCTTGCCTAAACCGTCAGAAAAGAGTTCTGAGAATTCTTTTAGCAAGCTAGCTACACTGCCTTTTGCACGGAATCCAGACACTGACAACACATTGTCCTGAATGTTAAAGCCAAACAAATCAAATGAATCAAGCCCATATATGTTCTCACAATCGCGTGATTGAATCACTGTAAGAGTCACCGTTCATGCATGCAAGTGATACATGGCAGGCAAAGTACATTTTCCGAGAATGGGAATGTCTTGGCCATTATAAGCCGTCAATTGCATGCTAGTTTTAGACAGGCGTGAGGAGCCTAACATTTCATATGTGTGACGATTTAGCAATGTGACAGAGACACTCGTGTCCAACTGAAATTTCACACGTTTCCCACAAAGAAGCAAATGAACAAAACGTTGGTTGGACTGGCGTATCACTGGAGAAACTGCGCGCTTGCTAGTTTTGCTAATGCCTGTTGCAGACTTTGAATATACTGCATTAATGACATGGATCTTGCGACTAGATTTTTGTGAGTGGGCCGAATTCTTATGATTGTTCCGTTGCAAACATACAGATTGTACATGTCCTTCGTTGCCACAAGCGCAGCACTGAGCTTGTTGGGAGGGGCAGTCTCGGCGTTTATGCCTTGAATAACACCGAGGGCAAGACTTAATTCTGTTCGCCTGCGTAGCCGCCTGTTTAGCGAGCTGCTTGCATGGCGTGGAGCGTTGTTTACTCGGCGTGGCAAGCGCAAGCTGCCACCGCCAAATGAGCTGATGACAAACGAGGGACTGAACATGACAAATAGCTTGCTGCTCAGATTTATCGGCTGACAGGGCACCTGAATAGTACTGTAGTGCAATATTTGCACTACCTGCTGAAATGATGGATCGGACTGTTTCAGAATCTGTTCTCTTGAGTTTGACATCAGGTAGATTGAACACGATCGCATCATACAACATAACATCTGAATATAAAGCACCACAAGCACATTTGAATTTGCATTTTTCTCGTCATACTTTGGCAAATCTGTTACCCACTCGCGATAAGTTTGTTTTGACCGTTTTTACAAGTAAAGAATTCACTTGTTGGTCATAGTAGTTAGCTAGCGAATCTACAACCTGTTCATACGAAAGTTCACTCGGAGTGGCGTGAGGGAACAACTTCTGAGTTAATCGGAACGCTGCACTTCCTACCATGGATAAGAGATAGAGAAGTTTCATAGTATCTGGTGCATTGTGAGCAAGTATGTGGGCTTCGAACTGTTACAACCACTCGAGGCATTCCTCTTCTTGTTCACGAAACTGGCGAAAGGCGGTATAGCAGCTGCAGTAGGTGGTGCTTGTTCCTTCGGGCGCGCAGCGTTGGGCAGTAGCTGCTGCACCGTGTTGAACAGGGTAGATATTTGCAGAGTCTGGAACTGAAACATCTGCATGAGCTGTGTTGCATCTAATGCTTGCAGCTGTGGCGCCTGAGCAGGGGGCAGGATAGGTGGGGTCGGCATTTTGGAAGAGACAAGTGCAAGAAACAGACAAGGCAAGCAAGAAAAATAAGTATAAAAGCAAAGAAAATTTCTGCAACGACCACTTGAAAACACTGATAAGAGACTGTTAAAGCAAGTAAACACCCCTGCACAGTAAAGACAAGAGAAAATTAAGGCACCAGTAAAACAAAAAAGAAAATTTCGTGGCTGCGAGGCGCGGGGTTTGTTTGTGAATCCTCGTCGCCAATGTGGGATCCTGCCCATTCGTGTTATATAGGGTGCCTAGGAAGCTGTTTTCTTGGATAGCTAGACGACATACAGGCAGATCATATTAGTGGAGTTTCTTTCAGTAATTGAGTTGATAATACTGAACTTGCATTTTTACAATGACCTGTTGCAAGCAGTTGGCAACATGCAAATAATGCCCTTCGCTATATACAGTTTCCATGCAAGCAGTTAATATAAGGCACAAGTTTCAACTAAACAGTTAAGATGAAAGCTTGCCTTCTAGTGCGTCTTCTACTGCCTCTCTTCTAGTGCCGCCGAAGTTTGGCTGTGGCCGAGCTTATATTCTCTTGGGATAGAGGCCACTTCTGTCGTGGTGCGGTCCTAAAGTGCGCGTCATTTACAACGGCGGCCGAGTTTAGGTTCGTTCTGCGCATCTGACGTCACAAAACACAGTCAGCCAATGAACAGGGAAGGACGTTGCCAGAGCTCAACTGCAGTGCAGAGCACGGACGAGTGTCTTCAGTTTTAGAAACATTCAGTCATAAATAAAGTAACTGAACGAAAGCAATGTCTTGATAGCAGAATTTCTTTTATAGAAAGTTTGGAAAAAGCATTCTTTATACCAATTACTTCATATTCTATTAATTAATTAAACAAAACAAGCAATAAATCTCCTAATTCAGGCGATACCAAGGAAAGGTGTTTGTATCATTCTCACTAACTGCTTTTTCGCAATAAAGAACAACAGTAATTGTTTATTTCCTGTTGTACTTCGACGAAAAGTGAGTAATTCATAGTCATACCAACAGTGTTTGTCCGTATTTTGCGTCATAGTTTAAAGTCCTCCAGAAAGTCTATTAAGCACTGAGCTCCGTTAGCGTAATGGTGAAAGTGTTTGGCTGCTAATCGAAAGGTTCACAGTTCAAACCTTGTTTAGTGCTTAAAATTTCCTTTATTTAAATAAAATATCGGAGTGTCTTATTCATGAATTTTATTCGTTTGAATGTAATTTTTTTCAAATTTCTAGTGGCAACTAAAATCGACCATACAGAAAGTATACGCTATGGACTTTTACCACTGCACTCTCTTCAAAATTTCATGCAATGGTTTACTACATTTAATGCTGCACAATAACTGTGTTGAACATTGAAACAAAATTAAGTCATTTACGGGGAGAAGGTATAAGGCAAGAAGATGTGTAAAAATCAAATTTTTGGGCCAGATAGTTTTTGTGAAATCGAATGATAAGTGTGTCAAAGCAGTCGGAACACCATGTGTCTGCACAGGGGAGCAGTGCAGTGATGACAAAATCGCCCACAGCGCGGAATGCGGGGAGCATGTCTCTGTAGCAGCGAAAGGTGTAATGCGGCCGTGGTGGCTTTACTTCATAAATTACGCGCTCCCCCCTAAACGTAAGTTCGCGAACTATACTATACTATGGTGCTGTTTCTCTTGGAGCGTGCAACTGGCAACACAGCAATCTCTCGCGTCTGGGCGGGCATGCGCGAACCGCCAAGATAAAAGAATTGAACTATAGTTAGCGTACTATTGGCTGAAGTCTCACAGCCTTCTCTGTCATTTCGTTCCATGCCGACATGCCGGCGCATGTGATGACAAAATCGCGCACCCCGCGGAATTCGGGGAGCATGTCTCTGTAGCTGCGAAAGGGGTACAATTATTATTATTATTATTATTATTATTATTATTATTGTGGAAATGCTGCATAAAACGATAGCTACTAAACTTTCAGCAATGCCAGATGCTTACATCAATAGCTTCCGTGCTAGCTTAAGCCTGTAAAAGGCGCATTAATGTAATATGTATGGTATTCTTTGAATAGAGCTGACAGTGGCGTCTGATGCATGGGTAGTAATCTGGAGATACCGGCTGCAGCACACAGCAAGTCTCAAAGCGCGGGTAAATTATTCTTCTCTTTTAATAACAGATGCTCCATTCCCGTTATGCATTGCGCTCGCATCCGTACTGAAATATAACCGTATGTGAAAGAACACCAGCAGAACCAGTGTAAGATAGTGTCGCATAATCACGGCGGCGAGCAAGCGCCATCCAGCCTAAAAACCACATGACTGGAGATAAGAGTACTCCTTTCCTATTGGTTGAAATAACCAAAGGAACGTGGATCTCGACTACAAGTACTGGTCGTTACGGTGTGAGAAGTCATTCCAGTCTGAGACTTGCTAGCAACCACGCAGACAGCGTCAGTAGAGATGTAACGTCGTAAGGGAAATTATGATTCACCAAGGGTTAATAAGCGATCATGATTTAACTCCAGTGATCCTGTTGTTGCTGGGGTCTTCACTCCAGGGACTGGTTTGATACAGCCCTCCAGGCTACTCTACCCTGTGCAAGCTTCTTCACCTCTGAGTAACTCTGCAACCTACATCCTTCTGAATCTGCTTGATGTATTCATCTCTTGGTCTCCCTCTACGATTTTTATCCTCCACGCTTCCCTCCATCACTTAATTGGTGATCCCCTGATGCTACAGAACGTGTCCTACTAACCGATCCCTTCTTTTAGTCAAGTTGTGCCACAAATTTCTCTTCTCCTCGATCCTATACATTACCTCCTCATTAGTTACATGATGAATCCATCTAATCTTCAGCATTCTTCTGTAGCACCACATTTGAAAGCTTCTATTCTCTTCTTGTCTAAACTTTTTATCGTCCATGTTTCACATCCATACATGGCTACACTCCATACAAATACTTTTAGAAAAGACTTCCTGACACCTAAATCTATACTCGATGTTAACAAATTTCTCTTCTTCAGAAACGTTTTTCTTGCCATTGATAGTCTACATTTTATATCCTCTCTACTCGACAATCATCAGTTATTTTGCTCCGAAATAGCAGAACTCATCTACTACTTTGTCTCATTTCCTAATCTACACTCATGCTCATAAATTAAGGATGATTGCAGAACGTGGTGCTACAACTGGCGCTATAGCATAGGCACATAGGGAACACATACGACACACCGAGCGAGGTGGCACAGTGGTTAGCACACTGGACTCGCATTTGGGAGGACGACGGTTCAATCCCGCGTCCGGCCATCCTGATTTAGGTTTTCCGTGATTTTCCTAAATCGCTCCAGGCAAATGCCAGGATGGTTCCTTTGAAAGGACACAGCCGACTTCCTTTCCCGTCCTTCCCTAAACCGATGAGACCGATGACCTCGCAGTTTGGTCTCGTCCCCCAAAACAACCCAACCCCAACATACGTCACAGATCTGTAAGTCCATGGTATTGATGGTAAGTTGAGAAAACCGTCCCGAAATACATGTGCTACAAAACGCCGCTGTTTCCTGCACATGTACCCCAACATCAGTATGGGTTATGATCACCATGCACAGGTACTCAGGCAGCACAACGGGTTGGCATACTCTGGCGCGGGTGGTCGAGCAGCTGCTGAGGTATAGCCTCCCATTGTTGCACCAGTGCCTGTCGGAGCTCCTGACGTGTCCTAGGGGTTTGAAGGCGTGTAGCGATACATCGAGATCATCCCAGATGTGCTCGATGGGATTTAGGTCTGGAGAAAAGGTAGGCCACTCCATTTGCCTGATATATTCTGTTTCAATGTATTCCTCCATGATGGTTGCTCGGAGGGGCCATGCGTTATCATCCATCAGGAGGAAGGTGGGACCCACTGCACCCCTGAAAAGGCAGACATACTGGTGCAAAATGACGTCCTAATACACCTGACCTGTTACAGTTCGTCTGTCAAAGACATGCAGGGGTGTATGTGCACCAATCATAATCCCACCTCACACCATCAAACCACGACCTCCATACAGGTCCCTTTCAAGGACATTAAGGGGTTGGTATCTGGTTCCTGGTTCACGCCAGATGAGAACACGGCGAGAATCACCATTCAGAGTATACCTGGACTCGTCCGTGAACATAACCTAGGACCACTGTTTCAATGACCATGTGCTGTGTTCTTGACACCAGGCTTTATGGGCTCTCCTGTGACCAGGGCTCAGTGGAATGCACCTTGTAGGTCTCCAGGCGAATAAACCGTGTCTGTTCAGTCGTCTGTAGATTGTTTGTCTGGTGAAAATTGTTCCAGTGGCTTCAGTAAGGTGCCGAGCAAGGCTACCTGCAGTACTCCATGGCCGTCTGCAGACACTGACGGTGAGATATCGGTCTTCTTGTGGTGTTATACACTGTGGACGTCCCGTACTGTAGCGCCTGGACACGTTTCCCGTCTGCTGGAATCGTTGCCATATTTTTGAGACCACACTTTGTGGCACACGGAGGGCCCATGCTACGACCTGCTGTGTTTGACCAGCCTCCAGTCACCCTAGTATTCTACCGCTCGTAACGTCATTAATATGTGTTCTTTGAGCCATTGTCAACACGCAGTCACCATTAGCATGGCTGAAAACGTCTGCACACTTACTCGCTGCACTGTACTCTGACATGCACCAACACACCTCTGCATATGTGGACTGCTGCCAGGTCCAATGCACCGCATGGTCATACCCTGAGGTGACTTAAACCCGTACACCGCCCACCAGAGCGTTGTTTCACCATGTATCAGCATTATCCTTAATTTATGAGCTTGAGTGTAATTGCCTTAGCATCACCTGATTTAATTAGACTACATTCCATCATCCTCGTTTTGCTTTAGTTGATGTTCATCTTATATCCGCCTTTCAAGACACTGTCCATTCCATCCAACAGCTCTTCCAGGTCCTTTGCTGTCTCTGACAGAATCACAATGTCATTGGCAAACCTCAAAGTTTTTATTTCTAATCCATGGATTTTAATTCCTACTCCAAATTTTTCTTTTGTTTCCTTTACTGCTTGCTCAATATACAAATTGAATAACATTGGGGATAGGCCACAACCCCAACCGCTGCTTCCCTTTCATACCCCTCAATTCTTATAACTGCCATCTGGTCCTTGTACAAATTGTAAATAAAGTGATCCTACATATATGTATTTAAGATGATTCTTTTGTTTTGTTTTGCATTTGTGCGTGTGCTCGTTATAGCTGCTTTCTGCTGATTAATTACTTATTTTTCTTCTTCTTCTGTTGCTGATGTAATGGACGTATGGATACTCTGGGTTGCGCCTGCAACAACTACTTCACGACCGGAGAGGATGATGATGCGTTCGTTGCCGCAGTACGGTCAGTCGCACCTGCAAACACCACCAAAGCCTAGTCCTCCATGCCTGATGTCACCTGCTCTTTCGCTATCGTATTCGTTCCCTGGACCATCTCGCAAACGCCATGAGTTTCGTTTCTTGACCCTCTTGAAGATAAATATTGCAGTGCTTTGACAAGATAGGATATTACAAGTGATCACTGCAAATAACGACGTTACAAGGGGTTCGTTGACTTATTTGGATGCCGCTAATTTAGAACGTGAGTAGAACTACTATACACGTCTGCATACATCATTTTTTTTAATTATGCGTGATACTTGTCAATTTTTTTCTTTCTTCGCAAGATTTTTTGGAGGACATAAGCAGATGTGGGCTTGCGCCTCCAACTACTCCCGACTATAATCCATTCGTCACCCCAGCCCTGTAACAACACAACACCCAGGTCTATCATCACCAACGTGTTATGGGCTGATTACACCAGCTCGTTTGTGATGCGGCCTTGCCCTTCAACATCTCTCAATCAACACGGAACTTCACAGCGTTTGGCACTATTTCGACATCATTCTGGGCATAACAGCAGCACTACCCTGTCCACTCTATTATAGATCATCAAGTTATTCCTACAGATGGACTACTGTGTGGTTACCAGCACGTTTGGGGACAGGATCTCACAAGCCAGTGTTTCCAGTTTGAACACAGGCTCCCGAAAGCCTGAAACTTTTCTCAATGCCTGTCAAGGTGTTTTGGAAGGGGTTTTCCCTGAAACTGTCAACGACCCACAATGTTCTGCCATTAACTGTAACACATCTCGATACTGTGAGCTCATGCATTCCCCCCCCCCCCCCAAAAAAAAGAAGGCAGTGTTAATGGTGAGGGAAGGAGATTCGTTCAAATTTAGGGGATTTAAGGGGGAACTGGCGTAATATTGCGGGGTGATTCAATCACAGAGTTGTTCAGAACATTTGTCAAAAGTGTCATACTCGACTATATTTTTGAAATGTGGGAAAGAGAGTCAGTTAAGGTGCTTACCCACATACCCCCCCCCCCCCTTGATATATACTCACGTGTTTTTGATCCAGGTAATCGAGTGTCCAGTTTCTTTCCTCTTCTGACAGATATTGTGGCCAAAAAGGCATGCATTAATGACTATAATCTGGATGGGAGGGAGGAATATTGAATGGTCAGTTCTGGCTAGCTGTAGAAGTTACCCTACACTGCTGTGCTTCCCAGTACTTAAAATATATCTATGGTTTGTGGGCATTACAATTTCCAAGGCATCTCATTCCTCGTAAACCTCCAGGACCAACCAAGACTCGAGGTGCTGAGTCCTGATTATTCAATTCACGTGTACACCCTGGCTGTTGATAATGACAGCAAAGCAGAAGATAACCATCAGCTCACAATGCAGAACAAAAGTCAAGCATAAAGTAGTTAGACCCCTAAGGTTTTCAAAATTGGCTGCTCAACACCCCAGACATAAGGATTTGTTGTTATTCTCCAAGGGTAATAAGAAATACTACTTGTGGATCAAAAACATGCCCCACTTACTTTCTTTCCAGTCAAGTAAAAAGCACTGTAGAAGAAATATTTGCAGTACATGTCTCAACGCTTTTACCAAAAAAGAGATTCTACAAAGGCACCTCACCATATCGTATGCGGCAGTGTGTCAACTTGTATGCTCGTATCATCCACTTGCAACAAATTCGAATCATATGTAGGGAATAAGCCTGTGAGATGGTTGCTCTCTGAGCTCGAAAAACACGCATGGGACGTTGATGGGATTTATCGCAATGACTTTCCCATAACCAGCTCGCAGGAGAATGAATGATGTCTTATATGAGCATGCACTTGAGGTCAAATTTGTGGGCTGCTATTGTCTAGAGAACTTGAAACTCCACAAAGAGACCATTGTCATTGTGGGATCCTGCCCACTTGTGCAATATAGGGTGCCTAGAAAGCTGTTTTCTTGGAGAGCCAGACAACTTACAAGCAAATCATATTACTGGAGTTTATTACAGTAATTGAATTGACAATACTTAACTTGAGTTCCTACAATGACATGTCGCAAGCAATTGTCAACACGTAAATAATCAATGTTCTTCACTGTATACAATTTCCATGCAAGCAATTAATATATGGCACAAGTCTCAGCTAAACAGTTAGGATGAAAGCTCGTCTTCTAGTGCAGCTCTTCTAGGGCCGCCGAGGCTCTTTTCTTGTTTTTTTTCTTTATTGTGATTTCATATCCCTGCCCCACATGGGCAGAGGAGGGCTGTCAGCGGCACAATCCGCCGCTCTTCAGACGAGAGACATGACAGCTAATAAAAGAAGAAAATTATGTATATAAAGACGATAAAAAGGGGGACATAAAAACAGAGTAAGGGGAGATAACGGAGGTAAAAACACACTGACTTGAAGATGTTCATGGGGGGCCAATTGAAAAAAGTCGACATAAAGTTAAAAAAACACAGTTGGCGATGCATAGAGCACAAAAAGGGCACTGAAGTCACATGCACAGGTTAAAAGTTGGTCACAGTATTAAAAACACTCCAGAACAAGACACTTGAAAACCACTTGGAGAGATGAAGCACACACAACAAAGAATAAAACTGCCAGGAGGGACCTGCTGAGAGAGAGGCCTGAGAGGATGGAAAAGGAGGGGAGAGCAAGGTGCAGCAGGGGAGGGAGCAGGATGAAGAGAGTAGGGGCGTCAGGGGCTGCACCTACAGATGGGAGACGTGTGGGGCAGGAGATGAAGAGGTAAGACAAGGCAGGAGGGAGTGCAAGGACACTGAAAGGGAGCACAGGAGAGGGAGGGGGTGTAGGAGGGGGAAAGCTGCTCAGGAGAAGGGAGGGGGAGGAGAGGGAGCCCTGAGAAGGAGGCAGGAGGCAGGTGGTAGGAAGGGTAGACATAGGGGTGAAACTCATCATCCAGGAGGGGTTGATGCTGGAAGCTGCGTTGGGAAAGGAGATGGAGGGTGTGAAGATGGAGAGAGGGTGAGACACAGTGGTAAAGGCACAGCAACAGGCTGGAGGTGGAGAGGAAGGGAGACACCAGGGGGCGAGGGGGATCGAGGTGGAGGACAATATACAGGGTGCAGATGTGTTCAAAGTAAAGGAGAGGGTGAAGGTCGTCGAGGCTCGCTGTAGCGGCGCTTATATTCTCTTCAGATAGAGCCACTCCTGTGATGGTGTGGTCACAGCGTCCTTTTGGCTGACATCATCTCAGAGCCTTCTCTGCAATTACATTCCATGCTGACATGCCGGCGTTTGATGTTATGACAGAACAGTCATCTAATGGTGAAGTTCCGTGGTGCAGCTACAATGTATACAACTTGAAGTACCAAACGCCACGGTATATACCTGTCTTCTTTCACAATTTGGGCAGGTATGATGCCCACTTTCTCGTTCACCACTTCGTTGATTTTGGCTTGAAGGATGATATGGTTAATGTTATCCCCGACGACGTTGAAAAGTACATTTCTTTTTCCAAGAGGATCGCGTTAAAAACATCGCTCCGGTTCCTGAATTCCGTTTGCAGGATGCAAATAACCTCTATGGGTATGCGATGCAACAGAATCTATCATTTGGAAAGTTCAGATGGATGTCCAGATGGGAAATCGCCAAAGTGACGGAAAAGATCCATGATGTGACTGCGGATGCTTGTGGGGGATATGTACTGCTGGGGATAGAACTGGCATACCCACCTATTTCCATCACACACACAGCGACTTGCTAATGTGTGTGCTACGAATTTGTGTTATTGAATGTAAGAGGGAGCTAATCCATCCAGACGTGGAACCGAGATATTTTGAGTTTTGCATTTGTCTTTATTGCATGAAGCTGGGCACATTAACAGTCAATTTTTTGGTTCATAAACAACTACTCATAGCCAAAAAAAAATACAGGATAAACGAAATCATTTTGTAATACCCATTACTTATCAGACCAATTTAGCGGCAAATAACCAAACTTGAAACATTAAATTTAAAAAAGGGGTTAGAATTACAACAGTCCAGTTTTCATCTGTTACTTGTTTTACAATGCGGTTGAGTTCAGATTTATTTCAAAATGTGTTTACATTTATGGATTACTAATAGTGATGATGATGATGATGATGTTTGGTTGTTGGGGCGCTCAATTGCGCGGTTATTAGCGCCCGTACAAATTCCGAACCTTTCCTTACCCCAATTTCGCCACTTTCATGATGATGATGAAATGATGAGGACAGCACAAACAGCCAGTCATCTCGAGGCAGGTGAAAATCCCTGACCCCGTCAGGAATGGCCGGCCGCGGTGGCCGTGCGGTTCTGGCGCTGCAGTCCGGAACCGCGGGACTGCTACGGTCGCAGGTTCGAATCCTGCCTCGGGCATGGGAGTGTGTGATGTCCTTAGGTTAGTTAGGTTTAAGTAGTTCTAAGTTCTAGGGGACTTATGACCTAAGATGTTGAGTCCCATAGTGCTCAGAGCCATTTGAACCATTTTTGAACCCGTCGGGAATCGAATCCGGGACTCTGTGCTCGGGAAGCGAGAACATGACTGCGAGACCACGAGCTGCGAACATTACTAATAGTGTCTGGGATCCAAGTCACATGGAGTCCAAGCAGACGTCTGTTATCGAAACCTACACTCACTACCCAATTGTCTGGATCCTCTTCCTCTTCGCCGGCCGCGGTGGCCGAGTGGTTCTAGGCGCTCAGTCTGGAATCGCGCGACTGCTACGGTCGCAGGTTCGAATCCTGCCTCGGGCATGGATGTGCGTGATGTCCTTAGGTTAGTTAGGTTTAAGTAGTTCTTAGTTCTAGGGGACTGATGACCTCAGCTGTTGAGTCCCATAGTGCTCAGAGCCATTTGAACCATATTTGAACCTCTTCCTCTTCGCTGTTTCCACCATGAATGGAAGGGCAGGGTACTCTGCATGAAGGTTTTCAGGTATGTAATGAAGCAGGGATATCAAGTCCTTGTGCTTTGCAGGAGCAATCTTTTTGCCATCAGGACACAACACCCCACATTTTTTAAACATGAGACGATGTAAATGGATTGAAATCTGTTGATGTTCTGTGTTTCCGAGGTCACCCAGTAGTTTTGTTCGTAAACTTAGCTTTCTCTCAAAAGGCCAATGGAGACTAGTTTTCTTCAAATTCCATACAGCCAGACTTTCCGGCTTCGATGTCCATGACACAAAAATCGCCAAGTTTCATCTTCTTCCCATATTTGCAGTTGCTGCCAGCAAATCTCGAAAAACTTCTTTAGTCAACCTCTGCACACGGAAAGGGCTCTTCACTCGACCCTTTCGAGTCCGTTTCACTAATCTCTTCCTCAGTGATACCAAAGAGTCTTGTCAGAAAGTAAAAAGGTATGTCCAGGAACCAAGTAATAATGTTCTGCGGAATTAAAAAGTGCGGCCATTACAGGGGCATAGTACATCAGATACAATGTGTCATTCTTGCTCTGTCCTGAAGAGGAATCGGAAAACAAACGCAGATATCTCTTATTCATTGTGTTTTCTGGAGCACTTACAAATTTAAACAAACAAGACGCGATTTCTAAAGCAACTCTTGAAGCCATGTTTTCAGACCACATACACATAACACCGCTGTTATTGTCATATAAATATATATCGAGGTCGTACATCCAAAGTTGTCTCAAATAGAGCACAACTTCAGTAGGTACCTTGAGCGTTCAGAGAGAGCTTTCTGCAAATCAATATTTATTAAACAAAAATCTGATTCTTCTTTTCTGTATTCAACTCGATAGCGGCTGAGAAGATTATAAGCAGCTGTGGCTCTAGTTTGTTGTACGCGAACATCCAAAGGTATTACATCCTGTTGTATGCATATCTATGCATCACATACCTTACATGTATCACTAGGAACCATCTTGGACACTTAATTAAATTTTCTTGCGCATATCAGTCTGGATGTATTATACCCGACACTCTGAAAACCATTCCTTCCAGCTTCATTTTTGTTAAGTCGGCGCATTCCACAGTGCGTATCTCTTCCTGGCGTAATGACTCTCGTACAAAGGAAATAGTTTTATATGCGACTTTTTAAATCGATAAACTTTAATCTTTGTTTGCCATTTTTTCCTATTTGGTCAACAAAAGGAGTAGATTTACTGTCTTCATTTCCTAACATTTCTGCTTCGTGAGACTTTTCAGCAGAATAATCAATTTCATTAGGTGTTTCATGTTGAACTTCCGTTGTTTGTGTATTACGGTCATCCCTGGCGGTAGATAAACGCTTTCTGGATATCGCAAATATATCACAAATGCTTTAGCACAAACCCTTACTCAACGATCGTTGGAATTATTTCCGAAATTTTAATTTGATATTCTTGCTATGTAGTAGTCGACTTTCCATAAGGAATACTGGTGCTTGGTATCAGTATACACTGTTATTTTAGATCCCCCAAATTAGAGTTTGAAATTGTTTTACACTCCATTCTTTCCCTGTTGCTATGCAGTTCAACTCATGTTCGGTTAGAGCTCGGCTCGCAAAAGCTAGTGTATTACTTTCTCTCATGCTAATATCCCACTCTCTAAAACACGTCACTGAGGCGTCAGTACCTAAATTAAAAGATTTGTCCATCTGTGGGTGTTTTGAAATAGGTGCTTCGATTACAGCTGCTTTACTCTCATTAATGGCATTCGACTCTTCATCACCTCAAAACCATTTAGTTTTTTTTTTTTCAGTGCATTTAATAACTTAGTGTTATTCATAGATTGACATCGAATATATTTCCTATAGAATCTTGCTAGTCCCAGAAATGCTTTCGATTGCTTCGTACTGTTAGGTTCTGGGCATTCTTTTATGGTTCTTATCCTGTCTGGATCTGCTTTTATTCCATTTATGCTTACCAAATGACCAAACGTTCTCGTCTCCCAGCATCGACTTTGCCGCTCTTATCTTCAACGTAAACCCTTTCTAATGCTCTAACCAGTAAATCGTCCGCCCCAGTAGCTGAGTGGTCAGCGTGACGGATTGCCGTCCTCTGGGCCCGGGTTCGATTCCCGGCTGGGTCGGAGATTTTCTCCGCTCAGGGACTGGGTGTTGTGTTGTGTTCATCATCATTTCATCCCCATCCGGCGTGCAGGTCGCCCAATGTGGCGCCGAATGTAATAAGACCTGCGATATGGCGGCCGGACCTGCCCCGCGAGGGGCCTCCCGGCCAATGACGCCAAACGCTCATTTCCACCAGTAAATCAGAATGTTCTTCCCACGTCTTGGACACAAGGAGTATGCCATCTACATAGATTATTATTTCTTTCAATAATTCCTTATCCAGCGCAGCATCCAAGGCTCTTATCAAAACTGACACTGAGATGTTTAATCCAAGGGGTAACACTCTAAATCGGTATGACTTACCCTCATACAAAAAAAGCAGTAAAGTTCTCTGAATTCTCATCAAGTTTGAGTTGCCAGCACCCATGCGTGAGAACTATCAAGCCAAAATACTTTTCTTGCTCGAACTTCGTCAATATGTCGTCTACACTGTCCGGTCGATCTCTTTCAGGTTCTATGTGGTTATTTAGAGCATGTGCGTCCCACTTTAGACATGCTGTCCCTGTCGCTTTATGCACTGCTAATAACAACAGGTTACTGCATACACTAGAACTCCTATCTATTATTTTTCCTTCTAACATTTTATTAATCACCTCTTGTGTGGCTGGTCATATACTTAATGGCACCAGATAGAGTTTACAGAAAAAAGGCGATTCATCTTTGATCTTAAAACTACTCCACATAGTTACCAAGTACAAGTAATCCAGGTTTATCTGAGAAAACTTTACTATTCTTCGTCAGTATATGGTATAGATCTCTTTTCTGTGACTCAGTTAACAGATCAGATTCATAAGCTTTTGTCCTAATTAGATCTTGCAGTGTACTTTGTGTATGCAAAGTGTTCTCTAAATCCATCACAGTGCTCATTGCTACAAGGAAGGAAATACATGTCTGGATATTACCCGTAATCTTCCCACTAAATGGCACTACAAATACTTGGTCTTGATGATTACACATTAATCTCTGTGCTGAAAAATCGAGTATTACTTTAAATCTTATCAGCCAGTTGGTACCTAGTAACAACTGCAAATTTTCTTTAGGCACTACTAAGCATGTCTGCATAAACACAAACTTGTTTAATGCTATCGGTAACTGCACTTCATGCTTAATTTGTCTTGCTTTACATCCAGTTACTCCTTTTATGCATACATCAGTAACATGAGTATGAATACAGTCTCTTATGTTTTAATACATCGAACAAAGGCTCAGACACAACAGGAATTTCAGTTCCCAAATCTATGTACACACTCACTTCCTGATTATCTGTAGTTCCCAAAACTACTGGTTTAGTAAACTTGAAACCTGTTTCTTTGTCTTCTTCAGCGAGTAACCAACTTCATAGTGGTATTACCTCACTAACAGCAACCAAATTTTTCATACGGGCTACACTTAGTTGGACACGTCCTGAATCATGACCCCTTTACCAGGACTTGGATCGTTTTCCGTTACTATTAATGTTTAGTTTGTCGATAAAGGCTGCACAATTCTAGCATCTTCCTTTAGGTCACTATTTGTAAATGTCTGTGTATCAACGCTGCATACTCCCCATCTTTGTTGTTTTTTATTTACTATTCTGACTTTTATTTACCTGGGCGATTTCGTCTCAAATCATACAGATCAAGAATGAATGTGTCACATCACTATTTCAAAGTTTGCTAAAAGATATTTGATATGTTGAAGTTCCACATAATACCTCTCTAAAACTACAATATTCTGATTTCCTGATGCTTTGTTAAAACGCTACAGACCTCTCTAAATGAGAGTATTTGTGAAAATGTCTTAACAAAAGGGAAAATTGAAAAATTGTAATTAAGAAACCAAAGGTGATAGAGATCTGAATTTATTTTCAATAAATGCTTTGTTCCCAATACTATGAGACATGATTAATACATATACACTACTGAGCTTTTTTCATTTTTTTGTAAAATAAACTATAAAAATTTGTAACTTTTTGCAAAATTCAAAATTATGTTCTGAAAATATGAATAGTCATGGGGCGTTACCAGTCTTGAAAAATGATATAGTGGAAGGACTGCTAACTGTCAGCTATGACATTAATGCATGAAATACTTAAACTGTCAAAATATTTGTACATAGAGATGAAAGAGTCTGAAATTTTTTGGTTGTTTAGGAATTATTTTCTGCAAAACCCCTATCCGAAATGTTCTAAAAATTTCATGGTACGTTAGTTGGCCAGTGTACTTAGGGAATATACAATCAGAGTGGGCAATACTTGTCTGTAAAAAAGTCAGGAATTTTTTAGGTAGACCTAGCTCCACTCTCAAGGTCAAAAAAATCATTGACACTTAAATATTTAAATGGATCGCTGATTTTAAGGAAGTGTCATGCAAAACTGGTATTTCTAAATCAAAATAATTACTTTACAAAGGTATAAGTGAGTGAGAAAACAATTCATAATTCATAATAACATCAGGCTGGTTAGGACTTCACCTGCTGCAATCTTTGACATCACTTAGGTAATATTCCAGAACAACAATAAGCATATCATCTTGCAACGGATGCCCACAGTAAGAATATGGGCATGTCCAAATACCTTTCTCATTCTTTATTTTACGAGTGTTTAACATCAATTAATATGAGGAAGTTGGTATGTACTTCTGTATCTGCTGCTTAGAGTAGCCACGTGGTTTCAGTGGCAGTAACTGTAACTTGTCAGTATTGGTGGCTGGTGTGACAGTAGTATTTAGGTTTTGAAACCACACATAACATTTCGTGTACATAGCACTATCTTCAGGTTCTGCACCAAAACAAATGCATCTACATTATACATTTCACAAAGTGTTTAAGATGTTGCTTGCATAAATCTTGTTTCAATGTCTTCCACTTTTCTTATTACATAATGATTTACTCTTGTGCTTCTTACCTTTCCGGGCCATTTAAGGGGGGTATAGTAAAGGCTACAACAAAATGCCAACATTCGACGCATCAACAGCTTCACACCGAAGAATAGAAAAATCTTCACTGTCTTCTTCTGTTCCACATTCGGGTGTGGTAGGTTCAGGTGGGTTGTCACTAAATTTCTTCTCGTAGTGAGTGTAGCAATTTCTGCACAATGGATGTGTTGCTAATATCGTTACTTGAGGACAAAGATATTTCTGAAATACCTCTGACAGATTTCCAACAACTGCCAAGTGTTTCTCACTTTTCTTAAACGCCACCTTCTTGTGTCTTTTGTCATATTCCACATACCTCACTCTTTCGCTACTGCTTTTCATCACTTACATTGTATCTAACAAAAATTTCAGACCAAACACAGAAATCGCTGCAGAATGGTTTATGTACAAGTTCTCGGTCGTTTTTTACAATCAGAATGGCCAACATGCAAATTTTACGCTAGAAATTCAGTGATGCGAAGTAAGCAGAATGTTGAAAAATTGTTAACACTTTACACAGAAAAACATTGCCCATTCTAATTGCACAGACTACTAACATATTAACTAAACAACATTTTGTGTGATTCTCAAAAGTTTTTGGATGGGGTTTTCGAATAAATAATTCATAAAAACGCGTAAAAAATGCAATTTGTGACATTTTTAGTAATAAATATTTACATAATACAGATAGCTCGAGCAGGAAAGATAGTGTTTATAATTACACCAGTAGTATCCGGTAATGTGACAGAAAAGATTGCGTTCTGTGACTTTCCAAATTGGAAAAAAAAAAATTAAGTGGAAAAATTAACTTAAATTTCGTATTTTCATCTTAAATTTATAAGTTAAAGGAAACTCATAAGTGTGTGGGTGTCAACTAAATTTAAACACACTAAGAGGGAACTTTAACGCAAAACATCTGACAGGTCTCCAGTACTTTCGGTGTATTAGTTATATTTTTTTGTTCTCTAATGTTTTAAGAGTTATTTACAAAATATACATTTTTCAAAGGGTCATGTCATTTACAAAAATTAATACGAAAATACTTCATTACTTAACACTTATGATATAGAGTTCTAACATATATTTTTCCAGAGAAATTCATGATCACAAGTTGACATGACCTGTTTGATTGAAGATGAAGACACCCACATGACAATAATTAACATCGCGTTTTTTCTAGTATTTAGGCCTAAATTCACCTCCTTCCTGGCACGTATCCTCATGTCTGGGACTATTGCGCTCATTATTCATCGTATCTAGGTTTTCACCAAACGACAGCAATTCATTCACGGTAGAACAACCTCTATATAAAATTTCCTTTCTTAAATAGTACGTTACACGCCTTACCGATACCTTTGCTAGATGTACTTCGTTTACTGGGTTATCTACATATTTAGATCTTGTTAGATGCCATCCGATATACTTTTTGAAATTACCCCATGAACTGTTAAAATGTTTCAGATCTAAATTATAGTGTCAATTTCTCTTGTATTGTTTTAGACAAATATTTACGCTTGAATTTCTCCTGAAAATCGTCCCATGAGGTAAACTCTTCCGAGTGGGCGTTTCTCCCCTCAGCTGCGTCCCCCAGCAAATATCTCAAAACGAAATCTATCTTTCTAGAGCCTTCCCACTTTTGTGGTAATGACCTAGAAAACACTTGCAGGAAGTACGTTCGATGTACTTCCTCATCCGGTTTAAACTTTGCAAAATGTTTATAAAGTTCATTCCGCTTCCCAACAGCAATTCCTCTAATAGTGATGTTGTATCCAATGATTTGCCTTGAACTTGATTCCCTGTTGATTTCCTTCTAGCTTTTTCCAATTCGTCCCATAGTCTGTTAAACTCATTGGTGTTTCCTCCCCAGAAAACTGCCCATTTCCTAAAGTGCGTGATGTCTTCTGAAATTTCTAACAATGCTTGTATTTTTTTCCAGCAAATCTGAACATATCTCGTGCGATTATACGGAGTCTCCGTTGTTGCTTCTCTGTTCTAAAATTTCTATACGCGTCTGTTCATCTGACATCTGATCTGTTACCAATTTACATTATTTTTCTGCAAAGTTACCTAAACTATCTGTTGTGTACATAGTTCCACGTAATCAGCGCATACACAACTTTCCCACTAAAGCGCGCCCCGCTAAGCACAGCAGCGCAGGCGCAGCGCTCGTCCGTCTCCGCACTACGAAATGGCGCTGTCATAGAGACGGACCAAATTCTGCTTCCGCCGATCCGCGTGTTAATATGTAACGCAGCCAATGAGATCGCTACTAACGTAGATCCTTTTCTCCTCGCGGATCACACTCGCGCAGTGATACATGAACGCGTGAGGTATTATAACGAGTGTACAGACCTCCGACTAGTCAGTCTGCATTAGTCTGCATTTGTCTGTACCAGTCTATAGTCAAGTTTCAGTCTGCGCCTAATAAGATTATCATATTCCTGTACGTACATAGCCACTGTAGTGCTACAACGATGAAAATTAATATTACGACGATGTCAAACCTTATTTTCATGATTTAAAGAAGTATTCATGATATTAAAAATGTAATTATAATTTTATTATTTTCATTTTTGTGCTCAGTGTATCAAAGACTTTCTAGTGCACGGAATAAATTAGCATTGTTTGTACTACGAAACTATATATGATTGTTAAGGGTTAAGCATGTAATAATTCGATGTAAGACATTTTGTTGAGTCTGGATTTTGTTCTCGTACTGGTCGGTAGAGAAGGAAAAGTTCCTTAATCGATGTGAAGGTATAAAGGCTGTAAAAAATAGAGAGAGAGAAGGTAAATACAATTTATTCAAAACAAATATCTCCCAAATGTAACGTCTTGTCATTTTCTATAACTAAACATTGCAAGATCTAATCTGAGCCTGTCCTGAATAACAGCGAAGAACATTTATGTTATCATATATTTTCTTCGTTTGATCACGGTTGTGATTCGCATGTTTCTTTTTGTTACGCGACGTGTTATGAATATTTTCATTTTACGCGCAAAAGTGCACACAGCTGTAATCGAACCTGCGTCTTTCGGAAACGATAACTTTTAATCAGTACAATTACGCGAATACCGTCTAAATCGCAACCGTGATCGCAAAAGTGTTTCCTGGACCAAATAATTCTTATAAAATGTGTATTTTCCAAAGCGAGCAGCATTGCACTATCGCTGACTCGCAACAATCGAAAGAGTAAAATCAATGCTTAAATAAAATTGCCACCTTTTAATAATTATTATTGTCCCGTTCAATAAATAAATAGCAATTCAGTGGCTACACAATCAATAAACAGAGGGGGCAATTCAGTGGCAACCTATTGACAGGACTCGCTTATATGTGTGTGCTAATGTGTGTTTTTTCTATTTGTTTCATGCTGTAATGAGCGGAAATCTACGACGACCCTAAGCACTAGTGGTGGGCAGGAAATCGCGTATCTGTTAGAAATCACAGTGACTGAGAAGTCACAGATATCACAGTAGCAACTTTACAGAATCTAACTGCGATTTCAGTCACAGTTAGCAGTCGCAAATAGTATTTCACATTCAAAGACGTGAGCCATCTATTGGTCGAATTTAGCACTGCTTTCTGCGATTTCAGTGATAAGTCGCAACTAAGAGTCGCAAGTAGCAACTAAAAAGCGCGGTTAACAGTGGCATCTGTTGGCCGAAGTTCGTACTACGTCCATCTCTGCGGTAAGCTATGGAGTCTAACTGCGATTTCCGTGACAAGTCGCAACTAAGAGTCGCAAGTAGCAACTAGAAAGCGCGGTTAACAGTGGCATCTGTTGGCCAAAGTTCGTACTACGTCCATCTCTGCGGTACGCTATGGAGTCTAACTGCGATTTCCGTGACAAGTCGCAACTAAGAGTCGCAAGTAGCAACTAGAAAGCGCGGTTAACAGTGCCATCTGTGGGTCAAAGTTCGTACTACGCCCATCTCTGCGGTACGTTATGGAGTCTAACTGCGATTTCCGTGACAAGTCGCAACTAAGAGTCGCAAGTAGCAACTAAAAAGCGCAGTTAGCACTGCCATCTGTTGAGCAAAGTTCATACTACACTATTCGCTACCGAGTCAAACTGCGATTTCTGTGACAAATCGCAACTAAGAGTCGCAAGTAGCAACTAAAAAGCGCAGTTAACATACTTTTCCTAGTGTCATCTGTTGACCGACGTACGTACTTCGTTATGAGAGCCTTGTGCCTCACGAGATCGATGTGCTGTGTGTGCATATGAAGGGCTTTTTTCAGTAGTGGTACAAGTCCATTTTTGTTAATTTTGAGATATAGAGTCGTAAAGTTAAATGAGCGCTGAAAAATCTGCAGTTGAGATACCAGAAATATTCAAGCATATGGCTTCTTGCTAGAGATGAACCTTTATTTATGTTTGTTTGGATCACTAATTTCAGAAGCATTATAGACAGAAAAGTGTAGGTAATGGACTTGTACCACTATTGAAATAAGCCCTTCATATTATATGACGACATGCACATTCAGCATCAGTTATGGTTGGTCAAATACTGCTGTGACTCTGAATGTATTATATTAATAAGAAGCAACATTGCCTTTTTCTCCTGAAAATATCAAGTAACGTGACAAATGTGTTTGATTCTGCTTCCAATATGACAGTTTTGGTTAGTACTCCACATGCCTACAGGACTTTGCAATGTTAACACAGCAGAACTCAGACATCTGTATAAGTGTAGAGAAATGAAAACAGTCATATGAACGCCTCACTTTTGTTCCGACACAGTTCAAGACTCGGGAGAAAAGTTTTACACCTGGTGTTCTACATGGCAACTTCACACGCAAGACCTTTTTGCCGACACTACTACCACCTACATAAGTAAGCTTTTCCTGTGTCACTTTCAAGTAATGCACTTAAGCTATTCCTGATTTAATTGGAAGATCTGTACTTCCCCACTTTCATAACAACAGCCTCAAAATGCATATTGTAGACTTCGGGATATGTTACAAGTCAGTGTCACACCAAGATTGTGGAGAAAGGGGGGGGGGGGGGGCGGCACGTCTGTATCCGACAAGTGTTTACCAATAAATAAGTGGCGGAAAATTACGGGTATAGGACGGCTTAACATGTGGAAAATGAGATTTTTATTATTCACTCAATGTATTTAACATTTATTTTTTCTTTAAAATCGCTCAACAACTTCAATAAAACACTTTAATCAGTCGCACACTTATTTCATAATTATTTCACTTTTAAACTGCAAATCCTCTAAGAGCTGTCTTGAATCTTCACGAGTCTCTCTCAACAGCCTTGATGTGGATAGATATGTACAGCAACCAGTAATCAGTCAGAACTGCGTCTGCAAAAACACAAGGATTATTAAACAATTTTTGCTGTCACTAATTACTAGCAATATAATTGACAGAGTAGATTGCTAATATTTGCTATATCACATTTGCTAATATTTGCTATATCACATTCGCAAGAACGATCTCACTGAAGTAATTAAGTCCATCAAAACGCTTAGAAACTAACCTCTCATCTGACGAAAACGGTCTAAAGACTGGCGATTTCTTCAGATCTGTTGACAATGATACTTTGAATTATCTCTTTACTGAGTGACTGAAATGTAGTTCAGGTACCTATGAAGATAACAATATGTTAGAATTCATTTTCTAAACACGAACTATTACGGTACTGTGCGGCTACTTACATATTAATTACACTATTAATATTTTCACAGTTGTTTCTTTAATACAAAATTAAAGCCAACGGAAGAATAAACGTAAAACATACTTACGAATGACCGGTTTGTTGAGATGCAATTTTCTGTGTGGACAGATGTAACTTTTTCATACGGCGGTACGTCGCAGAAATCGCAGGAGTCACAGAAATCGCAGAAGTAGCAGAAGTCACAGAAATCGCAGAAGTAGCAGAAATCGCAGAAGTAGCAGAAATCGCAGAAGTCGCAGAAGTAGCAGAAGTCGCAGAAATCGCGGAAGTAGCAGAAATAGCAGTGGTGGAGGGATACGCGACTTAGGTTCCTTAACTGCGACTCTTAACTGCGACAAATCACAGTTAAGAATAACAGATACTGAAAAGTAGCATTCACAGAAATCACTGATATCGGAAAACCGCAGTTTAGCCCATCACTACTAAGCACGATAGTTTAGCTGTACCATTCCATCTCAGCGGCAGCAGAACGAAGCACATCATCTTCATCAACCTGCTGCTGTATCTTACTAAAAAAAACGAAAAAATTACATTTAGTGAGCGTGTGTGTGTGTGTGTGTGTCCTCTTAGGAAGCTATAAGAGTCAATTATAATTAAATAACTGCGAGAAAGATCAGTAAAATACAGCATCAAATGTTTTCAGTAGAGGTTAACTGAACGAGATTGGAACTGAATTTTAATCAAACAAAAGTGAACACTTATAGTACTGATTCCAATCTGGCGTAGTGTAGTAATTATTTTATGTTTTGTGTGACGGAATAAGTGATGTGTTGCGTGTGACGTTTTCCCGATCAGACTTGCACCCAAACATTTGCAAACATGGTGAAAACAGTGCGACGTGTAAGAAAAGCTACACAGCAGGAAGTAACCGTAGAACATTCAGAGGAGGAGGGACTAACTAGTGATGTAGAAATTGATAATATTTTTTCAGATCAGACATAGGATATAGAACAGGACACACATATTAAAGCCAGTGATCCATCTGCTGTAGAACACTCAGGCAGAATACAAACGGTAGTTCAAGTACATACTGAAGCAGAACCACACGAAACACCAGTTACAGTCTATTTACCACCGGTAGAGCCAACACAAACAGTAATTGGTCCATTTTCTCTCTTAATGATGAAAATGGAACAAATGTTTAAAATACAGGAACAATCACAGGAACTAATGTTTAAAATACAGGAACAATCACAGATACAGCGTGAACAAGAAACTGCTAAACAGCTTGCAACTGAGATTAATAATAATTTAGAGAAACGTATTAGCAGAGTAGATGAACGGATTAGGACCTTGGATGAACGCATCAGACAATTAGACGAGCGTACGCAGTTAAGCTTTTCACAGTTCTCAAAAGAGATAGATCAGAAGCTTGAAAACCGGTTAAAAGAACACGATCGCCAGCTGCGACAGCAAATAGATGCCCAGTTGTCTGCTATACAGAACAACATTCCAAGTATGCAACAAACATACCATGACTTACCACAGAATGTAAAGCAAGTAACCCAGGATGTGGACAAATTACAACAAACACACACTTATTTGGAAGCATAAATACGCAATATAAGTACACGTATAGAAAACCTTACAGTTGATAATCAAAACGTAATAGAACAAAAATGCAAAGAACAAGAAGAACGCGTTGTGACCACATTCAACACATGGCTAAATGACAAAGACAAACAAATTAGTACTGTTATACAGAAGGAACTACCTGTGATGTTACAACGAGCAGGAACACAACTGATACATGAAAACAACACAAAGATTCATGAACTCCAGACTGAATTACAAAACGTGCAGAAAGTGCTTAATGAAACACGTATGCAAACATCTCATAACAGTTCACCGGGGTATGTTGGTATCACAGAAACACACCCTGATCATTATGAAACGCCTTTAACTGAAAGTAGGGGGCAGAGGGGCAATAATTTCAATCCAACACGTGGAGTAACATCCGTTTATCAGGACCATACACAATCATTGGTGACTCAGGATGCTTTAGTGAAGAATTTCCAGTTTCAGAAGTTTACCAATGATAAGAACGGACCCCATCCAATTGTGTTTAGAAAAGGGATCCGCGGAATAATGCCAAAAAGTTGGAACGAAAGGGAGAAAATTGTCTTTACCATTACCCATATTCAAGTTGAGCCAGCGTTGTTCGCGACACAGAAATCTGAACAATGCAGCTCCTTCGATGAATTTGAACAAGCTTTTCTAAACAAGTATTGGTCGCGTGGGGTACAAGAACGATTAAGAAAAGAAGTTTATAGTCCTGAGCCACTTAATAGAAAAGGCGGTACTTTGCGGAAATATTTCGAAAAGTATCTGGACAAAGTGAAATATTTGTCCACACCAATTCCTGAGTGTGATGTTTTAAAGATATTAAAGGAGAAGTTACCGCGTGATCTATAGGAGAAATTGTTTCACATTCCTGAAGACAACGTGGAACATTTTCTATCTGTACTGGACTCTTTAGATTTGGTTATCGAAGAGGACAGACACCATTATGGGAATAATGGTAATGGTAATGGCAATGGGCGAAACCACAAGAACAATAGTAATAGAAACACCTACTATGGGAATCAAAATCATTGGAATAGTCCGAATTATTCAGGACGGCAGAACCACAATGTGACCACAAATGGACAGTACGGTAATGCACCGGATCACAATTATCATCCACAGAACAATAGCGGACAAAACAATAACGGAAACTTTTCAAAGAAACGGAAAAGAGATTTTAGAGCTAACGCCAATTACAATAACGGTCATTTTTCAAATAATCAGCAAAACCTGCAACCAACACATAATTGGTCAACACAGAATTATGCACAACAGCAATGGCAGCAGCCTAGGCCGCCGCAATATCACAACAACAATCATGTACAACCCCCGTACAATACAAATATGTCAAATCACATGCAGCAGCATATGAATGCGCAGTCATGGCAACCACCGAATCAAAATATCAAGATCATTGAGGTAAGTGAACCGCAACCATCAACCAGTACCAGTCAGTCAAACTAGATGCGACGACATTCTGCTCCCGTGTGTCAGTCGCAGGGTGTCTAGGGGGCACTTGCATGAATGATGTTAGTAATAACGAGCAACCAAACGTGCAGACAACCAGCTGTAGTAACAATGAGAATGTGTGTCGCGTAGAATCAGCAGCGATCGGGTAAAACGACGCGAAAAATGCAGTGTGTAGAAATAATTCTGTTGATGTTGCTCAGCAACGTAGTTCAACTATGCAGATGTTAAGATATAATGACGGAGTCGATATACGAGAGGAATTATGTCAAGATTTTCGGAAGATGTGTAATTTGTTTGAACGGGAAGTTGTACAAGCAGCTATAGTTTGTGATATTTATGGTATTCAAACAACGGTGATTTTAGATACTGGAGCATCTGTTTCTGTGCTGAATGAATCGTTCTTTCTTCACTTAAAGAAGATTAAAAGGATTCCGGTTTTTCCAGTCACTAATTGTCGAGTTACTGGAGCCATTAGTCAGAAAGCCCAACTAGTTCGGGCACAGACGCGGATTTGTATTAATTTTGGAATGGGAGCCAAAGAGTGCACCTTCCTTATTGTAAAGAATTTAGCCGTGAACTGTCTCCTCGGATTAGATATTTTGCGAGAGACGGAAACTATAATCGATCTGGCAAAGGGTGAATGCAGCACGTGTTTCGGTGACACGAGAGTCAAGTTAGACTTGGTAAAGACCAAAGAACTGCATGGCAAATATTGTCAAATTTTAAAGATAGAACCGATTCGCGCACATTTATGGCGGCTTCAAGATAGTTTCAATTGCAGTACATTCCCGGTCATGGAAGATGTAAAGGACGAGAAGTTAGACTTGGTAAAGACCAAAGAACTGCATGGCAAATATTGTCAAATTTTAAAGATAGGACCGATTCGCGCACATTTATGGCGGCTTCAAGATAGTTTCAATTGCAGTACATTCCCGGTCATGGAAGATGTGAAGGACGAGGAGAATATCCACCTCTCTGAAATAGTAGAAAATGTACAACAATCATATGGTCTTGACAGTCTGCAACAATTACTAATTATCGTAAAGTATTTTTGAAAAAACCTGGGCTAATTAAAGGTTACGTGTACGACATGCATGTGTTACCCCATGAAATTTACTGTCATCAAACGTGCTCAATACCCAGCGTGAAAAGGGAAGCAGTAACAAAAGACCATTTGTGATCTTAGGTACATCACATAAAAATAGTTATTTCTTGGTCTATCCCAACTCAAATAGACAGAGAGGACTATACAATCACAAAGACTTGAAAAGATATGTATCTTAAGTACAGTAGATGATCTTCTACGTGTGTCGTAATGAGGTGAAGTCAAACATCAAACACTCAAGTACTGTGCGAGTAGGCTAAGTGATAATTATTAATTAATGGACTAGTGTATAAGTATTTCATGGACACAGTGCGATGTGGCGTGTGGGAGAATAGGAACATACAACATTGGAAGCGTCAGTATTGCTTGGAGGGAGAGACTCTCAGAATACCAATTAGCTGTAAGAAAATTTCAGGTCCAGTTCGACGGAGAAGAAGACGCCGAGCTGCAGCAAGGAGAAGAAGAATTGCTTCAAGATGATTCCACCCTACGACACTTAATCAAACATAATACAAACTTGTTGAGATTTAGTAAACTTTGAGGAACTTATGCGTGTGAAACTACGAACAGTGAACAGAGCTGCATATTTCACACAACAGGAGGATATAGTGACTTTAGAAAATAAACGTTTCATTTTGTTGACTGTTAACTATTTTGAACTCACTAGGGTGAGCAGTTTATGTTCTTTTTTTTTTCAGACTGTGTACAGGATACACTTACAACATGTAAAGTTTACGCGAGTTACGTATAGGTTTAACACATTTTCCACCGTAAGTTAGCGCTCGGACTTGCATGAGCTATAAACCAGGTCGAACAAGATGTTGTCCATGACTGAACAGATCAATGCACAGACAAACATTTACAGACTTGTGTGATTCTTGAGTTTCTCCCGGCGTTTTTGATAATCAAAATATCCAGGTGTGCTGCCGGTCTATAGTGTCCAACGGGCACAATATTTCGGCGATCATACATGTCGCCATCATCAGGTGAACTGACGGACTGAGCTCCTGTGAACGTGCCGGCACGGAGATCCATACGCTATGGCTGCTCAGAGGGAACTGCGTTCGGTCGCGGCGGCGGCCGATTTAAATACCCTCCGCCCGCGGCGCGCTCCCTCCGCCGTCCGCGCCCCGCGCCACGGTCGCGCGGTGGAACAGATTGCGACGGCGTCTGAGATGACGTCGGTGTGATGGCTCTGTCCGCCGTGGTCGTCACAACTATACGTTTGCTAGATTTACTCTTGATTAACCCAATCGCTGGTTCCCAGGCCTTACTAAGAGTATAGCCACAGTCACGGTTTATGAGGTCGTCATTGGTGCGAATTTCGATGGCCTCTCTAACAACGCTGTCCCAGTATCTCGACGTCTGTACCAGAATCCTCGTGCGGTCATACTCCATGGCGTGATTTTCCGACAAACAATGTTCAGCGACCGCCGACTTGCTCGGATACAGCAGTCGAGTGTGCCTCTGATGTTCACGGCATCGATCCTCGACGGTACGCATCGTCTGACCAATATACGACTTGCCACATTGACACGGAATCTGGTACACGCCAGCCTTCCTCAAACCGAGGTCATCTTTGGCGCTCCCCACCAGTGCACGAGTTTTATTTGGAGGACAAAACACAGTTCCGACCTGGTGTTTCTTCAGAATGCGGGCGATTTTCCCCGAGAGTGCGCCTGTGTATGGAATAAATGCAGTGCTTACCTCCTCCCTCGTGACTTCATCCATCTCAACAGGTTGTGCTGCAGTGGTTGGGCGGAGAGCACGTTGAATCTGCCACTATGAGTACCCATTTTTTCGAAATACAGTTCTCAGGTGTTCCAATTCCTGGGGTAGACTCTCTGCGTCAGAAATAGTGCGCGCCCTATGTACTAGAGTTTTAAGTACCCCGTTCCTCTGTGAAGGGTGGTGGCAGCTGTCTGCGTGCAAATACAGATCAATGTGCGTTGTCTTCCGATACATCCCACGACCTAGGGTGCCGTCAGCCCTTCTCTTGACCAAGACGTCAAGGAAAGGTAATTTACCCTCCGTTTCAGTCTCCATATATGACTTAGGATTTGCTTTTATATTGTAAATGACTACAATTATGTACTTCATTTCATATGTACAATCATTCAGTTATTCATCAATATGTAACTAGACTGTGTAAAAACATTCTTATGGATAGCACAAGGACTTTACCCTGTCAGACTTGATAACTGTGATCAAGTGACTGCGTGGTGGAGTGAACATGTCACAGATGACCTATGAACAAAGGCTTCCTATGAACATTATCCTCTGCGTGTACGAATTTTATTTCACTGGCAAAAGAGTGGAATTTAACACAAAAGTGGACGCTGAATGAGTGCGTTGTGTTACCATGATTTCGTTTTCAAATTTTGTGCTACGAGTGTCTAGTAATGCCAAATATTCAGAGTGTTATTCGGACCACATGCGTGGACGTAACATTCCAGGCAAACTAAAACTCAAGAGCAAGTGTTTTTATCGATCAGTCAGCAACAGTGGTGAGTCGTAACAGCGTTGGAAACTGCTACTGACTATATCATTAAACCTGTTGCAAAACTGTATCAATGTGGGAACGTAATTACATGAGCGTTTAATTGCAGATAGTCAGTTACGTCGGAAGGACGAATGGACTTGCATCATGATAAAGAAACTCACAAACAGTCGAACACCTCACAAAAAAACAACACATTCTTCTTGTTGAGTGAAAGAGTGCGTGAAATATGATGTAATTTAGATGTTAATTTAAGGAACTGATACTGCTGTTTGAATTTCATGTAACTGTATGTTGGGACGCTGAGCACACGTGTCGGTGAGGGCAGCATACTGCAGCGACATCATTCTGTTTGAAACAAACACGCACCTAACCCAGTACATGAAGCATCTGAGGTTATGCAAAAATCCTTACTGAGATATGGATGGTGCAAGATTTCAGCATTTAACAAGCAATGCTTGATCGTGTCGAAATCATGTGGACACTGGTCAGTTCACACCCACGGCACATTCTTTTTCAGAAGCCCCAATAGATGTTCGCTGTTAAGCCATTGATTAGGCACGAATTTTCGGAAAAAGGATACAAGACCCATATATGCCTTTAATTGTCTTTTGTTGGCCGGATATGGACAATTTCTGATAGCCTCGAGTTTCGTACTATCCGAGAAGATTCCTTCTGATGATACTATGTATCCTAGAAACTTTATCTCCATCTTTCCAAACTTGGACTTCTTAAGGTTAACCATAACACCTGCAAGTTCAAATTTGTGTAACATCAAGTTAATTAGTTTGATACGCTCGTCCCACGTTGGTGAAGCAATCAATAAATCGTCCACATAGACAGCAACTTGCTCTAACAAATCCGGGCCTAGGACAGTGTCAAGCGCATTAATAAAGACTCCGGCACTGACATTCAATCCGAATGGCAATACTCTGAATTGATAGCTTCTTCTTCTATAAATAAATGCTGTATATTTACTAGATCTTGGCGTTAAGACCACCTACCAGTATGACGCGCGGAGGTCGAGGCTTGATAGATACTTTATCCCATGGAACTTCTGTAATAGTTCTTCTAGATTCTCAGGCCGCGTCCTGACAGGCATAATAATTTGATTAATCCGGCGAGCGTCGAGAACCGGCCTTACGCTTCCATCGGATTTCATTACCGGTAAAAGTGGGTTACTATATGGTGATAACGAGGTCTCAATAATTCCCCATTCCAGTATTCGTCTAATATCTTTTGTTACTACTTCCCTTTTCGCGCTGGGTATTGAGTACGTTTGATGACAGTAAATTTCATGGGGAAACACTTGCATGTCGTACACGTAACCTTTAGTTACTCCAGGTTTTTTCAAAAATACTTTACGATAATTAGTAAGTGTCTCTAATAATTGCTTTTGTTGCAGACTGTCAAGACCAGATGATTGTTGTACTTTTTCTACTATTTCAGAGAGGTGGATATTCTCCTCGTCCTTCACATCTTCCATGACCGGGAATGTACTGCAATTGAAACTATCTTGAAGCCGCCATAAATGTGCGCGAATCGGTTCTATCTTTAAAATTTGACAATATTTGCCATGCAGTTCTTTGGTCTTTACCAAGTCTAACTTGACTCTCGTGTCACCGAAACACATGCTGCATTCACCCTTTGCCAGATCGATTATAGTTTCCGTCTCTCGCAAAATATCTAATCCGAGGAGACAGTTCACGGCTAAATTCTTTACAATAAGGAAGGTGCACTCTTTGGCTCCCATTCCAAAATTAATACAAATCCGCGTCTGTGCCCGAACTAGTTGGGCTTTCTGACTAATGGCTCCAGTAACTCGACAATTAGTGACTGGAAAAACCGGAATCTTTTTAATCTTCTTTAAGTGAAGAAAGAACGATTCATTCAGCACAGAAACAGATGCTCCAGTATCTAAAATCACCGTTGTTTGAATACCATAAATATCACAAACTATAGCTGCTTGTACAACTTCCCGTTCAAACAAATTACACTTCTTCCGAAAATCTTGACATAATTCCTCTCGTATATCGACTCCGTCATTATATCTTAACATCTGCATAGTTGAACTACGTTGCTGAGCAACATCAACAGAATTATTCCTACACACTGCATTTTTCGCGTCGTTTGACCCGATCGCTGCTGATTCTATGCGACACACATTCTCATTGTTACTACAGCTGGTTGTCTGCACGTTTGGTTGCTCGTTATTACTAACATCATTCATGCAAGTGCCCCCTAGACACCCTGCGACTGACACACGGGAGCAGAATGTCGTCGCATCTAGTTTGACTGACTGGTACTGGTTGATGGTTGCGGTTCACTTACCTCATGATCTTGATATTTTGATTCGGTGGTTGTCATGGCTGCGCATTCATGTGCTGCTGCATGTTATTTGACATATTTGTATTGTACGGGGGTTGTACATGATTGTTGTTGTGATATTGAGGTGGCCTAAGCTGCTGCCATTGCTGTTGTGCATAATTCTGTGTTGACCAATTATGTGGTGGTTGCTTGTTTTGCTGATTATTTGAAAAATGACCGTTATTGTAATTGGCGTTAGCTCTAAAATCTCTTTTCCGTTTCTTTGAAAAGTTTCCGTTATTGTTTTGTCCGCTATTGTTCTGTGGATGATAATTGTGATCCGGTGCATTACTGTACCGTCCATTTGTGTTCACATTGTGGTTCTACCATCCTGAATAATTCGGACTATTCCAATGATTTTGATTCCCATAATAGGTGTTTCTATTACTATTGTTCTTATGGTTTCGCCAGTTGCCATTACCATTACCATTATTCGACGAATTATTCCCATAATGGTGTCTTTCCTCTTCGATAACCAAATCTAAAGAGTCCAGTACAGATAGAAAATGTTCCACGTTGTCTTCAGGAATGTGAAACAATTTCTCCTTTAGAGCACGCGGTAACTTCTCCTTTAATACGAGTGTACAGACCTCCGACTAGTCAGTCTGCATTAGTCTGCACCAGTCTGCATTAGTCTGCATTTGTCTGTACCAGTCTATAGTCAAGTTTCAGTCTGCGCCTAATAAGATTATCATATTCCTGTACATAGCCATGAAGATAAATGAATAGACACTTTGTCAAGTATCAGAGATATGTGAGAATATGATTAGCGTACCAAGACCAAAGGAACTTCAGATTGTCAGTAGTAAACAGCATCCAGAATCAAGTTACGTAATGTCTATATTCTTTATTATTTTAATAAATGTGTGTGAAAATTAATCAAGTTCTGTTTAAAGTTTGTCACCGTCAATCTGCTACTCTAAGCGTGCAAGTGGCAATTCTATCGTCTGACCTAACGGCAGAAGATAAACACGCCACGATAAGACCACGAGACATATTGCTGACACTCGCCTACTTCGCTAGAGCGACAAGTCAAATAATCTGATGGTGTTTGTACCGAAGGTCTTACAGTACGCACACCACACTATCTACGTCCGTATGCAAATCTCTAATATGTTCATGTATCTCTTCCCGAACTAAGTCACATTGTTTCAAGCCCTCTGTGCGTATTTCTTCTATTAAGACATTGAGTCTTTGGTCTAGCTTATGTCCAAACGCGCGTCTAACGCTTCATGAGTGTCTTTAATCAGAGCTTGTAATTCCTGTCGCAGTCTGCTTTGGTTTTCTATTATTTGCTCACATTTTTTAATCTGGTTTCCTAGGTGTGAAAACTTTTCATTTAACTGTTTGTGTAGGCCTATGTCTTCCGAGTTTTTGTAATAACCTTTCCGTACTAACCTCTGTGGACATTTTCCTTGTCATCACCGGCATAAACAAACTCACCAATATTACCGATTCGTCCCACTACATCCACAAAAACAATTTTGAAGTGAAATATGGGTGCAGCTCACCGTAGTGGTGCTGCGTGCTGGAGATGGCCAGGCCGTCGCTACTGCGTGATGACGAGGCAGTGGTTTAGACTGCGTGCTGGCGGCGCATCAGTCGGCGACGGCTGCGTGATGGCGGGACGTCACCGGGTGCGTGGTCGTTTTTGACAGTTCATCGTCGGTTTAGACCGATGCTCTCAGCCAAGGCGCATCGATGTTGTTGTTTATGACCCCTGTTGCCCTTGGCAACACATCTTCTCTATGCTCATTTATTGTGGATTTTTTCCTTTCAATCTGTTTTTTTCTTTTTTTATCTGCCACTTTCCATTTATAATCATACAGTCACCACAGTGGGGACTGCTGTATTTAGCTTGTGTGGCAATGTTTTGACTGCTTGGGCAGCGTCTGTTCTAGACCTATTACTCCTAGCAGCTACAACCAACACCGCAGCCTTTAGATTAGATTAGTACTTCTTCCATAGATCATGAATACGACACTTCGTAATGATGTGGAACGTGTCAGGTTAATAAAAGGTGTCTATACAAGATATTACATTGCACAAAATATTACATGACACTTAATATTTTTAATTTTTTTTTTTTTTTGGGGGGGGGGGGGGGGTTGGGGAAATTACCCACTTACTATATCCAAAAATTCATCTAATGAGTAGAAGGAGTTGTCATTAATAAATTCTTTTAATTTTCTTTTAAATGCTATACGGCTATCTGTCAGACTTTTGATGCTATTAGGTAAGTGACCAAAGACTTTCGTGGCAGCATAATTTACCCCCTTCTGAGCCAAAGTTAGATTTAACCTTGAGTAGTGAAGATCATCCTTTCTCCTAGTGTTGTAGCCATGTACACTGCTATTACTTTTGAATTCGTTCGGATTGTTAATAACAAATTTCATAAGTGAATACATATATTGTGAGGCTACAGTGAAGATCTCTAGCTCTTTAAATAAGTGTCTGCAGGATGATCTTGGATGAGCTCCAGCAATTATTCTGATTACACGCTTTTGTGCAATGAACACTCTTTTACTCAATGGTGAGTTACCCCAGAATATGATGCCATACGAAAGCAGAGAATGAAAATAGGCGTGGTAAGCTAATTTACTCAGATGTATAACGCCAAAATTAGCAATGACCGTAATAGCATAAGTAGCTGAACTCAAACATTTCAGCTGATCCTCAGTGTGTTTTTTCCAGTTCAACCCTTCATCAACGCATACACCTAGAAATTTTGAATATTCTACCTTAGCTACAGGTTTCTGATCGAAGTATATATTTATTAATGGTGTCATTCCATTTACTGTGTGGAACTGTATATACTGTGATTTGTCAAAGTTTAATGAGAGCCCATTTGCAGAGAACCACTTAATGATTTTCTGAAAAACATCATTTACAATTTCACCAGTTAATTCTTGTCTATTGGGTGTGATAGCTATACTTGTATCATCGGCAAAAAGTACCAGCTTTGCATCTTCGTGAATATAGAATGGCAAGTCATTAATATACATTAAGAACAGCAGGGGACCCAAGACCGAACCTTGCGGCACCCCATTCTTGATTGTTCCCCAGTTTGAGAAATCGCCAGTTTTTTGCATATTATGTGAACTGCTTATTTCAACTTTCTGCACTCTTCCAGTTAGGTATGATTTAAACCATTGGAGCACTGTCCCATTCATACCACAGTACTTGAGCTTATCTAGAAGTATTCCATGATTTACACCCCCTTAACACTCCCTTATTAGATTGGTGTAGAGATTCAGTCTTGCAACTCTTGTGACTTATCTCAGGATCCAGCTATCTGAGTCCTGTTGTTCGGCGGCATCGAACTTCTTTCTTCCGTGCTAATTTCTATAAGTGAAGTGGCTATAAAACACAACACTGCTTCTGTACTTAAATAAAGTGTAGAATCGTTCCAATTAACTCTGTATATTATTACAAACTGTCATAAACTGCTACACAGAGTTACTGTTTCCAGAACCTACTAATAAGTGATGTCCCAAAGACATCTCGTTAACATTCTGTGAATTATTGTATATCACAACAATAACTTATAAACATCATATTCGTCTTCCTTGGTGCTGGAGATCTTCCGTGGTACCAGAGCTGCTTCATTCCTCCTTGCTACACGGAGATTACAAACGCTCTCAAGCAGGTACACTCCACACCAGTTGAGTAATACTTTCTCACGGTATATGACCCGACGTTTACATACTAATTGCGATCACGCTCTATGTTTGACGTAAGTGATACATGCCCTTCTATGGATCGCAGAGGTCGCTACAGGTCGAAAAAGGGGTGAAGTTTCTGTGGAAATATTTCATTATGCAAGCATTTTTTAAGTTAAATCTAAGAAAATTTGTACTTGGTTTCTCTGCTAGAAATTAAAAAATATGCATTTTACTATTTTTGGAAATTCAGCCCCTAAGGTGGCGAAATAGGAGATGAAAATTTTCAAGAAATTATTCCGTTATTTTCTAAAAATTTAAAGGTGAATCTATGAATATTGGTATTTCACTTCTCGGTTAGACTTAAAGAAATATTTGTTAGAAGATGACAGTTCCTATAGGAATATCAACACAAGAACGCAAAAGGCATGACTAACAAAAAAAAAGTTGGACTCCAGCTACCAGAATCGCTGTATGGTCTGAAGTACATTCGGAAAAGGCGATGCTTCTATGGCCTTAATTAGCGTGAAAAGTTTAGAAGGTGTTGCAGTTTGTGAAGAACATAGAAATTCGATTAAACAAAAAGAAAAACCAAAAAAATGTGTGTATTGCAGTTTGTGAAGAACAACAAAATTTGATTAAACAAAAACAAAACAAAAATCTGTGCAGACCACATGCTCTGCACGAGCGAAGCAGCGGGCGGTAAGCTAGTATCACATATAATTTTAATCTTATTATCTGCATTATTTATTTGTGTCAGGACGTGCATACTTCTCGACATTCTGATGACATTCTTAAAATATTACAGTATTTCCTAAAATACGCAAGTAACGTCGGATCTTGAATTGTTCTGGCCTTTATATAAGTTTCCCTCATCCCGGTGTTATGAAGTCTGAACACTGAGTACTGTAACGTTCCCTGGCAACACTCACACTATTAATAAACTAAAATTTAATTGTACTATATACGCCGCTACGAAGCAATTTGTATATACTGTAATTATTTAACAAAAAATATTATTTAATTTTGTATAAAGGACATTCGTTATTATTGTAATATTTTCTGTAGTAATATTCTCGATGTATTTATGATTGTAATATTTCTATACTCATAATGTAATTACGAAATGTGTCAATATCTGCGAGAGCAAAAATTTAAAATACAGCCGCAGATTGCAAAGAGACATTAACGGTTGAAAGTGATATAAATAGGAATACATAATGTGCATTCTTTGTCGTCTTCCTCGAGAGCTGAGAGAGAGAGGAACCTGTGACGTAGCATTTTATGAATGGGTAGACTTCAGTTGTCTGTATCTAGATTTAGCCGCCACTAGAGGAGAAATTACAAACTAATGTTAGTTGAATTATTATTGTGGTCTAAATACATTATAATTTATCAAAAGTGTGTATTACTAATGTAAATTAGCTTGCCCGTGTCATCTATAATATTTCTGTAAAGAATTTTCAGCATTTTTAGCAATTATCGCTTGTATTGCTGGGCTGTGCCGAACGATTTGCAGCGGCGGCACATTTAAAAAATTGTTCCGCTAAGAAAAATTAACCAAACCACTAAATCGGGAGCAGATAAAAATTAGCAGTGAATTAAGAAAATGTTTTTCTTTTACAGCGATCCTGAGACTGACGGAATTTATTACTAGTTTCACATTTGTGCATTCATAGGCGGATAGTTAACGTTGAAATTTAACAATTTGTTGGTTCTTTCAAATAACTTAAATGTATAGTGAAGTGTGTTTTATCAATGATAATTAAACGTCGGCTTGGCAATATTTAACCACTTTCTGCTAATAGAGACAGTCTTGTGTTCCATAGCTAACGCCGGGAAAGAATTCAGTAAATATTTAAAAAAAAACCACTGCATTTAGAAAATGTGTGCCAAGGCCGAATTATGTAAAAGATTTAATTTTCAACTAAATATTCTTAATCAGTTAATATGAATTTATCAGCATGAGTGGGTTGACTAAGTTCACGTAATTTTAAATGTGCTTAATTCTGTCTAAATGAATTTTTATTACCACACGTAAATAAGGGGTTCTATAACAAAGTTCGTACTAAAACAAAACAAAGGAAAAAATAACAAAAAAACTATTTAAAAAAGTAACTATTTATTTCATTTAATTTCATTTCATTAATTCGGTGCCCAACGTGGGGCCCGAATATGCAGTGGCCACAAAATACCCATGAGATAACTAGGGAATTATTGTAGTCGAACTTTGTTTGAGAACAATTAATAATTTTTTCATGTATTGTATGTATTGCCTAACCAATATTGTGTGGAAATACCTGTATATGATTTTTTGCATGAGAACACTATATACCCAGAGGCAAGCTGAAGAAGAGAGCTCATTATATCAAAAAAATTAATTACCTACCACAATACCAGGGGGCAGCTGCACCCAAGATAGATCACCAAAAGGTAAAGCTACAGTGTAGTTGTCCTGTGGGTAGTAAAGTAGCCTCAGTGCGGTGTTCTCGGATCATTAATGGTATGCTTGTTGTTAGTGTTCTTTTTTTTAAAAAAATAACAGGACATTTGAGTAGTTAGTCATCGTAGCATATAATAAGTGTGTTTCAACAGATGACCATTTCTTGTGTGATTATGTCAGTGAAACCTGAGTGTTAGGATATTTAGTTCAGATTTTGTTTCTTTTGTTGACTATGGTTAGATTGCGTAGTCAGAAAGATATAAACATGGATAATGAACAACGGTTAGCAAGCAGTGATACCGAGTTAGAAAGTGAGGCACAAAGTAATGTTAGTGGCGTAGTTCAGGAAGTACAATGTGAGAATCTGGGGGCAGAAGGGCAAGAAATGTTGCCACTGCCAGCCAGTGATTCAGTTGAAAGTAGAAATACTGTACCACCCACAAGCACTAGACACGGACCAGAGAGTGGTGAGATGTCAGAAGTGCAATCATTAAGAGTCATGTTCGAGCGCATGCTCAATTTCCAAGCTACGTTTGTGCATGAACAAGCAGAGCGTGACCAGAGATTGGTAGCTGAATTTGCACGTATGCAAGCAGAACGCGAAAGAGAACGTGATGCTAAACAAGCAGAGCGTGATCGACGCCAGCATGAGAGAGACTTGCAGTTAATGCAATCTTTGGAAGCTATGCAAAGTGAGATTGTTAGTTTGAGACAAAACTATGAAACCATACCCAAAGCGGTGCAAGAACTGAGCGAAAGAGTAGATAATATCCAAGTGGCTAACGCCAGTATCGTGGGTGAAATCAGTGTACTGGCTAACAGGATGGAACAATTAGAAATTGACACAAATCAAGTAATTGAGCAGAAAATGTCCGAACAAGTGCACAATATTGAAAACCAATTTATAAAAAAAATAGACGAGAAGGTGTACGCCGCGATTGAGGCCAAAGGCGTGGGCTCCAACGCGGAAGTGCAGGACCTAAAAAAGGCGGTGCACACTGACATTCCGCTGTGGCAGCGTCTTCTTGCGGAGCTGGAAAACAGCTTGCTGCACGGCGACGCATAGGTGCAACAATGATAGGCATATAAGTACAGCAGTGAAAAATTGCGACTGCGAGACAGAACAGGCAACCAATGTTGGCGAAACAAACAAATGTCACTCCAAAATAGTGATTGAAGAAAGCCTGATTAGAAACCGACAGTTTCAGATCTTTACAACGGAGAAGAAATCTGTCCACCCTGTAGTATTTATCAAGGGATTTAGAAACATTTTGCCTAGCGTTTGGAGTCATACACAGCAAATACAGTTCGTTATGTCTTACATGCAAGGAGATGCTGCATTATGGGCAACCGAAGCAGCTGATAGTTGCGACACATATGAGCAATTTGAAAAGGCATTCTTGGCCAAATATTGGTCAACATGTATTCAGGAGAGATTACGGAAAGAGGTATATAATGCAGAGCCGTATTCTCCACGATTAGGCAATTTGCGAAAATATTTTGAGAAATACATTAATAAGACCCGTTACTGGGACGAGCAGATTTCATCCCGGGATTTGATCAGACTTTTGAAATCACACTTGCCGATACACGTAAAGGAAAAACTTATACACGTACCGGAGGACGACATGGAACATTTCTTGTCTGTTCTGGACTCAACTGACCTGATTCAGGAAGATGTTAAGGCAGCCTCTGAACAGGCTAGAAGTAACGGAAACGGTTACAGAAATGGTCGAAATAACACGCCTCCACCAAATAATGGAAACGGCGGAGGTAACAATAGGAGACAAGATAATGTACAAAACGGGAATAGAGGTAGAGACCGGAACGGCAATAGTCCGTCGGTGAATAATGACCGGAAAAGGAGGTCCGAGGACCGATATGAAACAGGCCCACCAAGCAATAGTAGATGGAAAAATGCCAGGGGGCCGTGGAACACTAATACCTATAACGATGCAAACCGAACTTGGCCACAGAACCAGAGGCCCAGTCCGGACCGGCAAAACAATGAAAGATATGACAATAACCGACCGCCACCACAAAATGCGCCAATTGCGCAACCGTGGCGGCCGACACAACACAACTTACACATAGTGGAGGTCAGCGACACAGAGCAGCCACACCCATCCACCTGTAATAATCCAAGAAACTAGATTCAGTCGAGATACGCTCTCCATCCTCGGCTGAGGTTTGGAGTGAGAGCAGCCCGACACAGAACAAAACATTGGGAATCTGTATCCTCAGGTATAATGACGGGGTACAGATGGAACATGAATTAATAACTGAACCACCCATGTGCATAAAGGAGCACAAAGACAAAGTACAAGCGATAATAGAGATCAAAATTAACAATATTGATGTGCAAGCAATCGTTGATACAGGTGCTACTGTCAGTGTCATGAGTATGGACTTATTCAGAGTACTGGGGAAAGAAAAGCGTATGCTGACTTTTCCTGTAAACAATTGCAAAGTCACTGGAGCCATCAGTGCACAGCGACAAATAATTAAACTCCAAGTGCGGGTAGAGATGTATATAGGGGGAGAAGCCATAGCGTGCTCGTTCCTGGTAGTAAAGGGTTTAAAGGTAGCCTGTAATTTGGGGGTAGATTTTTTGAGAGAAAGGGACGCAGTAATCGACCTTTCTCGGGGAAAATTAAGTTTGATGAACGCGGGTAGGAGGATAGAATTGTCCATGCTCAGATCTGAAGAGGTACCTGTGCCTAATTGTAATGCTATTAACATAAAATGTAGGAATCAGTGGATACTACATTTAGACAATCATTCTCTAGGGCAAAATCTCTATTATTCAGACGTACAAGGCGATCAATTAAAAGCAAATGTGGACGCACTTGTGAACAAAGTATCACAGTCCGAGAATTTGAACTCAATGCAACAGCAGGATTTGGTACAGTTATTATCTAACTATGCAGATGTGTTTTCAGAACGACCAGGAATATCGAGGTGAAGCCTCACAAAACCTACTGTCGAGCCTCATACTCTATTCCTTAGTCCAAGAAGGAAATAGTAACTATCTCTTAGCAGATCCCCAATCAGGGAGAGTACGGGGACTGTATCCGCATAAGGATGTAAAAATATTCCTACAGTAAATGACTAATAGTCCTATGTGTTATGTGTAAGAAAGGTACACCATTCTTTTGAAAATGAATGAACATTAATGATGTGTGATCTGTAGAGATAATGTACTAGTGTAGAAGTATTTAGTTATAAGAATATGATTGACTATCTCTTTTGTTTATGAATATTTGTGTTATGTCTTCTTTTTAATTAGTGTTAGCTTAAACATGCTCTAAATGTCTGCACAGATAACGTGATTAGTGCAATTATTTGTAGTGTTAAATTGTGACAGAGATCAGTCAGGAGGAACATTTTAGTAGTGATTAGTTTGTGTACTGCATGATATTCTATATGTGTGTCAAGCTTGAAATATTTCTTGATACAATCTTATATATATATATATATATATATATATATATATATATATATATATATATATATATATATATATACACTCCTGGAAATGGAAAAAAGAACACATTGACACCGGTGTGTCAGACCCACCATACTTGCTCCGAACACTGCGAGAGGGCTGTACAAGCAATGATCACACGCACGGCACAGCGGACACACCAGGAACCGCGGTGTTGGCCGTCGAATGGGGCTAGCTGCGCAGCATTTATGCACCGCCGCCGTCAGTGTCAGCCAGTTTGCCGTGGCATACGGAGCTCCATCGCAGTCTTTAACACTGGTAGCATGCCGCGACAGCGTGGACGTGAACCGTACGTGCAGTTGACGGACTTTGAGCGAGGGTGTATAGTGGGCATGCGGGAGGCCGGGTGGACGTACCGCCGAATTGCTCAACACGTGGGGCGTGAGGTCTCCACAGTACATCGATGTTGTCGCCAGTGGTCGGCGAAAGGTGCACGTGCCCGTCGACCTGGGACCGGACCGCAGCGACGCACGGATGCACGCCAAGACTGTAGGATCCTACGCAGTGCCGTAGGGGACCGCACCGCCACTTCCCAGCAAATTAGGGACACTGTTGCTCCTGGGGTATCGGCGAGGACCATTCGCAACCGTCTCCATGAAGCTGGGCTACGGTCCCGCACACCGTTAGGCCGTCTTCCGCTCACGCCCCAACATCGTGCCGCCCGCCTCCAGTGGTGTCGCGACAGGCGTGAATGGAGGGACGAATGGAGACGTGTCGTCTTCAGCGATGAGAGTCGCTTCTGCCTTGGTGCCAATGATGATCGTATGCGTGTTTGGCGCCGTGCAGGTGAGCGCCACAATCAGGACTGCATACGACCGAGGCACACAGGGCCAACACCCGGCATCATGGTGTGGGGAGCGATCTCCTACACTGGCCGTACACCACTGGTGATCATCGAGGGGACACTGAATAGTGCACGGTACATCCAAACCGTCATCGAACCCATCGTTCTACCATTCCTAGACCGGCAAGGGAACTTGCTGTTCCAACAGGACAATGCACGTCCGCATGTATCCCGTGCCACCCAACGAGCTCTAGAAGGTGTAAGTCAACTACCCTGGCCAGCAAGATCTCCGGATCTGTCCCCCATTGAGCATGTTTGGGACTGGATGAAGCGTCGTCTCACGCGGTCTGCACGTCCAGCACGAACGCTGGTCCAACTGAGGCGCCAGGTGGAAATGGCATGGCAAGCCGTTCCACAGGACTACATCCAGCATCTCTACGATCGTCTCCATGGGAGAATAGCAGCCTGCATTGCTGCGAAAGGTGGATATACACTGTACTAGTGCCGACATTGTGAATGCTCTGTTGCCTGTGTCTATGTGCCTGTGGTTCTGTCAGTGTGATCATGTGATGTATCTGACCCCAGGAATGTGTCAATAAAGTTTCCCCTTCCTGGGACAATGAATTCACGGTGTTCTTATTTCAATTTCCAGGAGTGTATATATATATATATATATATATATATATATATATATATATATATATATATGTGTGTGTGTGTGTGTGTGTGTGTGTGTGTGTGTAGCTGTCAGATTGACAGATTCGAACCCAGAACTTTATTTTCAAACCAGTGTTATCAAAGAGAATAATGCACCCAGTAGTGACCCGAGGGCACCATGGGAGGCAAACTTATTGCAAATTTAAGTAACGCAAAGTTACGTACAAAGAAGCTTCAATTGAAGCTTGTGCAGATCCAATCAGTTAAAAGAGCTAGCCTGATACAGTCCAAGTCAATTTTAGCCTACAGAGACTACACTGTAGTTACGTAGGACCTTGCAAGTAAAGTGACACATAATTTCAAAGGAGTTATTGAACAATATGCCTGAATCCGGCTGGAATGCACAAATAAAATCTACTCGAACATAAATATAGATGATTTTTGGGCAAACTAATACGAAATATTAATATTTGTTACCATGTACGCAATTATCGCACACCTTGGTAAAGAGCGAACAAAGAAGTCACGAATGTGCTGTTACAAAAAATTGCACAACGGACATTGTAACTGAAAAAGAAACTTAAACAAAAGTGCAGTATTGTGTGGCAGAGACAGACAGTGACTGTTAAACCTGCAGCAATACGTCACGAGGTTGTTTTGAACAAGCAATAAGAAACTGTATCATCGCCGTGTGTGCAAGTGGACAAGGAACTAGCACGACACGAACAGTGAGCCGATAACAGACGGTGGACCAAGCTAGTGTCAAACTATAACTCTTTGTGTGTCAAGGGACGCTAGGAAAGCGCATTGACTACAGAGATACATTTTGTCCTAAGGTGAAAACTTGCGTGTGACTAATTGCAAGTCATGACATGGTGAAAAAATATTGTGTGCCCATAAAACATGTTACTGTGACAACGAAACATTGTGCAAACCAGACTAGTGAAGGCCTACTGAATAATAACTGCCAATAACTGTGTGCGTTCTTTCCCGCAGCAGGAAAAATGCCCATAAGGATAGTACACTGTTTGTGAACTTGTTGCATGTTTGCTGGAGCATTGCAAGAAGATGTCTCACGGGCGAGCTGATATACAACGCGCATCCGGCTACTTCAGCCATGCAGCGGCCGCGGCAGCCCGTAGCAGACCAGACAGCCACACGCCTCTCCGCGCCGTAGCTGTCAACACCGGGGGCGGTGACCTACACGGAGCCGACGGGCCGCGCCGAGCGCCGCTCAACAATCACTCCGCACCGCTTACCAACTACAGCATTATTGACATATTCCAAAATATTTACACAAACTGCATAACATGTCAATGAACTCAATTTTTGATAAACATTGAACATTTATTATCTATACCCGTAAATTGACAAGAGAAAATGAACACTAACAAGATTTCTAACACGTAGGTAGTGGGAACATTATGAAAAGTGACGTTGTGATAAATGATTTCAAAAAAACTAAGTGATATATGCTAGGATAAGTGATCTTGCAGTATATCGCAAAAATAATAATTACGAGTTGTTAATCACACACAACAAACTTTCATTGAAATGTATGTGGCTGTGATATTATGTAACCGTTGATGACAAACTGCTCAATCAATTCAAAAGAATGACTGTTAAAGAGACAAGATTAATCATGAACCAACTGGGATGGCTGGGCTCCGGCACAGTTTTGCCCAGGTTTCCTGTCTGCCTTCGCCCAAATGGGGGAGCCATGAACATATATAACCCTGGGACTAATTAAAAGAGCCATTCCATAAAAAAATACAGAATTGTAAAGAACGTTACTGGCACCATTGTGTCAAAGTATAAAAACTCTTTGCCAAATGCTGCCAGGGGGCAATGTAACGTTCCCTGGCAACACTCACACTATTAATAAACTAAAATTTGATTGTACTATATACGCCGCTATGAAGCAATTTGTATATACTGTAATTATTTAACAAAAAATATTATTTAATTTTGTATAAAGGACATTCGTTATTATTGTAATATTTTCTGTAGTAATATTCTCGATGTATTTATGATTGTAATATTTCTATACTCATAATGTAATTACGAAATGTGTCAATATCTGCGATAACAAAAATGTAAAATACAGCCGCAGATTGCAAAGAGACATTAACGGTTGAAAGTGATATAAATAGGAATACATAATGTGCATTCTTTGTCGTCTTCCACGAGAGCTGAGAGAGAGAGGAACCTGTGACGTAGCGTTTTATGAATGGGTAGACTTCATTTGTCTGTATCTAGATTTAGCCGCCATTAGAGGAGAAATTACAAACTAATGTAAGTTGAATTATTGTTGTGGTCTAAATACATTATAATTTATCAAAAGTGTATATTACTAATGTAAATTAGCTTGCCCATGTCATCTATAATATTTCTTTAAAGAATTTTCAGCATTTTTAGCAATTATCGCTGGTATTGCTGGGCTGTGCCGAACGATTTGCAGCGGCGGCACATTTAAAAAATTGTTCCGCTAAGAAAAATTAATCAAACCAGTAAATCGGGAGCAGATAAAAATTAGCAGTGAATTAAGAAAATGTTTTACTTTTACAGCGATCCTGAGACTGGCGGAATTTATTACTAGTTTCACATTTGTGCATTCATAGGCGGATAGTTAACGTTGAAATTTAACAATTTGTTGGTTCTTTCAAATAACTTAAATGTATAGTGAAGTGTGTTTTATCAATGATAATTAAACGTCGGCTTGGCAATATTTAACCATTTTCTGCTAATAGAGACAGTTTTGTGTTCCATAGCTAACGCCGGGAAAGAATTCAGTAAATATTTTTAAAAAAACCACTGCATTTAGAAAATGTGTGCCAAGGCCGAATTATGTAAAAGATTTAATTTTCAACTAAATATTCTTAATCAGTTAATATGAATTTATCAGCATGAGAGGGTTGACTAAGTTCACGTAATTTTAAATGTGCTTAATTCTGTCTAAATGAATTTTTATTACCGCACGTAAATAAGGGGTTCTACAACAAAGTTCGTACTAAAACAAAACAAAGGAAAAAATAACAAAAAAACAATTTAAAAAAGTAACTATTTATTTCATTTAATTTAATTTCATTAAAGTACACAATGGAGGACACGAAGCAGAAATATGTGTAGTGACCTATTTCTGACAATCGATCCCTACAAGTGTACAGTGCTTCATAAACATTCCGATGCAGACATCATCAATAAATCATCCATTTACACATAGCAAAAATCTAAATCTCTTGTAACCTCATCCATAAAACGTTGGAAGGTCTGGGTGGCATTACATAGTCCGAATGGCATTCGGGTGAATTCAAAGAGACCGAATGTTGTTGTCACCGCTGTTTTAGGAATGTCATCTGCAGCTATAGGGATCTGATAGTAAGCTCGAACTAGATCAGTGGTAGAAAATATAGTCTTACCGTGAAGATTTGCAGAAAAGTCTTCTATATGTGGAACTGGGTACCGGTCTGGAATGGCCCTTGCATTGAGTTGGCGATAGTCACCGCAGGGGCGCCATCCATTCTTCTTTTTAGGCACGATGTGAATTGGGGATGCCCAACTGCTACTAGAAACTCTGCAGATACCTTGTGAGACAGCATGCTGCGAAATTCCTGCTTTACCACTTTTAGCTTTTCGGCCGTTAAACGTCTAGGCTACCTATCTGGTAGTCAGTAGGGATACCAATACTTTCCGCATAATGATTAACGGTACACCCACCACAGTTGCAGTGGCCCGTATCAAGCCTGCATTTCGGGACGCAACAGACACCACAGCTACCACTGAACACAAACCAGAGAAGACAGGAGAAGCTACAAGATGTTTTCCTGTACCCCATGAACACCACAACGCTCAGCGAACATCAGTCACTGCAACACCAAGACCGACGTCGAGGACTACTACACCACTCCCTGACACAACCACTGACACAAGTGACGTACCGCCCGGTTTCAAGAAAGAAGTAGTTACAAGAGCTGGACGGCGTGTTAAATTTAATCTGCGGTATCGTAAGCATTAAAGGGGGGAGTCATGTAGTGACATCTTTTCTGACAATCGATCCCTACAAGTGTACAGTGGTTCATAAACATTCCGTGAAGTGTTAATTTACGTGCAGTGATATAGTTATTCTTTGACTTAGCTTTTGTTAGTTACTCCGTGCTGTTCATGTCTACACAATTCATTCATTTGTGTAGTGTTAAGTTATTGCTAAATATATGTGGGAATAAAGGAATTGTTTTCTCCAACACCGACATATGAAACAGAGTTGAAGTTCCAGGAGAATAAATAAAAACTTTGATGTTTGTCTATGACACTGTATTTGTGTTAGAGAGGGCAAAATAAATGAAAGAGCAGTTGACCTGATTTGATAGCGCTTGCAAAGAGGTTCTAAAATGAATACAAGAAAGGAAAACAAGGGCAATGGAATGTTGTTGTATTAACGATTAGGAGATGAGATTCTAATGTTAGTAGACGAGTTTTTGTATCTGCGCAGCAAAATAACTGATAATGGCCGAAATAGAGAGGATACGAAATAATGCAGACTGGCAAAAACAGCGTTCCTCTTAACAAACTTTTTACCATTGAGTATTGATTTAACTGTTAGAAATTTCTTGGCTCAAATGGTTCAAATGGCTCTGAGCACTATGGGACTTAACATCTGAGGTCATCAATCCCCCAGAACTTAGAGCTACTTACACCTAACTAACCTAAGGACATCACACACATCCACGCCCGAAGCAGGATTCTAACCTGCGACCGTAGCGGTCGCGCGGTTCCAGACTGAAGAGCCTAGAACCGCTCGGCCACACCGGCCGGCAAGAAACTTCTTTCTGGAGGTACTTATATGGAATGCTGTCATGTACAGAAGTGAAACGTGGACCATAAATATTTCAGAACAGAACAGAATGTTATTATATAGGGAGGATATTGTAAATTAAATGGGTGCGTCAAACAGCTAATGAGAGGTATGAATCAAACAGGGGAGAAAAGAAATTTATGGTACAACCTGAATAAAATATGTGACCCATCGTCAAGACACATCCTGAGGCATCAAGAAATCGTCACTTTGGTAATGGTCAGTAGTCTTGAGGTGTAGAAGGGCAGGGGATTGTAGAGGCAGACCAAAGCTTGAACTATAGTTAGCTGGTTCAAATGGATGAAGGTTGCAGTAGTTACGCAAAGACGAAAGTGTCTGCACAGGACAGACTAGCGTGAAGTCTTGGAACTGAAGACCACGGCAAAAGTCTGTTCCTAACTGTCCACGCTAGCATCTTTCAAATAGTTGATGGTCCTCTACACTCTCGGCGTTCCTCCGCCACTTCGCTCTGGCTCTGGTATGCCAGCCAGATGTGTACGCATTCCGCTTTTAACCTGCCCATGCTTGCCTGTTAGCCAAGCAGTCAAGCTGCAGCAAGTTATCAGCAGAACGGGTAGGCTGCTTTACTCCCATCCATACCAAGCTCTGCCCAGGCCAAGCAGGCTAAAGGAATCTTGCTTGCCTGCCCGTCTTCCCGCTGTGCTACTCTACGTAACAGATTATTCTGCACGCTTTCATTGCAGTGTTAGGACTAGGGTTCGGATGTTGATGAAAAGTCTTTTTCTTTTTTCTATCCGAGTATCACAAGACGAGACTCAATGATATATATATTATTTTAGGTTACTGTAGGCCAGAATATGGTGGATTTTATTTGTCGCTTTCTCCTTTTTTGCGTATTTCAGGCTTTTTTATTTATTTGGATACAAACGATTTTCTCGGCAACTTCATGCTCTTCAGGCAAGTGCTAGCTATTCTCAGTTCGAACCACCGTTAGGTCACCTCTAACACATACATTCTGTAGTAAGGACAGCCATATCTGAAAATCGAAATACTTCGCATCTAAGAAACTGAGGATATCTGTTATAATGCAATGCCAAATAACGTAAGGTTTTGGAAGTCTAGTTTCTATAACCTTAGGGTGTTTCAGTCAAATATGACCCCACTTATATCAACTGTAATTATTTTTTTCAGGACGTGTATTCAGGGTTTGCTGAATTCATTCTAAGTGGCCAAAACAGTTCATTCTTAATTACTCAAATGCATTTTAGCAACACGAAGTTGCTCTGTCCGTTTCGAATCTAGCCACTGATGACGACCAACCAATAGCGGTAGCAGGCATTTCAACCAACAACCCTTCTCCAGCACAGTGTGGAATAGTGCCTTTCTATCCAATGACGATGACCGCCAATGGTATCCATAGGAGATGAGCTACCAACGACCCTTCTTCTGTATTAGCCTATGACTATGGCCCACCAATGGTAGCCATATGAATTGTAACCAATACTATCACTTGTCCAGCACGAACGCCAGAAAATTCCCTCTTTATAAGTGGACGCGACACTCGTCTCTGACAGTGTTCTAGCAGTAGTGGACACCAAAAGATCCTGAGGAAGATCCCAGCAGAGGGGTCGAAACGTCGAACATTTTAGAAGAAACATGACGCGGCCTAATAACCCAGAAGATTTTAACTTCAGTGACAACGGCCACGAAAGCCTGCAGACTTACATAACACGAAGTTCGTCTTTGACATTACGTCAGTCTAAAACCTACATGCCTGAAAGAAGAAGCTTTTCTTCCATACTAAGCTTTCTTTGCGCTATGTTGCATACCGTCAGAATGTGGTTTTTAATTTCGATTGAGCCATTTCTTTCTCTGTTTCAATCAATATATGCCATAAATGTAGAAAATCTATGTTCTGTTGAATAGCCTCGTCCTTAACACCCATTTCCACACACTTGTCAGCCACTAAGCCTTCATCCTCTTTCAGAATACTTTTCGCATGAGGAAACTGTGGGTCAAATTTACAACCATGTCGTAACATATTCGCGGTTCCTACATGAGCTTTTAGTAATTTTTTACACAATTTGCATTGCGAGACACCTACCGATTTTTTTGAAGCTGCTACATAAACACACGAACGTTTCCCCATGCTGGACTTGGACTCTGTTCCGTAACTGGTGTATATTCCCCAATTCTTAATTTCTCCTGAATCTCCTTTAAGTATGGTTTGTTCATTTTGCTGCTCCCAACGTTATGAGAAATGAGCTGCAGTGAAAGTACCTGCGCAAACATATACCCTGCTAGTCACGTTGCATTTATAACGCAACCTGCTGTCAGGTGCAGAAGGCTGAACGGATCCTGCGAAACCCAAACAATCTGAGCAGTTCTCTTACGTTGTTCGCAGATGATGCTGTAATTTACCGTCTAGTAAGGTCATCCGAAGACCAGTATCAGTTGCAAAGCGATTTAGAAAAGATTGCTGTATGGTGTGGCAGGTGGCAGTTGACGCTAAATAACGAAAAGTGTGAGGTGATCCACATGAGTTCCAAAAGAAATCCGTTGGAATTCGATTACTCGATAAATAGTACAATTCTCAAGGCTGTCAATTCAACTAAGTGCCTGGGTGTTAAAATTACGAACAACTTCAGTTGGAAAGACCACATAGATAATATAGTGAGGAAGGCGAGCCAAAGGTTGCGTTTCATTGGCAGGACACTTAGAACATGCAACAAGTCCACTAAAGAGACAGCTTATACTACACTCGTTCGCCCTCTGTTAGAATATTGCTGCGCGGTGTGGGATCCTTACCAGGTGGGATTGACGGAGGACATCGAAAGGGTGCAAAAAAGGGCAGCTCGTTTTGTATTATCACGTAATAGGGGGGAGAGTGTGGCAGATATGATACGCGAGTTGGGATGGAAGTCATTAAAGCAAAGACGTTTTTCGTCGCGGCGACATCTATTTACGAAATTTCAGTCACCAACTTTCTGTTCCGAATGCGAAAATATTTTGTTGAGCCCAACCTACGTAGGTTGGAATGATCATCAAAATAAAATAAGAGAAATCAGAGCTCGAACAGAAAGTTTCAGGTGTTCGTTTTTTCCGCGCGGTGTTCGGGAGTGGAATGGTAGGGAGATAGTATGATTGTGGCTCGATGAACCCTCTGCCAAGCACTTAAATGTGAATTGCAGAGTAATCATGTAGATGTCCTACTTTAACCACTGTGATTCCAACCCAGGATCTACGATTTTTCCGAACCGGGACAAAAACCTTACGGTGGCGGCCCTCCCCCCCCCCCCCCCCCCCCCCCCCGCCACCCCATCCACCCTCCACGCTTCGAGTGTTTGAAACATCACATCATAAATTTAAAAAAAAAGATTTTTCAAAAATACGTACATTGTGTAGCACACATCTTTCTGAAGGGTTTGATATATAAAACATATATGGTCAGGGAAACGTAAAAATGTTACTCGGTCTTAAGTGTGCCAAAGTACAATGCCACACCTCTTCACACGGCATTCGTCTATCGTACGCCACTGCACTGGGGAATTCAAATGTGTATTTGTAACGGAGGCCATCAAGGAACCTATATTCAAGACAGTGGAAATTAAAATGACCTGTAGTGCCTCTCCTGCTCCCAGTCAGTCAGTCTGACTTCTTATCCATTAAAAGATCACAATTAAATCTGGGTGTTCAGAAAATTTGCACTCTTTATTGCTTGTTGTTGTTGTTGTTGTGGTCTTCAGTCCAGAGACTGGTTTGATGCAGCTCTCCATGCTACTCTATCCTGTGCAACCTTGTTCATCTCACAGTACCTACTGCAACCTACATCCTTCTGAATCTGTTTAGTGTATTCACCTCTTGGTCTCCCTCTACGATTTTTACCCTCCACGCTGCCCTCCAATACTAAACTGGTGATCCCTTGATGCCTCAGAATATGCCCTACCAACCGATCCCTTCTTCTAGTCAAGTTGTGCCACAAATTTCTCTTCTCTCCAATTCTATTCAATACCTCCTCTAATCTTCAGCATTCTTCCGTAGCACCACATTTCGTAAACTTCTATTTTCTTCTTGTCTAAACTATTTATTGTCCATTTTTCACTTCCATACATGGCTACACTCCATACAGATACTCTCAGAAACTACTTCCTGACACTTAAATCTGTACTCGATGTTAACAAATTTCTCTTCTTCAGAAACGATTTCCTTGCCATTGCCAGTCTACATTTTATATCCTCTCTACTTCGACCATCATCAGTTATTTTGCTCCCCAAATAGCAAAACTCCTTTACTAATTTAAGTGTCTCATTTCCCAATCTAATACCCTCAACATCACCCGACTTAATTCGACTACATTCCATTATCCTCGTTTTGCTTTTGTTGATGTTCATCTTATATCCTCCCTTCAAGACACCATCCATTCCGTTCAACTGCTCTTCCAAGTCCTTTGCTGTCTCTGACCGAATTACAATGTCACCGGCGAACCTCAAAGTTTTTATTTCTTCTCTATGGATTTTAATACCTACTCCGAATTTTTCATTTGTTTCCTTTACTGCTTGCTCAATATACAGATTGAATAACATCGGGGAGAGAATACAACCCTGTGTTACTCCCTTCCCAACCACTGCTTCCCTTTCATGCCCTTCGACTCTTATAACTGCCATCTGTTTTCTTTACAAATTGTAAATAGCCCTTCGCTCCCTGTATTTTACCCCTGCCACCTTTAGAATTTGAAAGAGAGTATTCCAGTCAACATTGTCAAAAGCTGTCTCCAAGTCTACAAATACTAGAAACGTAGGTTTGCCTTTCCTTAATCTATTTTCTACGATAAGTCGTAGTGTCAGTATTGCCTCACGTGTTCCATCATTTCTACGGAATCCAAACTGATCTTCCCCGAGGTCAGCTTCTACCAGTTTTTCCATTCGTCTGTAAAGAATTCGTGTTAGTATTTTGCATCCGTGACTTATTAAACTGATAGTTCCGTAATTTTCACATCTGTCAGCACCTGTTTTCTTTGGGATTGGAACTATTATATTCTTCTTGAAGTCCGTGGGTATTTCGCCTGTCTCATACATCTTGCCCACTAGATGGTAGAGTTTTGTCAGGACTGGCTCTCCCAAGGCTGTCTGCCGTTCTAATGGAATGTTGTCTACTCCCGGGGCGTTGTTTCGACGTAGGTCTTTCAGTGCTCTGCCAAACTCTTCATGCAGTATCTCTTATTTCATCTTCATCTACATTCTCTTCCATTTCTATAATATTGTCCTCAAGAACGTCGCCCTTGTATAGACCCTCTATATACTCCTTCCACCTTTCTGCTTTCCCTTCTTTGCTTAGAACTTTATATATCTATATAGAATGAAATACAATGTACAGTGCTGAGCTAAAAAAGGTCGTATGACTGTGACAGTAGTATCGCAGAACGTCGAAAGTAATCTCTCTTTTATGTGTTAACTTTTATGTCCATTCTGAGAGGCACCATATCGATGATTTATACCGCATGACAGGGAAAGCGGAAAATCATATCCGCTAAGCCACAACGCCGAGGAAATCGTGTCTTGAGTGATTGCTTATTAACTAATAACTTTATTTTTTGTGCGTCATGAAATTAAATTTAGGGAACATAGAAGCAATAAATGCAAGAGACAAGCAAGACAATGCACATTTCTTCGGTCCTTAGGTCCCAGCATTTCTTTCTCTCTAATCTTGCTACAGCTTTAGACGGTGTGCTTTTCTTTCTGAGAAAGAATCTATTACCTCATCAGAGTTAGTCAAACGTTTTGCTACATGAAAAATCAAAATGTCGTTGTCTAATACTGAAAAAGCTGTTAATACAAATAGTACCTGAGACTGGTGCGGTTTCTACATTTGATTATGTCTATTTTATCACTATCTGCTAGCTAAAAGGAAATAGGCCTTTCTAATGTCTCAGCAGTTGTAACAAACGCCAAGTAAGCGAGACGTATTGGCACAAATGGTTATTTTTATGTACCGGTACCCCATTTACATAAATAACATGACAGAACATAATTCACGAAGTACCAATATCACATGCCTACTAGGCCTACTACAAACAAAAAATTGTATGTTAGGAAATAGTTTCACATGTAATTCGTACGCTCCAGTTTCTCAAGCATGAGATCGAAAAGAAGAAGTGCGAAATTTTTATATAAATTTGGAATCGTCATATTCTTCCATATAATTTGTTTGATGTCCCCGTTGCTTCAGCTTCCTCGTTCTAACAAACAATCTTGTCATCAATAATTCTGTAACTATTCCCGCCATTGTCAAAACATTCTCCGGTTAACTTCACCAACCCTGCCAGAATCAAAGATTCAGTTACCGCGCGTTTATTCTCCAGTTAGGCGTCATTACGTGTTCGTACAACTTGGTTTTCGTGCTATTCCGACAATAGAACTTAGACGGCTCCTAAACGGGGGCTGTACAAATAGCCCCTAGTAGTGTAGTCATGTGGCAAACATTTTGTTCATTTTTTTGGATACACCGAGAAGATAATATGCAGTCTTTTTTACCTGTTATTCCTGTTAATTGTTTATTTCCACTCTGGTAGTCTGAATCTGTGGATTTCTGTAATAACAATAACAATGCTTATCATTCGCACAGCCAGTCAACCACATAAACGAACAGCGATTGGCGTTCACCGGTTCGGGTTTATTCGGCTGAGCTCCCGTCCCCTATTGTCTGTGGGAAAGTTTTTTTTAATTTCTAGATGCAATGGGGATTCCCCTGGCAGAGACACCACGTACACTATGCACGCATTCAAAAATCAACTAATGACTCATTCAGAAACCAATTTAAAATGTTTTCAAAAATGTTCAAAAACCAGCTGACATGCGTTTCAAAATCATATGAATAATCGATAGGCCAAAGTGCGCTGGATGTTAGGTGCTCCGTGAAACAAATTGCCGCCTGGGGCAGATACCCCGATTTGCGCCCCCCCCCTCCCCCCCCCCCCCTCCCCGGGCCGGATCCGGGCCCCTGTGCTACTCTTGTGTCTCGTTTGTGCAGGTTTAGCTGCTTTACTGGTTGTGGCAGAGATAGGGACAGGCAAAAAATGGCTCTGAGCACTATGGGACTTAACATCTGAGGCCATCAGTCCCCTAGAACTTCGAACTACTAAAACCAACTAACCTAAAGCCGTCGGCACAAGGACCGTGCATCCGAACGTTGAGCGTTGAGCGTGCCGAGTTTCTAACGTCATAGCGTGGAATAGCACGTTCGGGAGTTTTTCCGAAGGTGCAAAGCAATATCTGGCATGTCAGATATTCTGAGCGTGCGTCTGAGCGTTGACCAATGAGATGGCACAACGCCACCTACGTCACACGCACGCCGTCTCCCTTCAGTACAGAGTTTTGAGGCGCCATATTGGCATTCATTTCAAGCCTATATGTATATATGCCGTTTCTGAGCACCAGCAAATTGAGAATCACTGAAAAACCCGTTGTAAACTGTGTGATTCGTTCCAATAAAACAATGAGAAACATCATATTAGCCAGTAACACACTGAAGATCCACCCAAAACGCATTTTCTTGGTATAATTTGTTATAATTAAATTTCAATTAGTAAAATATCAACGATTAAGGTTTTCTGCACGACCTAACATACTATGATTTAACATTTGGAGTCTGTTATTGGTGTAGTGTAATGACTAGTGTTACAGCCCACTGAAGGTATGTTTAATGGGGTGGTGATTTGTGTCTTGCCACTTCCAAAAATTTTTTTCCTAACATTCGCGTTTTTATTGGGTTTTGATACTTTATTATTAGTTTAATATAAGTATATACTATAATATTTCATGTTATGTAAATATAAGTTCACCTTTTTTTGAGGGGTGACTTTGTTCGATTGACTTAATCTACAGGACAGCTTGTGCTACTTGTATAAAGATATTTTGCTCCTTTTTCTTTTACGCTTCGTAATTCACATGTTGCAAAGATTCTGCTACTGGGTAGGAACACTGATCAAGTAAGACTAATCTTGGGGTTTTACGAAAATGTGGGAATGATGAAATAATGTTTATCTTATGCGGATAAGTATTCCAAATTTGTACCACACTGTTTGTAATGGAACTTTTACAAGCCTGTGTCCTTATTGATTGGACATGGTACTTTCCCTTTCGTGGACGATGGAGGAAACGTGCGTTATAATAGAGCTAACGTGGGAATTTTACGCGCACCCTTTGAGTGAACAGTGTGAAACATCCCTCAACTGCCGCTGGAGTGCGTTGCGATTGCGTACACCACGTTGGGGCCCACGTACCGTATGCACAAGTCGCATCGTTCCTGAGCGTTCAGCAGCACGTTGAACTCGGCACGCTCAACGTTAACGTTCGACAGCACGGTCCGTGTGCCAACGGCTTAAGGACATCACAGACATCCATGCCCGAGGCAGGATTCGAACCTGCGACCGTAGTGGTCGCATGGTTCCAGACTGAAGAGCCTAGATCCACTCGGCCACACCGGCCGGCTAGGAGCAGGGAAGCTGGAAGAATTTATACACGTCTGACGCCGGCAGCGCCATCTGGAGAGGCCGTCGTCAGAAGAGGCTGGAGCGTTCCTCTTGAATGCTTCCAATGCGCCACTCCTTAATAAAACAGGCGCCGCAGCCCCGCTCTCATTACGTATGTGCGAGCGCTCCCGCGAGATTCGGCAGCCGCTGCGGATCATCCGCAGTCCTCTGCTAGAACCGCCCAACGACCACGACGTGCCGGTCGACCAGACCATCACCGACGCATTTCTTCTGTCACACACCCACGTTGAAAATGAGTATCCGGCAAAACCACACAGAGAAATGCACTCACAATGTTGCAACAGGCTGACGCCATACTGTAGCGTCCTCAGCAGCCGATGCAGCACCTGCATTTCTGTCAACGTGCGTGGGCTTAGGATGCGGCATGTGAGATGTGGCAGTGCCACCACAGTCTAACATAACAGTCGCGACACTCACTGCTGTAAAAGTTGTTACCGTTTGACAGATGGAGCGACACTAGCGCTCCAAGCGGCGAGTAAGGTGAACGTCAGACGCGTCGTAAGCATAATGTTTGTTTTGCATACATTTCCTACGTAATTTACGAAATATTTGAGTTATTTTCTTGCCTCCAAGGCTTTTTGTAGTATCAGAATGCATACATGTTTCTAAAAATGATTCTAAAATATGCGCAAGTATGAACAAAAACCATGAATCGAGTGGCAAGCTACAACACATTCGTAAAGAAGCACTTGTGTCGTTGGATAGAATTGCAACTTACCACGTTGATATCAGAAGAATATAAACACACAGATTCACACGTAAGAAGCACAGACATGTACCTCTACATGCGAAAGCGATCGACAGCTCATTTATCGTTCTGTAGGCCTTCTGTGTTTGTCATTGTCGTCGCCTGTTGCCACAAGTACGACCTTCGTCTTTATATTATTCTAAGTGGGACAAGCAACTGCCAAATAGCGGGAGAAATATGTTGAAAACTTTATAATGAGCTGATTACATTACATTTCAAGCAAAATCAGATATCTGAATAATTTTCAAACAATCTGTCAGTGACCAAGGTGCTAACAAAATAATGTCATCACACGAAGGAAGCAAAGGAAATTAAGTAATTAACAACAGAAGTGAATGAAATACTTACCTACAGACTTCAACATACGTTTGTCCTTGTTCACTTGATCCTTCTGATACAGTTTCTGTCGCTGTCTGTAGGCACTTTCCTTTTCCTGTAATAGTTTTGCTCGAAGTCTAGCGATCTGCACATTCTGACACTTCACACGCTTTTGTAAGACCCCGAATAACTGCACTTAATCTAACCACTTCATCGTCAAAGCAGGTCTGTGTTGACGATTCACACGAATCTGGTAGAGATACATGGAGCGTTGAACTGGCTGCTTCTGTGTCATAGGACTATTTTATAGCTTTAGATGGATTGTCGAATCTTTGTGGCAGTTTCCACTTCATCATCAGTTTGGGTGGCTTATTTGGGATGTCAAACAGTTTGGATACTGCATTCCACAAGAGTTTATTATTGCCTGCGCTCATGGACTGGTTTTTTCGAAATGTAGCGAATAAAACCTAATATTATTAGACAGGTAAACTGGGTCTTTTTTCATATGGTCTTCTCGTCTGCTATTAACTAGCCATTTTCTGGTCCTAAAACGAAACATTAGTCATTAATACACATGTAGTTTGTACGTGAATGACGATGTAGTTTAGTAACTTGATGGTTTATACCTCTCAGGATCCTTAGGAAACCAAAAACGACGGCTGTGGTGTCTTGTACCTGTTGTCGATGCAATTTATTGCGCTACAAACGCTCCCGCTTGAAAAACCATTATAGAAATTAAAATAAACAACATCTATTCGCTTTCACGATCGCGCTGAACTCAGTTTAACTTACTGGCCGCTTGGGGCGCTGCTGGCGCGGTAGGTAACAAAATCGAGGCAAAGTATCGCAACTGTTACGTTGTTAGACTGTGGTGCCACCTTCTACAAGGAACAACTACGTCGCGTCTATACAAAGCTACACGCCACTGGTAGTGCTGTAATGTGTTGCAATGGCAAATTTTCGGCAACCGCTTGTGTCACCCGTCTATCTTCAATCCTGAGCACATATTAAAAAGTACAAGGCTACTATAGTGTTAGTTTCTTTGTGTTAATGCTAGCTAACAATGAACGACCCTAAAAAAATTTTAAACGAATAATGAATTTTTTACAGAGAGTAGCATATGCGATACCTCAGGATTTTCGCTGGACATTTATACACAATACAACTTTGCATCTTCACGTTGCTTTATTAAAAAAGAACAGTCGTATACATTGAACATATTCCTGATATTTCATATTTGCTGTAGATTTCAAGATAGGTCCAAATACACATTTGGCATCAAAACTTTCTCAACAACTGTTAGTAAACAGTTCGAATTACTTAAACAAAACTTCCATAGCAAAATTTTTCAAATAATGTTTGCTTTTCCTGGTGTTACCACATGGATCAGTATTAAGTTAACGTTAATTGTCCTAATTTCATTTTATTTTTTGTGGAACGCGTAAAGCAATTGCTGCCGGCAGTGAAGCAAAGGAACACTTTGCACTGAACAAAAGTAAGGCCTCTGTAGCCTTCTGCCTGGCACTGTGACCTGTTCTTCTGAACAGGGAAGTTAAGCCTGGTAATGAAGCTGAAAAGAATATAACCCCGCTTCCACTGGCGTAAGCAAAATTGCCACCGAGTCCCGACATATAAAACATACCCATAAGTTATAACACTGATTTATTGTTAGCTACACTTTGTGACCAAAAGATCTGTACACCTGGCTGAAAATGACTTACAAGTTCGTGGCACCCACCATCGGTAATGCTGGAATTCAACATGGTGTTGGCTCACCCTTAGCCTTGATGACAGCTTCCACTCTCGCAGGCGTACGTTCAATCATGTGCTGGAAGGTTTCTTGGGGAATGGCACCCCATTCTTCACGGAGTGCTGGACTGAGGAGAGGTATCGATGTCGATCGGTGAGGCCTGGCACGAAGTCGGCGTTCCTAAACATCCCAAATGTGTTCTATAGGATTCAGATTAGGACTCTGTGCAGGTCAGCCCATTACAGAGATGTTATTGTCGGAAACCACTCCGCCACAGGTCGTGCATTATTAACAGGTGCTCAATCGCCATCCACGAATTGCTCTTCACCAGTGGGAAACAAAAAGGTGATTAAAAAATCAATGTAGACCTGTGCTGTGACAGTGCCAAGCAAAACAACAAAGGGTGCAAGCCCCGTCCATGAAAAAAACGACCACACCATAACACCACCGCCTCCGAATTTTACTGTTGGCACTACACACGCTGGCAGATGACGTTCACCGGGAATTCGCCACACCCACACCCTGCCATCAGATCGCCACATTGTGTACCTTCATTCGTCACTCCACACAACGTTTTTCCACTGTTCAATAGACCAATGTTAACGCTCCTTACACCAAGAGAGGCACCGTTTGCATTTACCGGCGTGATGTGTGGCTTATGAGATCCCGCTCAACCACGAAATCCAAGTTTTCTCACCTCCCGTCTAACTGTCATAGTAGTTGCAGTTTGGAATTCCTGTGTAATAGTCTGGATAGATGTCTGCCTATTACACATTACAGCCCTCTTCAACTGCCGGCAGTCTCTGTGCTTTTGTGCTGTACGTGTCCCTTCACGTTTCCACTTCACTATCACATCGGAAATAGTGGACCTAGGGAAGTTTAGCAGTGTGGAAATCTCGCGTACAGACGTATGACACAAGTGACATGCATATCACCTGACCACGTTCGAAGTCCGTGAGTTCCCTCGGAGCGCCGCATTCTGCTCTCTCACGATGTCTAAGGACTACTGAGGTAGTTGATGTGGAGAACCTGCAGTAGATGGCAGCGCAATGCACGTAATACGAAAAACGTATGTTTTTGGGCTGTCCGGATACTTTGGATCACATGGTATAGTAACAGAGGCATATCTGTAGAGCTTTAATAAGTTATTATAGCTTGTGAAAATACTTGTATTTCTTTACCTTCATTTCGCCAAGACATACTGCGCAGTTGCAGAATCCGAAGTTAATCAGTGGTGCGCATAAGGATAAACAAGTGAGCTGTAGCTAGTGCGATGTGTATCGCGCATGAAACAACAGACCAGGAAAGCCTCAATTGCTTAACCGACCGAGAAAAACAATAAAACCTGGGGTTGAAGAGGTTATAAAAAAGCCAATCGACACCTCTCCGTCTCGTGCGGCCAGTCGCATGCGACGTGGAATGAACGACCGAGAAAACGACTGCATTTATTAACGGTTATCATAATGCACGTGAGTTGTGGAGTATTAAATTTAGTTACTAGAAGGATAATACATTACGAAAGGATATGCTCTGACCTATCGCCAAGAAATATGGTTGTATGGTTTTGCAACCAAAGAAATAATGAAGCATTCACAGACAGCATTCCACTGCGAGCACAAAAAACTTCACCAGAAACTGACTTGCATATATGCAATAATTTGGAAAGATCACTATTTTCCATATTACCGGAGAAAAATGATCGAGAACACGTATTATAGTTCTACATACTTGTGGGACAATTGTTGAAATACTTGTTTCAGACATCTGTAATACCTATATCAAGAAAATGAAAATGTAATCTACTGCATAGCTAAATACCTCTGACATCAGCTGGTACTGCCTTGTATTGGTTGCTGTCTGATTTTATCATTGGCAAGATCTTACACAGCAATTACCGAAAAGCATTTAACCTAACTTGTGTAATCTTTTTTTAACATAGCTTTATCACCTACCAGTTTCTTAAAAAATTCGTTGCAAGATTCTTCAAATCTCACAAGGGAGTCAAAACATAACCTTTTCGAATTTAAAGAAACTGGTTTCTAGTGAAATAAAAACAAAATAATAAACCAAATGGTTGCAAGAGTTCATAAATTCACTAGATATAATATTAAGTCACCCATTAAGAGACCACAATGGTTCCTTTGGAATATCGTTGATAGTGTGGAGCTGAGAATATGCATCTACATCTACATGATTACTCTGCAATTCACACTTAAGTGCTTGGCAGAGGGTTCATTGAACCACAATCATACTATCTCAGTACCATTCCACTCCCGAACAGCGCGCGGAAAAGACGAACACCTAAACCTTTCTGTTCGAGCTCTGATTTCTCTTATTTTATTTTGATGATCATTCCAACCTACGTAGGTTGGGCTCAACAAAATATTTTCGCATTCGGAACAGAAAGTTGGTGACTGAAATTTCGTAAATAGGTCTCGCCGCGACGAAAAACGTCTTTGCTTTAATGACTTCCATCCCAATTCGCGTATCATATCTGCCACACTCTCCCCCCTATTACGTGATAATACAAAACGAGCTTTGCAACTGATACTGGTCTTCGGATGACCTTACTAGACGGTAAATTACAGCACCATCTGCGAACAACCTAAGAGAACTGCTCAGATTGTCACCCAGGTCATTTATATAAATCAGGAACAGCAGAGGTCCCAGGACGCTTCCCTGGGGAACACCTGATATCACTTCAGTTTTACTCGATGATTTGCCGTCTATTACTACGAACTGCGACCATCCTGATAGGAAACCACGGATCCAGTCGCACAACTGAGACGATACCCCATAGACCCGCAGCTTGATTAGAAGTCGCTTGTGAGGAACGGTGTCAAAAGCTTTCCGGAAAGCTAGAAATACGGAATCAACTTGAGATCCCCTGTCGATAGCGGCCATTACTTCGTGCGAATGAAGAGCTAGCTGTGTTGCACAAGAACGATGTTTTCTGAAACCATGCTGATTATGGATCAATAGATCGTTGCCTTTGAGATGATTCATAATGTTTGAATACAGTATATGCTCCAGAACCCTACTGCAAACTGACGTCAATGATATAGGTCTGTAGTTCGATGGATTACTCCTACTACCCTTCTTAAACACCGGTGCGACCTGCGTAATTTTCCAATCTGCAGGTACAGATCTATCGGTGAGCGAGCGGTTATATATGATTGCTAAGTAGGGAGCTATTGTATCAGCGTAATCTGAAAGGACCCTAATCGGTATACAATCTGGACCTGAAGACTTGCCCGTATCAAGCGATTTGAGTTGCTTTGCAACCCCTAAGGTATCTACTTCTAAGAAACTCATGCTAGCAGCTGTTCGTGTTTCAAATTCTGGAATATTCCATTCGTCTTCCCTGGTGAAGGTTCAAATGGTTCAAATGGCTCTGAGCACTATGGGACTCAACATCTTAGGTCATAAGTCCCCTAGAACTTAGAACTACTTAAACCTAACTAACCTAAGGACATCACACACACCCATGCCCGAGGCAGGATTCGAACCTGCGACCGTAGCAGCCTCGCGGTTCCGGACTGCAGCGCAAGAACCGCACGGCCACCGCAGCCGGGCCTGGTGAAGGAATTTCGGAAAACTGCGTTCAATAACTCCGCTTTAGCGGCACAGTCGTCGGTAACGTACCATCGGCACTGCGCAGCGAAGGTATTGACTGCATCTTGCCGCTTGTGTACTTTACATACGACCAGAATTTCTTCGGATTTTCTACCAAATTTCGAGGCAATGTTTCGTTGTGGAACCTATTAAAGGCATCTCGCATTGAAGTCCGTGCCAAATTTCGCGCGTCTGTAAATTTTAGCCAATCTTCGGGATTCCGCGTTCGTCTGAACTTCGCATGCTTTTCCATTGCCTCTGCAACAGCGTTCGGACCTGTTTTGTGTACCATGGGGGATCAGTTCCATCTCTTACCAATTTATGAGGTATGAATCTCTCAATTGCTGTTGCTACTATATTTTTGATTTTGAGCCACATCTCGTCTACATTTGCATAGTCAATTCGGAAGGAATGGAGATTGTCTCTTAGGAAGGCTTCTAGTGACACTTTATCCGCTTTTTTAAATAAAATTATTTTGCGTTTGTTTCTGGTGGATTTGGAAGAAACGGTATTGAGCCTAGCTACAACGACCTTGTGATCACTAATCCCTGTATCAGTCATGATGCTCTCTATTAGCTCTGGATTGTTTGTGGCTAGGAGGTCAAGTGTGTTTTCGCAACCATTTACAATTCGCGGGGGTTCGTGGACTAACTGCTCGAAATAATTTTCGGAGAAAGCATTTGGGACAGTCTCGGACGATGTTTTCTGCCTACCACCGGTTTTGAACAAGTATTTTTGCCAACATATCGAGGGAAGGTTGAAGTCCCCACCAACTATAACCGTATGAGTGGGGTATTTATTTGTTACGAGACTCAAATTTTCTCTGAACTGTTCAGCAACTATATCATCGGAGTCTGGGGGTCGGTAGAAGGAGCCAATTATTAACTTAGTTCGGCTGTGAAGTATAACCTCCACCCAGACCAATTCGCACGGAGTATCTACTTCGACTTCACTACAAGATAAACCACTACTGACAGACACAAACACTCCACCACCAATTCTGCCTAATCTATCTTTCCTGAACACCGTCTGAGACTTCGTAAAAATTTCTGCAGAACCTATTTCAGGCTTTAGCCAGCTTTCTGTACCTATAACAATTTCAGCTTCTGTGGTTTCTATTAGCGCTTGAAGCTCAGGGGCTTTCCCAGCACAACTACAACAATTTACAACTACAACTCCGACTGTTCCTTGATCCAAGCACGTCCTGTATTTGCCATGCACCGTTTGAGATCGCAGCCCACTCTGTACTTTCCCGAGGCCTTCTAACCTAAAAACCGCCCAGTCCACGCCACACAGCCTCCGCTACCCGTGTAGCCGCCAGCTGAGTGCAGTCATGTGACCTTGCACCATTGACGTCAGTCAAGACAGTGAAGTAGTGTGTATGCTTCACTCGATTGTACAAACTGCACAGAATCAGCACAGTAAGATGGCTCGACGTGGAACCGACGAAATGGCAGAACAGAGCTATCACATTTAAGTGTGCCCATGATCACACAGTGAATGAAGTATTCCAATTTGTTGATGTATTAATGCGGACTGTCCATCGTCTCCACAAGGAATACAGTACCAACAGCAGACGTGGGCATTAGAACAGCAGTCCTAACCGGATCTAATTGCCAGGGACCAGAAACAGGAACAGCTGCTGTCAGTGAACCACTTCCAAGCGCACATTGCGCAGGGAACTGCATGCAATGAATATCTGGAGTCAGGTGCTTTGCAAAAGGTTGTTGTTGATACTGGCACATGAAGCTGCACATATTTGATGGGTGAAGCAACACAGAAATGGGACAGTAGCTGACAGGGGACATCTAGTGTGATTCGATGGGCCTCTGTTTGTTGCCTGTTTCAAGGCAATGTGTCGAGCTCGTCAGCAACCCAATTACACATATTCTGCAGCGTGTGGAGGATGTAGTCCAGAAGTGGTTCTGTAATGTTTTGGGGAAGTCTTCATACCATGACTCGGGCCTACTCTCACTCACGTTACTGTAAACAAGTATGTTTATTTCCAAATTCTTAGTGACAAGTCTTGCCCTTTCTTCTACAGTCTACAATTTCACAATGAGTATGCATTGTGTGCACCCTTCTTCCAAAATGACGACAATGGTGTTCTCAGAAACTATGTGGGTAGGATATTCAGACACCCTACCGCACCTAGCTGCCCAAATAAATCACACAACCTTGATTCCGTAGAAATACTCTGCTGGCAATAAAAATTGTAGCACCAAAAATAATTGATGTAGAGTAATGAAATTTCTGGAATACATTTGTCTAGATAACATATGTAAGTAATTAACATTGCAAGATCACAGGTTAATGTAAGTGTGGGATAAGCCATTGCAAATGTGAAATGATGGTACATTAGTAACCACTGTAAGTGCCAGAATGTTGAAAGCAAGCATGTAAACATGATACATTGTGCTGTACAGGTGCTGGGTGCCAGTTTGTGGAATGGAGTTCCATGCCTGTTGCACTTGCTTGGTCAATACAGAGTAGGTTCATAGCGTTTGTGGATTATACTTGAGTTGTCGTCCAATGATGTGCCATATGAGCTCGACTTGAGCAGGCCAAGACAACATCTTGATAATTTGTAGAGTCGTTAGGTTACAACAGTGGTATGTGGGTGAACTTTATCCTGCTGGGAAACACCCCCTAGAACGCTGTTCACAAATGGCAGCACAGCAGGTTGAATCACCAGATTGACATACAAATTTGCAGGCAGGGTACTTGTGGTAACTGCGAGGGTGCACCTGCCATCATGCGAAATTGCACCCAGATCATAACTCCAAATGTAAGTCCAGTATGTCTACCTCACAGAGAGGTTGGTTGCAGGACCTCAAATGGCATCCTCCTAACCAACACATAGCCATCACTGGCACGAGAAAGAGCCAGCTTTCATCAGATAAACCCTGTCCTCCAATAAGCTCTTGCTTGACACCAATGAAGACCCAGATGGTGGTGGTTTGGGGTCAGTGGAATGCAGGCTACAGGGCATCTGGCTCAGAACTGTCTTTGAAGTACCCAATTTGTAACAGTTCATAGTGTCACAGTGCTGCCAACTGCTGCTCAAATTGCTGCTGCAGATGGAGCACGGTGCATCAGAGCCATAAACTGAACACGATGGTCTTCCCTCTGGGTGCGCCACATGGCCGTCCAGGGTTGGTTTTCTTGTGACCATACATTCTCTCATGAGCACTGCTGCCAGCAATCATGTACAGTGGCTACAGTCCTGTCAAGTCTTTCTGCAATACCACAGAAACAACATCCAGCTTCTCGTAGACCTGTTACCCAACATCATTGAAACTCGATGATATGTTCATAGCGGCGTCTTTGTCGCCTTAAAGGCATTCCTGACTAACATCTACTCACCTTATCTAGTCTCAGAGGTAACTAACACTCACGACTGTAAGAGCGCATATTTAAGGCAAACCTGATTTCCATCCTCATAGTGGCGCTACTATCGCCACTCCTACATGACTGGCATGATATTTTAATAGACATCTTCTTCCAGATGTAGAAACACATCAACCGACATTTGTTTATGTCGCACAACAACTTCTTGGTGTTGCGATTTTTTTTTATTTATTTATTTATTTTTTCCTGTCACTGTAGTCGGAATGCACGTGCAATGTGGCTATCAGCAGCCAGTAGTTCTACAAAATCTAACATCCGTGAGTGACTTCCGTTAGATATACCATACTTGAAGAAAATTTTGAGCTCTCTTCATCACTGAACTGAAGCCATTGTCAGGGCTGGAGGACAATTTAGATGGTATTAGTGTGATGTCCATGGGGTTACTAATATTTTATCTACTGTCCTCATTTGCACAACGTAAAACCAAAAATTGCTCCTGGATAACATTAATTCAGTATCATGTATCATAGCATGCTTAGATCCTCTGTGGCTGCTGCTGCCCATGGAGTGGTCAAAATGTCGCTGCAAAAACTCATCCAACTCTTCAGCAGTTATCCATAATGTGAGGAGGTTTCCTGCAATAACACACTGCATGTACCAACTGTTTCCAAACATGCTCAGTCTGGTTCACATCAGCATAAACCACAGGTCATTCAATTTTGTTGATTCTTACATCCTGGGGGAAGGTATTCATGAAGTGGTACAAAGTGCTTTTGCATTTCTGATTCAAAAGACATATCCAATGCCGACAGTAGGATGGGTCCTGTCCTGGTACTGTAATGTCCTCTATTTACCCTCGACAGTGACGGGACATCAACATACTGGCACAAAACACGATTCCTTTAATCTGTGGGACTGTGTATCTGACACATGCATTGGTACATGGCTGTCTCCGCACTTCTACAATGATCATCAGGTATCAGATAGTCATGTAGTAGTTGTTTGAGAACTAGATGCCACTGATTAAGGTGCTATTCCAGATGTTCTCTAACCTGCTTTCTTCACATACTATGGTGCTGAGAGATTGTTACGCTGTTTGTAACGGACACCTAGAGGCCAAATAGATCATCTGGAGACAGTTGCTTTCAAGAGGCAGTGCACAGTTCTGTTTCATTCTCTGCAGACATCTACCAGCCATAATCTGCAGGTAAAGGTCATCATCCAGTGTTGATGCCATTGGGCAACCTTAGATGGATCTTCAATGTTTTGTGTCTCAAAATGGTAGTTGACTAGTCAAATTACATCGTTCATAACCTTTCTTCCATAAAGTGACAATGCACACACATCCTATGCTAGAGATCGTTCAAGGCATACTGACAGACTGGACAGTGCACACAAAGCACATAGTCCCATTTGTGACTGGAGGCACAAAGCACTCAAGTGATCTCCACTGAGAATACAGGTTCACTTTCAGTTCCATTACATAGGCAGCTGCATATAGCAATTTTGTGTGGTCAAAAAAATATTGAAAAGCGGTTTTCTATGAAAGAGATGCAAACTACAAGTATGCAAATCTTCAGCAATTCAAATCATTTTCAAACAGTTTACATATATCCAGTGTAAATCATTATGAAGTGCATGTTAGAGGATATTTTTTACTATCCCACACATTAGAGTGTCATCTTGTTCCACTCAGGAAATAATAATTGCTTATGTGCCTTGGTCACACTGTTACTAGTCTTATCATCACGTTGTTGACAGAAGTATTGTGAAGGGGCCTGCAGAATATTAGCAGATGTCATGAGGAAAACTATTTCTAGGATATATTTTGATTTTCCATCACAGTGGATGGTGGGAACACGACTGTGACAATTTCGAATTGTAAATAAATAGCCTCTGGTTGCAAAACTTGTTTATATATTCTTCAATGCATGATCTATTTTGGGACTGCAAGTCCCTGCTTCAGATGCGCTTTTCATATAGCAATATATGGGAAAAATTACATAGCAGTGCATAACAATATAACAGCATTATTCATATACTATATGTTACAAATTATCAGGCCTACCAGTTAGAAGAGTTAATGTTCTTGTGAGTAAGTCTGATTCTACATGAAGTTGCAATTAAGACAGACACAGACCAAGTATTTACTGTATAACATTTCCTACTTTATGTGAGTGTGTATTATTTTGTATTGTTGGTAACTACTTGACATTTAAAGTAACAATTTCTCAGTGGGAGAGTGCATATACCACTCTTAGAATCATAATTTTATTAGCTCATTATATACATATGTACACAAATCATTGATTTAATTACAAGAGACTCAATATAAATAATGTAACTGAGATGCTTTCTGTGGTTTATTAAGTTTTCAAATTTATACAGACTTTTTGATCACCCGGTACACAGAACAGTTAAAATATTTAGACCCTTGAATAAATGTCATGATGAATCCCTAGGCGTCATATTACACATATTGCTAACATTAAGTTTTATTAAGTAATACTATCCTACTTACACTACTTTCAGTCCCACAAAAGATTATTCCCTTTCTTACAATGGATACATGGCTACACAGCTATTTTGCTGTGGTAAACAACTTTCCTAGTGTACACGTCACTTGCATATGACAATATTGTCATAACAAATGCAAGACTGTTTAGTTAGATTGCCAAGTGGCTTATATGAGAAGAAAAGGATAACTGTTCTTATAGAAACATCACCAGGAATCTGACAGAATATACTTTCCTAAGTTCTCGATTTTTATGGGTAGTTTGAAAGTTAAGTGATTCTGATTATTTAATTTTAAACTGTGTCAGTTGAGTCTTCGTCAAGTTTAATTTTAAACCATTTACATCAAATGAATGTTCTAAACTATTTATGGTGTCTGTAACTCTTTGAGGAATTTGTTCTGTGGTCTCACTTTCAATGAGTACAGAACCTGTGAATTTTTGGGATGTGTACAGAGATAAGTAAATTTTCCCAAAATTTTTTTTGTATTCTTCCCTTGCTGGAACTTATTTAATATGATAATATTACATTTCGCTATGAAATTTTGGATATGGATCGCAACAACCTTTCCAAATACTCTGGAGGATATTGGGAGAAGACTTCTATAATGGCTTTACTACTAAGTATTTCACAGCATCTGAGAAGTGCCCTTCTTGAAATGACTGGTTAATCATTTTAGATACAGAGCCTGCTACTATACTAGCATCTGTTTTAAATTACCCTAGTGGGTGTTTTACCCCATCCAGTCGAATGATTATTCTTAAGGAATACTATTACTCTACAAGTCTCAGCCATTTATGGCATTAAACCTCAAAGATTAAAACAAGTGAATATTATTTTGGAAGGACATGAGGTATAACCAAGTACTATTTTTATGCCCCATGAGCAACACAGGCACATTTTAAAATTAAAGAAACGTTCACCTGGTGAGATCATCATGTGATAAAATAATAGTTGCTAAACTCAACAGAAATTATCATGTTTGACCTATGGTGCAATTACTCAAACATCATAGATAAATTTTAATACCACACGGGTAATGTTTCTTTTTACCTTATATGTATTAAATGTCATCATGTAATGTTTGCAACCAATTTTCGGTAAAATTTGGAAAATTTACAGTTAGTAAGTTAGACTATATATAATACTGGTTTATAGTCATAAACCCCTCCATGACAAAACCTAGTGAACATTATTCTGGAAGGATACTGGGACATAGAAATATACTATTCTGAGCCCTATGGGCTGTATAATCATTGTGATCAAAATTAGGTAAATGAAAGAACATAATAGGATAGGACAATAATTAACGGGGTACTTCAAACAAATATAGAAACTATTCTATCATAGGTTGTTTTTCACTACAAGGGGCGCATACAAACCTTCCCTCACTAATTTGATTCATATTGACAGGATATGTAGGGCACAACTAGGAATTCAACATATGTAAAAAAGAAAATGCAAACCTTACCTGTTTTTGAGAAAATAGAGTCTGAAACTTTTACGCATACTTATATACTTTCTATGGTCACTATTATCCACAGAGTCCACAACCAAGCGAGTAAATGGTTAGTTTCAAATGTACAAGGTTTTTCAATTGAATTTCCCTGCTGGTACTTCTTTTTTTTCCGATTCCCATGTAATTCTAACAACAGAAGTTATTATAACTGTGCAAATTACTAATACTTACAGAATGAGATTTTCACTCTGCAGCAGAGTATGCGCTGATATGAAACTTCCTGGCAGATTAAAACTGTGTGCCCAACCGAGACTCGAACTCGGGACCTTTGCCTTTCGCGGGCAAGTGCTCTACCAACTGAGCTACTGAAGCACGACTCATGCCCAGTACTCACAGCTTTACTTCTGCCAGTATCTCGTCTCCTACCTTCCAAACTTTACAGAAGCTCTCCTGCGAACCATGCAGAACTAGCACTCCTGAAAGAAAGGATATAGTGGAGACATGGCTTAGCCACAGCCTGGGGGATGTTTCCAGAATGAGATTTTCACTCTGCAGCGGAGTGTGTGCTGATATGAAACTTCCTGGCAAATTAAAACTGTGTGCCCGACCGAGACTCGAACTCGGGGCCTTTGCCTTTTGCGGGCAAGTGCTCTACCAACTGAGCTACCGAAGCATGACTCACGCCCGGTACTCACAGCTTTACTTCTGCCAGTATCTCGTCTCCTACCTTCCAAACTTTACAGAAGCTCTCCTGCGAAACATGCAGAACTAGCACTCCTGAAAGAAAGGATATAGCGGAGACATGGCTTAGCCACAGCCTGGGGGATGTTTCCAGAATGAGATTTTCACTCTGCAGCGGAGTGTGTGCTGATATGAAACTTCCTGGCAGATTAAAACTGTGTGCCCGACTGAGACTCGAACTCGGGACCTTTGCCTTTTGCGGGCAAGTGCTCTACCAACTGAGCTACCAAAGCACGACTCACGCACGGTACTCACAGCTTTACTTCTGCCAGTATCTCGTCTCCTACCTTCCAAACTTTACAGAAGCGCTCCTGCGAACCATGCAGAACTAGCACTCCTGAAAGAAAGGATATAGTGGAGACATGGCTTAGCCACAGCCTGGGGGATGTTTCCAGAATGAGATTTTCACTCTGCAGCGGAGTGTGTGCTGATATGAAACTTCCTGGCAGATTAAAACTGTGTGCCCGACCGAGACTCGAACTCGGGACCTTTGCCTTTTGCGGGCAAGTGCTCTACCAACTGAGCTACCAAAGCACGACTCACGCACGGTACTCACAGCTTTACTTCTGCCAGTATCTCGTCTCCTACCTTCCAAACTTTACAGAAGCTCTCCTGCGAACCATGCAGAACTAGCATTTAATTATTCCTTTATTATTTTCATAATATTCATCCCAACAAAAAAGAGAGAAAAATATTGTAAGGAGACTGGAAATAAAAATAAAGACTAAAGAACTTTTCATCAAAATCAGGATACTCATTTATTTATATTTCTGTATCTATACTTGTGACAAGTATAAAGTATAACCTATGGAACACTCCTCAAATCAGGATGACGTTTATCATAGAAATATGGAAACCTATAATTATTGCAACATATAGCATTTGTATTGAATGCCAAATTTTTGTATGCGCATAGTTTTTTCACTGTGTCTATTGCAAAACAAACTTGGTTTACATTCATAAACAGTTCATCAGTACACAGTTTCATTGCATACCATGCATATCTGTTGTTAGAATTATGTGGGAACAAAAAACGAAATAAGAAACATATTACCGGCAGTGAGATTCGATCCACAGACCTTGCACTTTTGAAACTAAGCACTTACTCACTTGGCTGTGGGCTCCTCAAATACTAGCAAGCATATGAAGTACATGAGCATGTGTAAAAGTTTCAAATTCTATTTTCTCATTGGTTACTTTGGTATTATGAGGGTTGTTCAATAAGAAATGCCCCACATTTTTTTAAAGCCATTAATATAGATAGACAAACATCCTTGTTGGTGCTTCATATTTAATGTTTGTTCTGTGCGGTGGTGAAGTTTCGATTCATTCTGGCAGATGGCAGTTGTACATTGTCAAAGTGGTGTCTACATACGGCTCACGTTACAAGCGGCATGCTGTTATTGAATACTTGTATGCAAAAAAAGAAACCGTGGTGAATATCCATAAACATTTGTGTGCAGTGTATGGCAATCCTGCAGTTGATAGGAGTACAGTTGGGCGATAAGTAAAGAAAGTTACAGCCTCAGAAAATGCAGAAACAGAACTCTATGATCAGCCACGCTCGGGACATCCTGTCGCAGCCACTGCCCCAGACATGCTGAATTGCGCGGATGCCATTATTCATGCCGACTGGTGCAACACAACTCGACAATTGGCTCTACAGTTGTCAGTCAGCATTGTAATTATGTCTGCAATGATTGAGACTTTCGGATATTCAAAGAAGTGCTCACGATGGGTTCTACGAATACTCACATCAACATTCAAAGAATCTGAATTGTTGGAATGTTTTGAAACCAACAGAGAGCCTTTCTGTCACAGATCGTTACAGGGGACGAAAGCTGGCTGCACCACTTAGCGCCAGAAACAAAAAGGTAGTCCATGGAGTGGCATCATCCTCATTCAACACAAAAGAAGGAATTCAAGGCAACTTCCTCTGTCGGAAAGGTCATGGTGACAATCTTCTGGGATTGTGGTGATGTCATTCTTGTGGATGTGATGCTAAGAGGATCAACCATCAATTCAGAGGCATACGTGAAGGCTCTGAATAAACTCAAGAACCATTTCCAGTGTGTTTGATCAGACAAGAAACCAGCAGAAATCTTGCCCCAACGCGATAATGCACGCTGACACACAAGTCTGAGAACCCGGAAACACATCGCCAAATTTAGTTGGACATCATTGCCTCATCCACCCTACAGCCCAGACCTGGCACCCTCGGACTTCCATCTCTTTGGGTCGCTTAAAGATTCTCTATGGGGAACACACTTTGAAGATGAAGAGAGTGTCAGTCATGCAGTGAAAAAAATGGCTACACCTACAGAACAAGAGCTTTTACCAACGGGGAATACATGCTCTTTCACAATGTTGGCGTACGCCATAGAATGTGATGGAGATTACGTAGAAAAACTGGACATGGACAAGACATGTTGACGTATATGGTCACCAAATTTTGACTCTCAACAATAAATATGTTCTGAGAAGAAAAATATGGGGCATTAATTATTGAAAGACACTCTTACTTCTGATTGCATAAGCTGCCAAACAGTTGATTTTTATGGGTTGCTCCCATTTTAAATTACCCTATTTCTCCATCGTACCGGGTGGTTATAATTAAACTGACAGTGTTCTGAGTGCTGCAGTGTGGGCTGTATACATTGCATTATGCTGAAACTTCAAAAGTATATTCATTAAATGGTACACTCATGACATATGCTGAAAAATAATAGTTCCAATTTCTGCCACCGTAAAATTGTTTTATCCCAATAGCAGCAGTAGCAGCACTGCATTGTCGGAAAATTACTGACAGAAACAACTGTGAAGAGGCCCCTTGTCAATAAATGGGCTAAAGAATATGATCAAGAAATTTGAAGAAACAGGTGATTAGGTTGTGCAGCACGTAGAGGGAGGTGGCCCATTCCTATGGCAGCTGTTGATGAAGTTTCTGAAAGTACAGAGCTGTCATATATGGGGTTCTGTTCTGCAACATGTTGTGCAGGAACATCCACTACACACAACTTATTTGACTTCATTCTTGGTCCTTCCTTTTTCCTTCCTGAGGGGATGACACATCGCAGGACTGTTGGGTGTACAGTGTCATCTGTACATTGTAAAGAACTCCTTTTGCAACAAGTGATTCCAGCTTTGCAAGAATGCAACTGTGTCCACACCACTATTTTCATACGAGATTGGGGGACATCATATTTTGCTTGACGGGTGAAAGATTTGCTTCGAGGAACTTTCGGTAGTGTCCACATCATCTCCATGTACTTTAAAGATGTGTGGCCTTCCAGATCCCCCAGCCTAAATCGATGTGACTTCTGATTGTGGGGATACCTGAAAGATCGTGGCCATCAAGGATGTATCTGGACTCTTCCTATTGTGAAGCAAAGCATATGACAATGTATCACTCTGCTTATGCAGGATATGCTGCGAGCAACTTTCAACTATGCTGTTATGGATGCAGCATATTGCTGAGTCAGGAGACCATACCGAACACATGCTGTAACTTGTGACCATATTTTAATAAACATGCCAGAACCACTGTCATCAAGATATTGATAGTTCCTCTCCACACCACACCACATTCTGACTGCTTATAGAGCCGTATTTTCACCTGATGAAACTTACTTTTTTCAGAATACTCCACAAGTGCACAGATTAATGAACATGCATTGGCTGTTTCAGTGTCCTGCGATGTATACGGCCTGCCCTGCAGCACTCGGAACACTGTCAGTTTAATTACAACCATACGTTATCGTGGAGAAATGGCATTATTTAAAATGGGAGCATTCCAAAAAAATTGACTATTTGGCGGCTGACACAGTCAAAAGTAATAACAAACTAACTGGTATGAGACAGATACATATATGGTATCCTCATGATACTTTACACTACCCAAGATTAGTTAGCTAAAGCAAAATTATTTTACTCTGCACTTACGGTACCAGGAGTCTCCCTCTACTGGCTAGATGAATGGTTAATTTACATATTAAATGGTTACCAACAATACATAATGACACTAAGACACACAAATAGAAAATACCATTCAGTACATATAAGGTGGTGCACAAAAAAACCATCCCCGAATACTTGACTGCTCACTGTCATCCGCCAATTTTCGTCTATTATTTTGAAGCTTGTGCTTGCATTAGCTTATTTGGTATTTCTTTATTATATAATTATTACATGATTATCTGCCTGTGACAGGCAACAGTTAGTCCATAATTGGCAGGTGTTCTGTACTCGGGACCAGTTTTATAATCAGCACCCTGTTTATAACTGGTAAGTCTAACAACTTGCAGCATATAGTATATCATTAATGCTTTTATGTTGTTATGCACAGATGTCACGTAATTTTTGCAAACTGTTGCTATGTGAAAAGGAACATCTGAAGATGGGACTGATAGTTCTGAAACTGATCACACAGTGAAGAAAATGAACACCATTTTTACACTCAGAGACTATTTTACAACTGAAAAACCACATCTTAGATAGTTTCATTTATCCAATGTGGGGGCCTTTCTGTTATGAAATTCACCTTCAATCACACTTATGTCACATTTATTACGCACAGTGCATTGCAAAGTCTGTGGCCACAAGATGTAGGTCAAAGAAACTACTTTTAAGTTACGAGAAAAATCAAGTACTTACAGTCTGCCACAGATCAGAGTATACTACTCTCTATAAATACAAGAATAAAAGTCAAAATCTTGAGTATTCAATTTATGTTACAGTACTGATCCAGTTTTCGTAAATACCATACTATGATACACTAAACTAAGGTACCTGACAGCCAAAAATAACCAGCAGACACCCATCACAAAGCAGCATTAATATTATAAGATATCAGCATTAGACACCATCATCTTTGACAGATTACTCACTAAAATGTGCCAGCTCAAATTTTCAAGTGTCGGGCTTAAGTCTGGTGAAAGTAACAAACACAAATTACTGTCATATCAGGTTTGATTCCATAGGGAAACAGTTGGTCCCAACAACTTCATTTCAAGTAGTAAAGGGTACAACAATCAGTTGCAAATGATGTTTATTGTATATTTAGATTTCACTGACTTTGGCCTTCTTCAGTGCTACAAAACCATGTAAAGAACCAATTACAATAAGGTAACATGCATGTCTTACTAAATGTTAAGTCAGACATAAAATACATACTGGTAAATGCAAGTTAAAATATTAAAATGAAATGAAGAAATGGCACTGATGGCTGGGAATTGCCACCTGCGGAAGTTCGACTCCCAAGTTGCAAGTCTTTTCAACTGAGGCCACTTTGAGTGGCTTGTCTGTCAATAATGATGAAATGATGATGAGGACAACATGACGCCCTGTCCCCATGTGGAGAAAATCTTCAACCTAGCCAGGAACCGAACCCAGATATGCTGCATGGCTATCAGACACACTGACCACACAACTAACGAGGCAGACGGTTAAAACATTAAGACCACTTGTATATACACATAACCCCAACTGGACTATTCATGTCAGAGGTTGAGCTCACACAGAGGCCACTCTGCTGTACACTTTACTATCTGAGACAATACTGTATTGCTTATGGGAGTGAAAGCCCTACAGTAATATATGGCATATCACCAGTAATGACATAATACGAACAATGTCAGTTTTATATGCCCTATCATGACATGATGAATGAATAAAATAAATAAAAATGGCATAGCAACATGAAAATATACTTAACACCTTCTGTAGAATATACATTCTGAAATTACAACACAAAAATTGTGTTTCTTGAAATTTTAGAACAATGTACTACTGAAACTACACGTTAGGGCATCTGATAAAATATTTCAAACAAAATGCTGGAATAACTGTGACTGTGAAAGTTAGTTGAACACATTGTCACCACATTTTATTTTATGTAACTGTATTTCTATTGTCTTAGGAAGATTAAGATTCATCAATAGTTTTGAGAATGCAGGATATTGAGAAATCCCATTTTTTTTTTCTCCACTATGTGTGTCTTCTGTGTATGTGGTTGACTACTGCAGATTTTTCATGATGACTGACCATAAATGTGTTTCATATCAAATTATCCCAACATAAAATGAATAGCAATCAATTCATCTGAAACTAAAGACTACATTGTGCTCTTTAATGAGTATGGTCTGGAGTACAGCACATGCTACATGTTGGTCTAGGTTGTCTACTGCTGGCAAAACTGAAAGGTGTGTGGCTATTTTATGTGAGATAAGTCCTGTATATGATACTTTAACATATTTATGTGCTGATTTGCTATGTTTTCAGTATATGTATTGTTTTCTCAATCTTGAGCAATAGGCTCTTGTTAACCTTGTTGATGCTTGGGTACTGTACTCACAAATGACAGAGTATCCACTATGTAGTTTTCAATAATTACTGCTCACCAAACTTCCAAAATAAATTTATACCTGCACTGAAAAGAATTGTAGGAGCCTCATCCATTCTGTCTATAACAGAGTACAGCATCATGTTGATAACTAAGAAACCTTATATTTGCAACAATTTGTGACTGCTTATGAAGTAACATGTATCATCATAACAAATTTAAGTACCAAAAAATATCTGTTCTTCAAGTTATTTAAGAGAAATGTATTAAGATCTTCCTTGAATTTCTGCCAGTTGAGACTTCTCAAAAAGTAAATTATACTCTCGTCAGGTAAACAAATCTGTTGGCGGATTATCCAAACTATCTTTCCTTGCATAAGCTCAATGCCCGATAAACATCAGTGTCATCTGTTAAAGCATGAAAAACACATTTGTCTGCATTCAGTTGTACAAAGCCAAACATTATCAGAAACTGCACAAATTTTTGATTCCAACAACATGGTGATTGTTTGAGTCCATATAGACTCTTTGTCAGTTTGCAAACATTATGTGAGCCTTCTACAACAAAACCTTTGGTTGCTCCATGTAAACTTCTTCTTTCAAACCTCATTCAGGAGTGCAGTCTTAACATCAAACTGCCTAATTTTGATATCTCATAAAGCTGCTATGGCTAATAAAACTCTGATTGAATCATATCGGACCGCAGGAGAGAATGCCTCTTCATAATCATTGCCTTCTCATTGTGAATAACCTTCTGCACATAATATAGCTTTAAAGTGGTCAGTTTTTCTCTCAGTATTCTGCTTCACATGATAGATCCATTTACATCCAACTGCATTGTGGTTGTGTGGTAATAGTACTAGATCCCAAGTTTTGTTCTTCTTCAAGGATGCCATTTACTTTTCCATTGCTTGTTTCCACTTTGATGACTCTTTTGATGCCATTGCTTCTTCAAAAGTTTGAGGTTCAAAGATAATGGCTGAACAAGCTACATCTTGGTCTCGAAAACGAGCAGATGCTCGCAGATTAGACCGATCTCTTAGATTCATCCTTTGATTTTCTTTCATTTTTTGATTTTGTTTCATTTGTTCATCAGTATCATCCTATTCAGATTCCTCTTGAACAACTTCTGCAGCATGGTCTCCCAGGTAAAATCCAGTATATCTTTGTTCTATGTTTAAGCTATGGGTTTGTTCTTCATTGAAAGAGACATTGCAGGAGATTGTAATTTTCTCTGACTCAGGATTGTAGAGGCGATAATTGGTACTATACCCAACATAGCCAACCATGATCAATTTCTTTGATTTACTATCCCATTTTGATCTAAATTTATCAGGAACATGTACATATGCTGCTGATCCAAACTTCCTCATGTGTCCTAAAAAAGGAGGTTTTCCAGACCATTTTTCATATGGCATAACATTGACGTTTGCTTTACATGGTCGGTGATTTAAGATATATGCAGCACAATTTACTGCCTCTGCCCACAATTTGTGAGACAAGGCAGTGCTTAATAACATTGTTGCGTGCACACTCAGCAATGGACCTGTTTTCTCGTTCAATTCGGATATTCTGCTGTGGTGTATAGGGACCTATTTTCTCATGTATTATATTATTTTGCTTGAAATATTCTTCAAATTGCTTATTTATGAATTCGGTTCCATTGTCACCCCTCAGAACTGCGATTTTGTTTCCAGTTTGTCTTTCAATCAGTCTCTGAAATTCCAAAACACAGGGAAAGTATCATGCTTACATTTAAGAAAAGACACGAAACTATATGAAGTGCAATCATCCTTGAAAACTATGTACAAATGTACACCTCAAAGAGACAGTTTTCTCATCAATCCTTTCAAATCTACATGAATAAATTCACAAGGAACTTTCGATCTTGATTCCAAATTTTAATTAAAAGATTTTCTTTTCATCTTGCCATACTGATATGGCTCATAAGGAAGATTTTCAACTTTCCTCATACTGAAACAAGGTATTAAGTTCAGATCATCCATATTCTTGACACCACTGAAATGAATGTGCCAAAGTCTCTCATGCCAGATCATGGTGCAATTCAGGGAAGCAGGATTTGCCTGTTGTACATCTGGACATTTAAACATTTGATAACACTGATTGTCCATCTTAATTCCTGCTGCAATTAGACCTGAACTGTGAACTTCCATTCTCGTGTCATCAAAAATAACTTTCGTTCCTCTTTTTGTGACTGCTCCCACTGAAAATAAATTTTTCTTTAACTGAGGAATATACAGGGTGTTACAAAAAGGTAGGGCAAACTTTCAGGAAACATTCCTCACACACAAATAAAGAAAAGACGTTATGTGGACATGTGTCCGGAAACACTTGATTTCCATGTTAGAGCTCATTTTAGTTTCATCAGTATGTACTGTACTTCCTCGATTCACCACCAGTTGGCCCAATTGAAGGAAGGTAATGTTGACTTCGGTGCTTGTGTTGACATGCGACTCATTGCTCTACGGTACTAGCATCAAGCACATCAGTACGTAGCATCAACAGGTTAGTGTTCATCACGAACGTGGTTTTGCAGTCAGTGCAATGTTTACAAATGCGGAGTTGGCAGATGCCCATTTGATATATGGATTAGCACGGGGCAATAGCCGTGGCATGGTACGTTTGTATTGAGACAGATTTCCAGAACGAAGGTGTCCCGACAGGAAGACGTTCGAAGCAATTGATCGGCGTCTTAGGGAGCACAGAACATTCCAGCCTATGACTCGCAACTGGGGAAGACCTAGAACGACGAGGACACCTGCAATGGACGAGGCAATTCTTCGTGCAGTTGACGATAACCCTAATGTCAGCGTCAGAGAAGTTGCTGCTATACATGTCACTGTATGGAGAGTGCTATGGGAGGACCAGTTGTTTCCATACCATGTACAGCGTGTGCAGGCACTATCAGCAGCTGATTGGCCTCCACGGGTGCACTTCTGCGAATGGTTCATCCAACAATGTGTCAATCCTCATTTCAGTGCAAATGTTCTCTTTACGGATGAGGCTTCATTCGGACGTGATCAAATTGTAAATTTTCACAATCAACATGTGCGGGCTGACGAGAATCCGCACACAATTGTGCAATCACGTCATCAACACAGATTTTCTGTGAACGTTTGGGCAGGCATTGTTGGTGATGTCTTGATTGGGCCCCATGATCTTCCACCTACGCTCAATGGAGCACGTTATCGGGATTTCATACGGGATACTCTACCTGTGCTGCTAGAACATGTGCCTTTACAAGTATGACACAACATGTGGTTCATGCACGATGGAGCTCCTGCACATTTCAGTCGAAGTGTTCGTACGCTTCTCAACAACAGATTCGGTGACCGATGGATTGGTAGAGGCGGACCAATTCCATGGCCTCCACGCTCTCCTGACCTCAACCCTCTTGACTTTCATTTATGGGGGCATTTGAAAACTCTTGTCTACGCAACCCCGGTACCAAATGTAGAGACTCTTCGTGCTCGTATTGTGGACGGCTGTGATACAATACGCCATTCTCCAGAGCTGCATCAGCACATCAGGGATTCCATGCGACGGAGGGTGGATGAATGTACCCTCGCTAACGGAGGACATTTTGAACATTTCCTGTAACAAAGTGTTTGAAGTCACGCTGGTACGTTGTGTTGCTGTGTGTTTCCATTCCATGATTAATGTGATTTGAAGAGAAGTAATAAAATGAGCTCCAACATGGAAAGTAAGCGTTTCCGGACACATGTCCACATAACATATTTTCTTTCTTTGTGTGTGAGAAATGTTCCCTGAAAGTTTGGCCATACCTTTTTGTAACACCCTGTATAATGTGTGTTCCAAAGTGCAAGGTTGCCATTTGCCCTCAACTAATGACAATACTTCAATTGATCCAATGCCTTCTGTTTTTATGATTGAGAAGTCTCCAATTTGAACGAATGAGTCATCCGGCTGAATTGGCTTAAATGTATTGAACCACTCTTTGTGTGTCGTCACATGTTTTGACACAGCACTGTCAGCTAACCAAATGTTTCTGCAACCTGGAGCAAAAACATACACATGTTCTACACTCAAAGCTTGGTGCTCAGACGTATCAGCTTTTGTATTAAGTTTTGCTAAAAGTTTTCTGCACTCAGATTTAAAATGTCCCTTTTTGTGACAGTAACAACATTCAACACAGTTTCTACTGACCACGTTAGAAGCACTGTTGTTACCGGTATTTGAACTGAACTTGCGTGTTTTGTCCATATTAACTGCTGCACAGGATGCTGACTTTTCATCACATTGTAAAAGTTTTTGTTCTTCTTTCAATAGCCTTAAAGTCAAATTATCGAACATTTGTTGATCTTCAGCACATGAGTACCAGGCAGTTGAAAACACTGCAAACTTACCTGGCAGACTTCCCAAAATTTTAGCCATTTTGTCAACTTCTGTAACAGGTTCCCCAACATCAGCTAATGCTTGTACCGAGGACTCAACTTGACAGATGTATTGTGCGATTGTGTCTGTTGGTGACACTGTGCAATCAAAAAATTTCTGCTTCAAGACCATTTTATTAACTGTGGATCGCTGTGCATGAATAGTCTTTAGACTAGCACACATTTCCTCTGAATTTTTGCATGTCATAACAGTTTGCAATTGGTCAAATTCCATTGCAGTAAATAGAATGAGCATCGCCTTCACATTTAAGTCATCCCAAGCAGTTTGACTCTCACCAGCTTCATTTGACCTCTGTTTCTCCTCGATGATATCGAGAACTTTTTCAGCACGAAAAATACTTTGCAACTGATTTTTAAACAGTTGGAAATTTTTACCATCAAATTTCTGGATAAGGTACATTTTCAATTTATCCATCTTCGTGTAGGCTGCATGATACGTCAAACTTATAATACTCAGTTCAATTTAGACCAGTGAAATATGACTGTTCCAGAACTTGTGCATCAAGTTGACGCGAATAAAACTCTTGAGCAAAAGCAATGAATTCACCGAGCAGAAACAGATAACATATGTATGCGTTTGCCTGGGCCCACAACTTGAGTCTTTAATTAGGTTTGGCACAATACCACAGAGCAAAATATGGTAAATTGGAGTAAAAATAACTTACTGCTCCTTTCTTTATTGCAACCAAAAGTTACACCATAATCATAACAAAAAAATAAAGATCTTTCAATGTCATGGAACGCGGTCGCACACACAATATACATAAATATCTGGCGCATTCACACCACGAAAACTGAAAATGAAGCCATGTAAAAAAAAAAAAAAAAAACCTCAATGCAACAAGCTCACTGTTGTCAACATTATCTATGTCATCCTTGCAACTTACGTTATACATAATTGTAACCCCTAAGTATTTAGTGGAATTTACAGCCTTTAGATTTGTGTGATTTATCGTGTAACGGAAATTTGGCAGTAGATTTGTGTGATTTCTTGTGTAATTGAAATTTAGCGGATTCCTTTTGGTACTCATGTGGATGACTTCACACTTTTCATTACTTAAAGTCAATTACCAGGTAGTAAATCCATGGGCTTAAAAGATAGAGAATGCATTTGATAAATATTTTGTCTGGTATGTACTGCTACATGGAAGTAAATTTAATGATGAAATTTCCCCATTTCTACTGATGAAATGTAAACACGCATCCCGATACAATCATTAGTTCATCTAATAAACTTCTTGAAAAATATGAATTTTCTCCAAAAAAAAAGGAAAAAGCATGTTGAAGTCAGTTTATTCTCAACATTCAGCAAACTGGTTGGGAAACTAATTTTAAAAACCATCTTGGAATACTACACCTTGCTGACATATTAAGTGATTTCCAGAACGATTACACAAGCATTGAAAATACCATATTGGCATCAGTGCAGCTAGTCCATCAACTACTTGAAAAAATAAGTGAAAGTCCCTAGCTGCAGGAGTATTCTTGGAGCTTTCCAACACTTTGAACAGATCCCATCACAGTGTACTGCTACCAGAACTTTCAATGAGTAGTGTCACTGGAAAACGTATGCAATTACTACACACATATTTGAAAGGTAAACAACAGTGTACCGAAATTATGTGTGAGAGACTGGAAACAAAAAAAGACTGTCAATTTTTTTTTGATTCCATGTTATTGCAATTTTTACATTCAGTACTAAATTTCAAACAATCTGTAAAAAGCACACTTCTATCTCTAAATCTGAGTGAGTTATGAAGGGTTGAATATTTGTGATGAAAAAGAGGTGTTTTGAGATAACACAATTTAAAGTTTCACTTTATTACCATTGTTTAATTTCACATATTTAAGAAAAACATTATGCATATAATATATTACCACTAAATTGCCCTTTGTCAAATGGTACAGAGCTTTTCTATGTTCACTTTACACATTAACTAGTTACCCCCTTCAGAACTGTAGCACATTACTGTGTACATAAAACCAGATCAATTGGCCCAAACTGCAAAAAATTAGCAAACCCAGCATTGCTTTTTTTGTTCAAATATTGGTATTTTTATTCTATGTTATGGTATCATTTGGACCACATTTTGATTTTGGAGTCATTAATGGGCCCAGAACCACCAAAAATTTTGAATTCACAAAACCCTGAGATCCCATATCTTACAGGGGTCAAAGGATTTGATTTTTTACTTCCAAAAACTTGAGTTTGAAGGATTACAAGGTCACTAACAAACAGTGTTTTCACCTCATATTCTTTGGTTCTGGGATACATGGTTGGTCAGGTTCTTCCTCAGGATCCTCATTGTCACCAACTTGAAATTTTGGTTCAGGTTCTGGTTCTACTTCAGGACACAGAACGTCTTTGTCTTTCTGTTTGCAACAGATCTTGGAGGGAGGAAAAAAACTGGTAACGTGGTATACGTGCAGATTTCTCAACACAGACCGTGAATTCTCATATGGAAGAGATGTAAGTGGCCCTCAACTTTTGCTTTAGTCCAAATGCTCAGGCACATGGAAATTTCATGTGGCCTACTGACACGAATGACAAAACAATTATCTGGTTTTTGTTATTATAAATTTTCCATGTAAGATATCCTAGTACGATAGTGTTCTTGTTCTGACCTATACAACTGTCAGCATCATGTCTTCTCCATGACTGTGGTTTTCCAAGAACCTATGTTAACAACTAATAAACAACACTTGACTCTTTTGTTACTCCTAGACTTTCTGGAAGTAGGTAGTTCTTTTTTGTTCACAGTCTCATACTTAACCCCAAATGTTACAGTTCTGAATAGTACCAAGAAATAAATACGTCTGGACTATAACATGTTACTGGGTATGTGAACCTGCTGGGCCATGCCAATGTGTAATGGTCACAATTTTTATCATCATCTTCAAAATTTTCCTTAGTCTTTTTTGGTAGTTCCCTTTAGAACTCGCTCTCTTTTGCAATGATTTGTAGATAATAGTTTCAATTTTAGTTTCTTCAGACACTAAAGCCATAGCAGTTCCAGATATGAAATGCCCCTAGCAAAATGTTCAAATATCTGATTTGAGCTTCCCAGAAACTACTTCTGGGCAAATACCCTGAAAAAATGCTCTCCTTTATATAAGTTTTAGGGGTACCTCATTTGTAAAGGAACCCGTATAAGTTCCAAAACTTTTGAGTTATTATCACTTAAAGGTAGAAATTTTAAATTTGCATTATATCATTATACCTGGCGCCTGGTAACATGTTATTCTCTGTAATTGTGTAAAAATCTTACAAAACTCGGAATCAGGAAAAGAAGTCACATTTTTAGAGAGTTTTCTTGCATTGCTGTGTGCTTTTGCAATTAATCTTACATCATTGTAAAATTTTGTTAGGCATTTTAGTTTTGCAAATATGCGAACCTTTTGCTAAATATTTAGGATGTGGTTGTTTCCTCTCAACCTGTACTTTATATTTACACGCAGTCAAAGAAGAATCTGAAGTTACACATCACAGTTATCCTAAAATTACTTTGTTAATAGTATTTTAATAATGCTCAATTTCAGAATAATAACTGAAAAGTTGTTGCAAAATCCTTAAATGCATCCACAACGTGAAACTTCCTGGCAGATTAGAACTGTGTGCCAGACCGAGACTCGAACTCTGGACCTTTGCCTTTCGCTGTGATGGCAGATCGTGAGTCGTGCTTGGTTAGCTCAGTTGGTAGAGCACTTGCCCATGAAAGGGAAAGGTCCCAAGTTCGAGACTTGGCCCAGCACACAGTTTTAATCTGCCAGGAAGTTTCATGTCAGTGCACACTCCGCTGCAGAGTGAAAATCTCATTCTACATCTGCAACATGTTTTAAAAAATTCTGAATAAAATTGTTACAGTCAGCATCAAAAGAGCCAATCAAATCTATGCAGTAATCAGTTATGACAGGGTCAAAGTCTTCCAAACTATCATCCTCACCATTATCAATAACATTATCATTTTGCCTAAGACTTCATCAAACTTCAGAATGTCTAATAATAAAGAATTATCGTTTTGGCCAAGGCTTCATCAAAATTTGGAATGTCTAGTAATAAAGAATTATCAGAGAGGTTAACTGTTTCCTCACCCCGAGGTTCCAGTTCGTCACAACTCAATTCATAACTACTCAGTGACCTCTCACTCAAATAATCTCGAAATATTTGATAGGCTTCATCACATATTCTTTACTGCTGTCACAATTCTATGTTCAATTATTTTAAATTTTAAACTGAGAAAGGCATAAACACGCTTTTGTTGCTACAGTAAAATCAGTTGTTGTTTTAGGACTGCCAAATGCAACTTTGCATCTGTAGGCATTTCTAACTCACATACAAAAATGGACCACTTGTCTTGTTTGGTATTACTGTAATCACAAAAGCATTCTTATTTGATATAAATCTATTCTGAGCTCCATAAAATGCCTATAAAATTTAGGCGCTACTATTTTGTGAAGCATTGCATACACATCTGTGAGATTTATAAAGGGGGCCTCTTATCGGGGCAATGTTATCTCTTCATAATGAAAACAGGTCCACTGTCAGCAGACTGAAATCTATTGATTTTAATATTATTGACTCCTGCTGGATTCTTCAAATTGATACAAGTATGTAGAGGATGAAGTAAATTACTATAATATAAAAAGAACAAAAATAGATATTTTACACATTACCGAATATCTTTGCTTGTACTGAACATTTTCTCTAGCAGGAGCTCCTTTTTTGCTTTCCATCTCACATCTGCTACGGGAGATGGTCAACAATGATTTTTCAAGTGCTCTAAATAGTAAGCATTTGATTACTACAAATGCTAATGATTTGTCAGGTGTCTGTCTGCCAACAGTTGGCTCAGTCCTAGTGAAGAGGTAAAAAAACACCTTTATCAAAAGGCAAGAAAGAGTTCCCTTTGAAAGTGATGTAAGTTTACACAGAAAAACTAATATTACTCACTTTAAACCAAGTGTTTCAAGAAGACAAAAATATTGTAACAATTTACAGTTGAGGATGTTAAAATAAATATTTCTAGAAACATGCAGTAGGGTCATATCTCACAATAGTATGCCATCTATTGTGAAAATACTGTGAATCATGAGATACTGCTAAAGACCAGTGTGGGGTGTAAGTTTATGGGTTTATGTATAGACAACAGGCTTTCCAGCAAACAGCAAGTTGATCATGTCTGCAACAAAATAACATCCAGTCTACAGGTATTAAGAAGGTTATCACCATCCCAGAACACTATGGACTGTGAATTCTGGATTAGTATAATCTTTCTTGCCTTATGGAATAGTACTGTGGAGTGGGATCTGCCAAACTAACACGAAAATGGTTTTATGATACATACTAGAGCCTTGGGAACTGCAGTGAAACAATGAACATCTGGTAAAGACCTATTTATTCACTTTAATATTCTCACTATTTACACCATGTATACGCCACAAACTATTAAGTTAGTGAAAACACACTTAATCACAAAAAGGAACATGCAAATTCATAACCATGAATATGAGATGTGAAACAGATTTACATATGGTTAACTGAAGATTAACATTAACAGCAAAATGACCTCATGTCAAAGGAGCAATTTTTCATAATCTGCTACAAATATTCTGAGGATGTTGACTGGAAGTACTTTTAAAGGGTGACTTAAATCAGTGGCTTAACCTTAAATGCCACTGCAACTTGAAATTATCATGAATAATGTCAGTGACTATTGTGTCCTAGCAATAAATGCAGTGCTAAATTGCATATAAAAACTACTGCTGCCGTATGAAATGATGAATTAAATTACTGTGCAATAAGAGTTTAAAAAAATTGTGTTTGACCAAACAATGCTGTAACTGCACAGTGCTGATATTGCTAAACACATTAAACCATATGTTACCAGCAGAAAATAAATAAATTTCTTTATCTTTAGCATATCTTACAATGTACTGCACTTACATAACAGCAAAAAATTAAACTACAAACAAACAATTACCACATTAAGTAAGCTGGCAGCTACAATGAATAGCTGGCAGCTACAATGAAAAGTAACAACCAAAAGGTTATTTCACTTTATTTCACAGTATATCATCAAAGTGCTTTCTCAATGCTGAATAAATATCAAATCCGCTACTTATTTAGTGCATCATATAATGCTAATGCCATTACTTTTTTCTTTTCTTCTTACTTCTTGGAGTACCTCCTGAAGCACTGTAAGAGCTAAGCTGTGATTCCTGACTTAGTGAGTCGCCAATAGTCATCTCCTCCTCTGCCTCCAAATTCTGTAACCTAGAAGAATAGCACACAAAAGTCTAAACAAAATGTTAAACATTTATAACTATAGGGGAAAGGTGCAGGACACAGAGCACTGACAATTGTTACATTAATCAATGACATGGATAGAAAGAGTCTAAATAAAGTTACACCATCCTCCAGTAAATTGCATCAATGCACCCCTCTGCTACCCGCTGCATGTACTGTGGAAATGGCATTACTGTAGCACCAACAGATTTCATGCAATGTTCTTTTAAATACTGCTTTTCTTAAGAATACTGCTTTTGCTTACTTTTAAGATGCAATAGCTGACCCATATGGAAAGTGTGGAGGGATGGGGCTGTGTATTAAGCAAAAGCTTGAATGAGTCTATTACACATTTAAAGGCAAAAAACTTGTTATAAAAAGGACTTCAAAGGGTACCTGCTTTTGAACTATGGAAACAAAAAGTAGAAACAGTTACAATATGACTGTGTGAAGTCATATCACAGTTCATCTGTTAATACACAATAACAGGGTATATATATGAACGAGGGGAAAAAATCTCCAGATTTTCCTGGTTAAAAGTACACATTTTTTCCCCAGGTGAAAATACACTTTCTCCGTGTTGCGTGACAGTATACTTTTGCTCAGAATTGTAAAACTTATCAATCCTTTGAATGGTAAAAGTTTTATAAACCAGTGAAGAACTTCCCAGCACTTTTGGAATAACCCATTTTGGAAAGATGTTTGGTCCACATAAAATGTACCCTGCATATTTTTGTATTATAGCATGTTAGTCTCCAAAGCACTGAAATCCAGATTGTGATGTACTTTTGTCAGCCAATCATAGCTCACATCACGTTATCTCACCAGCCAATGACAGCAGATATTCATGGCATAGGACAACTGATGTGGTCAGTCAAGAGCAACATCACTGCCAAGTAGCATGAAAAGTTCATGGTTTAAATTAATATACATATAGTGTAGCTACAAGAAAAGCCAATCTTTCACGTAAAGACTGTGCTTTTTGCATGTATTACCCTTTATGATAAATCAAACACAAATGAGCTAGTAAAATTTTAAATGTCTGGTCTTCTGGGGCCAGAATTTTTATAGGAAATCACTCCTCAAAGTGTTAAGTTATGAATGAGAATCAACACTCTGTGATTTAAGAAATCCCTCACACATTCTCACACATAACATACTTCATCTCACATAAAAGTACTTTGAAAGTAACACTTCTGAAATCACCATTCACAATATTTGCCCACAACCTGTTAGAAATAGGTTCATTTGAGCACTTGCCACAGAGCACCAGAAGACAGGCATTACTGCACATGTGAAGCTACGTCAGTGACATAGTCTAACGTTTTTGATGCCGATTTAAAGCATGAAGTAGACGTACAAACTACCCACTTCTTTTGTACGAGGTGACTTACTAGAGATTCGAAGCTGATCTTTGCTGGCTGGCTGGCTGCTGGAAAACTCCCTTGACTTCATCTCTGTAGAATGATGCTGGGTACGGGAATATTTAAGCGCCCCCCCCCCCCCCCCCCTCTCTCTCTACTTGTGAAATAAGTAGGTACACGAACTTTACATTTCGTTAACCAATGCTGTTTTTGAACTCCATACAGAATAAAATTCTTACTTTCCACATACATATACGACTTCCAGTAAGTCACTTGTTCTGTCCAAGATCAGAAACAAATTTAACTACATTTATAAAAGAGCTGGCTTAATAACCATGACTCTACTTCACATGAATCATAAAATAGGTCTTGCCTCTACCAAGACTGGATTAGGAGTTTTCACAATTACTTTTTCAACGACAATTTAAAAGGTTCGCCCATAACTGACTGATGTAATATGGGTGATTAAACAAGTGCTCTTTTAACGTTTTCAAACGCATCATTTGCACCTTGATCTAATGCACGTATAAATACAGACACAGAGATATCAAGTCCAAATGGCAATACATTGAAATGATATGATTTCCCATGAAACAAAAAGGCTGTATAGTTTTAGGATTCTGGATGTAATTCTATTTGCCAATATGCCGCAGTCAAATCCATTATGCTAAAGAACATTGCCTTTTCAAATTTGGATAACAATTCGTCAATGTTAATTGGTCGGCCTCTCTCTGTCTCTATAGGTCGATTCAATGTACGAGTGTCTAAAACTAACCGTACTCCACCTGTAGCTTTCTTTACCATGACCAGAGGATTATTCATTAAGCTGGAACTTCGTTCTATGATATTATTATCAATCATTTTGTTATGTTAATCTCATCCCGAACTGCTTCCTTCAAACTCACCGGTATTGGATACAGTTTGCAAAAGGATGGAGTGTCATCTTTGATTTTGAACTTACAGATATAGTCGCTGATGTTACCTGGGCAGTCAGAAAACACTACTTCATACTCCATTAAAATTTTATATAAATCTTGCCTTTGTTGATCGGTTAATACCGGGGATTCATTAACTTTGTGTAATATATCAGTTCGATGCGTTCCTTGAGCCACAGTATAGACCTTTGGTGACAATTGTGCTGTAGCTGTTAATTGTAAACTCTGACACTCAGTTGTTTGTTTTCCAATGTAATTACCTGTCACAAATGGTGTCCAACATCTACTGTCCCCGCTACCAAAACAAAGATGCTTTTCATCGAAGTTTAAGATGACTTTAAACTCTAATAACCAATCTAAACCAAACAATACATCTATATTAATATTCTCAACTATTAATAGTGTTTGATGAAATAATATTTTTCCAATACTGCAGTTCACTTTCATATTTCACAAGTTTACTTTTTGTTCCTGTTATAACGACTATGTACACTCCAGTCACTGGTAATAACAGTAAGTGCTGTTTATTCTACAGTGAGTTAAAAAATGCATTTGAGATGAGTGATACCTCATATGTTAACCTCGGAGGTTTCCACTGTCCCTGCTATTATAGGCTGTGGGTTATTAGTGGCTAAGCTTGGTTCTTCAAGTAGCAACCATTCCTTTGTGGGTATTTTGTGTGTAAAATTAACATACTTATATGGAACAAGGCCTCCTAATGTATTTCCAAGACCTCGGCCCCGGCCCTGGATCCAGGTCAAAGAATGTTTTCATCATTACTACTAATTACGGGTTGGTTACTGTAACGAGGTACTACAATCCCATTTTGTGATCTTAGGTTACTCGGCATAAATTCTTGAGAATTTACTGGATTTAAATTTGAATGTGGATGTTTCTTTTGATAATTATCGTTACAACTTCTCTTATTGTAGTGGTGTACTTTTGCTAAGTTTGTCTCGTGCTTTTTAAAGTTATTCCCACTATTTCTTTTATAGCTTGAACTTTCACCTTGGTGTAAAGTTTCACTGCGGTCCTTACTTATCGCATCGAGTGCGTCAACAAGAGACAACAACTCATCTATCATTTTCCAACCCCTACATAAGATGTCTTTTCTCACATACATGGGCAATCGTCTAATTAAAATACATATCAATCCCTCTTCTTCCATCGGCTTATTTAAATACTTTGCTCATGTTAAATGCTAATCGAAATATTTCCTCATAGTACCCCCAAGTATTATTGTAATCCGCAGCTCGTGGTCTTGCGGTAGCGTTTTCGCTTCCCGCACACGGGGTCCCGGGTTCGATTCCCAGTGGGGTCAGAGATTTTCTCTGCCTCGTGATGACTGGGTGTTGTGTGTCTTTCATCATCAGTGACTCGCAAGTCGCCGAAGTGGCGTCAACTGAAAAGGACTTGCAATACGGCGGCCGAACTTCCATGCATGGGGCTTCCCGGCCAACAATGCCATACGATCATTTCATTTCATTGTAATATTTTGGGTTCCATAGATCTGATATCAACTTTTCTTGGGAACTGGCATACTTTCTTTTGAAAGTCCTCCCAAGAGGAAAAATTCTCAACATTTGCCGTTCCCTCTTCTGAGGTTTCCCCTAGAAGGTACACCCCCCCTCCCCCCCCCAGCAAATTCTATTATCTTAGAATCTTCCCAATTTTTTGGTAATGCTTGGTTAAACACTTTTAAGAAGTGGGTCAGTTGTACAACTCTGTCCAGCTTAAATTTAAGGAAATGTCTAGATAACACTGAATTAGGCCCCCCCCCCCCCCCCCATTGTAAATCAGTCACAGCTTCACTAGTTAACACCCCATTAGGTGACGTTACCTTTTTTTCTACTTTCTGCTGGATCAGCATGAATTCTCTCCACAACTCATCTATGCCCTTCCTGGTATCACTAAGTTCGGAAGACAGAATAGGTGATATGTTTCTGGAGGTAATTCTCTCAATAACTTTTTGATCTTTAATTTCTTCAAACTGTTCCTCCAAACTACTTACATTTATGATATCAGAGTTCATTATTTTCTCTTTGAAATTTCTTTCTACTTTATCTACTCGTGTACTGACACCTGTAATTTGCGACTGAATAATCAGTATTGATTCATTATTCTTATCTACACTCTCTTTCAAAGTATTCAACCCCTGCTTTACAGCATTTAACTTAACATTGCACACATTTTCAAAAGATCCTAACTTTTCATTAATTTCAGATTCCACATTATTACATCTTTCCTCAATCTTAAATTCTAACCTTCTTGATAAATCTTGAAATTGTCATTCTGTTTCTGACTAAGGTCAGTAAACATTTGATTTACGTGAACGGTCAAGGAATTAGTCAATACTTCTACTCTACTACCTGTATTTAAGGCGTCAGATTCAGTCTTAAGAGCACCCATGCCTTCACGTAGGTTACTAAATTCTTTGCTTTGTGAGTCTACTTTGGCATTTAGTAAACCTAGATTTGTCATTTGATTATTTAGAGTTTCACTTTGGGCATTCAAAACTTCACTCTGGGTATTAAATTTCGGTTCTAATGAGTTTAACTTAAGACTATGAGCATTTAAAATTTCACTCTGGGTACTTAGCTGAGAATTTACCAAGCCTAATTCTTTCCTTAGAGTCTCATTCTGAGCATTTGATTGCATACTCTGAGCTTTAATTAAAATTTTTCAACTCAGCCCAGTCTGGCACTTCTTTACTCACTTTCATAGCCATAGCTGGTTCTTGAGTGTCCTCAATTTGATGTATATTGTCCATGCTTTTATATGCTTTAGCCCTAGTAAGCATTTAAAACTAACTATAAATACTATAATTACACAATAAAAGTTCACTCAACAGTATGTACCACTTCACGCTAAAGTAAGGAAATTTTATTTCATGCTCAACTGGCATAGAAGTCTCGCTGGTGCCAGTGACGTCGGACGTAGGTTGGTTTCCGCGTCTGCGTCCCCGCCATGTGCGTGAGAGCTGTATACTCCCCGCACTGGGTCTTCTCGGTTGAAGTGTTCTACGCATATTTCTTCTTAGACAAATGTGTCGAAATCTTCCTTGCTGTTTTATAGTTGTGAATTTTCCATGTCTTTCATCATTTTTCATTCAAATTTTGCTTCATTAGATACTTGAACACATTCCAAAGTCAGAGTAAATCCCTTGTCGTGTTATGTTTGGTTGCTAGGGGCAACATGTAACAACTTCTTCTCTAGTATTTGACTTAAAATTCCCGTTTTCTTGGGTCCTTTCACACAGGTTGCCATGTTCTAACGCTTTTGACGCGACTTAAAATGTGACATAGACGTACAAACTTCCCACTTCTTTTACACGAGGTGACTTACTTGAGATTCATAGCCGATCTTCTTTGCTGGCTGCTGGAAAACTCCCTTGACTTCATCTCCGTAGAATGATGCTGGGTACGGGAATATTTAAGCCTCTCTCTCTACTTGTGAAATAAGGAGATACACGGATTTTACATTTCGTTAACCAATGGTATATATGAACTCCATACAGAATAAAATTCTTACTTTCCACATACATATATGACATCCAGTAAGTCACTTGCTCCTTCCAACATCAGAAACAAATTTAATTACATTTATAACAGAGCTGGCTTAATAACCATGACTCTACTTCACATGAATCATTAAATAGGTCTTGCCTCTACCAAGGCTGGATTAGGAGTTTTTACGATTACTTTTTCAACTGTTCTTCTTTCACATAACAATAGTCAATGACACAATAGGCACAGAGCTGCATAAAAACTCCATCGTTCCTCCTCTAAAACATCTATGGATTGCCCGACAAGAACTTGTCACGGCGGCGCGCGCCTCCTGGCCCACATTTAGTGTGAGGGCGCCACAGTGGAACACATGGTTCCAGTGGCCAATAGCGGCGCCCCCGATAGAGTACTTAAGCGCCTGCCTCTCGCTCAGCCAGCCAGTCTAACCTTGCGTACGTCTCTGGACATATCACCTCGCCTTAGACAGCTTATTTACTTTCTTGTTCTGTGTACGAGTGGACGTGGTTGTTAGGTTTTCTTGTGACTCCATTGTTTCGATCTTGTTGTTGTTTGTTCTGTCCTCCGTTGGTCGTGTCCGTACTCTCCCATTGTGATGCTGTCGTGGGCCGCTCCGTGGTTCCCGCCGTGCTTTCCGTCACTTCTACCCCGCGACCGTTCCAGTCGTCGTTACGACATTATACATAATTTTTATGCAAGTAATATCATTTATAACAACATTTCATATCTTAACAACACACTTTATTTTACATAGTTTTATATACATCTCTCCTTTCTATAACAACAATCTTTCTCTTATTGTTTCTCTATTTTTTTATTATTTTACTTTAACATTAAGACATGAGCTTGCACTCGAGGTTTTAGTCAGCTTTTCTAATATTTAGGAATCGTGAGGACTTTTTCTATTTTCTCTATTTTCTTTTTCAATTGAAAACTTCGGGTGTTTATAACGCATGAGTAATCTATTTTCCATTCTTATCTTTTTGTACTACCTTTTTCCTAAAGATCTTTTCATGTTTTCCTAAAACATCTATGGATTGCCCCACAAGTACTTGTTGGTAACATTCGACCGCTACGTCTACTTTCTTCTTGCGACTGACTTTAAACCTGCACACACAAACATGAGATGCACAGTAGGTAGGATTTTACCATCCCACACTCGTATCTAGAATATCATGTGTTCGAGACGGTAGAAGGCTGAGTGGTTCTAGAATTTACACAGAAATTCTCGAATCACTACAGTAGGAAGCCCGTGCTTGGTATCGGTTCTACCCATACACCATCTATCTCTACTCATACACTTTCTGTCTCTACTCCTATACCATCTACATCTACATCTAAATGACTACTCTGCAATTCACATTTATGTGCTTGGCAGAGGGTTCATCGAACCACAATCACAGTATCTCTCTATCATTCCACTCCCGAACAGCGCGCAGGAAAAACGAACACCTAAACCTTTCTGTTCGAGCTCTGATTTCTCTTATTTTATTTTGATGATCATTCCTACCTATGTAGGCTGGGCTCAACAAAATATTTTCGCATTCGGAACAGAAAGTTGGTGACTGAAATTTCGTAAATAGATCTTGCCGCGGCGAAAAACGTCTTTGCTGTAATGACTTCCATCCCAATTCGCGTATCATATCTGCCACACTCTCTCCCCTATAACGTGATAATACAAAACGAGCTGTCCTTGTTTGCACCCTTTCGATGTCCTCCGTCAATCCCACCTGGTAAGGATCCCACACCACGCAGCAATATTGTAACAGAGGACGAACGAGTGTAGTGTAAGCTGTCTCTTTAGTGGACTTGTTGCATCTTCTAAGTGTCCTGCCAATGAAACGCAACCTTTGGCTCGCCTTCCCCACAATATTATCTATGTGGTCTTTCCAACTGAAGTTGTTCGTAATTTTAACACCCAGGTACTCAGTTGAATTGACAGCCTTGAGAATTGTACTATTTATCGAGTAATTGAATTCCAACGGATTTCTTTTGGAACTCATGTGGATCACCTCACACTTTTCGTTATTTAGCGTCAACTGCCACCTGCCACACCATACAGCAATCTTTTCTAAATCACTTTGCAACTGATACTGGTCTTCGGATGATCTTACTAGACGGTAAATTGCAGCATCAACTGCGAACAATCTACGAGAACTGCTCAGATTGTCACCCAGGTCATTTATATAGATCAGGAACAGCAGAGGTCCCAGGACGCTTCCCTGGGGAACACCTGATATCACTTCAGTTTTACTCGATGATTTGCCATCTATTACTATGAACTGCGACCTTCCTGACAGGAAATCACGAATCCAGTCGCACAACTGAGACGATACCCCATAGGCCCGCAGCTTGATTAGAAGTCACTTGTGAGGAACGGTGTCAAAAGCTTTCCGGAAATCTAGAAATACGGAATCAACTTGAGATCCCCTGTCGATAGCGGCCATTACTTCGTGCGAATAAAGAGCTAGCTGGGTTCCACAAGAACGATGTTTTCTGAAACCATGCTGATTACGTATCAATAGATTGTTCCCTTCGAGGTGATTCATAATGTTTGAATACAGTATATGCTCCAAAACCCTACTGCCAACCGACATCAATGATATAGGTCTGTAGTTAGATGGATTACTCCTACTACCCTTCTTAAACACTGGTGTGACCTGCGCAATTTGCATTTCTGTTTGGAATTTTGTGCATAGTTGGGCACCACATGACCACATGCAGCATATTGTCCACAAGGGACATACGGAGTTACTATACATAGGGCAAATGCTTTATCATATCCTATCAAGATAAGGAATGCAAAATTAGAATATAGTACTTGTTACAATATTAGTTTCAAAACTACACTTTACAACTCACAGTGCCCTAGTATTTTGCAACTTGGTGACTTTAACTTAGATTTTATTTACTTATTTATACTCTACAATACTATTATGTAACATCCCCAATGAAGTTTACATCTAAATGGCACTGCAAAAAGCTAGTAACACGGAATAGAAATTTTTCGCAAAAATAAAAAGAAATAATAATAATAATAATAATAATAATAATAATAAAAAGGTTGCTTGTACGCACCAAGAACTAAGAAAATTAACCTTTTTATGACTTTTTCAAACTGTATAAAAATTAACAAGGTTACTTGTGAAGCCATTGGCAGTTTATATTCTACTCTAGGAGTAAATATAAAACTTTGTGGGGAGTTACAATGATAAAACATGTTGTGTTGTTGGTCTATAAATTATTGAAGAATGGTGCTCTGTAAATTTAAGACGTAAACAACACAAATTAAAAACTAATGTCAAGCCTTGTGGAGGTACTAGACAAGTGTTGAAACATTTCTTGTGAACAAAAAACATTGTTTTTCAAGGAAGGCAGATATGTAAAATTCTGCTAAAGCTGTTCCGTGTGAGTCTTGGGAAGCCAATTTTCTTGGAGTAACATTACTGTATTGCCTCGTGTTTGGTTCTTTATTATGACACTATGCCATTTGTGCCAGAAAATGGAAATATGTAGTTGAAATTCAGCGAACTGTTGAAACTAGCTAATAGTGAGGATTGAAACACTTCCTTTCAAATATACTGAATGCCTCTGTGGAAAAGATTAATACAAGCCAAATTTCTTTAGCAAACCGACAAAAATAACTTCATTGCTCCGCAAAGCAATTAATGCTCAATTTCCAATAACAAGGAAATAAAATAAAATCAGAAAACTGGAATTAATAACATATTTTAGTCTTCCGTAATTAGTTTATATCAATTCATTTCATAGCTACCAGCCACAGAAATCCATTTTGTTTTGATTTGACGTGAGAGCTGCAAACAAAGAGAGAACAGCAAAATCACAAAATGTAAATGCGGGTCACTAGGAGACTACACCCCATTACAACCCCGACTGATCCGTGCATGTGTGAATCTGGTAGCTCGGATGTGCCAGAAAAATTTTTCTGGGTAGCATCTGGCTGCTTGCAGCTACTGCTTATACACATAACAGCCACACTTCCAAGTAAGAAGTGGAAGAAGGCGCTGCTCATCATGACTTCAACCCTCTGCAAGCAGTTGCCCACTGGCAACTGCTCAAACGAACTTAATTCAAACAGTTGTAATGCCATGCTCATCGAAAACTGTTTGTTGTTATGAAGTATTGCATAGTCTTCGTCCTAAACCCTTTGACACATTTTGCTGTCAGCAGACACTTGTGTGCTCACTGTGTTTTGTTGTTGCAAATGGCGCATTGTCTTTGCAACTTACATTTTATATTGGTGTTTTTCTCTCATTTATGTTTTACTGTTGCAGTATTGTTCTGCAGTAGTGGGCTAAAGTAAAATTCTTTGTTAGAATATCAGTTTTTACCAGTCAAAATTACAAAAATTTAACTCAAAACTAAAACAATGAGAAATTACCAGAATTCTAAAAAATTCCTGGGTTTTCTCCCAGACTAAAAAATTTGAAGGTTTTTCCCGGTTGTCCTAGAGGGTATGCGCCCTGAATAATAGCAAGAGTTCCTTGTATTAGATTCAGAACACGTTTTCAAGAAAGGCCTAACACAGCTGTCTCACTTTTAAACCATTTCTTACCTCATTATTTACCTTCCAAAGAAATATCAAAAGTTGTGCTGCTTTTTGCTTCATGTAGATGACCATATAAAAACATTACAATCTGGCAAATGCTGTTCTTGGATTACATAAAATACAAGCTTTTGATTCAGCACATTTTTCCCATCGACAACAATTCATTTGATGACTGTGACGTAAGTTTCATCCTGTATGGTTCAATGCTCAAAACTGCAGATTGCTGATGAAACCATCAACATTTTCAAGAGTTGGACGTATAAACCTTCATTCTTTCTATAAATCAAAGGGAAACCTTCAATTTCAGATCGGTCCACTGTCTCAGTCATTTGTGTTATGTGACCAAAAGGAATGAGTTTTTAGTTCACAGGTTTCCTATACTGGTACATTCTCTGAGCGTTAGACTTGTAACCCTACTTTTGGTCAGTGGCGTTTTCTCAGGGTGTGCAAGTTACGTGTCAACATCCAAATAAAATTGAAAGAAAAATAATAGATTATTTTATTTCATTTGTTTGAGTATATGTTTCATTATAGTGTGTTTATAAGTCATTGTATTGCTCCATATACTACAGATACTCTCTCCACTGTTCAGAGTCATCTGCTACTGGTGTGCCAGCCGCCAAGGTGTTAGATCTGTTTCCAATGACTCAATATCTTCATTCCCTGGAAAAGTGCATGCATGCTTGTGCTCTCAGTCCTCTTGCCTGTCCCAGGTGTTGGTTCAGTTTCTAGCACTTTTTGTGTTGATTGTTGTTTTTGAGTTGCACACGAGTCTATTATTGCTTATGCAATCAGGTTGGAAGTTCAAATATTTAACATGGGTAGTGAAAGCATAGTAAGACAGTTATTAAATACCAGTTTTTCATCACTTTCTTAGAATGAAAAGAAACAAGTGATTGATAGTGGCCAACCATACCTAAATCTCAGGACATCTACACATGTCCAAGGTGTGGGAGGAGGGTTTGAAAGACATTTCCATACAGAACTGCATGAAGTTGCAGAATGGCTTTCTGTGTGTGATGTACTGAACAAATTTTACTGCAGGACATGTTCACTATTTTCAAATGAAAAAACTGTATGTAGTCATCAAGGATATGACGATCTGTATCAGTAAAAAAACACAGCAAGTCTGAGATACATATTTATAGTTTTTTTCCATATTTAACAAATTTACTTTGCCTCCTACTAAAATTGATAATTTTTTGGATCACTAACGAAGAGCTGGAATCGAGCTGCATAAAGAAAAAGTGAGAAACAAAACAGAGATATTACAAAGGCTAATTAATGCTGTATGATAGTTAGCGAAACAGGAACTGGCAATCAAAGATCATAATGAAAATGAATTTCTTACTGCAAGTGCTGAGTATGATTCTATACTGAAAGTGCTGAGTATGATTCTACACTGAAAGAACATTCAGCAACATCTACAATCTTCTGTGTAATCTCAGCAAGTATTCAGAATTATTAAATAACTTCAGTTGCTGATGTATTGAGAGATGAGATCTACGATGTAGTTCAGAAAACAGACTTTGTGGCCATTGTCCATCATGCTTGTTGAGACATCACATATCAGTAACGAGTCTCAGCTCTTGACTGTGTTGTGATACTTTTCTGTATCAAAAAAAAAAAAAATGTCGCAGAAAGATTCATTGGATCTGCTGATGTAAGCGCCACTAGAGCTGCAGAAGCCCTATTTGTCATGTAAACACAATCATGGACAGACATAAATATGGTGACAAATTAATTGCCCAGACATACGATAGAGCGTTAGGGATAAATGGCCACGTTTAAGTTTACAAAATAAAGTATCAGAAAAGAACCCTGAAGCCTTCCTCACACACAGCTATCCTCATGTTATTAATTTGGTACTTTAACAGTCTCTAGAGTCAACAAACAGCTTAAAGTCTTCTCCAGTGGTCTTAAATCTCTACCTTCTTTCTTTTCTCGTTTCCCTAAAAGAATGCATGAACTTTTGGTCTTCATGTCCAGAAACTTTCCACCAATACCTCATATCCAATAGAATTTTACTTCGAGACTTATCCATAAGCAGGTAATAATAGAGAAGCATTGATAATTTTTTGAACATGTCTGTGAAAGTGGAGATTTCAACAACTTGACTGAAATGACAGCTACATGAGAACTTTCTTCGAAATCACTGATAATATTAGCAATCAAATAGAAATTAGATTCTCAAACAATGGAAAATCCAGGATGGAATTTTAACAATATTATGAAAGGAATGTTGCTACTCACCATATAGCGGAGATTCTGAGTCACTGATAGGGACAACAAAAAGACTGTCACAATACAAGCATTTGGCCAACAACGTCTTTGCTGAAAATAGACGGCACAAACACGCGACTGCAGCCTCTGGCAGCTGAAGCCACACAGAGGCTGCAGTCACGCGCGCGCGTGTGTGTGTGTGTGTGTGTGTGTGTGTGTGTGTGTGTGTGTGTGTGTGAGAGAGAGAGAGAGAGAGAGAGAGAGAGAGAGAGAGAGAGAGAGAGAGAGAGAGAGACATTCTATCATGCTACATTAAACGTAACATTGCATCGATAATCTAAGCCTCATCTCCACTGAGAAACAGAAGCTGTGAAATAATGATAAATACAAATTCTACCAAGATGTAATCAAGAAATCCTTGCAGAAGGAACAAAGAATGGAATTATAATTCCCATAACTGTAAGTAACGTGGATGATTTGTTGTTGTTTATTCATGTCTTTTTATTTTTATATTTTGCTAAAGGTTTAACATCACACTCACACTAGAAACCTTTCGGCGATGGAAGGATGGGAGAAAACAGGATTAGGAAGGTAGAAAAATTAGGATTAGGAAGGTAGTACCCTCAGCTTTAATTATGGTATGGCCTCAGAACTTGCCTGTTGTGATAATGGTATACCATTTTCAGAGCTGCAGTAACGCCTGTCATTATGACAACAAATCAGAAATGGAATTCGTAAACAGTTACCATAAGGAAAAGGATCGACAGGCACAACTGAAATACAGAAACGTTTGTCACAAACAAATGTGACTATGCCACAGAGGCTGCAGCGGTGGTACAAAACATGACAACAGAGCATGAAATGTGTTGCGACCAGTACAGATGAATACGTCATTGTTGGAGCTTCTACTTTATAAAGCAGTACATCATAGGAAAGTGTGTGATTTATTGTCCATTCATAGAAGCCAAAGAGGCCAGTCTAGGTAAGAAGGTGGTTTTTGAAATGGTTATTAAAACTGAGAAAAGCACAGAATAGACTTCTGGTCCAAAACACTGATTGCTATGTAAGTCAATTTTTTATAGTTTGTTCCACTCATTTTGAGAAGTTATCACTGCTCAGAGTTTCATGATACTTCCATGTGACATTTTTTACCTTAGCAGTACCTCTGTAACTGCTTTCCCCTTCCCCCCATAGTCGGTAGTCTGTGCACTTCTTCCCCTCTTCTCGCGAACCATTCCACGGGAAGCTCAGTATAACTTTTACAGATTGTTCCTTGCAATACCACCCATCCCCCCCCCCCCCCCCCCCCGAACACTCGCTAGATTTGTTCATGAAACACTGTTGATTTAAATAACAAATTGCAATTGCTGAGAGCTTGAAGTCTGCAATAACTATGCTGCATAGACTGCCAGTCTCTTATGTAGGCATTAAAGGGCAGCAAATGAAAGATGTTAAAGACCATCTTAATTTGTAAGAGAAAATGAATGTGTTTGCTTTAAACACATTTTGACAAGGCAGAACTTATTCATTTTGAAGAGAATAATCCTTGAACACAGATTTTCGCTTACAAAACTGCTGCGTATCTTTCGAATCATGACACTAAACGCAATATTTGGGGGGAAATTTTTAAAAGTCCCAAATACAGAATAAATGTGTAAATAAAAAACTAAAAAACAACCTATAGCTCCAACAATTTACAGAAAAGTGTAACAAGTTTGTCATTTAGAACAATGTACAAAAGAACTGTTTTTTTTTTTTTTTTTTTTTTTTTTTTTATGTTTTTACACACAGTTATCATAAAACTACCTTTCTGAGTGGCACCCTTCTCTCCATCTCATCAATTCAAGCAAACACAAGGTTGGTACAAAACCTTACTTCTTTGCTATTTAATAACTTTATTTGCACTTTAACCAATAAAGATGCTAAGGCACACATTGAGGTGTTCAATACATCATGTTGTCTATCAGCCACACGATTCCCACAATAAAAGGTATTTTTATTGATAATAACTTTTTATTGTAATAAATTATACAACAGTTTAGGTTTTTATTCAATTACCTGTCACTTTCATTTCTCATTAATCACCTCATGATGGGCTCAAGAAACAAATTTATTGCACATAAGTTATGTCGGTAAGAAAGTAAGTAGGGAATTGCTAAGGTTACTATTGCTGCAACTTCATACACAATAAATCACAATACAGTTAAATTGAAACTATATTACATGTCAGTACTTGATGGGTAAATACTCAATGGAAGAGCCAGGCAACCATTCAGATTTGGCACAACTTCAAAATATAGAAATATCTTGATAACACAATTCCTTATTAAGTGTTATGCATTTAAAAATTTCTCCATCATACTTAAGCACTGGAATCAAGTGTACAAGAAAACTAACAATAGCAAATATGTACGTAAGTATGCATCTAAGTATTCCAATACAAAGAAATTTCAACTAGTATCGTACTTACATTAAAATCAAACTTCAATACAAAGTTCCCAAAAGTGAACACATCCTGAATGCCATACAAATCTCACCTCGTGTAGGCACATTTGACAGTGCCACTGCCTATTCGAATAGAATCAGTGTTAAACTGAGGGTGGCAATTAAGCTATCAAAGAGGTAAATGAAGGCCACTAGGTGGCACTAGTGCTCACCATAGAAAGTAAGTAAAGTGTAACTTCACTACAAACTCCTATGCATTCTGATTAAGTACATGTCAGAACCTCATGAACAAACTGACAAAATATGTTTATGCTACCTTTATGGAAAAGAACCTCATATACTAACAGCATGAACTGTGCATCATTAGATAACATCGTGAACAATGCTACAGAGATAGTCTTTAGTCAGTAATCAGAACAGAAGATTATTGCGACCAGTAACTGGTGTGGTACAGTATAAGCATAAAACTGATATTGGTAATAAGTAAAACATAGGTTGTGAAGGAATAAGTTTACAATCATCACTAAATAAACTTTTACACAAGTATCATCAAATGTTGTCACATTACAATGACATAACAGTATCATTTATGTGAGCCCAGATTAGTGACAACAACTTGAAATAAAAAGAGTATCATACAATAAAAATGGGATTTTTTTGACATAATTTTTTAACTCAGTACTAAATCATATAACTGTCCAGGGGTTCTCAGTTTACAATTATCACAAAAAGAAAATGACGAACTGTAATCATTATACTAGTCAGACAAACGATGACTGACATTTTTGAGTGGCAACAATTTCAAATAAAATATTAAACATTTTTTCCTTTTACTTTATATGGAAAAAGTCAAGGTATAATATCAGAAATGTATGACAACTCAGTTGGGAAGTACATGCATGAGGACATCCGAAAATGCCTTCACATATTGTGGTTGAGAATATAAAATTAGAATAATTTCGCTGACAATAAACTTACACCTGTGCAATTGTAATGTCAAAACAGTGGTCATACATAAAGATGAGACCTCTATGTCTTGAGGAAAATTTAATTATAAGATCTATTAATCACCTGACGTACAGGATTTCCCTATTACATCCAACGTTGGGGTGCTATTCCAATGCCAGATAGCCCTGACAATAGTGGCAATTTAGCGGGAAAATAAGCTGAAGACATGAATTGAAGTTTGTGTTTGAGAGGGTATTGGACTTGGGTAGTCCGTGCAGCAATGTACGGCAGCATAGTACTGCGGTGGTATATTGGTTAGCATTCCCACCCCAAGTAAGCAAGGAGATCTGGGTTCAAGTCCCGGCCATGGCACAAATTTTAATTCCGTTATTCAGCTTCCATATGTACCGTAAAACAAAACAAGCTCATTGAATTGCTAGCAAAACCCAAATGTTCATCATCCGTAAGGCTAACCACAATTTCATGGGTGATCTGATGTGGCTGTCTTGCCATGCTTCCTCTATAGATTCACTCAACTCCAAGAGATTGAGCCACTGTTCTCAGAGGCGTCACCATATTGTACCTGCCTCACTGTGTAGCTTCTTTACTTAAAGACAATGCATAGTCCATTTGTACTTTACATTTTGCCAATATTAGTACTTCACACTAATCATTTGACTTACTTTACATTTTTACTGCAACACGCCCATGCTTCCTCATCGTGCGTTCCACATTATGGGTGCAATAAAATTTAACTTCTCGTATCATATAAATACACATATATTACATCATGATTAACCTTACAAAAGATGAATGGTTGGGTTTCGCTAGCAAATCAATGAGCTTATTTTATTATATATAGAGCTACAATTCTATACTGTTATACATGTTCGCAATGCATTCCATATAAGTTCAAACAAAATCCATTAATTCCGCAATAGTCACTATGTCAACATTACAATTGTTTAGGCACCGGTTTTTTGTCACTGTTATACATGTTTGCAATGCATTCCGTATAAGTCCAAACAAAATCCAATAATTTCGAAGTAGTATGACCACTATGTCAACATTACAATTGCATAGGCACCGGTGTTTTGTCAATCAATTGTCCTAACTTTACATCCTCAACCACAATATGCTGAGACATTTTCAGATGTCCTCACGCACCTACTTCCAACTGAGTTGCACACATTGCTGACATTATACCTTTACCCTTTTTAATATAGAATAATGGGAAAAAATTGTAAAATTTTATTTCAAATTGCTTCCACTCATTTAGGGTTACCTAAATGGCTATAATGTATGTCATCCATGGTTTGTTCGAGTAGTATAATGATTACAGTTGGTCATACTCATGTAACATTTCTTTTTGTCATGGCTGTAAACTGATAATACCTGGACAGTTATATGATCTGAGTTTAAAAAAACTATATGAGTTTAAAAAACTATATAAAAAAATCCCCCTTTTATTGTATAATAGTTCTTTTTCTTTCAAGTTGTTGCCACTAATTTGGGTTCACCTAAATGATCCTGTTATGTCATTTAATACACGTTCATCTGCTGCAGTGTGACTACATTAGGTGATACTTATATAACATTTTATTTAGTGATGGTTGTAAACTTATTCCTTCACAGATTTTATTTTACCTATTGCCTACATCAGTTTTATGTGCATATTGTACCACACCAGTTACTGTTTGCAATCATCTTCTGTTCTGATTACTGACTAAAGACTATCTCTGTAACATTGTTCACAATGTTACCCAACGACTCACATTTCATGCTGTTAGTATATGAGTTTCTTTTCCATAAAAGTAGCATAAAAGTATTTTGTCAAGTTTTTCACCGTGTTATGACATGTACTTAATCGGAATCGATAGAAGTTTGTAAGGTTACACTTTGACTTGCTTTCTACGGTGAATGCTAACACCACCTACTGGCCTTCATTTACCTCTTTGATAGCTTAATTGCCACACACAGTTTAGCACTGGTTCTACTCCAATATACAACAGCATTGTCAAATATGCCTACACAAGACAAGATTTGTATTGCATTCAGTCTACATGCTCACTTTCATGAGCTTTGCACTGAAGTTTGAGTTTAATGTAAGTATGATACTAATTGAAATTTCTGTATATTGGAATGCAACAGATGCATACTTGTGTACATATTTGTTACTGTTGCTACTGTTAATTTTCTTGTACACTTCATTCCACAGCTTCTCTCCGATGATGAAATTTTGAAATGTTAATGCTCAATAAGGAATTGTGCGATCAAGACCTTTCTATATTTCGAAATTATACTACATGCAACACATGTCAACACAATGCCAAAATAGTAGGTTAAAACACTATCAATGTTTTTAATCCTTTTGCTGTTGGTTTGTGCAAACAGAACATCACCTCTGTGGGACGTGCCTCACCTCATGACAGTCCCAGCTGTGCTGTGTCAGCAATTTCTACTGCACAGAACAGTGCATCTGCTGTATTAAATTACTATCCTCAAAATCAGTTTATTTGGTTGCTGACATAACAAAACATTAAGTGAAGGGTATACAATAGCTTAAAGTAGGGAATAAAATATATTCCCATATCAGACTAATCAAACAATACTGCAATTCCTTCCTCTTGGTTTTATTATTGCCAATGGCACATCATCTCCAGGTTGACTTCTCTTCAGAAGTCCTACTGTATAGAGAAATAATTGCCTTCACAATCTCATGTTTCTTTTAACACTCTGTTTTGCACTTTTATATGCACCTAGTATTATGTCATACTTGTTTATTGCTCATACTGATCGACTGTAGTCCGACATGTGTATTGCTTTCAATTTTTCAAGGTTACTTTGGCAGTCAGTTTTTCTTGTTGATGTCATTTCAGAGTAATTACAAAAATGGGGACAACATGTACGAGTCTCGTATGTTGCACCATTTCAATGTCATGAGCATTCTCATTGAAATGATTTACAGTTCTCATCTCTGTAATATTTGACTTTTTCTATTCATGCGAACTGTTCCTAATGCATTAGTTTTTATGTCATGAAGATATTGGAAGAGATGCAGACTTCTTTTATCAGTTGCCAACATACAGTGTCTGTGGTCGTCTTCTTCTTCATCGTCTTCTTCTTCTTCTTCTTCTTCTTCTGCAGCTCTACAACGGATAATGAATCTTGGCCTCTTCAACAATCTCCTTTCATTTATCCCAGTCCCTTTGCTAGTATTTTCCAATTCCTGTAACTCATCATCCAAAAGTCTTCTATGACTCCATCCTCCCATCTAGTTTATGATCGACCAATTCCACTCTGTCCACCTGGCTTTCATTGTAATAGCCTTTTTAGTATTTCTGTATCATTCATCCATGCCACGTGTTCAGCCGACCTCACCTAGATGACTTTACAATTCTTCTAACAGGCTGATATTTGTACATAGCACACAACTCATAGTTATATCTCCTCCTCCATCTTTCCCTTTCACAAATTGGACCGATGATTCTCCTGAGTATTCTTCTCTCAAATGCATTCAGTGATTCAGCATCCTTTGCTGTCAAAGCCCATGTTTCAGAGACTGGTCTGATAAATGTTTTATAGATGGTTAGTTTTGTGGTTTTAGTGAAGAGCATTGAAGATAGGGGCTTTGTTAAGGTGAAATAAGCTTAACAGTGTGTGTCCCCTTTCCACACAAAGTTCCACGAGTGTTGTTACTATTTTGTTCATTTTTTCTAAGTAACCTTCACTAATTACCGCATCAGTTATTGCATCTGTGTAAGGAAAATTATAGCCATCCTCTATGTCATTACTTATAACTAACCTCTCTGTGTTCCTACTTGCACATCTTTGTTTGTTCCTCACACGTTCTTGCAGCGTAATCCTACAAAGAGAAGCGGTTTGCAAACAAGAAAGTAACTCTTACCATCTTCACTGATGAGCGAAAACATTATGACCACCTGCTTAACAGATTCTTTGTCCATATTTGGAACGAAGTACATCACTGATTCTGCATATCAGGGATCTGGCAGTTTGTTGGGAGGTTTGTGGAGACATGTCACATTCGATGTCTACACACAGGTCAAGTAATTCATGTAAATACCAGGCCGCTTATACACATGTGCGGTGATGGCTCCTGATAGCAACCCAAATGATTTTCATAGGATTTATATAGGCAAATATGGTCACTGAGACATGAACATGAGGTCACTGTAATGCTCCTCAAACCATTGTATCGCAGTTCAGGCTCCAAGACAAGGACAATTATACAGCTGAAAGATGACATCATTGTTGCGGAAGATATCAATCATGAAGCGATGCGGGTGGTTCACAGCTGACGGAATATCTTTGATTAGTATCACAGGCTCCATGCAAGTGCAGAAGAATGTCTCCCATTGCATAATAATGCTGCCTCCAGCCTGTGTCCGTTACGCTCTGGACGTTTCAAGCCACCATTCACCTCGATGATGGTGTTTTCGGAGACGATCATCGACCTAGTGTAGCAAAAATGTTATTCACACATAGAGTCAACATGTTTCCATTGTTCAACAATGTTTTTTAAGCTATCAGTCGTCTGACTGGTTTGATACGGCCTGCCACGAATTCCTCTACTGTGGCAACCTTTTCATCTCAGAGCAGCACTTGCAACTTATGTCCTCAATTATTTGCTGGATGTATTCCAATATATGTCTTCCGCAACAGTTTTTGTTCTCTACAGCTCCCTCTAGTACCATGGAAGTCATTCTCTGATGTCTTAACAGATGTCCTATCATCCTGTCCCTTCTCCTTGTCGGTATTTTCCACATATTCATTTCCTCCCCGATTCTTCACAGAACCTCCTCATTCCTTACCTTATCAGTCTACCTAATTTTCAACACTTGTCTGTAGCACCACATCAGTTCACGAACATATATAACTTAAATCTGCACAACCACAACCAGCACATTTGAGTTCTACTGCACATGAAAGTCATTACCATAGGGCACACACAAGAATGTGACATATATATACATCACAAGCTGTTAAAGGGTTACAAAATATATTCTACAAAAAGAAAGAAATAAGCATATACACGTTCTTCTTTAAAAAATAATACTGGATAAACTCTCTGCTTAAATAACACTAAAAGTAACAAAAAAGTAAAGGGCATTTACGACTCCAGAAACGAGCTAGGATTTTCAGAGTAGGGTGACTACACATTGAAAGCTTTCCCCCCCTCCCCCCACTTACTTACTTTTGAATAACAAATTTTGTACTGCTTTCTCAAGTGCTTTCCTGTTTTGTTTTCTTTGCATTTTTCAGAACAAGATCAGTGTTGGCTGATCTAGAAACAGTGTTATACCATAATGATACATTATGTTTTATTACAATAAATAACACATAAAGAGACAGTATTATGAAAAGAATAGATTGCTACTCACCATATAGTGGAGATATTGAGTTGCAGACAGGAACAACAAAAAGACTGCCAACCGAATAAGCTTTCAGCTAAAAGATCTTCTTCTCAAGTAGACAACACACACTAACATTAACACAAATACAACTCGTACACACATGACTACCATCTCTTGCCATCGAGGACAGACTGCGAGCAACTGAGCGCGATGGAGGTAAGGACGAGGCGGAGGCAGGGAGGGGGAGGGATATTGGGTTAGGGGTGGGGAACCAAAGTGCTACTTGTGCGAGCATACAGGGACATGGTGGAGGGAGGGTAGGGCAGACCACTAAATCAGCAATAGCAGAACAATGCCTGCAACTTGAACACAGATTAAATTGTGTTAAATCTACTGCAAACAATATAATAAAGAATCTGATCAACCAAGAAGCAGGATACCAACTCAGTACGGCACAGAACCCAGCTCTGGAACTACTACAGAAACACAGGAAGAAAGTTCCCTTCTGCAGTAATGAACCTCAGACAGCTGGAGGTGTAATTAATAGCATTAGATTTCCCATGGAGCTCCAGGCGACAACGACCTCCAACTGTCGTGGACAAGATAGGCAACATCAACTACCTGAAACCTTAGGCACCACATAACCTGGGAGCAGACAGCAGTTACTGCCATGAGAGTCTGCTGCAACGTGGTGGACATAAGATGCAAACTACAACAGCAGCCTGATGCCGCAGGAACTGCACCTCACAGGTGCGTACCAAATTCAGAATGCCAGGACAGTAACATGGACATGAGAGAAAGCCGCAGCCATTGCGAACAACATGAGGAACATCTATAGTGTCACAATAGCAATAACAACTTGCCTGGAAGTCCTAATACGGATTGCAAGTGGACGACCGTCATTGCAGCAGACAGCCACAATGGGCTCAGATGGCATAGTGAACACCAGGCGCCATCCAGGTATAAACATGGGACCCGATCAGCAAAGCTGCCACTCTCAGAAAACATCTGAGGAAGACACCAAGTCACTGTAATATCGTGTTGGAAAGATGCAGACCACTGGCAGTACAACTGATTCTATGAGACGACAGTGAATCATTGGGAAAATCTAAAAAATTAAAAACGCAGTTTTGTCGCAGGAAAGTGAGCAGAGTGCGCTTGATACTTTTCTGAGGGGATTGCCATAGGACATTTTAAAAATGGTGTGTACAGGTGCACCAAAGGATCCGCATTCTGCTATTGTGTTAGTGATGGACTGTGAAGAAATTGACATTTCAACAGGAATACAGGATAGGTAGGTGTGGGTTATTTCCCACAAAAGTTAAGTGTTACAAGTGTGGATGGCAGGGGCATTTACACAGGCAATATCGCCAGCCCCAGTAAAATAGAGGGAATGGAAGGTTATCAGTGGCAGGATTTTGATGATGGATTGACAAGGATGACATTCCGGCTAGAGCAAGCTGTTACCAGTGTAGAACTGCACATCTGGCATTTCGAATACAGAGAATTGGCATTTTGTGTTACAAGAGGTAGGGTATTTAGGTGGTGTAATTAGTAAAAATGTAATAAGGACGGACCAGAGGCCAGTGCACACTGTATGAGAGTTCGCAGTGCCTAAGTTGATTAAGGAACTGCAATCTTTTTCGGGGATCTCAACTTACTACAGAAAATTCATGAAAAGGTTTGCTGATGTACCACAACCACTTACACAGTTGCCAAGGAACAGCATGAGGTCTATATGGGCAAATGATTGTCAGGGTGCATTTGAAGAATTAAAGAGAGCTGACATCCAGCACAGTTCTAGTACTTCCAGACCTTCCCGACAGAGTTTATCCTTTCATGTCCTGCATCTAATCAATCTCTGGGATTTGTCTGGACCAGGATATTGTCGGTGAAGAGCACCCTGTGGCCTACACATCTCGACAGCTGAATGTGGTGGGGAAGAGCTATTCAAAGACATGGAAAGAGATGTTGGGCCTCATTTATGGTGTCACATATTTTAGATGTTATGTTCACAGAAAAAATTTTGAGTAGTGACCGACCACACTGCTATGAAGTGATTAATGGCACTGGAGGATTCATGTAGCAGCAGGCAAGATGGGACCTGAGACTTAGCAAAGTCAAGTATAAAGTAGTATACAAACAAGCGAAGAAGCACGGGAATGCAGACACATTAAGAAGGAAGGCAGCAGTGTTGGAAGTTATGGGTCATGATCTTGCAGAGTGGCAGGCAGTGCAGAGAGCTGACAGTGACCATTAGTACAAGGTGTACAACTTTGCTTCCACTGTTTGCCGACATGTGACGACAATGGTAAGTAGCAGTTGAAAGAAACAGATCGCGGACGTCAGGCAGTTAGCTTGGGCCTTGGTCAACATAACCTCATTCAAACAGTAGTCGATTTGTGTCTGCATCATAAAGTTGTTCTTGATTGAAAATGTCTGTTTACTAGCCTAATTCTCATCATTTGCGGGAGGTGTTACTGTTTTGTTTGAATATGAAGAAAACAGCGGCTGAGTCTCATTGAATGCCCCCAAGTGCGTATGGTAAGGACACTATTAACGAAAGAATGTATCATGAGTGGTTTCAACACTTCAAGAACAGTGATTTTAATATCGTAGGTTGGCACAGTGGTGGAAGAGAGAATGTTTTCGAAGATGCAGAATTGGAGAGATTGCTGAGTGAAGACTTGTGTCAAGCTCAAGAAGAACTGGCACGATTAGTGGGAGTGACACAGCAAGCCATTTCAAAACGTCTCAAGGCTATGGGCATGATTCACGAAGAAGGAAGTTGGGTCTCGTGTGAGCTGAAACCAAGAGACATTGAACGGCGTTTGTAAACAGTTGTTTCAGAGGCAAAAACGGAAGGGATTTCTGCATCGCATTGTGACCAGGGACGAAAAATGGTTTCATTACGATAACCCTAAAAGCAAAAAATCATGGGGATATCCCAGCCATGCTCCATGTCGACGGCCAAACCGAATATTCATGGCTCCAAGATCATGCTCTGTATTTGGTGGGACCAGCTCAGCATCGTGTACCACAAGGTGTTAAAACCAAGTGAAACAATCACAGGTGCTCATTATCGAAAGCAATTAATTCGTTTGAGCAGAGCATTAAAAGACAAACAGCTGCAATACAGCGAGAGGCACGATAAAGTGATGTTGCAGCACGACAACACTCGACCCCACGTTGCAATAAGAGGTCAAAATGTACTTGGAAACATTAAAATGGGAAGTCCTACCCCACCCTCCATATTCTCCAGACATTGCTCCCTCTGACTATCACCTGTTTAGATCAACGGGGCATGGCCTGGCTGACCAACACTTCCGATCTCATGAAGAAGTCAGAAATTGGATCGATTCGTGGATCGCTTCGAAAGATGAACAATTTTTTTGACGCAGGATTTGTACACTGCCCAAAAGATGGGAGAAAGTGGTGGCCAGCGACGGAAAATACTTTGAATGATACATGTGTAACCAATTTGTTTCATTAAAGCCTCAAATGTTGGGGAAAAAGGAGTGGAAGCAAAGTTGTACACCTTGTAGTATAGGACGCAATCACAGTTTAGCACATGTGATGGACTGCCGTGCAGGGTCATGGGTAATAACACCAGCAAAGTTTAAGGAGGAAATTCTACAGGAAGCATATATTAACGTGTTATCTGGTGAAAGAGGATGAAAGGCAACAAACCAGAGAGTGACAGAGAGATATTGGTGGAGAAGAAGGAAAGCAAGTGTGGATTAATACGTGAGAAATTGCACCCAGAGTTCACAGAGAAATGACTGGAAATGTAGGCGAGTGCTGTCGCAGAGACTGCTGGAAGTGTCAAAACCATTTGAAATGCTTGAGACTGATGTTTTTGCACCATTCAGTTGTACACCAGCAGCAAACTGATTTGTATTCTAACAATATTAGATCACTTTTGACAATATGTGCAGATGGTTGCTATGCCAAACCAGCAGGCACTGACACTTCCACAAGCGATGGTTAACAATCACATATTGAAATTCAGGGTGCCAGGTTTGATAACTACAGACCACGATATGAATTTCACATCCGACTTATTAAAGGAGCTGTGCCAGCTACAGTATGAGAAGAAGTTAAGAACTAGTCCCCTTCATCCACAGCCCAATGGGTACAAAGAACAACTGGGAGAATGTTAAAATACTATATGAACATACAGCATAGTGGCAGGAATACAATCTAAGGTATGCTGTGTCCACGTATAATTCAAAAGCATACATGAATACTGGGTAGTCCCCATATGAGGTGACCTATGGTCAGAAAATGCCATCACTGTTCTGTCTGACAAAGGCAAAGAAATCAAACAATAGAAAATCCAGGATGGATTGTAACAATATGAGATAAGGAAAGTTGCTACTCGCCATATAGTGGAGATGCTGAGTCGCGTTAGGCACAATAAAAAGATTCACACAATCATAGCTTTCGGCCATTAAGGCCTTTTTCAGCAGTAGACACACACACACACACACACACACACACACACACACACACACACACACACACACACACACAAAAAAAAAAAAAAAAAAAAAAAAAGCACAACTTGCACACACGTCTGCAGTCTCAGAGAGCTCAAACTCCACTGCCTTAAGGGCAAAGAAAGGTAAAGATGGAGAGCCTGTATATGAATTTGAGAAAACAATATGAGAAGTATGGAAATGAGTTGTTGTTGTAGATTGGTTTGATGGAGTGCTCCATGCTACTCTATCCTGTGCAAGCCTATTCAGCTCCAAATAACTTCTGAATATACTTGCAGTATTCTTTTCTTGGTCTTCCTCTACAACTTTTATCCCCATCTCCAACATACATACACACTTTCTAAATTGGCGATCCCTTGATGCCTCAGAATGTATCCTATCAACCGATCCCTCCTTTTAGCCACTTTGTGCCACAAATTTCTTGTGTCCCCAATTCTATTCGGTACCTCCTCATAAGTTACGCAATGTACCCATCTAATCTTCAGCATTCTTCTATAGCAGGAGACAAGTACAGAAGGTGAATAAGAAGCGATTAAAGAAGCAGGAAAATTATTGACACATACGGCAAGTTTACCACAGTATAAAGTAGCACAATGTTTGATGTTATCCAGTCCCTACACACCAAAAGGGAAGAGAAGGAAGTTCATCACAAGTTGTCACGGACCCTGTCACGTGATGGATAGTACTTCACCAGCCACAAAGTGATGCTTCAGAACATGTTGAACATCTAAGACCTTTTTGAAGGTAGTCTAGACTTGAGTCTAGGAATTTCAAGAGCGAGCTGGAGAAGAACATGAAGAGAATGAAACAGAGGAACAGAAAAGAAGATGCAGTTGAGCCTGTGCACAAAGCACTGTAGGTGTTAAGATCAAGAAGATGAGGATCATTTGTCAAGGATTTCTTTTTTTATGTGTCCCTGTCTTCAGATTGCAATACATCAAGGGGAAGAAAGGATGGAATGGGTTTTGTATCCTGCACCAGGTTAAGCATGGAGCGAGTTACCATCTGAGGTAAGCCTGATTATGGAACCCAGTAGGCAAAACCTACCCTTCTACTACCTCATAGATCAGTAAAGTACAAATTGAACAAGTATGATTGCATATTCTAATTCGTTTCCCAGTAACAGGAAAACACGACAGTTTCACTGTTACACCACTCACACGAATCCAATAAAGTGGGGAGTTCTTGTAAAAATTCATGCACATGAGGATCTGGAAGGGCATTGGTGGAGGGGGGAGGGGGGTAAATTAATTTTGGAAGATGGTAGCTGGTATGCAATAATGATAGAGGAGGAATTACGAAATTGTTGAAGGGGGAAGGTCACAGTGTGTCTGACCAGGATAATGCAAACCAGCATAACCACATGAGCAATACAACTGTTCCAGACAGACAGAAAGGACTAGATCGTCTGAGTGATACTGGGCAACCCAGACTGAACCTACGATGACGTGGCAATAATGGTGAGTTACTACAAGCAGGTGAAGCTCATGGAGACCAGACAGATTAAACTTCAGGGGAAGTGGGTTATTAATCAATGGGAGTAAGTGCAACATAAAAAGAACAACCTTCCAGCTACTAGCCACGATTGTGAGAATTATGCAAGTGAACATCTCACAACCATAGGTGTACTGGCCAGATCTAATTTGGAATTATTTCCAGCACTGAATTTAACACTCGTAAATCAAACTTTAGAACCTGACCTAATCCAGTCCCTTGGTCAATTCACTGCCATGCAGGAAGGGCACATTTCTGCCAACCAGTAAATGCATCACACAGAACAGTTCAGAGGACAACACAGGACATTGATTTTGGTTGCCGCAATACCAAGTGTCACAGTGACTAACTCTGCTGTGCATAACTTTAATTCTTTTGAGATACACAGCCAACAATTGGTGTAATAAATAGACTCGCAAGTAAAATAGCAATAAGCAGCATAGTAACAAAGATTGGATGTGGTATCTAACCCAAGTGAGCAAGCTGCCAGTTACGTTATCTATCATTTTCTCTGTATTTTGTACAAACATGAAGCATAATATGCAACTGATTTTAAGGTAGACCCAACAGAGCAGGTCTTGTTCACAGAGGAGGACGGGAGGGGGGGGGGGGGGGGGGGGGGGAATAGGCAAATATAGGCACATTAGTGTGAGCCTGAATGGTGTATTGCAGCAGCACTGTATAAAAAACTTCAGGGCACATTCTGCCAGGTCCAATTGTCAGTGGTACTACACAGACTTGTGCACCAAGCGGCAAGGCAGATTTCTGCACTTAACAGTGGCAGTGATTTTTTTAGGATTTTGTGACTGGTAGTGGTGCATATGCACACCAAGCGTGATGCTGCTGACTAAACAGTGAGGTGACAAAAGTCATAGGAGAACAGTATACACATATACAGAAGGCGGTAGTAATCACATAAACAAGGTATAAGAGGGCAGTGAATTAGCAGAGCTGTCATTTGTATTCAGGTGAATTCATGTGAAAAGGTTTCCCACGAGATTATGGTAGCACAACGGGAATATAACAGACTCTGAATGCTGAGCAATAGTTGGTGCTCGACACCTGGGGACATTCCATTTCGGAAATCGTTAAGGAATCCAATATTCTGAGATCCACAGTGCCAAGAACAGCACATTTCAGGCATTATCTCTCACAACAGACAACTCAGTGGCCAATGGCCTTCACTTAACAACCGAGAGCAGCAAGTTTGCAAAGAATTGTCAATGCTAACAGACTGGCAAGAATAATAATTTGGAGTAACTCAACACTTAGGCAAAAAAGTATTCACTGCTCAAAAGAAAGTGGTTAGAATAATGTGTGGGGCTCATAGTCACACATTGTGTAGGCATCTGCTTAAAAGGTTAGTAATTCTTACAATATCCTCACAGTATATTTTACTCAGTAAAAAAAATTTGTTATCAACAACATAGACCATTTTAAAAACAACAGTGACATTAATGATTATAATGCCAGAAGAAAGTAAGACTTACACTATCCTCTACTTAACCTATCTTTGGCACAGAAAGGGGTTAAAATATGCTTGCTTTGAAACTTTTCGATAAATTACCAAATGAAAATAAAATGTCTGACAAACAACAGCAATAGTTTTAAAAATAAATTGAAATCATATCTCCTTGACAACTCCTTCTATACCACACATGAATTCTTGAACAGGAATAAATAAATCTATAGGTATAATATATGCATTTTGTCCCCATTTAAGGGAATGGGGTAGGTAATAAAAAATTTTAAGCTTTTTAAAAAACACCTTGATTCATGTGTGCATTTCTGATGCACTTGACATGTTCCAAATCGTAATGGTTACTGTGAGATAGGTCAATGAAACACATAAACTAACTAACAAACTGAGAAATAACTCCAGAAATCAATGTGGGACATATGATGAAGTAACCGTTAAGGGCAGTGCAGCGAAATTTGGTGTTAATGGGCTGTGGCAGCAAATGACTGATGCGAGAGCCTTTGCTAACAGCACGACATCACCTGCAGTGTCTCTCTGGGCTCGTGACCATATCTGTTGGACTCCAGGCGACTGGAAAACCATGGCCTGGTCAGAATCCTTATTTGAGCTGATTAGAGCTTACGCGGGGGTTTGAATGTAGTGCAGACCCTGCAAAGTCATGGACCCAAGTTGTCATCAAGACACTGTGCAACATGGTGGTGGCTCCATAATGGGCTGTGTTTATATGGAATTGACTGGGTCTTCTGGCTATTCAGCTACTTGGAGACCATTTGCAGCCATTCATGGACATCATGTTCCTAAACAACAATGGACTTTTTATAGATGACAATGTGCCTTGTCACCAGGCCACAGTTGTTCGCAGATGGTTTGAAGAACATTCTGGACAATCTGAGTGAATGATCTGGCCACCCAGTTCACCCGACTTAAATCTCATGGAACATCTATAGGTCACAATCGAGAGGTCAGTTCATGTACAAAATACTGCAGCAGGAACACTTTCACAATTATGGAATTATGGACAGCTATAGAGATAGCATGACTCAACATTTCTGCAGCGGACTTCCAACAACTTGTTGAGTCCATGCCATGGTGAGCTGCTGCACTACACCAGACAAAAGGAGGTTCGACACGATATTAGGACCTGTACCATGACTTTTGTCACCTCAGTGTATAAATACTGAACATTTTGTAATGAAATTATTCTTAATCTCACAGCCCTATCGGCACAATGTGGCTGTGCAGGATGAGGTCACCACATGGACCTGCCAGTAGAAATCACCGGTTCGAGGCCATGGCGAGGCAAAAGCTCTACACATGAGTCCTCCCAGACTTGGTGTCATAGTGCTGCTGGCTACCCCAGGTCAACACTGGCAGCATGGCTGACTCCAGCCCAGAGGGCAGCAGGTCACTACCAGTGTGCACCCGCCACTGCACTCCATCACAAGATGGGCATCTCGTCACGGTGGGCACTCACCGCCATGATGCAGCCAGGTGTCATCCAAAGCCGTGGTTGATACTCCATTGTTGAGAATACAAACCGCCGCCACAGGAACCACAGGGTCAGCTTGCATAATGAGACCACTGGTGCTCGTTGGAGAAAACACTTCACCATCTCGGGGCTTGCAAGCAGCCAGCCTAGCAGAATTCAGCAGCCAGCCAACCACTGAATTAGTGTATTACACAGCACAGAGTCTTCAATAAACAACTTGTTATCTTTGCAGCTGCTTTTTTCTGGAACCTCTTACATTCCCATCTAGCCTTCACCGCCCGCTCACACAGTCCTGTCTCATAGCCACCCCTTCCTGCACAGGTGGCACTACAGAAGTATGCATGTTATTAACTGTAACTAAACATCTGCAGCTGTGTAAATTATATCAAAACGAAGAATGTTAATGTCCACGCTCTGCAGGTACATCCTAGCTACACTGTGCTCTTTAATCAAATACCAATTCAAATAGGACGTTGCTCTTTTTCCCAATCCGCACACAGTAAATGTTTGTGTAAGTAATTCTCCTCACATCGGTCTCAGGCACATGAAAGTACAATCACAGGCAACCTGAAAACTGAAATACTGTCTTACTGTTCTTCCTGCTCCAGGCTGTGAAGCATCTGAAAGCCAGGTTCCAGTGATGGCTGTAATTCATCAACTGCATAGCCTTCTCCGAGTGCTGGAAAGTGTATTTCTGGCACATCCCCATCTTCATCTTCAATTTTACACCTGCAAGCATAATAATACAATAAACTAGAAACAAAGAAAAATTTCAACTGACATTTACATGTATTACCTTTTTCATCTGTTCTCATAAAAATGGAACAGGCCCCAACACAACTAACACGTATTAGAGATGTCATTAATACTTCCAACAACAGATTAGTACATTATGTGTCTGAAACCAATAACAATACTATTTTTTTTTTAATTTGTAAATTAAAAATGTTCATTCTTGAATGATGGAATGAGTTGTTGCATAACGCTGGGGCCTTACATGTGGCTGTTCAGGGAAAAAAGTAACCTTGTTAAAAATCAGATGTTGGCATGATCTTGAAAGGGCAAGTGTGCATGAATGAACATTGCTCAGAGATCTTTAGATATGTTGAAACGAAACTCTGGTGACATTCCCCTATGTTGAACAGTATTTGATGACACAAGGATTTATCTCTGCTCCACATTTTAGAAATGGAGCTGTCACACAGATATATAGTACAGGACACAAAAATTATCAAAAATGGTCACTGGCTCAATTAATTTACTGCAGGCATTGATTATGTATTCTCTTATTTTATTCACTCACGTCACTTAATACTTTGATGCAATATTGAACTCACAGTCTTCCAGAGATTGCCAAATGCAAGCAGCCCATTTCAAGATACTTTTATTATTTCAATAGCTGATTTTCTTTTGGAGTACACCACAAATTTGTCAAGATCCTTTACTCTACATTAAGTAATGAGCTTCACAAGCATTATGCAAATAATAAAGTTGAATTATATTGCTGTAGCTGTCTGCACTTTGACATGCCATTTACAATCCAGTTTAAATCCTCCTTCAATATGATAAATACTGAGCTACTCAATACACTAGGGATAGCCTGCCCATCATTTTCTTCCTTTGTTGCTGTTTTCATCTGAGCTTCCATTAATGGCCTACATCACTTCCTCCTCTGTGTCACCATCATAAGTTCACGCAAAACCTGGCCTGTGTTGATATCATCCCTATCATCCCTCCCCCCCCCCCCCCCCCCCCCCCCCCCCCCCCCCTCCCCAATCCCTCTCACTACCCCAAAGATCTTGCAAAAGCAAACATATTCAGCTGCATAACAGCTGCCATGCTAGTATCAAAACACAACAAGATTTCACACCGAAGGAGGAGAGGGAGGGGGGATTCCCTCCCCCTAAATAGCTTTCTTGTAAATCAATACATATAGTCCAACATATTTTTTACTTCGTGATACCTTGAATACATTACCTCAAAGTTCAATCCCTTACTATGATGTGCATCATCATACACTCAGGTATTCCTTTGGGTTTTGGGGAAAACAGCTAGGAGCCAAAACTGGTAAATACAGCAGATGTGAAGGCTCTTTGAGCTGAAGTTCATGCATTTTATGCTGAAGATGAGTCACTGTGCAGTGTTGTGGTGAAACAGAACTTTCTCCTTTGCAAGATGTAAGATATAACCCTTCAGTTTATTGAGTACTGAAGCATAACATTCAGTGGTAATGGTTCAAATGAATTAGATATGACATCATAAAATATACATAACAAGGGGTATGGGTCTGGATGGGGGCAGAGTGGGGAATGCCTTATTATAATTAAACAGAACATACACTTTTTGTACCAGAGTGAGCAACCCAGTATTACAAAAATGAAATACCAAATATAATGAAGTTTAACATGTAACAGAATAAAATGGCTGGATAACAATTAAGTACTGGTCCACAGAAAGGACAGCCAATTGTATTACAATATTTGTTGCAGATGTAGAATGTAAAAGTCAGCCTCAACACAATGGTAATTTCTACAAAGAACCTGAAAGTATGAAATTTAAGTGTACATTCCAATCACAAAATCTACATCAACCCTATCAATAATTTGTATAACAATAATGGAAATTACTGGATGGAGCAGTACATAAAATAAGGGAAAGGCAACCATTCATCTCTACCGGATCAATGCGCGAAGCACCGTGTCTAACTGAAACCCAAATGCACAATCCTATGGCAATGCCATGCCTTGGCTATAGAAGTAAGCGTTTGGGTGTCTATGTGGTTGTGTGTATGAACGTAGGTACTATTGCTAGAGGAAGAGCTACTGCTCAAAAGCTAGTATGAATACTGTTTTCCGTTAAGTGTTACTGTGTTCGACACATTGATCCGCTATAGATGAGTGGTAGTCTTTCTCTTACTTTACCGGTCAATAGTATGCATATTTATGTAAATTTATTTCAATAAGAACATCAAATTATGCAGTATATTTGAAATGTGTAGTACTTGTTTCAATTATCTAGGAAACCTATACAGACATAGCCTATGAGACACACTCCTCAATTTCCTGACTTATGATGATGATGTGATGATGATGATGATGATGATGATGATGATGATGATGAGGTCCCATACTCAGAGGAGTGTAGGGGACAATGCGGTAGACCAGCACTGCTGACTAGGCAAGGTCTTAGTGGAGGTGGTTTGCCATTGCCTTCCTCCAACCATAATGCGGATGAATGATGATGATGAAAACGACACAACACCCAGTCATCTTGAGGCAGGGAAAATCCCTGACCCCGCTGGGAATCAAACCCGGGACCCAGTGCGCAGGAAGCGAGAACGCTACCGCCAGACCAAGAGCTGAGGACTCCTGACTTATATCTGCTGCTTATTTTAAACATTGAAATACTTATAAAAGTTGATGTTTTCCCATTTGTGGGCGTATTTTTAAGATATTGTAACTTCATGTGTTTGGCTGTTGATATACTTTCCGGGATGTGAGGTCGTGGTCCAAGAACTTTTCTGCTCCTTACGTTTCGTCCAGGACTGCGTTGGACTTCCTCAGAGGCACTGCTCCGCTGAGTCTTGCCGACTGGTCGGCAAGACTCAGCGGAGCAATGCCTCTGAGGAAGTCCAGCGCAGTCCTGGACGAAACGTAAGGAGCAGAAAAGTTCTTGGACCACGACCTCACATCCCGGAAAGTATATCAACAGCCATGTCACCCAGTCGTGAAAGCCTTCATTCTACATTCATGTGTTTGGTTTCCTGCTTGAAAAAATAAATAAATATAATCCTTTTCAACCACAGCCCTTTTTCTAACTGACGTAGGACTGAGGGGTATTTTGTCTTTCCCTTTCCACTCTATAAGTATTATCTTTTCACTTACATGTGCTGAATGACTGGCTAACAATTGAGGCAGATAAAGAGAGGAGTGTATTTGGTTTGTAGAAAAGACTACAATAAAAACAAAAAAGAAAGGAAAAAGAGACTGAAAATCTTTCTAATTAAAGGAATGTTTACGGTCCGTATTTTCATACTGTCTAAAATTCCACACAGAATTCTGAGGGAGACACAGAAGATGAATATGTTATTAGTAACCAATTATATAATAAGAAGAACATTGAAACAGGAAATAAATAATAAGAGTTAGTTGTGTACATCTTTTGTACACAAAAAATTTTATCAAGATATTTTTGTGGATCAATTGCATCTTGACAAATTACTACAAATGTTTGTCCTAGATCAAAATATTTACATACACCAGTTCAGAAATTATGTCCTTCTGCCTCGTCTGTGTAAGCATTTTATATTCTTCCATTACTCGTAAACAATTTCCAAGAACGAAGTTGTTGTAATTTAATACTCGTAGCTGATAATCTTGAACAATTCCTTCTATGCCTCCTAGGCCCATTTCCACAAGTACACGCTCCAACACATCCTGAAAGAGATACAAAAACAATCGAATTCATTCCAACAATGAAATTACTTTTAAAGTAGCAATTAAAATACAACCAACACAAGAAAACTAAAACTAAGAATAAAGGCATAACACCCTCTATGACCAAAGCTCTCCTGTATGATTTATGCACATAATTTTTATTTGGTATCAATTGCTTTAAGACACTAGCCCTTTTCCATAAACTCTGCACAGCCAATGTGTAATGGATAATGTTGCAAGTATCCTTGAGAGAAATTTTGTCATGTATCATAAGTAAAACTGAAACAAGTCATGTTTGTTGGACCTGACACCCAAAAAATGATGTTTGATTCCAGTCTGAATTAAAACTGATGACGAGTGAGAGGGAGACTTGGGTATTATTCAAGGAGGTTGTTACTAAGTTCTTTGGCAAAAAAAAAAAAAGTATTTACACAGTATTTCTGTTATACCCAACAAGCTGGAACAGTTCAAGTAGGTAGGCTGCTTGATGACCCTCAAGATTAATTCCCTGACTATTTTGGTGAAAGTGAGGAATACGGCGAGTTCTTTCATTAAGAAATCAAAGTGATGGAAACACTTTATCGGGGTTGCTGCAATACCAATATGACACAAAACCCTCGTTGATACCTTCACCTAGATGTACAACACGGTTTTCATTAGAGAAAAAGTTATATTAGCTGCCTGACACACAATTCCGGAGTTATGAAGAGGTGTTTTCATGTTTATACTTCAACAAAATCTCCGTTCATATTGAAAATTAAATTACTTTTCATTCCAATTACATATGTTTTGCCAACACAACTGCTTTGTGACAAGGTTTGACCTTTAAAACAGAGTTCAAAGTCATTTCGAGGTAACCATTCCATGACCCCCTTCAAACCTTACAACTTTTACTAGAGACTTTTTTTGCAGAATTGTACCATTTCAGAGATATCGATTGGTACATATTAAAATGGGACACCCTATATATACACAACCCAATTCCACTGTCAGAAACGATCTTACGAAAGTAGTACACTGCCACACCAATACATTCAAAGACACAAGAAAGAAAGACAAATTTCAGCTCTAGCTCAGCAACTGCTTTTAAATTAGGCAGAAAGAGGATGCACAAAAGAACCCACAAGAAGTACAAAAAGAAATCAAAAATGCTGTAAATGAGGTGGCAAATGCTTTCATCAAGAAGCACATCACCATCAATGCACAAACACATTAAGGCATTAGCTAAGAGAAGAGAAACCGGACAGCTGGCTATGAGACACAAGGCACAAGGAAAAAGCACAGTTAGAAGAGGTATGGAAAACCACCCAAGCAACTCTGAGAAGAGCAAAGAGAAGATATATGACAAAATGGACTGCACAAACTACAGAGGAATTGCCCTCCTGAGTGTCTGCTATAAGATCCTGGCCAACTGCATATGAATACAATTCAGCCGTCTACAGAATAGGTGATTGGTGTATATCAGGGTGGTTTCAGAGGGAGCCGATCAACTGCGGACAACATTAATGTACTGCGACAGCTCACTGTGAAGGTGTGCCAGGAGGTCCTGATGAATTGCCTAACTAGTTTGGAATACCTACAAAACTTGTTAGTCTAGTTTTCGTTTGTCACATTGATTCAATAGGCAAAGTGAAAATCAGATACCAAGTCACTGAAGATCTTAACATAAAAACAGGGTTGAGACAAGGCACTCACAAGTCACGCGCATTGTCCAGCTTGGTTTTTGAAGAGGTAATAAGGAAAGATTTCCGTAAGATTTCAACGGGGTCAAGGTAGAAGATGGGCAAATTGGGCACATCGCATCTGCCAATGACATGGCCCTGTTATTTGCTAATGACAAGGACCTGTTGTCCAAATCTGAGGAAGAATTTATGCAGATAAGCGACACCATGAAGGTGGCAGAGAGCAAGGTTAGTCTCCTTTTGAATGACTCTGCTAGTGAGCAAGACTCAAGCCTATACAAAATATCCACTCTAGCCATTGATAGTTGGAACCCGACAAAAAGATTCATAATTTTAACTATATGGGGTAGTATTTACAGAGCAACCTCACGTGAAGCAGAAATAAAACTGAGGATCCAAGCTGAAAATTAACCATACTTCAGTCTGAGACCACTTTTGAAATTACACAGCCTCTCAAACTTCAGCCATACAAAACACTGATCCAACCCATAGGACTACCTGGTTGTGAAACATGGGAGTCTGGAAAAAATCTTCAATAATTTTCTCGTTTTTGAGTAGAAACTCTTGAGGAAGATCTATGATCTGGTACATTCTGAGATCACTGGGGAATGAAGGATCTGGCATACTTGTAAGGTGGATGAGGTCTACAAAAGACCAAATATTGTGGGACTGATAGGAACTGAGCAGCTCATATGGGGAGAGTAAGCCAGTCAGATCAATAAACCCCGATGAACATTGAAATCCGGATTTTACTCCTTATGGAAGTAGACTACTAGGCAGACAAAAGAAAAGATGGAGAGATGGAATTCATAAGAACCTGCTGCGTATTGGCACAGAGGGTGACTGGCAGCAAAAGGAAGGAAACAGAATCCAGTGGAGAGGAGCCTTGCCACTGCATGTGATCCACTGGACCTGAAAATGTAAAATGAGTATATCAACACAACCCTCAACAAAACCCCTTCCCAACAAAAGACCATTATCCATTACAGTTTGCAACAGCTCTGCATGAGAGAGTCAAAGCACATGTGTGCAAACACATGAGATGGGGGAGGGGGGGGGGGGGGGGGGGAATTCACAGTATTTGCCAAATTGCTTGGCCAGTAATTATTGTTTTCTTGTATGGTATCTTTCCTGGCTGTGCCCATAGGCTTGCCCTCTTGGCTATTGTTGATGCTACAGCTGGTTTCCGGTATATGGGGAAATGAGGTTTCATTCAGCCTAGAGGTGGTGGAACCATCTTTATGTAATCCTTCTAAATGGGATGTGGTGGGCAGCCACTGTGCTGGTTTAAGGGACAGTGGCATTTCCAAAATGGCTGGTGTTTCCACAGCACCTGTTGGTAACAAACTTTTAAAATGTCACAGCAGGAAGCTGTATTTTGCCAAGGAGTGCTGTCAAGGGAGCAGGAAATGGTCAATGAAAGAAAGTAACTGCCTTCTGCTCCTGAAGTTTGATTGGTTAAAGGTGTGGCTGTAAAACAAGTTAATGGAACAGCTGCAGTTCACGGAAAGCTGAGTCATGGGGCCTGTGGCATTGGAGGTGAGGTTTCAAGTGTGTCCCCTACTGTAAAGCAGAAGTGAGTTCTTTAATGCTCAATAAAGTTGCTCTGTTGATGCAACAAGCTTTAAGGAATTCAAACAGGCATTCCTGTGCCTGTGTGTGGAATTCCAATTAGTCATTTCAATTTTAGAGGTGAATTTTGTTTCTGAGTACATACGCATATGATTGATGAGAACAAGTTTTGAACCAAGCAGTGGAACATTAAGTCAAATTGAATCCAACAAACTACAGGGTAGTTACAGTTAAACTTTTGCTACTGAGAGGGATCCCATGAAGAGCAATAGATCGTAGAACAATGAAACTTCATTGAAACACTTATAAGGACACATGAAAGAGAAATATTGAATAAATGATTGCAAGAAACACATTTTAATTTCCACTTGTTTACTGGACACCATGTTTACATTCCAAGTTACAAACATTGTCCAATGTGATGACCACCTGCATCAACGTTAAACTGGAACCACACTAGAGATACCATTTCGCAATTGTTCACAGCACTTCTCGAACAGTGAACTGGTTGAAGCTCGCACACTGTGTCCAACATTCTCAGCCATAGCCACTGTAACTTCTTCAACAATCTGTGGTGCAACTGGCCATTGGCCTCTCCCAGAGTTAGTTCCCAAATCACCAGTTAATTCAAACTTCCACATTATGTTCTTCAACCCCAGTATTCCTTTAATGCATTGGTCCTTGTGAAGAGCAACTGCGCTGTGGCTCTTGATTTTGTTAAAACAGCTTTATGAGTAAAGCCCTGTCCACATTGTTCAGACCCATATCAACAGTTTGCAATTGTAATTTTCACTGATGCTTGTGTTTCAACTCTACATTGCTGTACCAGAACTGGCACCTAACAGCAAGTCATGATACTAACACTACTCACAACGCAAATCCTGCAGCGCACAGTCTGAACATCGTTCATCTAAAATTGTTTTCTGTCTGCACTGCCTCAAGTAGCAAAAGTTTAATTTTAATCACTCTTAACATTTGTATACCTGCAGACAAAGGCTCCACCACCGTAGTTTTGAACCGCAAAGATTACATGGCAGAAGGACTCCGTCAGCTGTCAGATACTTCCACCTACAAACCATGCCACAGTGATCCCATTCCCCAGCAATCCAGCAGGATCTCCAGTCACTACTCAAATCCTTAGGCCCATCCCAGAACCTCTCCCCAGAGTCCATCTCTCTACTTACCCCTACCACTCCCCGCACTCCTACCTTCTACATGCTTCCTAAAGTCCATAAACCCAACCACCCAGGATGCTCCATTGCGGCCGGTTACTGTGCCCTCACTGAGAGAATCTCTGCTCTCTTAGACCAACACCTTCAACCTATTACCCAGAACCTATCCTCCTACATAAAAGATACCAACCATTTCCTCGACCGACTCTCCACAGTTCCATTCCCTTTACCACACGGTGCCCTGCTCGTCACTGTTGATTCCACCTCCCTGTACACTAACATTCCTAAGGCCCATGGCCTTACTGCTATCGAACACTACCTTTCCAGACGCCCTATGGATTCCAAACCAACAACCTCCTTCCTAGTCTCCATTGACCAACTATATCTTCACCCACAATTACTTCTCCTTTGAAGGCTTTACCTACAAACAAATCCGCGGTACGGCTATGGGCACCCACATTGCACCATCCTATGCTAACTTATTCATGGGCCATCTAGAGGAATCTCCAATGTGCACTTTCTCGGTTCTGACTTCCTGTTACTAGACCATCGGACGAAAGAATTTACAGGCAGCTAACACTGCCGGCCATGGCTTGGCCGCAATAAAAAAATGAATCCTTCCTAAAAACCCAGAATCCTAAATCCCTCACCTGGTTCAAATTCATTGATGACATCTTTGCTATCTGGATTGAAGGTGAGGACACATTATACACATTCCTCCAGGAGAATTTTCTCTGATTCGCGTACCTTGCACACCAAGGGAATAATTTGTCATGGGCTCTCCCAAGAATCTCTATAATTCTGAGGGAATTTCATCTACTCCAGGGGCCTTGTTTCAAGTATGATATGTCTTCTTCAAGTTTCCTTTCCTTCTACACATTCCTTCCACCTTTCAACTTTCCCGCGTTGCTTGGTACTAGCTTGCCATCTGAGATTTCGGTATTTACACTGTTTCTTTTCTTCAAAGATCTATTTAATTTTCTTATAGGCTGCATCTATGTTTCCCCTATTCAGGCCTGCATCCATCAGCTTAGCCATGCTGCACATTTATATTTTCGCATTTTGTCACTAAAATTCAATATCTCATGTGTTATACAAGGATTTCTACTAGGTCTTGTCTTTTCATCTACTTGGTATTCTGCTGCCTTCACTATTCCCTCTCTCAAAGCAAGCCATTGGTCTTCTATTGTATTCCTTTCTACTTTTTCCATCCCGGTTCAGACAATCACTGTCTAAAGCTCCCTCTGAAAAGCACAATCGCCTCTGGTTCTTTTGATTTATATAGGTCTATCTCCTTAATTTTCCACCACTCTTTAATTTCTTCAGTTTTAATCTGCAGTACAAAACCAATAAATTACAAACAGAGTACACATCTACCCCTGGAAATGATTTGCTGTTTGAAATCTGATTTCAAAATCTCTATATTACCCTTTCATCCCCTTCCGCCCATCCACATTCCCCTACTGCTTTTCCTTCTCTTCCTTTTCCAATTATTGAATTCCAGTTCTCTCATCACATTTCATCTTCCTGAACTGTCCAAGAGCTAATTAAGCACATAAACTTTTATTGCAACTACTGGGTGTTGCTTACAGTCTATCTTGGCTGCAATAATGTTTGCTATGTTCTTCGTAGTAGCTCACCCGCTTTCATACTTATTCATCAGTAACCTCCTCACTGCTGATTCTTCAAGGAATCAAACTGCCATGTAAAAAACATCTTCAAATGTCTGATTACATTACGAATGAGTTAATGTTCAGCATGTCAAATTTTAGATTTTAGATCTATGAAAAGATCCTGAAGAAGAGAATAAGAAGCAGTATTGAAAGTAGACTGCAAGAGGAGCAGTATGGTTTCAGACCGGGAAGATCAACAACGGACCTCATATTTGCGGTAAGGCAACTGCAGGAAAGGCACTATGAGTACGGGAAGGACTTAATCATGGCCTTTTTAGATATTGAGAAGGCGTATGACAGTATCTATAGGGACAAGCTCTGGGATGTGCTGAACGCAAAAGGGATAGATGAAGAGATAACACGAAAAGTCAGAAAAATGTATGAGGGAAGTGAGAGTTGTGTGAAAGTGGGGAGGGAACGTACTGCATGGTTCAAGCTGGAAAATGGGCTGCGGCAGGGAAGTGCACTTTCGCCTTTATTGTTTATTATTGTTATGGATGAAATCCTACAGCAAGTATCAGATGCAATTGGAGATCATAAAATGAAAGCAGTGCTTTTTGCCGATGACCTGATGTTATGGGGAAATTGCGAGAAGGAGGTGCAAGAGCAGTTAGATGTATGGGAGGCAACGGCAGCACAATATGGAATGCATTTCTCTGCAAAGAAAAGTGAAATAATTGTCACAACAAGGAAGAAGAATAGGCCAAATGTGGATATAACTTGTGGAGGGGAAAAACTACAAGTGGTAGAGAACTTCAAGTACCTGGGAAGCATGATTGAAAGTAAGGGGGGAAACACAATGGAAATAAATGAAAGGTGCAGAAAAGCAGGGCAGTTCTTCAGATGCATTAGGGGGCTTATTTGGAGCAAGGAGGTGCCACAGAAATCCAAGGGAATTATATACCGAACCTACTTTGTCCCCATATTGGCATACGGAAGTGAGACATGGGTAATGCACAAAAGCGACAAAAGTAGAATACAAGCTAGTGAAATGAAGCTCCAGAGGAGCAGGTTGAGTGTAACAAGACGAGACAGATTGCGAAATGTGTATGTGAGGGAAAGACTAAAGGAGGAACCAGTACAGGACAGGATAGAAAAATCAAGACTGCAGTGGTATGGACACATGAAGAGAATGGATGAGGGAAGAATTCCAAAGAGGATGTTTGATCTGCAACTGGAGGGGAAGAGGCCCAGGGGAAGACCAAGAGATAGATGGGTGAAGGGAGTGAAGGAATGTGTGAGGAGAAGAGGAGAGAACTGGACGAAGGTGGAAGAGGGGGAATGGTGGAAAGACAGAACACGATGGAGAGGCTTGTGTTCCCGACAGACCCAGCCAGTGGCTGGAAACTGTCCAAGATGATGATGATGATGTCAAATTTTATGGCTGAAAACACAAAACCTAAATTAATTAGTTTTATTAGTTTTGTACAAATAAGTTTTTCCACTTCCTGCAGGTCTGTCTAGAAAACCTCATTGTACCCTACTTTCTCGTAGGTCGTATACGGTACAGCGATACAAGAAGAACCTTCCACCACTGTTTTATTATTATTATTCGATAAACATACAACTGAAACTGAGAAATACTTACTCTCTTCTGAAAAGCTTACACTCTGGTTCAGAAATGCTAGTTATTCATGGATCTCAATATCTACGATGCCATCTCTCTGAAACTGTGTGTTATAAAATGATATAATTTTGCAGGTATATTCATCAGTATATGCGGATACTGTCTGCAAAATTTGATGCAAATACAGTTTATGTGAAGGGCGTTCAATAAGTAATGCGACACTTTATTTTCTGAAAGCAGGATGTTTTTATTAATGATTCCAATACACCATATTATTCCCCACTCTTTGGTCTACAAAATCCCATTTGAACATAATCTTTATCCAATGCAATGCCCTTACACCACCTTACTGGTAGGGCCAACATCAGAGCCAATGTCTTGCTGCATAAATAATGTGCCCATCATCCATGTAGTGGTTCTTCGCTCTTCACTGGGCCACACAGATGGAACACAGAAATTGTAGGATAGAGGAGGAAGAACATTCCAATCGATTTCTTTGAGCCCCTCCCAGTCACACAGACTTGTTAGAGGCCTTCCATTGTCAAGGAGAAGTGCAAGTTCATTTGCATTTTTGTGGTGATGAACACACTGAAGTCCAACACTGCAGGAGTCACAGCTGTGTGCGGCCAGCCACCATGTGGGAGATCGGAGGAAGGACAGGTCTGCACGACCTCGTTGTGATGATGACAGATGCCTGGCCCAATGACTCACTGTGCTTTTATTCACTGCTAGGTCTCCGTACACATTCTAAAAGCACCTATGAATATCTGTGATGCTCTGGCTTGCCACCAAGAGAAACACACTGACAGCCCTCTGCTTGGAATACCCCTCCATTACACATGACATTTTGAAGGCTACATATAGTGCTGCCACCTATTAGACTTTCATGAGATTACAGGGGCTGAAGTGGGAATATTTCACTATGTCAACTGAAAGAACATCATACCTGATGAAATTTTACTGCGTACACTGTGGAAATGTAGTAAGCAATAAACTTTTTTCCCTTTTGTTATTTTGAGGGGAATGTTGGTGAGAAAAAGTTTCGAAAAGATTAGAAACTGTGTCTTAAGTTTATTGGAAGTCATTAAGTGGTCTCATTCTCAAATACTATATGAATATACTCTGGACAATTAGTAGCCGTGAGTTACACTGCCTCAAGATCTGTACACAGTTTTTTAATTTTAATACTTGACTTATTGTGTTAAACATTTAACATAATATTACACCTTTTAATCAGTAGATTAGGAGAGCATTTAAAATTTTTAATTCAATCAATAATCATATGAAATACTGTAAATCAAACATTACTTGCCCCTGGAAGCTATTAGACAGGAAATCTATATCTGAGACTATGTGACTGTTTAATGCAATACTATAAATTATTACAGCTACTCCTGGATTACTCCTACTTGATTTTGTATTTACAAACCTTCATCACATGATCAGATATTCCATTCTCCCTGCCTTCACACTTCACAAATTTCCACTAGACCTAACTCCAACCACCCATTTCTTTACTTTTTTAATTCTCTTACCTACCTATCTGGTAAAGACCTAACATTCTACACTTCCACATGTACAATTCCACTCTCCTGAGTAGCCCCAGCCCAGAGATCCAAATGGGGCACTATTTTACTTCCAGAATATCTTACTGTAGAGCATGCCATTATTCTTAAGCTATAAATTATAGCTGCATGCCCTTGAGGAAAATAGCAGCTGTATTTTTCCCTTTGTTGCAGTTGTTCACAGTACCAACATAGTAAGGCTATGATGGCTTAAACCATCCACTGCTAAATCTCGGATTTTTTGTTCAACCAAAACTAATGATTCCATCATTACCTCCAAAGTAGACAAAGAGGTGAACCATTGTGGTACTAGTCAGGGGGAAATCCCTGCTACTGCTACATTTGCTATTAGGATTCCATCTTTCTGGTTCAAATTGATCTACACTCTCTCCTTAAAAACTTAGGCTTCTTCAAAGGACTCATGTCTGACTCAACAGAGCTTCTTACTTCATTCACACTACATACAAATACTTTCTCGTTCTTCCAAGATTAAAAAACACAACCACCCTGGCCACCCCACAGATGATAGTTGTTTCAACATCAGCAACCCATTAAACAAAAACTTCCCTCTCATATTAAAGACACCACCTTTTCCCTGGATGAGCAATAATCTGTGCCTTTCCCATTCTCAACACAAACTTTGCTAGTGATCATTGATGACATCTCTCTCTATCCAAACATTTCCGTACAGATGGTCTGTCTGCTGCTGAACTTTTATCTTCACCAGCATCCAACACTCACGAGGCATGTAGAGCTTACAGAATGCTAAAAATGTGATCATCATTGATGTTGGAAAAAATTATTCAAATAGCTTGGGGGTACTCTGTCGCATTGTTCAGAAACCAAATACTGGATGGGAACAATATAAAAGAGTTCATCTGTGACTGTTCATTCTTTCTGTTACACTGATGGAGGTAACGTGAATATACAGTTTGCAGTTGGCATGACACACAATGTGTGTAATCCTTGACTATGTAAATTTTCCAATTCAGGAGCTAAAGGAAAGTTTCTCTCAGTGTTTCTAAATAAGGTCACAGTTACTCTTGTCTCTATGACTTCTCTCCTGTTAATCTACACTCTCCCAACAACTTAATAATTTATAAATTAGCTAAATAAGATGCCATTCAAGAAATGGCCATTTTCAGCTTTTAAAATAGACATTGTGTAGTTTTTGTAGTGTGGTTCGTGTCCAGTAATGTTACTTTGCTAAATGTTCTTTATAAAAAGGAATAAAAGACTCCTGAGACCCGTTTTTGATGCCCTCTACACTGACAAATCTTTCGCACATTTGAAATTGTAAAAATTCTCATTGTGACATACTATTAGGATGCTATGTTATGAGTATAGTGAAAAGTATTGTAGTGCAAATAAGCCAACGGAGTTGATTAAGATGGCACTAAGTAAGAGAGCAAAAGAAAGGCCCTCGATTGTGTTATTATGAGACTGTTTCATATGTAGTATGTACTCAAGAAAGGTCGTAAGAGAAATTTTATGCAAAAGATGCTGGTGTTGGCATTATGATAGTGTGAAAATAAATCTCAAGTATATTAACGAAAAAGATCAGTGGTAATGTGGTACATGTGTTAAGAACAAACTGGATAACAATTACAAGGATCTTTGACATTTCAGAAAATAGAAATTAATATATCGAATTTGAAGATTCTCGACGAGATTTGAACTAGCGAAGAAAAAACTGACTCAAAAACTGATCAACACAATATCAGAGTACTGTGTTCAAGTGATTAGAATGTAGTTAGAAATGTGAATAAAATCACAATTGTGAACAAGAATCATGACCCTTGTGCTTCAAAAAAGAAGTTTTGTAATATTGTTCTTATTACCAGCAGATCAAAAGGTAAATTGCAACCGTATCTATCACCAGTAAAATCTACCATCAGTAAAACCTATATACACCTGCAAACAATGCAAAGAAAAGCCCAGAAACTCAAAGTTGTCCATCACCAAGTCCCAAAACAAAATGGAAGGAGATAGGAAATTTTAAGGGAGACCAAAGTCATGTGATGACAGTTCAGTACAATCATCCTGGGCAACAACCTGGGCCAAAATCTATCTTGTTTTTGAAATGAAGACGCACAAACATCACATGTTTAAATTATGTTTACCCTTAGCTAACACAAGTTTTATGCTGAAAAACACTCACAACACCACTTCCAAAACATGCACTTCTGATATTGTGAAAATTGAAAAGGTATAAACAATGTAGCTTGCAACAACATGCAACATCTAATAAACACTCCAAAGAATAAACAATATTGCATAGTACCAAAGGTAGTTGATGTGCCATTTAGACATGATCTTCCAAAGTTGGCCATGTGTCCACAAAGAAATGACTAATAAATCCACAAATCTATAAACTGTGTTCAAAATTCATCATTTTTGCAGTAAATAATGCATCCAAACTTTATAAAGACCATTACACATGAAATTTGTTTCACTTAAACAACCTTGTAACCTTGTTAACTATAAACTGCAAAGAGTGAAACAGCAACTGGCTCTGTAATACCCCTCAGTTCTACCAATTTATTCCCTGTAATAGTGTCACTCCCTGTAATAGTGTCACATTTGATGAAGTTCAATCACTAAGAAGAACTTATTACTTAAAGACAAAAATGAAGTACATCCAAGGTAAAATGCAAATAAGAATAGCACACTTAATACTGTCAATATTAATGGCAAAGACAATGTAAACAATTCTGCAGCAAACAAAAATACCACAGACATGCCTAATTCAGAAAACTGTAAGACATAATCTTGTAGCTACACACACCACAAACTATGTTCACAACCTAAACATTTGTGATAATCATCAAAATATAGCAAAATGCTGGACAATGTGGCAGAGTAATCCCTCCAATTATTACCCATCACTCCAAACTTAAATCCAAATTTATTCACAAAACTTTAAATGCACAATGGCCAAATAAATAATGGAGAGATTAACAACACACTGGTGTATAAATGAGCTTATTAATGAAGTCAGTCACTCTCTATGATCTTTTGCTCTGCCTTCAGCGGAAGAGAAACTTAATGACAAATTTCAACCATCAACTTTCTCCTCCAAATGCGAAAGTACTTTACTTACATCTACCTATATAGGGAGAAATGACTGCCATACTAAAATACGAGACATCAGAGCTCATACGGAATTATTCAAGTGCTCATTTTTTCCAAGCACAACTAGAAAGTGGAACAGTAGAGAAATAGTCCAAATGTGGTTTGATGAAACCTCTGCCAGGCACTTAAATGTGGATTGCAGAGTAGTTATGTAGATATAGATTTAGATGCAATGTCCACCCGCCATGAATCCACCAATATTACAGGCCACTCGGGTGAAATTCCAGAGCAGGGGTTGGCTCGCTCTCAGTTTTTCTTTCACTAGCTGCTATTACCCAAATCTGTCTTCATAAAGATAACTATGACCACCATTGCTGTTTACCTGGAAATTGTCTGGATAGTGGCTGGCATGCTTTCCAAGGTACTCTGCAACTAGAGTGATGGATCTCTTACCTGCACTACATGAACTGGTATAACATTTCCATATAGCGCTTCTATTTGACGAGCACGTGGTTTCCACCACCATTTCCATATAGTGCTTCTATTTGACGAGCATGTGGTTTCCACCACCATAAGTCTTAAATGGAACTCTGTTTGATAATATAATAGCAGTAGTCATGAACAATGAAGCAGTCACACTAGACTTACATTAATATTAATCAGGAACTACCATTGTTTGGCTTTGTGTGCTAATGGACAATTTAATCATATGTTACGGAAATCAAATTTTGTCTTCAGTAAGTATTTGCTGGCTGTAAAGAGAGAGCTGGAAAAAAAATTTAAGTGTACTTGCATGAGTAGGAATAAAATTATGTGTTGATTAATTTCAACAGTAATCATGTATACATATCCTGTAAAGTGACTCCTTCCACATCATTTTGATAAAAGAATCATTCAAAGGATCTATGGAAGGAGGAGATTAGTGTTTAACATCCTGTCAACAGTGAGGTTATTAGAGACGGAGCACAACCTCGGTTTAGGGAAGGATGGGGAAGGAAATCAGCCGTTCCCTTTCACAGGAACCATCAAAGCATTTGCCTGAAGCAATTTAGAGAAATCACGGAAAACCTAAATCAGGACGTCCGGACGCGAGTTTGAACCATCATTCTCCCGAATGCGAGTCCAGTGTTAAAGTATCTATGGAACATGTAACTAACTCACTCTCATGCACTGACAACATTATAACTCTACCTCTACGTCTACTTGATTACCCTGAAATTCACAACTCAGTGCCTGGTAAATGGTTCACCGAACCACTTTCACCTTGTTTCTTTACCATTCCAATTCCTAACAGCATAAGGGGAACAACGTACACTTAAGTCTTTCCGTGCAAGCTCTGATTTCTTTCATTTTATTACAGTGATCATTTCTTTCTATGTAAGTGGGTGCCAACAAAATATTTTCACATCCAGAGGAGAACACTGGAGATTTAAATTTCATGAAATGATCCCTCTGCAACAAAAAGCTCCTTTATTTTAATGACTGCAAACCCAACTCGGATTATCATATCCATGACAATCTCTCTCCTATTTCACAATAATACAAAACAAGATGCCCTTCTTTGAACTTATTCAATGTCCTCCATTAACCCAACCTGTTGAAAATCCCATACTGGACGGCAGCACTGTAGTGGGAAACAGGCAAGCATAGTGTATGCAATCTCGTCAATGGACCTGTTGCATCTTCTAATTGTTCTGCCAATAAAACACAGTATTTGGTTTGCCTTCTCCACAACATTATCCATATGGTCATTCCAGTTTAAGCCGTTCATAATAGTAATTCCTGGATATTTAGTTGAACTGACAGCCTTTAGATTTGTGTGATTTATCTCGTAACTGAAATTTAATGGATTCCTTTTCATACTCATGCGGATAACTTCACTTTTTTTTCATTATTTTGGGTCACTTACCACTTTTCACACCATACAATTATCTTGTCTATGTCATTTTGCAATTGTCTCTGACCTCCTGATAACTTTATAAGATGGTAAATGACAGCATCATCTGCAAACAATCTATGATAATTACTTAGATTGTCTCCTAAATCATTTAGACAGATCATGAACAGCCGAGGGCCAATAACATTTCCTGGGGAACGCCAGATGTCAGTTGCATTTTATTCGATGAGTTTCCATCGATTACTATTAACTGTGACCTAACTCACAGAAAATCATGAATCCAGCCTCACAACTGAGACAATGCACTATAGGCACACAACTTGATTTATTACAAGTGGCATGCAAGGGATAGTATCAAAAGCCTTCTGGAAATATAGAATATGAAATCAATTTGATAGTCCCTGTCCATAGCACTCATTCCTTCATGAAAATTAAGAGCTAATTGTGTTCCACAAGATCAATATTTTCTGAATCCGTGCTGACTATGTGTCAACAGATCATTTTCCTCAAGGTAATTCATAATATTCACACACAGTATATGTTATAAATCCTACTGCGTGCTGAGCAAAACCTGTTTCGAGAATTTATTCTCGTTGTCAAGTGCACTATTTACACATGCATTTTTTGTGATATTACACAAATACACAATGTGAGTAATAGTTTGCATGTGTGGGTTTCTACGTAATGGAGGAGGCACAATACCTGATAACTTCAAAACGATGACTATAGTGCAAGAGGCATGGAACAATACATATGCAAAAACCACACAACATACTTATGTAAACATTTAACAATACCAGAGAAGGAAAGTTGCTATTCACCATATAGCGGAGATGCTGAGTCACAATAGGCACAACAAAAAGATTCACACAATTATAGCTTTCGGCCATTAAGGCCTTTGTCAGCAGTACACACACACACACACGCACACACACACACACACACACACACACGCACGCACGCACGCACGCGCGCACGCACACACGCACGCGCACACACACACACACACACACACACACACACACACAAGATTTTCATTATTTAAATCATTATTTAAGTAATGAATGACAGCTGCAGGCTCTCCAAAAACATTCATTTTGATGTATGGAATTGAGTCAAATGTTTCTACTTCCCAGACAGTTACCAGTTCCAGTTACCTTAGTGGTTTTTATTTGATAATAAACAAGTCCCCCACAAATATTTTGTTGCTTTACATATATCACACATAAAGTGCAAGAGGGTATCTTATACATAACTTTTACAGCTTAAAACATTATTTACCACGTCTTACATTTTCCTGTATTTTACACCATTTTTTAGAAGTCCATTGAAAAGTGTATATGCGAGGTTTCACTGCATATAATCTGGAGGGCAAGAATTATCCTACACAAATGAAGTGCCGTAAGTTTCACAAGCCAAACAGTGTAGCAAAATACTTGTAGTTTCTCCACAACTCTAACAGCCATGCGGAACAAAGAACGGCAAGCAAAGCCAAGTAACTGTAATTTTATTTCCTAATCTACAAAGTACACATGACAAAAAACATACATATAACTTAGAAGCTAATGAATTATCGTACAGAACTGATTCATCATATGTTTCAAAAGACAAACTGTGTAGCAAAATACATGCAGTTTCTCAGCAACACTAGCTGCCACACGGAGCAAGATCGTGAGAGTTTTGGGTGTCTTCACTAGGAACTGTTCACTTTAAAACCTTATATCTTGAAATGTATTGGTTCGGAGCTTTTGTCACAGAATTTTGTAGTCACAAGCGTAAAATCTCTTATCATTTTTCTAAACTAACTTTTTCTCAGCCCAGGATTAACTTGTAACAGAAAGCTTAGATTAGATATGAATGTCTCTTTCATGGTTATCAAAATCTCTGACTGTGACTGTATACTATGGTGCCGATTTGTAAAGAATATTAGTGAAGAGTGGTTCCACACACACGGAACATGTGATTAGTGGTCGAAGCCTGCAGTGGACATAAGTTTGAGGAAGCCATCCGCAACAAGGCGCACAGTACCAATGCCCCCTTAGCCTGTCAAGGAAGCTGGATGCTAAGCCCCAATGTCCACAAAAGGGTTATAACAAAGATCTAATGTTAGAAACCAGAAGAAAGTATGCAGCCACCATGTTCAGAAATTCAAGTACCTGTGTCATAGCTGTTCAGAAAATTATAAATAGATTTATGTATTGTAAGTGGTGGTAGGATATCATATATATAAAAGATATTAAAGTTCTGCAAGTTTTTGGAGCCAGTGGCTTCTCCTCTGGCACAAGGATGGAAGGGGAAGAAATAGGGGTGAAGGAAAAGGATTGGTAAGGTTTTGGAAAAGGGTAGAGTATGGAAAAGTCACCTAGAACCCCGGGTCGGAGACTCACTGGACAGAATGAGAAGTAAAGATTCATTGTTGAAGACTGCACCCGACGAGCTTTGAAAACCTGAGAGCTCAAAGATGGAATACACAGGACAGAGCTTACTGTCAAACAATCATGCATGTGTTAATAATAGCAAAAAGCTAAGTGCATTGTATGTGATAGAAGTGGAAGGGTGGCAGCGAAAACTAGACAGATCAGAAAATGAAAGAGCAGAAAACTAAAAGGAAGTGAAGAAAAGAAGTTACTGTGAAGAAACTCGAGACTGAAGAAATAACATTATATTTTCAAAAATTGTTTATTTTTGTTGATATATTTAAGGATTGTAAGGACTAATCACCTAGTCGACATTACCCCTTAAATGAAATAATATCAAATGCCGACATCAGAATGCAAATGTGTTTAACACATATTTTCTGTCTATTGGAAAGCATAGAAATAGGGCATTACGGCTAACACTTTGGAGACTGGCCACTTAGAAGTATACTAAGCCTAGGAGACTAGCAATTTATGATTTTATTTTAAATGTTACTGGCACTTATGTACTTGATATATCTTCAAGAGTAAGCCATACTAAAAAAGAGCCAAACCTCAAGATTTATTTTTCATATTTATTTTAGTTCTTCGAGAGATTACAAATTTTAAAATAATGATGACAGAAATTATTACTGTCCACCCAAGAAAAAAGTGCATGATGAGTTATTAAGCAATTTCTTCCACTTGAGCTTTCAACATTTCTTGCTCACTCAATAAATGTGACATATTTGTAGCAGATTTACAGCAAACTGCACTCACGAGTACGTGCAGGAAATTATGTCACAGCGACCATATTGGCTCAGCCTTTCACGACTGTAACTGTTACATTTGCTAATGTTTCCTTCAAAATAATTCTAGAAATTGACAAGAGAAGTCAGCACCAGTCAATGGGCAGGTCATTGGACATCCACACATTGTTCTTATACAATATGAGTTCAGTTTTCAAGCAATAGGTGATTCGTGCGTCGAGAAAATCATAGCCCGACCTATACTCGAGTGCAGTCTTTTTAACATAAAATTTTGCCCGAACTTTGCTCCAGCTTGGTCTTCAAATGTGTTAAAAGTATGGTCCCAACTAACAGCACAGCATACATAGTCAGGTCATGAAAGACTCAAAATCAGCAGGCTATAATGAGTTCTCCACCACCACATTGAGAAAGTGCACAAACAATATGTTTAATGCCATGGCTACAGCAGTAAATGATGTAAAAATGAGTCAAGTAGTGTCCCAAACAATCTAAAAATATCACAAGTAACCACAATTTACAATAAAGGTGATAAATCTAAAATTAAAAACAACAGACTAATCTTAACCTTGCCTCCGTTTCCCAAGGTAATTAAGACAGTTATCTATACTAAGCTAATGATGCTTCTGAATCAATACAACCTTGCATTTGAGAATGAGAATAACCAACATCAGTAACATAAGGATGTTTAATTTACAAGATAATAACTGCCACAGATAACAGAGAGTATGATACTGAAGTGTTTCTTAAACATGAAAAGGCATTTGATTGTATCATCATAATACTTGACAAGTTATGGAAACTGGTAATTAAGAGGTACGGGCTATGAATTGATAAAATCACATATGAGTAACAGGAAACAATTTTGTGATGCTTAAAGCATCTATCAAATATCGAAGCCCAGAGGGTCTGTGTTAGGACCCCTTCACGTCTTGATTTACATTAATGAAATAAAAAAACTGTTCTTCCAACTCAAAAAAGCTGCATGCAGACGATATACCAACTCTGTGCAAACATGAAGCTGTGAGAATCTAGAGCTGTTGTCAAATGGAAATGAGCGTTTGGCATCACTGGCCGGGAGGCCCCCTACGGTGCAGGTCCGGCCGCCTCGGTGCAGGTCTTATTACATTCGACGCCACATTGGGCGACCTGCGCACCGGATGGAGATGAAATGATGATGACGACACAACAACCAGTCCCTGAGTGGAGAAAATCCCCAACCCACCCGGGAATCGAACCCAAGCCCCTTAGGACGGTAGTCCGTCACACTGACCATTCATTCAGCTATCGGGGTGGACAGAGCTGTTGTGAAACAGTATTACCAAGGAAATAGTTCAGTATTTCAATGAAAGCCATTCAAATGCAAATTCCAAAAGACTAATAATAGAATTAAATACCAAGAAACGAATACGAGTTTGGAAGAAAATTATCTGATCTTTAAGGAATGGCATAGTTAAAAGGAAAAGTGGGCAAATTTCTTCGGCATCACAGTCCAGAACAATCTCAGATGGGACTTGTATATAGATCCCTTAGCCTGGAAGATATCTAAAAATATATTTGCCATAAATATGATTAGCAAACACTGTAAAGACATGTATGTGTTACAAACTGCATATTGTGCATAGTTCTTATCAAAAGAACCAGGCAGTAGTAAAATGGGTTGCACCAATACAAGCAAATCTAAACACATTACAAACACGCACGAAAAAATTGTCAGAATTATTTGTGATGCCAAATCCGGAGAATCATGTTGTAACCTGTTTCCAAAATAATGAATATAATAGGGGGAAACATTCCACGTGGGAAAAATATATCTAAAAACAAAGATTCTGTAACTTACCAAACGAAATCGTTGGTACGTTGATAGAGACAAAAAACACACAAACACACACACAAATTTCAGCTTCCGCAACCCACGGTTGCTTCATCAGGAAAGAGGGAAGGAGAGGGAAAGAAGAAAAGATGTGGGTTTTAAGGGAGAGGGTAAGGAGCCATTCCAATCCCGGGAGTGGAAAGACTTACCTTGGCGGGGTGGGGGGGGTGGGGGGGGGGGGTGGGGGGGGGACAGGTATACACTCGCACACACACGCACATATCTATCTGCACATATACAGACACAAGCAGACATATTGCTTGTGTCTGTATATGTGCGGATGGATATGTGTGTGACATTTACCATGATCTCCATGTACACAACTCATTCACATTCACAGAAAATGGTTGACATGACCTTCTCTGCTGATGGCGCGACTTCGTATTTCTTCCATGGAGGCGAGGAGGTGTGCTTCTATTTCATAGATCGAGTGGGAAATGATGAACCTACTTTACATTGCCTGTAATAATGCAGCTTAGGAAATCATTGCCTTCCACAGCACAAAGTCCAGAGACACCATAAATCTTGCTCTTTTGTATGCAGGCAAGAGTGACCATGGAACCCAGTGCGAGCACAATTGCTGATACTGCAAACAATCTCAGATGATGGAACGACCTATTGAGATGCGCATCCTTTGTGCAATGTCTGTGGAAGTCCCTCTGAAACTGTTGAAAATCAGTTCCTAGATTCGTGGATGTTCTCTGTACAGGAAGTTGATTGTCTTCCTTCATAATCAGCATCAACCACGTCTTGCGGCCTCGGTCAAATTGTTGGCACCATTTAACTGTGGCTGGATGCAACATTGCATTTGGTCCGTGTAACACCAGAATTTCGTGGGGAACCCGTGTGAAATTTAGCTGTTTTGCCCACAAAAATCCTACTGTCCTGAACCCTTCAACTTTGGAGCACAATTCCAGTTGCAGTGCCATTACACCCACACATTGTGATGCATCTGTTATCCATAAATGTGTCTCCAGGAAACAAGAAACATGCACTTTCTTCTGATAATGCACCATTCTTGTTGTGTAAATTCCTTTCTGAAGTCTCTATGTAAGTAATTTTCAGCAAATTTAAGATGAATAAAAAAGTCACAAACATTAACATTTGTTGTTGTTGTGGTCTTCAGTCCTGAGACTGGTTTGATGCAGCGCTCCATGCTACTCTATCCTGTGAAGCTTCTTCATCTCCCAGTACCTACTGCAGCCTACATCCTTCTGACTCTGCTTAGTGTATTCATCTCTTGGTCTCCCTCTTCAATTTTTACCCTCCACGCTGCCCTCCAATACTAAATCAGTGATCCCTCGATATCTCAGAACATGTCCTACCAACCGATCCCTTCTTCTAGTCAAGTTGTGTCACAAACTCCTCTTCTCCCCAATTCTATTCAATACCTCCTCATTAGTTATGTGATCTACCCATCTAATTTTCAGCATTCTTCTGTAGCACCACATTTCGAAAGCGTCTATTCTCTTCTTGTCTAAACTATTTATCGTCCACGTTTCACATCTATACATGGCTACACTCCATACAAATACTTTCAGAAACGACTTCCTGACATTTAAATCTAAACTCGATGTTAAAAAATTTTTCTTCTTCAGAAACGCTTTCCTTGCCATTGCCAGTCTACATTTTATATTCTCTCTACTTCGACCATCATCAGTTATATTGCTCCCCAAATAGCAGAACTCTTCCTTTTTCATAATATTGTCTTCAAGCACATCGCCCTTGTATAGACCCTCTATATACTGCTTCCACCTTTCTGCTTTCCCTTCTTTGCTTAGAACTGGGTTTCCATCAAAGCTCCTAACATAGTCATTGTAAATTAATAAATGTGAAACATGTAGCAACCTCAAAATTATAATACAACTGCATATACAAGTAAACAGTAGATATAGTAATGTCCTTACACATTAACAAATGTAAATTGTGTTCTCTTTTTCCTGGCCTTTATACAGAATCATCAAGGGGCTGGCATATTCCTTATTGGATTTGGCAATATTACTGGTCGAGGGTGGCCAGATGACCCTCCTGTTGACTCACCTCCCATAGAATTTGAACATACAACTGTTTGCATCTACTGTTGTCCCACATGAAAGTATGCAAACATTTTCTAAATGTTAATGAAACATGTGACTGAACGGGGCATGGAGGGGGTGGGGGCGGGCTAGTGTACCAGCCCAGTATACAGCTAGTCAGATTTGGGAAGGACTCAAAACTGTATTATTACACCTGCATATGTAAGTTACTTTGGTAAACTGTAATTTTTAGATTCTAAACTTCAATACTCTTATTTGGCATATTCAGAAGAAATTGTATTGTTCTACGGATAGCACTGGTTATTTGATGCTGAATAAATATTATTATTATTATTATTAAGGTGCTGTTCTTGACATTGTTGTGTAATTTAAAACTTCATTCCCATATATTAGTTTGCGATGCTTAATTAGTAATTTCTGCTACAGTTTATTTAGCAAGCTGCAATGCTTCTTAGCACATCACAGAATAAGCATTACCACTTTCAACAATATTCCTTACATGAAGATTCAGTTTAAGCATGTTTGGGATGTTTCAGTACTTAGATAGTTTATAAAGTTGCCTGGATACAAAGCATTCACTTGAGAATAGTGATACTTACTGGAAATCCTGTGCTCCCTGTCTCCAACTGATGATCTACGGCTGTTCGCAGTAACCTTGTGAGCTTTAGAAAGAATTCCTCAGCAAAGTCTGTCAGTACATCCAGTGTTTCTCTAGACGTCTCTAAAAAAATCATGTTGCATTATCAGTAATGGTTCATCTACAGTTGTCAATTCTTACAAGAGAAAATAGTCACAAATTGTTAATTCACCTACATCTCATCTCATATTTTTCTTTGTCTCCATTATTACAAATTCACAATAAATTCTATATTTGAAAGCAAGACTAATTTACTGCTTCTCTCATTTTTCTCTCCCTTTTCTATTTCTACAATCCTATTTCTGTGTACTCTCATTTTACAAGTGGTCTCATATTCTTTATTAGTTTCACTACACCATACATGGTTTGGAATCCAGTAAACCACAGTCAAGTGTGCAGAACTGGCCGATGGATGTGCCAAAAGGTGTAATATATGCCTGAAGATCTTCTGGCAAAAGATTGTAATAAACTTCAACAATCTATGATCTTTACAGCTTGCTGTATTTAAGAGAAACTTACTGCCCACATATCCAATGTCATGCATAAGCACTGAATTCTCCTCACACAAAACTTTACAGAGTGGAATCTGCCCTTCCACAATGTTGAATCTGCCCTTCCACAGATTCTTTGAACTCATAACAGTTCCTAGTTATGTACAAATGCTGTGTTATTTCATTCTGAGTTTAGTGTCTCCATTTCATTGGATTTTCATTTAGAACAATGTTTCACTGTTATGTGCTACAAATGCTAGCATCTTAGCTTAGCTACAGCACAGTACGAAGCAAGTGAGATTATATTCTCCTGTTACTCTAAATTCACAGGCAATGGGCAGTAGACTCAGCCGAGGAAATTACACAAATCCACTTGCCGAGGACGGCGCAAAAAAGGGGTGTACACATTTTTAGCAAGAAAATGAAAATGCTTTGCTCAGTCCAAGAGAAAATGTCATCACCTCATACTGGCTACAAGAATGAATCTTTTTTAACCCACAAGCAATTGCATTGTCAGCATTTTGCTCACACAAATTTTAAAACTATCGGCATTTTGTCAACAATGCCTTCAGTGTCCTCATTCGCTCAGTAGCTGGGCTTTGTACATCCCCCAACCCGTGCAAACTGTTGTCAGAGCGCCAGTACATGGGTGTCACTCTCAGATATCATTTGGTTGGGCCAATCATCGCCATGCGGCATTTTCCTCATCGTGTGAGTGTCAATGTAAGTATATATTTTATTAATATAATAGAGGGAAACATTCCACGCGGGAAAAATATATTTAAAAACAAAGATGATGTGTCTTACCATACGAAAGCGCTGGCAGGTCGATAGAAACACAAACAGACACATACATACACACAAGTCTTTCCGCTCCCGGGATTGGAATGACTCCTTACCCTCTCCCTTAAAACCCACTTCCTTTCGTCTTTCCCTCTCCTTCCCTCTTCCTGATGAGGCAACAGTTTGTTGCGAAAGCTTGAATTTTGTGTGTATGTATGTGTCTGTTTGTGTTTCTATCGACCCGCCAGCACTTTCGTATGGTAAGTCACATCATCTTTGTTTTTAAATATATATATTTTGTTACTCATAGTTCTTAAAATATCATTTTATGTGCATTGCTCTTTGTTTATTGTGGTTTTTATTTTATTATTTACTGTAGCTAAGTATCTACGCAATGAGTAAACTAACACTGTCTTGTATTTTTATAGATGGATAGACTATAAGAAAGAATTCTGGCGTGGCTAGAAGAAGATGACCTAGAAGATGTGCAGTAGCGTCTGTTAGAGCCAATAATACCAAAGTGACCTAGACAGTGTATACAGCGTCCACCGTACCAAAACAGAACAGTCATGAGGTAAAAATGTCATCCATCCAGGCACAAGGTCAGTTATTTTACTTAGGCAAAGACAAATAAACGAAGTGGAGTTACAATCCAGAACATTCCAATGTGAGGACAAGATCTCATAATATTGTTATTGGTAGACAAGAGATAAAAGCTGTGGCAAAAGACGCCAAAGATACTGTAGACTGTTTTCTTCTTTTTGTAAGTGAAGAAATGCTGACTGACATAGTAACGTAAATTAATATTCAGATTTTAAAAAATCAAGGTTCGATTTTCAAGAGAGAGGGATTATAAAGAGACCAATGTTATAGAGCTGAAAGCGTTTACTGGCATTTTATACATGGCTGGTACAAAAAAAAATGCATCATTTGAATGTGCAGGAAATGTGGAACAAAGACGGCACAGCTCCTGATATTTTTCGAGCTGTTATGAGCAGTACTAGATTTCTTTTTCTGATGACAACTGCAAGGTTTGACAATATTCAAACCCGCTCAGAGATGTCCAAGAATGACAATATCGCCTCAATTCGTGAAATATTTGATTCGTTTGCCGCAAAATGTCAATCAAATTATCAGGTAGGAGAAAATGTAACAACTGACGTGTTAGAAGCGTTTCGAGGCCACTGTAAATTCCGTATGTACATAGCAAAATAAACTTGCCAAGTATGTAATTGAGGTATAAGCTTTATGTGACTCAAATTCTTTTTATGCAAGAAAGTAGAAATTTACCCAGGCAAGCAGCCAAATTGCCCGTACAAATTCCATAACACTGCATCTGCTGTCGGGAATCGTTTATCACAAGATATATTATACACTGGTAGAAATATAACAACTGATAATTATTTCACCTCGATTCCATTGGCTCACGAACTGATGAGAAAACAAACAACTTTAGTTGGTGCTCTCAGGGAGAATACAAAAGAAATCCCTCCTTTGTTCCTCGATACTATAATAAGACCAACACTCAGCAGTATCTTCAGTTTTCATGAGAACAAGGTTCTGGTTTCCTACATACCAAAGAAAAAAAAGAAAAAAGTTGTACTTATGATAAGCACACTCCATGAAAGTTATCATACTGGTCCAATAACTGGGGAACATGCAAAACCTGAAATCATCACATATTATAATCGGACAAAGGAGGTGTCGATGTGGTGGATCAACTGAAAGAAGAATATTCTGTGGCTTGGCATGTAGGTGACCATTGAGATTATTTTTTTTTTTTAAATTTTAAATATTACTGGCATAAACAGTCAAATAATACATAAAGAGAATACAAATGTGATTATTATTAGGAGACAGTACTTGAAAACACTGGCTCTAGAGCTAAGACGGCCACAAATTGTGCGTACGTGTACAATTCAAAACCTATCTCATCCTCTACAGCAAGTTATATGACGATTTACTAATGAAACTGAAGTTTCAGATGCTGAAAAATCCAGTGGTATATGTAGAAAATGCAAAAACCAAAGACAAAAAGGCTTGTATCCATTGTCAAAAATTTTCGTGTAATGAACATGCTGTAATATTATGTGATACATGCAAAGCTCAGATATATTATGAAGATTAAGTTACAAAAGTTAAATAGTAAGAAATACTCGTTTTCTTTGTGTTTGTGTGTGTGTGTGTGTGTGTGTGTGTGTGTGTGTGTGTGTGTGTGTGTGTGGTTTTTTTAAGTGCCTCAGAAGACTGGCAACTGTAACTGTCCTAGGATTATTACCAACCATACAGATAAACTCATTGTTGTGTACCACAAATAAATGCATTAAATACTAAAATATGAGTGTTTTATTATAAAAAATAACAAGAAACATACTAATTTACATATTTTAGGTACATTACAGACTGCTTGTTGAGCGTGAGCGAAATGCTCAAAACACGAGCAATCGCGTAACATAAAGATGTGAGTTCTCATGGGTTAAATTAATTCTATGATTTTTTTATCAAAATTACTAAATAATTAAGATCACTTAAACAAATTAATAATTAATGGATAGTCATCATGACCAAAGCTTCTCTTGTGTACATAAAGGTAGCATATATATTGTCACATAGAAGAAGGTATAGTAAGATGAATGACGAACACTAACTTCACTTAACGAAGGTTTATTCAGCACTTGCACATACAAGAGTGCGGAGCACACTGCCTCAGGCCAGAACACATACGGTACATATACAGTTACAGAACATTCCAGTCCAACGATTCTTGACATTTGCTGATACTTCTAGAATGTACTCGAACCGAATACAGACATTAAAATTTTTCAGTACAGGTGAGTTTTGAACTCACGACCCTCCACGCAACAGTCTAGTATCATAACCACTATACCAAGGTGACTGTGTTACTCAACTTCTTCTGCAACATTGCTCCATCTTTAAGACAACAGTGTCACAGTGTTAGGTCCTCTTAGTCCGCGAACGAGTCATGGGTCCTGCATACACCGACTCCCGATGACTGATGTTCGCCCTGGCGGTGATCTTCTTAGAACTGCTTTTGCCACTTCGCTCTTCGTCACCTTTCCGCTTGTTGCCTGTCGCTGGAGCTTCAAATTTACCCTGGGTTGCAGGATCCTTATAGGGCTTCATTCGAAGGAATGGACCGTATCTCTGATCTTTCATCGTCTTGTGTCAGGGTCGAAATCTTCAACTTCATAAGTAACATCAGACAACTGTTTTACAACCTTGTATGGTCCAATGTAGCACCTGAGGAGCTTCTCAGAGAGAACAACCTTCCGAACAGGAGTGAAGATTCAGATGAGGTTACCAGGCTGCTAGACAGCAGGGGTGTTGCTCGCGTCATACCTTCGGTGATCGTTTTCTTGAGCTTGCAGCATGCGGAATCGAGCTAACTAACTACCGAGCTTCCTCAGCTCTGGTTAACACCTGACCGATGTAGTCGTCGTCCATGTCATCAGGATGTAACGGAAACATAGCATCCACTGTCGTCATTGCCTCACACACATGAACCAGGAAAAATGATGTAAATCCTGTGGTGTCTTGTTTGGTAGTGTTGTAAGCAAATGTCATGAAAGGTAGCACCCCATCCCAGTTGCTCTGCTCAACACTGATGAACATTGATAGCATGTCGGCCAAGGTTTCGGATGGTAGGCAGTCATCATGTGATGAGTAATGTTGCACTGACGGTTTATCTCTATCACAAGATTCGATTGGAAAACTTTCCCTTGATCCGTAATTAACAACCCTGGGGCACCGTGTTTTAATACAATGTCTTCCACGATGAATTTGGCTACGTCGAATGCTTTGGCTGTTTTCACAGCTTTTGTAATGGCATAGCATGTCAGATAATCAGTGCAAACAATATTCCATCTATTGCCACTAGCAGATGTTGTAAATCGTACGAGGAGGTCAATCCCAACATGCTAGAAAGGTGTTTCGGCTGGTGGAATTGGTATGAGTCGGCCAGGTGGTTTCTGAGGAACTGCCTTTCTCCCTGGCACTCTCGACAGTGCGACACATAGTGACGGACACTCCTAAATAAAACTGCCCAGAAAAATCTCTTGCAGATCGTATCGTATGTCTTAATAAATCCAACATGTCCAGCCTCAGGTGTGTCATGGAATTTCTGTAGATCATCTAAGCGCGTGTGTTTAGGCATCACTGGTAACCACCTCTTTCCAAACAGATCAAAGTTTTTCTTGCAAAGTAATCCATTAACTACCTTAAATTGTCCTTTCACTTCCTCTGACCGATTTAAGGCAAGCATAATTTGAGCTATCTTGGCGTCCTCCTTCTGCTCAGCAGAGAGATCCTGGAGTGCAGCGAGACAGTCACTATCTTCATCAAAGTCTTGATGGTCTTGTACAGGGTTTCTTGAGAGACAGTTAGCATCTTACAGCTTTCTTCCACTTTTGAACACTATGGTAATGTCATACTCTTGAAGACATAGTGACCACCTGGCGAGTCGTCCTGTTGGATCCTTAAGACCTGTCAACCAATAAAGCGAATGATGGTCTGTAATAACTGTGAATGGCCTTCCATAGAGACATTGTCGAAATCTGCACATGACCCAGATCATACCAAGACATACTCTTTCTGTAGTTGAGTAGTTTCTCTTGGATTTTGTAAGTGTCTTAGAAGCATAGGCTACAACCCTCTCTTTTACATCCGAAATTTGCACCAGAACAGCACCGATCCCATACCCACTGGCATCTATGTGTAGTTCTGTAGGCGCTCTCTCATCATACAGACCAAGTACAGGGTCAGTCATCAGAGCTTGTCACAGCACATCAAAAGAATCTTGTTGAGCACCATCCCAGATAAATTTAGCATCAGCTTTTAACAACTCTTGGAGTGGCCTGGCTTTGACACAAAAGTCTTAGATAAAACGACGGTAATAAGAACATAATCCGAGGAAGCTTCTCACATCTCTAATACTTTTAGGCATAGGAAATTCCATTACAGATCTCACCTTTTCTGGGTCTGTAACAATACGAGAGAAGGAAAGTTGCTACACACCATATAGCGGAGATGCTGAGCCGCGATAGGCACAATAAAAAGATTCATACAATCATAGCTTTCGGCCAATAAGGCCTTTGTCAGCAGTAGATACACATACATGCACGCACGCACGCACGCGCACACACACACACACACACACACACACACACACACACACACACTCACGCAAGCACAACTTGCACACACATCTGCAGGCTCAGAGAGCTGAAACTACACTTCAGTTTCAGCTCTCTGAGACAGCTCTCTGAGACTGCAGATGTGTGTGCAAGTTGCACTTGCATGACTGTGTGTGTGCGTGTTTGTATGTGTGTCTACTGCTGACAAAGGCCTTAATGGCCGAAAGCTATGATTGTGTGAATCTTTTTATTGTACCTATCGCAGCTTAGCATCTCCGCTATATGGTGAGTAGCAACTTTCCTTCTCTCGTATTGTTACATTCCATCCTGGATTTTCCATTGTTTGACTTTTCTGGGTCTGGCCGCACACCTTCATTTGACACAAGGTGTCAAAGTATTTTGATTTCTTTTGCTCCAGAGATACACTTTCTTGGATTAAGTTTCAGTCCGCCTTGTTGGGGACACTTAAGAATGGCCCTCAGTCTTTTTACGTGCTCATCAAATGTCTCTGAGAACACTATAATGTCATCTAAATAACAAAGACACATCATCCACTTCAGGTGACTTAGAAGATTATCCATCATCCATTCAAAAGTTGCTGGTGCATTACACGAACCACACCGCATTGCCATACATCTTGCTCACCTCATACAGGCCCTCAGGGGTGAGGAATGCAGTTTTCTCACGATCAGCCTCATCTACTTCAATTTGCCAGTATCCCGAGTACACGTCCATAGTTAAGAAAAACTTAGCCCCCTTCAGACAATCTAGTATATCATCAATTTGTGGAAGGGGGTAAACATCCTGTTTAGTTATCTTATTAAGCATCATGTAATCAACACAAAAGTGCCAACTGCCATCCTTCTTCCTGACGAGAACCACTGGTGACAACCATGGGCTCTACGAAGGCTGAATGATGTCATTCTTCGTCATTTTCTCTACCTCGTCGCTGACACACGGCATGCTTTCTGGCTTATTGGTTGATGGTCTACAGTGCTAATCCGGTGCTTCACCATCTACTTGTCTAATTTACTCTTAAGCTGAGGATTGAAGCATTCACAGAACTCTCGAAGAATGGCAAGTAGCTTCTTCTGTTGTTCCTTAGCGAGATCTAGTGATAGTCGAACTAGAAGATCTTGTCTCATAGTGGTAGCGCCAATTTTGCCCAGAGACTCGGCATGGGAGATTTCTATAATGCTCAGCTGTTTGGCAATTAACGGCTCAGTGTTTGCTACGCACTTGCGTCTTGGAAGGATCTGCGGTTCTCGGTGACAGTTAACTATCCACAATCCACAGAATCCGTTCTTAAACGAGACGACAGAGGCTGGGATGACCAAGTTATTCTTCAGTGGTTGCTTCTCCTACATTCCACTACAAGATCCATGGGTTGATGCATGGCATGACACATGACAGTTGCCTTTCTAGTGCTGACTGCAGGAATGATCATTTCATCCAGCACACAGTCTCCACACACTCGGATGTGCATCTTCCTGTCCACAGTATCTCATTTTGTCTAGTATAATCTCAAAAATGAGATTGACAGGAAGTGCAAAATGGCTAAGCAGGGATGGCTAGAGTACAAATGTAAGGATGTAGAGGCTTGTCTCACTAGGGGTAAGATAGATACTGCCTACAGGAAAATTAAAGAGGCCTTTGGAGAGAAGAGAACCACTTGTATGAATATCAAGAGCTCAGATGGAAACCCAGTTCTAAGCGAAGACGGGAAAGCAGAAAGGTGGAAGGAGTATATAGAGGGTCTATACAAGGGCGATGTACTTGAGGACAATATTATGGAAATGGAAGAGGATGTAGATGAAGATGAAATGGGAGATAAGATACTGCGTGAAGAGTTTGACAGAGCACTGAAAGACCCGAGTCGAAACAAGGCCCCGGGAGTAGACAACATTCCATTAGAACTACTGATGGCCTTGGGAGAGCCAGTCATGACAAAACTCTACCATCTGGTGAGCAAGATGTATGAGACAGGCAAAATACCCACAGACTTCAAGAAGAATATAATAATTCCAATCCCAAAGAAAGCAGGTGTTGACAGATGTGAAAATTACAGAACTATCAGTTTAATAAGTCACAGCTGCAAAATACTAATGCGAATTCTTTACAGACGAATGGAAAAACTGGTAGAAGCGGACCTCGGGGAGGATCAGTTTGGATTCCGTAGAAATGTTGGAACACGTGAGGCAATACTAACCTTACGACTTATCTTAGAAGAAAGATTAAGAAAAGGCAAACCTATGTTTCTAGCATTTGTAGACTTAGAGAAAGCTTTTGACAACGTTAACTGGAATACTCTCTTTCAAATTCTGAAGGTGGCAGGGGTAAAATACAGGGAGCGAAAGGCTATTTACAATTTGTACAGAAACCAGATGGCAGTTATAAGAATCGAGGGGCACGAAAGGGAAGCAGTGGTTGGGAAAGGAGTGAGACAGGGTTGTAGCCTCTCCCCGATGTTATTCAATCTGTATATTGACCAAGCAGTAAAGGAAACAAAAGAAAAATTCGGAGTAGGTATTAAAATTCATGGAGAAGAAGTAAAAACTTTGAGGTTTGCCGATGACATTGTAATTCTGTCAGAGACAGCAAAGGACTTGGAAGAGCAGTTGAACGGAATGGACAGTGTCTTGAAAGGAGGATATAAGATGAACATCAACAAAAGCAAAACGAGGATAATGGAATGTAGTCAAATTAAATCGGGTGATGCTGAGGGGATTAGATTAGGAAATGAGACACTTGAAGTAGTAAAAGAGTTTTGCTATTTAGGGAGTAAAATAACTGATGATGGTCGAAGTAGAGAGGATATAAAATGTAGACTGGCAATGGCAAGGAAATCGTTTCTGAAGAAGAGAAATTTGTTAACATCGAGTATAGATTTAAGTGTCAGGAAGTCGTTTCTGAAAGTATTTGTATGGAGTGTAGCCATGTATGGAAGTGAAACATGGACGATAACCAGTTTGGACAAGAAGAGAATAGAAGCTTTCGAAATGTGGTGCTACAGAAGAATGCTGAAGGTAAGGTGGGTAGATCACGTAACTAATGAGGAGGTATTGAATAGGATTGGGGAGAAGAGAAGTTTGTGGCACAACTTGACTAGAAGAAGGGATGGGTTGGTAGGACGTGTTTTGAGGCATCAAGGGATCACAAATTTAGCATTGGAGAGCAGCGTGGAGGGTAAAAATCGTAGAGGGAGACCAAGAGATGAATACACTAAGTAGATTCAGAAGGATGTAGGTTGCAGTAGGTACTGGGAGATGAAGAAGCTTGCACAGGATAGAGTAGCATGGAGAGCTGCATCAAACCAGTCTCAGGACTGAAGACCACAACAACAACAACAACAACAACAATCTTTGAGCGACCACAATCTATAATTGCCTGAGAAGCTTTCAAAAAGTCCCATCCAAGAATGACGTCATGACTACACTCTTGTAAGATGATGAATTCTAAGAGCTGTCTATGACCACTTATACCCACATGTATGACACATCTTCCTGTAGGTTTTACATATTTCCCATTAGCCACCTTTCTTCTTTGTTGTCGACGAATACGGTTTTCTGCAACTGGCAACGGTACTTCTCTGAAATGACTGAATATGATGCTCCAGAGTACACAAGAGCTTGGGTTGGTTGGCCATCCATGAGGATATTGACATAGTTTCCTATCATTTTTGTAGTGATCGACAGCGGAGGATTTTTCTCTTCGGTGGCCTCACCTCCAAGGAAGGCCACACCCTTTAGTTTTCCAAGTTGCGGTGGCTAGGTGATTGGCTAGAGCTTCTAAACAGTGATGGAGACCTTGATCGGCATGTTGGGAGTGTCCTCTCCAGTGGTTTGCTTGCAGCAATGGTGACCTACATCATCCTGCACCCACATCTTCCTGTTCATCTTCGTAATCCTGGAGCTGGCATCAGCTAAGACTGGTCTGCTGTCTTCTGGCACAGGCCTCATCAAATATCCGTCACCTTTCTTGACAATAGCATACCACATGTCCCTGTCGTCCACAGTGGAAACATACTGGTTGGTTATCCTGAGTCCACCAGACGTCAGTCTTCCTTAGTGCCCAAACAGGTTCCTCATGCAGCGTCTTAGGAATGTAACTTTGCCTGGGTCTCATCTTTTTCACCATTTTAAAGGGAAATGAAGGACAAGAGGTTAGGTTCAATGTCTGTTCCTCTTCCTCCCTTACGATTTCTTGAAGCGACTCGGTTTTTTTTCTCACCTGCAATCCAAGTGCCTTCTGAACTTCCTCTCTAACTACCTGACGAAGAACACTTGTGAAATCAGTTCCTTCCTCCATCACAGACATCAATACGACGTTTGGAAGCCATTCAAACATCTTGCACGTAATTCTTTTTTGATGAATTGTCTTGATATACGGGAACCATTTTATGAAGTCGTCTGCTGTGGAAATCTCCTTCAGGACTAGGACTTGATACATGTCCTCAGCAACACCCATCATGAGATGTGCAACCTTATCTTCCTCCTTCATTCTAGGACCCACTATTTTACACAGTTCCAAGACATCTTGAATGTAGGATGCTGCACTTTCTCCTGGATGCTGTGCCCTGCACTTTAATTTATCTTCAGCCTTGCTCTTCTGTCGCTGTGTGTTGCTGAAATACCCGTGCACTTCTGCCTGGAATACTTCTCAGCTTGAGAACTTCTCCTCGTTGTTCTCATACCATTGCTTGGCAGTGCCCTCCAAGTACAAAAGTACGTTAGCCAAACACACGGTATAACCAATTTGTTAAATTTGCCTATACGCTCATATACCTTCAGCCACTTGTTTGGATCTTGGCCACCGTCACCAGAGAACCCAGAAGGATGTCTCATGTGGTGGCACACGGTTGCTGTCATCGTAACCTCCTCCTCTTCTTCTGTCTCCGATAGATTGCGATCTGTTGAATATGGCTCGCACTCAGATTTCTCACCACGTAAACGGCGGCTCTGTTGTGGCCTGATGGGAGCCACTGTGTTGTCGATAATGTGCGCTACTGTTGATAATGTGCACTATCACAAGTTCCAATACCTAGCGCCTCCACCAGAATAATGTCACCTAGAAGAAGGTGTAATTAGATGAATGACGAACACTAACTTCACTTAACGAAGGTTTATTCAGCACTTGTACATACAAGAACTGGAGCAAACTGCCTCCGGCCAGAACACTTATGGTATATATACAGTTAGAGAACATTCCAGTCGAATGATTCTTGACATACTTCTAGAATGTACTGGAACCGAATATAGACATTAAAAATTTACAGTACAGGTGAATTTTGAACTCACGACCCTCCATGCAACAGTCTAGTATCATAATCACTATACCACAGTGACTGTGCTACTCGGCTTCTTCTGCGACAATATTTATGCCAAACCAACTACAGAAAGGTTCTCCCAGAAAGCAGATATAGGAAAGCTGAGTTCCATTTCAGTTCAGCCAGTCATATGGAACAAACAGTTTTGTCACTGAAAGTAATGTCATTTTTTGTGATTTAGTAAACATACAACATGACATTTAATTGTTGTTCATTATTTCAATAGCAGCACATGTAATGTTGATTAAAATATATTTTTATTTAAGTTCTCACTAGAGCAGGCCCAGTTACAATAGGCTTCCTGAGGTAGCTCACTACTGAGAGCACTATGGATGTTTCAGCATCGTAATGTGCCACTGTCAGTCATAAACAAAGTTTCCCACGGGATTCCCACAATATTGCAGATGAATATCCCTAACTTTGGTTTGCTGCAGAATCTTTGGACATACAGTATTCTCAGTTCGAATATAATAAACTTTCTTGAGACTGAGAGGTTTATATCCACGAATCAGCATAGTTTTATAAAGCACTGCTCATGAGAAACTTAGCTTGCCCTTTTCTCACATGATGCACAGCAAATTATGGATGAATGCAACAGCCAGATTCCATATCATTAAATTTACAAAAAGCATTTGATATGGTGCCCCATTGCAGGCTGTTAATGAAGGTGTGAGTGTATGGAATAAGTTCACAGATATTGAGTGGCTTGAAGACTTCTTAAGTAACAGAACCCAGTATGTTGGCCTCAACCAGGAATGTTCATCAGAGATAAGGCTATTGTCAGGAATGCCCCAAGGAAGTGTGATAGGAACGCTGTTGTTCTCTACATACATAAATGATTTGGCGGACAGGGTGGGCAGCAATCTGTGCTTCTTTTCTGATGATGCTGTGGTGTACGATAAGGTGTCGATACTGAGTGACTGTAGGAAGATACTAGTTGACATAGATAAAATTTCTAGTTGGTGTGATGAATGGCAGCTAGCTCTAAATGTGGAAAAATATAAGTTAATGTGGATGAGCAGAAAGAACAAACCTACGGTGTTTGGTTACAGTATTATTGGTCTCCTGTTTGAACAGTCAAGTCATTTAAATATCTGGGTGTAACATTCCAAAGCAACATGAAATGGAACAAGCATGTGAGAAACGTGGTAGGGAAGGCGAATGAATGGTGATTTTGGTTTACTGGGAGAATTTTAGGTAAGAGTGGTTCACGTGTAAAGGAGTACTGCTCATGGGTTTGGGATCCGTACCCCGTCAGATTGAATGAAGAATCGAAGCAGTTCAGAGGCAGGCTGTTAAATTTGTTGCTGGCAGGTTCAAACACCACATTAGTGTTATGGAGATACTTTGGGAACTCAAATTGGAATCCCTGGGGAGAAGACAACGTTCTTTTTCGAGAAAAGCTATTGAGAAAATTTGAAGCTGACTGCCGAACAATTCTACTGTCACCAACACACACTGCATGTAAGGTCCACAAAGATAAGATTCGAGAAACAATGGCTCATATGGAGGCATATAGACAGTCCTTTTCCCTCACTCCGTTTGCGAGTGGAACAGGAAAGAAGATGACTAGCAGTGGTACACGGTACACTCCGTCACGCATCACACGGTGGCTTGCGGAGATATCTAACGGTGGCTTCTGGAATTATCTACGTAGATATAAATGATGTCCATAAACCATTAACAACGAGATGTAAAGGGTGACATCTCTAGCAAACTGGTATCAATAAAATGTCAGTTTTACAACCAAGTACAGAGAAGAAAATTTTATTTTAAACTGCAGATTGTTAACCATGCAGTTTAGCACCTTTGATCTCCCAACCAGCCAATTATAAACTGCAATCTGGCTCACACACATTACAGGCTGACAGAGACACCAGTTCTTTTGCTATGTCTCCTACAGGCAAACTCACGAATCTTCCTCCTTAATCACTGTTTTTGTTTTGCATGTTGGTATTCCAGTTGCTATGAGCTTATTGACTGAGTTTCATTTTTTATTTGTAGTTCACTGCTACTATTTGAGTTTACATATTATCATTTGGAGATAGTGAGTGGAGCTGTAGACGCTAGAAAATGAGTGCCAAGTGGAGAAATCAGTACATTTCAAACATATTCTTCTGTTTTGAGTTCAACAGAAGGGCGACATAGTGGGGGCAGCCAAAAACATCAGTGAGATGCATGGAAATAATGCCATTGGACAGAGCACAGCAAGAAAACGATTTTCCTGTTTTAAGGAAGACTGTTTTGATATTAGTGACTCTTCACGTTCAGGAAGACCTTCGGAGTTTGATGAAGATCGTTTAAACGCTTTAATCCACAACGATCCACGTCAATGTACTCGAGAACTGACACTATCGTGTGACATTTGTGTGCAATGGGGATGGTTCAAAAATCAGGTGTATGGGTACCACATGCTCTAAGCCAAACCCACTAAAATCAGTGGGTAGCCATGTATGCATTCTGCTTGCTCGTCATCATCATCAACTGGCTTGTGAACAACACTGACCATTCCTATCCTCTATCATTACTGTTGAAGACTGGGGGCATCCACTGTGATGAAAATCTCACTGGCGATGCAAAAGACTACTAAAGGTGTTCTGGTGGAACGGATGTTTGGGTTCTAGTGCAGCACACACACAATTAAAGTAATACAGAATAATGAATAGTAAAACATATAACTCAACTTTTGTAAAATTGGTTACAGCAATTGAAGAATGCAGATTTAGCCTATCTGCTCGGCATTGACTACAGTTCCATGAAGGTAAACTAAATAACATTCCCTGAACTAAAGTCAGAAGAAAACTAACCATCTGTCTTCTTGTACTATTTGAAGAACAGTTCCAGACTAACAGTGCTCAGTTAAATCTCTAGGCAGACTGTCTCTCCATACACAGAGAATTCTATTTCCTGTTCTGTTTCTACTGTAGATGGACAACTGTCTATTTGTCAGCCACTATTTCTATCTTACTCGATGACTAGAAGACTTGAAGACATAGAAAATGTTTTGCAGGAACTCCCTAGGAAGACTTGGACCAATTCACAACATCGCAACTGACAACTTCTGCTTGTGCATCATTACTTAAGCACATATCTCTCTTTCTGGTGACACTGCTGCTCCAGGGAGCATGCTTCTCACATGCAGTACAACTGATTTGTATACAGTGATGTTCCTGCTACACACAGACATCAATAGTACTTCTGGCACCAACTGTCGCAAACTCTTTTTATGTGGTATCTCAGTAAATCACATGTACTGTTGACATGAAATGATGTCTTCATGCTAACATAAGAAAAAGAAAGGAATGGTTGAGCCCAAGTACAGCATCAACTCTATGTACAAAGACATGCACGCATCCACAAAAGATATTGTTACACAGCTGATGGAACAGCAATGGTGTGTTGCACTACAAATTTCTTCCCTTAGGTATGAACATCACTGCTGACAGTTACTGGTAGCAACTGAGATGTCTTGCAGACACAGTCCCAGAATGATTACCAGGAATACTGCGTGAAGCAATGCTACTCCACAATAATACCTAACCCCCTCCCCACGCATTTTGCTAGACTGACAAAAAACACAACACAGGAGATGGGTTGGAAAGACATTCCATACTCCCCCTATTCACCTAGTCTTGTGCTCTCAAGAGTTTCACCTTTTCCACTATCAAACAAACTTCAACGAACAAAAATGCTCTCCGAACATGATTCGATGAGTTCTTCACCTCAAAACCACATGGATTCTACATATGCGGATTCGAAAAGTTGCCCCAGCGTTGGTAGGTCGTTGTGAACAGTGTAGGAGAATATATTACTGATGACTAAAATCTCTATCACGTGTATCTGTTGTATTTATGAAACCTATGGATGCACTAACCAAGTATTTCCTCCAGTTGTAGGAACGACGGATCAAAATGCTTTTGGTTGCCACTTAGTAATCGGAAGCGTTTTCCTATTTTTATTTGGTGGTAGTCTCACTCTATAGATTTCTTTTGTATCGGAGCCATTGAAATGACAAAGGATATCAATTATTTACTAATATCATCATTTATTCTACATAGATGTGGTACCAACTGTCTCTTGTAAGGAACCAATCACAAGGTACCACGCTCCCTTAATCTTCCAGGATTACCTTTCGTCTGTGCATTGCATCAAGTACTAAGTATAAATGTTTTGTCATTTCTAAATGTTGATATGTCACACATCTTTAATCTTTTGCAATAATCCTTAAGCTCTGGATCACAAACTTGTTCCATAGCTCTTTGGCAGTTACGTGACTTGAAATCAAGCAGAAGTGCAAAACCAACTTACCATGCCAACCATAATGCAACAGCAGGACTGCAATTCCTTTCCTTAACAGTTTTATTACATTTTTATGTCCCAAGTTTAAGGACTTGTAGCCTCTTCCTAACGAGAACCGGCTGAAAAAAAGAAAATTTAGTTACATACTATGTTAAGCAATGCACATCATGTACTATGATACAGACTGTCCAGAAAGATGTAAAGAATGTAAATGTCGTGTATTCTAATATTATCACGGTAGTACAACAAAAAGCCTCACTTAATTCTACCCACTTACACATCTCAGCCACATTTTTTAAAAATATGCTATAGGTATGCTGGAAATCAATGTTCTCTCCTTTCAAAATAGTTTTTGATAGTATATATTAGAGTCGACACAGTTGAATAAGTAATAGTGGGTAAACAACATTTAGTGCCAGTAACTATATTTGCACTTCCAGGTAAAATACATCGAACACAACAACCAAGGAACATATACCACACATAAAACTCAGGAGCATACAATAGCACCACAGAGGTCTATTATATTTTACATGATGCACTTTGCTGTCATCTCACACAAAATATATTGTACACACAATTCCAACACCCACCTTTAAACATACAGGGGGGTCGGTAATTCCCGTTACAAACTTCTAGGACATGTAGAGTGTCGTGAGTAGATAACATTTTGAATACGACAGTTTCAATGCAGATGATTATCTCATCCACACCTACGTGAGGAATGTACTTAGGCGCAACCCAGTACAATTTTTGCAATCCATTTGAAAAGAATACTGACTCGTTCCATTATCACTTACGCATTTGCATTACAACTTACACCTTATAGCTTACATTAGTCGACAACAACAAGAACCCAGCATCTACGGCACCAGCTGCAACGTACCGATGCATTACAACAGCGGCTCGATGTGCCGACCACCAATGTTGTTACACACATCGTACCTCCGAAGCACGTTCTGGCACACTCTCTCCATCCCAACTAGTGTCTCTTCAGTGTCTTGTGCAGCGGCCAGAACTCATGCCAGCAGATCTTCCTCTGCCTCTACAGGTGTCTCATAAATTAGGCTCTTCATACGACCCCACAAGAAGTAGTCCATAGGGGTTAAAACTGGTAATTGTGGCGGCCACGCGGTTTGACCACCATGGCCTATCCATCTTTCACCATATCATCTGATGAGATGTCTCCGGACAGCCAGTGAAAAGTGAGGTGGTGCTCCATCATGCTGAAAGCACACTCCCTGACGGACATTCAATGGCACAGTTTCCAAGAATAGGTCCATTAAGTGTCGTAGTAAGACTAAGTATGCAGGACCCGTGAGCTTGGATGGAAGGAGGTATGATCCAATCACATGATCGTTCAGAATACCTACCCACTCAATAATTTCAAACCTGTCTTGAAATCCCTGAACATGCATGGCATGAGGGTTTTCGTGGCATGAGGGTTTTCGTCCGCCCAGACATGGCTATTTCGAGAATTCAGAACACAATCCCTTGTGAACCTACATTCACCCGTGAAGAGAACTCGACATGGAGACAGGCATGTCGATGCAACGGTGCAGGAACCATGTGCAGAAGGTGACGCATTGTGGAAAGTCTGCTGGACCTATAGTGTGTACCCTCTGTAAGTGGTACGGATGTTAATTGTTGCTCATGCAGAACGTCCAAGACAGTACTGTGACTAACAACCATTGCACATGCAATTGTTCACGAACTCATTGACGGACTATCTTCAATGCAACGCAGTACACCTTCAAATTCGGGAGTGTGGCATCGCTGTGGAGCACCACAGTCCTGCCTCCTCACGGTGAAGGTACCCATTTCTCGAAGCCATTGTGTAACTTGGGCAAACAGTTTGTGTGATGGAGTGTGACGGTTTGGTAAACGTTCGTGATACAGCCGACTAGCAGCTCTTCTGTTATCTCCAGCTTCGCCATACACAAGGAGCATGTCTGTGTATTCCGCAAACATGTACTGCACCATGTTACCTCTATCGGTGATGCACAGGTATTGACTCGGTCTCACAGCAAAGCACACAATAAGTGACATCTGTGGATCATTTGACATAGTACATGTCCTCGTGTCTACCCTGTTGCATACCAGGACAGGGAACTCTTGAGACATTTCTCTTGCCCTAAGCAGACGTTGACAAGGTACACATCTGAATTGAAACTGTCGTAGAACAGAAACGATACGATTCCGGACATGGGTTCCTATTCAAAATATTATGTACTCACTACCCTCTACATGTCCTAGAAGTTTGTAACAGGAGTTTTCAACCACCCTGTATATTTTGTGGTTTGCCTTCACAAGATAAATCAAATAGCCCCACAATCTTTTCAAACTTCTCTTTGTCCAAGGGTTTTGTGAAAAGGTCAACCAACATGTCTTCTGTGCGCAGGTAGTCGACGGCAATGTTCTGTCGCTCTATGTGGTCCCGAATAAAATGGCACCTTATATCAATATGTTTTGTGCTAACACTAGTGACATCATTTTAGCTAGGTTAATGGCTGCTTTATTGTTTTGTGAGAAGGTCAGCCAACATGTCTTCTGTGTGCAGGTAGTCCACAGCGATGTTCTGTTGCTCTATGTGGTCCTGAATAAAATGGCGCCTTATGTTTTGTCCTAGGACTAGTGACATCATTTCTAGCTAGGTTAATGGCTGCTTCACTGTTACAGAAGATCATTATAGGTTCCATGATTAAATTGGGTTCCATTTCACATATTAATGTTCTTAGCCACAATGCTTTTGACAGGACCATGAAATGAGAACCCCCATTAACTTAAAGTAGCAGTCAGTAGTAGAGTGCCTATCTCCCAATTCACTCCCCCAGTCCGCATCACTGTAGCCTTCTAGTTCTGCATTACCTTCTCTATCGTATCTTAATTCGTGGTCTGAAGTTCCTCTTAAATATCAGAATATCCTTTTCACAGTTTTACAGTGCTTTGCCTTTGGGTCTCTGCAGTACCCGCTCACTGTCTTGGTGACAAAAGCAATGTCAGGTCATGACGTTTGAGACAAATATAACAGACTCCCTATTGCTTCTAAATATGGAACATTCTTATCACATTCCACATCTGTCTCGTTTATGTTCAACTTCACTCCTACTTCCATTGGAGTAGTTATGGGTTTACAATCACTCATGCCAAATTTTTTTAAGATTTTTTTCTGTATATGGTGATTGACTTATGCTCAATTCTTGTCTCTCTTCATTCTTAGTGGGCTGCATATTTAAATACTGTTTAACTTCTCCCAATTCATGCACCTTAAACTTGGTCTACAGCTGTTTCTTAAAAATTCTCATTTGGCTTTAGTTTTCAGTCAAGTTAAAGAAGTTGTCCACCCATATTTCCATTATTATTCTCATCCCTTCTCTTCCCCTTTTATATTATATACTGGTATCTGCCTTAGATTACTTCATATTTATTAGTTTTATGTAGACATTGATTCCAGCAATGTCCACTCCGTTTAAGTCCATAAATACTTTTTTCTTTTTTTTTTTTTTTCACAAACGTCAAACCTTTTTCCTTTCTGATCTGGTTTTTTCAAAGTGAATACCCATCTTGCCTGAAATGGTTTCATATCTGCAGGCGTATTTACCCATTCAAAGGTTTCGTTGTCAGATAAAGATTCCAATTCCCTCTCCATTGCTTCTTTCCATTCTTGAGAGTTCGGCCCGCTCATTGCTTCTTCTGCTGTTACTGGTGCGTCATTAAAAGACTGGGCTGCATACATCTCAAAATTCGGATATTCTTTCTGTTTTGGTATGCGAGAAGAACGCCTTACTTTGTTCTCTTCATTTTGTTCGTCTTCAAACTCACTGTCCTCATAAATAGTCTCCATTTGCATTTGACTGTCCTCTTTCTGTTCTTCACTTTCTCTTTCTTCACATACGGTTTCACTTTCGGAACTAAGCACATTTAACTTAGTAGTCTTTCCCTCTTCAGAGTCCTTTCTATTTCCAAAGAATACTACATCTCTTTGAGAGGCCAGACAAACGTGTGGTTCCTGAAGAAGGGCAGCAGCCCTTTAAGTAGTTGCAAGGGCAACAGTCTGGATGATTGACTGATCTGGCCTTGTAACAATAACCAAAATGGCCTTGCTGTGCTGGTACTGCGAATGGCTGAAAGCAAGGGGAAACTACGGCCGTAATTTTTCCCGAGGGCATGCAGCTTTACTGTATAATTAAATGATGATGGCGTCCTCTTGGGTAAAATATTCCAGAGGTAAAATAGTCCCCCATTCGGATCTCCGGGCGGGGACTACTCAAGAAGATGTCGTTATCAGGAGAAAGAAAACTGGCATTCTACGGATTGGAGCGTGGAATATCAGACCCCTTAATCGGGCAGGTACATTAGAAAATTTAAAAAGGGAAATGGATAGGTTAAAGTTATATATAGTGGGAATTAGTGAAGTTCGGTGGCAGGAGGAACAAGACTTCTGGTCAGGTGACTACAGGGTTATAAACACAAAGTCAAATAGGGGTAATGCAGGAGTAGGTTTAATAATGAATAGGAAAATAGGAATGCGGGTAAGCTACTACAAACAGCATAGTGAACGCATTATTGTGGCCAAGATAGATACGAAGCCCACACGTACTACAGTAGTACAAGTTTATATGTCAACTAGCTCTGCAGATGACGAAGAAATTTAAGAAATGTATGATGAAATAAAAGAAATTATTCAGATAGTGAAGGGAGACGAAAATTTAATAGTCATGGGTGACTGGAATTCGAGTGTACGAAAAGGGAGAGAAGGAAACGTAGTAGGTGAATATGGATTGGGGCTAAGAAATGAAAGAGGAAGCCGCCTGGTAGAATTTTGCACAGAGCACAACTTAATCATAGCTAACACTTGGTTTAAGAATCATGATAGAAGGCTGTATACATGGAAGAACCCTGGAGATACTAAAAGGTATCAGATAGATTATATAATGGTAAGACGGAGATTTAGGAACCAGATTTTAAATTGTAAGACATCTCCAGGGGCAGATGTGGACTCTGACCACAATCTATTGGTTATGACCTGTAGATTAAAACTGAAGAAACTGCAAAAAGGTGGGAATTTAAGGAGATGGGACCTGGATAAACTGAAAGAACCAGAGGTTGTACAGAGTTTCAGGGAGAGCATAAGGGAACAAATGGCAGGAATGGGGGAAAGAAATACAGTAGAAGAAGAATGGGTAGCTTCGAGGGATGAAGTAGTGAAGGCAGCAGAGGATCAAGTACGTAAAAAGACAAGGGCTAGTAGAAATCCTTGGGTAACAGAAGATATATTGAATTTAATTGATGAAAGGAGAAAATATAAAAATGCAGTAAATGAAGCAGGCAAAAAGGAATACAAACGTCTCAAAAATGAGATCGACAGGAAGTGCAAAATTGCTAAGCAGGGATGGCTAGAGGACAAATGTAAGGATGTAGAGGCTTATCTCACAAGGGATAAGATAGATACTGCCTACAGGAAAATTAAAGAGACCTTTGGAGGTAAGAGAACCACTTGTATGAACATCAAGAGCTCAGATGGAAACCCAGTTCTAAGCAAAGACGGGAAATCAGAAAGGTGGAAGGAGTATATAGAGGGTCTATACAAGGGCAATGTACTTGAGGACAATATTATGGAAATGGAAGAGGATGTAGATGAAGATGAAATGGGAGATACGATACTGCGTGAAGAGTTTGACAGAGCACTGAAAGACCTGAGTCAAAACAAGGCCCCCGGAGTAGACAACATTCCATTGGAACTACTGATGGCCTTGGAAGAGCCAGTCCTGACAAAACTCTACCATCTGGTGAGCAAGATGTATGAAACAGGCGAAATACCCTCAGACTTCAAGAAGAATATAATCATTCCAATCCCAAAGAAAGCAGGTGTTGACAGATGTGAAAATTACCGAACAATCAGTTTAACAAGCCACAGCTGCAAAATACTAACACAAATTCTTTACAGACGAATGGAAAAACTAGTAGAAGCCGACCTCGGGGAAGATCAGTTTGTGTGTGTGTGTGTGTGTGTGTGTGTGTGTGTGTTTGAGGTTTACGGGCGCTAAACAGCGGGGTCATCAGCGCCCAAACGCATAAAAACAGGAACACATGCAGTGAAGGGACTAAGACGAACAACGAACAAGGGGAACAGCTAAAAGACACAGACCTGACGCAGTGCCAAATCCTCACATACAGAGGCAAAACAAGAGGAGAAGGAGTGCACTAAAAAAGGAAAGGAAACACAAGGAAAGGACAGAAACCGAAGGGAAACAAGGAGGTAGACGTGACTGGTTGACCTCTTACCTAAAATCTGGGTGAGCCAGTCATCCAGCAGCACATTAAAGACCTCTCCCTAAAAGCCGCGGCAACAAATTGGACAGGACACAAAACCGTAAAACCGTAAACACAGACGTTGCGTCGTCTTTCAAAATAGAGGGCAAATCCGGTGGCAAAGAAACCACCGCCCTCTGGTCAGAGAATAAAAGACAGTCAACTAAAATGTGGCGGACAGTAATCTGGACGCCACAAGCACTGCAGATTGGGGGATCCTCCCGCCGAAGTAAAAAACCATGTGTGAAGGGACTGTGCCCGATGCGGAGGCGAGTGAGGAGAACCTCATCCCGCCTGCACGACTGGTAGGACGTACGCCATGGCCGCGTGGTGGCCTTGACCAGACGCAGCTTATTTTCACCGACTGCCAGCCACTCCTCTTCCCACTGACGCATAACGCGAAAATGCAGGAGGGAGGTAACAGCATGGAGGGGGACGGCATAGTCAACAACGTGAGGGAGGGAACATGCATCTTTGGCAGCCACATCCGCCAACTCGTTTCCCCTAATACCCACGTGCCCCGGCACCCAGCAGAAGGAAACCTCCTTCCCCTGCCGCTGCAGGTGGAGGAGGGCATCATGGATGTTCTGGACGACCGTATCCGCTGGGTACAAGTGTTGCATGGTCTGAAGGGCACTCAGGGAGTCAGAACAGATGAGGAACTTACGACTGGGAACACACCTCATCTGCTCCAATGCCCGCAAGATCGCAAACAATTCGGCATCAAAGATGGTAAACGCCGCAGGAAGCCGTAACTTGACGACTCGATCAGGGAAAACAACAGCACAACCAACAGAGTCCCCCTGTTTAGAGCCATCCGTAAATATTGGTACATGGTCGGGATGCTGGTTTAAAATATCATAAAATAAGGCGGTAAAAACAAACGCAGGAGTGCAGCTCCTCCGGTACTCCGACAAGTCTAAAAGGACGCAGGGCCTCTGGAGCAACCAGGGAGGCAGGCGAGTAAAACCTTGTCGTTGGGGGGCCACACGTTCCACACCAAGGGACTCAAGCAGATGCTTGGCACGAATCCCAAATGGTCTCGTTGCCCTGGGACGACTGGAAAAGAGACGTTCCATAGGCGGTCGGGCAACGGTAGGGTATGCAGGGGATGTAGGACAGGCAAGAAACTGACACACCCGTCGCACCATGAGGAGTTGCCGCCGGATGGCGAGCGGCGGTTCCCCTGCCTCAGCACACAGGCTGGGGATGGGACTGGTACGGAAGGCACCAGTGGCCAGCCTGATACCCTCATGGTGTACGGCGTCAAGTATCTTCAGATACGAAGGCCTTGCTGACCCATACACGGTGCAACCATAGTCAAGTCGCGATCGGACGAAAGCCCTATAAAACTGCAGCAGACGCGCCCGATCTGCTCCCCAGGATCGATGGCTCAGACACTTCAAAATATTCAGTGCCTTCAGGGCCCGCACCTTGAGGTCTTTAAGGTGAGGCAACCACGACAGTTTGGAATCAAAAGTGAGGCCCAGGAACCGCACAGTGTCGCTAAAAGGAAGAATGGTGTCCCTCAGACGCAATTCAGGGGAGGTAAAAAGATGTCGAGAATGATTAAAATGAACACACACACATTTGTCTGCAGAAAAGGTAAAACCCGTCTTCGCAGTCCATGCCTCTAATCGCTGTATCGTAAGCTGCAACTGTCGACTAGCAGTGACAAGACTGGAGGAAGAACAGAAAACAGCAAAATCGTCCACAAACAAGGAGCATTGGGCAGGACTCCGGATAGTGGACGTGACACTGTTAATCGCGACGGCAAAGAGGGTGACACTTAAAACGCTTCCCTGAGGAACACCATTCTCCTGCACATACAAATCAGATAGCACATTACCAACCCTATAGCGAAAGAGGCGGTGGGAAAGAAAGGACCGAATGAAGATGGGGAGACGGCCACGAAAGCCCCACTCATGGAGTTGATTGAGGATATGGCGGCGCCAAGTAGTGTCATACGCCTTATGAATGTCAAAGAATACACCTAGACAATGCTGGTTATGCAGGAAGGCCTGCTGGATGGCCGCCTCAAGCAGGGTCAAGTTGTCTATAGTGGAACGCCATCTCCGAAAGCCACACTGAGAGGGGCTAAGGAGCTGCCTGGTCTCGAGCAGCCAAACCAGGCGACGATTGACCATGCGTTCCAACGTCTTCCCGACACAGCTCGTCAAGATCAGTTTGGATTCCGTAGAAATACTGGAACACCTGAGGCAATACTGACCTTATGACTTATCTTAGAGGAAAGATTAAGGAAAGGCAAACCTACGTTTCTAGCATTTGTAGACTTAGAGAAAGCTTTTGACAATGTTGACTGCAATACTCTCTTTCAAATTCTAAAGGTGGCAGGGGTAAAATACAGGGAGCGAAAGGCTATTTACAATTTGTACAGAAACCAGATGGCAGTTATAAGAGTCGAGGGACATGAAAGGGAAGCAGTGGTTGGGAAGGGAGTGAGACAGGGTTGTAGCCTCTCCCCGATGTTATTCAATCTGTACATTGAGCAAGCAGTAAAGGAAACAAAAGAAAAATTCGGAGTAGGTATTAAAATCCATGGAGAAGAAATAAAAACTTTGAGGTTCGCCAATGACATTGTAATTCTGTCAGAGACAGCAAAGGGCTTGGAGGAGCAGTTGAACGGAATGGATGGTGTCTTGAAGGGAGAATATAAGATGAACATCAACAAAAGCAAAACGAGGATAATGGAATGTAGTCGAATTAAGTCGGGTGATGCTGAGGGAATTAGATTAGGAAATGAGATGCTTAAAGTAGTAAAGGAGTTTTGCTATTTGAGGAGCAAAATAACTTATTATGGTCGAAGTAGAGAGGATATAAAATGTAGACTGGCAATGGCAAGAAAAGCATTTCTGAAGAAGAGAAGTTTGTTAACATCGAGTATAGATTTAAGTGTCAGGAAGTCTTTTCTGAAAGTATTTGTATGGAGTTTAGCCATGTATGGGAGTGAAACATGGACAATAAATAGTTAGGACAAGAAGAGAATAGAAGCTTTCGAAATGTGGTGCTACGGAAGAATGCTGAAGATTAGATGGGTACATCACATAACTAATGAGGAGGTATTGAATAGAATTTGGGAGGAGTTTGTGGCACAACTTGACAAGAAGAAGGGACCGGTTGGTAGGACATGTTCTGAGGCATCAGGGGATCACAAATTTAGCATTGGAGGGCAGTGTGGAGGATAAAAATCATAGAGGGAGACCAAGAGATGAATACACTAAGCAGATTCAGAAGGATGTAGGTTGCAGTAAGTACTGGGAGATGAAGAAGCTTGCACAGGATAGAGTAGCATGGATAGCTGCATCAAACCAGTCTCAGGACTGAAGACAACAACAACAACAACAACAACTACTACTACTACTACTACTACAACAGTCTTAAAAGGTAGCCTAGTTTGTTTTCCTTTTATGCATATCTCACAAGGGTCCTTGAATACACTATAATTCTGTATTCCCTTTATCACATCCCTTATTACAGACATACTCTTTCTATTTATATGTCCAAGTCTGCAGTACCATAAAAAACCTTCCACTGAGTTAACTCAATGACTAACATGTCTATGTTTACTGTCAATGGTATCCAACTTAAAATACCCCTTTTGTTACTTTCTGTAGTTATAACTTCACCATTTTTATTGATTACTCTTGCTCCATCAATGATAAAAGTGACTGTATTTCCCTTCTTGACATTTCCCACTACAGACAATAGGTTAGTAGCAACATTTTCTACATAGTGAACATCATGTGCTGTAACCATATCGGGTTCACCATTTACACTTACATTTACGTCTAGTTTCCCCAATCAAATGACATTCTAGCTTGCTGCCATCAGTAGTAGATATTCCCATACAAGTCTTATCTTTAACATCACACAAAAAAGATTTGTCATTAACAATATGCACAGATGCACTCGAGACTAAAATCCATTCCAGTTGACAACTAGCCACATCTCCAAAAGAATGAAAACATGAGAATGCCTTATCTTTACTATTAGTCCCTCTCTCTGGGCTACCTGCAACATACTTCATTTGCTGAGTGTCTGATCTTGGGTTTACTTTTCCTCTGCACTGAGATGCAATATGCTCCTTCTTCTGACATCTATAGTACCTCATTGATTTCTTCCTTTTGTTTCTTGAATAAAGAGCAGCTACCTACTCCAATACATGACAGCTTGAAATACTCTTTACATCCTGTAGGATTTTCAATTTAACACTGTCACCCGCTATACCTGAGCTTTCCAGCCCCATAATCATAGGCGCTTACCTTTCGGGCAGTCTTGCCAATAGTAGTGTCTCTATCTATTCGTTAGCAATTTCAAACCCAATGTTTCTCAGTCGGTTCAACGTGGCTTTTATTTTGTTGATGTATTCGTCTATGCTCTTGCATTTGTCCAGCTGATTGGTAATTAACTCACGTAATAATCCTACTTTCCTTGTAAGACCTCCATCCTCCAATGCACCTTGTAATTTGTCCCAGACTTCTTTCGCTGCCGCAGCTTTTTCAATGTGAACATAATTCACTGATTCATTCTGTAATATCAACTTTGATTTTGCTTTCCTATCCTTACTTGAATAATTCTGATCTGCGAATTTGATTGTCCCATCCACTACATCCCGTAGGTCGTCCAAACATGAATACGCTTCTACTGCAAAATTCCACATTGCATGGTTTTCGCAACCCATAAGTCTTTTCAATCTGCAGAATTTGTACCATGATCATTTTAACAGTAACTTTGATCTTTCTTAATGTAAAGAATAATATCAAAAAATAAAACAAAGCAATTGCAATCATCTTATAAGGATGACTCGTACTTTACGCAAGTGCACTACTTGGAGCTTTTCCAATACCTTCTCACTACTATATTATGGATATACTTATTCCAAATGCATCGCTTTTGTACTCAAACAAATGTCACATAAAATTACAAACTATGTAGGAAAGTTAATCCAAGAATAGAGAGTTTTTTAAACCTCGACAAGGAACAAGGTGGCAGGATGTTTATACTGCCAATAACATAGATGACGAACATAATGTTTTCCTTAACACATTTTTCATGCTCTTTGGGAGTTGCTTTCCATTAGAACTTTCTAAACAGGGCACTAGCAGTAAAATGCAGCCTGGGTGGCTGACTTGTGGGAAGGATATCATGTAGAACAAAGTGGGAATTATATCAAAATGATAGAAGTACGCTATGTGGCAAAAGTATCCGGACACCCCCAAAAGCATACGTTTTTCATATTAGGTGCATTGTGCTGCCAACTACTGCCAGGTACTCCATATCAGCAACCTCAGTAGTCACTAAACATCGTGAGAGAGCAGAATGGGGTGCTCTGTGGAACTCACGGACTTCGAACACGATCAGATGATTGGGTGTCATTTGTGTCATACGTCTGTACACGAGATTCCCACACGCAAAAAAGCGTACAGAGCGACCTCATCTGTTGACTAACAGAGACCACCGACACTTGCGAAGAGTGTCGTAAAGTGTAATAGGCAGACATCTACCATCACACAGGAATTCCAAACTGAGTCAGGATCCACTGCAAGTACTATGATAGTTAGGTGGGAGGTGAGTAAACTTGGATTTCATGGTCAAGCAGCTGCTCATAAGCCACACATCATGCCAGTAAATGCCAAATGACGTCTCGCTTGGTGTAAGGAGCATAAGCATTGGATGACTGAGCAGTGGAAAAACATTGTGTGGAGTGACGAATCATGATACACAATGTGGCAATCCGATGGCAGGGTCTGGGTACAGCGAATGCCCGGTGAACGTCATCTGACAGTGCGTGTAGTGCCAACACTAAAATTCGGAGGCGGTGGTGTTATAGTGTGATCGTGTTTTTCATGGAGGGGACTTGCACCAATTGTTGTTTCGCATGGCACTATCACAGCACAGGCCTACATTGATGTTTTAAGCACCTTCTTGCATCCCACTGTTGAAGAGCAATTTGGGGATAGCGATTGCATCTTTCAACACGATGGAGCACCTCGGCATCGATACCTCTCCTTAGTGCAGCACTCTGTGAAGAATGGGCTGTCATTCCCCAAGAACCCTTCCAGCATCTGATTGAATGTATGCCAGCGAGAGTGGAAGCTGTCATCAAGGCTAAGGGTGGGTCAACACCACATTGAATTCCAGCATTACCAATGGAAGGCGCCACGAACTTGTAAGTCATTCTCAGGCAGGTGTCCGAATACTTTTGACCACATAGTGTAGTCACAAGCAAGCTACAGTAGCCCAGTACAAACATTACTGTAAGGTGCTTAAAATGTTATTAGGAAGGCTAAGAGTATGTGGTATGCAAATAGAATAGCTAACTCGCAGGATAAAATTAAAACTATATGGTCAGTTGTGAAGGAAGTGTCTGATCAGCAGCACCAGGTCGACAATATAAAGTCCGTTCATAATAGAAATATTTATGTTGCTCACAAATCAGATATACGTACAGTATTTAACAATCATTTTCTGTGTATTGCTGGTGAATTAATTAAAAATTTAGTTTCTACAGGGAATCATATAACTCTCTTGGCAAAAGCCTTTCTGAGATTTATATCTGAAATACTACTCTGTGATACAGACAGGGGGGAGATTGAGTCAAGAATTAAATCACTGAAGACTAAGGACTCTCAAAGATATGATGGAGCTCCTAGCAGAATATTAAAGTACTGTGCTACACATGTTAGCCCTGTATTTAGACATATTTGTAATTTTTCCTTTGGGAATGATCAGTTTCCTGAACAATTAAAGTACTCAGAAGTAAAGCCACTTTATAAAAAGGGAGAAAAGGATAATTTAGACAATTTTAGACCTACTTCTAAGCCCACAGTGTTTGCAAAAGTTATTGAAAAGGCTATGTATGTAAGAATAATTGATCCTTTTATATCACACGATTTCCTATCAAATGTACAGTTCGGCTTTAGAAGTCGTTTAACAAATGAAAATGCTATATTCTCTTTTCTCTGTGAGGTACTGGATGGGTTAAGCAAAAGGTTTCAAATGCTAGGCACATTTTTTTATTTAACTAAGCTATTTGATTCTGTTGATCACAAAATATTGCTTCAGAAGTTGGACCATTACGCAATATGGGGAGTAGCTCACAACTGGTTCACCTCTTACTTTAGCAACAGACAGCAAAAGGTCATTATTCACAATGTTGAGAATGGCTGTGATGTGGAATCCGAGTGGGGTACAGTCAAGAGGGGGGGGGGCGCAACGATCAGTGTTGGGACCACTGCTGCCCTTATTTATATAAATGATATGCCCACTAGTATTACAGGTAACTCTAAAATATTTCTGTTTGCTGATGACACTATCTTGGTAGTAAAGGACGCTCTGTGCAACACTGGCTCTGTTTAAAATAGTACAGTTCATGACATAAGTTCACTGCTTGTAGAAAATAAAATAACGCTAAATCACAGTAAGATTCATTTTATGCAGTTTCTAACACACAGTTCAACAAAACCCGATGTTTTAATTTCACAGAATGGGTATACGTTTAGTGAAAGTGAACAGTTCAAATTTCTAGGTGTTCAGATAGATAGTAAACTGTCATGGAAAGCCCATGATCAGGATCTTCTTCAAAGACTTAATGCTGCCATATTTACTATTTGAAAAGTATCTGAAGTGAGTGATCGTTTGACACGAAAATTAGTCTACTTTGCTTATTTTCATTCACTTATGTCATATGGTTTTATATTTTGGGGTAACTCTTCCCATTCTAAAAGGATATTTTTGGCTCAGAAACAGGCGGTTCAGGCAATAATTGGTGTGAGTTCACGAACCTCTTGTCGACCCCTGTTCATGAGTCTGGGTATTTTGACATTGGCCCCTCAATATATATATTCCTTACTGTCATTTCTTGTTAACAATACTAGCTTATTCGCAAGAATAAGCACCTTTCACTAAGTTAATACTTGGCAAAAATCAAACCTGCATTTGGATTGGACTTCCTTAACTCCTGTGCAGAAAGGTGTGCAGTATGCTGCTGCATCCATTTTCAATAAGCTACCACTAGAATTCAAAAATCAGCAGTAATCCACGCGCTTTCAAAATGAAACTGAAGAGTTTCCTCATAGGTCACTCCTTCTATTCTGTCGAGGAGTTCTTTGAAAAATTAAGCTGATTCTTGTTATATTGTTGATTGCGATTACTTAAACTTATGGCTGGACTTTTTTCAGGTTCATAAAAAATTTTATTTTTATCTGTGAGCCAGACAATAGGGGATTTTACTTTATTATATGAGCTTTAAAATGGTAACTTCATTTTTTCATTGCGGCCAAGCCATGGTCGGCAGTGTTAGCTGCCTGTAAATTCTTTCGTCCGATGGTCTAGTAACAGGAAGTCAGAACCGAGAAAGTGCACATTGGCCACGCGCCTCTCTCATGTGCTTACGAGGAAACGCCGCCCCAGGCGTAGCTTAGCAGGCAACGCTCTGGAAAGTTCCATGCCGCCTGCACGATTTGCTAGGTCCTGACCAATCAGGGAGGAGGAAGCCACGTGGTGAGTCAAATATACCCGGCCGCCCATCGCCAGGTCGGCTCTCTTCTATTCTTGTTCAGCCGCGAGTCGGATGCAGGCGCCATGTAGCAGTGTAGACCTTCCCGCTTCTCCCGGTGCTGCGGCATTGTGGACTTAGTTTTGGCAGACAACCACTTTTTTTAGCTTCACAAACTATGTCTCGCTGAACTCTACGCTCTGGCTCACCCTCACCTCCCTTGGCCTATGTAACCCCTTTCAACATGCTTTTGCCAACAAATGGACTTTATCTAAAAATTACCCTATTCATTCCATAATGCCCACCGCCTGCCCATATGCCCATCCTGTACACTGTGATTACTTTTATGTTGTAATTTCACATACTGACATATTCCATGGCCTTGGAGATTTGCTCCTCAATTTGGTCCTACGGACCTTGACATGCAAATAACATAAAATAAAAGCCGTTTCTCTTCGGTTGAAAGCTAAGGGGAAAGGTTCCGGAAGTGAGAAAATGGGTTCTGCCTGAACTGAATGAAAGACAGACAGCAATTTGATAGACCACTAGTGAAATGCTGCTCGCCGAATACAAATGAAAGTCGTTTCGCCGTTGAATAGTGACAGGTGATGAAAAATGGATATATTTTGAGAATCCTAGGCACGTAACTCATAGGTGAATCCAGGCAAACCACTGACATCCACTGCAAGACCTAATCGCTTTGGAAAGAAGACAATTACCTGTGTTTGATGGGATCAGAAAGGTGTCATCTACTGTTGCTTTACTGTTGCTTTTATTATTATGGTCTTCAGTCCAGAGACTGGTTTGATGCAGTTCTCCATGCAAGCTTCTTTATCTCCCAGTACCTCCTGCAGCCTACATCCTTCTGAATCTGCTTAGTGTATTCATCTCTTGGTCTCCCTCTACGATTTTTACCCTCCACGCTGCCCTCCAATGGTAAATTGGTGATCCCTTGATGCCTCAAAGATTGTCCTACCAACCGATCCCCTCTTCTAGTCAAGTTGTGCCACAAATTTCTGTTCTCCCTAATTCTGTTCAATACCTCCTCATTAGTTATGTGATCTACCCATCTAATCTTCAGCATTCTTCCGTAGCACCACATTTCGAAAGCTTCTATTCTCTTCTTGTCTAAACTATTTACTGTCCATGTTTCACATCCATACATGGCTACACTCCACACACATACTTTCAGAAATGACTTCCTGACACTTAAATCTATAATCGATGTTAACATATTTATATTCTTCAGAAACACTTTCCTTGCCATTGCCAGTCTACATTTTATATCCTCTCTACTTCGACCATCATCAATTATTTTGCTCCCCAAATAGCAAAACTCATTTACTACTTTAAGTGTCTCATTTTATAATCTAATTCCCTTAGCATCACCCGACTTAATTCAACTACTTTCAATTATCCTCATTTTGCTTTTGTTGATGTTCATCTTATATCCTCCTTTCAAGAAACTTTCCATTCCTTTCAACTGCTCTTCCAAGTCCTTTGCTGTCTCTGACAGAATTACAATGTCATCGGCAAAACTAAAGGTTTTTATTTCTTCTCCCTGGACTTTAATTCCAACTCAAAATTTTTCTTTTGTTTGCTTTACTGCTAGCACAATACACAGATTCAATAACATCGGGGATAGGCTAAAACCCTGTCTCACTCCCTTCCCAACCACTGCTTCCCTTTCATGCCCGTCGACCCTTATAAATGCCATCTGGTTTCTGTACAAATTGTAAATAGCCTTTAGATCCCTGTATTTTATCCCTGCCACATTCAGAATTTGAAAGAGAATATTCCAGTCAACATTCCCAAAAGCTTTCTCTATGTCTACAAATGCTAGAAACGTAGGTTTGCCTTTCCTTAATCTATCTTCTAAGATAAGTCGTAGGGTCAGTATTGCCTCATGCGTTCCAACATTTCTACGGAATACAAACTGATCTTCCCCGAGCTCGGCTTCTGCCAGTTTTTCCATTCGTCTGTAAAGAATTCATGTTCGTATTTTGCAGCCATCACTTATTAAACTGATAGTACAATAATTGTCACACCTGTCAACACCTGCTTTCTTTGGGATTGGAATTATTATATTCTTCTTGAAGTCTGAGGGTATTTCGCCTGTCTCATACATCTTGTTCACGAGATTGTAGAGTTTTGTCAGGACTGGCTCTCCCAAGGCCATCAGTAGTTCCAATGGAATGTTGTCTACTCCGGGGCCCTTGTTTCGACTCAGGTCTTTCAGTGCTCTGTCAAACTCTTCACGCAGTATCGTATCTCCCATTTCATCTTCATCTACATCCTCTTCCATTTCCATAATATTGTCCTCAAGTACATTGCCCTTGTATAGACCCTCCATATACTCCTTCCACCTTTCTGCTTTCCCGTCTTTGCTTAGAACTGGGTTTTCACCTGAGCTCTTGATATTCATGCAAGTGGTTCTCTTTTCTCCAAAGGTCTCTTTAATTTTCCTGTAGGCAGTATCTATCTTACCCCTCGTGAGATGAGCCTCTACATCCTTACATTTGTCCTCTAGCCATCCCTGCTTAGCCATTTTGCACTTCCTGTCGATCTCATTTTTGAGACATTTGTATTCCTTTTTGCCTGCTTCATTTACTGCATTTTTATATTTTCTCCTTTCATCAATTAAATTCAATATATCTTCTGTTACCCAAGGATTTCTACTAGCCCTTGTCTTTTTACGTACTTGATCCTCTGCTGCCTTCACTACTCCACCCCTCAAAGCTTCCCATTCTTCTTCTACTGTATTTCTTGCCCCCATTCTTGTCAATTGTTCCCTAATGCTCTCTCTGAAACTGTCTACAACCTTTGGTTCTGTCAGTGTTTACCAGGTCCCATCTCCGTAAATTCCCACCTTTTTGCAGTTTCTTCAGTTTTAATGTGCAGTTCACGACCAATAGATTGTGGTCAGAGTCCACATCTGCCCCTGGAAATGTCTTACAATTTAAAATCTGGTTCCTAATTCTCTGTCTTACCATTACATAATCTGTCTGATACCTTTTAGTATCTCCAGGCTTCTTCCATGTATACAACCTTCTTTCATGATTCTTGAACCAAGTGTTAGCTATGATTCTACTAGGCGGCTTCCTCTTTCATTCCTTACCCCCATTTCATATTCACCTACTATGTTTCCTTCTCTTCCTTTTCGTACTACCGAATTCCAGCCACCCATGACTATTAAATTTTCGTCTCCCTTCACTATCTGAATAATTTCTTTTATCCCATCATACATTTCATCAATCTCTTCGTCATCTGCAGAGCTAGTTGGCATATAAACTTGTACTACTGTGGTAGGCGCGGGCTTTGTATCTATCTTGGCTACAATAATGCGTTCACTATGCTGTTTGTCCCCCCCCCCATGAACCATGGACCTTGCCGTTGGTGGGGAGGCTTGCGTGCCTCAGCGATACAGATAGCCGTACCGTAGGTGCAACCACAACGGAGGGGTATCTGTTGAGAGGCCAGACAAACGTGTGGTTCCTGAAGAGGGGCAGCAGCCTTTTCAGTAGTTGCAAGGGCAACAGTCCGGATGATTGACTGATCTGGCCTTGTAACAATAACCAAAACGGCCTTGCTGTGCTGGTACTGCGAACGGCTGAAAGCAAGGGGAAACTACAGCCGTAATTTTTCCCGAGGGCATGCAGCTTTACTGTATGATTACATGATGATGGCGTCCTCTTGGGTAAAATATTCCGGAGGTAAAATAGTCCCCCATTCGGATCTCCGGGCGGGGACTACTCAAGAGGATGTCGTTATCAGGAGAAATAAAACTGGCATTCTACGGATCGGAGCGTGGAATGTCAGATCCCTTAATCGGGCAGGTAGGTTAGAAAATTTAAAAAGGGAAATGGATAGGTTGAAGTTAGATATAGTGGGAATTAGTGAAGTTCGGTGGCAGGAGGAACAAGACTTCTGGTCAGGTGACTACAGGGTTATAAACACAAAATCAAATAGGGGTAATGCAGGAGTAGGTTTAATAATGAATAGGAAAATAGGAATGCGGGTAAGCTACTACAAACAGCATAGTGAACGCATTATTGTGGCCAAGATAGATACGAAGCCCACACCTACTACAGTAGTACAAGTTTATATGCCAACTAGCTCTGCAGATGACGAAGAAATTGAAGAAATGTATGATGAAATAAAAGAAATTATTCAGATTGTGAAGGGAGGCGAAAATTTAATAGTCATGGGTGACTGGAATTCGAGTGTAGGAAAAGGGAGAGAAGGAAACATAGTAGGTGAATATGGACTGGGGGACAGAAATGAAAGAGGAAGCCGCCTGGTAGAATTTTGCACAGAGCACAACATAATCATAACTAACACTTGGTTTAAGAATCATGAAAGAAGGTTGTATACATGGAAGAACCCTGGAGATACTAAAAGGTATCAGATAGATTATATAATGGTAAGACAGAGATTTAGGAACCAGGTTTTAAATTGTAAGACATTTCCAGGGGCAGATGTGGACTCTGACCACAATCTATTGGTTATGACCTGTAGATTAAAACTGAAGAAACTGCAAAAAGGTGGGAATTTAAGGAGATGGGGCCTGGATAAACTAAAAGAACCAGAGGTTGTACAGAGATTCAGGGAGAGCATAAGGGAGCAATTGACAGGAATGGGGGAAATAAATACAGTAGAAGAAGAATGGGTAGCTTTGAGGGATGGAGTAGTGAAGGCAGCAGAGGATCAAGTAGGTAAAACGAAGAGGGCTAATAGAAATCCTTGGGTAACAGAAGAAATATTGAATTTAATTGATGAAAGGAGAAAATATAAAAATGCAGTAAGTGAAACAGGCAAAAAGGAATACAAACGTCTCAAAAATGAGATCGACAGGAAGTGCAAAATGGCTAAGCAGGGATGGCTAGAGGACAAATGTAAGGATGTAGAGGCCTATCTCACTAGGGGTAAGATAGATACCGCCTACAGGAAAATTAAAGAGACCTTTGGAGATAAGAGAACGACTTGTATGAATATCAAGAGCTCAGATGGAAACCCAGTTCTAAGCAAAGAAGGGAAAGCAGAAAGGTGGAAGGAGTATATAGAGGGTCTATACAAGGGCGATGTACTTGAGGACAATATTATGGAAATGGAAGAGGATGTAGATGAAGATGATATGGGAGATACAATACTGCGTGAAGAGTTTGACAGAGCACTGAAAGACCTGAGTCGAAACAAGGCCCCCGGAGTAGACAATATTCCATTGGAACTACTGACGGCCGTCGGAGAGCCAGTCCTGACAAAACTCTACCATATGGTGAGCAAGATGTATGAAACAGGCGAAATACCCTCAGACTTCAAGAAGAATATAATAATTCCAATCCCAAAGAAAGCAGGTGTTGACAGATGTGAAAATTACCGAACTATCAGCTTAATAAGTCACAGCTGCAAAATACTAACACGAATTCTTTACAGACGAATGGAAAAACTAGTAGAAGCCAACCTCGGGGAAGATCAGTTTGGATTCCGTAGAAACACTGGAACACGTGAGGCAATACTGACCTTACGACTTATCTTAGAAGAAAGATTAAGGAAAGGCAAACCTACGTTTCTAGCATTTGTAGACTTAGAGAAAGCTTTTGACAATGTTGACTGGAATACTCTCTTTCAAATTCTAAAGGTGGCAGGGGTAAAATACAGGGAGCGAAAGGCTATTTACAATTTGTACAGAAACCAGATGGCAGTTATAAGAGTCGAGGGACATGAAAGGGAAGCAGTGGTTGGGAAGGGAGTAAGACAGGGTTGTAGCCTGTCCCCGATGTTGTTCAATCTATATATTGAGCAAGCAGTAAAGGAAACAAAAGAAAAATTCGGAGTAGGTATTAAAATTCATGGAGAAGAAATAAAAACTTTGAGGTTCGCCGATGACATTGTAATTCTGTCAGAGACAGCAAAGGACTTGGAAGAACAGTTGAATGGAATGGACAGTGTCTTGAAAGGAGGATATAAGATGAACATCAACAAAAGCAAAACAAGGATAATGGAATGTAGTCTAATTAAGTCGGGTGATGCTGAGGGAATTAGATTAGGAAATGAGGCACTTAAAGTAGTAAAGGAGTTTTGCTACTTGGGGAGCAAAATAACTGATGATGGTCGAAGTAGAGAGGATATAAAATGTAGGCTGGCAATGGCAAGGAAAGCGTTTCTGAAGAAGAGAAATTTGTTAACATCCAGTATTGATTTAAGTGTCAGGAAGTCATTTCTGAAAGTATTTGTATGGAGTGTAGCCATGTATGGAAGTGAAACATGGACGATAAATAGTTTGGACAAGAAGAGAATAGAAGCTTTCGAAATGTGGTGCTACAGAAGAATGCTGAAGATTAGATGGGTAGATCACATAACTAATGAGGAAGTATTGAATAGGATTGGGGAGAAGAGAAGTTTGTGGCACAACTTGACCAGAAGAAGGGATCGGTTGGTAGGACATGTTCTGAGGCATCAAGGGATCACCAATTTAGTATTGGAGGGCAGCGTGGAGGGTAAAAATTGTAGGGGGAGACCAAGAGATGAATACACTAAGCAGATTCAGAAGGATATAGGTTGCAGTAGGTACTGGGAGATGAAAAAGCTTGCACAGGATAGAGTAGCATGGAGAGCTGCATCAAACCAGTCTCAGGACTGAAGACCACAACAACAACATGCTGTTTGTAGTAGCTTATCCGCATTCCTATTATTATTATTATTATTTTTTTTTTTTCATTATTAAGCCTACTCATGCATTACCCCCCTATTTGATTTTGTATTTACAACCCTGTATTCACCTGACCAAAAGTCTTGTTTTTCCTGCCACTGAACTTCACTAATTCCCACTATATATAACTTTAACCTATACATTTCCCTTTTTAAATTCTCTAACCTACCTGCCCGCTTAAGGGATCTGACATTCCATGCTCTGATCCGTAGACCGCCAGTTTTTCTTCTCCTGATAATGACATCCTCCTGAGTAGTCCCCTGTATCGCTGAGGCACGCAAGCCTCCCCACCAACGGCAAGGTCCATGATTCATGGGGGGAGTGTCATCCATTATGAGCTACTAAAACCTGATGAAACCATTAACACTGATCGCTGCCAACAGCAAATGATCAATTTAAATTGAGCATTACATGAAAAATGACTGGAATATGGAAAAGGGCAACACTAATCTATACTGCTCCATGATAACACCCCATCATACACAGTAAAATGGATCAGGGAAATGATCGAGGTATTCAATTGGGAATGTGGCTTATTCTCCAGACTTGGCTCCATCCAATTATCATCTATTTGCATCACTGGTACATGCTCTTGCTGAAAATGTATAAAAATGGCTCATTGATTGGTTCGCTTCAAAAGAAGAATTGTTTTTTTCGCTTGGCATTCACAGCCTGCCGGAGAGGTGGGAGAAATGTATAAATAGCAATGGAGATTGTTTTGAATAAAATATTGTTTATCAGTTTCAAACAACAGATGTGTAGTTATTGCAACCAAATTCCAGTTTCACACTTCTGCGCCTGGTAGTTATGTTACACACCATCATGTTACAAGCTACAATTCGGAGTCCTCTAGTGGCAGAGGGTTGCATCTTGCATCAGTGAAACAGGAAAGATGACCGAGTAATGAGCGTGATATGTAATACCTCAAACGATACTGAGAACAGAATAAAAATTTCAGAATCATTACTTTTCAGCACTTGCACAGAGTATCAAAACCTAGGTCAATTTTTAAATAAGTAAACTCCTGGCAACAGTTTGACTTTTTATTTTATCAACTGAAAGTACAAACATACCTTTGTTAATAAACGTTGCCATTTAACAACTTAAATGCTGCACAGAAGTCAAGATCAAATCCACAGCTTTCAGAACGTCATGTTTTGAGTTCACATGACTGGTGGGTCCCCCCCTCCCCCAGAATCCTCGCTGGTGGGTATGGAGGGACCCATTCTGTTCGATATGCCACATTATGTTTGAGCTCAGAATCAGTTCTATGGTTCTACAACAGATAGATGTCAGTGAGAACAGTGGTAGTACAAAGTATATCAAAAAGACACATCCATTTTTTTTTTAATCATAACCCTAAATAATGTCTCAAGTAAATTTAATTATAAGTCTATGTGATCACCTGAGGTACAGGATTTGCCCATTACATCCAACACTGGGGTGCTATTCCAATGCCACAGCATCCTGGTAATAGTGACAATTTAGGGGGAAAATAAGCAGAGGATTGAAGTTTGTGTTTTGGAGGGCACTGGACTTGCATAGTCCATGTAGTAATGTTAGCCATAGCGCTGCGGTGATGTAATGGTTAGCATTCCTGCCTAGTAAGCAAAGAGACCTAGGTTCAAGTCCTGGTCACGGCACAAATTTTAATTAATTTATTCACATTCCACCATTATTATAAACAACATGTTGAGTTCTGCAATTTCGTTTTTGGCAACATGGAGGATGGCAGTTTTCTTCCATGCTTAGTGTTTAGTGACAAGGCAACATTCTATTTAAATAGAAAGGTGAATCATCATAATGTGAGAATATGGGGTACTGAACAACCACATGAAGTTGTACAACATGAGAGGAACTTTCCAAAATTCTATGTGTTTTGTGCAGGTTCATGGGAAAAGGTGTATTTTTCCTTGCCGAGAACACTGTTACAGGAAGCACATATCTCGATATGCTTGATAACTTTATTTTTTCACAGTTGGAGACTGAGTCAAATGCCTTTGTTTGCCAACAGGATGGGGCACTGCCACACTGGCATCTGGAAGTGCGGGAATTTTTAAATCAAAGGATTACTGAATGATGGATCGATCACACTGGAACAAATGATTCAGCCTTACATTACTGGCCTCCAGCGTCACCGGACCTGATGGTATGTGATTATTTCTTGTAGGGTTTATAAAAGACTATTTATGTGCCTCCATTACCAACAACAGTGAATGAACTGAGACATCGCAAAACAGCAGCTGTGGAAGCTGTAACTCAAGAATGCTTGCTGCACAGTGAGAACAATCCGAATACCGCATTGCCATATGCCGGGTATCTCAAAGGGGGCATACTAAACACCTATGAAAAGGTATGAAAACTTTTTCACAGTGAGAACAATCCGAATACCGCATTGCCATATGCCGGGCATCTCAAAGGGGGCATACTGAACACCTATGAAAAGGTATGAAAAAGAACGTTTTACTTTTCCCGTTCATCAAAAAACAAAATTCATTGTATGTGGCCAGATAGGTCAAAGGTGATGATCCAGACTAAATGGGACACCCCAGTCCTCCAGGTTAGAGGTTGGGCCAACATGCCCACACCGTAAAAAAGATGAATGTTATGAAGCACCAAGAAATAGCCTCAGATTTGGTCCGGAACAATGGAAATGACCCCAGGAAATCAAAGGTTAATGCCAGGAGATCATGGAACAAACATAGAGTGAAATGTGGCACTTGGAATATGAAAACACTACTCTCACCTGGAAAGGGGAAGGTCCTTGATGAAGAACTGAATAGATACATGCTAGACATAGTGGCACTGCAAGAAATGAGATGGCCTGGAGAAGGAATGCATAAAGAAAAGTTATATAGCTACTTCCACAGCAGAAATAAAGAAGGTAAACATCAGTTTGGAGTGGGCTTTGCAGTAGCCAACAGAGTAAGGGGAAATATCATGGACTTCAAGGCTGTTAATGAAAGAATATGCTGGATAAGAATAAAAGGAAAATTCTACAACATAACTCTGGTTTCATTCCATGCACCTGCAGAAGATAAAGATGACAGTGAGATAGACAGTTTCTACAAAGACCTAGAATCGGTGTATGAAGGAGCACCATCATACAATGCAAAGGTTTTCCTTGGTGATGTCAATGCTAAAGTAGGAAGAGAAGATATTTTGGGTCCATACACTGGCTGAATACGGAGTGGGGGTAAGGAATGAAAGAGGAAGCTGCCTGGTAGAATTTTGCACAGAGCATAACTTAATCATAGCTACCACTTGGTTCAAGAATCATAAAAGAAGGTTGTATACGTGGAAGAAGCCTGGAGATACTGACAGGTTTCAGATAGATTATATAATGGTAAGACAGAGATTTAGGAACCTGGTTTTAAATTGTATGACATTTCCAGGGGCAGACGTGGACTTTGACCACAATCTATTGGTTATGAACTGTAGATTAAAACTAAAGATACTGCAAAAAGGTGGGAATTTATGGAGATGATGTAATGATATTGTAAATATAATACTGCCATTAATCTTTATATTTTAAAATTTTTTTGTTCCATAATAATTTTGAAAAATTAAGCAAATACTATAACAAGAGTAAGCTTTTGTTAAGTGTAGTTTATCTGTTTAAAATAACCTCTTTGACGTAGGTGGAATAAATGTATTGATACACATTTTGTAAATAATTATGTAATATTTCAAGTACAACTATAATTAATTATGTCAATTTTGTATGTATATGCTGTCATGCAATTGTAGATGGTTCATACTTACCATTTTTGTAAGCAGAAGTGTAAATTCAAAAGGTGTAGGGATCATTGGCAGAACGGAACTCCGTTCTGTGGTGGAATGGAAAAGGTGGTGGGGCGCGCGAGTGAAATTGGCGCGCAAGTGGCTAACACAGTTGGCAGCTGCCCTGCACGTGGTGAACATGCACTACGTTGGTCAAGCACTAGAGGTCCCGAATTTACCTGCAAGACTGGTTTTGGCCTCAGACGTGTTCTACATGATTGGCGCAGTACGGCAATAAATTAATAGCTCAGAAATTTGCAATTTTATCGTCACCACCAAGCGGAAGACAGAGCTAAGTACATTAAGAGCGATACCTGCGCAATGTTACTACGCAGCACCGCCTCATGCCACCTTCGACATCAGTAACAGGCAAAGTATTTTATTTAGAAGTGTATCACAGTATGAACCATCTATCTTCAATCAGTGGAATATAAGTGTTAAATGTACCTTTGTGTTTAACTGCAATTTTCCTATTTCATTTACCTCAGTAGGGTCCTTTCCTAAACGAATTTATTCCAAGTATCCATATGTTTATTGACGCTTGAATAATAGTAAATTACTGGCAATAGTACTGTTCTGGTAGTAAATTCTGAAAATCGTTATTGAATACTAAAGTTTGCATGTATCAGTTTAAGGGCCACCGCTTTGCATGACCATGAGGATAAGTTTTCAATAGCATTTCTGAAAGTAAAGTAACATAATTGTTTAACTGCAACAATCTTAACAGTAATTCTTCGTGTTGCTTCTCCACGTCAAAGAAAGTCAGACAAATATTGGTGTTAGTAAAACATTAACAAATAACAGTCGTAAAGAAATTAAATTTAGTCGTGTTAAATAATAATTTTGGTCATATGAATGATACCTAAAAGTTTTATATATTTTGTATCCTTGTTGAAACGTGTGTGTCTTCTTTAAATAATTACTGAAGTATAGTGATAAATTCCATAAGTAGGATTAATAGTACTTCCTGCCAAGTGACTGCAGTAAATGGAAATTAAGTGGTTGTGTTTCAATTACATAGTAAGTGAAAGTCGTTATTTATTCAGTGTCGAAAACTGACTTCATCTTTTTGTGTAGACACTGCCCGATTTGGGCTGGCGGCCATTTTATTAAGCAAAACAGTTTATTGTTATAACAGGCTTTGTCTGATAAAAGGTTTCCAAAAGTAATTATTCTCATTGCTTTTATCACAAACTGTATGATTCGAAGAAAAATAGTTCAATACTTTACCATTAGGTTGAACGCGGTTAAAATCTCTCTCCGAAAGTCGATGGTTTTGGAGTGTCAGTGCTGCATAATTTTGTGGTGGTGTTCCTACCGTTACTTACTACACAGTTCTGACATTCCGAATCGCAGATCTTCCGTCTTTACAGTGACAGAACTTAAAACGTTCTGGTACCGTATTGACGGGAACGCATTAGTACCGTCCCACATGTCGCCACGTGACAGGACTTTTGAAGCGGCGAAAGTCTAGAACAAAGGTCAGAGACATGATTTTGCAGCAGTCTGGGAGGTGTAGGCCTAAATGGACAGGCAGACAGACAAACACACAAAGCAACAAAAAAACATAGCAGGAGACAGAGAAAGGGATGATGACTTCTGTGATATGTGGAGTCCACCACCATTCAGAAAGAAAGAGTAGACAAGGAAACTGTAGAAGAATCGTGCTATGTAACTGAGAAAGCCAAAATTGAAAGTAGTAATGTACTGGACATTCACGACTTATTGAGAATATTAATTCAACAAATCAGTAATCTAGAAAAGAAAATCGGTACACAAATTAGAGCACAAAATCAACAAATTAAAGAACAGGGTAACCAAATCGGTACACAAACTAGAGCACAAAATCAACAAATTAAGGAACAGAGTAACCAAATTAGTAAACAGGGAGAGTACATCATTAAGAGAATTGATGATATGGGTGAAGTATTAAATATAGTTATAGGCGAAGTTAAAGGAGCGAAAACCAGAATGCAAGGGGTCGAGGATAGAGTAACAGCTGTAGAAAGTGAGGTCAAGGGAATTAATGAAAGATTCGACTTCGAAATTGAACAGATTCAAGAGAATGTAAAACCCCTCATTAATGAGACTATAACCGAGCGGTTTGAAGAAATTAAATCTGAAGTACATATCGAATGCCAAACAGAAGTCTCAAATTTGAGAGAAACTGTTTGGAAGTGTTGTGTCTAGACAAGACAGCCTAGACACAATGAGAGGAAGCCGAAAGGCACGCGCTAAGCTAAAGCTGGATGGCGAGAGGTCTGAAACAGGATACGTAATGAATGCTATAAAGAAAAGTACGTAGCTCCTGGAATACTTAACTTTAATCCATCCTTTTGGTATATCTGGAGATTGTGGCGATACAAGTGGGACTCTTTAGATACATGCAATGTTACTAATGGCGCCTTGCTAGGTCGTAGCCATTGACTTAGCTGAAGGCTATTCTAACTATCGTCTCGGCAAAGGAGCGAGGCTTCGTCAGTATAGTCGCTAGCTACGTCGTCCGTACAACTGGGGCGAGTGCTAGTCCGTATCTCGAGACCTGCCTTGTGGTGGCGCTCGGTCTGCGATCCCTGACAGTGGCGACACGCGGGTCCGACATGTACTAATGTACCGCGCCGATTTAAAGCTACCACCTAGCAAGTGTGGTGTCTGGCGGTGACACCACAGGAAGTCTGAAAAGCTGCTAGCAGAGAAAGTCGACAATTGTAAACAGAAGTGTAATAGCAACACTTCCAATATTCTCGGTCATATTAATGAGCCGGAAAAGAAAATACAGGTCACACCTAGTCATGTGGTAACTAGAGTAGACTATCATAAGTTAGTGGAAGTGGAGGAAAAATTTGATCCTTCCAAGAAACGTAATGGACGGCACCCATTAGACTTTCTGAAAACTTGTGAAAGAGTTTTCTCCGGAAATCTGAGCGACCAGGAGAAAATAAATTTGGTAATTAGTGCTACAACGCCAAAAGATGGAGTCTCAATCTAGAATCTGAACATAGGTCTTTTGACGAATTCAAACAGCAATTCATCAACGAATACTGGTCCACACAGAAGCAGGATTGCTTGTGGCGTGAGTTTATAATGGCTAAAATGTATGACAACAGGGGCAGAATGTCTATGAAAGACTTCTGTGAGTCGTGGTACAAGAAATTGATACATTTAACGGGTCGCAAATCCTACTCCGAAATTATCTGGGGGCTTTGGCAGAAGCTCCCAGAAGACTCGAAAAGATACATAGGAAGCAACCATCGCAATTTCACGGTCCAGTCTTCCTAGAGTGCATTGAAAACGATGGCCACTGGAGAAATAACTGTGACAATCGACCGAATAAGTCTAATAGGAATTATCAGAATGTAGACGATGATAACAGGGACGATCACGACGGTCGGTACCGCGTCAACGCCATAGTGCGGGGGCGTGGGAGAGGTCGCGGTCGGGGCGGACAAAGTGATCACGGGAGAAATTATGGCCCGCGAACACAAGAACTCAATGAACAGGAAAACTAAGACCCGTGTGGGTGGAGGGTCGTCGCCACATGGAAAGACAATATAGACCCGATAGAGAAAAGTTTCAGCCGCTAGGTAGGCTGCATACACAAAGTAATGGAGAGCGCAACCTGATGAGCAGAGCGATACAATGTAACGCTCACAATACGCCATATGGCGCCGGCAGTGGAACTCGGCCGGCAAGCCGACACTTGTCAACAGTGGCCGGGCGAGAAACAGTACAGAGATACGTCACAGAACGACCTACCGCAATACCGCGTCACGAGGCGGAGCAATTAACAGCTGTGCGTGACGACACAGGAGAGTTCGATGAACTCGTAACCAGCAGGAATGATCCGGTACGCGTGAAAACAACACAGAATTGCAACCAAGTAAATCGTACTCATCTCAGCACAACAAACAAATATGAAACAAAAGATACGCAGAATAGTTTCCACGATCAGCAGGTATGGGAATGGCATGAAGAAATGAGTAATTTAGTCACAGGATTAAAGCAATATGGATGCGAGGAGGTGACAAAGGAAGAGTTAATGAAGGTTGAAGAGAAGGAAGACGAAAAGCACTTCATCCAAAAGGAGACAATGTTATAAATGAGGAAATAATAGATGCCGTGCAAATATCGCGAGCAGTCGACATAAATGATAGGGAAAGAAATAAAAAGGAAAAGGTAGACGAGATATTTGAGTATATTTTTGATGAAGATGACAATTTGCTAAGCGTGATTAAACTCGATATGGAAGCCACCCAATATCTTCAAGATCGGAAAGTAAATGAAATTCATGCATATAATGTAACAGGAGAAAATGAGAACATACGGATCATCGAAATAGGGGAAGATTATACAAAGTTTGAAGTGAAAGCAGAGGCTCATAGGTCGTGTAATTCAGAGGATGACGTAAGAGAAACAGCTTTGAAAGAAACTAGCCTGGCTGAAGCAAATAAATCAGATGCTATATTGTCAGACAAAGATGTTGAAAATGAAACAGGTTTCGAAACAGAAGAATTGGAAGACAATTTCAATCATGATAGATTAGGTGATGAACAGGTCGCAAAGGAATTTGCGATCAGTAAAAGCAAGGAACCACCTGATATAGTAGAGGTGCAGGGGCACGTCGCAAAATTCATTGCGAATCCCACAGAGAAGAAACCACCCTATATTGAGCAAAAACGAATAAGCAACATTTCTTGGGAAGACCTAATGGTTGAACAGGATCTGTTGTGGGAGGAGCAGGAAGGCTCCAGTAAAAAAGAGTAAGAGTGTGGTAGAAGAGATGTTAGAATACCCTCCCGGTAATAAATTAAGTATAGGTGAAAAGAAAGAGTAAGTGAGAGAAAGAATGAGGAAGAAAGCGGACGCCGGAAACAAAAGGCACAATGCAAAAGCTAAATTTGTGAAATTTGACAAAGGCGACCTGGTCATAGTTAAAACTCATGAAAAATCCTGTGAAATTAATCATGAGATTGCCAAATTTAAGTTCAATTACCACGGTCCCTTTCTGGTGGAAAATGTTTGCCATAACAATGCTTATTATCTGGTGTACCCAGAAACTAAAAGACAATTAGGGTTAAGAAACGTTGTAGACCTTAAGCCCTATGTGGCTAGAACCTAATGTGACTGTAATCCTTACTATGAATAGTATATGATATCTAGATTTTGTAAATATTAGTGTAGAAAATTAATTATGTCAAAATTTCTAACACTGGTATATAAGTTTCAGGTTGAATGCTAAATATATAATGAATTAGTCATTACTAATTGGACCTAATGACATAAAACAAACAGCACAGAATTGTAAAATATGGATGGACTACCAAAGATTGCCAGAGGCAGCAAAGTAACTAAATGCAGTAATATGCATATGGTGAAGGACCCAATAGACTGCACAAAGCGGAGGAAAAGGTGGTACCAAGTGTCTTTGTAATGGGAAGTGGACTGCACTGCGCAGTATAATGTAATTGGTTTTGAGAGTAAATTGTTTTGCTTTTCTTGTGTATGTGTAATTGAAAAGGACTGCACTGTGCAGCATAAAGTTGAAAATTTTGTAAAGTAGTTATTTGTTTATGAAGAGAATAGTAAATGGACAGCTTTAATTTTTTCATGTTGCAGCCAAATTTTCTTATGAAATATAATAAGGTTACTGAAATACAGCTGAAACTAAGGTATACATAAAGATCTGGTATATAACTGCAAGTTACGAGAAAAACAGTAGGTTAGTAAATTTCTTGGAAAACGATTACCTGATAAGTTGCTGTAGGTAGAAATTTGTGTATTTAATGGTAAAGCTATGTTATGAAACTTCATTTGTAGCTGTTATGTTGGAATGTATGTATAATAATTTGTAGAGGTTTAGGATTTCTTGGTACACATGTAAATATTATTTTTCTATAACATTACTGTTGGACATCAGAATTTTTAATGTGTAAAAAAAAGAAAAACGTTAATTGCAACTGAAGAAAAATAATTTTGTCCACTATTGCTTTGAGATATTTATGTATAAAATGTAATGTAATAAGTTTTAAGGAAGTGGCCCCTTTATAGTCAACAGCATTTAGATGTTTTGCTAAGATTGTCTTGACAGAAATCATTACCAAAACAGGGGCATATGTAATGCTATTGTAAATATAATACTGCCATTAATCTGTATATTTTAAAATTTTTTTGTTCCATAATAATTTTGAAAAATTAAGCAAATACTATAACAAGAGTAAGCTTTTGTTAAGTGTAGTTTATCTGTTTAAAATAACCTCTTTGACGTAGGTGGAATAAATGTATTAAAACATATTTTGTAAATAATTACATATATTTCAAGTACAACTATAATTAATTATGTCAATTTTGTATGTATATGCTGTCATGCAATTGTAGATGGTTCATACTTACCGTTTTTGTAAGCAGAAGTGCAAATTGAAAAGATGTAGGGATCATAGGTAGTACGGAACTCCGTTCTGTGGTGGAATGGAAAACGTGGTGCGGCGCGCGAGTGAGAATTGGCGCGCAAGTGGCTAACACAGTTGGCAGCTGCCCTGCAAGTGGTGAACATGCACTACGTTGGTCAAGCACTAGAGGTCCCAAATTTACCTGCAAGACTGGGTTTTGGCATCGGATGTGTTCTACATGATTGGCGCAGTACGGTAATAAATTAATAGCTCAGAAATTTGCAATTTTATTGTCACCACCTGCGCAATGTTACTATGCAGCACCGCCTCACGTCACCTTCGACATTAGTAACAGGCAAAGTATTTTATTTAGAAGTGTATCACAGTATGAACCATCCATCGTCAATCAGTGGAATATAAGTGTTAAATGTACCTTTGTGTTTAACTGTAATTTTCCTATTTCATTTACCTCAGTAGGGTCCTTTCCTAAACGAATTTATTCCAAGTATCCATATGTTTATTGAAGCTTGAATAATAGTACATTACTGGCAATAGTACTGTTCTGGTAGTAAATTCTGAAAATCATTATTAAATACTAAAGTTTGCACGAATCAGTTTAAGGGCCACCGCTTTACATGACCATGAGGATAAGTTTTCAATAGCATTTCTGAAAGTAAAGTAACATAATTGTTTAACTGCAACAATCTTAACAGTAATTCTTCGTGTTGCTTCTCCAAGTCAAAGAAAGCCAGACAAATATTGGTGTTAGTAAAACATTAACAAATAACAGTCGTAAAGAAATGAAATTTAGTCGTGTTAAATAATATATATCTGAAACAAAGATGATGTGACCTACCAAATGAAAGTGCTGGCAGGTCGACAGACACACAACGGAATGTTTCCCTCTATTATAACCATATATATATATTTTTGTATCCTTGTTGAAACATGTGTGTGTCTTCTTTAAATAATTACTGAAGTATAGTGATAAATTCCGTAAGTAACAGAAAGTGGGATTAATAGTACTTCCTGCCAAGTGACCGCAGTAAATGAAAATTAAGTGGTTGTGTTTCAATTACGTAGTAAGTGAAAGTAGTTATTTATTCAGTGTCAAAAACTGACTTCATCTTTTTGTGTAGACCCTGTGCCCAATTTGGCCTGGCGGCCTTTTTACGGAGCAAAACAGTTTATTGTTATAACAGACTTTGTCTGATAAAAGGTTTCCAAAAGTAATTATTCTCACTGCTTTTCTCACAAACTGTATGATTCGGAGAAAAGTGGTTCAGTACTTTACCATTAAGTTGAACACGATTAAAATCTCCCTCCGAGAGTCAATGGTTTTGAGGTGTCAGTGCTGCGTAATTTTGTGGTGGTGTTCCTACCGCTACTTACTACACAGTTCTGACATTCCGAATCGCAGATCTTCCGTCTTTACAGTGGTAGAACTTAAAACGTTCTGGTACACTATTGACGGGAACGCGAAAGTACCGTTGCAATGGGACCTGGATAAACTGACAGAACAAGGTTGTAGACAGTTTCAGAGAGAGCGTTAGGGAACAATTGACAAGAATGGGGGAAAGAAATACAGTAGAAGAAGAATGGGTAGCTTTGAGGGATGGAGTAGTGAAGGCAGCAGAGGATCAAGTACGTAAAAAGACAAGGGCTAGTAGAAATCCTTGGGTAACAGAAGATATATTGAATTTAATTGATGAAAGGAGAAAATATAAAAATGCAGTAAATGAAGCAGGCAATAAGGAATACAAACGTCTCAAAAATGAGATCGACAGGAAGGGCAAAATGGCTAAGCAGGGATGGCTAGAGGACAAATGTAAGGATGTAGAGGCTCATCTCACGAGGGGTAAGATAGATACTGCCTACAGGAAAATTAAAGCGACCTTTGGAAAAAAGAGAACCATTTGTATGAATATCAGGAGCTCAGGTGGAAACCCAGTTCTAAGCACAGAAGAGAAAACAGAAAGGTGGAAAGAGTATACAGAGGGTCTATACAAGGGTGATGTACTTGAGGACAATATTATGGAAATGGAAGAGGATGTAGATGAAGATGAAATGGGAGATATAATACTGCGTGAAGAGTTTGACAGAGCACTGAATGACCTAAGTCGAAACAAGGCCCCGGGAGTAGACAACATTCCATTAGAACTACTGATAGCCTTGGGAGTGCCAGTCCTGACAAAACTCTACCATCTGGTGAGCAAGATGTATGAGACAGGTGAAATACCCTCAGACTTCAAAAAGAATATAATAACTCCAATCCCAAAGAAAGCAGGTGTTGGAGATATGATAATTACCGAACTATAAGTTTAATAAGCCACGGCTGCAAAATACTAACAAGAATTCTTTACAAACGAATAGAAAAACTGTTAGAAGCCGACCTAGGGGAAGATCAGTTTGGATTCTGTAGAAACGTTGGAACACATGAGGCAATACTGACCCTACGACTTATCTTAGAAGGTAGATTAAGGAAAGGCAAACCTACGTTTCTAGCATTTGTAGACTTAGAGAAAGCTTTTGACAATGTTGACTGGAATACTCTCTTTCAAATTCTGAAGTTGGCAAGGGTCAAATACAGGGAGTGAAAGGCTATTTACAATTTGTACAGAAACCAGATGGCAGTTATAAGGGTCGAGGGACATGAAAGGGAAGCAGTGGTTGGGAAGGGAGTGAGACAGGGTTGTAGCCTATCCCCGATGTTATTCAATCTGTATATTGAGCAGGCAGTAAAGGAAACAAAAGAAAAATTCGGAGTAGGAATTAAAAACCATGGAGAAGAAATAAAAACTTCGAGGTTCGCCGATGACATTGTAATTCTGTCAGAGACAGTAAACGACTTCGAAGAGCAGCTGAATGGAATGGACAGTGTCTTGAAAGGAGGATATAAGATGAACATCAACAAAAGCAAAACGAGGATAATGGAATGTAGTCGAATTAAATTGGGTGATGCTAAGGAAATTAGATTTGGAAATGAGATGCTTAAAGTAGTAAATAAGTTTTGCTATTTGGGGAGCAAAATAACTGATGATGGTTGAAGGAGAGAGGGTATAAAATGTAGACTGGCAATGGCAAGGAATGCGTTTCTGAAGAAGAGAAATTTGTTAACATCGAGTATAGATTTAAGTGTCAGGAAGTCGTTTCTGAAAGTCTTTGTATGGAGTGTAGCCATGTACGGAAGTGAAACAACGACGATAAATAGTTTAGACAAAAAGAGAATAGAAGCTTTCGAAATTTGGTGCTACAGAAGAATGCTGAAGATTAGATGGGTAGATCACATAACTAATGAGGAGGTATTGAATAGAATAGGGGAGAAGAGAAATTTGTGGCACAACTTGACTAGAAGAAGGGATCAGTTGGCAGGACATGTTCTGAGGCATCAAGGGATCACCAATTTAGTATTGGAGGGCAGCACGGAGGGTAAAAATCATAGAGGGAGACCAAGAGATGAATTCACTAAACAGATTCAGAAGGATGTAGGTTGCAGTAGGTACTGGGAGATGAAGATGCTTGCACAGGATAGAGTAGCATGGAGAGCTGCATCAAACCAGTCTCTGGACTGAAGACAACAACAACAACAACAACAACAACAACAACAACACGCTGGCCTTCAAAGTCTGCACGATTCCTCTAACAACAATGGAATGAGATTAGTCAATCATCCTCGCCGAGACGTGTCAAATCAGATGATTCTTTTTGATACGCCCCGTATTATAGATCACTTCTGCTACCATTATTGTCAACAGGTGTGACTTCTGCTTTCTCCACTCATTGGGCACAGTTTTCCGTTCAAGGGATGTATGATATATTATAGTTAAAATGGGAGATAATTCTACTGCAAATTCTGTATTGAATCTGACACGGGGACAACTGAGTCCTCCAGACTTGATTAATTTTAGTAATTTCAGCCATTGACACTAACATCTATGTCACTCATCTTCACAGTGGTGCGAAAATTAGACTGAAGCAGTACTTCTGTATCTTTCTACCTTCCTTTGTAAAGGAACATTTCAAAATAGAGTTCAGCATTTTTGCTTTCAGTTTACTACACTCAATTTTTAGTTCTTGTGTCATCCAGGAGTATCTGGACACTAACCATGGTGTCAGTGGGAGCATTTACTTACAATCAGCCACCCTTTCCTGCCCAAGAGACTGTTAGTTGCAAAAGCTAGAGCAGTGTATGTATGGGACTGTGTGTGTGTATTGGCAGTACTGACATTTCTCATGAAGTTATAGACTGGCAGCAATTCTGTCACATAAATTTATAGTACCTAATATTGAGGTCATTTAAAGGATATAGCGCCAACAGTTAATCAAAATAACGGCACCATAAAATTTTAACAGGTACTGCAATATTGTATAATTGCCTTGCATTTTGCAATTTTGTACATACCTTCCTATGTGATTCAATAAACAGGCTCTGCAGTCAGTTACAACCAAGTCACAGCCTAGAGCAGTCATTTGCATTGAATCCCAGTACACCATACTGTGCTGATTTGCGTTAAAATACAACATTCTCAGTTGGCAGAAGAATGTGATGACTACTTAGAGTAGTGATATCTCATTTTTGTTTGCCTTCACCACCAACAACACTGCTACTATTTTTTGCATAGGAGGCAGCATTCACTACACTTGGTAGACACGATACGTACTCTCTGCTGACCTATATAGGGGTGCCAGCTCCAGCACGGTGTCAGCTCAACAAAGCTTGGCAACAGTAGTGTCTCACCTGAAGATTAGAGCCAAGTGGACTGTTGAAATGCTGTGTCAACTTGACTTGAGGAGCCAGCTGCAAACCTGAGAAAAGTACCACATGGAATTTCTGAAATTGGAGGTACTAGCAAGACACTGTCACCAAGTGTAGTGACTGCACAATAATGGCAACTGCCTGTACGCACAGCAAGCAGGAAATATGAGATGACATTTACAAAGATGGGTTTTGTGCAACTCGCCATCTCGCCACTGTACTCCTTTGCAAAGCACAGAATTCTTCAACATAATATAAAAGTGTGCATTTATTTTGATGAGTGCCTAATGAATTCTGCATAACAAGAGGCAGAGAATATTTTGTGATGTTACCTGTTTGCTGTTTGTCTCATGCTCTTCATGCCACATACTTCAGCTATTCTCCCCTGCAAATTGTTAATGCTGGAGCATGCTCCAAATGGGAAACCAGTTTCTGTTTTAAATCTTTCTTCAAAATTTGATATTCACAGAACTCTCTTGACTGGGGAATGTGTGGTATGTTTCCCTTCAGTGACTCAATGACAAGATAGGTGTACTTTGGAACTACCAAGAGAATCGTGAATACAAGATTGAATGAACATAAAAGTTTTTGTCGACTAGGAAAAACAGAAAAATCAGCAGTAGCAGAGCATGACGTCCAGTCAGGAATTTGTGAAGATTTCAAAAACCAAAATTTTATCTACTATTATAAACTATTATCCATAACTATACAGAGAAGCCATCCAAATATATAAAGCACAAAGAGACCTGTAACAGAAAAGAAGAAGCCATGAAACCCAATGTTATATGGACGGTGGCTCTGTAGAATCAATAGATAAGTTTTTATTATTGACAGGTGACAATTGATTGTTAAGTTTTATCTCTGATGGAGATTATCTCTGCTCATCATGTGTAAACTCAACCACATCCACTTTGCTCTCTGATGTCCGACTCATCAATCGGAAGACTCAGAGTTGCCAGGAGCACCTCTGAAGAAGTCCAGTGCAGTTCTGGACAAAACATTCGGAATTCAAAAGTTTCTCTGACCAAGGTCATACAGCCCAGAAGACTCATCAGTAACAATAGCAAGATAGCCAATATAAGATATGCACTAACATAAAAATCAATTCATGTTATGAAATGCAACTAACAACAAGACACTGTTGGCTTAAGCATCATAAGGTTAATTTCTTCTTGATATTACACTGCTTTCATAATTTCACACATGCTCAACATTCTTAGTAGTTTAGGCTCATCAGTAAACGTAACAAGTCACTATGGATGAAGTCTTACAGATGATCACAATGTTGAAAACTATAAAGCAACTGGAACAGGTGAAATCAGTGTTGAAAATATAGAGGATGGTGCCCCTTTTTAGACTAGTGTCTCTGTTCAATATTTTTTGGAACTTGGGAAAAATTCAGAGGTTAAAGATAATCCTAAAATCCACAAGGTAGGAAAAGACAGATTGCTACTTACCGTAAAGGAGTCACATCACATTGCAGACGGGCGCAATTAAAAGACACTTACATAAAGCTTTTGGCCACAGCCTTCATCAGTGAAAGAAAACTTTCTTTTACTGATGAAGGCTGTGGCCAAAGGCTTCATGTATCTTTTAATTTGCTTGTCTGCAACTTGATGAGCCTTCTTTACAGTAAGTAGCAATCTGTCTTTTCCTACAATGTTGATACTCCTACCTGGAGTTCCCATTGTTTAACTAATACCAAAAACAGACAAGAACAATGTGTTCAACCTTTCTGGACTTCTCAAAGATGAAGCTGTTATTTGTAGGCTAAGTTTACATTGACAATCTTTTTTATATTTCCTGTTAGTGAGAAGACCACTGGATAATTTTTTTTTTCTTTCACACACACACACACACACCACACACACACACACACACACATTGCTAAAATTATGTTTAACCTACCTTCCATATTTGGGAACGTCTTGAAAGGGGTAACAACTCTTTGCCTTTATCTTAACTTTCTTCAACTTTGGGAGTGGCGGACATGGTGGCCACATATGCACATCAGTAACACTCCTGTCTCTGCTCTTTGCTTTTTCATCCTCCTCTGAGGTGAGTTCACCTACTGAGTTATCTTCATCATGGTCCTCATTTCCATACTCTTCTGCATCAGACACTGCTTGAACTCCATATTCTGCAGCTTCCACCCATAAGGAATCATCAGAATCTTCATTAAGTGGAAATTCTGGGGCAGTTGCTGATCCTGGAAGGCTCTCAGTTTTGATGCTCATTGCAACTCCTGCTTTCCTTCCTTTCTGTGCACGAATTTCCTAAAATGACAGATAAATAAGATGATACTTGGTGAACTGACACAGTATTTGCTACATTACATCTGTACACCACCTACCTATCGCCAAGCAAAAGATTTCAACAAGGTGGTCCTAAAGGTAATAAATTCTTATATGTTGGACTGGAGACTGAATTCACTTCATGGAAGAACATGTGGTTCATCCACAAAATAATAACAACGTTTACTGTTTATGCAACTGTGCACCCCCACTATTTTGCCCCCTCTACAACTGAGGCACCTGAGCCTACCATGGTGTGAGACCAGTTTTTTCCCCCTTAGGCTGAGTATTCACATCCTAATATGAAACAAAAATTTGCAGATTGCCTCATGGTCTTAAACTTTAGTAATCTGGCAGAAAATGTAAACACCACAAAAAAGTGTAAACTTTCACACCTGAAATGTCCCAATTATTAAAATTTTCTGTGGTTAAATTGATTTTCTTGATTAAGACAATGTTTTATTCCTCATGGTAGCTGTGGCACTGAGGTAAATTTCCACCAGGTCGTGCCATTATATGAATACCTACCATTCTAAATGTGCTAAGTACCATATTCTTCAAAACCAATTTTATTCATTCTAAAGGTGCTACAATCATGTGAGTATATTATATTAAAAGTGTTTCATCATATGACAAAGGCAAAGAATCATAATAATGACAAACAGAAAGCTCTGGTGGCAGCTCCACGGCCTCCTTCATTCTTAATGTGCTTGGCAATCGGCATTGAATTACAGCCGTTTGACAAGTGAACATAATAATTGTCACATAGTTTGTCATGTTATGGAAGTAACACTTATAGCCTACATTAGCAGCTGATCTGCAACAAGTATTGTTTGTTCCTACTCCTACACACAAGGTCATGTTCGTCTTACACCAGCTTTCAGATCAGAACTTCTGTGTTCATGCTCATGACAACAGTGAGGCAATAATGTAATTGTGGCATAAGGGAGAAGGGCCAGTGGAACCAACAACTTAGTATCATATGTGACTGTAGGCTTTCCCGGCGTAAACTACTGATGAAGATTTCTCGGGTCTCCAAATGGGTGGTAGTGTTGATATCTCGCAACACTACCACCCAGCTGGAGGCTTGAGAAACCTTTATCAACTTAGTATCATGTCTGTTCCATGTTCTGAACTGCACTAAAAATACTGTCAATGCATCTGGTAACAAAAGGAAACTTGTGATTTAGAGTGACAACTGCTGCAGACAAAACAAAAACTGCGTACTTATACACAAGGTGTGATCAAAATGTAATGGAAATTTTTGTTTTTCTTAAAGAATATTTATTTATTCTCAACATCAACTTTGTCCCCTTCGAAGTAATCCCTCTCAGATATTACACACCTATGCCAGTGCTTTTACCGATCTTGCAAGCCTTTCTGGAACTCACTTTTCATTATGGTGTTCAGCTCCTTCAACAATTCTGTCTCACCAATGGTGGCCAAACAACATCCTTTCATGGATCTCTTTCAGACCAAACTTTGCTGATACACATTTCATGCCCAAATATCTGAAAAAATTGCTTGGCATGAGCCAACAGATATGCCAACATCATCAGCAATCTCTCTGATGGTGATCTGGCAATTTTCCAGAACCATTTTCTTTATGTCTTCCACATTGTCATCAGTAATTGGTGTACTAGGACATCCAGGGCAATCATTGTCTTCAACATCTTCTCGACCCTTTTTGATACATTTATGCCACTCGTAAACTCTAGTCTTACTCATAGGAGATGCACCAAAAGCCAGTCAACGTTTCTAATGAAGTGCTGCACTTTATTCCACTTTTCAAACAAAATTTAATGCAAGTTCTTTGATCCATGTTTTTCAAAAGTAAAAATTCACCGAGCAGTCGAAAACACTTATAACCTTTTCGGCTGTTGACAATAAACTGAATATTCGAAACTACTGAAAATGTACATCATGAACAAGTGTACCAACAAGATAAAGTTTGAAAATTAGATGTGCAAAGTATGCAAAATTAAAAAGATTGCATTATTATTTGGTCACACATCCTACATGTATGTGTTCACAGTGTCCTGAGCCCCTGGGGCCTATCTGATTGCATATGACGTAAGTATCTGGTTTCAGACCACAGTTTCCAATCTTGTGGCACAAATTTTGTCTTGACAGAAAAACACAAGATGGTAGTTAAAGTGTTATGTATCTTTACCATTCAACACACTCAGAATGGATGAAAAGGACTCTACTTACTTCTAGACTACTGCTGATGACATCATCAAAACAACAAAGCTACACATCAGTTTTGCTGCACAAATTAAAATCACATCATCTAGAATAGTGCACATCAAAAGAATATTCAGTGGGACTCAATGGCCAAAAAGTGTAAACATCCTCAAGAAAAACAAATCTGCTGGAGATTTCTTTCTAATACAATTTTCAGCAATGCAAAATATTTCACATTGTCTACTAGAAAAATTGACTTCCTTACTATGGTACCCTTTATACCACATCACCATTTGCTGTTTGTAACTGATTTGTTTAGGGATATTGCAAGCTAATGATTTGTGTTTTGTATTGTCGCTGTGTTGCAGGGGCAACAGTCTGGATGATTGATTAAACGAGCCATGTAACATCAAGCAAAACAGCACTGCTGTGCTGGTATTGCAAAAGGCTGAAAGCAAGGGGAAAATTACAGCTGTAATTTTTCCAGAGGGCGTGCAGCTTTGCTCTATGTCCTCTTGGGTAAAATATTCCAGAAGTAAAACAGCCACCATTCAGACCTTCGGGCGGGGACTACTCAGAAGCATGTCATTATCTGGAGAAAGAAAACTGGCGTTCTACAGATCGGAGCGTGGAATGTCAGATCCCTTAATCATGCAGGTAAGTTAGAAAACTTAAAAAGGGAAATGGATATGTTACAGTTAGATAGAGTGGAAATTAGTAAAGTTCGTTGATAGGAGGGACAGGACTTCTGGTCAGGTGATTACAGGGTTATAAATACAAAATCAAATAAGGGTAATGCAGAAGTAGGTTTAATAACGAATAAAAAAGTGGGAACATCGATGAGCTATGTTACGCCTTCTGCACCACTTGTTAGCAGCAGACACAGTGGTTGTGCCAAAGACTGAGACGGCATGGAGTTTTACAATTATTTATTGAACTTTCTTTACAATTTCTTCCTCATCGTTGTTGCCCAGCCCTGCAGATCCCTCCGCCTGGCTGCTGCTGTGTAGATTCTCCGACAATGCGTGCAACGCATGCCGCTGATCGCACTCGGGAGCCTCAGGCCACCAGTGCTCCGCTGAAGCCAGGATGCCCTGTGGTTGAGATGAGCTCGTCGCCGCTCGGCATCCCAGTACAGCACGCCACGGAGCCGCGTCGCCATGAGGTCAGCTGCCGACGCCTGCTGCACCGGCAGCTGGGAAGCCGTCAGTCGCGATGTCCGCGAGGTCCCGTCATGGACGGACCACGCGCCGTGGGGCCGGGTTGCCGTGGAGTCCGGGCGTCAGTCCCTGGCGGCACCTGTGCCCAAGACCGCACTGCGGCCGGTCCTGCTGGAAGTTTTCGCTGTAGTTAGTCAGCCATGGTGCCAACCACACTGCTTCCTAATGGCTTCTGTCTGTTGCTGCCTGCGTTCCACTATTTATATCAGGCAGGAGGAAGTTTTTTACCCTCAGTGGTAGCTTTTTGTTATTACTGCCGCAGTATATTGCAGCGTAACTTAGCGTGCTGGCCTCACTTCCCCTTACTCAGCACTCTCCAGGCTTCGCTCGGCGCTCGGTCTGTGTGCATCCTTGCGTCAGTCTGTTGGTAGACTGCTGCTGTCAGCAAGGATATCTGTGCCTGCTTACTTCGCAACGCCTCGGTCGCCGGCGTGCCTCTGTTTTGCCATTCTCCACTGCGTGAAGCAACGCTTACTACATGTCGCCGCAACACTGCCTCCTCCTAAAAATTAAATTCGTTCCTGAATTTACCCTATATGTTAACTCTAGTTCTATCCTATATTCTACTTCTTGCCTATATACATCCAGGTTGCCCTGACTCATGCCCTACTGGTAATCCATTCTACAGGAATCTCATGGAGCGGTCTTACGTTAACATGCTGAATCCTCCGTTTTAATAAGACATATACCACACCGATAAATACAATCAACACGGTAATAGTACTGGTTGAAATACCAATGGTCACTATGCTACGTTTCCGCCTGGTATCGTACTCCCCCCACATGCATTAATAATTGCTGCATTGAAATTTGACCTTTCTCCGAATCTACTAGTTTATCTATCGTTTGCAATGGTGTAGCATCCAAGGTGTTGTTAATGTACTTCAAATTTTCTCCTGGAGTGTTGCTGAATGACGCATCTGGCCAGTACAACATCAGATGAGTACCTGTAACCTTGGTGACTCTCGTGACTGTCGCTGGTAAGCTGAAACGATCCCCTACTATATCACAATTTGTCTCGTTGATTAGCAAACCACTGTCCTGTAATTCCATCTCCGTGGTTGCTGTCCAATTCTCATTATCATAACACTTGGCTGATATCCTCTCCGTAGTGAATACTGAACGCAACCAATGCCTCCTAACTCGCTGAAAATGTGGCGTAGGCTTCATTATTATTCTCAGACACTCCGGAGCTTCTGCTTCTGCCCTAAATAACTGGATCCCACACGACCTCTTGCCCGTAAAAACAACCCGTGATGGACAAATGGAAACTGACTACGTTAGACATCTACTCAACTCTAAACTCGACATAGTAGCACGAGTATCCCCCTCCTTAGAAATTAATAAAACCTCCTGTGTCCTGAACTGTACGCCCTTTCCCACGCACTCCCATCTGACCGGATAAGGATGCACTGTGTAACAGTGATACTGTCTCCCCACACTAGTTACTGGAAATCTGATCTCTATATACATCTTAACTAGATCCGTTGTTACCTTAATCCTAGACATGTGATAAAAAAGTGACATACTCGCTTCAATTATCAGCACTACGTGCTCTACCCCCTCTGGAAACTCTCCCTCTACCTGCTTCAGACTCCATCTGAATTTTTCTGGTGACATCAACGTCACACTCACCTGCCCGTGCAATGCGTGATGTACTGCCTCTCGTGTTAGCTCGTCTAACTCTCTGCCATACTTCCTTAATGGTTTTCACAAACTGCCTTACATGCTCGCCTTGCGCTCCCAGCCTTGGACGAAGCATGTCATAAGGTGATGGCATCTTCCGCCCATACACCACTTCATACGGCGACAATCCTGTCAACGTATGTACCTTACTATTATATGCATTGGTTATGAATTACAAGTACACATCCCAGTTGGTGTGTTGACTATTTACATAGTGACTCAGCATCTTAGCGATCGTGCGATGCGCTCTCTCCGTTCGTCAGAAAACATAAAAATGATGATAACAATAGGATGTTATTGAAAATATATAACGCTATAGCTTTACATTGTTGCCACATATCTGATAAGGTGCATTAACAAATCTCCCTTCTCACTTCATATTCCCATCACATATACTCAAACAAATAATTGTTGTACACAATTGTACACTATCTAGTACGGTGCAGCAATCTCCTTATTGGCGACTGGGTGCCTTCAATAAATCTGAATCAGTAAATGTTTAAGGCGCAGTAGTCCACTGAGGTCAACTTTAAGTAGAACAAACAAAACTGTCTCGTTCTGAAAATATTGGCAAATTTTTCAATTGGGCAGTACATATCAGTGGAATCAACATTCAGATTGATACTTGATGAGAAAACGTAATTTTAACTCAACCTCTCTATTTTACAAATGTTTTTAAAGGTCGAGGACTACTGTCCTTTTGACATGCCACGTAGAAATCAAGTCAATTGTCTTTCGTTTTTATGATGAATTATGAGAAAGCAAAGGATTTTTTATGACAAACCAACATTTCTCAAGTGAAATGAAATATTTCTTAAATAAAAATACATTTAAAAGTAAAAGAGACACCTCAAGACAAAACCATTCAAGAAACAGTATCGTTGTTTGATCAATGTATTCACATGGTTGGCCGTCTCAAGTGGGCCATCAGAAGGCGATTTCCTCAAAAAGTTCTCTGGCTTCCTCTGGATGATGTACTCCAGGAGTGTTTTAATCTTCAAGTTTTCTTGAGTTTATCAACATTTTACCAGTGAGGTATGCTGCACTAGTAGATAGACAAATTATGTGGTCACTGGGAGTCTTCGTGATGAGGATGAAGATGTGTTTTTCCTCTGAACTGAATTCATGAGCTTCAACACAGCTTTTGAGTCAGATCTGTACATGAAATGAGAAAAATACCAGATCGAAAATTTCACCTGCACAAATCTTGCCTTCTTCCACATTTTCACAGAAATTCTATGTTTTATGTAGTAGGCTGACCACAAGTTTCCCTGAGCAAAATCTTTTACGATTGAAGAGTCGTGAGCCTCGGTGACCATGAATTTCATTGAATGGCTGCTGCTCAAACTCAATTCAGACAATGCTGCCACGCGACCATGCCGTCTCTCGCATGTTAAAGGGGCCATTGCCCAGACAACTGCCCTTTTAACTTACTAACCTTGGAAACTCATACTTGCCCGCCACTGCTACGCCTCCACAAACTGGTGGACAACGTTCCTTAAGCATGAAATGATGCAACTGCCCATGTTGGTCCCGAAAAGCAAAAAAATTAAAATTGAATAAACATGCACTACTGCGCTTTTAATATTCACCAAGCGGCGGCGCTGCTTCGTTCGTCCATTACCTGCACCTACCTGTGAACTCATTGCAGCAGATTGTGCAACTTGCACAAGGCTGCATAAAACGCAACTATTCTACGAACCGAGAAAAAGGTCTTAATTTTGAATGAAAGGTGGAAATACTGGCAAAACCTTGGTATATTCTGAACCTTGAGATGTACACGTTCGCTGCCAAGCCCTTGCTAATCTTAACACAGTCGTACACAAACCCTTTCATTCATGTTAGCTAGTTTATGGTAATGTATTTCCAAAAATCGTAACAGATACTAAGCACAAATTGTTCTTAAATGAAAATGTTCACCATACTATTAAGTTTATTGGTGTCTAACGCACTCAAGTTTTTAGTCACCGATCTGCTGAATAAGCCACGTGGGATTACTGTCTTTTCTCATTCACAAAATTACTTTAAAAAATCCGTACTTTCTAAAAAAAAAAAAAAAAAACACATCAAAATAAATATGCCTTCACTTTTAAACACTTCTGAAACATGTAGCACAACTAAAACCGGCAACTTACAACTTCCTTCGGAGCTCATACTACACACGACCGTACCATTGAAAGGCTGCGCTCTGACTCCCTTAGATTGCTATAAGCATTCTATATCTCCAAAAGAAAAGATGCGCGAAGAATACTCCGTTCTGATTGGTCAGTTTTCTTTAAGGCCAATAGAAAAACATCATTCTCTCATGTTAGTCCGTGCTTTTCATGACTAACCAATCAACAAACAACACACTTTCAAACTGTACTTTTTCCCGGAATAAATATTTAACATTCTGATATTTTGTTTATACTTTACATTATCAACTATTTTTATTTTCACTCAAATTAGCTTTCCTTTTACCATAAACTTACTTAACATATTATGATACAAAATTCCCCATTGTCTGCATTCACACTGTCTTAAAACTTTCTCACACTAGTCCATACAGCATTCATCAGTAGAACAATGATCAACACATTTACTTTAGACCACATTCACGGGTCATTCACACTACTAAAAGCATATACAAAACTGTACAAACATAAATAAACAAAAAAAACTTCAAGAAATAAATAATTCACAAAAACATTTTCTTGGCCTGTTTCTTGAATGTGTCTGTGCACTACTGGAGTCTGGTGGTCAAAATTCTTAACTACATTATAGTTCTTTCTGTTTAGTCCTGTCTCCTACTGTCCTCTAGCAGATGAAAGTTAGAACTACGTACTGGGCCTGCTTCAGACCATCTGTCACTGGATACACGAGTCATTCTTCCGATACACAGGTGATAGAGAGGAGCAATATAAGGCAACCAATTCATTTGTAAATGCACACATTTTGGCGTCCTTGAAAGTCACTTTGTGATTCTTAGTCACATAGTCCTACAAACACTTACCTGATCTGAAACAGTGAGACATACCTACGGTTCACAGAAGGATACATTCTTTTATGATATCTCATCTCCAACTAAACTGTCACCTTCCGACCTAACCTAGCCCATAGACTGACCTAACCTAGACCACAGACTATAGTACATGTCATTGTCATCTCAACATTCATTTCATATTTACATTCATTGGCTTTGCCAACTCACAACCAAATTGGCTCCTTACAGCTTAATCCAGTCTTCAGGCTACACTACAGGCCATTCTGTCATCTCAAAGTACATTTCATGCTAGGGCATGGAAGCACAACTTCAGCTACTTCAAACAGCCAAGATCACTATTATACAGCCTTTATAGTGATGACCAGTTTCAGAAAACTACGGTGCCATCATCAGATCTGCTGCACTACATATCACCAAATATTTACGAAATGCATCTTCACTATACCAGCAAGTCAAGCATAAAATAACTATTACATAAAACAATACAAATATAGCACTGATTATACAAGCTAATGTTTGTACATGAGGATGTGATGGGAAATGGTACAAGAGATCTGTTTGTGACTAGGTCAGGGGGATAGTGTCTGTCTGTGAGGGCCTTGGTGAGATCCTCAGCATACTGAGCAAGGGAGTTTTTGTCACTGCAGATATGCTGCCTCTGGGTGGCAAAGCTCCGATGCAGCATGCTGAGAGTCTCACCAAGGTCTCCACAGACAGGCACTACCCCCCCCCCCCCCCACCCCCCCGATCTAGTCAACAATAGATCTCCCATGCCATTTTCCATTACACCCCCAATCCCCTCTTCCACCCCAAGAACCAGACACAAAGGAATGCCCCCTTCGTCACCCACTACCAGCCTGGACTGGAAAAACTGAACCATATTCTTCATTAGAGCTTTGATTACCTATCTTCATGCCCTGAAATGAGGTACATCCTACCCAAGATCCTTCCCAACCCTCCTAAAGAGGTTTTTTTTTAATTATGGTTTTAGGGTGCAAAACAGCTATGGTCATAAGTGCCTATCCTGTGGCTTAGGGGCAAAAACAGGAATTTAAATCACCAGCCATGGGAGCAAACTCAAGAAGGAAGGAAACTAAAAATGGAAGGAAATCTTAGAAAAGTGGTATTGAAGAGGGGTTGTTTTCCCCAAAAAGAGCTTCAAATGACCGATGCCATCTCACTAACACTTATAAACTCAAGGATGCGATCGGATGAGTGCGCATCATCTGCTAAAAAGGCAGATCTATCAGGTGACAGCTGTAAATGGGCGTGTAGTGGATTAAAATAGGGGCACTGAAGTAAAGGGTGTCTCATCGTCCACAACTGCGAGCACTGAGGAGAAAGCAGGGAAGGATTGCCACTTAACAGATGTTGATGGCTAAAAAGACAGTGCCCAATTCAGAATCTAGTTAAAATTACCTCCTCCTGATGACGAGACCAGGGGGAACAGGTCCAAGCACTGGAAAGAGGTTTTATGTCCCATAATTTATTATCCTGAAGTGGAGACCAATGTGACTTGTGAAATTTTCCCGGCGTATTTCTTCTTCTAATAATTTCCGGGAATGCAGCCGGATCCCGTCGACATTCTGCCACGATATTTCGGCCCAGAGACGTCCGGCCATCATCAGGCGAGTACACAACTACTGAAGAGCCCAGGTGCAGTCGCGGTATTTATGCCGAATCTCGCGCATGCGAAATGTACTGGCATCCTACAGCGCATGTGTCAGGTGTTGACATGCGCAGCATAGCCGAGTTGTACGGTCTTCCAAAGATACACAAGGATGGTGCCCCACTACGATTAATAGTGAGTAATATTGGTGCTGCGACCTATTCTACAGCAAAATATCTGACCTCATTACTAAAGCCGTATGTGGGTAAGTGTTGCCAACATATACGTAATTCCGAGGATTTTGTCAGTCGCTTGAAGGAAGTTAAGCTTAGCAGCTCGGATTTATTATTCAGCGTTGATGTGGTCTCACTTTTTACCAAAGTGCCTTTAATGGAATCATTACATCTTATTGGTAACTTATTCGTTGCAGAAATGACGGCCTTGTTTGAACATATACTCTCCTCAACGTACTTTTTATTCAATGACGAATTCTTTGAACAAACAGACGGTGTCGCCATGGGGAGCCCTTTGTCGCCTGTGGTAGCTAATCTCTTTATGGAGGACTTTGAGGAGAAAGCACCTGAGTCTGCTGTTTTAAAGCCTACGGTCTTCTGGCGGTACGTAGATGATACTTTTGCTGTATGGCCTCATGGCAGACAGGAACTGGAGAAATTCCTTCATCACTTAAACTCATTACATAAGAACATCAAATTTACGATGGAGATTGAAAAAGAGGGCACTTTACCATTTCTAGACATGCTAGTACGCCGTAAAATTGATGGGTCATTAGAACATTCTGTGTACAGGAAACCGACTCACACAGATCTGTATCTCCAGGCGTCAAGCTGCCATCACCCAGCACAAACAGCCGGTGTTCTCAGTACCTTAATACATCAAGCGCATATAATATCGGATGATGAAAACCTCCACGCAGAATTAGAACACTTGGAGAAGGTTTTCAAAGAGAATGGCTACACTTCTCGCAAAATTAGAAAGGCCATGCGCAACTATCATAACAAGAAGCAATGCACTGAGGACGCAGATGACGACTTTAAATCAACTGCGTTCCTTCCATACGCTGGGAATGTGTCTTCGAAAATAGGCCGATTACTGAAGAAAAATAAAATCAAGGTTATCTTCCGTCCACCAGCAAAGAACCGGGCCCTGGTTGGATCCGTTAAAGACGATTTACAACTGAAGAAAGCAGGCGTCTACAAAGTTCCCTGTGAATGTGGATCTGCATATATTGGCCAGACGACAAGAACTGTCCATGAACGATGTATAGAACATGAAAGAGACACCCATCTGCGGCAACCGTCAAAATCGGCAGTACCAGAGCACTGTATTTCATTGGGACATTCAATGGAATACAATGGAACAAAAATTTTAGCCCCGGTTTCCTGTTTTTGTGATTCCGTAATCAAGGAATCAGTGGAAATACGTCTTGCCAATAATCTTATAAATCGTGACAACGGCTTTCAGCTGGATAAAAATTGGAATCCTGTTATTAAAATTGTACAATCACAGCGGAATCGACAGTGTCATTCGATACTCAATGACTAGATGAACCTTTTTTTTTTACCACCGAGGGCAGCACATACAACTCGGCTATGCTGCGCATGTCAACACCTGACGCATGCGCTGTAGGATGCCAGTACATTTCACATGCGCGAGATTCGGCATAAATACCGCGACTGCACCTGGGCTCTTCAGTAGTTGTGTACTCACCTGATGATGGCCGGACGTCTCTGGGCCGAAATATCGTGGCAGAATGTCGACGGGATCCGGCTGCATACCCGGAAATTATTAGAAGGGGAGACCAATGTGTTTGCCATAAAAGAGCAACACAACAAAATAAAATGCTCTGTAGATCAACAAAGGGAACCATGCATACAACGGGCTGAGGAAGAGATACAGTAGCCTCTGCTGCTACATCTGCTGCCTTGTTTCCACATATACCAACATGCCCTGCGATCCACAGGAATGCCACAAAGATGCCCCCCAAGAGGAGCACATGGAGGCAGTCCTGAATCCGGTGGGCCAGAGGGTGGATGGTATAAAGAGCTTGCAGGTTGAGAAGAGAGCTGAGCAAATCCAAGCATATAATATACTGGATCCGCTAATGGAACAGATGTATTGGGCAACCTGGAGAACAGCATAAAGCTCCACAGAAAAAACCGAACACTGGTTGGGAAGCCGAAATCTAATAGGGTTGTTGTCAATAATATAGGCACTACTGACACCAAAGGAGGTCTTGGAGCCATCAGTGTAAATAAATGTGGCATCCTCCATTTGTGCATGTAGAGCAACAAATGCCTGACAATAAACTATTGGGGGGGGGGGGGGGGGGTACTACCCTTAGGAATCTAACAAAGATCATGGAGAAGGCAGGTTCGGGGGCGAAGCTAAGGTGGCATTGAACCCCCATTTGTCAAGCAAGTTTTAGGAAATTGGAAGGAAAGTGAATGTAGTAGTTGACGGAAGCGGACTCCCAGTGATAGTAGAGAGGAAGGGCTGTCTGCATACCCTAAATCCAAGGAGGCGTAAAAAAAAAGGGGGGCATGGGTCAAATGAGCAGGCATGGAGGTCAGATGACTAGCATAACGACTCAGAAGGACAGCTTGCTGATTGGACAGCAGAGGTTCAGCAGATTCAGTGTAAAGGCTCTCCACGGGGCTAGTGTAGGTCCAGTCGCTAAACGCAGTCCACAGTGATGGACAGACTCTAGACGCCGAAGAATAGACGGCCATGCAGAGGACTAAATTATGCTTCCATAGTCCAATTTCATGCGCACTAAGGCACAATATAGGCGGAGGAGGACTACTCGGTCCAATCCCCTGGAGAGGTACCACTCAGAACACAAATGGTGTTGAGGGATTGCAGCACGCCGAAAGATATGAAACGTAGTAAGACCAGCACAGTTTTCTTTCAAACGTAAGTCCCAAGAATTTGGCAACATCGCGAATGGAAGGTCAACAGGGCCTAGATGTAAGAAGGTGGATAAAACTCCATGTGATTCCAAAAATTTACACAGACGGTCTTACTGGGAAAAAATCGGAAGCCCGTTTTGGTGCTCCATGAGTGGAGACAATCGAGACATCCTTGAAGACATCGCTGAAGAAGGCTGGTCCATTGAGAGCTGTAATAGATTGTAAAATCGTAGACGAAGAGGGAGCCTGAGACATTGAGAAGGAGACATTCCATAATTGGATTAATGGCAATGGCAAACAGTGCAACAATGAGCAAGGAGCCCTGGGGCACACCATTTTCTTGGGAGAAAGTAGAGGTAGCCGACCTCGAAAGCCCCATGAGAACAGTGTGTAGAGGATGCCTGTCCTCGAATAGGTATTGTAGGCCCTCTCCATATCAAAAAATATAGCTACTGTTTGGCGTTTCCTGAGAAAATTGTTCATGGTATAAGTGGAGAGAGCAACAAGATGCTCAACTGCGGAACAATGCTTTCGGAAACCTCATTGGGCAGGTGTTAAAAGGTTTCGAGACTCCAGCCACCAGCCTAAACGGCAATTTACCGTATGCTCCACAACCTTACATACACTACTCATGAGAGAGATTGGGCGATAGCTAGAGGGAACATGTTTGTCCTTTCCAGGTTTCGAAACAGGGATGGCAATAGTTTCCCAGCTTCTTCTGGGAAAGGTACTGTCGGTTCAAATTCGATTATAAAGACGAAGAAGTTAACGCAGACTAGGGTATGATAAATGCAGCAACACTTGGGAGTGGATGCCATCTGGTCCTAGGGCTGAAGAGCGAGAAGAAGAGAGTGCATGTTGGAATTCCCACATAGAAAAAATGATATTATAGTTTTCGCAATTTTGAGAAGAGAAAGCAAGAGGTCACACTTCCGCTGCTTGTTTCTTTAGGAGAAAGGCTGGTGAGTAATTTGAACAGCTCAAAATCTCAAGTGTTGACCCAATGAGTTAGAAATTGCAACTGGGTCCACTACAGTATCTTGCGCAACAGTTAGCTCAGAGATCAGGGAAAAACTAGACACGCTGGATAACCGTCGAATTCGACTGCAAACTACACATGAGGAGGTGAAGGTGTTAAAGGACCTGGTAAAGAAATCCCGGCTTATCTTCTTGCTATCACATACGACGCGACGGCATCACGCATATAACTGCTTATAATGGATACAATTGGCCAACGAAGGATGATGGCAGAAAGCACGAAGAGCACGTCTCCGCTTAAGTACTGCATCATGGCACGCCTCGTTCCACCAAGGAACTTGGGAGAGGGGGGCAAAGGGAAGGTACAAGGTATGGAACATTTCATGACTGTAAGAATAACTTCTGTAACTTGAGTGACCTGATCATCGATGCTAGGAAATTGACGGTCATCAAATGTTACTAGAGAGGAGAAAAGTGTTCAGTCCTCTAGGAGAAAACTTCCAGCATCTTGGGCGCATAGATGGCAGTTGTGGCTTGTGATTCATGTATACATTCATATTGTATACTGTAGATTCAGCAGTATTTGGCTTGTAAAGCGGCAACTACATATCCTAGCCCCCAGACAACGAAACCATCCAAAACCTTTAATAATTCAACTCTGAGTCTGAGGGAACGTAGTTGAGGGCCACCTCACATGTTTTTATTTGAAAGCCCGCAGGCTGTAACCGAAGGACACACGGGAAATGGTCACTAAAGTGTGTATCAGCAAGAGCGAACCACTCAAAGTGCCAAGCTAGCCGAACAGTACCAACCGAAAGGTCCAAATGAGAGTAGGTTGACATGGAGGCAGACAAAAATGTAGGTTCCCCAGTGCTGAGACAAACACGATCCACTTGGTGGAAGAGGTCAATCAATAGGGAGCCTCTCAGACAAAAATTCGGATATCCCCAAAGCGAGTGGTGGGTGTTGGAGTCCCCAACCAGCAAACAGAGGGGTGGGAGATGACCAAGGTGCTGAAGGAGATCGGCTCTTGCCATTGGTGTGGACGACGGAACGTATATGGTACAAAGAGAGGTGTATCCAGAAAGGGAAAGACCTACAGCAACAGCTTGAAAGGAACTGTATAAGGGGTCTGGGTGACAACGGATAGTATCATGAAGAAGAGTCTTAAGTCCCCCATGTGCCAGAACGCCATCAACAGAGGGGAGATCAAACTAGTCTGACTGGAAATAAGGGAAGACAAAGCGATCATGGGGACGTAGCTCTGTTTCCTGAAGACAAATGATGACTGGGGAGTAGAATCTTAAGAGGATCGACAGCTCATCCTGATTGGAGCGAATTCTGCAGATATTCCAATGAATAATTGACATAGGGTGGATAAAAAAGGGAAAAAATCTCACCACGGTTGCTGTCAACTCAGTGACTGCTGAGAGTGGGTGGCCAACAGTGTGGAATGGCATTCATCCAGAGGCAGAAGAACCTGAACCATAGGTTGTTTGGGGGCAGCACCTGCCACCAGTGATCAGTTGGTTGATTGGCTGCCAGCAGTGCATCTTGGCAACATGGCAGACGGCGGCTACTGCTGGGTGGTGCTGTACAAGAGACACGCCATGGCGGAGAAGGAGAGGAACTGGGTTTCTTATGAGCTTTCTTGGAAGCAAGACGTTGAGATGAAGGAGGAGTTGAGGGTTGTGAGGTCTGGTCGCGTAAAAAATCTTCATGAGTAGGCTCTCTTTTGGAAGTCCGGGCATCCAATTTTTGGGCCTGTGATTTAGCAGAAGCCAGTGAATGTTGAGCCTTAGAGTGAGCAGGTGAAAGTGGGGAGGTTGAATGGGCGATCTTTGGGCTGGCCAATCTGACGACGGTGGCGCTAAAGGTGAGACAGCAAGTCTGCGTGGCCACCTTCTCAGTAGGTCGAGGAGAGGCGAGGACAGTGCTATATTTACCTGCTGGGAGCACAGTGGGCTTTCTACTGGTGAATAACTTACAAGCAGTGAAGGTAGACACCTTTTCCTTCATGCGGATTTCCTGAGTAATTCATTCATCTTTAAAAATAGGGCAATCTCTAGAGGAAGCAATGTGGTCGCGCATACAGTTGATGCAACGAGGGGATGGGGGAGGACAATCACCCTCATAGGCATCACTGCCACAAGTAACGCATTTGGTCAGACTGGAACACGACTGGCAGGTATGATTAAATCTCTGACACTGATAGCAACGCGTAGGGTTGGGGATGTAAGGGCAAACTGAAATTATCTCATAGCCTGTTTTAATGTTTGATGGAAACTGAACTCTGTCAAACATCAAGAAGAGAGTGCGGGGCGGTAACAATTCCTTTTCAACCCTTTTCATTACTCGATATACGGCCATTACTCCCTGATCAGACAGGTAATTTTGAATGCCCTCATTTGATAATCTGTCAGGTGATCTTGTATAAACCACCCCAAGTGATGAGTTTAAATTACAGTGTGCTTCCACCCGGACAGGGAAGGTGTTAGTTCAAAACAATGTGTGTGCCTGGAGAGCACTGTCTGTTCCTAACAATAATGTGCCTTTTCGTAACCTGGAACAAGACTTTACAAGACCTGCAATTGCATTGACACCTTTCTGAATAATGAAAGGTTTTACTGTTGAGAAGTCTTGACCTTCGTCAGACCGAGAAAGAACAAGGAACTTTGGCAATGAAGGAAGAATTTTCTGTGGCTGAGACTCATCTATCTTTGTCTTGTGGGCAGAAGCTGTAGAAATAAGAAACCACTGCAAAAATATCCCCCATGATTACCAGCATCTCCAATGGCGCACTCCTTCCTAGTGGGGGCCCTCTCTGAGGGCACCCCCGCCTTAGATAATTATCCACACCTCAGGTCACACCTCCCGAGAAATGGACAGAGGGACCAATCGGCATGTTCGGAAGATACCAGCTCGGGTAATCAATCCTCTCTGCATCTGGCCGTACGTACGTGCCCTACTTGTCTACCCAGGGTGGGGAATTACGCATTACCCCGTCACCAGCTACAGGTGGGTTGGCCTTCAGACATGCCCAGCGAGGAACGAAAGGAAAAAGGAGGAACAAAGAAAAGGAAAGGAGAAAAATTCTCAAAAACTGCAGTGGAGAAGAAGGTAATAAGAAGAATCAAGGAAAGAGAAGGACAAAGTAAGGACAGATACTTTACAGTGTAGAGAGAAAGAAAGAGAAACCACTTCATCCACTTTATTTTGTTCACAAGCGTCCGTCTCAGGACCTAGGTGCAAAACATACTCCCAAAGAGAGGGAGAAGGGGAAGGGAAAGGGCAGTGGGGAGGGAGCCCAGGGAGGGAACTGGAAAGGGAAGGTATGCTGCCCAGAAAGGAAAGAGAGCTGTACAAGCTCGGGGTCCCATGCTCGCCACGCACATATCGACAGGAGAGTTGTGGACCCCATGAGTGGAAAGAGGTGTTCTGTCACCCACCCAACCTCCACAACATCCTAGTCCATCCTTATGTCACTCCCAATCTCAACCCCTTGCCACAAGGATCATATACCTGTGGAACACCCAGGTGCAAGACCTGCCCATTGCATACCCCCAGTACTTGCTATTCCACTTCTCCCACAGGTTTATCCTACTCCATCAGGGGCCAGGCAACCTGTCAAAGTAGCCACGTCATTTAAAAGCTCTGCTGCAATTATTGCACAGCTTTTTATACTGGTGGGACTACCAACCAACTGTCCACCAGGATGAACGGCCTATGTCAAACTGTGGCCAAGAGCAAAGTAGGCCACCCTATGCCACAACTTACAACTGAACATAACACGCTTGATTTCAATAGTTGTTACAGTACCTGAGCCATTTGGATCTTATCCTCAACCACCAGCCTTCATGAACCGTGATGATTGGAGTAATCCTTACAACTCATTCCCCGGTCCCATAATTATCCCACCCTCAACCTATGGCAACATACTGTCACATATCCTCCATTCAACAGTTTCCACCCCCATTCTCATCATCCACCCTCACTGTTTGCTACCCTTTGCCAACACACCCACCCATTTTTCCACACTCCTCCCCTTGTTTTTTGCTCCGTTTTCCCCGCCTCCCTGCCCCACAACTTCCTTATGCTGCACTTGTTGGTATTCTCATCCCTGCACACACTGTCAGACAGCATGCCTCTCCTCCCCCCCTCCCCTCCTCCCATCTGTACACTGCTATCCCTCCCTCTTTCCTGTCCCCCCCCCCCCCCCCCTCCTACAAATTGGCACTTCCATTCCACATAATAGCTGCATTCTGATCCAAGATGCCGGAGTGGGTGAGGTGTGCTTGCTTGTGCGAATGAATTGTGTGTGTTTCTCTTCTTCTTCTTTTTCTGATGAAGGCTACGGCCAAAAGCTTATGTGGAAATGTCATTTAATTTTGCCTGCCTGCCTGCAACTTAATGTGTAATTTTTATGGTAAACGGCAATCTCTCTCTCTGCGTACATTGTTGAATCCTCTCCTCCACCACCACTCTTGCTGAACTCAAAAAAAAGTCCAAGGGTGTCAGGTCAGGACAGCAGGGCAAGCCCATCGTCTACGTAATGGGCAGCCAATCCACCTAACAGAAAATGTTTCCTCTAAGTAATCCCGAACAATGATTGCAAAGTGCAGAGATGTGCTATCTTGTTGGAAAACAACTGCCTTTTACACCATCCTGTTCCAGTTGTGGTTCCAGATACTGTTGAAGCATGTCTAGGTAAATTGTTTCCATTATTGTCTTTTCAGCAAATCTGAAAGGTCCATATACCTTTGGTCACTCCCATCCACACACTCACTATAGGTGTATCACATTCCCAATCCTGAGCTGCATTTGGTTGTTCATTTGCCCAACTGCAACAGTTGTGCCTATTCACCTTACTACACTTGTGAAATGTGGGTTCATCACTGTAAACAACATTTCATCACTGAATAGAACATTTTCCAGTAGATTTTCATCCTCAATTACTTTTCACAGGTCTGTACACATTGCAACATGAGCAGCCATGTCTTCATGGTCAAGTTGGTGCATAGTCTGGATGAGGTATGCACAGTAAATTCAAAATGAATCTCAGTGTCCACCACACATTCGTTTTCAGGACATTTATCTCCCTTCTAAGGGATTATGTTCAGGCAATTGGACCGTGTTTGTCAGCATTCTGTATGGCATCTATGGCCTCTGGTGATGTTACTGCTCTCCCAGAATGTATTCACAGGCAACACTTCCTGTTCTTTTCAGCTTATTCACTAAATCCGCGCTAGCTTGCCTAGATGGACCTGGCTTTCAAAACTTCATCAGAAGTTGGACCTCCTGGCAGGCAGTTATTTTGTTTATCAACACTGAATGACATCTGTTGTGACTCGCCGATCTTTCAAAGTGCCGCCGTGCAGTTACATGCGTCCTCTACATGTGGCGCTGTCTGCCAGCCGTGCAGCAGCAGCGCCACCTAAGCGGCCAGCCAGACAGCGGTCGCTAGACTCGGGCTCAGTTATGATTTGACTGTTAAAGTGACACACGTCTTACTCTGTTAACTTGATCTGTGACATTCATGTATTGCGTCGTCCTTGAAATATATGTGTTCAACTTGTAGTTATAACAACATCCTACCAATCAACGTACATCATACATTGATGTGTCATCAACATTACACTAAGCAGTGCTACAGATGGCATTGCTATACCAGTTAACATGCTGCCAGTTCAATGGCACTAGGCACATTAAGCGCTTCTCAGAACTGCTATCAGCTGCTAGGTTGAGTTTGATAATCCAAGCTGCATTTTTACACTAAGTCATTTCATTCATTCTTAAACGTAAGATAAATACAAAGTGTGAATCACATCACTTTATATAAATTCAGTACTGAAAAATGAACTTAACATTATTGCTTTCCATTATATACATTACCTATTGTCCTTTTTTTTATATTGACTCCTGATTCAGTCAATCTCCCACTGTAATAATAAAACAAGTAATGATCTATTTACAAATACATTTGTTACAAGATTCATTAGTTCCATTACATTACGATGAGCTGCACAATCAATTTTATACAGCCGCTTGTATATTTCATAATATTTCTTTATCTCGTTATCTGTTTTTGAACACTTTGCCATTTGCTTGACCAACACATCATCTCCTTCCCTAAAGATTCTGGCCTTTTTCCCTTGTTATAATTCTCCTGTCTTTCCTCTGCTTTTGCATTTAACCTACTTAAAGCTAACTGTCTCATCACATAATGACCTTTGTGTTATTTGGTAGAAATGTAATGATTTGTTCAAATGTGCTTGATGACCTTTCATCAAACATGACTTCATGAGGTGATAGTTCAGTAGTCAAATGTGGCAGTTCATTCCTCATTTGCTAGAAATCCTTTACATATTTTCTCCAGCTTGATTGTGTCAGAGCACAATAAGCTCTGATAAATAACCTATCTCATCTTGTGGTGCAGTTCTTCTTGTTGTAAGTTAAAAATAAAAACAGAACCCACTGACAATAGCACAAAAGTGCTGAAACATGTATGGGTGAAACAAAAGAAAAAAGGTGTCTTGCATAAGGCGGGACTTCTCATCCCATAACCTATCTCCTTCACCACTCTCTCAGTCATATTTGATAACTGGCATACATATGTGCATTATCTGTTCTCCCTCTAACATATCCTGCCATATTTTTGAAACACATTGAGGTCCATTATCACTAAAGATCTTTTGTATCTTTCCAACATTTTTAGAGTATTACTTTCTCATAACTTGCTACGGCTTTTCCTGTACTCTTTCTCAAAGGATACAGTTTTACATACTTAGATACAACATCCAAAACTACTAACCCTTAATTGTGTTCTCTCATTGTTGTCAGAAAACATCCACGCAAGTCCGCAGTAATTATTTCTAATACAGAACTTGGAATAACACTAAATATAAGACATTTCACCTGTTGATTTGAATCTTTAGTTTTCCGACATAATTCACATTTCTCCAATACTTTCCTCACACTCTTTTCCATACTATTAAACATACATGTTCCCTTAAATTTGATTAGATTATATTTACTTTCATTCCAATTGATCCGTAGTGCGGAGGTCCTCCAGGATGTACAAAATGTCACAAAAACAACAATACATGAAAAATATTTACAACTCAAACAAATAAGCTAATGTACCATTCCACAGGTCCCAAGTGGCATGGTCGTCATTTTTTAATGAACGCTATATGAAAGAATCATTTTACAAATACTAGTGCACTGAATCTAAAATAAAAAAAGTTTTTTATTTATTTATAAGGTAATAAACGTGTAATACAACTACTAAATACTTATTTACAATGAACACATTACTGCACTGAACTGGTGCAGAAGTTAGATTGTATTCACACACACACACACACACACACACACACACACACACACACTCATTTACAATGAACACATTACTGCACTGAAATTGTGGAGAAGTTATATTGTACTTATATACAGGGTGTTACAAAAAGGTACGGCCAAACTTTCAGGAAACATTCCTCACACACAAAGAAAGAAAATAGGTTATGTGGACATGGATCCAGAAACGCTTACTTTCCATGTTAGAGCTCATTTTATTACTTCTCTTCAAATCACATTAATCATGGAATGGAAACACACATCAACAGAACGTACCAGCGTGACTTTAAACACTTTGTTACAGGAAATGTTCAAAATGTCCTCCGTTAGCGAGGATACATGCATCCACCCTCTGTCGCATGGAATCCCTGATGCAGCCCTGGAGAATGGTGTATTGTATCACAGCCATCCACAATACGAGCACGAAGAGTCTCTACATTTGGTACCGGAGTTGCGTAGACAAGAGCTTTCAAGTGCCCCCATAAATGAAAGACAAGAAGGTTGAGGTCAGGATAGCGTGGAGGCCATGGATTGGTCCGCCTCTACCAATCCATCAGTCACCGAATCTGTTGTTGAGAAGCGTACGGAACACTTCGACTGAAATGTGCAGGAGCTCCATCGTGCATGAACCACATGTTGTGTTGTACTTGTAAAGGCACATGTTCTAGCAGCACAGGTAGAGTATCCCGTATGAAATCATGATAACGTGCTCCACTGAGTGTAGGTAGAAGAACATGGGGCCCAATCAAGACATCACCAACAATGCCTGCCCAAACGTTCACAGAAAATCTGTGTTGATGACGTGATTGCACAGTTGCGTGCGGATTCTCATCAGCCCACACATGTTGATCGTTTAAATTTACAATTTGATCACGTTGGAATGAAGCCTCATCCGTAAAGAGAACATTTGCACGAAATGAGGATTGACACATTGTTGGATGAACCATTCGCAGAAGTGTACCCGTGGAAGCCAATCAGCTGCTGATAGTGCCCGCACATGCTGTACATGGTACAGAAACAACTGGTTCTCCCGTAGCACTCTCCATACAGTGACGTGGTCAACGTTACCTTGTACAGCAGCAACTTCTCTGACACGGACATTAGGGTTATCATCAACTGCACGAAGACTTGCCTCGTCCATTGCAGGTGTCCGCGTCGTTCTAGGTCTTCCTCAGTTGCGAGTCATAGGCTGGAATGTTCCGTGCTCCCTAAGACGCCGATCAATTGCTTTGAACGTCTTCCTGTCGGGACACCTTCGTTCTGGAAATCTGTTGCACTGACTGCAAAACCACATTCGTAATGAACACTAACCTGTTGATGCTATGTACTGATGTGCTTGATGCTAGTACTGTAGAGCAATGAGTCGCATGTCGACACAAGCACCGAAGTCAACATTACCTTCCTTCAATTGGGCCAACTGGCGGTGAATCGAGGAAGTACAGTACATACTGACGAAACTAAAATGAGCTCTAACATGAAAATTAAGCGTTTTCGGACACATGTCCACATAACATCTTTTCTTTATTTGTGTGTGAGGAATGTTTCCTGAAATTTTGGCCGTACCTTTTTGTAACACACACACACACACACACACACACACACACACACACACACACACTTGATTCTACTGAGAAATTCATCAATGGAGTAGAAGGAGTTGGCTACCAATAAACCCTTTGGGCTTACTCTTAATTGGTTGATAAGCTTTTTATGGCTGTTGGCAAGTTATTGAAAATGTGTGTTCCTGAATAATGCACACCTTTTTTGTACAAGACTAAGTGACTTTAAATCCTTGTGAAGATTATTCTTATTTTTAGTACTGATTCCATGAATTGAACTGTTGGTTTGAAAAGTGATATATTTTTAATGACAAATTTCATTAAGGAATAAATATATTGGGAAGCAGTAGTTAGTATCCCTAGTTACCTAAACAGGCTTCTGCAGGATGTTCTTGAGTTCACATCATATATAACTCTCACTGCACGTTTTTGTGCCCAGAAAACTTTAGCTTGGCTTGATCAATTGCCCCAAAAAATAATCCCATATGACATTATGGAATGAAAGTAAGTATAGTATGCCAGCTTTTTCATTTTTATATCCCCTATGTCCGACACAACTCGCATTGCAAATAGGGATTTGCTAAGACGCTTCAGCAGTTCTCTGGTGTGCTCCTCCCAGTTGAATTTATTATCAAGCTGTAATCCCAAGAATTTAACACTCTCCACTACTTCTATCTGTTTGTCATCATATGTTAGGCATATACTTGTGTGACAGCCATTACAAGTTCTAAACTGCATGTAGTGCGTTTTTTCAAAGTTTAGTGACAAAGAATTGGCTAGGAACCAGTGATTAATGTCCACAAATATTTTATTAGCTGACCTTTCTAAGACTACACTTGATTTGCTATTTATTGCAATGCTTTTGTCATTGGCAAAAAAAACGAACTTGGCTTCTGGTAATGTTACTGATGAAAGGTCATTGATATACACAAGAAAAAGTAAGGGCCCTAAAATGGAACCTTGTGGGACCACACATGTAATTAGTTCCCAGTTGGATGATGCCTGATAGCTTGACACATGTCTCTTTCCTAATAACACCCTTTGTTTCCTGCCATAGATGTAAGATTTGAACCATTTTGCAGTGTTTCCTGTTACACTATAATATTCTAATTTACTTAAAAGGATATTGTGATTTACACAGTCAAATGCCTTTGACAGGTCACAAAATATACCAATTGCCTGCAATTTTTTGTAAATGGATTAAGCACATTTTCAAGTGTAGCTAGCCTTCTCAATATCAGAACCCTTTAGAAATCCGAATTGTGACTTTGACAGTATGTTATTTGAGATAAGATGGTTATAAAGCCGATTGTACATTACTTTTTCTAAAATTTTTGAGAATGCTGGCAAAAGTGAAATTGGACGGAAATTTGATGCTATTTCTTTATCTCCCTTCTTAAACAGTGGCTTAACTTCAGTATATTTCAACCATTCAGGAAATATTCCACTGTGAAATGACTGGTTACACAGATAGCTTAATATGTTACTTAACTCATAATCACATTCTTTAATTAACTTTGTTGATATTTCATCATACGCACTAGATGGGCTCCAGGAAAGTGTGTTGAGACCCTTGTTGTTCATATTGTATATTAACCCTTAACTACGATGGTCATTCACAGGAACACAATTACTATGGAGGGGTCTCTCAGACCGCATGTTTCTATTTTATATATCAAACCAGAATTTTGTTGAATATATATAGTTTCTTGAATTCCAGTCATTCATTACACTTCTTAGAGGTGGCTTTTGTAGAATTTTTTAACACTGTGGTATTTTAAACACTTCGACAATTAAAACAAAGCGAAATCTGCAGTATATTTTTATTTTATGAGTTACGAAAGTAACAGCAAATAGTTAGCTCTCTACTCACACACAGATTTTCATCAGAGGCATTATATTACAAATTGGCATTATAACTAGGTGGAAAAATCCGACATGACTTACGATAAATTGTGTGCGAAGTCAGCTTTCAGTTTACGACTCACTTTGCAATGTAGAGCGAATATTTCAGTCCATAAGTCTATGAATGGAGAAACTTTGCCACCACTTTACTTCTAAAATTACAAGTAAAAACTACATACTTGTTCTCATGTGCCACTGAATTATACATTAGTCAGTTTCCACCTGCAAACACTTCACGCAGACCTTCCTGGAACACTCCAAACAAATCGGAACACCACGCTGTTGACATGGATACCTTGTTTTCCTCTTCAGACGAGGAGGGCAAAAGGTGCACGTTTTTCGATTTTCGAATTCTTCTTTCGGCGTCTGAGGCTCGGCTCAACTTGCAAGTGAAGACATCTGTCTCACATAACACACGTTGCACAGAAGGCCCAGCTTTCCCCGCCATGGAGAAACAGTAGCATGCAATAAAAACGCGGCACGCAAACACTATGGTACATCTGTGAGACCTCTCAAGGCTAATTATTACGAAACAAAGAGCAGCAACAATGCAAGGATGCTGGCACGTGTAGCTTGACAGCCAATAGGAAGGTACGTGGAAGAGTCAATTTGGCTTTGCAGGGGTGTGAGAAATATCTCAATACATAAATTAGTAGCGGTCTGAGAGACGGTCGATAGTAGTTAAGGGTTAATAACCTTGCAGACAATATTAATAGTGAAGTCAGGCTTTTTGCAGATGATGCAGTTATCTATAATGAAGTACTATCTGAAAGAAGCTGCGTAAATGTTGTCAGATGTTGCTAATATTTCAACGTGGTGCAGAGATTGGAAACTTCCTATAAATGTTCAGAAATGTAAAATTTTGCACTTCACAAAATGAAAAAATGCAGTATCCTATGACTATACCAATGAGTCATCATTGGAATTGGTCAACTCATACAAATATCTGGGTGTAACACACTGTACGGATACGAAAAGGAATACTCACATAGGCTCAGTCATGGGTAGTGCAGGTGGTAGACTTGGTTTATTGGTAAAATACTGGGGAAGTGTAATTAGTCTAATAAAGAGATTGCTTACAAATCACTCACATGAGCCATCCTAGAATATTGCTCACGTGCTTGGGACCCATACCAGATGAGACTAACAGGGGATATTGAACGTATACAAAGAAGGGTAGCACGAATGGTCATGTTTGTTTAATGAATGGGGAAATATCATAGAGATAATAAAGCAAATTAAATGCCAGACTATTGAAGACAGACATAAACTATCCCGAGAAAGTCTATTAACTAAGTTTCACGAACCAGCTTTAAATGATTACTCTAGGGATAAATTACAACCTCCTACATAGTGCTCACACAGGGATTGTGGCGATACGATTAGAATAATTACTGCACACACAAAGGCATTCAATCAATCATTCTTCCTGTGATTCTTGAAGTTATTCTGGCATACTGGATGTTCAATGAGGTTTCGGGATTGCATCCGGATCATGCTGACTTCTTGCCACAATCTTTCAGCTGGCAATCATCCAGCCATCTTCAGGTGAGTGTCCATCTTCGGAGACTGCAAGTTCCCAGTGTTGGTTTTTAGCAAAAATTTGTGCGGAAACACATATGCAATGGTAGCCGTCATAGGAGCATCATCTATCAAAGTTCGCGCCCTCTGCAAATACTGTTCTATCTATAGCGCGCAGGTGCATGCATAAAGACGAAAACTACATCTCTGCCCTCTGTCAGAATGCACGCTCACATCACTAAAAACCTGACGTCAGATATCACCAGAGGTTTCATTATGAATAAACTGTCTTCTCTCAGAAGAAATTAGAGAGATCACCTGGTCCCAAGCCCCATCCAGTTGAAAACCGCCGTCACGATATATAAGATTTCGTGCTAGGCGTATTTGCACAGATTCTTTAATTACTTACTGCCAAAAAGTTCTCGCTGGGGCCAAGATTTTTGTGGCAGAAAAATCCATAGCGTGCCCTGTGGTAATACAAGCTCAGCTACTTACTGGGCTGCGAAAGGAGAGTGTGGTTCAACGCAGCTTTCATGTACTGTGCGTGTCCCCTGACCACTGTAAGCTTTGCCACACTGGCAAGGAATTTTGTAGATCCCAGCCTTCCACAGTCAGCCGGTGTGGCCGAGCGGTTCTAGGCACTTCAGTCTGGAACTGCGCGACCGCTACGGTCGCAGGTTCGAATCCTGCCTCGGGCATGGATGTGTGTGATGTCCTTAGGTTAGTTAGGTTTAAGTAGTTCTTAAGTTCTAGGGGACTGATGACCTCAGAAGTTAAGTCCCATAGTGCTCAGAGCCATTTGAACCATTTTGAACCAGCCTTCCACAGACCCAGATCAACTTTTATCAAACCGAGAAGGGAATTAGACTTCAACGGCAGCGGAAACATTACTTTAACTTGATGTTTTCTTAGGGTCCCATCTACTTTAGAAGAAAGGTTGCCGACGTATGGAAGGAACGCCCTTGACTTGAATAGCTCCTTATTTCCTTGATATTGTGGGTGATTGTGTTTCTTCCTTCTTAGTGCTGTGATAATTTGATGTGGAGAGTAACCATTACCTCTGAACACCAACTGTAGATGTTCTAGCTCCTCTGTAAGGCTGTCTCCATCAGAAACAACATGATCCCGGTAGACCAACGTTCTAAGTACGTCTGTAGTTTGTGAAGGGTGATGGCAACTCGACACTTGCAGGGAAAGGTCTGTATGTGTAGGCTTACAGTAGACAGAATGCCCTAATGACACATCCACTCTCCTAGTAACCAAGACGTCCAAAAACGGCAAGCAACCATCCTTCTCTATTTCCATGGTAAACTGGATGTTCTTGTGGATTGCATTCAGATGTTACAAGAAACATGACAGTTCTTCTTTACCACACTATAAAATTGTCATCTGCATATCGCCAGAAGACTCTCAGTTTAAGTTTGCTGAGTCAAGCGCTCTTTCCTCAAAGTCTTCCATAAAAAAAGTTTGCTACCAAAGGTGAGAGAGGACTGCCCATGGCAACACTGTCAGTCTGCTCAAAACATTCGTCGTTAAATAAAAAGTAGGCTCAGGAAAGGACAGCATGGAAAAGTGCTGTTATATCGGCTGTGAATTTACTGCTGATGAGTGACAAAGAGTCCATAAGATGAACCTTAGTGAAAAGTGAGATGACATCGAAGCTCACTAAAAAGTCAGTTTCACCGAGTCGAAGTGACTTCCGTCTATTGATAAAGACAGCTGAGTAGCAAACATGATGCACACACTTCCTCACAAAAGGTCTAAGTAGAAGTGCATCGCCAAATCATACGTGTGGGCATCAATATTACTGACGGAACCTCTTTTTTATGGATCTTCGGAAGACCATATAACCTGGGAGGCAAGGTCTTAGTCTTTTGGCCACTTCTTGCGGAATAGAAGAAGAATTCAGCAGTGCTGATATTTTCCTTTCCACTTTCACTGTGGGGTCTTTGTCAATCTTCCAACACATTGGTTCACTCAGCAAGTTATAAATCTTCTGTTCATAAACCTCACGTGGCAACAGCACTGTGTCATTCCCCTTATCCACTGGATTTTATAAATTGTGACGGCAGTTTTCAACTGGACGAGGCTTGGGACCTGGTGATCTCTCTAACTTGTTCTGAGAGAAGACAGTTTATTCATAATGACATGCCTGGTGACATCTGACGTCTGGTTTCTAGCGACGCGAGCATGCATTCCAGCAGGACGGACATGCAGTTTTCACCTTTACGCATGTGCCTGCACGCTACAGATAGAACAGTATTTTCAGGGGGCACGGATTTCGATACAGGACACACCTTGACAGTCGCCAATGCGCATGCGTTTCTGGGCCAATTTTTGCTACAAAGCAGACTGCCGGAAACTTGCAGTCTCCAGTGACGTACATTTACCTGAAGATGGCTTGACGATTGCCAGCCAAAATATTGTGGTAAGAAGTCAACATGATCCAGCTGCAATACCAAAACCTCGTCGAACAATCATTCTTGCTGCACTTCATATGTGAATGGAACAGGAAGAAACCCTAAAAACTGGTACAACGGGACGCACCCACCGCCATGCAACTCACGGTGGTTTGCAGTGTGTAGATGTAGATATAGAAAGCCTGTGCATTCGTAGCCTGATTATTTGCAAATTTTCTATAAAAATTACATAATCCAAGGAAAAGTTTTAACCTATTTTTTATTTCTGGGTTCTAGTACCTTCTTAATTGCTTATATGTTTTCAGAATTCAGCCTAATACCATTTGCTGAAATGATACGTCCCAAAAATTTAATTTCTTTTCATCTAAATTCCAATTTTTTAATGTTAACTTTGATATTATTACTCCACACCTGATCCCAAACTCCACTATGTTCTTTCCAACCATTCACTGGAATCAGTACATCATCCACGCAACATGTCACCTTCGATAGTAATTCCTCTCATAGTACACCATCTAACACTCTGACAAAAGCTGATACAGAAATATTTAGACCAAAGGGTACCACATTAAAATCATAACACTGAGCCATGTAAACAAAAGCTGTATATTTTAACAATCTTCAGCCAAAAGTATCTGCCACAAACTGTCCATCAGATCAATACTACTAATAATCTAAATATTATTTGATCTTTGAAACTGCTCCTCCAATATTTATAAACTATTCATTTGTGGAATAAGAGTTTTGTTTAATGCTTTCACATCCAGGGTTATTCTTACAGATCATTCTTTCTTTAAGACCACAACTAATGGGCTGAAATATTGAATTTGTGCTTTTTCTATAACTTCCTGTTTTGCTATAGGTCTCAATTTAATTGGACTATGCTATTTACTTTAAATCAGACGACATAGTCCCTCCTTAGACCAGTATCTCAAAATACTTTTACATGTTTTCTCAACAACCTCCTTAGTGATTCTCTTCTATCAAATCCCATACTTTCCACGTGCACTACTCTGTCACTAATTATGTCATCAATATTTTCTCAAGACGTCATTAAGACATCTCATCAACCTACAAACATCATGTCCACTATTCTCATCTATATTATTTTGCAACAGTTTTTCCTCACTAAACAGGGTACAAGTCATTGCCTCCCCAGCTTCTCAATTTGTGCCATCTACAACTTCTATTTTTCATTTCCAATTTCCTCACAGTAATCATTAACTTTTAGTTCTTTAATACGAACCTCACTCCGTTTATCCTTCGGGATCAAACATCCCATAAATAACAACTCATCTTCCTCTCTACCTATACCTATCTTAACAATTCCTCTTGCTAAATCTAACACAGCAAAAGTCTCCATTAACCAATTTATCCCAAAATTAATTTGCCGCACAATCCAGGGATGATCATTACATTCACACTAATCCTCCTACCTTTAATCTCAATTAGCAAACATCACTTGGCTCTTTACTAACTTACTTTTAGCACCAATGGCTCTAATAATTCTCATCCCTTTCACTGGCAATTCTGGAATATCACTTCCCCCATTAACTTCAAATACAGCTCTTCATTTATCACAGAAACTTCATTCTCCAAATCTGGCCTTATCCTTTCTATGTCATCTCTTGCCTCTCTTTGATATTGTCTGTTATTATTGTGGAATCTTCCATGTTTCCATCCACCTCTGCCTCTAGCAGGTGGGTCCCTATAATTTTACCTACAGAAGTCTCTTTGTCTATTATCTTGGTTATTCCATCTCTATCCATTACCTCTCCCTCCTTTATATAGACTTATGCCAGACAATGAAACCAGCTGTTCAAGAGCATGCAACATATCGTCAACACAATGTTTCAGAATTCTAATATTCTTTTCTTAGGTTAGTTGACCCACACAACAGAAATTGAATCCCTTTTCTTCAGAGGATCACCAAAATGTAAAGTCCGCTACCAATAATTTTGAAAGAATTCTTTATAACTTTGACACCCACTCTCAATAATACTTCTTTCAATTAAAATGACACTGTGTACGCTACTTTGCACAGTGTTTGACCAATACTGTTAAAGGACAGAACTTGCAAATTCATCATATATTCTACAGGAAGAAACCATTCTCATTCCACATGATAATGCTTGACTTTCCAACCTACTAATGATGCAGCCATTTTCCTTTGTCATCCCATGCTTTACCTTTGTTGAAAACTGATGGAACTCACATACCCACAAAAAAGCTGTCATCAACTGCATCACAGCTTCCTATTCCAATCAGATTGCTTTCCTGCAAATACCAAGCTTCTAACAGTTTTCTAATGCTATTTTCAACTTGAGCACCATATTGATTTAATTTCTGCTTACTAACCTCAATATTTTTAGTTACAGATTCTTCCATTTCTTTTGTCTTTTTAATAGCTTCACCTCTTCTATAATGACACTAAGATATAAATTATTTCACCAATATTGTCATCTACTTTTTTCTTTATTTGGATAATTCCAGCATTGAAATGTGTTATACTGTTACAACAATACTGAGCAATATTGTCTCCTATTTTTCCTTAATTGATCAACACTATATGTTAGTTCGCTAAACTTATCATTTTACTTGATTTTTGGAGATAATCCTTGCTTACAATTCCCCTTCTGTTTTCTCCAACAAACTGTTCAGCTGATCAATTCTGGTGTCCATCTTTTGATTTTCTATGCTACACATTTCCTTCATGCTTTTCATTTCAGCGTTAATTTTAGACAATTTAACCCTAACTTTCCTCTTTAATTCCTTAAAAGCTTTGGTCAGCCAATCAATTTCCTCTTCAATTTTATTTGCTAGATCCTTTCCAGTTCATCTTAACTCATTATTAGATTGTCTAATGTCCTTAATCAAATTATCATTAGTTTGTTTTAGTTCATTATTAGTTTGGTCAATTTTACTACACAAAATTTTATTACACTCATCAATTTTAGTAAATCTCGTAGTCAACTCACATTATTCCTTTGATTTGTTTTTGAAGCTGTCTTTGTGTATATATAATATTCCAAAGACTACACTCTTCTGATGTTCCAACACTAACCTCACCATCACTGCTTGATAATCCTGTTGCTTCAACTTGACTTATACTGTCATCAATTTCTTGTTTGCCATTTACTCCCAACAGTCTCATGATACGCTACGACACAAGATTTACTCAATGGTGGTAAATTACTTTCATCATTACTGAATAACTCGTCACTGTTTTCAGCACTATGAACACCTGCCTGGATAGTGGTGTCATTACCCACACTGACATTAACTAATTCATTATTATTCTTTCCATTATTATTAACATTCACTTGAGTGATTGCTTCATCATCCACATTTACATTAGCAGAAGCCATGTTTACTGAGTCACAAATCAAAACAATTTTAAATTACAAAACTACCTTATAAAATTATAATAAGAGTCTCTTTTTTCTAATAATAATGTAAGCACAACTTACATTAACAACTGCAAAGTCACCTGCCACCCCTGTGCCGTCTCACAGTTGAGTCCGCACGCACTGAAAACAGCATCCCTTGTGAGATACCTGCCAGACTCTGGTAACCACTGCCACTGATGGTCAGATGTGGTGTCTCAGCTGCCACTCTGCACACCACTGAAGTTGACATTACAGCAATGCCACCATCGATCTGCGTTGTCAGCCATGGGTATCATGCCTCCATGATCACCATACTTCAAAATGCATATGCCATTCAATGTCCACATCTTCATACTTTCAGTTCTGTTTGTAATGGCAACTGTTTCAGCATAACAATTCTAACATGCCGTATAACTAAACATCAACTAATGCCACTCCAGTTCACCAAACAATTTCTACACTATTTCCCCTGTTCATTTGTCATCAAAACTAAATGTTCAAAATGACCAGTAATCATCATTGTTTCGATAACGACAGTTCAAAAAATATTTCTTGCCACTATTCAAAGTCTTACCAACACTAAATATTCACTGTTCCTCAAATTTTACCGTCATTAAATGCCGCTGTTCTTTTTACGCACTGGTTTAAATTTCTCCCACTTTCATCACTGTTTGGCAAAGGTCACACATGATTTTAAATTTCAAAATGTCCACTGTCCATTAGCACTACTGCCACACCCATTAAGCACAGTCTACTGGTCATTCCCCGTTATGGATACCAAGCGCAATGGTTGGACACACACACACACACACACACACACACACAATAATGGCAAGGGTGGGTTACTATTATAATGTTCACCTACCTATCTGTTAAATAGTGGATTTCACAAAATGCGGAAATGACTGGTTCTATCAAATACTAAAGTTTCTGAGCGTATGTCTTTTTCACTTTCCTAACGTCACTGATTTTGGTTTCCTTACCTCACATCTTAAAAAGCTGTCTCACAGATCTCATCCCGACTGGCTTCTTCTCCATATAGGTGCAGGATTTGACATGGAAACAACAAACTGTGCTAGATATGCAAATGACAAACTGTGCTAAATTGAAATGGCAGTGTGGGAAAAAATCCAGTGCTATGAAATAAAGTTATCAAAACATAAGATTCCACTTGATCTTTATTCACTAGTGTTTAGCAGTAATAAAGAAACACAAGTACAAGCCTGATTATGTTCATTCATTAAATCAAATTCCGCAGAAGCTAACTACATCAGAGCACCACAAGACACAACCTAATAATTCACAGTAGTACAAGATGTTAAAACTTCATATAACCGTTCACCAAGGCACTGTTCAATGAGACAAATGATTTTCAATAATTCGTTACACTATACTGTCCAAAGTGCGTGTTGCACAATGTTTTCTGAGGCACTATTAACTGCGATAAATAGTTATCAGTCTCATATTCCACTTGATCATACTGAACCACATTGCCTCACTCCTACCTGGTAGAAGACTCCTAGTGAATTACAGCAACAGTTTGACACCTTCTTATTCAGAGTGTTTCTGGTTGGTCCATTGTCTGCCATCAATAACGACTAAGTTGATGTGTTCTCATTTACATTTTCACTTTAGTTAATGACTTTATGAAATTATTGTTAACCTTCTATAGGTGCAACTAACATCGATGGTATGGCTGGAGGAGCATAGCAGTGCTCAAACAATAAATATTAATTAACACCATAGTACTACTTCACGCCACACTCAGTATGCGATTCCCAGCTGTCTACTCCATACTCAAGCATGATACAGCCACTGCTAGTAGGCATGTTCCCATGCCCTTAAACCAATCTGCCACATAACCCAATGCACAGTACTCTCTCCCTACTTTGCCTTTTGTGTGTGTGTGTGTGTGTGTGTGTGGGGGGGGGGGGGGGGGGGGGGGAGCAATTACAGAAAGAAGACAGTGGACAGAGTGACATCAATACCAGGACATAGTAATCTTGTCTCAAATAGCACCACGGGCACTACTAATTGTATATTAGAATTTTAAAGGTCACCATCAATGTTGTTAATTACTCCTACTTCATGAGATGCTGTAGAATATGTTTGAGTTTCAATCAATGACGTTTTGCACAGTTTAGCAATCAGGAACTGTAAGGTACCATCTCTTCTCTACTTATCAAACTCCTATGACAAAAATCTCTTTGAACATCATTCCACTAACAGTGTTGCTTACGGAGGGGTGTGTGTGTGTGTGTGTGTGTGTGTGTGTGTGTGTGTGTGTGTGTGTGTGTGTGTGTGTGTGTCTAATAAACCACCAATCAGTATCTGGTAACAATATTACCATAAATTTAACATTACAAAAAAACTGACCTCCGCTATGCAGAATGTGGACTTCCTGAGGGGCTATGAGCAGAAAATTATACAGTCATAAAAATTTTCAATTTCCTAGTGAAATCATATAATCTATTTCCACAATACAATCTAAAAACGTTCAATGGGAGATCGCTGAAGCAGAAAAAGACCACATACAATATCTACTAATTACTCATTGTGCATCTTTCACATGTGATACATAATGTCATACAGCACAATGATCTGGTCATTCTTGTTAGGAACAAAGCACATACTGTCAAGATTATAAACATTTCTTACCTTTTTGACCTCTCTTATCATTTCTTCAATTTTCCTTTGGTGTTTTACCAATTTTATTGTGTTCTGAACTGTTCTGTCCATTGGGAAGCATACCTTCAATGGAATTTTCTGGCAACTGTAAAATTTTAGTCATTACAGATAATACTCAAACTGAAAGTTTGATTTTAATTTTGAAGCAAACTGGCTTACCACGTATGTTCTTCTTCTGGAATAAAATTTTCATCTTCAGAAAGTGGCTCCTGTGACTCTGTTTCTTCAATGTCAGTTTTTGTCTCAGAACAGTCTACTTGTTTTCTTGTCTTCTTCTCCCGCAAATATTGTGCTAGCTTTGGGTTTACAATATCTTCTAGGTCAGGTTCAGTCACGGTACTCTGCAATTAAACCAATAATAAATGTAATGGAAGCCCGACTTCGTATCATCTAGGGACATCCAGTTGTTCCCAATCTAGAAGCCCTTTTGCATTAATTTAATCCTGGGTCATGTATTGCAAATTGCACTAAGGAGAACAATGAGTAATTCGCAACAAGTGCAGGAACATATTTGTGGGAGAAAGTACTGTGATAAATTGCTCCTCCATGCTGCACTAATAAGAAGTAATTAACCTCCCACCCCCGATTCTTTAAAGAATCGAACTCCCATGAACACAATGTGATATCTCTCAAATTGTGTGATTGAGTTAGTAGTAAAGAAGTAATACATTAAAATTTCAAGCCTCATGTTGCAGTTTTACTGCATGGACAGCAAAAGTGTAGTAAGTGGTAAACTTTTTTTTTCTTTCATCATTTAGTGGGGAATGTCATTGAGATAAAGTTTTGTCACAGTTTGAAATTATGTGTTAAGTTTGAAGGACGTCACTAAATACTCTCATTCTCAAATGCTGGATAGATATATTCCAGCTAATTTGTGTGCTGTGAGTTGCACTGCCTTAAGAAAGATACACAGTTTCTAACTGTAATATTTCACTAACTGTGTTAGATGTTTAACACGAGATTATAGTTCTCACTGGGCAGATTACGACAGTGTTTCACATATTTAAACTCAGTCAATAACTGTATGAAATATTGAAAATCAAATTTTTGTTGCATCTGGAAACCTTTAGAGAGAGAACCTGCAATGGAGTCAATGCCCTGGGTTAGCTGTTTAATACTGTAGTACTGCTTTAATGACTTATGTACAAAGTGGCAAACTACAAATCCAAAGTTTTGGGATTCAGTTCCTGGTTTAACACCACTTTTACTTCTGACAATTCCCTATATGTGGAAAAAAAATGACAAAATGCATTATCAATAAGAATCTGTACTAAATTGTCTGGGTCAGTTATTCCTCAAGTCAGATGAGAATCAGGGCCACCTATCATCCAATGTATCATAATTAGTGAGAGGTGTTCAAACCAACCTTAGCACCAACGAATATTTTTTTAGATAATGCAACAGTAAATAGTGTCAATTATATCGAAAGGGAAATTAAACTTACATAACTATAAAATTATAAGATAAAATTGCTGGCCTTTATTTTCCTTCAAAAGAAATATCTTCACTGCAGACAGATACATATAAAAGTACATGCATAACCCTAGCTTTCAGAACTAATAGCAGGTTAGACTGTGAAAGATTAAAAAGGAAGGGCAGGTCTCTCAGACTATGGGATGAGATGACCCACTTGTTGTGACAGTGAGGGGAGACAAAGAGGAAAGTGAGCGGGGGGGGGGGGGGGGGGGGGGGGGGGGGGGGGTGTAGGAGAGAAAGTGGGAGGGCAAAGACAGTACATTAATAAGTAGCCAAGTAGTCCAGGATACTGTCTTTGGTTAATAATCAAAAGATCCCAGGTGCCGGGTTCAAATCTAGCTACTGCTTAAATCAATGCTTATTATGAAAATTGATGGATGTACATACGTGTCACATTTGCACCTAAACCACAGTGCCATTTTCAACCAAACTCAATGTGCAATATCCATAACTGTCAGGCAAAAATCACTGTCTGGGTAAGAAGCACCCATTTATCATAGTTCAGGAGCTATGTCTTCATAAACAATGAGATGCATGAAAAAATGCTGCGTCATGCATGAAGTTTTCATACATTCGTTCTTTAATACTAAGTCACTAGTACAGTCAAGTCAACTCAAGGAAATCCCTGACACCTTGCAGCACTTTTGATAGATTTCAACTGTGAAGTGCAAACAGCTGTAGGCCAAAACCAATTACCATGTATAGAGCTATGATGAGGCATTGCCATAGAGACGTTTACAAGATCGTGTTGCAGACACCCAAAGCAGCTGCACTCAGAGTACTGAAAGAGTCAGGGATAATATCGCACGGAATCTACGGCAGGAGTACATATAACGTTTGGTTTATAATAGAAATTTGGAAAAACGAGTACCCACACAATGCTGGGTTTGTCAGCTAGTTTTGAATAAAACTCATCAGCAATGACAGCCCAAGACATCCAGCATAAGAAGTCACCCTCATTCTGTCAAAGGCCTTATCAGAGGACAGAGAAGCAGACAGAGGTTCAGGGCACTCTCCTGCACTTGAAGTGGGACTCTGCCCCTAAAAGACAGAGCAATCAGAAATGATCAATGCCATGAGGGTGCAGAAATCAATGGAAACCACAGCACTAAAGACACTTAAGGTTTACCCACAGGACATGTGGCTAGTAACTGAAAAAGTGTCATAGTGATCTCTCTATTGGCAAATCTCCAGATCAGCCCCCAATTCCAATTCCCAAGAGGGGACTGTGACAGGAGAGGTGACCTTGAGAAAAAGTTTAAATAACCAACAAAAGAATGATGTTCTATGAATCGGCGAGTGGAATGTGAGAAGTCTGAACACCATAGGGAGCTAGCAAATCTAATAAGGGAAATGGTAAGGGTCGCTCTAGATATTGGGGGGGGGGGGGGGGGTCAGTGAACTGAACTGGAAAGAATACACGGATTTGCGGTCAGATAAATATAGGGCAATACCAACAATGGAAACAAATCGTATAACAGGAGTAGGATTCGTTATGAATAGAAAGCCATGGCAGAGAGTGGGTTGGTGTGAACAGTTCTCCTCATCAGGATCAACAGCAAACCAACACCAGCAGCAACAGCTCTGGTATACATGGCAACGTAGCAAGCAGAAGCTGAAGAGAGAAAATATATAAGGATACTGCAAGGATAAATCAGTACGCAAAGGAAAATGAAAATCTAATAATCATCATAATAGTAAGGGAAGAAGTAGACAAAAGGTTATGGGAGAATATGGGCTTGGAAGCAGGAATGAGAGAGAAGAAAGACTGACAGATCTCTGCAATAAATTTCACCTAGTAATAGGAATACTCCATTCAAGAATCGCAAGAGGAGGTGGTTTTATTGGAAAAGGCATTGAGGCTTGGGAAGATTCCAGAAGGATAACATCAAAGTTGGACGGAGATTCTGAAATAAGATATTGGATTGTAAGGTTTATGCAAGAGCAGATATAAATTCAAATCACAATTCAGTAACAATATATTATAGACTGAAGTTTAAGAGAATTGTACAGAAGAATCAGTGTGGACAGAAGGGGGATATTGAAGTATGAGACATGTTTGAAGTTTGCTAAAGATGTGCATACTGTGATAAGGAATATCGAGGCAAGCATTTCAGCTGTAGAGAGTGGACATTTCTAACAAGAGCAGTCACAGATGTTAATCACAAACATACATACTAGAAAGTAACTGCGAGTAAACCTGACTGACAAAACAAGGGAGTACAAAAATGTTAAGGGAGAGACAGGAATACAGCGACATAAATCACAAGGAACAAAAATAAATAAAAATTGCAGGCAAGCCAAGCTCAAACAGTTGCAGGAAATATGTGAAGCAATCGAAAAAGAAATAATTGTCTGAAGGACTAACTCAGAACATAAAAAAGTCAAAACAACCTTCAGAATACAATGGGAATTCCACTATTAAACACAGAAGGCAGAGCTGATACATGGAAATAGTACACTGAAGGCCACTATGAGGGGAAGGAATTGTGTAATGATGTGACAAGAAGAAGAAACCAGATCAATATGGAAGTGATAGGGGATCCACTATAGAATTAAACGAGCTCTGGAAGACTTGAGATCAAATACGGCAGAAGGGATAGATAACATTCCATCAGAATTTCTAAAATCATCAGGGGAAGTGGCAACCAAATGACTATTCAAACTTTTGTGTAGAATCTACGAGACTGGCAACATAAAATCAGACTTTCAGAAAAATATCATCCACAGAACTCAGAAGACAGCAAGAACAACTGATTACGAGAACTACCAGCTTAACAGTTAATGCATCCAAGTAGCTGGCAAAGAATAATATACAGAAGCATGGCAAAGAAAACTGAGGATCTGTTAGATGATGGTCAATGTGGCTTTAGGAAAGATAATGTCACCAGAGAGGCAGTCCTGATGTTGCACTTGGTAATTGAAGCAAGACTGATGAAAAATCAAAAATCAAGACATGTTCACAGGATTTGTCAACCTGTAAAAAGCATTTGACAATAGTAGTGCAAGATGTTTGAAATTCTGAGAAAAATGGAAGTAAGCTATAGTGACAGATGAGTAACATAAAATATGTACAAGAGTCACGAGGGACCAATAAGACTGGGAGACCGAGTACTCAGATTAAAAAGGATACAAGGCAGATACACATTCTTTCATCCAGATTGTTCAATGGAGGGGCAGGAGTGGGGGAGGGGCGGACGATAAAGAGAGGGATTAAAATTCAGGGTGAATGGAAATCACTGATAAGATTCACTGATAGAATTTCTATACTTAGTGAAGATGAGGAAGTATTACAGGATCTTTTGAATGGACTACACAGTCTGATGAGTACAGAATACGGATCAAGATTAAAGACAGGCAAAGGTAATTAGAAGCAGCATAAATTAGAGGAGCAAGGAAGTCAACATCAAAACTGATGAACACAAAACAAACAAAGTTAAGGAATTCTGCTATCTTGGAAGCAAAATAACACATGATGGACAAACCAAGGAGGACATAAAAAGCAGACCGCCACAGGCGAAGTGGCTGTTCCTGGCCAAAAGAAGTCAACTAGTATCAAACATAGGTGTTAATTTGAGGAAGAAATTTCAGAGGATGTACATTAGGAGCACAGTGTTGTATAGTAGTGAATAGTGGACGCAAGAAAAACGAGAACAGAAGAGAAATGAAACATTTGCAATGTGGTACTAAATAAGATTGTTGAAAATTATATGGGCTGATAAGATAAGGAATTAGGAGGTTCTCCACAGAATCAGCGAAGAAAGGAAACCTGGAAAACACTGTCAAGAAGGAGGGACAGATGATACATGTGTGGAGACAGGAGGGAATAAGCTCCATGATACTAGAGGGAGCTGTAGAGGGTAAAAACTCTAAAGGAAGACAAAGACTGAAATACATCCAACAAATAACTGATCACATAGTGTACAAGTGCTATTCTGAGATGAAGAGGTTGGGTGAGCCATGCAAAATTAGTCAGAAAACTGATGACTCAAAAGAAAGTAATATGCCAGTTCAGTTCAGAGATGATGAATAGTAAAAACACGGAGTAAAAAGAAGAGGAATTAATACTATAATTCAGAACTAGAGAAAAATAAAGGGAGAGAGGATGCAGGGGGGGGGGGGGGGGGGGAGGGGGGGGGGAAGACGACAAAGACATAAGAGTAAAAAGCAAAAGGAAGATAAAGGAAACAGTGACTGTCTGCTCATTGAGCTACATGGAAGCATATCTTAGAAACCTAACTGTACACTGCATTAACAATAAACTATTACAACACTGCTTAGTACTACTTGAGCTCATGCCAGCTAAATTTAACCTAGCAAGTCAGAAAGAAAACTCCTGCTCTGAAACGAGCTGGTGCTTCCTTAGTTACATGAAATAGCTGCTGCTCATCTCCTACTGACAGCTACGTATTTAGTTGATTACATTTGTATTTTTCAAAGAAAATAGTTGACTGTATCTACATTTGTAAAAACAGAGCCTTGTTTACGATGTAATGCCACTTGTTACACAGCTCAATAATGAACACTTCAGCCTGCCATATAGCAGATAGAATAAAATTTCAACTTGTTTTTGTTTTATTCTTGGAAGTTTTTTGCCGTTTGAGTACAGCACATGCATTTTGCCTTAAAAAAAAAAAAAAAACTGGAGGATTTCACAATGTTTGTGGTACTGGAGTATCAACTCTTGATTGCAGATTGTCATCTGAACTAAGTAGAGTTCTCTTTTCCTAGAACAAATACTTAATTTCAGGAGTTCTTCATCCCCTGTCCTTCCTTGTCTACTTTTAAAAATTTGTTTTAGGGAAAAACAAGACACAAAATAGAGGGTGGCACACAAAATGTGTCACCGATTGTTTCTTCCACAATTTACGGCGCACATTAGATATCCTGCTGAGATTTCTACAGTAGTATCAACAGAGTTACGAATGACGTGTAATTCAAGATACTGCCACTAGGAGACTAGTAAGCAGCAATGGCTGACAATGGAAGACTGACGACACAGCAACGATCAGCAACTGTTACGTTTTCATGAAACGAAAAGCCTTGTTGTGACTCAGAGGCATTTTCAACAACAGTTTAACACACAACGGGTCCCTTACAAGAAGACCATCCACAGTTTGTACAATAAATCTGTACAGGAAGGAACAGTATTGGAAGCGAAGCGACCTCGGCCTAAGCCTGTTTGTTTGCTGAAGAATACTGAAGCAGTACAAGTCGCTGTACAGAGGAGTCCCGGGAAATCGTGTAGAAAGGCAGCAGTGCAACTGGGAATATCCAGACGCTCCGTTCAACGCATTCTTAAAAGTGACCTCCATATGTACCCATACAAGATGACCTGTGCACAGAAGCTCATTGAAGAACACAAGCAGCAGAGACTGCTGTTTGCTCAGTGGGCGGAGGATAGGGAAGAAACACTGAACAACGTTTGGTTTTCAGACGAGGTGCATTTTCATTTAGATGGTGTGGTTAACAAACAAAATGTACACATCTGGGCCACTGAAAACCCACAAGTGCTTCATGAACGACAACATTATGCTCCGAGGCTTACAGCGTGGGCAGCAATTTCCAGTCACGGACTTATTGGACCCTTTTTCTTTGAAGAAACTGTGAACAGCGAGCGTTATTTGAGCATGCTTCGCAATAGCTTCATTCCACAGCTTCTTGCTACTGCCTTGCCCTTCAACACGCAGTGGTTCATGCAAGATGGAGCAAGGTCACATACTGCAAACACTGTGTTGGAGTTTTTACATGAGCATTTCGACATGCGGATCATTTCACTCAGGTTTCCAGGTTGCTTCAATGACGGACAGAATTGGCCCCCCAATAGTCCAGACCTCAATCTATGTGATTTTTTTCTTTGGGGGTACCTAAAGGAAAAAATTTTCCCAAAACATCCACGTGATTTAATGGAGCTCAGAAGACTTATTCTTCAAGCTTGCAGTGAAATTACGGAAGACATGTGCCTTAGGGTAATCTCCAACTTCAGTGTTTGTTGAAGGAAGTTAGGAAACGAAATGGTGGACATATTGAGCATGTGCTGAGTTAGAAGAAATCTCCACGGACGGCTCTTCATTGTAGTATATGTTCCTTTCAGATTGTATTGACAATAAAGTTTATATTCAAATGGTAACACATTTTGTGCACCACCCTGTACATATAAATATGTTCAAGAAAGAGTTAAATTTTAATTTTTTATGATTCTGTGATACAATATTTTTTTCTGTAATCTAAACATGGCTGCTTGGTATACATTATTTTTAATGTTTGCTTTCACGTCTAAATCGTACAAATTGTGAACGGTTGTTGCACTATGTCCTTCTCATAGGGAATTTCACTGTAGAAAACGATCCACAACTGGACATCAACAACTCCAGCTCTTCTCGTTATTGTCTGACAGAAATTCAACATTACAGTCTCCAAAATAATTTCCTATTTAAGTCTATGTAATTTTATTCCAAGTGGTCCTAGCTATTTTATGAACCCTAAGATAATTTCTGCTTGTAGCTTGTAAACTGCCTGGTAGCTTGTAAACTGCCAAGTAATACAAGATTGAATACATAGTGATCCATTATTGTGGCACAGCTTTCAACACAATATTTATCAACTTGACTATCATAAACAGTTCCAATGGTTCTACAGTAGTAAAATATTAGCTTGTATCAATCAAGATGCTCTGGATCTATTTCCATCTGACATTATGATAAGCATAATAAACTGTGCAACAAAACTAAAGGGTTACTTTTTTGAAACCCATCAATTTTTCCCATTGTGATGTAGAAGCTCAAAATTTGGCTTTTAAAGTTCCTAAAACCTTCCTCTGTAATGGTGCAAAAGCATGAGACCTTGTGTCACCTTCAGGTTCTGAGATGCTTCAATAAGGCAGTGTCGACACATGCAAAAAAAGAAAGGCCACAGTTCAGAAACTCATTTCAGGTGAAGGTGGGTTAATGTTATCATGTTGGCACCACATTTCACCATAATTCTGCCCAATGCCACTGTGGACACATCACACCTCCTCTTACCCATACCTCAACCCTTCTCTTGATGTCTTTGTGACAAGGGTCACAATCGCATCACCCAGAATTTCCCCAAAGGTCTCTTTAATTTTCCTGTAGGCAGAATATATCTTACCCCTAGTGATATATGCCTCTACATCCTGAAAGTTGTCCTCTAGCCATCCCTGCTTAGCCAAAAAAAATCAAGGGTTGTTCAGAGTTTCAAAGGAAGCATTATACGACAATTGATGGAAAAAGAAGAAAGAAATGTGACTGAAAACAAATGGGTATTTTTTAGAGGTGAAACAGCAAAGGCAGTAAAGGATCGCAGAAAAAGAGCATGGTCCAGAAGAAATCCCTGAATAACACATGAGGTACTGAATTTGGCTGAGCAAGGGAGCAAATATAAAAATGAAGCAGGCAAAAGGGAATACAGACATCTGAAAACTAAATTAAAAGGAAGTGCAAAACGGTTAAATGTGTAGGGCCAGAGGACAAATGCAAAGCTGTAGAAACATAAATGACTACAGGAAAGATGGATGATGCCTATAGGAGTATTAAAGAAAGCAAGGGAGCAAGAAGCTATCTACAACTTGAGCAGCAACAAGATTGCAGTTGTGTGTCATAGAACAAGAAGGGGAAGCAGTAGTTTAGAGCAGAGTGAAACGTCATTATTGCCAATTCCAGAAGTTCTTCAGTCTGAATACTGAGTAAGCTGTGAAGGAATCCAAGGAGAAATTCAGAAAGTAAATTTAAGTTCTGGGAGAAGATCTTAAAATTTTGAGGTTTGTTGATGACGTAACTCTGTCAGAGACAGCAAAGTATTTGCAGCAATGGAATGGAATGGCTAATGTCTTGGAAAGAGGTTAGTTCTACAAGATGAATACCAATGAACATAAAACAAAGGCAAAGGAATTACGTCAGGTGATGTTGAGGGAACTAGATTAGGAAATGGGGCAATGAAAGTAGTAGTAGACTTCTGCTATTTGGATAGCAAAATAAATGATGATGGCCGAAATATAGAGGACCTTATTGATGGCATTAGTATAGAGATGGGGATTATTGATCAAGGTATCATAGCAATTATGGCTCCAAACTTGATAAATCAGTCAAAAAGGCTAGGAGAGGGTTTTTCTGCTAGAAAGAGTAGGTAAGCAGTTGTTAGCATCTCACTTAGACAGTGAATTGCAATCATTTAGTTCCAGTATGATGTAAACAGAGGAATTAGGGGCAAAGTTTAAAAAGACTGTAAATCAGGCTCTGGACAAGTGTATGCCTAGTTGTAGATTAACGACAGAAAAGACCCACTGTGGTTTAGCAACGAAATTCGGAAAATGATAAGGAAGCTAAGGCTGTTGCAATCTTGGTTCAAAAGAGAATTCACAAATAATGAAAGGCAAAAGTTAGTAGAGATTCATACGCCTCTGAACAGATCTATGCACACAGTACACAACTAGCACCATACCATAGGAAAGGATCTGGCCGAGAATCCAAGAAAATTCTGGTCCATAAAATTGTTTTGTGGCTCTAAGGTTTCCATTCGGTAACTCATTGACAAGTCTGGTGTAACAGTTGAGACAGCAAAACGAAAGCTAAAGTTTTTAATTCCACAATTAAGAAGTTGTTCAGGCAGGAGAATTGTACAAACATACTGTCGTTTGATGCATAGAGTCCCATACCGACAACATAGTAATAAGCATTCATAGTGTGAAGAAACATCTGAAAGAGCGGAAAACAAATAAGTCGCCAGGTCCATATGGAAACCCAATTCAGTTTTACAAAGAGTATTCTATAGCATTGACTCCTTACTAATTTGCATTTATTGTGACCCTCTCGCCCAATGCAAAGTCCCAAGCACCTGGAAATAAGTGGCGGTGACTCTTGTATATAAGAAGGTTAGAAGAACAGGCCCACAAAACTACAGCCCAACATCCTTAACATCAGTTTGCTACAGAATTCTATTCTGAGTTCAAATGATAAATTTCCTAGAGACCAAACCCAAATGCTTATATCTATAAATACCCTAAATGCTAATATCTACCCTAAATGCTTATATCTATGAATCAGTAAAATTTTAGAAAGCACTGCTTGTGTGAAACTCAGCTTGCCCGTCTTCTTGTGATATACTCTGAACTATGGATGGTGGGCAACAGGCAGATTCCACATTTCAGATTTCCGAAAAGCATTTGACACCATACTACACTGCAGATTGTTAACAAAGTTATGAGCATACAGAATAGGTTATCGTATATGTAAGTGATTCGAAGACTTCATAACAGGACACAGTATGTTGTCCTTCATCATGAGTTTTCATCAGAGACAAGAGTATCATCAGGAGTGCCCAATGGAAGTGTGATAGGACCGCTACTATTTTTTGTATACACAAATAATCTAGTGGGCAGGGCGGGCAGCAGTCCACAGTTGTTTGTTGATGATGCTGTGGTGTAAGGGGACGTGTTGAAGATAAGTGATTGCAGGACGATACAAGATGACCTGGACAAAATTTCTAACTGATGTGTTGAATGGCACATAGCTCAAAATGTAGAAAAATGTAAGTTAATGTGGATGAGTAGAGCAAACAAACCTGTAATGTTCAGATACAGCATTGATAGTGTCCTGCTCAACACAATCATGGAGTTTAAATATCTGGGTGTAACACTGCAAAGCGACATAAAGTGGAATATGAGCATATGAGGATTTTGGTAAGAAATGTGAATTCTTGACTTTCATTTATTGAGTGAATTTTAGGAAAGTGTGGCACATTTGTAAAGGATACTGCGTATGGGACATTAGTGCAACCTGTTATTGAGTGCCACTCTAACGTTTAGGATCCACACTGGGTTGGATTACAGTAAGACATTGAAGAAATTCAGAGGTGGGCTGCTAGATTTGTTACCAGTAGGTTTGAACAACATGCAGGAATTGCTTCAGGAAACGAAAAGGGAAATCTCCGGAGGAAAGACAATATCCTTTTCAAGGATCACTAGTACTGAGAAAATTTAGAGAACAGGCATTTGAAAATGGCTGCAGAACGATCATACTGCCACCACCATACATTTCATCTAAGGACCACAGAGATAAGATATGAGAGCTTAGGGCTCATAAGGAGGCATACAGACAATCGCTCTATCTGCAAGTGGGACACGAAAGGAAACAAATAGTAGTGGCACAGGGTACCCTCAGCCATGCACTGTAGGGTAACTTGCGTAGTAAGTATGTAGATGTAGATAAAATAACACTAGCAATAGCAAGAAGAGCACTGCTCAAAAAGAGAAATCTGTTAACAATGAATATAAATTTAAATGTAAAAAAGGTCTTTTCTGAGGTATTTGACTGGAGAGTAGCCTTGTAAAGAAGTTAAACATAGGAAATAAATGGCTAAGGCAACAAAAGCTTTTGAAATGTGCTATGAATGAATGCTGAAAGTCAGGTGAGTAGATTAAATAACAAATGACACTGCACTTAACTGAATTACGGAAAAAAGAAATTTATGACACTATTTGATGAAAAGAATGGAGAGGTTCATATAATACATCATTAGGTTAGGTTAGGTTAGGTTAGGCATCAAGATGTAGTCAGTTTCGTAATGGAATGAATTCTGATGGGTAAAAATTGTAGGTGAAGACCAAGGCTCGAAATAAGTAATCAGGTTCATATGGATGTAGGCTGCAGTAGTTATGCGGAGTTAAAATACTTTCACTGGACAGATTAGTGTGGAGAGCTGTTTGAAACCAGTCTTCGTAATGAAGACAACAACAGCAGCAACAATTACAATTAGACCAAATTCCAAACAATATTTTCAAAAAAACTTTCTAACTTTTAAATTTATATTCAATGTTAACAACAATTTGTAAAGGAGGGAAAGTTTAAACACTGAGGAAGCCAGACACCTGTTGGACCTGGTTATAACAATCTGGAATATTGTTTAATGTTGAGCAACCAGAAGAGAGAAGTCATGAAGTACCTGATGTTGTATCCCTTATAGCAGTAAACTGCAACAGCCACACAGCAATAAACAAAAAAGGGAGCAGAACAAATGTTTGGAGATGATCCACTCAAACCAGCAAAATCTTAGAAATAAACTTGACATATTACAAGTATTGATAACAGAGTTTCTGCCACACTTGTGGAAAATAACAGAACATGGTCTTAAATCTTATGAATTTAATTACACTGCCATAAATCAGATGGTCCTTTGAATTATGGGAATTCACTCATATGCAAACTCCATCCACAACCAGACTGTTTCTGCTAGTATCTCAGCTGTAAATCATTAAACCATCTCTAGAGCAAGCTGTAAAGACTGACAGTAAAGCAGTGCAGCCCACCTCAAATACCGGTAGGGGTAGTTAACTGTGCAAGCATACACGAATAATCATAATGGGAGAAATATCACAACTAGCTTTGACAACGCCTCCTGGTAACAGTGCTGTGTCACACATTCTGGCCGACATGAACAGTACTATTGTCTATGAATGTTAACTATTGCCAATGCCAGATACCACATTTTTCGAGGTTAAAACCATCGACAATTAAATTGCTCATCAAAACATATTTCAATGGCTTCCCTGACAACCAGATCCCAAAAGGATGAAACAAATGTTAAAATGAGGACATTCACGTAGTCAATAGTGTAGCTTCACTGACTGCTGTTCTAAGTCACTGCATATTTAGCAGGCTGTAGCAGGCAGTTATAGCATTAATGTTCCACTGAACATTATCGAACAGCATGTAAAGTATGCAGAGGACCGGTGCATGCTACAGGGAGTGGAAACTGACCCTCAACATAAAAAAATTTAACATACTGCAAATACATACACAGAAAGACCCAAAATTATTTTATTGTAAAAAAGGAGAACAATCACTGGAACCAGTACTTCCATAAAATATCTAGGAGTATGCATATGGAGTGATTTGAAAAGGAACAACCATACAAAATTAATCACGAGTTAGGTGGATGCCAGACTGATTCATTAGGAGAATCCCCAGCAAATGAAGTCTATCGACAAAGGAAGTAGCTTACAAATTACTCATTCAACCAATATACTGCGTGTCAGAATGGGATCCCAATCAGATAGGACTGAAAAGAGGAAATAGAAAAGATCCAAAGAAGAGTGGCACCTTTTGTTACCGGTTCATTTAGTAAGCACAAAAGAATTACAGAGATGGTCAACCAATTCCAGTGGCAGACGCTGCAAGAGAGAGCTCCTGCATCACAGTGTTGTTTAATTGTTGAACTTACAAGAGCATACACTTCTAAAAGGGTCAAAAAATATATTGCTACCTCCTACATCTTGTGAAAAAGTCATGAAGATAAAACTAGAGAGATTCAAGCCAACACCCAGGTTTAACAGCAATCATTCTCCTTCGCACTATTCGTGACTGGAACGGGAAAGGGGGAAGTAACAGTGGTACACAAAGTACCCTCTGCCACACACCACAAGGTGAATTGTGATAGATGCAGATGTATGTCCATTATATGACACGCCACAAAGACAAGGAATCTTACACGGGCCTGACTTCTGTAGAGTCAACTATCCTTCACAAAGTCAACGAATGTGGCTACGTACCTTTGGTGATCGCAGAAAAGTAACATTCACTTTATGCTTTGCGAGCATACAACCTACAAATAGTAGGAAGGTGACAGGCTTGAAACTTCTCTCTTCAGTTTCTTCAGGTGAAATACTCATCTTCAGTTTGAATCGCAAAGCCCTGCGGGCCTTCTTTGGTGGATAGCCTTTATACTGAAAAACTTTTTTGAGATTTGAGGCACCATTGGTCAGCACAGGATGATGACAGTTGTCCCCTTGTGGGTACAGATCCATATGTATCGGCTTGCATAAGAAACTATACCTCAGGGTGTTCCGAGTTTTATGTTGAAAATCCTCAATTCTTTGATGGACATATTCCATTCTGTCTTCGCCTATCTTATTTACCCTCTACAGTACCACAGAAGTTATTCCTTGATATCTTAATACCGGGTGATCAAAAAGTCAGTATAAATTTGAAAACTTAATAAACCACGGAATAATGTATATAGAGAGGTAAAAATTGACACACATGCTTGGAATGACATGGGGTTTTCTTAGGAAAAAAAAAAAGTTCACAAAATGTCCGACATATGGCGCTGGACAGAAAAACATCAGTGACTGCGCATGAAAATTGTGTATAAAAGGAGCTGTAATGAGAGAGAGAATCAGATGCGCCAGCAGTCACAGCATGTTGACGTTACCTGAAGAGGCACTTTTAGTGAAGCTGTATTATCAGAATGGGGAATGTGCTAGTTCAGCGTTACGATCCTATCGCCATAGGAAGGGGATTCGAACGGGTACAGGTCCGTTGGCAAATATAGCTGTGGCGAGAATGATTTCGAAGTTCGAAGCCACGGGTTGTTTAGACGATAGACCCCGTAGTGGCCGAGCGAGCACAAGGCGTAATGCCGCTGAGACATTTCAGGAAGAAATGGAGACTGTAGTGGGTTCGTCTATGCACGGGGAAGTCAGCGCTCGCACAGTCGCACCGGCATTCCATACACTACTGTTTGCTTGGCACTTTGGCGTACTCTCCAATGCTATCCGTACAAAATCCATCGGCATCATGAACTGTTACCTGACGATTTAGTGAAGCAGAGGGCATTTGCGGTGTGGGCATTTCAAAAGATGGCGGAAGATGACGATTGGTTGAGTAATGTGTTGTGGACCGACGAAGCTCATTACACACTCTGAGGGTCTGTCAACGCCCACAACTGCAGAATTTGGGCTACCAAAAATCCTAGAACTGCCGTGGAAACTCCATTGCACGACGAGAAAGTCACATTATGGGTTGGATTAACCACATCTATTGTTATCGAGCCTTTTTTCTTCGAAGAAATACGTTATTCTGGTTTCGTAACTGCTACCGTGACGGGTGAGAGGTACGCCAATATGTTCATCCCCAGCCTGGCTGATAAACACCTGCTGGAACGTACGATGTTTATGCAAGATGGAGCTCTACCCCATATTGCCAGATGCGTGAAAGATCTCTTGCACACGTCGTTTGGTGATGATCGTGCGCTCAGCCATGACTTTCGTCATGCTTGGCCTCCCAAGTCCCCAGATCTCAGTCCGTGTGATTATTGGCTTTGGGGTTACCTGAAGTCGCAAGTGTATTGTGATCGATCGACATCTCTAGGGATGCTAAAAGACAACATCCGACACCAATGCCTCACCATAACTCCGGACATGCTTTACAGTGCTGTTCACAACATTATTCCTCGACTACAGCTAATGCTGAGGAATGATGGTGGGTATATTGAGTATTTCCTGTAAAGAACTTCATCTTTGTTTTGTCTTACTTTGTTATGCTAATTATTGCTATTCTGATCAGATGAAGCGCCATCTGTCGGACATTTTTTGAACTTACGTATTTTTTTGGTTATAATAAAACACCATGTCATTCCAAGCATGTGTGTTAATTTGTACTTCTCTATCTACATTATTCTGTGATTTATTCAGTTTTCAAATTTATACTGACTTTTTGATCATCCGGTACATGTCCTATCATGCAGCCCCTTCTTCTTGTCAATGTTTCCCCCAAGTCCCTCTCCTCACCAACTCTACAAAGAACCTCCTCATTTCTTAACTTATCACTTTATCTAATTTTCTATAGGTCAAATCATAAAAATGTTTTGATTCTTTTCTTTTCCAGTTTTCTGACAGTCCATGCCTCACTTGCATACAATAATGCACTCAAATGAACATTGTTCGAAATTTCTTCAACAAATTAAGATTGATGTTTAATATTAGTAGGCTTCTTTTGGCCAGGAGCACATTCTTTGTGGTGCCTGCTTTTTATGTCCTTGCTTCTTCTGTCTTGTGCTACTTGCCTTCCAAGGTAACAGAATTACTTCACATCATCAGTTCAACGTCCCCAATGTTGATGTTAAGTTTATTGGCCATCTCATTTCTGCAATCCTCATTACTTTTTTTCTTTCTCAGATTTACTCCATAATGTGTTCTCATTAGAATGTTCATTTGATGTAATAGCTACTGCAATTCTCGCTCACTTTCACTAGGGATAGGTTAGATTTACTGAAAAATTCAAACATCTAACATCATTTCACATTGTCAAACACTCTTTCTGTGTCAACAAACCCTATGAATATATCTTGATTTTTCATAAATCTTGCTTCCATCTTACAGAGTCTCAATTTCCTTTTCCATCCATCCGTATATTATCCTCACCAGCAGCTTGGGATGCATGAGCTTTCAAACTGATTCTGTGATAATTCTCACACTTGCCTGCCCTTATATTTTTAGGACTGTGTGTATTCTATAGTTCTGAAAGTCTGATTGTATGCCCCAGACTCATAGACAGTAAAAACCCATTTGAATAACTTTACAGACATGGAAATTAATAGTGACTTATGCCTCAGTAAACTACTAATAGGTTACCACAAAGAAGTGCGGACTGATGCATGGATTAAAATAAAGAGAATTTTGCCATGAACTATTTGTAAAACATCAATACCTAATGATGTTCATGACAACAAAATTAGAAGTAAGGGTAACTACAGCAGAAATATAGCTAAATTAAGAATAAAAGATCAAAGTCCATGTGTGAATGGTGAAATATAGCTTAACAAGCTCCTCATCACCATAACAACTCGTGAATCAAACTTACCTAGCATAAAATTTAAATAGGCCTACTTTCTCATAAAAAACAGTTTGCATTAGTTTGTTGAATTTTAAACAGCAAGACCGTCAATTCATTCCCTAATCATTCATAATTAATAACATTATAGTTGTTGTTGTGGTCTTCAGTCCAGAGACTGGTTCGATGCAGCTCTCCATGCTACTCTATCCTGTGCAAGCTTCTTCATCTCCCAGTACTTACTGCAACCTACATCCTTCTGAATCTGTTCAGGGTATTCACCTCTCGGTCTCCCTCTACAATTTTTACCCTCCATGCTGCCCTCCAATACCAAATTGGTGATAACTTGAAGCCTCAGAATATGTCCTACCAAGCGATCCCTTCTTCTAGTCAAGTTGTGCCACAAATTTCTCTACTCCCCAATTCTAGTCAATACCTCCTCATTAGTTAAGTGATCTACCCATCTAATCTTCAGCATTCTTCTGTAGCACCGTATTTCGAAAGCTTCTATTCTCTTCTTGTCTACACTATTTACCGCCCACGTTTCACTTCCATAAACGGCTACACTCCATACAAATACTTTCAGAAACAAATTCCCGACAGCTACATCAATACTCGATATTAACAAATTTCTCTTCTTCAGAAACGCTTTCCTTGCCATTGCCAGTCTACATTTTATATCCTCTCTACTTCGACCATCATCAGTTATTTTGCTCCCCAAATAGCAAACTCAATTACTACTTTAAGCGTCTCATTTCCTAATCTAATTCCCTCAGCATCACGCGATTAAATTCAACTACATTCCATTAGGCTCATTTTGCTTTTGTTGATGATCATCTTATTTCCTCCTATCAAGACATTGACCATTCCATTCAGCTACTCTCCAGGTCCTTTGCTGTCTCTGGCAGAATTACAATGTCATCGGCAAACCTCAAAGTTTTTATTTCTTCTCCATGGATTTTAATTCCTATTCCAAATTTTTCTTTTGTTTCCTTTACTCCTTGCTCAATATACAGATTGAATAACATCGAGGATAGGCTAAACCCTGTCTCACCCCTTCCCAACCACTGCTTCCCTGTCATGCCCCTCGACTCTTTCAACTGCCATCTGGTTTCTCTACAAATTGTAAATAGCCTTTCGCTCCCTGTATTTTACCCCTGCCACCTTTAGAATTTGAAAGAGAGTATTCCAGTCAACATTCGCAAAAGCTTTCTCTACATCTACAAATGCTAGAAACATAGGTTTGCCTTTAGTAATCTATTTTCTAAGATAAGTCGTAGGGTCAGTATAGCCTCACGTGTTCCAACATTTCTACGGAATCCAAACTGATCTTCCCCAATGGTGCCTTCTACCAGTTTTTCCATTCTTCTGTAAAGAATTCGTGTTAGTATTTTGCAGCCATGGATTATTAAACTGATAGTTCGGTATTTTTCACATCTGTCAACCCCTGGTTTCCTTGGGACTGGAATTATTATATTCTTCTTGAAGTCTGAGGGTATTTAGCCTGTCTCATAAATCTTGCTCACCAGACGGTAGAGTTTTATCACGGCTGGCTCTCCCAAGGCTATCTGTAGTTCTAATGGAATGTTGTCTACACCCAGGGCCTAGTTTCGACTTAGGTCTTTCAGTGCTCTGTCAAACTCTTCACGCAGTATCATATCTCCCATTTCATCTTCATCTACATCCTCTTCCATTTCCATAATATTGTCCTGAAGAATATCACCCTTGTATAGACCCTCTATGTACTCCTTCCACCTTTCTGCTTTCCCTTCTTTGCTTTGAACTGGGTTTCCATCTGAGCTCCTGATATTCATGCAAGTGGTTCTCTTTTCTCCAAAGGTCTCCTTAATTTTCCTGTAGGCAGTATCTATCTTACCCCTAGGGATATACTCCTCTACATCATTACATTTGTCCTCTAGCCATTCCTGCTTGCTATTTTGCACTTCCTCTCGATCTCATTTTTGAGACATTTGTATTCCTTTTTGCCTGCTTCATTTACCGCATTTTCTCCTTTCATAAAATAAATTCAATATCTCTTGTGTTACCCAAGGATTTCTATTAGCCCTCGTCTTTTTACTTACTTTATCCTCTGCTGCCTTCATGCTTTGATCTCTCAAAGTTACCCATTCTTCTTCTACTGTATTTCTTTCCCCCATTAATATCAATCATTCCCTAATGCTCTCCCTGAAACTCTCTACAGCTCTGGTTTTGTCAGTTTATCCAGGTCTCATCTCCTTAAATTCCCACTTTTTTGCAGTTCGTTCAGTTTTAATCTACAGTTCATAACCAACAGATTGTGGTCAGAGTCCACGTCTGCCCCTGGAAATGTCTTACATTTTAAAACCTGGTTCCTAAATCTCTGTCTTACCATTATATAATCTATCTGTAAAACCTTCCAGTATCTCCAGGATTCTTCCATGCATACAACCATCTTTCATGAATTCTTGAACCAAGTGTTAGCTATGATTAAGTTATGCTCTGTTCAAAATTCTACCAGGTGGCCTACTCTTTCATTCCTTACCCCCAGTCCATATTCACCTACTACGTTTCCTTCTCTTCCTTTTCCTGCTATATAATTCCAGTCACCCATGACTATTAAATTTTCATCTCCGTTCACTATCTGAATAATTTCTTTTATCTCATCATACATTTCATCAATCTCTTCATCATCTGCGGAGCTAGCTGGCACATAAACTTTTACTACTGTGGTAGGTGTGGGCTTCGTATCTATCTTGGCCACAATAATGCGTTCACTATACTGTGTGTAGTAGCTTACCCGCATTCCTATTTTTTTTATTCATAACTAAACCCACTCCTGCATTACCCCTATTTGCTCTTGTATTTATAAGCCTGTATTCACCTCACCATAAGTCTTATTCCTACCGCCACAGAACTTCACTAACTTCCACTATATCTAATTTTAATCTATACATTACCTTTTTTAAATTTTCTAACCTACCTGCCCGATTAAGGGATCTGACATTCTGCGCTCCGACCCGTAGAATGCCAGTTTTCGTTCTCCTGGTAACAATGTCATCCTGAGTAATACCCGCTCGGAAATCCGAATAGAGGACTATATTACCTCTGGAATATTTTACCCAGGAGGATGCCATCATCATCTAACCATACAGTAAAGATGCATGCTCTCGGGAAAAATTACGGCTGTAGTTTCCCATTGCTTTCAGCCACTCGCACTATCGGCACAGCAAGGCCGTTTTGGACAGTGTTACAGGCCGGATCAGTCAATCATCCAGACTGTTGCCCCTACAACTACTGAAAAGGCTGCTGCCCCTCTTCAGGAACCACACGTTTGTCTGGCCTCTCAACAGATACCCCTCCGTTGTGGTTGCACCTACAGTACGGCTGTCTGTATTGCTGAGGCATGCAAGCCTCCCCACCAACGGCAAGGTCCATGGGGTGGTAACATTATAGTAGTCTCCAAAAAACTTTTATATTATCAGTTACTACTATCACCAGCATCATTGCATTAAATACACAAACCCAACAACACTGTTATACCACGTCCAGTGAATAACACAAGCCTACAGTATATTCCTTGAAATGTGGCTTCATATGTCATGTACAAGGTGTCTTCGATGTTTTTATTTGTATGTTTCTCTTGTAGACCTCCTCCTTTTGTTAGGTTTACAAAATAATTTTTTTTTTTACTGGTGATTTTGGTTTAGGCTACGTGGCTTAACTTACCCTCTATGCTAAGTGAGATGGCAAGTGTACAGAATGTTGCAATAGCATTATTCTGATTAGACCTGTCACGTCATCTCAGTTTTTTGGTTTTTGCTTTGTTAACTGTTTCGTGTTGTTAGTGAAACCATCCGGTGATTATTTCTTCAGAATTATTTCTTGGGGCTCAAATCTCTGTCATGTTAATGACTATTGGTCTATCAGCACAGTTATCACATTATTCATTACCCTCGTAAAACAGTGTAATTTTTTATTATTTAGTTCTTTATGTACAGTGTACACTTAAACATGACATTTGAAAAAAGTGTCATGCTTCAAAAAATTAAAACTAAATAAATATAGAATATCAGAGATACATCTTGATTCGACAACTGTTAACATTTTGTACTTTTCCCCGTACCATTGGCTGCACTTAATTACTTTGTCATATTTGAATTGTTCATAACTTTTCAAACCTCAAGTTTTTGTATATTTCTTAATGTAGCCTGTCACATTAGCTTAAATCTACTATAGTAATACTGTCACCTGGGATACAGATTGGTTGTCTGGGCTCATCAACATCCCACCGAACAGCTTTCAGATACATGGGATCAAATAGAAACCCTTTTTTCCCTTATTAACTTGTATGGAAAGCTTAGAATGTTTTCACGTTACCAGTACTTAATATCATTCAGCAGCAATACTAGAAGTAAGAGATTTCTCAGATCCATACATACAGCAAAATTTTTGATTCATATAATATATTAATTTTTTTGTTTATCAACAATATTAGCAATAGAAATATGTGTTATTATTTAACAAAAATATTTATGAAAATTCCAAAACATGTTCCAGGTATGAAGAAAGAGAAAGTGAGAGTTGCAACCAATAAATAAGATACACCATGAGAGGGTTTATGTTGTACAGATACCCCATTTCACCAGTCAAGAAGGCAGCAGATGAGGAAAATTGTGCAAGCTTTCCAAGATTTTATAAACTATTTGTAGAGGTCAAAAGAGCTGAATGACAGACACAGGGAGTACACAATGGAAGTAATGACAGCCTAGAAGTAACTTGACATCCGACGAGCCACATCAAGCCTTTCGAGATATGGTAAAAATCATAAAATGGCACCTATACATTTTTCGGTTTCAATAGAAAACATAACAGCTGCAGGAAAATGGATACAATTTTACCAACTGAAACAATGCAGAAATTATTCTACTTAACAACAAACGAGACAGACAAGAAATTAAGTATAATCTTATTAACTAGTATCAAAAATTGCACAGAAACGACATTACTGTTTAATGAGCCACTTGAACAAACTGGGCAAAATCCATGAAAATGCCTAAAGAGACCGTTAATCATCTGTACATGGCAAATGGTGGTGGCGGTAAAACAGAAAATTGTGGTTACTACGGCACAAGAAAGACAACTGCCACATAGTGGCATAATTGGCGGTATGCAATTTTCAACAAGGAACTTAAAACGTCACAACTAAAGACGTTCTCCGGACCTCTTTTGGTATTAAATATGCTATCTACCTAATTAATTAAATACAATCCTTATCATATATGTAAGGGTTGAGCAAACAATCATTCAATTACAATGCTTACTTAACTCTAAAATATGAACTCCTGTTTTAACAAACACGTAAAATTACACGAAATACAATCATCACACTTATTCGGAATCTCACCAACCAAATGAGACAGGTCATACACGGGAGGATTTTGCTCGCTGTGCCCAGCAACCAGGTTTTGTGGTTCTCCTAAAATGATTTCAGGCGAATATTGGGAAACTTCCTTACTGAAGGACTCGGTCGACAGCCTGTCGTACCCCCGCGAAAACACACTCATATATGTGAAACACATTTTAGCAATTTATTTTCACTGTATTGTGGTGCCAAAATGACAAAAGCTATTTCGTTGTCACTTTCCCTGGATGAATAAATGAACAAAACAAACAGAAATATTTGCTACTTCGTCACTATTACACTTGCTTACACAAATGCAACAAAATTTAACTGGGTTAACAATACGCGGATGCTTCCTCTATGATGGCACACATTTATTCAAAGCAAAAAGCGCATATAAAAAGTGAAAATGCAACCAACAATAATTCTGAGATCCATCTCTGCGACGATCACATCAGGAAGTATGGTAATAATTTCATTACACTGTGTCATGCTAAGAAACAAACATTCAATACACAAAAAAGTTAACACGCTAACATCTTGACAGTACCATTGTTACAGCGCGCAAGTCACTGGGCTATAATTAGCATAACAATATTAACAACAATGGTTAATGAATAAACCACATTACTACTCGCAAGAACTTCGTAAACACTATATTTTCACAACAACCGCGTCCAGGACAATCATTGCACTTCATGTAAACAGAAAGATATCTAACTTCACCGCGTAAGTTATAATCTTCGACCATAGATATTGGTCGAAGGTTATAATCTACCGACAGCCAACATGGGGGTGAAACTCATATCGGGACTTCCGGATACATTTCCTTGGTTCACTACTAAGCCTACTGGAGCATTTCCAGATTATCAATCCATCATCTCGGTTCCTTATTTGGTGCTTCAAAATCTTCCATATTTATTAAGGTTTCGTTTAAGACAGATGCTGGTTGTGTTCATGGTATTCATATATGTATTGTACTGTTTGAATTGCACTGTAAATATGTTGCTCCTACTGTGCTAAAATTTTTGCTAGCGGCCGCAATACTAGGTGGAGTAAATGATACCTTATTTGCTTTTGTTTTATATAAAACAGAACTTAGCTTTGTCGCACGGTTTGCTGTGAACTCACATATATTTGTTACTGCTTATGTATCAATGTATGCACTGTTCGATTTTTAACTCCGCTTTGTAGATGTTGCTTCTTGCCACTGCGACTGCTCCGGTAAGAAAATACTGAATTTTTGTATTTTTTCTCAATTGTGTTCATTTGTATACGCATTGTTATAATACGAAAGGACTTCGTGAAATTCGAAAGAGAAATATAAGTAGTTCAAGTGAATATCTATGGAAATGCAGAAATTGTCAAGGAAGAGAGAGTGAATCACATTGTGAAACAGCTTGGGATAGGATTAAGAAGTGTGGTGAAGGAAAGTGACTCTCAGTGGGAAAGCACACGCCAAGCAGAATTACATAAAACTGCTATCCATTCTGCATTGAGTCCATCTGTTGTTGTTAGAATGATCTCTCTTTATCAGAGGATGGCATCTGATACATTTCTCTCCATATGCAGCGCTGGAAAGACTCAAAATGCAGATCAATGATTAAACAGTTAACCTGATCAGAGTGCCCATAGGATGTATTGTATTCAAAGGAACACTAGAACCAACTGTAACAGAAGCTGCTTCACAGTTCAGTCAAAGCTGCTACATTCAGGAGAATGATGGTTCAAATCCAGCAATCCTGATTTAGGTTTTCCATGATTTCCCTAAATAGCTTCAGGCAAATGCCGGGATGGTTCCTTTGAATGGGCATGGCCGACTTCCTTCCCCATCCTTCCCTAATTCGATGGGACTGATGGCCTAGCTGACTGGTTCCCTCCCACAAATCAATCAACCAACCAAAGGTGCTGTCTGACAGAAGCAACAAGAACAACAAAGACCACTCCACTATCAGCAAGAAGGACGTGAAGGGGCAAAGTTGGAGACAAGTGAAGAAGTAAGTAAAAGGCCAAACAGTGCATAGAATTTGAAAAAAGAAGAGCTATGCATCCAGACTGATGGCCACACAAGCTAAAGAAGCTCAGAACAGAGTAGAAAAAACAACTTACAGCCCAGGTCGATTTCAGAGCAAGGGCTGGGGAGTGATTGTGTTGTCTATCACTGAGTGCATTTATCACTAATTTTTGAAACTAGACATCCAAATACAACTTTATTATAGCAAAAATTCACTAAATTGGATGAAATTTTTAGAGAAAACTCTTACTATCAGTATTAACATTCTTGAGCATAATTTAGAAAAAATAATTTAGAAAAGAAAACATAGATACGTGAAAGTTTTGATTATTTCAATAAAATCATTCAGAACTTTGAAAATTGATTTTAAGATCATCATAAAAGACATACAAAAAAGCTTACACAAAAATGTTTGTCTATATTATTAAATACAGTCTTCAATTTTCGAAGCACATTAAAGTAAATTTACTACACAAAAGAGATTCTCAGAAAAACCTTAAAGATGAAATAAAATAATAATTTCTCAGAAACTGTTTGATATACCAACCAGTAACTCTGTAGTTATATGCACAAATTGTACATTCAAAATTTGAGACCAATTAATTAAATATGGAAAAGTTTCGTTTATTTACCAAACTATTCCCTTAAGCCCAGTACCAAATGGTGAAAGTGATATTATGACATACCATCTGTATACAAAAAGTTGTAACATACTATTGGAACTGAGGAACTAACAACAATAAAGTTTATTAATTACAAAAGCACTCTTCATAACATATATGGGCACATAAAAATCACTAATGTGAGGTATCACACAAATATAACACTTTGGCAGTGATATTAGTTATCACTCCTGCAGTGAGCCATATCTTTGTCACTCCAGCCTTCCTGAGTTTTCTGTAAATGATTCTACTTGTCATGGAGGTATATCACCATATACTGTGCACATCTGATCATTCTGTACATGCCCTTCTCGTCAATAAAATTCATGTTAACCTCAATCAATTGTATACTGCTTCATTCGACAAACAACCCACAATGGAATTCCTACAGTGGTAATCCCACAACGACCAGCAGCATCTATTTCAAAGTAACAAGTATACCGTCTGATATAGTATTAGCATTGACAATGAAGTCATTCCACGATTTGGACAGGATGGTGACTTTAAAAAAGTGACTTGCAAAATGTTCTCTTTCACCCAAACCAACCTACAATTTGTGTGAAGGACGAAAGTGACATTTGCAGGGCCCAGCCAGCTGCATCACATGAGAAAATTCTTGGTTTTCGATCTGGACTGTATATGGTCCATGAAATTTTGTCCACCATTGATCTCAGACTGAGCATTCCAACACATCATCAACAGAACTTCTGTACAGCACGTATACAATCACATTCTCAACCTCAGCTACCAAACTTCCAACCAGAACACCCAACAACAATGTTCACGATCATCGAGTTCACACTGTACAGTTCTGGAATCACCATTAATACTTCCATTTCATGTTCTTACTAAGCGACATAGCATTATTCATAAAGTCATATAACCACCTCCAGCTGAAGGCAAATCCACCACCGCAAAGGCAGCGTTGCTCCACCAATGCACCAAGACGCCAGAGTAACAACTATGCCAAGTAATTTACCATGAAAGATTGGGCAGCAGGAGACCATGCCAGCTGTGAAGACCTCTCCATGAATCAATCCACTTGTTTCTCATGCGTGCCAGCATATTTCAGATGCTCAGGTTACTTAAATTACGGCTTCAGACGCAGTCATCGATGATTTCACATGAATACAATATGAGGGTGAAACAAGTTATACTGGGTAAAGACTTTTCACAGCTCCACAGCAACGACAATACTCAACAATGACCGCCACCAGCACCTGATGGCTGCCATACGAAAATCATGATTTGTGCTATACATTTTATTTGCCTGTGCTGTCTCAAAGAATTGCATTCATTGCACTATTTGAAAACAAATATTAGTGGTTTATGGTTAGTGGGTATAGTGAAATCATTAGCCTCATGCCCAGAAGAGCCTGATAGCTTCGACAACTGCCAGAAACTCTTTCACATGCACTCCTTTTTTCTTTCCACTGTGCACTCAGTTTCCTGGAAAGAATACAAGGGGTGCCCAGCAAAGTTAACATATTGTTGCAAGACTGCACGTATTGCTGTCTGACTGGCATCTACCACAATTTAGCCAAAGATGCCGAGGGAACAGAATGTGCTAAAAGTGTCTCATTGACTATGCTTTCCTTCACTGCCTTGACAGCCTATTGCATTTATGGCGACCAAATGAGATTGTGTTTGTCCGTATCATTCGTGGTGGCTGTGAGTGCTGCTGTGAGAGCTTCTTGTAGTTCTTCTGTCCTGGATAGGTGTCAACAGTAAAAATTTACCGTTTTCAAAAATCTTCTTAATTCTTCGTAAGTAGCACGGAGTTTCACTTTTCAGTTTTTGTCCTAGCAAACACTTCTTATTATTGATGGTTGCACAATAGGCACTGACACGCTGGAAAACTTGCCTCAATTTCGATGCATGTTCAGTTGCTGCTTCGCAAAAAATCAATAGATTCTGAATGCAAACAAAACAGAAATGAAGCTCGTAAAAAAAATTATCAATAATTTCTTTCTAAGTCCAAAAGACGTGCGACCATGTTTAAAAAGACCAAAAGGCATATGACACTGTTCGCTACCTCCTCTGCTGCTGCTGGAATTTTCATGTAAGCGTTTGCGCAATCCACTTCGCTTAAAACAAGCTGTTAAATTCTTTCAAATTCAGCACAGGATACATATCTTGTATTGTCCTTGCATCTAGTGCCTGGAAGGTATCACTTGGTGTCCACGTTTCATTAATTAGCTTTGCCAGCTGCACCTTATCCGAATCTGAATGTTCATATTCAGTTAGGCTCAAAATGGTTCAAATGGCTCTGAGCACTATGGGACTTATCTTCTGAGGTCATCAGTCCCTAGAACTTAGAACTAATTAAACCTAACTAACCTAAGGACATCACAAACATCCATGCCCGAGGCAGGATTCGAACCTGCGACTGTAGCAGTCGCACGGTCCCAGACTGTAGCGCCTAGAACCGCTCGGCCACATCGGCCGGCTCAGTTACGGAATAGGAGGGTTTGGCTGTAATTTGGTCTTTTTAAAAGTCTGAATATTTCCTTTGGGGCAAATACACAAAAGTACCCATCAGTCCCTATCGTGACCATCAGTCCCTATTGTTTTTGTTAACTTGTAAATTGCCACACCGACGGATAGCTAAGTGGTTTATCTATCCTCAAGAATTCGATTTTGAAATAGTGTATATAAAAGGAAACCAGAACCTAATAGCTGATGCTCTTTCTCGATTACCACAAGACATAGAGGAATTTAACGATCTTTTAGAGCAGGAAGGTGAAAACAGCTGTGTTGATGAAAGAAAAAACTCTCCGGCTATAGTATGTCCACAAGTGTAAACAGAAGGAGCAAATACAGCAGGAAGAGACACGCTGGAGTAAGGTAAGAGCGAAATCTATGCAAAACGGTGATGAAAAGTTTAAAAGGGTTTTCACTATTCACAAAGATGTTCTGTTCCATAGGAACAGTCCTGAACAAGAACAATGGTGCACGTGTTTGCCAGATTTTATCTTGTACACACACAATAGTTGGCGCAATTATGAACTGAAAGTGCACTGACAAAATAGGTAAAAACTGTTATTTCTCCAACCTTAGACGAAGAGTTCTACAGGTGGCAAGGAAGTGTATTGTCTGCCAAAGAACAAAACATTCTTACATCTCCTTGGGACGCTGATATGTAAATCAGTTTGCCACCGCATCGAAGATTTCACAAAGGATCACGCCGCTAAACACAAGCTTCACGAATCTGTGCAGTGAAAGCTACTGTAAACGCATGCACGGACAATATGGCCTTGTATTGAACATGTGAGCGCGAACTGGGACGATAACAGACGTTGTGCTGCACGCACATGCTTCGCAAGCTAAATATTGTGCAGATGCTGACTGACAACAATGGGGCTATGCGGTGACGGTGAGAACTTTGTTAGGAGAGAAAACTTATCTATGTAGGCATTAAAAGAAGCTGACATGCCTATATAAACTGATAACCATTCAGGATAACTCCAATGGCCGAAAATAAAGGCTATGCCCAAACTGGCCAGGATTATCAACACACAGTTCTGTGTGTGTGTGTTTTCCTTTGGTAGACAGAGCGTCCCAGTGTGCCGTATGTTTCCTTCTTTATTAGGACATCGAGGAAGGGTTGGCACCCATTTTCTTCTAATTCCAGTGTGAACTTGATGTTCTCGTGTATGCTGTTCACATGGTCGAGAAATTCCATTAGAGTGTCCTTGGTGGGTGGCCAGACCACAAAAGTATTGTCGATGTACCTATAAAAGATCTTGGGTTTAAGTTGTGCTGTTTCCAAGGCGATAACCTTGAAGTCAGATAGACCGTCAGTGACAGAGCACCTGCTGCTAAGGAAGCGAGTACACCATTCATTTGTTGTATATTTTTACGATCTTCCAGCAGGAGCGACTTACTTATTTACAGACACTTGTGTAGTTACTAGATTATTTTTGTAATTTCTTGTGTGTTCGTGTGCTTACTACGCAGAAACATTTATTTTAACAACATTGTAGTGTACTGTACAGCTGTTGCTATCGACCATTGTATCGACCCTCGAATCGTACAGGCTTTTGTTTGTTTTTTGTTAGTGTAGCTCAGTGTTGTTTAGACCGTTAGTGAGAGAGCACCTCAAATTCCTGCTGCTAATAAGCCGAGTATACCATTCGTTTGTTGTATATTTTTACGAGCTTCAAATGGGAATGATTGCAGTATTGGATAGGAACTGTGACTGCTGTGTACAGATGTGAGCTGAGTGGGCGACCCTTCGCTCACAGCTCCAGGCTGTGTTGGCTTCTGTCACATAGCTTGAGACTGCTGCCAAGGGGCACCACGATTAGGGGTCGGATGCTGGGATGCAAGACACGTCGAGTACATGCCACATGTCCCCTGTTTGGTTCAGTGCTGTGGCCACCCTGGGACTCCTCACCTATGGCCGAGTGGGAGATAATTCCAAAGTCTGGCAGACAGCGCAAAACTTCCCAAGTGGCCGATCGTAGGGCCTCCCTGGTTTGTTTGACAAACAGGTTTCGGGTGTTATCTGTCGCTGACGATGTCTCTGAGCCGGATGCAGTCGTCCAACCTGTTACAGAGGAAGCGTCTCGGCCCACAAGGTCTGGGTGTTCACAGAGGGTGGGATTGCTGGTAGTTGGGAGCTCCAATGTTAGGTACGTAATGGGGCTCCTTAGGATAGGAACATGGCTGCCAAGGACGGGAAGGAAGCCAGTGTCCACTCCATGTGCATACCGGTGTGGGGGGGAACATTCCAGGTGTGGAAAGTCTGCTTCCGGATGCCATGAAGAGTACAGTACAGGGTGCAGCCAACTGTAGGTGGTGGCTCATGTTGGTACCAATGACGGATGTCATTTTGGATCAGAGGAGATTCTTTCTGGTTTTGGGCAGCTAGCGGAAATGGTCAAGACTGCCAGTCTTGTTTGTGAGATTTAAGTGGAGCTCACCATATGCAGCATCGTTGATAGAACCAACTGTGGTTCCTTGGTGAAGAGCCAAGTGAAGGGTTTGAATTAGAGATTCAGGTGGTTCTGTCACCATGTAGGCTGCAGATTCCTTGACTTGCGCCATTGGCTGGTGGGTTTCCAGGTTCTGCTTAATAGGTCAGGAGTCTACTACACATAGGAAGCAGCTACATGGGTTGTGGGGGCTGTGTGGAAGGGACTTGGCGGTTTTTTAGGTTAGAGGGCCCCAGGGTACCACAGAAAGGGCGTCCTTCTAAAAGGGGGCAGGTAAAACACAGTAAGTTAGTTGTAGAAATGATCGGTATTGTAGTTGCTAATTGTCGTAGATGTGTTGCGAAAGAACCAGAGCTCCAAGCCCTAATAGAAACCACTGAGGCTCAAATAGTTACAGGTACAGAAAGCTGGCTAAAGCCAGAAATAAGTTCAGCAGAAATTTTTTGTAACGATCTAACAGTGTTCAGAAACGATAGATTAAATACAATTGGTGGTCGAGTATTTATTGCTGTCAGAGGTAGTTTGCCTTGTAGTGAAATTGAAGTAGATAGTTCCTGCGAAATAGTATGGGTAGAGGTTATACTTGACAATCGTACTAAACTATTAATTTGGTCGTTTTACCGACCCCGACTCAGAAGATATAGTTGCTGAACAGTTCAAAGAAAACATGAGTCATTTCAAATAGGTACCCCACTCATACAGTTATAGTCGGTGGTGACTTTAATCTACCCTCGACATGCTGGAAAAATTATACGTTTAAGGCTGGAGGCAGGCATAAAACGTCATCCGAAATTTTACTGAATGCTTTCTCAGAAAATTATTTTGAACAATTAGTTCATGAGCCGAATCGAAGCGTAGTTGGTTGCGAAAACATACTTGACCTCTGAGCAACAAATAATTCTGGACAAATAGTGAGTATCGTGACAAATACAGGGATTAGCGACCACAAGGCAGTAGCTACTAGGCTGAATACCGTAACTCCTAGAATCACCAAAAAAAACCACGCAGTATATCTATTTTAAAAAGCTGATAAAAATGCTTTTAACGCCTTTTTAAGAGACAGTCTGCACTCATTCTGATCTGATCAAGTAAGCATAGAAAAGTTGTGGAATGATTTCAAAGAGATAGTATCAAAAGCAATTGAGAGACATACAGGGTGTCCATTGATAGTGACCGGGACAAATACCTCATGAAATAAGCATCAAACGAAAAAACTAAAAAGAACGAAACTTGTCTAGCTTGAAGGGGGAAACCAGATGGCGCTATGGTTGGCCCACTAGATGGTGCTGCCATTTTTTATTACATATTCATGTATTACGTATGAAATATGAATGTTTTCGTTGGACCACATTTTTCGCTTTATGATAGATGGCGCTATAGTAATCACAAACATATGAGTACGTGGTATCACGTAACATTCCGCCAGTGCGGAAGGTATTTGCTTCGTGATACATTACCCGTGTTAAAATGGACCGTTTACCAATAGCGGAAAAGGTCGATATCATGCTGATGTATGGCAATTGTGATCAAAAAGCCCAACGGGTGTGTGCTATGTATGCTGCTCGGTATCCTGGACGACATCGTCCAAGTGTCCGGACCGTTCGCTGGATAGTTATTTAAGGAAACAGGAAGTGTTCACCCACATGCGAAACGTCAACCACAACCTGCAACAAATGATGATGCCCAAGTAGGTGTTTTAGCTGCTGTCGCGGCTAATCCGCACATCAGTAGCAGACAAACTGCGCGAGAATTGGGAATCTCAAAAATGTCCATGTTGAGAATGCTACATCAACATCGATTGCACCCATACCATATTTCTACGCACCAGGAATTGCATGGCGACGACTTTGAACTTCGTGTACAGTTCTGCCACTGGGCACAAGAGAAATTACGGGACGATGACAGATTTTTTGCATGCGTTCTATTTAGCGACGAAGCGTCATTCACCAACAGCGGTAACGAAACCGGCATAATATGCACTATTGGGCAACGGAAAATCCACGATGGCTGCGACAAGTGGAACATCAGCGAACTTGGCGGGTTAATGTATGGTGTAGCATTATGGGAAGAAGGGTAATTGGCCTCCATTTTATCGATGGCAACCTAAATGGTGCAATGTATGCTGATTTCCTACGTAATGTTCTACCGATGTTACTACAAGATGTTTCATAGCATGACAGAATGGCGATGTACTTCCAACATGATGGATGTCCGGCACATAGCTCGCGTGCGGTTGAAGCAGTACTGAATAGCATATTTCATGACAGGTGGATTGGTCATCAAAGCACCATACCGTGGCCCGCACGTTCACCAAATCTGACGTCCCCGGATTTCTTTCTGTGGGGAAAGTTGAAGAATATTTGGTATCGTGATCCACCGACAACATGCGTCAGCACATTGTCAATGCATGTGCGAACATTATGGAAGACGAACTACTCGCTGTTGAGAGGAATGTCGTTACACGTATTGCCAAATGCACTGAGGCTGACGGACATCATTTTGATCATTTATTGCATTAATGTCCTATTTACAGGTAATCACGCAGTAACAGCATGCATTCTCAGAAATGATAAGTTCACAAAGGTACGTGAATCACATTGGAACAACAGAAATAAAGTGTTTTGATTCAAAAAACGTACCTGTTACCAACAGTTCGTCTAAAATTGTGAGCTGTATGTTTGTGACTATTACAGCGCCATCTATCACAAAGCGAAAAAAGTGGTCCAACTAATACATCCATATTTCTTTACGTACTACACGAACATGTAATAAAAAATGGGGGTTCCTACTTTTAAAAAAAAGCAGTTGGTATCTGTTTGAGCTATGGCAACGCCATTGAGCAGGCCAACCATAGCACCATCTGGTTTTCCCCTTCAAGTTAGACAAGTTTTGTTCTTTGTAGGTTTTTCGTTGGCACTTATTTCGTGAGATATTTGGCCCGGTCACGATCAATGGACCACCCTGTATACTACATAAATTAATAAGTGACGGTACTGATCCCCGATGGTCCACAAAACAGGTCAGGTCGCTGTTCCAGAAGCAGCGAAAAAAGCATGCCAAAATTAAAGAATGCAAAATCCCCAAGACTGGCAAAGTTTTGCAGAAGTTCGAAATACAGCGCGTACTTCAATGCGAGATGCTTTCAGTAATTTCCACAACGAAACTCTGTGTCGAAATCTGACAGAAAACCCAAAGATAGTCTGTTCATACATAATGCACACCAGTGGCAAGACGCAATCAATACCTTCACTGCGTGATAACAATGGTGAAGTCATTGATGGCAGTGCCACTAAAGCAGAGTTATTAAACACGGTTTTCCGAAACTCCTTCACCAAAGACGACGAAGTAAATATTCCTGAACTCCAATCAAAAACAACTGCCAAGATGAGAAATGTAGAAATAGATATCCTCGGTTTCTCAAAGCAGCTTAAATCAGTTTAATAAAAACAAGGCTTCTGGTCCAGAATGCACACCAGTCAGGTTCCTCTCAGAGTATGCTGATACAAAACCTCCATATTTAGCAATTATATACAACCGCTCGCTCACAGAAAGATCCATACATATAGACTGGAAAATTGCTCAAGTCACACCAATACCCAAAAAGGGAAGTAGGAATAATCCGTTGAATTACAGGCCCATATCACTAACGTCGATTTGCAGTAGGATTTTGGAACGTATACTGTATTCGAACATTATGAAGTACCTCGAAGAAAACGATTTATTGACACATAGTCACACGGCTTCAGAAAATATCCTTCTTGTGAAACACATCTAGCTCTTCATACTCATGAAGTAATGAGTGCTATCGACAGGGGATGTCAAATTGGTTTCATATTTTTAGATTTCCAGAAGGCTTTCGACACCATTCCTCACAAGCGTCTTCTAACCAAACTGCGTGCCCATGGAATATCGCCTCAGCTGTGCAACTGGATTCGTGATTTCCTGTCAGAAAGGTCACAGTTCATAGTAATAGACAGAAAGTCATCGAGTAAAGCAGAAGTAATATCCGCCGTTCCTCAAGGAAGTGCTACAGGCCCTCTATTGTTCCTGATCTATATTAACAACATAGGAGACAATCTGAGTAGCCGTCTTAGATTGTTAGAAGATGATGCTGTCATTTACCGTCTTGTAAAGTCATCAAGATGACCAAAACGAATTGCAAAATGATTTAGATATGCGTATGGTGCGAAAAGTGGCAATTGGCCCTGAATAAAGAAAAGTGTGAAGTTATTCACATGAGTACTAAAGGAAATCCGCTAAATTTCGATTACGCAGGAAGTCGCACAAATCTGAAGGCTGTAAATTCAACTAAATACTTAGGGATTACAATTACAAATACCCTAAATTGGAACGATCACTTAGATAAAGTTGTGGGTTGAGCCAACCGAAGACTGCGATTCATTGGCAGAGCTCTTAGAAGGTGCAACAGGTCTACTAAAGAGACTGCTTACACCATGCTTGTCTGCCCTATTCTGGAGTATTGCTGTGTGGTGTGGGATCCGCATCAGGGGGGACTGACGGATGGCGTGAAAAAAGTACTAAGAAGGGCAGCTCGTTTTGTATTATCGCGAAATAGCGGAGATAGTGCCAGAGACATGATACATGAACTGGAGTGGCAATCATTAAAACAAAGGCGTTTTTCTTTGCGACGGGATCTTCTCATGAAATTTCAATCACCAATTTTCTCCTTTGATTGCGAAAACATTCTGTTGGCACCCACCTGCAGAGGGAGAAATGATCACGATAAAATAACATAAATCAGGGCTCGCACAGAAAAATTTAAGTGCTTGTTCGTCCCGTGCGCCGTTCGAGAACTGAACCCTCCACAGGCATTTTATTGTGAATAGCAGAGTAATCATGTAGATGCAGATGTAGAAATATTCCATGTATAGATTTACGATACATGGTGACAGTGAGATCGCATAGTGACTCTATCCACCTGTAGGTAAAACTTGCCTGCCCCCCCTCCCCCAGACCTGTACCTCAACACCAACAGCTGCCATCTCCCATCACAACGGAAATCTGTGCTCACTAACCTTGTACACAGAGCTCACAACATATGCGACAAGGACAGTTTATCTATTAAGATTCAGCACCTGAAGAAAACGTTCCAGCAGAATGGCTATACTGAAACGCAGATGAGACGTGCTCTCAAAATGAGCAAGAAGAAGAAGGAGGACCTCCAGGAAGAAGAGAACAACAAAGGTCTGGCGTTCCTCCCATAAGGGAGCCGCCGATGGCAAAGATTGCCAGGGTACTGGAGAATGGTTGGTTGGGTGCAGAAGGGACCAACTATGTGGTCATTAGTCCCTCCGACCTTGGATTAACTAAAACCTATAAAATCCCACATTAGAAGAGGGAACTGCAATGTCCATAAAATGATAAACTATTGACAGGGAAGGAAGGAAAAGGGCAGAAGAAGAGGTGAGGGAAAGAAAGTGGCTAATGACAGGGGCATGAAGGAAGAAGCACAGGAGACAATAGGGATGCTCAAGACATAACAGACCCCATAAGGTAAGGAGTGGGAAGGCAGAGCCCAGTTGAAGCCAATCCAGTCTGGGTGAAGGGGAGAGCAAGAGGGCCTGCCATTCCATTCACTCACCAATAAGGTGGAAGGTCCCTCCCTTAAATAAAGCGATAAAAACCCCCATCGCTAATAAAAAGTAAAACGAGATCCGCCCCTGAGGCTGTGCCAGCCAACACCAGGGCTAGTGAGTCTGGAAAGCTACAAGTCCGTGGCAGGGCGGCTAACTTGGGTCAGTCTAATAAGATGTGAGCCACAGTCAACATTGGTAACTGTGAGTCAGCCAAGTATGGCCGATGCGGAGCCAGCATAGGATGACAGAGGCCTTATGAGAGATCCGTAAGGAGGACCGCCACAGAGTTGTAGAATCCTTAATCGCCCTGAGCTTGTTCGCTGAAGAAAGAGTGTGCCATTCTGCATCCCAAAGGCCCGAAACCTGACGGCGTAATGCCGAGTGAAGGTCTATTTCCGAGGGGAACGGCAATAGCAAGAGATGGCCGGTTAGTAGCTAATTTAGCCAGTCGAATGGCAAATTCATTGCCAGGAATCACAACATAGCCTGGGGTCCAAATGAAAACCACCGAGCATCCACGTTGAGCAAGGAGAGAAAGGGAGTCCTGGATAGCAATGGCCAACGGATGTGGATACTGGAGAAGAACAAGATAAAAACCATCTTCCATCCTCTAGCAAAAATCAGCAATATACTGGGCTCAATGAAGGGAAATTTGGGTCTAAGAACACTGGATGTTTACAGCATTTCCTGTGAATGTGGAAAACAATACATCTGACAGACGCAGCGCTGCATCACATAACGCATCTCCGAACATGTTAGAAGCGTTTGCCTCAGACAAAAGGAAAAATCGGCAATAGCGGAGCACAGCCTCAGTGGGGAACACATTTCAATTTGAACAAACCAAGAGACTGTGTAGAGTGAAAGGTTTCCAGGACTCTATTATTAAAGAGGCAATGGAGATACAGGTCAGTGATAAACTGGTCAACCATGATAGCAGCTTCCAACTCAGCACTGTGTGGAACACAACATTAGCAAAAATATGACGAGAGCGCACCAATGGAGGCAGGTCGGTGGCGGCGGATGGAATAAACAGCCGTACCGTGATGAGACGCTAGAACCCTCTCCTTTCTCTCTATGAATGACAGCCTCCCAGAGGTTGCCTAAAATGTGGAGTCTTTGTCATTTACTCCAAAAGTAATGGGGTGGAGATCATAAGTGGGACTACTAGGGGAAAGACTGGACTTCCCTAACCAAGGCAGGATTAAATAACTGGTATGTGCTAGTAGGACTAGTGGTTTTTCTTCTTAGTCCTCGCTCTTGGCACCACATCTATGATGCATTGCCGGGGCATGAAGATGGGATGAGAATTGATCAGGGCTAGGTCTTTCTTGGAGACAATGTTGTGCAGGTATGTGGCTGCCCAACCAAAGTCACAAGATTGGTGGGGAAGAGGGGATGGGAACATCAGGAGGGGTAAAGGGGTATGGATGGTAGAGATATGGATATGTACCATCTCACAACAAATCCGCTAGCATGTCAAATGGTTCAAATGGCTCTGAGCACTATGGGACTTAACTTCTAAGGTCATCAGTCTCCTAGAACTTAGAATTACTTAAACCTAACTAACCTAAGGACATCACACACATCTATGCCCAAGGCAGGATTTGAACCTGCGACTGTAGCGGTCACGCGGTTCCAGACTGTAGCGCCTAGAACCGCACGGCCACACCGGCCGGCGCTAGCATGTCCATCACCATCTTAGAATCTTGGAGGTTGTCCGGCAGCAGCTGGTGGTCATGTTTGGCAGCCTCTTCTTGAACCATAGCAGTGATAGCAGCAGCTTGTGCTCCTTCTTTGTCCTCTTCTGGCTGCGATGTCGCCGCCTCCATCTCCTCGACCACCTCTCCAGCAACCTGAGTTTCCACATTGGCCAGAGAGGTGGTCGTCTCAGTTTCTTCATTTACTCCCTTCCTAGAGGGGGTCAGCACCTCTTCTTTGCGAGGTGCAAGGGTCAAGGCTTTCTTCAGTTGCCACAACTGACTTCTTCCAGTTCTACCCTCTGGGACGTCCTCTCCTCAGCCATGGCGGATTTGAGTGTGGCGACGGCTTTGTCCGTGGCTTTCTGTAAAGATTCACAGAAACTATTGTAGTCGTCTTCTTCGCGGCGGCGCAGCCCGTTTCCCCTTCTTGGATATGGCAGCCACCTTGTCTTGTTGGGCCACTCCTTCTTGTTCTGCTTGCTCCAATTCTTGGTAAAGCTGCAGTGACGATTATTTGCCACATTTGCGCTGCCGCAGTTAGCATACTTCAGAGCAGCATTTCGCAGCTTATTGCAGTCATATGTATCATGTGCCTTTGCACACTTCATGCACGCGACTGTGTTACCACAGGGCTTTGCTACATGGCCAAGCTGTTGGCACTTGTAGCACTGCTGCATTTTCTTCCTGCTCTTATTTCCGCTCTGCACTTCATCGTCAGGTGCTCCAGTAGGACGGCGAGAAGGTGGGATCTTGACTTCCCCTTGCCTTCGCCTCCTTGCGACGCCCAGCCATCTCTGCAACATACACCAACGGCAACAGCGACAGTGCCAAAGTGAACTGCAGTGAGTCCAGTAGCAGAGTTGCCAGGACCCAGCACACGTGGCTCCTTCCCACCACACACCGATTCCACTCATATCTGATTGGCTTGACCGGTGCCGAGGATGCAGAGAAGCTTGTGGTACAGCGGCTATAAAGATCTGGATGAGACATGAACCCGACACCTGATCGCTGTGGGTTTAAGTAGTTCTAAGCTCTAGGGGACTGATGATCACAGATGTTAAGTCCATAGTGCTCAGAGCCATTTGAACCAAGAACAAGCTGCCGCGATTGTTAGCCTCCTAGGCTAAGTGCTCGGGCTGGATGGCAAGCAGAAGAGGAAGAAGCCTGTGCAGTGATTCCACTGTCAAAAGCTGGGGCGCTTCACCAGAGGCTGCACTGGCACACAGGCGCGTCTAAAGTGTGCAAAGCCACACCTCGTACGCGAGTGCAAAAAGCTGAGGGACACCGCCGCCACATGTGCCAACTGTGGCAGTGCACATGCCGCCAACTACTGTGGCTGCAGTTATCTCAAGAGCTGTGGCCACGGGAAGGGGTGGCACATACGCCAATGACGAGCCACCGTGCAAGACGAGGTGGCAACGGACCAAGATGCGGCAGTAGCCCCACCCTAGCGCCACACCATCGGCATCTCTGTCAGTGTTGGCATGGGTGGAGGGCCATGCTGCTGCATCCCCAACAGCATTCACAAGATCGATGACACTGTCACCAACACAGTCGCTACTCTCAAATCCGCCATGATGGAAGAGAGGGCTGCACTCCGGGCGGAGGCGGACGAGATGTGCCGCCAGCTCGCGCAACTGTTCGAGTCTCGCAAGGCGTCACTACTCACACCGTCAATATGCAGACAGAAGCTCTCCTGGCCCCTGCAGCAACGCGGCGCACTGTGGGGGTGCCCATGGAAAGGGGAGAGCCTGCAGAAACAAGACATTGATCCAGCATCATCAGCAAAACGGGATTACGTGGCCACAGACATTGAACTGCCTGCCCACCCTACTGAGGACGAGGTGGAACAGCTGTTGCCGGGAAAAGTAGTCCAAATTGCTGCACCTACCAAAGAACAGGGCACAGAAGATGGTTGCGAAATCATTGCGGGACAAGACATACGCACACCACAATACCCCCTACCATTTCACCGATCCTAATATTCCTAAACTCCCCCTTCCCCACAAACCTTGCGACTTCAGTTGCACCATTGTAAACCTGACCGCCATCATTCATAGGAATGATTTGAATCTCATAAACAGCTTCCCTATCTTTACCAAATATGACTGGCAACGTATTGTCGATGCTATGCCAAGAGTCAAACAGAAGAAGAAGAAGAAGAAGAAGAAACATCCTGCTTACCAGAGCACAGAGAGAGAACCCAACACTTTGCCTGAAGATGGCAAGTAAGAAACTCGCTGAAAAGATTTTATCATAGATTCGCCAAGACAGCCTGCATTCTCATATAACACTTTTATGTTTGTCATCCAACATCTCAAAATAGTTATAAAAAACGCTTTACATCTCTTAAATGTTTCCAGTTTGAAGCTTCACGTATTATTGTATCATGCTTACCAGTCTACAAGTCCACTTGCAGACAAAAATTCATTTACACAATATAGTGACTGTTGCTTGAGCACGTGCGCCACAGCTCTGAACATGCTCAGTGGCAATATTTGAACATCCAGTGGTAGGTAGCTGAACATCTTCAAGTCTGCTGTGGAAAAGCTGTCCAGTGTCTTACTTAGGTGACAGCTTGGAATATCACTGTCAGCTTTATTTGGTGCCTTAGTTGTGAATATCTTGTCCCTTGCAGAAGGATACTTAATTTTCTTTTATATAGCCTAGAGTTGAAAACAGAGTGGCTAAATAATTCCTAACTGCTTGAAAATGGGTCTACAGGGGTCAAATTTCTTGCTGGAGGATATTATTCTTACAGAGTTCTTTTGCAGGAGCAATATGTTTTTACTTCAAGTAGTGTGTCCCCAAACCAGCAATCCATAGGTAATGTGGTTGTGGAACAGTGCATGATATATTGTCATCAAATACTGATCTGTTATCACACATGTAAGTTTCCTGAGGAGATAAATTACTCTTGAGAGGTTAGAACACACCAGTGTTTGGTCCACATCAGCTTATTGTCAGTAGTTTGGCACTATCAACATTTTGTGTGTCCACAGTCACCAAGGCTGCATAATATTTTCTGGGTTTTATCATTGTGTTTTCATTTTGTTTGCTTGGAACCACTTTTTAGCTACTTCAAATAAAATTTCAGCATCCTTTTGTGCCTCAGCTGAATTTCTACCCGTAGTTCACTAATATTGTAGCAGTAAACATGACTTTTGGAAGAACTGGGTAGGAATCACAGTGTGGGAGTCATTCCACGACTGAGAATCTCTCTCCATGCTCACTTTATGGGAGAAAAGAGTGCCACACCAGATGGCTGTGCAAATGAGTAGAATTAGGTGGAAGACACATTTAATGCCATGTTTTTGACACAACTTATAAGTGATGGGCTTACATAAATTGAAATTTTATCTCCAATTAATACTTCTGATCCTAGTAAATGCCATAAGCGAGGCAACAACAGAATCAAACCAGTCTTTGAACACTACTGTATGGATCCATCCTGATTTTGTGCAATTACGCTGCACTCTCCAAGGCCCATTTTCCATTAAGGTATTCCACAAGTGTTCAGCTTTTATAGGCGTAATAAGGAGGCAGCATTTTTTTCTATTGCACTGCCACTAAACTTTACAGTGCTAGGAGATTTGCTATGGTTGCAAACCATTTCAACATATTTTATGCCCCTTCTACATAACACCTAGGTCATCAGTCAAATTAGTTTTGTCAAATTTCCGTATGTTGCCAGGAAGAATGTTTTTCAGGGTAGTTTCTATGTGTGTCAAATATATGTTCATGTAATTTTCATTTTACTTTTTAAATGTTATTACTGATTCTAGCAGTAAATTCACTATGTCTTTTTAGAAATGATCTACTCCATTCATAACCTGACAAACTGTTCTTAACTGTTTCACAGCAGCATCTTTTCCTCTCAGATATTCCATCACTTTCATTCAGTAACTGGGTAAGCACACTCCCTTGGCCGTAGCACGTGATAAGACGAAATGCAGTTCCTCTGATTTGTTAAATACTGTTGAATGTCCACTGTGTTTTGGCGAAGTCCTTTTAATTTATGTCAGATTGTACTGTATGTAATTTAGCACGCAGCAACTATCTTCATTGTGAAATCTGATGCTACACGTCATCTACATTTTTGTGATCCATGACATTGGCTGTGAAACAGAGTGTAACTTTTGTATTTGCTATAATCTTCAGCAAACTTGAAAGCTCCACCCTGTCACTCAGTGGAGTATTTGCATTGTTATAATATGGGCCACTAACAATACTAATAACAGTCTTTCCTAAATTAAACTGTGTGCGCTGTAACTGAATTGTTGTTGCACAATAAAGGTAACTGACTACTGCTTCCAAAGCAAGTAGTGGCTACAGGGGCTTGATTGGATATTTCACCTACTATTTCAAAGCACTACCTGGAATTTGACACTGACTGCTATCAATCTTTTTCTTTGATGGGATTATATCCACCAGTCGAGAGTTGTTTTTTGGAGGCACAGGAAAGAGAGATGTCTGTGCCCCATCTTGTTAAACCCTTTGAAATAAATAGTATAATTAGGATCTAAGTGTTGCCAAGCCCTAAAAAGAGGTGATTTAATTTTTCATTTCTGGAATTTACTGTGAACTAATAGTCATTTCTGTGGATGTGGTTTGTGCTTTAAATTCAAGATGAAAACCAGCAGTATTGATTGTGATACCACATTCAGACAGACAGCTAAAAAAATTTTATTTAGGTAATTACTGAATATGATTAGTTGGTTTGCTAACTTTCATTGAGCAAAATGTATATCAGCACATGGAAAACCAATGGCAACCAGTACACAGGTCTTAGGTTAAGTACAATTTAAATGAACAGTGAATGAACTTCATATTTTGAATTTGTGAAGTTGCATATGATGCAAATACAAGTTTTGAGATCACAATTTTGGTAGAAGTCGTTTTTTGCAATATGTAATATAGGAATGAGGTGTGTGGCTTGTCTAGATGTTAAAGTCAGTCCAATGTTACCAATGAACTTTAATATGCAAATTATTTGCAGTTTAACACTTCCACTGTTATGAGTGTTACTCGTTACAGCTATAAGACTACTAAACAAAATGAAAGTCTTGGCTAGTCATGGTTCTATCATCGAAAAAGTGGTTGTCATTCTCACACAGCTTCTTAAAGTCTCTGACAAACTACTTAGATGACAAGTAACATGGTGCTTCCCAGAGCCATTGTCCCCACAGCAGCCATGGCTCGCAAAACTTCACAGTGTCATAAGTCTGGAAATTCTTGCATCTGCAACATTAGAATTTCAGAAGTGACTTAATAGTGTGCAGATAAATGCCATGCCACTTTCAGAATGTTTTGATGAACAATTCACCACAATATTAATTTTACAATCGTGGCCATTGAAAACACATCTGCACACTTCAAACTTCAAAGCCTGTTTCCTTCTCTCTCCTGCCACTGTTACTTAGTCGCCACGGAGTGCGCCAGACCAACTGTTCAGTCAAAATCCTTGACTTTTGCAGCACTGTATCTAATTTTAATTGTTTCATTATTTAAGCCCATGGACTAATGAAGTGACTTATAGCTTTCAGATCAGCTGTCTCAAATTTTTATTTTTATGGACCTGTTTAGCTTTTGCTTGGAACCTCCTCACCTACTACATCAACGAAATTCTGCTTAAGTATGTATTGTATCACTTCTGAAATGGATAATCGAATGATCTCGTAGAACAAAAAGACCACAAAGATGACCCACATTCTGTAAGAAGAGTACGTGCTGTCTTGGCAAACTGATGTGACAACTCTTAATTTACAATGCATAACTTCTAGCTCTGAAATACTCTTCATCTAGTAGCTCTTATTCCGCAAGGCCTTTATCACATGATTCTGCTTGAGGTCACAGTTTGGTTGCTGAAGAGGCTTTATTTTGTCTCCACATTTACTTCACATACAGTATACAAACTTCTCTTTATAAGAATAACAGTGTCATGGAATGGTGTATATGAAATGGTATGTCTGAACCAAGGAGCATGTCTTTTAGCAACACCAGAAAATGATGTGTGAAATTAGCATTACATGTTGAAGTTCTTGATATGCATAAATTATTATTACTTTTAGGAGCAGCAGTTCCCAAAATAAAGAAACTATTTCAATAACAATGAGCATAGAGTAGACAATCATACATACACAAAAAATAATTAATTTATTGAAAATTTTAAATTAATAATTTATAGCCTAGTCACAAGATTCAATCACTTGATTGTCTCACATGTACACCCTTAAGTGAAATATAAATTGCATAGACAGCTGCTGTGCCACTAGCTGCCAGCAGCAAATCAATTTAACATCAAATTCTGTCAAACAAATACTTATCATACACTGGAACATTACATTCACTTATGCACAACCCTGTTAAATTCTGCACGCGTGAGAGGAACAACAGAAAATGAAATTATCTGATGCGACCACAATTCAAGATTCACAGAAACAACACTGGACATATCATACTGTAATTGCCAGTGTGCTATATTTCATCGCAGTGCCATGATCTACCAGCTTTTCATTGTGTTGTTCTTTGTGAACCTACACAATGTAAACATAAGAATCAGTGTGTGAAAACATTAAAATGAAAAATCCATATTAAAATCAAAAGTATTATTTTAGCTAAAGCATTTACCTGAATCTAAAGATACACAATAATGATTTCATAGATTCTTATCCCCTTGATTGGGTTGATTATATATAAACCGGGTTACTGAAAACATTTTTGTACTTATCTGCAGGAGATTCTTTCCCAAGTTCATCCCTCTGCTACTTCCATGAATAGGCTTTGTGTTAATGTGAAATCTGGGATGATAAATGTTTCTTTAGTAACACGCCTGTTTGATTTTACATTTGCTCTATGTATTATTTTTGTGTTAACCTTTCTATGTTATAGCAGTCGGGTGAGAATTCATTCCTCTGGACTCTGCAACGTTATTCCAACGAAATCATAACATGAATAAATGCACAGATTTTAGCCAATAAGTTTTCAATAATTAATGACAATTCTAATGCATGTACAATGCAGCTAATAACCAGATGAAGGTCACTAACAGCTACAGCTGTGTAATAGTCATCCTGTCAGTACATGTAACTTTTGTATTTACACACACAAAAACAAAATAAAAAAACAACATATGCTATGTGCCACTCACAACGAATTTTGCTTAATTAAAATCAGATCAGCTTCACTTATTTTTATGAAATGATTTCTCACTAGTTGAAGTTTCAAATAACTGTCATACTTCGAGAAGTGACAACACTTGTATAGGTACATTTACAAATAATTTTCACACGCGCACGCATGCACTCCGAAGCAATTTTAATTCCTAATCTGTAATGCATTCCATTTTTATGCTTCATATTTATTGTTAAATGTCTAGTACCTCAATGTATTTCAGTTTAGCTTTGTAAAAGTTTAATTTTGATTTGTTCCCAGGTGAATCTTGTTGCCTGTGTTTGTTTATGCCCAGACTTGTAATATCACTAGGTCCATAATAATCTTGTTAATGATACTCAATATGTATCTTATTCAGGCAATTTACTTCTATAAATCAGAGGCCTGAAATGCTGTTGAGATTTCACCTCTTAATTCAAGAGTAAATAACTTGACAAAATATTTGAATCACTGCTGTAGGATTTTGCCACTCAATTAGGTTTTTTACCTGCAACTTAGTGGCTTAATTGCTATTTACTGTTTGACATTGAATTTTTACATTCTAAAATCACTCGCATAAAGTTTTCACATAAAAATTGTGCTAAAATGAGTTTCATTCACAGTATTGGGTTTCATTGTAATGCAGTTTTACAAATTGATCACAATTGTCTGAATTCTCTCTCTCATGTTAAGGTTATGAGACAGTTGATTGTCATTTTCTTCCTACATTTTTATAGAGTAATTTCATTTACCTTTTTATGTTTGGGAATTGTAACATGTTTGAGAATTTTTATGATGTATGCAGTACACCATTATCATGCACAATACCCCTGCCAGGTCTGTTTAGAACAAAGAACTCTCCATATATTCTGTCTTCCCACCATAATTTCATCTCCACCTTGATCTGTCTTTCTCCCATTCCCTTCCTCTCATGTATCTATATGGGTGTCCTCCACCATTCATTCAAAACGTCCCTACAATCCAAGCTTTGATTTTTCTTTTCTGTCCTGTAAAGGTTCCTTCTGCACTACTTCCATAATCATCTCATTTTCTAACCTGTCCACTTCTGTCACTATTTCTCCAGAATTTCATCAGAACTGGATCATCACACACCCAATATTTAACCCTTTTGCAGTTTTGAGGGGTATCCTTGCTCTGTACCATGCTTCTAACATTGTTCTACAATCATTCTACTCAACTCCCCTGTTCATTTATTTCTCTCAGTCCGCCCCAGTAGCTGAGTGGTCAGCGTGACGGATTGCCGTCCTCTGGGCCCGGGTTCGATTCCCGGCTGGGTCGGAGATTTTCTCCGCTCAGGGACTGGGTGTTGTGTTGTGTTCATCATCATTTCATCCCCATCCGGCGTGCAGGTCGCCCAATGTGACGCCGAATGTAATAAGACCTGCGATATGGCGGCCGGACCTGCCCCGCGAGGGGCCTCCCGGCCAATGACGCCAAACGCTCATCATCATCGTCATTTATTTCTCTGTTATTTATCCGGTATTAAGCTTCCCACATACCTTAAACTCTCTAACTTCCTCAGTCACTCTTCATTAATTTTTATTCCAGTCGTGACTACTCCTCCTTGGTTCTGATCATTATTTCACACTACCTTATGCTACATTTCATCCCATATCCCTGTACTATTCATTACCATACATTTAAATGCTCTTGCACTTCCTACTCCTTGTTTCCCCAAATCATCTGCAAATGCCATTGCTTTCATCTTTCCTCCACAAATTACTTGTGTCACTCTGGTTATCATCTCAGCCATCATAATACGGAAAGCGCACTTCCCCGCCTCAAGCCATTCTTCAATTCCAGAAAATTCAATGTCTCCCCTTCCATTGTCACACTTCTTTTATACATTTTCTTCCATATAGACTGTGGTGTAGTGAAGCAGCTCGACATGGTAAGAATTCAACAAGTCAATGTAATTCCCCTGTACAAATAATGAGCCATTGTGCCTCTATAGCCTTCAATAACAGCGAAAGTGTTACAGCTACAGGATTTTGTGCATGAACTGACCTCTCGATTCATGTTGCGCGATATGGGTGGCCGAATCATTCACATGAATTGTCCAGAATATTCTTCAAACTAGTAGTGAACAACTGTGGCCTGGTGTCACGGTGCATTGTCATGGAAACTCGAAGTTCATGAATGGCTGCAAATGGTCTCCAAGCAGCCAAATATAACCCTTTCCAGTCAATGCTCAGTTCAGTTGAGCCAGAGGACAAAGTCCATTCCATAAAACACAGCCCACACCATTACGGAGCCACCACCAGCTGGCACATTGCCTTGTTGGCAACTTGGGTCCACAGTTTCATGGGGGTTTACACCACACTAGAACTCTGCCGTCAGCTCTTAACAACTGAAACTGGGACCCATCTGACCAGGCAACGGTTTTCCAGTCATCTAGGGTTCAACCAATATGGTCACGAGCCCAGGAGAGACAGTGCAGGCTGACATCATGCTGTTACCAGAGACACTTGCATCGGTCATCTACTGTCATAGCCTATGAATGCCAAATTTCGCTGCACTGTCCTAACAGATACATTTGTCTTATGTCTCATATTGATTCGTGGGGTTATTTCATGCATTGTTGCTTGTCTGTTAGCACTGACAACTCTAAGCAAACACCGCTGCTCTCGGTTGTTAAGTGACAGCCATCTGCCTCTGGTGAGAGGTAATGCATGAAATTTGGTATTCTTGGCACACTCTTGACACTGCACTTCAGAATATTTAATTCCCTAACGATTTTCAAAATGGAATGTCCCAAACAGAGCTCCCTGTTGTGCAGCTACAGTCATCTCATATACCTTTTCACGCGATCTGAGAGCAATTGATAGCTTCTCCAATGCACTGCCCTTTAATACCTTGTGTATACGATGCTACTGCCATCCGTGTACACCTCACTATCCTATGACTTTTGTCATCACCTTAATGTATGTATTTCGACATCTCTGAAGGCCATCTGTAAATCTATTCCATATTCACAGTGGTGTCCCTGTAGCTGGCTTATAGCAAAAATTAGGTTACAGACCTTCCTTTTCTGAATCCATTTTGTTCTGTCAATCTACTTTCTATTTTTGTCCAAATTTGTCAATACAAAACTTTTTCAAAGACCTTTGCACAATCGCTCATCAAAGTGATTCCCTTCTTACAGTCTTCTACCCCTTGGGCTCTTATTTACTATTCAGACATAGTCCATAATATCATTCCACTTTTAACCATCCCTTTTCTGAACTTGCTCTATTCTTTTCCAATATTGTAGTCCATTCTGAACATCCAAATTCTTCTCTCTTCTTCCATCATTCTTTCATGCCTGGTATCCTTCTCATCTTGATGTAGGGAACTGATTGGCACTATTAGTGCAGTTTTATGCTTATACTTCGATTCTGCATTGTATGGCATTCTATGCTTACAAGGAAAGGTCCCCAGCACTGCAATCAACATTGCGGAACTATCTATACGGTAATGTAGATTAAGATCCCAGGTATCACACACAGCAGCCATTCACCCCAGTGGGCCCTCATTTCCAAGTAAAATTTCAGAATTTTATGTCACACTCAATAGCGTTAAAAAAGTTGCATTATAGAGTGTGGGTGTGTGGTATAATGGATAGGATAACAGCTTTACATGCAGGAAGTTGTGGTTTCGAATCTTGTCACATGCAGTAAGTCTCCTTATTTTGAAATCTTTATCGAAATGACTGATCATGATTTGTATTCAATTAACTGATTTAAATGCAATTTTTTAATTCCATTCCTTGGCCATATAATTTTAATCACAATACGAACTTCTTCATTCACTCTCACTTTTCTTCCTATCATTCCTTCTCCACTTGCAATCTTTGTTCATGAGTTTTTAATTACTTTTATGTATTAATTTTGATTTAATTTACTTTGCATTCATTATATCTATTTCTCATCTTGCTTAAATTTAATTTTACTTATAAACCCATCATTCATTTAAATTTTCATCTGCATTATTTTGTCCATAGTGCAATAGATATTTAGCTTATGTTTTAAATGTCTGTATGATATTTACCGTACAAAAACAATCACATTTGGTAACAAAAATACATTTTTCACACTACAGCAAAAGTATAAATAGATTATTTCATCTTTCGCTTTTTTAACTGATAGAGTAGATTTTTTCAAATAATTGAATATTATAATAAATACAATTAAATTCATATTCACAAAAATTCTGAACAGAAAAAGAATGGTATACACAAAAAAATGAAAAAGTTCATATCGGGATTAAAACGATGTGACAAAGGGAGACAAATAGAAAATTACATTTTAAAAAAATTAACTGAATAAAAATAATGATGGAAGAGTTAACAAAAAAAGAAAGAAACAGAAAGAAAAGACATAGTGCACCTGACAAATTCAAATCCACAACCTCCAGCACGTGAAGTTGTTATCCTATCCATTGTAACACACAATGATACATTATAATGAAATTTTTTTAACACTATTGGTGTCACACATAATTCCACTTTTTTTGTCATCAGTCACTCAGAAATTGGAGCCCACCAGGTAGAATGGCTGCAGTGTGCGATACCTGGGATCTTAACCTACAATACCACATTTATAATTTCAAAAAGTTGATGACGCCGCTGGGGAACTCTCCTCATTAGAATTTTTGAGGAAAATTAACTGATATAATTTAAACAAACCATGACTTATAAATTTCATCATAAGAGACCAAAAGCCATATGGATTTGTAACATTATTCCCTAAGGCTTTCTGTCATGCTTTTCACGAAAAGGTTGTAGCAGACTAACTGTACCTGCTGCTCTTGCTATTCCAACTGCTGTCGAAGGCCAGCCACCAACGGAGCTCCCTCCAACCACTGTTAAATTCAGTCAAAAAAATCAATGTTTTCCCTTGATAGTAATCCCCCACTACCTGTATGCCTACAGAAGAGGGATGGAATCTGCAGGGCGCCCAGCCAGTCTGGGGTATCACAAATTTTTATTGTTATTTCTGATTTTTTTCTCACTTTCATCTGTAATGTTCGAGTTCAATACATTGTGGCCTACATGCCATGGAGGAGGAGAGCAGCTTCAGCAGAGGTTGTTTGTTCAAAAAAATCACGTTGACAAAGTTATCGCGCACAATTTTGAACAGCCAATACGGAATGAGGGAGGAAATCACTTGTTGGCTGTGCTGTTGATGGAGCACTGGTCTGAGACTGGATGTCCCTTTGAGTTTCAGCTGGCTATGACATGAACCTCTCCCTCCTTATTTTTTTTGTCCCTTGATCTGACACCAAAACATTATCTTTTTATGACCACCTTGACTGGCTAATGGCCTCACCAGCATGCCCCAATGTATTACAATTTGGAGAATAAAGTAATATGTTTTCAAATGAACTCTTGTCTAAAAAAGAGCTCCCTACAGATGCCTGTGTCCTTGTCTGTTTGGCCAGGGACCCTCTGCACCTGCAAAGCATTATATTGGCGGCCACTGTTGTCAACATAAAGACAGCATGGGTATACAGCAGTAATATAGGGAGCTGCTAGACAGTGTAAGCCTACTGTCTTTCATGTCTAAGGGCAGAGCACAGAAACTTTCAGTAAACTGTCATTTCCTGTGAATAGCTTAAACAATACCTTTACTGCCCCAGTGCCATGTACCTGGAATATTAAACTGTCTTCTAGGCTTAATGACTTTCATATTAGAACCACTTGTGCTGTGGTGGATTTACGTCACTAGTGACTGTGACTGAGCGTATGGCATCGTTGGCTGGAAGGAAGTTCGGCCACCAAGTGCAAGTCTTATTTCATTTGACGCCACATTGGGTGACCTGCGTGCCAATGACGAGGATGAAATAATGATGAAGACAACACAACACCCAGTCCACGAGTGGAGAAAATCTCCAACACAGCCAGAAATCAAACCCGGAACCGCATGCACAAGAGGCAAGAATGTTACCACCCAGCTAAGCAGGCGGACACCAGTGACTTACAATGAGCTATAAAGAAACAAGATGATGGAGTGTCCCATCTGATCTACCACTTGCTGCTACAGAGTTCAACAAACTTGCCAGAGTAGAGCCAGTTTTTTTGAGAATCCAAACCACCAAAGAACAATTGACACGAAATTGGGTTGGATTTTCTCTCTTAGGATAGGTGCCTCGTTCTAGTCACTAGGCGATTTGTTAGACAACTGGACACCCAACTGCAAGATTTTTGGAGCTACACGATCTGTCTACCAAGCAGGATAAACTATGGGAACCACACAGATAAAATGGAAGTGGGAGATTTGGGGTTCAGCTCCCAATGAGGCCCTACTAAGTTCTTAAGTGAACTGCAACAATAAGACTTTCAAAGACTGGAGCATCTTGACAGGATATTTGAAAAGCAAGCAAATCTGAAAATGGAATATGCACCATTAATGCATGACTATATTAAACTAAAATACATGGATGGAGGTCTCAAATTCTCGGGATATTGTTGGTCTCCAGTTTTACTTTTCAAAATATGCCATTTTCAAGGAATCCAGTACTACTAAGGTGAGAGTGGTATTAGATTGCTCTTTTGCACTTCAAATGGAGTACCTCTCAATGATATCTCAATGGTTGGTCCCACCAGCCAACAAGACTTGCTTTCCATTATTATGAAATTTTCCTCTTTTAATGTGACTGTCAGCTGACATATTAGAAATATATCATTCTGAGGATAGGAACTTTAACAGAAATCTCTGATAAGAAACACTTATGGAACTGCTCCTGTTGCATTTCTTGTGCTAGATGTGTTCAACAGATGACTTTAGAGAAATAAGATAGATTTACAATGGTATCACAAGCTTCCTTGTCGAGTTTCTATGTGGACAACTTCTTAGGTGGATCAGCTACAGAAGTCTAAGCTCAGGAACTTCAGGCCCACATTGTCCAACTACTTGCTCCTGGGTGGGAGGGGGGCACAGGTTCCACAGACAAAATAAGTGTTACAATAGCTGCAAGGGCACGGAACAAATTCCAGTGTGGGGCAGAAAGCCTCATTGCCTTGCTATCTCAATGGTGAAGGAGTTACAACACTTTAGGAATATTATGACACCCTGGTTATTGACACATTTTAGTGTAATGTAGCGGAAGAGTCATCTGTGTTCAAATGGTAGGAAGTGCCATGCCCTGTCCACAGTAACACCTATTTTGACCCACTGGTGCTTCTGGGCCCAGCAGTCTAAAATGCAAGCTGTTCCTCTGCACCTGTGGCAGCTTACCATTGACTGGGATGCGGTGTTTTCATCCAACCTAACTGCTGCATGGAATGCTCTTTGTGTGCATTTGTTTTCCAAAAACCAAACAATGGATAATTCAGGATGGAATATAACAAGATGGCGCCGAATGAAAAGTGTAACGACACGTCTGTCTCTACAAAAAAGGAAAAAATCAGCGGTTCTACATGTAAGCAATGCAGAAAACGTGTGATAAAAGGAATCTTATGCGTAAAATGCAATTTTTGGCTTCATGAGAAGTGCGCAAAAGTGAACCTGAAATTCATTAGTGACGAAGTTCCGTGGACATGCACCGACTGTTTGCAGTGGGAAACATCAGAACTTGTAAGTACCATAAAGTCAAAAGAAGAAATAATTAAAGTGTTACAAAGTGATATCGGAACTCTCAAAAAAGAGATTCAGTCTCTGAAAGAAGAAAACGCAAAGCTAAAAAGTGAATCGGCAAGCTGCGTATGTGGAAATCCATTACAGAACAAAACAAACAAATGTGAGGACTCTTTTGTGCAAACTCCGTTCGCGAGCAAAAAACAAAACCTTGAAAACTTACATGTACATATTCCCGCAAAAACAATGGCAGAAAGCGAAACATGTGGAAATTCAATAAACTCGCGCGTGCAAACTCCGTTATTGGGAAGTAAACAAACCTGTGTAAACTCGCATATGCAAATCCCAGTGAAAACAGTGGCGGAAAACGATTCGTGCGGTAAATCTGTAAGCAAATATAAGTGGAAAACTGTGACGTATAAGAAAAAAGATAAATGTGAAAGAAATCCAGCAAAACAGATCGACAAAAGTGATTTCTTTGTTATCGGCGATTCCATGTTAAAAAATGTAGTGGTTCCGAATTGTAAAGTCGATGTTCGCCCTGGAATCCGACCACAGCAGATTGTGAAACATTTCAACAACATTAGGAACACGGAAAAATCCAACCAAAACAACAATGATTCCAACACAAATTTTAAAGGCGTGATAATTCACGTAGGGACAAACTCTATTAGAAGCAGCAGACAAGAAGAAATCATAAATGATATTCATAATGTAATTCGGTCAGCCAAAGGTTTGTTTACAAGCTCCAGAATTGTTATCAACGGAATTCTACAAAGAAGATCGGTGAGTAACGCGTATACAAACAAAATAAACACCGGCATTAGGGAACAGTGCAACGAACTTGGTGTTGTGTTTGTTGACCCAAATAAATTTCTCGACGACAAATGTCTGGGTAGGGATGGCCTGCACCTAAACAGACTAGGTGCAATGACTTTCAGTAAAATGCTCCTGGATTTATGTAAAATTATAAAAAATAAGGGAAACTAATACGGTCTGCAGGGGGTGACTATCCAAGAATAACATATGCAAACAAAAAACGTGAGTGTAATCGTAATAAGGAAGCAGTTGAACCAAAACAGAACGACATTAAAACGAAAAAAAGTGGGAATGCAAATAGCGGTGGAAAAAATTACTTAACAGTTGTTCACCAAAATATATGTTCCCTAGCAAATAAGACCCAACAGCTAGAAGTGGAGCTGGAGTCTACAGAGTGCTCAGTTGTTTGTCTCACTGAGCATTGGTGCAATGAGGCTGAAATCAATCAGTTAGTCTTGCAGTCTTATAATTTAGCGTGTGCATACTGTAGGACTTCTATGAAGTGTGGAGGGTGTTGTATTTATGTAAAACAAAATTATCAGTATAAGACCAGAAGCGATTTATGTGTAATCAGTAAAGAGCAACATTTTGAACTGGCAGCAGTTGAAATCAGGGACCAATACAGGTGTAGGAATTTGATTATCTTATGTATATACAGATCTCCTAGTGGAGACTTCAATATCTTTTTCTCCAAACTTAATCATGTTCTTGACAAGATATCCACTCCAAAGAACCACATTCTCATATGTGGAGACCTAAATGTGGATAAACTGAATCCTGATTCTACATGGGACTCATTACAAAGTCTTGCTCAAAGTTTCAATTTAGTTCCAATGGTTAACAGTGCAACCAGAATAACAAAATACTCAAAGACAGCTGTTGATCAGGTATTAACAGATTTAGGCAAAGAAAACTGTGAGGTGGTGGTAGCAGAGCTAGGATTATCTGATCACTCAGCTCAAATCATTAATATAAAAGTGGCCCCAGAAGAAACAAAGAAAATGCATATTTACAGACGAATTTTTTCTAAAAAAAATAGACATGAGTTTGCCAAACAGATAGCAGGACAAACATGGGACTCAGTATACTCAGAGGTAGATGCAAATGAAAAATTCAAAAATTTCATGACATTGTTTAAATTAAATTTTGAAGAAACATTTCCTAAAGTATTATGTCCATTACCAACAGCAGGAAAAAGCAAGTGGGTCACAAAAGGAATCAAAAAATCATCTGAAACACTAAAGTACCTGAGCTCCATTAAACACAGCCAAACTAATCCTGCTTTCTCACTCTTTTATAAAAGATATAGGACAACATATAGGAAAATATTGTTTGCAGCAAAGAGAGCTCATAACTCCAAAATAGTGCACTCTGCTGAAAACAAAAATAAGGCAGTATGGAAGATTGTGAAGCAGGAAACTGGTACCAGGAAAATGAATCGGTCAAACTTGAAAATCAAAGAGGAAGGGACTTTAATAAAAGACCCAATATATTTGGCAAACTATATAAATGATTATTTTAGTAGCATAGGAATAAAATTACAGGAAAATTTTCTAACAGCCCCTCAGGTCAAAAAGCCAAATAATGGTGTATCACACTCAATGGTGTTATTCCCTACAACACAGGAAGAAGTCTATAAAGCAGTCAGCAAACTGAAAAACAAAAACTCAGCTGGTCTGGATGAAGTCCCCATTTTTATAATTAAGGACTGTATCAAGAGCAGGCGCGGCTCGTAATTAAAGGCTCTGAGGCGGAGCCGCCCCAAAATATATGTTAAAGTATATTTCGCAAGAACATATTACAAAATTTAAATTATCAGGAAGAATTTCGCACATTTCCCATTCCTATTAAAATAACGACGGTCAACGTTTTTGGAACTGTTTGTATCGATAGATGTTTTCGGAACGGTTAGTAGTGTTTAGGCTGCGCCTTGGAACGTTCGTAAGCTGCATGTAGTAGCGGTTTGGGGGCGTGGCTTCTACATAGTACCGCTCTTTATGGGCGACCCGAAGGCTCAGAGCTTGCAGCCTAAGGGTGTCATACCAACCACCACACGTTTTTCACGTTCCACTATCTATGTAATAAAGGAATGCAGAGTGGCCGAAACTTCGCTATCCAATCTCTGTCTCTGCACATCTCTACTACGCTTCGATGCGTCATTAATCGACGTTTAGTATTATTGTTTTGACAATGTTTTACATTGTTGTTTTGTTTCTACCATTGGCTATTTTATCCACATTTAGAATAAGTTTGCAAATATCCCGCCAGAGTGCACTAGACTACCGTAACTACAGGCTCTCTAACCGTAACAGTACTGCCATCTAGCGAGAGTTTCATAAGTGATTAGAGGACAAAGCGCGCGAAATTTGTCCCGTGACTTTACTTTCCTTGCTTGCTGATGCTGACTGCTTTTGTTGATATCGTGTGATATTAGCAAGTTTCTGTTTCGGAGTGTATTTTGCAAGATTTTAGTGAGTTTTACTTGCTTGTGAAACCAGCGCAATATGAATTCAGTGTGCAATTTAATAGGTAAAAACTTGGAACACGGCCATAGGATGCAAGTGAAAGAACTTGGTGCACCCAGACCCGATCTAAGGATCAATCAAGAACAGAAACAGTGCAAATCTAGGCAAGGATACAACCGCAGTTTTAATAGAGCAATGTACGATGCAGCCGAGTGGTTGTGTGGTTGTGAAGTGAAAAATGCATTTTTCTGTTTCACCTGTCTTCGTACAAATAGTACTGACAGTGCCTGGACTGAAACTGGTATCACTGACTTAAAGAATTTTCCCGCAAAGGTGAAAAAACATAATTCCAGCGAAAAACATTTAACTTCGAGCTTTGGAGGTAAACTACAATAAACGCCTTAAATTTAGAACTGAAAACACCAAAAATATTAAGCAGCCGCAAAGTTAACATTCATCGCATTAAAGATCTCTCCGAAACGCATCTTTTCATATGATTTGCTGCAAAGTGTCAGAAAATGTAATGATGACGTATAAAAACACTAACCAAAGTTTTTAACTCGAAGTTAGCCTCTAATGATATTTAATAAATACCTGATTATAGAAGACACAGTACGTAAAATTATGGGTAGAGAGTGATCTGCCCACCCCCCTCCCCCTGAATTCTTAGTTGTTTATGTCAGACTAATCTCTAACGTAACCAGAGGTCTATATTGGCTCCGACTGATAAATGCCGCAGCCTTCCCCAGTATAGAAACCACGAGCCGCGCCTGATCAAGAGCCTACTTCCACTTTTAGTTGATATTATAAATCAATCTTTCAAGCAGGGCTACTTTCCAGACTATTTAAAATATGCGAAATTACTACCTCTCTTCAAAAAAGGTGATGCAGGAATAATTGAAAATTATAGGCCAATTTCTCTACTATCGTGCTTTGCAAAAATATTAGAAACTATTATGAAAGATAGGCTAATCAATTATTTAAATAAATACAACTTACTGTCTGTTGACCAGTTTGGATTTCGATCAGGGAAAAGCACAGAATCAGCAACAGCACACCTCACAAAACACATTCTAGAAGCATTAGATAAAGGGAACTACACAACAGGTATATTTCTTGATCTAACTAAAGCGTTTGATACAGTAGACCACAACATATTGTTAAATAAGTTAGATGAACTTGGAATTAGGGGACTTGTGAAAAAGTGGTTCCAGTCATATCTAAAAAATAGAAGACAGATAACTGAAATCTCACATATTTCAAGTTGCTCAAACTATACTGTAAAGTATACTTCAGACCCAAATTATGTAAATATAGGTGTCCCACAGGGTAGTGTCCTTGGCCCAGTACTATTCCTCATTTACATAAACGACTTCCCACAGAGCATCAAGCATGGACAAACAATATTGTTTGCAGATGACTCAAATGTTCTAATCAGTGACAAATCACCAGATGCACTAAAAGAAAAAGCCGAACAAACACTAAACAGTGCACGTGAGTGGGCATCCAATAATAAACTAACACTAAATCTTAAAAAAACAAATGCTGTTAACTTCTACGTCTGCAAAAAACCACACTTTAACAACTTTAAGTTAAACAATGAAACTATAGAATGTGTAGACTACACAAAATTTCTTGGTATGCATGTTGACAGTCAGTTAAAGTGGGAAGAACATATTAAAATACTTAGTAACAGAATCGCTACAGCATGCTATGCTCTGAGAATTCTGACTGCAGTTTGTGATACTACATGTGTCAGATCTGTATATTTTTCTTATATCCACTCTGTTATTACCTATGGAATAATATTTTGGGGAGTCAACAGTAAAAATATTCAAATAGTTTTCAAATTACAAAAAAGAGCAATTCGTATAATAACCAAGAGTGGCAGTAGGGCTCACTGCCTTGAACATTTCCAAAAGCTGGAAATCCTAACTGTCCCCTGTGAATACATTTTACAAACTGTTATGTATGTAAAAAAAAATATTGACTGCTATATGAAAAATTCATTAGTACACAGCTATGAAACTAGAAACCAATTCAATCTGCATCTAGAGAGGAAAAATAAAGTTAAAACTCAGCAGAGCTTGTTGTACAATGCTGTTAAATTATATAATAAATTACCCCAAAAAATAAGAGATATTGACACAATCGGACAGTTCAAAACAAAACTAAAATTTTTTTTATTAAATAAAAGTTATTACGCAGTAACGGACTATCTGAATTAAAACATGTAGTGTAATTAAAGTAGCCTGCATTGTAATACATGAGGAAATAATTATGATATGTAATCAAAAATTGTACAGTACTATAAGAAAATTACAAATTACATAAGGATATAAAACTAATTTAAGATACCTCAAAAATGTGTGTAAATACTAATTTTATGTGTATAATTGTAGGTATATTGTATTGTATATGATTTTGCTGACGAAATCCACACAATGTAAATTGTTACATGGATTAATAAAGAAATCAATCAATCAATCAAACAATGTCATGAAAAGGAAAGTTGCTACTCACTATATAGTGGAGATGCTGAGTCACAGAAAGGCACAAAAAAGACTGTCACAAATAAAGCTTTTGGCCAGTAAGACATTTGTCAAAAATACACACACACACACACACACACACACACACACACACACACACACACACACAGGCAGGCGTGCGCTCAAGTGCGACACACACACACACACACACACACACACACACACACACACGTATGACTGCAGCCTCAGACAAGTGAAGCCACACTGCGAGCAGCAGCATCAGTGCATAATGGGAGTGGTGACTGGGTGGGGTAAGGAGGAAGCTGGGGCAGAGAGGGGGAGGGATAGTACAGTGGGGGTGGCAGACTGTGTAGTGTTGCTGACACGCACACAGCGACGAGGTGGAGAAGGGCAGGGCAGCTATGTGCAGTCAGGAGGTTAGACAGAGGGCAGGAGAGAGGTGGGGAGGGGGCAGGTAGCAGGAAAGGAGAGAAGTAAAAAAGACTGGGTGTGATGGTAGAATGAGGGCTGTATGGTGGTGGGATGGGAACAGGGAAGGGGCTGGATGTGTGAGGACAATGACTAATGAAGGTTGAGGCCAGCAGGGTCACGGGAATGTAGGATATATTGCAGGGAAAGTTCCGACCTGCGCAACTCACAAAAGCTGAGGTTGGTGGGAAGGATATATATGGCACAAGCTGTGAAGCAGTCACTGAAATGAAGGAGGTCATGTTTGGCAGTGTGCTCAGCAACAGGGTTGTCCACTTGCTTCTTGGCCACAGTTTGTCGGTGGCCCTTCATGCGGACAGACCAGACACACAGTTGTTAGTGGTCATGTCGATATAGAATGCTACACAGTGGTTGCACCTTATCTTGTAGATCACATGACTGGTTACACAGGTAGTCCTGCCTTTGATGCGATAGGTGATGTTTGTGACCGGACTGGAGGAGGTGGTGGTGGTGGTGGGAGCATTTATGGGACAGGTCTTGCATCTAGGTCTATTACAGGGGTATGAACCATGAGGCAAGGGGTTGGGATCAGGGTTTGTGTAGGGATGGACGAGTATATTGTGCAGGTTCGGTGGATGGCGGAGTACCACTGTGGGAGGGGTGAGAAGAACATTGGGCAGGACACTTCTCATTTAAGGGATGACAAGAGTTAGTCAAAACACTAGCGGAGAATGTAATTCAGTTTCTCCAGTCCTGGGTGGTATTAAGTTAAGAGGGGAATACTCATCTGTGGCCAGGCAGTGGGACTTTGGGAGGTGGCGGGAGACTGGAAAGATAAGGCATGAGAGATTTGTTTTTGTACAAGGCTGCGAGGATGATTACGGTCTGTGAAGGCTTCAGTGAGAACCTCGGTATATTTCGAGAGGGACCGCTCATCACAGCAGATGCGACGCCCATGGGTGGCTAGGGTGTCTGGGACTTCTTGCTATGGAACGTGTGGTAGCTGTCAAACTGGAGGTATTGCTGGTGGTTAACAGGTCTCATATGAACAGACTTACTGATGTAACTATCTTTGAGGTGGAGGTCAGCATCTAGGAAGGTGGCTTGTTAGGTCGAGTAGGACCAGGTGAAGCAAATGGGGGAGAAGTTGTTGAGGTTCTGTAGGAATGTGGATAGGGTGTCCTCACCCTTGCACAGGATCGCAAAGATGTCTTCAATGAGTATGAACCAGATGAGGGGTTTAGGATTCTGGGTGTTTATGAAGGATTGCTCTAGATGGCCCATGAAAAGGTTGGCATAGGATGGTACCATGCAGGCACCCATAGCCATACCCCAGATTTGTTTTTAGCTAATGTCTTGAAAGGCAAAGTAATTGTGGGTGAGGATATAGTTGGTCATGACAACTAGGAAGGAGGTTGTTGGTTTAGAATCTGTCAGGCATTGGAAAAGGTAACATTCAATAGTGGTAAGGTCATGGGCACTACGGATGTTAGTGCACAGGGAGGCTGCATCAATAATGATGAGCAGGGCACCAAGTGGTAAAGGGACAGGAACTGTGGAGAGTCAGTGGAGGAAATGGTTGGTATGAGGGTAATCCCAAATGTAAGGTTTCCTATTTTTTTTATAAGTACAGAACTCTGTGTGGCTGTCGGTCACACTGTTATGAAGAGTGCTTCATGCGCTGTGTGTAAACATGCGCACGCCGCGCTCAGGTGCTCAGTCTTGGCTTGGTAGCTGTTGAGAATGGAGCTCCCACTGGATTCTTACCACCGAGTGCAGATTGTGTGCATTTATTCAGTTTTTGAACGCAAAGGGCACTGCGCCAATTGAAATCCATCGCCAACTGACGTAGTGTATGGTGAGCTGTGCATGGATGTCAAAAATGTTCATAAGTGGTGTAGAGTGTTTGCAGCTGGTCAGACTGAAATTTACGATGAACAAAGGAGTGGGAGACCATCAATTTCTGAGGAGACAAGTGTTGAAGGTTGAGCAAAGCATGTGTGAAGATCGGCGGATCACCCTGGATGACCTCTGCACGTTGGTTCCTGAGGTTTCTCGAAGCACCATTCACAGAATTTTAATGGAAACATTAAACTACCAGAAGGTGTGTGCAAGATGGGTGCCATGCGTGCTGACTGAGGACCACATGCAGCAACGAGTTGATGCTTCCCGTACATTTCTTCACTGCCTAACAGCTGAACAGGACAACTTTCTGGACTCAATTGTCACGGGTGACGAAACCTGGGCATACCACTTTACAGCTGAGACCAAACAACAATCACGCCAGTGGCGACATCCTTCTTCGCGAAAGCCGCGGAAATTCAAACAAACACAGTCTGTCGGTAAAGTCATGCCAACCGTTTTTTGGGATCGGAAAGGGGTATTGTTGGTCGACTTTATGCCCACTGGGACCACAATTAACGCTGACAGGTACTGGGGGACTCTGAAAAAACTCAAACGGCCAATTCAGAACAGGAGAAGAGGAATGTTCAGCAAGGGCGTACACATTCTCCGTGACAACGCTCGCCCACACATCTCTCGGCAAACCGCTGCTCTCCTGCAACAGTTTCAGTGGAACATAATCACCCACCCACCCTACAGTCCTGACTTGGCAACCAGTGACTATCATCTGTCCCTAGGTTAAAAGAATATTTGGCTGAAAGCAATTCAGCTCCGACGACGAGGTGAAAGAAGAGGTTAATAACTTTCTGAACAGCATAGCGACGAGCTGGTACAACATGGGCGTACAAAAACTGCCAGAGCGTCTACAAAAATGCATCAACAGAAATGGCAATTATGTCGAAAAATAGCTAAATGTTCAAGCTGTAAACTGATGTAAACCATTGTAGAAATAAACAGGTCTATGTACAAAAAAAAAATAGGAGACCTTACTTTTGGGATTACCCTCATATCTTTCATATAGGCGGGTAGGTTCTGGCTAATAGGCTGAAAGTGTTGGTCTACAAGGGCAGACATTCTCTCAGTGGGGACAAAGTAAGTGGGCACAACGGGGTGTCCTGAGTGGTTGGGTTTATGGACTTTAGGAAGCATGTAGACGGTAGGAGTGCAGGGAGTGGTAGGTGTGAGCAGAGAGATGGACTCTGGTGAGAGGTTCTGAGATGCGCCTAAGGATTTGAGGAGTGACTGGAGATTCTGCTAGATTTCTGGTATTGGGTCATTGTGGCAAGGTTTGTACATGGATGCATCTGACAGCTGGCGAAGTCCTCCTTCCAGGTTATCCTTGTGGTTCAAAATAACAGTGACGAAGCCTTTGTCTGCAGTTAGGATAGTAAGATCGGGATCAGTTTGTAGATGGTGGACTGCGGTTCTTTCTGTGGATGTTAGTTTGCATGTTGAGGGATTTGGGGAATGATGGTGAGGCAAGGTTTGAGGTTAAGAAATTCTGCAAAGTTAACAGGGGGTGATTTTGGCGCAGTGGGGGTGGTGAGTCGCAACTTTCCTTTTTATAATACTGTTGCATTCCATAAACGATATTTTGACTGGCAGTAACATCATGCTTTATCCCGAACACAATAAACAGCAAATTCATGGTTTTTGTGGTTCTTCACAGTTGGCATATTATGATGATGTGTTTAAGAGATTAAATTACCAGTTCATAAGTCTCTCTTTATCATGAGCGAAACAAGTCATAAGATGAAAAGTAAAAACAATGGGAACTTGGTTGTTCAAATTATATAAGCAAGTCAAAGAGTTTAAAAGGGCATGACAGTAGTTGTACCACAACAGATAAGAGAGAGAACCTATGCAGAATCTTGCACAAGGGGGGCTAAAGGCAGGGTCCTCCGCCCCTCCCCCCCAAACCACTCTTAACACTGGAAATGGAAGAAAAGCATAGGTTAGAGTAAAATCCACAGTCTCTCAGATATGCAACACATAATCTGCAAGCATCTGAGGCAGGTAAGCTGAGAGTGTACCGCAGAACGGCCAGCAAGGCACACTTAACAAGAATATGTGCTGCAGCTACAGTGAGGAGTATCTTCCTGATGCAGAAGGAACTTGTGGGCGAGTCTCATGTGGCCAATGCACAGTTGGCACAACACAATGGCCTCTTCCTGAGATGCCTGGAAAGATGTACGCCGCACTTTAATGGACCCTTTAATCGCTCTCAACTTGTTTTGGATCATAGTAGCCTGCCATTCCAATTCCAAGAGCCTCAAAATCCTGCGGGGGAATTGTAATCTTAAATCTGAGCCCAGTATCCTCATGTCAAGTTCATCTCCTGTAGCTGCGTATTTAACTAGACTATCAGTGAGTTCATTTCCTGGGATGTCTATGTGGCTTGGTGTCCAGGTGAAGGTCTCCATTTTTCCATGAATGTAGATGTCAGCTAGCACGTCCTGGATGTTTGCGACCAAAAGATTTTTGGGACAGCACAAGGTTGTGCTTTTTAAGCAACTCATTGAATCGTTACTGATCACAAAGTTCGTTGTAGCCTGGGATTTGATATACCGCAAAGCCTGAATGATAGCAACTAAATCTGCAGCGTATAAATTGCAGTCACTTGGCGAAGAGTAATTCTTGTGTCCCCTTGCATGTGCAAAAGCATAACCAATCCTGTCATTGTAATGCATACTGTATTATAATATGGATTGAAAGAAATTGGGGCCACAAAAGAGGTCCACCTGTATCACAGGACATGGTATAGCCCACAGAGATGTCGAGAGGGAGCTCTAGGAACACAGATTAATGGAGGTTGCTGGAAGTCCTTCAGTAAAGTTCTGAGTCAGATTCCAGCTGGTCTTCCTAATATTGGGCGATGCGCAAAGAGTCTGAACTGCTGGTTGTGGAACAGAGTGGAGTGACATGGGTAGGTAGGACCTCTGTCAGACTGACTGTGTACCTTGCCAAAAGCTGCTGTTGTGTAACCTGCAGTGGTGGGACACCAGCTTCCACCAGGAGGCTGTCAACAGGACTTGTGCGGGAGGCCCCCATCGCCAACTGTACACCAGTGTGGTGAACAGGGTCCAGTAGGCTCAGTACAGACTGTGCTACTGACCTATAGGCAACACATTAATAGTCCAAGTGGAATAAAATCAACACTTTGTAAAATATGGGAACTATGCAGTTCATGTCCCATGAGGAGTGACTAAGAAAACGGAGAGCATTCAGCTGCGTCATCCAAGTCAGCTTATGGTCACATAAAATACCTAAGAACTGTAAAGTTTCAATGAATTTCAAGTAACTGGTTACCAAGATAAACTGCCGACTGTCAGTGCACAGTTCAGAGTCGATAAAAATGTGTAACTTGTGATTTTCCAGGGGAAAACTGATAGCCATGGTTCAGTGCCCAGTCATGTACTCTCCAGACAGCCCCTGAAGCTGGTGCCCAATGGTGTGAAGTGATGCAGATGCTTAGTACAGGCAAAGATCATCCAAATACGGTGATGGAGAGACTGTGGGGCCCACTGAATTTACTATACCATTGACGGTGATAGCAAATAGCGTTACACTCAGAACCGATCCCAGAGGGACTTTAGTTTCCTGTACATCGTGGTTGCCAAGAGTCGAATCTATCCGGATCCAAAAAAGTGAGAAAGATAGAGAATTCTGGGTAAACTTCCCCGGAAACCCCAATCATGCAGTGTAGAGAGGATGTGGTGTCACCAGGTGGTACTGTATGCCTCCGTATGTCAAAGAACGCAGCAATCAGATGTTGGCGATGCTCAAAAGCATTGCGGATTACAAATGAATAAGGTGATCTGTGGTGGACCGGATGCCCAAAAGCTGCTTTGGAAGCATGAAATATGCCCTCCAGCTTCAGCTTCAAGGCACCAACAACGACAGTGGTTGACCATTTGTTCCAATAGCTTACAACACAGCCCATTCATTAGAGAGATTGGCTGGTAGTTAAAATATGTGGGTCTTTTCCCAGTTTCAGGATAGGAATAATAATACCTTCCTGCCACTGAGACGCAACTACTCGCTCCTGCCAAAAGCGACTAAAAAGCCAGAGGATACGTTTTATGTCAGCACGAAGATGTTTCGAGCATTTGGTCACGGATTTTGTCGGGTCCAGAGGCCATATCGTGACACAGTGTCAAAGTGCTGCGAAGCTCCAATTTACTAAAAGGGACATTGTATGGTATAGAGCTGTGTACGTGGAAAGATAGTGGGCAACACTCAATAAGGTATTTCATGGCCAGGAAATGAGGATGGTAATTACTGCAAGCGGACACCTCGCCGAAGTGAGCTGCAAAATATTCGGCAAGTACCACAGGATCAGTGCAGATGCTACTATTGACAAGGATGCCAGGAACTGTAATGGGTAGTGGATGGCTGCTAATGTGGCGGAGTTTAGTCCATACTTGGGACGATGGGGTGTGGGATCGCATAATTGAGACATACTGCACCCAACACTCCTGCTTCCCTTTCTTTATTAAAAACCGCACTTTTGAGCAGAGTCTCTTGCTTGCTATTAAATTATCCACAGAGGGATGGCACTTGTGTCATTGAAGCACCCTGCGACATTCCCTGACAGCTGTGGCTATATCTTCAGACCACCGTGGTACCGGTGGTCATCTGGATGAGGCGGAGGAGTAGGGTATTGTTGCTGCTGCAATATGAGTAATAGTATCAATAGTGTCTTGTATCAATTTGTCGATACCCGCCACACGAGTAGCTGAAAAAGTGGCTGCAGAGGAGAAAACCTGCCAATTAGCTTTTCGAAGTAACCAACATGGAGCATGTTCTAGATGTCTGTGAATGGAGAGGGAGAGAACGATATGAAAATGGTCGCTGTCACAAAGATCCCAAAGGGCGTGCCACTGAGTCAGGGTAAGATACTCCGGCTGCAAACAGTGAGATCAATAGCTGAAAACTTTCCACGGGCCACACTGAAGTGGGTTGCAGCTCCAGTGTTTAGTAGGCAGACGTTCAATTCTGAAGGGAAATGTCCTAGTACTTGGCCTCTGCGAGACATAGTGCCACCGCCCCATAGATGATTATGGGCATTAAAGCCCCCAATTAGGGGAAGGGGCAGTGCACTGTGCCACTAACTCTGACACCTCGTGATAATGGAAAGGTCTATCTTGTGGTAGATATACATGTCATCCGAACTGACAGGTAGACACTAACGACCACAGCTTCTAGTGCAATGATGAGAGGCACCTGCTCACTGAAAATACAAGAGTGTGTAAAGGTACAGACCACACTGTGCACTCTCTCGAAATTAACGCAATTGGTACAGTAGGGATGGTAGTTTTTTAGGGCAGGGAGGAGTGTTGCCATAAACCATGTTTCCTGAAGCACTATGCCAATTACTGAGTAAGTAGCCATTAAATGACGGAGTTCAGTCAAATGGTGATAGTAGCCATTACAACTCCACTGAAGGAGTGTTGGCTTCAGGTTTGAGAAAGTGGCAAATGGAAAATATAGGAGCATTACTCTGCTACCAGGTCATTGTCCATTTGATTGCTGAATCTGTTGTCTGGGTGCATAGGCTTGACTGCTGCAGGTCTAGGGAGCAATGTCCGAAGCCCCAGATAGTAGCTTATCCTTCTTAGACTTTGATCTCTGTGAAGATTTTTCTATTTTATCTTCCAGGAGGGAAGACTATCATACTTTTCTTTGGCCTGAGGCTGCTGGTCCTTGTGTTGTGGGGACACCTTGACAAGTGTCCCACACTGCTGGTGTGGGAACCACCAGTGCTATGAATATATATATGTAGAGGCTGAAGGAGCTGATATCCCCCCCCTCCCCCAATACTGCAGGGCAGACCCTGGAATACAATGAGGGCCTGGAACTATTGTGCAAGACATTGTCATTGCATGACATGTGGACTGCGACATGACAGTCACAAAATTGGAGACCATGTTAGTTGGATGAAGTCTTTCGAACTCTTTTTTCCTTACATTTTTGTAAGACAGGTGGTCAAGCATTTTTTGCTCTTTAATTTTCTTTTCCCTCTTGAACACTGAGCATTGTAGTGAAAAAGGAGGGTGCAGTTCTGGACAGTTGACACAATGAGGCAGCTGGTCGCAAATGAAGCTCTCGTGGGACGCCCATCAACATGCCTTACAGATAGCCTCCTTAGAACAGCGGGAGGACATGCAGTAAAAGATCTCATCAAAGGAGGAAAGTAAGGACTGATGTCACATCTATAAACCATGATCTTAACCTTCCCAGTTCCATTCTATTACCCTTGGGTCCCTTCTGGATGTGACAAACAAAATGGACTCCATGGTGTGCCAGGTTTGTATGCAGTTCTTCATCCGTCTGATGTGCTAGGTCCCGATGGAAATAACACCTTGAACTCTACTGAGCTTGTTAGGAGGAGAAATGGTCTTTGGCGTATCACCTAACTCGACACAGGACTGAAGTGACCATGATTGGTTGGCATGTGATGTTCTTATCAGCAAAGATGCAGTTCTTATCTTCTCTATTGCCACAACCTCTCCAAACCAACCTTAAATAGTTTCAACGAAAAAGATTAGCTTCGTTGAAGCTAAAGAGCCACCATCATTGCGGGCACAAACCAAGAACATGGCAAACTGTTCACTTCCATTTCTACTGGCCTGGCTCTTATCTTGAGGCACGGTCAATGACGGAAATGCTGTAGGATTGTAAACTTTTGCATTGAAATCACTGTTCCTGACATGAGATGGCCAGGCTGGCATGACCACCATTAAGTTTGATCCGTTTCATTTAGGATGATCTGGCCCAATGCCACTCACTCCGATCAGAGGCTTACCTCATGGGCGTCACCACACCAAGGCAAAGGCCACCTGCCACAGCAGCCGTTACTCGGAGTCCTGGTATCCTGAAGTGGACAGGGACCTACTCCTTGGCTGACAAGGGGACGTTACAGCTCGGGCACCTGCATTGTCAGGGGGCTACCACCGAGAGCTTATATGACAACCCCACCACGACAGACTGACTATCACACTGGATTTCGGGTGCAGAGGTAGAGCCACTTGATTGGCGTCTGTAAAAGGTAACGGCGCACAGTGGAGAGGCAGTGCACCACAGTAAGGCGTCCTTCCCCACGTGGCCCATACTTTGGTAAAATTTGGAAAATGGAGGTCAATCTAAAAAGCAAAAAATGTGAGGGAGAAAGTGTTAAAAAGAAAGAGGTGAAAAGTACAAAAACCTCAAAAAGTCCGAAGGCAGTCACACGACCGCGGTAAAAAAAAACTTGACCCAATAGAAGAGACTCCTTAATCACCTCTCATGAGAGGTAAGGAAGGGCCACAGGTTTATTCTAGCCCCCAGCACCACAGGGGGAGTTGGCATATGATGCTGAAAGTACATCAGATGTGTTCTTCCTAATAACAACGTTGGAATCTGGCTGCAGCCGAATCACATGTAACCTCTGCCAGACAATGAACTCTGCCACAACTGGATTTACGTGGATCTTTGCTTCTTGCTCTGTTCATTCATAAGGTGGTGATAATCTGTGGACAGATTCCATGACAGTTCTGTGCTGGCTGCAACATACTCCTCGTCATTGGATGTCTTTGTTTGTAACAGATTCTCTTAAATTCAGGAGCTGGGATCAGTTCCCAAGCTGGAGATGTGAAATCAGAAGACAATCCTGCTGATCACCTATTGTGTGGTGTTAATCCAGCATCTTTTGAGGTCACTTGATCAGTGGTGGTCAGGTCCTCCATGGCTTGATCTGGACTACAGAACTTTCATTCACTTATTGTGGAACATTCACCTGAAAGAAGGTGTATAGGTATCTTTGAAGCTGATGACAAATTGCTATGTAAACATTCATTATTACTTGGCCCATACATTATGTTTTACTAATAACACTAAGAACTGCACCACTCACCCCACAAGAATGACAACACACTATCAAAAGCACATTTGGCACTGTGAAAACACAGTGCCTACAGTAATGATATCGCATTGCACATAAAAGTAAATCGAGGGATTTGTCGATACAGAGAGTGTTTTGCCAATGTGTAATGAATGTACTGTATCCTATCATAATACTGCAAGAGTTCCCTAAATTGCTCCAGGCAAATGAGGCAATGGTTTCTTTGAAAGGGCACAGCTGACTTCCTCCTCCAACCTTCCCTAATCCAATGGGGCCGATGACCTTGCTGTTTTGTCTCCTCCACGAATCAACCAACCATAATACTGCCGAAGTTCCATTTGATAAAAATTCTCACTATGTAAGAACATGAAAATTACTGCATGCCGGGTCACACCTTTCACTGTCTGCTCCATGAAGGAATGTTCTGGAATTCCGAACAGGAGTAAGACAGTTTGGGGAACTATTTAAAATAATTTAAGTTGAAGTCAAAGACTGTAGTTCAATTTATGGGCCAACTTCCAGCATCTAGAGTGACTCAGTCTCACCCTTTCCAGCACTGTGAAGTGGAGTGGCTGTTACTGTACAGCATGTTGAAAGATGGTTAAACCTTTTTCACTGCTACAGCTATGCTCTCTGCATGCTGTGCTGAGGGCGACTTCTGGTATGGCCTTATTGATTGGCAAATGCTGGTGTCTGTTCTGAGGCAGAGCATTTCAGCTGATATGAAAAATTTATAATCCAGGTTTTCAAAAACTATTAGGAGAAAAATATCTGATTTTTGCACATCTTACAATCTCATATATTCACTTGGTAAAAAACAGAATTTCATTTCATTATCCATCATACCTACAGTATGACATCAAATTAAGGAAAATATTACATACAATTTTAAAGAGCAGGCAGAGGTAGAAATGCATTGCATAAACTTTGCCTATGGTTGATTTTAGCTCATACATTGCAGCTGTAAGGGTGCATGATGGCCAATGGGAGTTGGTGGTATGCACCCTTACTGCTGATTTGAGATTGTGAGATCATGTGTGCGTGTTTGTGTTTATAGAAATATATACAAGGATGAGAACTGAATTGTGAAAGACTAATAATAGTTATAGGACAAAGGAAATTAAGATATTTTAGCCTGGTTTGGGAATTTACGTTGGAGATATTCTGGGTATGACAGAAGGCTGCTCGTGACATCAAAACAGGCCAGGGCTCAGAGTCTGCGATTAGTGTGGCATGCCATAGAGCTCCAGCCATAACAAAGTTTTGTGATCGTGCGACTTGGTAAATAGGGCAATCTATGTACAGGGTGGCGCAGGGAAACGGGAAATTTCGAAACAACGTCATTTCCATGAATAAATTCATAAAACTAGTAATTTATTAACGGAAGTGAATGTATTCAGTATGCCATTATTCAGCATGTCTTTACAATCAAAATGTCCAAAAGTGTCTCTTTACTTTTTAAAGGTAACATCGGAAAGATGTGTTCCCATTCAGCGTTCACACTCTAACAGCCTGTTATGAAAACTCTGGAATGCGCGGTGTAGCAAATCTTGGGGAATGGCAGTGATTTCGTTTTGAATGTTCTCCTTCAGTTCATGGATTGTTGCAGGACATGTACGGTACACCTTGCTTTTAAGATATCCCCACAGGAAGAAGTCGCACACACTAAGATCAGGGGATCTCACAGGCCACGCAATGTCACCGTTACGTGAAATAATGCGTCTTCCAAACAACTGACGAACTGCTGCCATTGATTGTCGAGCAGTGTGTGACATGGCTCCGTCCTGCTGAAACCACATGTTTTCGACGTTAAGATTAAGCTCATACAGTCTCGGTGTAAAGAATGTTTGAAGCATTTCAACATATAGAGCGGATGTCGATGTCACTGTCACTGCACTACCATCCTCATGTTCAAAAAAATAATGGCCGATAACACCATGACATGATACAGCACACCATATTGAGACCTTGGCGCTATGTAGTGGTCGCTGATGAAACTCACAAGGATTGTCCTGTGCCCAATAACGAAAACTCTCTTTGTTCACGAATCCGTTCAGGTGGAAATGGGCTTCGTCTGATATCCATAAGTTACCAAGGAAATTCGCTTCCTCATTGATTTTAGCCAATATCTGGCTACTGAACTCCATACGTGACGCTGGGTCTCGTTCATGTAAGTGTTGCACAATCTGCAACTTATAGGGATGGAAGTCTAATTCGTGCAGTATTCTTTGTAAGCTTCGTCGCTTAATCCCTAGTGAAGATGCATGCTGTCGAAAAGAGCGGCGAGGACTTATCTCGATTGCAGCTCTAGCAGTTGCAATGTTCTCTGGGGTACGTACCGTTGGAATGCCACCTGGAGATTTCTTTTTCAAGGCAGATCCTATTTCTTCAAAATTACGCACCCACGTTGTAATCGCATGCACAGATGGGTCACATCCATGATGTCCAAGTTGGTAATGCTGTCGAAATGTTCTCTGCGTGGTACTCGCACTATCACCATTTTTGTAAAACGCTCTCACAGCTACTACACGTTCCGCGCCAGTCCAATTCTCCATGAATACTAAATGGCAATGCGTTCACATCAATTGTGCAAAGTTTCGAAAATCTGCTGGCACTACAGTGCTGCCAACTGTAACGTTCAAAATTTCCCATTCCCCTGCGCCACCCTGTATAATACTGAACTTAATTTGACTCAGAACCATAATGAAAATGTGTTCTTGTTATTAGTTGTAAGAAGTCATTGTTGACTGAAAGTTAAACCTATTCATAATTGGGATGATAAACGTGCTCGTGAACCTAATAGTGTCTGTTACTATGAAATAGCAGTCATGTCACAGAAAATGGCTGCTGGAAGGTGGGGTCCATCCAAAACAAGTAAGAAGATGACATCTAGAAGGAGAGAACCCTCATAAGCAAATGAGAAGTAGATAAAATCACAGTGAACGAGAAGTAGATAAAATCACAGTGAACGAGATGTAGATAATAATTTCACTTAAAACTCAAAGCAGAACAATACCTCCTTTTTTTCTCAAGTTATTGGATGTTATATCCGATGCAGGTTCACGTGCAATGCACCCATTCACGTCCTTGCACATGACAAATCATGTGGCCATAAGCTCATAAATAATTCAAGATATCGAAGAGAGTTACTTTGCAAATTACTGCACCCAATGAGGCACATATGTTGTATGATATTACTCAAAACTATTTTATTCCCCGAGATACTAAAGTAACTCATTCGCAATAGTGAGTGGTTGGCAGCTACAATGCATACAGACATTCTTAGCACTGTAGGAAAACTCAAGTGGCATGCATATACATGTCCATTGCAGCCAAAGTTTTAACCTACCACCAAGGTTTTATTAGTTTGCATGGCAACCAAGGCCATCCACCCAGAGTGAGTTACTGATTTAGCTCTCAGGAGACTTGTTGTGAGGATAGGAAAGCCTACTCAACTTGTACAATGGTAATGGCACTAAATTTGTAAGTGCACATAATGAACATAATTTTGTTTCTTTTTCCTGCACTGATGCTATAGGTTACAGTGTAGTTAACTTTTTGATCTCAGATGGTACTAAATCAAATAGAAGCATGCTTAAATTAAAGGTTATGTGTGCTTTCTGATAGACTTCTTCAGCCCTTTGTGCACATCCTGAACATACAGTCCTTCAGATTACCACCAACAGATTGCACAAGTGGTAACTTGTACAACAGCTGAATAAGTTCTTTTGGAAGGGATGCATCAGCTGCAACAATGCAGTAAATGAGAAGCAGAATTCTTAGGTGTCTGCTTGGGTCACACTAAGTTCTCCATGAAATTTCAGAAAATGGACTTGTCGCCATTTTCAGATGACTTCTGTTCTGCTTGGGTCAGCATCCTACATACATTGGTTGTTACCCTCTACATCACTCCACTCCTGTTGTAGCTAATGCAGCTGATGGTGTGGAAACCATTCCCAGTTCTGCACTAATGCCACCGGGTGCAGACCTGACAATGCAGGAACACTTTGCTTTTTCTTGGATCAATGCAAGGTTTCACACCTGACTGAGTCATATGTCAGCATCTTTGTTAATTAGACTGCCTTGGACCCTGATTTCAATGGCCTCTTTTAATCACGCAGTCCTTGGAGCAGGAGGACTGCCTAAGTATCTTGGTTTTGTTGTAATCTATAGCACAGCCAAATTCTATACTACACTCAACTACATCTAATCTGGTGGCCTGGCATAACTCGGTGTGGGATCTATGTCCATAAAGCCTCTCTTCTATCTTGTGTACTGTTTCCCCAAAGTATGCTGTACTGCACTGGAAGAAGATTTGTTAGAGCCTGGGTTTGCGAAGGCCTTGATCATGCTTTACTGAATTTAGCAGTGTCAAAATCCGGCGGGGGGTGCAAAATACCCATCTGACATTGTGTTGCTCCAAGATCCTGCTGACTTTTCAGGTGATAACTGTAGATAAATTGGATGCATGCTAGAGATTTGCATCATGAACGCAGATGCTGCACTGAATACGCCAGACTGTCAAAACAGTCTAGGCCAATCATAGTATAAAAACTGGTCATACTACATATTATAAGATAACCAAGGTACTTTGGCAATCTTCCTCCTGCCCGCATTGTGTGGTTAAAGATGCCACCGAAATTAGGGTCCAAGATGGTTTAATTAACAAAGATAATAGCCTAAAACTTACCCCAGTATAAATGCTTGAAAACATGCACACAAAATGATAGTATTTGGGTAAGGTACGATGCTTAACTACAGGTGACTAGAAAGTAATTACATATGAGCTGTCTAACATACAGTTCACATAGTTACAACATTCACAACAGAAAAAAATTACAAACTTTTTAGTGCACTAAAGCATTATAAAGTCTGTTGCACGGTGTTTTGTATCCTACCCAAATGGCTACCTCAGTGTAAATAGCCTTTACTCAAAGTAGTGGCTAACTCGGAGAAATAGTTATGTGCAAGTTAAGATCAAACGATCTCTATGATAAATATGATACATTAACGGCTCATAATGTATGTGGCAGAAAACTACACGATAGCACAGAAAAAAGCAAGTATATGCAGGGTTCACATGAAGTATATCACACACTACTGGAGAACACCACCACCATGCTGCCCAAAAGAGGGCTGCAGGTGTTTTATTACAGAACCATGTATTACTATCATCTCTCTCTCTCTCTCTCTCTCTCTCTCTCTCTCTCTCTCTCTCTCTCTCTCTCTCTCTCCCCCTCTTTTTCTTTTTTCTTCTTTTACAAAAGAAAAGATCTTTAATTCAATATGTTATAAATACTTAGTTTTTAATGTCACTTCACTGGTATACAGTTTTTTGTACCAATATAAACATGTTTGGGGGGGAGGGGGGGGGGGGGTCCTTCCATGTACATGGCACGATGGTCCAGTGTAACTATCACAACCAAAACAGAGTGTATATTACATGCTGCAGGACAGACTATGAAGACTTACACCAGTATTTAAGATCACATTAGATCGTTACAGAGATTAGTTTCAAACAGATCATCAAGACAGTACCAGCCTGTGAAAATGCTTGGCAGAACATATTTACAAGTGCCATGTACAGTAAGCACTTTAGGCTTTCAAAAATGCCGCCTAATAGAGGAAGAAAAAGCACAAATTACAGACTTGTTTAACATATAAAATCTATAACATCAAAAAAATTTATACATTTTTTTACATATCTATACATTAAGAGCACATTTGTATCAAACATCTATGCTGTTTCTTGCTAAATATTTCAAAATATTACTGGCACAGAAATGCAAAAATGCATTAAATATAAACATTCGACTTCTGTGTCTCACAACATGTACATTCGAAAGTACAAAGACATCCACAGACATTGTACTGAAAACAGCAACGCACAACAGTCAACTATTAACAGATACCGAAGCTATCCTGACATCTCAGTCTGCTGTTCCAGTACGGGGTGGAACTAATGGTCACAGATATTAGTGAAGCATTAGCACTACATATGAACTGATATAATGAAGAAATACGAAAAATGAGAAGTAGCATGAGGAACACTCGAAATTCCATTCTCTTTTGATTGTTTAGCAATAAATATCATAAAAATTTATGACTACATTAAAAACGAGAAATTTGATCAACTCAACGTACACCTAATTTCTGTTACGTACGAACCATTGAAAGGTAAAATTTCGTTGTCTCTGGTATTAAATATAAACTGATAGTGAACAATGTATAATACAATTAGCAAATCAATTTTTAAAATTAGTGGACATAGGATACGCAGCATTATTAATAAATTATTATGCCATTCATTGCAGAAATATCTGGTGTTTACTAAGCGTAAAGTGTTTTACTTGAATCACTTGTACTGTATAAATGAGTTTCTTCTGAAATTCAAATTTACTCAACTCAGCACTGTGTGCAGTGCAGCTTCAGTATTTGTCTTATTTAGACTTTCAGGTATAAAGTGACTTATAAATATTTCAAATACGAATCACAAACATAAAAAGAATACACGGAAGAGCATAGGACAGTTGCAATGCAGGTACAGAGACAAGAACTTGTAAAACTACAAGGCTTCTATTATGTTTTCACTCCAGCACGTACGAGTGAACCTTCAGGAATTTTTATTGTGCTGCACTATAACTGCACATCCCCATCACCATCTGCAACTTGGTTCTCAACCTATGAACAAAAATACAATTATTAATAGCAATTAAAAACAAACACACACACACACACACACACACACACACACACACACACACACACAGAGAGAGAGAGAGAGAGAGAGAGAGAGAGAGAGAGAGAGAGAGAGAGAGAGAGAGATATATATTTCAATGAATGTCTGTAACTAAATATACCGTATTTACTCGAATCTAAGCCGCACTTTTTTCCAGTTTTTGTAATCCAAAAAACCGCCTGCGGCTTAGAATCGAGTGCAAAGTAAGCGGAAGTTCTGAAAAATGTTGGTAGGTGCCGCCACAACGAACTTCAGCTGTCGAATATATGTAGCGCTACACAGGCATGCTTTGCAGGCACAAAGATAAATACTGGCGCCAAAACCTCTGCGTCAGTAAATAAATTTAAATAGTGGAAGACGAGCTTTCTTTTTCTCCACCCAGAGTTTCGACCACTGCATTTTCATACATTATCCAACAAAGTAAATACAAATTCTGTACTGTTCATCTTCGGATGTAGCAGCATTTCAATGTACTACGAAAATTCGACTGGCAGGAATGTTTGGGATGTTTGTCAATATGGCCAACTCTTCGTTCTGAATTTTTTCCTACCTGTGAGAAGAGATGGTTGCTAATAGGAACTTCTATGAATTGTGAACCACATGCAGTATTCTCTTCACCATAAGAATAATACGAATATAAACATTTTGCCATGTATTCTTTCGTGTTTGTTGCTATCTGATTTAAATCCTGTCTGCCTAATAAACTACGAAACTAGTGTGAGACAACAGCAAACGCGGAAGAATATACATATCATTCCTTGTTTATATTCGTATTATTCTTATGCCTAATAGTGATGCAGTCAGAAATGAAGCACGGCAATTGACTAGATTTTTAAATCTAAGATGACTCTAATTTCTGTGCAGAATGTAATGTACAAAAGTGGCATCTGCAAAGATTTTCAAACGAAGAAAAATTTTAGCTCAACTCTCATTCAGAACATCTTCTATCATACGCAGTCTATTATTTGGTTTTTGTTGATCATTATTAAAGAAAGCAGCAGTGTAAGTAACAACAAATAGCAGTCTCTTGCCATTGTTTCGCTAATGAGACGATTCCTTTCTTTTTTTTATTGTAAGCGGTGGTAGAGCGCACAAAAGCAAGCCATGCCATGAGCGGCGACAGGCCGTAAACACTCATTATCAGAATGCGACAAACAATGCATGACACAGTACAGTAATGCATTTTCAGCTTAGAGTGACGTAAACACCTACAACAAAGAGATCGGCACTTATCAGATCAAAGGAAAATAAGCAATTAATTCAAACCAGACGAAGCACGTGAAAAAGGAAGGGTACCCGTATAAATATGGACGGAGTGCCTGATGCATAGCAATGGCTACCTGGTAAAGCTTATCTGCTAAGCTTAAGACTCAAACCAAACTACTGTAGCTGTATCGTCATTCATTAGACCTAAATTGTGTCTCATATTACAATGGACCAACTTTGTTTCGATTTGGAGGTGTGGCCTAAAACTTATCTCTCCCCTTGAATTTCGAGTCTCAAATTTCAGGTGCGGCTTAGATTCGGGAAATTTTTTTTTCCCTTAATTTAGAGTCTCATTTTTCAGGTGCGGCTTAGATTCGAGTGCGGCTTAGATTAGAGTAAATATGGTAATGAAGTCAAAAGGTTTGCCTTATAGTAACTTTTGCTCATGTTCTCAATAACTGCACAGTTCAATAACATGGTCAATTAATGAGAGTACTGTACAACAGCCAATGAGAAAATAATTGCTAGAAAATGTGGACCAATTATTACATAGAAGATGACTGAAATGAAAAGAAACCCAAGAATAAGTTTATGACTTGAATGAACAGAACACCAACAGATGGAAACGAAAGATACAGATGGTACAAAGCATGTCACACAAAAACACCCACATACTAAGGTTACCTAATACAGGCGATTTGGTTGGGCAGAAATCAAATTTCATACATATAAAATCAAAACTATAATTTCTATACACACATTTCAGATACCCTGAACACTACAGTCCTTTACTAGGCATTCTCCTATTGAAGGTGATATGCCCCAGCCTTTGAATTGACTTACCCAGTTAGTTATAAGAGAGCCTACAGTTTCCCTCTTCATGCCTCTGCACAAGAAAAGGTTTATTATGAACTGCTCTAGCTACTGACTGAATTATAGCTCTCATATCCCACAGATCAAAGATTTTGTTCTACATCTCGAATTTATACTGAAGCCGTACATTCAACCTCATATCCACACAACAAACAGGTTTTGTGAAAGGAAAATAAATTGCAAGCCTCCTGTGTTACTGATCGCTTTATTGACTAAAGAAATGCCTTCAACTACGTTATCTGAGAAAAGTTGTGGCAGGTGTATTCAGAGCGTTGTTCCTATCCACTTAACAGCACTAACCAGAAGACTATTCAATAACCATCTCGCAGCTGTGATGACAAGTGCTGGCATGTTCGATTTGGCCAATGTATCAAAAGGTGCCACACAGGATTGTTTCATACGCCTTAATTGTACAACATCTGTGCCAAACATGTCATTATGAAAGCTCTTGTGATCTGACCATGACTTGGCAGAACAGAGCAACAATGAACAGCATAAAGGTACGGCTTCTTTAAACACTCATGTTTTCCACCTTCTTTAATGGTTACAAAACATGGACCTTTAAGGGCAGAAGGATGCAGTGTATTGATACATTTCAACTTCGGTGCTGGCACATGGTGTTGAGCATAAATTGGACCAAAAGAAGAACTAACATGTCCATTATAGAGCAACTCAGTATCTCCAAGCACCTATCCTCTTGTGTCAACCAAAACATTCTCCAGGTCTCTGGCTACATTGCAAGAGAAGAGATGGAGAAAATCTAGAGAAAATAATCATGGAAGGACAAATTGAGAGCACTAGGCCACGATGAAGAGCAGCGAGCAGGTGGATGAATCAAATCAAGAACAACTCCAATCTACCTCTTCAGCTGGCTTTAAGAGAGGGTGATGACCATCCAGGATTGAGATACTTGGTCAATGGGGTTCACAATGCTCGACAATGAGTACAATGAATTCTGACAATAAAAGTAGTTCCTCTCAAATGTCACAGTCACACAATAATCTTTAGTGATATCATTCTAAGTATTGTGATAATTTTCAAACTCAATATTCAGTGTAGCCAAAAGACTTGTCTATGACTGTTTTCTTTTTGAGGAAAGGATTCCTTTTTACATTAATTGAGAATAATCATCTGTGAAAACTGCAACACAATGAAATAAACTGCAAATGATAGTAATATTTCAGGCAGCAAAGACATGTACATGGGCTGAGCAGTGGTTGTTGAATAGCTGCATTAGGACTGCTTATAAAGAACTAGAGGTGCAGAGAACATTGCGTTTCCATATTGGTCACTGTGTTTCCTACACCCATCCCATGGTTTGGGACTGGATGCCAATAAAATTATTCGTCAGTTAGTATTATCACTTTATGGGATCATAGCCCATGAAGTTTTACAACAATGACACACGTTATACTTTGTTTATACTCCACACAAATTCCGTGGATCTGTAGGGAGTGCATCCATTATGGGTTACCAGACTACCTTTGCCACAGAATTCAGGACTTTTTAACAGACAGAACCCAACCTGTGGTTCATAAAGGAATCAGATTGTCAGATATAAAAGTAAATTTCCAGGTTTGCTTCTGTTCACTATATAAAACTTAGTGGACAATGTCAGATGTTGTATACATGTAGACTGAAGCAATGAATGAAAATTTGTACCTAGGCTGGAATTTGAGAACCTGGGTCCCCTGTTAACAAGGCAGACTTGCTAACCACTATGCCACCCTGGCACAATGTCTTTGCACAGCTGCACAGACTACGCTAGCACGCTTCCCTCCTCAATCTAAATTCCCATTGCTGCTTTATCCCACTTCATATTCTCCTTGAACTCTAATGGCATTACAGAGGTTCTCCAACTGTAGTGGTATAGAACCTCAGCACTGAATGAAACAGGGCACCCTGCCTGAATGCCACGCATAGGTGCTTTCATCAAATGAATGCTGTTCAAGGTTAGGGGGACGATCAAGAGGATTGAGATGTGAATGGAGATTTGGAAGAAGGAGGGAGGTGTGCTAGGGTAGTCTTTATAATCATGCAAAGCCACGTGCCAGGCTGACATAGTGGTTGGCACATCTTCCTCATGGGCAGAACACCCAGGTTTGAATTGCAGCCTTAGTGCAAATTTTCATTTGTCATTTCATTTCAGTCTGCATATATACAACACAGACTTATGAGACCTGAAAAGGTCTCTGGATCCGTACAGTTTCATTTAATGCCAGATACTGCACAAAGCTGTTCATGGATGATACTGGTGTAATTAGTAAAATTACGAAATGCAGCATTACACTAATCCTGGTTAATCAGTGGAAACAGAAACAACCATTAAATACATAGAGTACACATCTGAAATGACCCAATGTGGAGCAGCCACATAAACCTTGCTGTAGGAAAAGCAAATGATACAATATCATCCACTGAAAGATTCTTAAGAAAATATAACTCATTCATCAAAAAAATGGATTACACAACACTCAAATTGATCAATTCTTCAGTACTGCTCATCCATCCCGAATCCTTACCAATTAAGATTAATAAAGGAAATAGAAGATCTCAAGAAGAGCAGTGGGTTTTGTCACAAATGCAGGTGTGTAAGTAGTGGCAGGTACTACTGTCAAAATTTTGGAAGTGTATGTTCTACGGTGGTTAGTTAATACATTACTTTCTACCACCTATGTATCATAAAATGAGCACAATGTGAGAATTACAGAAATTACATCTTGCATGAGGCTTATCAACGGTCAGTCTTCCCTTGCAAAATCTAAAATGGAAAAAGGTAGGGGAAAAATTACAGTGTATGCAGGAGTATAGATATAGAGGGCTACCTACGGCGGCATGAGGCTGCCAATAGTCTATCAACAGATCCTGAATATACACTGTGACTAAGAAACTGCCTAGTCTGTAGGGTCCAGACTGGTTGGTGGTTACTTCAAGGTCGATTTCCCGCCAGATCGAAGCAGGCAGTAAAGATGGTTTTACTGAAATGCTCTGCCGTGTTCCAAGAACCATCATTACTGCCTTAGAACATGTGTTATGGGTGGCAAATTGTATCTGCCACAAAAGCTCCTAATGATCTCCCAGACTTGTGCAGAGCTAGTGGAATGGTTGCTGAGCCCACAAATGACCACAACCTATTGTTACCCTCTTCAATTGTTAGTTGTGTCTTGGCCCTCACTACGTGAATAACTGTGAGGTTCTTTATAGATTGTTGGTATTTGTATCTTTGTAACGCTAAACACGTGACGTGGACTATGCAGCGGCACTGGTCTGTCCTCTAAGGGAAATGGATGCAGTCTGGGAAGTGGTCTCTGAAATGGAGCTCAATGGTAACTTCCCATTGGGCACAATTTAAGAGGGCTGAAGAGCAGAATACAGACTTCCAGAATGAATTTTCACTTTGCTGCAGAGTGAGTGGTGATTTCAGACTTCCTGGCAGATTAAATCTATGTGCTGGAGAACTTCTGAAAAGTTTAAAAGGAAGAAATGAGGTAATGGGGGAAGTAAAGCTGTGAGGGTGCATCCCAAGTTGTGTTCAGACAGTTCAGTCCGTGAAGCACTTGCCCTTGAAAGGCAAAAGTTCCAGGTTCATATCCTGGTCTCACATAAATCTTCTGATCGGTCAGGGAGTTTCAGACCATTAAGTAAATGCAACACTGCCTGACAGTTATGCTGAAGTGGGTTTGGTTCAAGTATGGAAGACAAGTCTCGTAAGACATCATGAGGCTCTCAATAACTCAATCCTTTAGGCAAATCAATACAAGCATCACAGCAGATTGCGTGCAATGAAGTTGCGTAGCAGGAGAAATGTGAAGTTGAGTTTGTGAGATCAATACAACCTTTTAGACTAAAGCCTCTTTCAGCAGTGAATAAGTAGAGCAAATTTTTAACTTGAATGTTGTGTTAAACTGCATCAACTACTATGTGAGTGTAATCAGGAGAACAAAGAACTTTGTGTGTAAAATAACTTTGAACACTTCGCAAGGTGTTCTGGGAACATAGGATTCAGTAGAACGTAGCCATTATTGACTAGTTTTATCCATGTCAACATTAGCAAATAACCTGTAAACCCCCAGTTCTTTAAAGAGTGGGACACCCAAGTATACAACGGATTCAAACTTCTGGTAACTTTATAAATGAGCTAATGCGTTAAAATGCTTGATGTTCAGCACGAAAGTGGCAAAAAGTTTGAAATTATGTTTGAATTTTGTTGGAATAAGTTCTCTACCACTGAATGAGTATCTTTTGGGTAGTTTGCAAAAAATTTTTCAAACATCTCTGTATTTATGAAATTATATATCTGTAAAAAAAAGTGGTGTACGAGGACATAAATCTTGCATGTACATTCAGTGCTATTATGTGGTCACTGGCCGCGAAGTGTGTTGCAAATATAAGTTATGCGTAAAGAAGAAAAATTAAACCATTGTTTCTGATGTGCCAGTTTTACTGCATTAAGAGTGGAAATTTATTAAGCAATAAACTGTTTTTCCTTTCATCATTTTGTGGGTAGTATCAGCAAGAAAACGTTTCATAAAGGTTTGAAATTATGTGTAAAGATTTTTGCAAGTCACTAAGTATGCTCATTCCCAAATAGTGGGCAAATATAGGCTGGGTATTTGTGCATAGTGAATTACTCTGCCTTGACACATATACTGTTTATAACTAATATTTGTCTTACTGTGTTGAACCTTTCACATAATATTACACCTCTTAATGAGCGGATTATTTCATTATTTTAAATTTGATCATTTTTATGAAATACTGAAAATCAAATTTCTGTTGCCCCTAGTAGCTGTCAGATGGGCAGCCTGGGTCTGTGTTCCATGCCCCGAGATGGTCACTTAGGTACATACAGAAAGATTCCTTCTTATCCTGTACGGTATGTCTCCCCACCCATGGTTCTGGGCGACATTCCTGAAATCTACTCCTTTTCCTAGACCTCTTCAGTCGTTTTCCTTCATCCCTCTTCCTTCCCCTTCAACCCTTCTGTCTGAAGAAAGAGTCACTGGCTCCAAAAGCTGGCCAATTACAACCGTCTAATGTGTGTTTTGCCACCACTTGGTGAGTAGATTTTTTTTCTATCCAATTAATACTTTGTAGTCCATAACACCTATAGAAACTTCATCAGATTGCAGAAAGGAAGAGTACTCTGAAGACTATGAATTCTGTCTTTTCGGTTCTCTTATTTTTTTTAACCCAATGAGCACAGAGTGCTAATCATGGAGGTTTAATTCTTGTGAAATTCATCATAGATTTGTCTGCCTTCTACATAGTCCTGGTATTTTGTCACGCACTAATAACAACCATGGACCTTATCGTTAGTGAGGAGGCTTGCGTGCCTCAGCGATACAGATGGCCATACCATAGGTGCAACCACAACGGAGGGGTATCTGTTGAGAGGCCAGGCAAACATGTGGTTCCTGAAGAGGGGCAACAGCCTTTTCAGTAGTTGCAAGGGCAATAGTCTAGATGATTGACTGATCTGGCCTTGTAACATTAACCAAAACCGCCTTGCTGTGCTGGTACTGCGAACGGCTGAAAGCAAGAGGAAACTACAGTCGTAATTTTTCCCAAGGGCATGCAGCTTTACTGTATGGTTAAATGATGATGGTGTCCTCTTGGGTAAAATATTCCAGAGGTAAAATAGTCCGCCATTCAGATCTCCGGGCGGGGACAACTCACGAGGTTATCGTTATCAGGAGAAATAAAACTGGTTCTAGGGATCGAAGTGTGGAATGTCAGATCCCGTAATTGGGCAGGTAGGTTAGAAAATTGAAATGGGGAAATGGATAGGTTAAAATTAGACATAGTAGGAATTAGTGAAGTTCGGTGCAGGAGGAACAGGACTTCTGGTCAGGTGAATACAGGGTTATAAATATAAAATCTGTTGTGACTCGCCGATCATTCAAAGCGCCGCCGCGCAATTACGCGCGTCCTCTACGTGCAGCGCTGTCTGCCAGCCATGCAGCAGCTGCGCCACCTAAGCAGCCAGCCGAGCAGCGGCCGCTAGACTGGGACTCAGTGCTCATCTGAATGCTAACGTGTACACACATCTTGCTTGTCAACTTACTCTGTGACTTATATGTGTTGTGTCGTTCTGAAATATATGTGTTAAACTTGACGTTATAACAATTGGTGACGAGGTAGTGGATTTTTCCCTTTCACTGTTGACCCATAGGGTTCCATGGCTACTGTCGAGCAACTATTGCAACATCTCCTTGAACAGCAAACGCTTCTAACAGCGGCGATTCGCGATTTCGTCGTGGCGTCAAATGCGGGGCGTTTCTCGCCGTTTGCTATACCTCCTTTTCCTCCTTACGACGAGACGGCGGAAGACTGGCCTGATTATGAAAAACGTCTTCGACAGCACTTCTTGGCATTTCATGTCACGGACGAACAACCATGTAAGTCTCTGTTCCTTTCCTGGATGTCACCTCAAATGTATCGGTTGTTGTCGCAATTGGCTCCTTTGAAGGATCCTGCATCTTTGTCCTTTGCTGAAATGTGCTCACTTCTGTCTGTCTATTTTCAAAAGCAAATGCATGTTGTAGCCTCTCATGTTGCCTTTTATCGTTGTCAAAAACAGCCACATCAATCCTATCGCGCTTGGGCTGCTGAACTTCACGGCCTCAGTCGAAAGTGTCAATTTGTTACTGACATTCACAAAGAATCCTATGCCGATTCCATGGTACGGGATGCTATTATCCGGTAGGGGCCCGACAAAGAAGTTCGGCAAAGTGCCCTTCAGTTGGCGAATCCAACTCTAGATGAAGTTCTCTCCATTGCGCAGTCGTTTGAAATTTCTCACGCTGCTGGGGCGCAAATAGAGGCGTGGGGTGATGTCGGGGAAATACAACCTCTGTGCGCTGTTGACGACGCATGCGGCGCGTCCCCGCCGGCCGACATGGCTGCAGTGCGCTCCCACGCGCAGCCTCGGCCCAGCTGTAAACAACCCGCTAAGAAACTGCAGCAAAATCCCCGGCAACTTCCTTCATGTCCACGGTGTTTTACGAAACATTCACGAGAGTATTGTCCCCAAGGTTGCGCTGTGTGTCACAATTGCAAAAAGAAAGGTCATGTGTCTTCCGTTTGCAAATCCGACCGCATACATCATGTTCATGAACATGACTCTGATTCTGATTCTGTGTTGTCTGTCAATTGCACTTCTTCCCTTTCAGGGAAGTTATTCCTCACTGTCCAAATCCTTGGTCGAGATGTTCGCATGCAAGTGGATACCGGTTCTGCTGCCACTATAATTAATTCTCAGACGTATCTTCAGTTGGGTTCTCCACTCCTGTCACCTGTCACTCGGCAATTACGGACGTACAATAAACAGAAGATTTCTCTCTTGGGACAGTTTAATGCTGAGGTATCTTACAAATCTGTCGTTCGCACTGTTCACATATTTGTGGTCGACCAGAGCAACGCAGTAAATCTTTTTAGTTTCTATGCCTTTCGCGTTTTTGGGTTCTCCATAGATGACTCTGTCAATATTGTCTCTGATGCTATTCCTTATGCTCAACTGGATTCCTTGTCGACGACATTTTCGTCCCTTTTTCTCCTGGGTTAGGCCGTGCAAACGACTTTGAAGCTCATATCACGCTCAAACACACTGCTTGGCCTAAGTTTTTTCGGGCTCGGCCCATTCCTGTGGCCCTTCGTGATCGGGTAAAACGGGAGTTGGATTGTCTCACTACTTCAGGGGTCTTGCTTCCTGTCACTTCCAGTGAGTGGTCCTCTCCTGTCGTTGTCGTTGCTAAGCCAAATGGTGATATTCATCTCGGTGGCGATTTCAAAGCCACTGTAAATGCTCAATGCCTCATCGACACTTACCCTATGCCCCGTCCTGAAGAACTGTTCACTAAACTTGCTGGAGGCCAGTATTTTTCTAAAATTGACCTGTCAGAAGCTTATCATCAACTTCCTCTTGAAGCTGCTTCCCGGCAGTTTCTGGTACTTAACATGCCTTTCGGCCTCTATCAATACCAACGCTTGCCATTCGGGGTTGCTAGCGCCCCTGCTCTCTTTCAGCGATTCTTGGAACAATTATTGCTCCCTGTACCTGGGTGTATCAATTACATGGACGACATTGTTGTCACTGGCTCCACCACTGAAGAACATCTTCAAAATCTCCGCACACTTTTTCATGTCTAACAGACTGCCGGTCTTAAGTGTAATCTTCAGAAATCACAATTTTTTCAGGCATCTATCACGTACTTGGGGTTTCAACTCTCTCGGGATGGTATTCGTCCGCTTCAGCGGACTGTTGCTGCGATCGATGCCCTTCCTCGCCCTACATCTGTTAAGGAACTGCAGGCCTTCTTGGGGAAAATAGCATACTATCACAAGTTTTTACCATCTGCGGCTTCGGTGGCTCAGCCGTTGCATCGCCTGTTGCACAAAAACGTGCCTTTTCACTGGTCCGTGTCATGCGAAGCAGCTTTCCAGAAATTGAAGACTATGCTGAAACAGGCCCCGTGCCTGGCTACTTATCGACCTGGCCAACATCTTGTTCTTGCCACAGACGCCTCTCAATACGGGGTCGGTGCAGTCCTTGCGCACCTTTTTTCTGATGGTTCGGAACAACCCATTGCTTATGCCTCCAAAACGCTCACGGATGCCCAACAAAAGTATTCTCAAATTGAGAAAGAAGCTTTGGCCATTATTTATGCTCTTCATAAGTTTGGTGTTTTTCTCTATGGCTCAAAATTTCATCTTGTTACGGATCACAAACCACTTGTTTCCTTGTTTCACCCATCAACGTCACTTCCCGACAAGGCTGCACACCACCTCCAGCGTTGGGCTCTTTACTTGTCTCGTTTCAATTATGAGATTCATTTCCGGCCAACGGCTCAACATGCAAATGCTGATGCTCTGTCTCGCCTTCCCATGGGTCCTGATCAGGCATTCGATATGGACGAACTTTTGTGTTTCCACCTGGATGTTGCCGAGCAGCGGGTTGTGGACGGGTTCCCCATCACTGGGGACAGGCTGGCGGCTGCTACGGGTTCTGACCCTACCCTCTCCCGGGTTTTACGCTGTATTCGGAAGGGTTGGCCAGATCGCCCGTCTGCTAAGACTTCTGATCCGTTGCGGAACTACTACGCTTTGCGTTACCACCTCACGGCTAGGGATGGTGTTATCCTCCTCTCCACTGACAATGCTTCGCCGTGTGTTGTGGTACCTGCGTCTTTGCGTGCTTCGGTCTTGCACCTCCTTCACCAAGGGCACTGGGGTGTGTCTCGCACAAAATCTCTGGCGCGCCGTCATGTGTACTGGCCTGGCATCGACTCTGAAATAGCATACATGGTCGCTGCCTGCGGCCCTTGTGCATCACAGGCCGCTGCCCCGAAGTCATCTTTGTCACCGTGGCCTTCGCCTGAGAAGCCCTGGGAGCGCATTCATGCTGACTTTGCGGGACCCTTTTCTGGTACTTATTGGCTCCTCGTAATTGACGCCTACTGTAACTTTCCTTTCATTGTCCGTTGCATGTCGCCTAGCACCGCGGCATCCACCAGTGCTCTCGTCCCCATTTTTTCTTTGGAAGGCCTCCCCTCTACTCTTGTTACTGATAATGGCCCGCAATTTGCCTCTTCCGAATTTGTGGATTTTTGTGCTCGTCACAGCGTTATGCATGTCACGGCCCCGCCGTTCCATCCACAATCCAACGGTGAGGCTGAACGACTGGTCCGCACATTTAAGGCTCAGATGCGGAAACTTCTGACTTCTTCTGCTGCTGATGATGCGCTTCTCCAGTTTCTGGCGTCTTACCGTTTCACCCCCATGGGCGACCACAGCCCGGCTGAGCTCTTACATGGCCGACAGCCCCGCACGCTACTTCATCTTCTGCGGCCTTCCACCTCACGGCCGTGGGTGCCTTCACTTGGCCGGTTCACCGCCGACGACCTCGTCTGGGTACGGGGATATGGCAGGCGACCAAAATGGAGCCCGGGCCACGTCTTAAGACACCGTGGCAGACACCTGTATGAAATCCAGATGGACACGGGTGTTGCAGTGCATCATTCGGACCAGCTTAGGCCTCGTGTGCCAGCAACGCCTGTTCCGAATGCCGCTACACCACCTTTGGCTCTACCTGATGCTCGGGATCTTGGCATCTCTCAATACTCTCAACGCAGCCCTCTCACCGTCATCGCGATGCCAGCACAAGAACGGACGCCACCAGGAGACGTGCCCATGCAGGAACCGGATGACCATCCTCTGTCAGAGGAAATCTACTCACCTCCTCCTCCAACGGACGCCGACACATCGCCCATGTCTGCTGTCATATCAACTGGGCTTGCTGCAACGGGCAGATTAGTGCATGGGGCCCCAGCATATTCGACCCCTACGTCTCCTGTCATCTCGACCCGTTATCATCGGGGACACTTCCGTCCGTACGGGAAGCCTCCTCCTCGAGACTTTACGGCGAGTCAAACAACGCCTATGGACGTTAGCCATCTCCAGGACACCTCCATCAAGACCAGCACAACAATTTCAAAGGGGGAAAAGTGTTGTGACTCGCCGATCATTCAAAGCGCCGCCGCGCAATTACGCGCGTCCTCTACGTGCGGCGCTGTCTGCCAGCCATGCAGCAGCTGCGCCACCTAAGCGGCCAGCCGAGCAGTGGCCACTTGACTGGGACTCAGTGCTCATTTGAATGCTAACGTGTACACACATCTTGCTTGTCAACTTACTCTGTGACTTATATGTGTTGTGTCGTTCTGAAATATATGTGTTAAACTTGACGTTATAACAAAATCATATAGGGGTAATGCATGAGTACGTTTAATAATGAATTAAAAAATAGGAGCACGGATAAGCTACTATGAACAGCATAGTGAACGCATTATTGTAGCCAAGATAGACACAAAGCACACGCCTACAACAGCAGTACAAGTTTATATGCAAACTAGCTCCTAAGATGATGAAGAGATTGAAGAAATGTATGATGCGATTAAAGAAATTATTCAGATAGTTACAGGAGATGAAAATTTAATAGTCACGGGCAGCTGGAATTTGATAGTAGGGAAAGAAAGAGAAGTAGCAGGTGAATATGGACTAGGGGCAAGGAATGAAAGAGGAAGCCACCTGGAAAGTAGTTTGCATAGAGCATAATGCAATCATAGCTAGCACTTGGTTTAAGAATCATGAAAGAAGGGTGTATACATGGAAGATGCCTGGAGACACTGGAAGATTTCAGGTACATTATATAATAGCAAGACAGAGTTTTAGGAACCAGGTTTTAAATTGTAAGACATTTCCAGCGGCAGATGTGGACTCTGACCACAATCTATTGGTTATGAACAGTAGATTAAAACTGAATCACCTGCAAAAAGGTAGGAATTTGGGGAGATGAGACCTGGATAAACAGAAAGAACCAGAGTTGTAGAGAGTTTCAGAGAGAACATCAGATAACAACTGACAAGAATGGGGGAAAGAAATACAATAGAAGAAGAATGGGTAGCTTTGAGAGATGAAATAGTGAAGGCTACAGAGGATCGAGTAGGTAAAAAGGTGAGGGCTAGTAGAAATCTTTGGGTAACAGAAGAGAGATTGAATTGAATAGATGAAGAGAGAAAATATAAAAATGCAGTATATGAAGCAGGCAAAAAGGAATACAAACATCTTAAAAATGAGATTGACAAGAAGTGCAAAATGGCTAAGCAAGGATGGCTAGAGGACAAATGTAAGGAAGTAGATGCATACATCACTAGGAGTAAGATGGACGCTGCCTAGAGGAAAATTAAAGAGACTTTTGGAGAAAAGAGAAGCACCTGTATCAATATTAAGAGCTCAGATGGAAAACCAAGCCTAAGCAAAGACGGGAAAGCAAAAAGAGGGAAGGAGTATATAGAGGGTCCATACAAGGGTAATGTACTTGAGGGCAATATCATGGAAATGGAAGAGGACGTAGACGAAGATGCATGGAAGACATGATCCTGAATGAAGAATTTGACAGAGCACTGAAAGACCTAAGTAAAAAAAAAGCCACGGGAAAGAGAATGTTCCATTAGAGCTATTGATAGCCTTTGGAGAGCTAGCCATGACAGAACTCTTCCATCTGGTGAGCAAGATGTATGAGACATTCGAAATACCCCCAGACTTCAAGAAGAATATAATAATTCCAAGCCCAAAGAAAGCAGGTGTTGACAGGTGTGAAAATTACTGAACTGTCAGTTTAATAAGTCATGGCTGCAAAATACTAGCACGAATTATTTAAAGATGAATGGAAACACTGGTAGAAGCCGAACTTGGGGAAGATTAGTTTGGATTCCGTAGAAATGTTGGAACACGTGAGGCAATACTGACCCTACAACGTATCTTAGAAGACAGGTTAAGGAAAGGAAAACCTGCATTTATAGCATTTGTAGACTTGGAAAAAGTTTTTGACAATGTTGACTGGAATACTCTCTTTCAAATTCTGAAGGTGGCAGAGTTAAAGTACAGGTAGCAAAAGGCTATTTACAATTTATACAGAAACCAGATGGCAGTTATAGAGCAGAGGGGCATGAAAGGGAAGCAATGGTTGAGAAGGGAGTGAGACGGGGTTGTAGCCTATCCCTGATGTTATTCAATCTATATATTGAGCAAGCAGTAAAGGAAACAAAAGAAAAATTTGGAGCAGGAAACTTTGAGGTTTGCCAATGAGATTGTAATTCTTTCAGAGACAGCAAAGGACCTGGGAGAGGAGGTGAATAGAATCGACAGTGTCTTGGAAGGAGGATATAAGATGAACAACAACAAAACCAAAACGACAATAATGGAAAGTAGTTGAATGAAGTCAGGTGATGCTGAGGGTATTACATTAGGAAATGAGACACTTGAAGTGGTAGATGAATTTTGCTGTTTGGGGAGCAAAATAACTGACGATGTTCGACGTAGAGAGGATATAAAATGTGGAGTGGCTATGGCAACAAAAACGTAGCAATTTATGGAAGTGAGACATGGACGATAAACAGTTTAGGCAAGAAGAGAATAGAAGCTTTCGAAATGTGGTGCTAGAGAAGACTGCTGAAGATTAGATTGGTAGATCACCTAAGTAATGAGGAGGTACTGAAGAGAATTGGGGAGATGAGGGAATTGTGGCACAATCTGACTAAAAGAATGGACCAGTTAGTAGGACATGTCCTGAGGCATCAAGGGATCACCAATTTAGTATTGGAGGCTATTGTGGAGGGTAAAAATAGTAGAGGTAGACCAAGAGATGGATACATTAAGCAGATTCAGAAGGATGTAGGTTGCAGTAGTTACTCGGAGATGAAGAGGCTTGCACAGGACAGAGTAGCATGGAGAGCTGCATTAACTTGTCTCTGGACTGAAGACCACCACCACCACCACCACCACCACCACCACCACCACCACCACAACAACAACAACAACAAGTTAAGGCTTTCTTCGATGCCTGAGAGAGGTGACCTCTATTTTAGGTGATGTATTTTTTGGAACTGCAGGTTTTTAATTGATCACCTCTTTCCATCAGAACACACTATTTTTTTGTGCTATTTTCCTCTCTCTAACAGCAAACAATGTTGAAAAGTAAGTAGGCTGTTGTGTGTCATATACATTCACTACTTCACTATACAGGACGGATACACTTCAGCAAGTTGATTTACTAGATCTCCCGCTACTACAGATAAATATGACAACCATCATTCCAGAGAATGTGGTTCGATTGCAACAGATGAGATGAAAAGTTCATAGGTGCGTCTGTCACAATTTCTGTGTTTTCCAGGCCTTAGGTAGCAGAGTAAAGTGCTTAAATTGTCAACACTTAAAATACCTTAAAAATTTGGTTCATACGTAGAAAATTTGGTTAACATAAGAGTCTATTTGAAGAACACACTTTCTACAAGCCCTTTTGTAAAATTAAAAGTGCAGTGCACCTTCCTCACAACTGGGTGCTCTGTAAGTCATTCCCAATTCTGCAGCTTCAGGTAATGTGGCTGTTTTCACTAGCAAAATCTAATTTCAAGTGTGTTTTACCACCTCCACCATTCCTTTTACTCCATAAGATTTCATGTGAGAAAAGCTTATAATTTTTTTAGCACACAGTCTTCAACCTAAATATGTTCTGAGAAGACATGTTTTCTTGTTGGATGTTAGTACAAAAAAGTTATCACCATTAAAGTTGCAGGACTAGCTAAGGAAATAAAGGCCAATTCCGACAGACACCCACATTATCTGGACAAGTCTTAATACAGCCTAAAATCCATCATTTCACCTCAACAGTCACGTAACTGAAGGTTGTGCTGATAAAAAATGAAAGAAAGGAAGAAGAAAACTCAAAATCCCCATGAAACCACTTCCTATTCGTATGATGAGTGTTATAGCAAATCCATTCACTGTCATATAGGAATGGCAATCCACCGCCGAACCTAAACCAGTCAAGAGTGGTCCAGTTTGCTGAAGTTCTTATTTCACCATACGGATGAACATGTGGCTTATTGAATGCCATGGTCACAATGAGCTAGTCAAATACAGTTTCTATCTGCCAATGTTCCAAATAAAACAGCAGGGAAATTGATCAGCCACAGCCTAAAGGTTGTTTCCCGGATAAATGTTTCACTCAGCATTGGAATGTGTACTCATATGGAAGCCTGACAGACTAGAACTGTTTGCATCATTGAGACAAACTCAAGTACTTGCCCCCCATAAAAAGTGAGATCAGATGAACTAAATCAATACATATTATGTAATGATCTGAGTGCCTGGATCATCAGAACAACTTGGTTAGTACAACACAGATGATGTGTTTGTTAGTTAAACATGCCTGAAAAAAAAAATTAGTTTTAGAATCTGATCTTAATAAGAGTCACAGAATGGGACACAGATGCTCAATTTTTTTTAACAGCCACTCATTCCATCACAATATTTGTGCTTTATTGGAACTGCTCTGTAGTTTTCAGTGCAAAGAAGAAACTGACAATATCATGACAATACACATGCACACTCATTCAAGTGTATTAACTTTGCGTACAAAAGATTTGATTCGATGGAAATTTAAGAGAGAAATAAGGAACACGTGCTGATATCAGACAATACAATAACATGCAACCTTCTATTTTATGAAGAATTGTCTTTCACTGAAAAACACTATAATACTATTCTATAGAACATTACAATTATGATTTTTATAAATTTATGAGACTTAATTACTGAGTGAGCTGCCTTTCCTTTTTAACCTTCCCAAACCTACCCCTCTGCCCTCCCTGAGGAATTATTAGTTGTGAAAGGTATGATACTGTATGTACAGGAGAGCAATTATTTCTTATAAGTTTATTGTTTTCTCAAGTGAATTTTCGTTCTGACACAATTACGATTTTTAGTATACTTATAGCATACTAAAAATCGTATCATCAAGAATCAGCAACATTACTTGCTGTGGTAATGGACTCTCGAGTCCGGTATGAGCAATAAGTAAGTAAGTAAGCATATTTATAGCACCAAATATCAATTATCATTACCCAAGAGCAGCGACCACGCTGCGAGAGTTTATTGCGCCTTCCTATGCTCCCCCGTAGTTTCTGTTATAATCTCCTTAATGAAGACATATTTAATGACGATGATTTATTTTTTCTTGTTGGCTGAACAGATAGCGGTGCAACAAGGGTCGTTTCCTCTTTCGAGGGTGATGAACCCAGCTCCTGTAAGCAAGAACAAAATATCATGAAGTCATTACATGAGACTACAGACTAAATGGATGTCAGCTGAAGTACTGAGCTAAGCTCAGAGATCAAGAAAGATGTACAAGTAGAATGGTCTTTGTAGGAAGCCTGCAGAAAGATTACTTTTCAGTGAGTCATTAAAAGATGTGTGTACACCATCGTCATTAGGTTAAAAAAAAAAAAATAAATAAATAAAAATAAAAAATAATAATAATAATAATGGAACAACTCACAATTTCTTCACTATGCAGTCTTTATTTACAATTCTGAAACCACTTTTGCTTAAAATATGTAACCATACAGCAAATAATGGAAACTCCAAGTTGTAATACCAATAACATAAGATAAAAATAGATAGCTACTTACCGTAAAGATGACATGTTCAAGTTGCAGACATGCACAACTAAAAGACAGTTACACATTAGCCTTCAGCCATAGCTTCCTCACAAAAGGGAAAAAACAAATTCATTTCTGCCAACAAGCACACACACAATGCACACATGACCAACACCTCCGGCAGCTCTGACCCGAATGCAATTGCCACATAGAATGGAAGCAGCGATCTGGAGGGGGCGGGGAAAGGAAAGGGATAGCAGTATTTATAGTTTGGGGGGGGGGGGGGGGAGAAAGGAGGGGAGAGGGAAGAAGAGCACTGTCTAGTGGAGCACGCAGGGACTAGACTGCCAGCAGGTGCAGTGCTGGGAGTCCATGGTGCAGGGACATGGAGGGGGGCAGCGGGGGGAGGGCAAGGAGAGGAGTGGGGAAGGAGAAAGATAGGTGGGTGTACTGACAGAGGGTGACACACAAAGAGTGGGAGATGAGCCGAGTATGGAGGGAAGCATGTGACCCCTTTGCCCCAGGGATGTGACCCCTTTGACAAGGGGCCGAGATAGAGAGTGGCATCTGGATGGACTAGGATGTTGTGGAGGTTGAGTGGGTGACAGAACACACTTTAGAGGAGGGGTGCGAAGGATCTTGGCAAGAATTTCCTTCATTTCAGGGCATCATGATACGTAATCAAAGCCATGGTGAAGAAAGTGGTTCAGTTGTTCCAGTCCTGAGTGGTATTGGGTTGACAAGAGAGCACTCTTTGTGGCTGGTTCGTGGGGTGTTGGGAAAATTGGCGGTATGGGGGGGAAGGGCCAGGATATTAGTTATTAGTTTGTGGACTAGACCTGGGGGATAGTACCTGTCTGTGAAGACCTTGGGGAGACGCTTAGCAAAATGGGCAAGGGATTTCTAGTCACTGCAGATATGCCTCAGCAGGGTGGCCATGCTGTATGGGAGGGATTTTTTTGTGTGGAAGGGATGACAGCTACCAAAGTGCAGTTACTGCTGTTGGTTTGTGGGTTTAATGTGACAGAGGTGTGGATGAGGACATCAGAGATGTGGTGGTCAAAGTCAAGGTAGATGGTACACTGAGTAGAGGAGGATCAGAGGCAGCAGATAAGAGAGCAGGTGTTGACTTTGTGTAGGAATGAAGACAAGGTGTCTCAGCCCCGAGTCTAGATCAAGAAGATATCACCAATGAACCTAAATCAGACTAAGGGTTTGGTGTTTTGCGAGGCTAGGAAGGTTTTTTTCTAGACGGCCCATAAACAGGTTGGTATAATAGGAGGGTTCCATGCGGATGCTCATTGCTGTGCATAGATTATCTGTATACCTTCCCTACCTTACTAAGTCTATCCAAACTCACAACTACTACTCCTTTGATTTCTAAAATTTCACAATGTAACCTGCAGTAGGCAACTGTGTTTGAGGTTATAAAAAATTTTGGGGCATAGTATCTGATATCATCTAGTTGACACGCATAACAAAACTAAGAAACTGGGACACCGCAGAAGTGCAAGCTACCAATTTGCTTGTGAATGTGCCATGAATACAAGAACACAAGTCATCTTTCTTCCACTTCCTGCACTTCCTTTTAGAAGATTAAACCTTGAAATATTTATGTACTAGCAGAAATATGCCTAAAACACAGAAATGAAATTTACTCATTCACAAAACAGAATGCAAGTTTTTTATAAAACAAACTTTCTTTGAATAATGAAGACGAACAGTGGCAATCTAATGACATATTTACAGCAGTCTTCCATTTTTAGAAATGGAACTACGATCTTCACTAATCAATTAAATTGATCATAAAATTATAAACACGAAAAGTACTGATTTTATCTACAACAAAACTAAGACAACAGAAAATTCGCAAGCATAAGGCAAATAAGGCATAGAAGAACATACGATCTGCATGGTTTTGTAATACTTGCCTTCTGTATCACTGTTATTTCACATATGGTTAAGAATGCTATGCACTTAATTTGACAACACAGGACACAAGCAATTTATAAACAGCAAATATTTGTGTGAAGATCAGTGTAGGAGCAGAAAATGCTTGCAAAAATTACCTGGTAACAGAATTTTTAATAGTATGAAACTGCATTTTAGTTGAGGTAGCATTTTATTCATAATAGAGGAAAACACAGGAACTGTTCCCATGCTACTAACACCAGGAGTTTTACAAACAAAAAAGTAGTGGCCATGCTTTGGAACTATACAAACTAATCCACTACATATATTTGCAACTGCAGTTTACATCTACAAGCTCCATCCAAATTACCCAGAGAAGGGAAGAAGTTACAGTTACCAATAAAGGAAGAACTCATTCCTTTCTGTGAACCCTTTGTGCTAAATGAATTTTTGAATGAGGTAAATGAAAGCATTGCAAGGGAACAGATGTGTGTATGGACCTTACTAAACAAACTACAATTTAGCAACAAGAAATTTTATTTAATGTCAATTATCACTGTTTTCATTATGTATACCTCATGAAGAACTGGACCACTTGTGCAGAGGTACACTAAGCTATATTCTTAATACTACTTGCAAAAATTGTGATTGTAAATATACTGTTGAAGGATGAGAACACCCGGACCACCTACCTCTAGGAAAGCACGTATTATTTATACTTACATATTTTACAATCAATTTTTTATGCGATGGATACCGACACAGATTTTCTTTCTTAAAGATCAGCTCAACCAACTTGTCATGCCCCAATACACACTTACATGAAAAGCTCAAACCAGAATCTTCCATATTCCCCTTCCAATGAATTGCTTTGATAAAACACATAAGATGGTTGGATATAATTTTGTGATAATTTCCTGTGTGAATACAGTACAAGGAAAAGTGGCAGAGGTAACCAGTTTCTGTCTCGTGAAATAGTTTTCTATTCATGATGTTGATATCTGCCCTGAAAGATTTATAAAGCACAGTGTCCTATGTATAAAAAAGTTATCTGAAGGATGTAACTTTCACAGTTCAACATTACTAGGCACATTCTGAATGTTGCAATGTCTAAGAAAGAAGATCAAACACTAGTGCTCTTCCAGGTTTCATGCAGTAGATCTAAATATGCCCCTTCTGTGAACGTGTGTGAATACACCCTGAACTAGCAAAGGACAATAAAATAATTTTGAAAACCTAAGTACTGGCTGGTTGCTGCAAACCCTTCTGCAGTAACATGTAATGACCCTTGAAGGTGCTTGTCATCAAAACAGTATCAGTTTCCTAGCACTCAGAATTTCCATTTTTATTATACCTTTCATGTAACAGGAAAATAGTATAAAGACAATAAAGACCTTCCACATTACTGTTTTATAGCATAATTTTCTTTTAAAATAATATTAGAAAAATGAGCTAATAATGTGATACAAAAGATTATGAAATGTACAAAGAAATATAGCCAGGAGGTAACACCTTCACCAGCAGCCCCATTACATGACCTGCATGCTTCACAACTACAAAAAGCCAGTGAGAGCAACAATAAAGTGATGATAGGAAAACAACGGACATGCACCAATCACAGCATACTAGCACTAAACTCACATTGAGATTATTACAGCTGGCAAGCCTCATCTGTGCAAGTTGAGATGCTGGTGTCAAGTTGGTTGTGCTGCCAAATGGACTCATCATGGTAGATACAGCCCGCTTCAGCTTGCTTGGCGTCTTGTTAAAGCTAAATGCCCTTCCCACCTTCATTCGTGTCCTTGATGCAAACCTGTCATACCAGGAACTTTACCAATAAAGCATGGTGTCAGTTGATCATATACTGTCAACTGCATGATTACATTTCTATTAAGGAGAAACACTTTTCTTAGAGGCAGAACTGAAGAAGATTCTACGAAACTGACAAGACTATGTGAACAGAAGAAAACTCATTAATGTTTGTTACTAGAAGTCAGAATTAACTGTACATATAGTTACATTTTAACTGAATGAGCTAAGAAAAACAAAATACTTGTTTTTATATACAATGATTAAATAGTTGCAATAGATTTCAAATAAAAGTTTTATTTTCAGAATACTATAGGCTGTCTTTAATAATGGAATCAAGAAAATACTAGGACAGAATACATACAATGTCAGAACATGTTATAAAATTGTAATACGAAAGAAGCATGAAAGATTTCATTATCTCATTTACTCTTATGCAGGTGTTCAAATTTCTTGCTAAATCATGTAATAACTTAAGTTTTCTTAATCTATGTTATTCTGAGGAGGAGAGTCAAGCAGAATTTTACACGACTTCTAACACAACAGGATTAGTAACCACATTTAATGAAGCAATTAATTGTTAAACTTCACAGTTAAATTGCCATGATTTGTGCTTAAATCTGTACACCTGACGTAACACTATACTAAGGAGCAGTGAAACTTAGGGCTGGGAGGGAATGTGAGTTCTCCTACCCTTTATCTTTCCTTTGTTTGTAAGTGCTAATGAAGCACAATCCGGCTCTGAGCCTTGGTGCGTGACTACACATGCAATGTTGTTACACTGTCATTTCTGCCACAGCTGCGGTGTAGGTAGCATCACAACTACCAGATGGACACCAATCTTTTATAGACTATATGTGGCAACATTGCATTCCAATCATGCTACCACAACGCCACTTTGTTGTTACTGATGCTGAATTCATGCGTTTGCTGTGTATGGGAGTGTTGTTCATTTCCATAGTGAACTATAATTTTCATCCCATACTATTGTTACTCTTGTTTGCAAGCCACGGTGACTTGGCTACAAAGCACACAGAGCTGAACAAAGGAAGTCATATACAAAATGTAAGAATTGTTACCAGTTCAAAATTACAGATGTGCAAAATTTACTACATTACAAGAAATTTCCAAGAAAATGATTTCCCGAAGAAACCAACCCAAGACAATTTCATTGTGAGCACTGTCATTGTTCCAAATTACTCTTCGGATCATTAGTTCTCGGATACCTTTGTTCTTCAGAACAGGGCAGTTAAACAATAAGTAACAGTAACTTCAAACAATGGAAAATCCAGTACAGAATAATGATGATACTATGAAAAGAACAGTAGTTACAATATAGTGGAGAGGTTGAGTCACACATAGACCCAACAAAAAGATTGTCAGAAATAGAGCTTTCGGCCAATAAGGCTTCATTGGAAACAGGCAACATACACAATCATACTTGTGCAAATGCAGCTCATATGCATCTGGACACAGTCTCTGGCTGCTGAGGCCAGACTATGAGCAGCAGCTCAATGATGGGAAAAGCAACCAGATGATGGGGGTAAAGAGGAGGCTGGAGTAGGGAGAGTAGGGATACCAGGGTAGGTGTGGGTGATGGTGAAGTGCTGCTTGTGGGAGCATACAGGGACGAGAAAGTAGGGCAGCTAGGTGCAGTAGGGAGATAAGATGGAGGGCAGGGGGTGTAGAGGCAAAGGAGCGAAGTAAAAGGACTATGGGTGCATTAGTGGAATAGAGAGCTGTGTAGTGCTGGATTGGCAACAGGGAAGTGGCTAGATGGGTGAAGACAATGACTAATGAAGGTTGAGGCCAGGAGGGTTTCGGGAACATAGGATGTACTGTGGGGAGAGTGTCCACCAGTGCAATTAAGAAAAGCTGGTGTTGGTGGGAAGGACCCAGAAGGCAACTGAATTACATTCTCCACCAGGGTTTCAACTACCACTCGTTGTACCCTGAAATGAGGAACATCCTACCCACCATCTTTCCACCCCTCCCACAGTGGTATTCCACCACTTGTCGAACCTACACAATAGCCTTGTCCATCTCTACACAACCCCTGGTCTCAAGCCCTTGCATACCCCTGTAATTGAACTAGATGCACAACCTGTCCCATACATCCTCCCACCAACATTTACCCCAGACTGGTCACAAGCATCACCCATCCCCTCAAAGTAGGGCTACCTGTGAAACCCATCATGTTACCTACACCATGTGATCAAGAGCACCTGGACACCTACTGAAACTGACTTACAAGTCCGTGGTGGCCTCCATCGGTAACGCTGCAATTCAACATGGTGTTGGCCCACACTTAGCCTTGATGATAGCTTCCATTCTCGCAAGCATACGTTCAATCAGATGCTGGAAGGTTTCTTGGGGAATGGCAGCCCATTCTTCACGGAGTGCTGCACTGAGGAGAGGCACTGATGTCAGTCGGTGAGGCCTGGCACAAAGTTGGCGTCCCAAAACATGCCAAAGGTCTTCTGTAGGATTCAGGTAAGGATTCAGGTAAGGATTCTGTGCATGCCAATCCATTCAGGGGTGCTACTGTCACCACTCCACCACAGGTCATGCGTTATGAACAGGTACTCAATCGTGCTGAAAGATGCCATCACCATCCCTGAATTGCTCTTCAACAGTGGGAAGCAAGAAGGTGCTTAAAACATCAACGTAGGCCTGTCTTGTGATAGTGCCATGCAAAACAACAAGGGGTGCCAGCTCCCTCCATGAAAAACACAACCACACCATAACACCACCGCCAGCGGCCAGTAGACGTTCACCAGGCATTTGCCATACCCACACCCTGCCATCGGATCGCCACGTTGTGTACTGTGATCTGTCACTCCACACAGCATTTTTCCACTGTTCAATTGTCCAATGTTTACACTCCTTACAGCAAGCGAGGTGTCATTTGGCATTTAGGCATTTACTAGTATGATTTGTAGCTTATGAGCATCTGCTCAACCATGAAATCCAAGTTTTCTCGCCTCCTGCCTAACTGTCATAGTACTTGCAGTGGATCCTGATGCAGTCTGGAATTCCTGTGTGATGGTCTTCAACTGTTGGCCCTCTCTGTCAGTCAACAGATGAGGTTGGCCTGTACGCTTTTGTGCTCTACATGTCCCTTCATGTTTCCACTTCACTATCACATCGGACACAGTGGACCTAGGGATGTTTAGGAACGTGGAAATATCACGTACAGACATATGACACAAGTGAAACCCAATCACCTGACCACATTCGAAGTCCATGAGTTCTACAGAGTGCCCCATTCTGCTCTCACACAGGTGGCAGCACAAAGCACCTAATATGAAAAATGTTTGTTTTTGGGGGTGTCCGGATACTTTTGATCACATAGTGCACAAGCTAAGCTGCAACCTCTGTGTTGAATTCTATGTGGGCATAACAACCAACAAGCTGGCTGTCTGCCTGGATGGTCACTGATAAATTGTGGCAAGGGAACAGCTGGATCACCCAGGTGCTAAGCATGCTGCCGAACATGACGCTCTTCATTTCAATGACTAATTCATGGCCTGTGCCACCTGGAGCCTTCCCGCAACACCAGCGTTTTCTTAACTGCACATGTGGGAACTCTCCCTACAACATAGCCTATGTTCCAGTAACCCTCCTGTCCCAACCTTCACTAGTCACTGTCCTTACCCAACTAGCCCCTTCTCTGTTCGCATTTCAGTACTACATAGCCCTTTATTCCACCAAGGCACTCACAATCTTTGCGCTTCTCCTTTTCTACTCCCCACCCCCCGCCCTCTGTCTAACCTCCGGACTGCATCTAGCTGCCCTACACACTCTACAGTTTGTCCCTGTATGCTCGCATAAGCAGCACTTTACTGTCCCCCACCCCTACCCTGCTAACCCCCTCCTCCTCACCCCCACCACCTAGTTGCTTCTCCCATCATGCGCTGCTGCTGGCAGTGGTGAAGGCCTTGTTGGCCAAAAGCTTACTTTCTGTCAATCTTTTTGTTGTGACTATCTGCGACTCAGCATCTCCACTATATGTTGAGTAGTAACTATCCTTTTCATAATATTGTCCTAACATTAACTTCCATTTTTCTAGTTCTCTTTCTTCCCCCAAAATTTTTGGTTACGGTACTGTAGTTGTGTGTTTGCCAATGTTATTTGTGGAGAGAATTAGTCCTTTATTTTCTGCTTTGTAATGAGTTTAAAACTAACAATCAGAGCTAATGAATATACAAATGTTCAGGTAATAAAATCTGAAATAGTTTTATAATTTAACAGACAAGCACTAAAAGTGTATTTTGGTATCATTTCGCTTTCAAACAAGTGCCTTGTAATGCATTGTGCATACGTGTTGGGAAGCATTTTTTAATGGCATTGTTTGCAGAGTTCAGCTCGATATTCAAGGGTCTCTGAGCCGAGCGTTTCAGATTTCTGATGACTGAGATGTATACTGAGAATACAAGTGAGGGAACTGTGAAGGAAAAGGTGGAGGATGTGTCTTCTCTTCTTGTCCCTCTACCTGGCAGTTTCAGCGTTCCGTAGTATAATCTTACGTACCCCATTTCATGAACATACACACATGCACAGCAAGAATACCAAGGATATTTTGTTCACAGCAGTTCCAGAGAATGAATACCTGTTGCAGATGTCTGTCTACCAGGAGATATTTGGTTAAAGTAGCATGAAGGTGGCTTTGAAAGCTGCATAGGTGCACCAAGAGTGGGAAAATTAATTTTGAATGGGTTCAATAAATGTATTAGTACAGCATAACTTTTGTAGCACTCTTTATATAAGCTGAGGGGAGACTGGACTGTCTCTAAATATTTCACTTTCTTAACAATTAATATTAAAGGTTGTATGTTGTTAAAAGCATTGAACACTACAAGGACGTAATGATGTATAATAAGTTTGCCTTTGTTATGTAGTTTTCTCTCTTCAGTCAACAAAGTTATCAGATGTGAACATCCTATCACCTTTCTCTTATTAATTCAAACCTATTGTGGGAAAAAATTAGAATTTGATGATAAAAGATGAGTTTTGCTGTTTGAGCAGCAAAATAAATGTCGATGGTAGGAGTAGGGAGGATATAAAAAACACACTGGCAATAGCAAGAAAAATATTTCTGAGAAAGTAATTTGTTAACACTGAACATAAATTCCAATGGTAGGAATCCTTTTCTGAAAGTATTTGTCTGGAATATGGCCTTGTATGGTAGGGGAATTTGGACAATGGTCAGTATAGACAAGAACAGAATAGAAGCCTGTTTTGGGGAACCACTGAAGAATGCTGCAGACTAGATGGACACATTGGACAATTAATGAAAGGTACTGAATCAAATTGGGGAAAAATAAATGTATCAACAATTGGACTAATAAAGGTTATTTTGATATGACATCCTGAGGATATCAAGGAGTAGTTTAACGGGAGGTGGTGGGAGGAGTGTGTGTGTGTGTGTGTGTGTGTGTGTGTGTGTGTGTGTGTGTGGAGGGGAGGGGGGGGGGTAAAAAAGTCATAGAATCATAGGGAGGGGCTCAAGCTTAACAGAAATGAAAAGGTTCGAGTGGCTGTAAGGCTTCAGTAGTTATGCAGAGACACAGTTGTGCAGAACTGAGAGCTGCATGAAGACTGTCTTTGGACTGAAGTCTTCTATAACAACACTGTTGATTAGGTTCAAGCAACACTATCTCTCAAATTAAATGAAACCAAAGATGATGATAATTAAAAACCATTTGCTCATGTTCTTTATCCACGAATATTCTGCAACAATTTTGTTCTGGTGAACGTTTGTGCATACAAAATTGTAAATCTAGACACTAAGCAAGTAATAAATATAAAACATAATTATCTAAAATAATGTTTGTGCATTTAGTGAAACTTCACTACAGAAGTACAAGTTTATTTTATACACAGAAATTCTCTGCCAGTATTGTAGAGGTTTAGCAAACATGCATATGCAAACCAGGGAAATACTGGCTCAGTGCTCAGTGCCTATATACTTAAGTTATCTCTGTACCAGTCAATGATGAACAGTGTTTAAATTGGCACCCAGTTTCAATTGAGACAGGTCAGTGTTTACAAACCATAGTTCCCATCTCATTTATAAAGTACAATTTCATAATGACATACTTCCCAATATTTCAAAACATATGAACTATATTTTGCATGAAACATCAAGTAAACCCCCGTCTTCATAGCCAAGATTGCTAAGAAATGCTACGGAAATGACGTACTGCCAGTTCAAGTCATGGTGGCGGAAATTTTTTCAGCATCAGGAAACAGAAATATGAGTTTGCATAAAGCTTCTGATCACAAAACTTAATGTCAAAGTCCTGAATTGACTTCCAAACCTCGCAACAATATCTCACGTCGTAAAAACATGTTATGTTGTTGATTGTCATCTATCCACTGTGGTGAGGGTATTAGGGTCATCAGCCTCTTTGGTGCTGCCTGAGTGGAGTACTCTTCCATCATCATCATCATCATCATCATCATCGTCATCAACAACAACACTACTCCTATTGGACTCCACAAGTATTAATCAATATTTTGAAGATCCAGTCTCCTCTGACACCAGAATGGGGGGAGGAGGCCCTTAGAACTAAACCTCTTTCTAGCTGACCCTTAGTCAGTATGAAGAGGACATACTTCTCATCACGTTTTACTTATTTACAAGTTTCCAAATGTCCATTCACATTTATAATTAATGATGAAGTTACTGAAATCCTTGCGTAATTATGCTTGTGCCTGAAACTACTTTTTTCTTGGGTGACAAAGGTTCATTTCTAATGAATTACACAAATGGCCAAAAGTACATCCTCAAATTTTATTTTAACAATCTGTCACATCAATATGTATCTTATTTCATGATGTGACATCGTTGAACGCTAAGTACGAATATGAAATGCATTATATCACATACCGTTCAATAACCAGAAAGGGACACTGTGTGTATAAGCATTTCTTTCACGGTGCATTGTCGAGATGCATTAATAACTGACACACAGAAAGAGGAAAGGCCTAATTTATTTTATCATCCTGACAAAAAATGAAGGTGAGAGGGATAGCTGTTTTTAATGGACATGATTAATTGTAACTGTATGGTATGAAGACTGCAATTAACAAAAACTAGTTCTCAGTCAGATATTTACTTCACAGGAAGTACAAGTAATAGTTATCCTATTAAATTCTGCTCCAGTTTCACCTGTAATTTATCCATAAACACTCAGTTGTGTTCGTTTCCTTGGTTTGAGTCCCAGTCCACCAAGAGTATTACCTTGCCTGGGAAGTACATAAAATATCTAATAGGTTTGATGAAGCTGTAACTATATCTGACTGTCCTGTTGGCCTTAGGGTCATTAGAGACAGAGCACAAGATCTTGGGCTCAGATTGGGGAATAAAATCAGCATGCTCTTTCCTAGAGAATCATCCTACTGTGAATTCAAAGTATTAACTGATGTGTCACTTAACTTTGTTGATGTACATGAAACAGAAGACCTAAATTAGAGGTTATAGTAAAGACAATAACTGTTCACAGCAGAAAATTTTTTCCAAAATCTGTAGCTCTTAATAAAGTTCAATATCATATGAGATTAAGCAGAGTACTCTATCAAAACAAGCTAGCTTTCACAGTCCATTATATTTAAACTTCCACCATAAGTTACACTAATTCTGTGAATAAAAAGTGGAATAACGAACCACTCAACATCTACAAAACAAAAATTGTAGGATAATGTTGACTTTTTATACATGCTGTAGCTTTTTAACTAGTATTCTGACGGATCTGCCTACATAAGTTTCATTCTTACAGATACGCAACCAATGGGTCAGTGATCTGTAATCATTACTGGAATTGATGTGTTAGCTATCCCACATTGTTTTCCTATTTCACTGGACCCAGATGTGTATTCTTATTCCCATTAATGGTAGCGGTTGTTAGTTTATCTTTAATAAGAATTTCTGAAAAGAACTTGGATCAACAGCTCATTGAGGGTGTCACGTCTCAGAACTTACAATTCGGTCTTCACAGAATTGTACTTTAGACAACATTACGTTAACTATGACCTAATATGTACACACATTACTCAACGTCAATTATGCTTACTTGAAGGCCTTGCTGAGAGTGCCAAGTGCAACATCACTTGTATCTATGTCCAGCTGATGAGAGTCCAATGACATCAAGAAATTTTCCTGGAAAAGGTAATAATCTGAATGTGACATTTTATGAAATAGCCTAACAAGCAATATGTTTTCTAAGCTAAGGCATACATGTATAGCAACAGCATGTTCAAGTGGATACCAAACAAGTGGCATTTGCCAGTACTTACAGCATCAGTTTTACACACTGTATTAGCCATTTGTCGACAAAGAGTACGTAGGAAGCCCAGCTTCTCCGTTTCTTCGTCAGCAATAGTGAATGAGTATAACTTGTCCTTTAACTCCTGATTACTACGACACATCAATGCAAACACATTGTGGCATTCTGGTAAGAAGGAAAAAGTAGAGTTGAAGCTGCTCTACAGACACATACAACTTTACAATTACATGTACGTATACAATTTACTAACAACAAATTTTCAAGATTACATCTATCTATGCCAGTCTATAATTGAGGAGAAAATTTATACAGTTCATCTATGACATAAATAATATAATTGTGAAACCTCCTAGCAGATTAAAACTACATGCCAGACTGAGGCTAACTCAAAACCTTTGCCTTTCTTGGCCAAGTGCACATAAGAGAACTTCTGTGAAGTCTGGAAGCTACTGGTGGAAGTAAAGCTGTGAGGATGGGTTGCAAGTCATGCTTGGGTATCTCAGTTGGTAAGGCACTTGCCCACATAAAGTGAAGGTTCCGATTTGGGGTCTTGGTCGGGCACATAGTTTTAACCTGCCAGAAAATTTCACATCAGTGCACACACTGTTGCAGAGTGAAAATTTCATTCTGGAATACAATAGTGCTTTATAAAGTAAAACAAGCATAGCAGGAATGTATTAAGAGCTACATGATGAGTGAATATTACCTGAACTATTATAATAATTGACCAACTAAAATGTCATTTAACACTCCTCCAGATGAGATCCAAGTGGCATATACTGATGTTTTGAAATAACTATGAATCAGAATTGAAGAAATTTGCTTTTTAATGCTAAAACTTGTAATCATGTGCAAACAAATTATTGGTCTAAGAATTTCTTCATACTTTGAAAACACCTATGGGACTCCACAAGATGAGAATAAAATACGGACTTCAAATAATATGCTGATTATGTCAACATTTCCACTTCATCTGGAAATATGACTGTTATCAAATTACAATTATTTTTATATGAAGTAGTTAAGTGTGCAGATGCCCCAAACCACTGTGCCATCTCAGTTCATTCCATACTTTGTTGGTAGGCACATTCCTTTTCAAATCCACCAACAACAGTAAATTTCCAAAAACTGATCATTAATCATGGAAATAATAATACTGTCTACTTTTAAAGCTTATCAACAACTTACATTTCTTGATGTAGCATCTTTTACCAGTGAAACAATTGTGACAATAGATTCTCAAAGCCAAATTGTTTACATTACAGAAAACTTTCTCCATCAAACATATCAAGTGTTGACACAAATTTTGCAGTTCTATTTTTGGAATTATTATTATCATCATCATCCTCATCCTCATTACCCTGAACAGTTTCCAGACCCAAGCTGGGATTGTCCTTTAACATATGCTTCACCATCTTGCCCTGTTTTCCCATGGTCTTCCTGTGTTCACTCTGGTCCAGTCCTTGCCCTCTTTTCAACACACTCCTCCACACCTTTTAGCCATCTTCCTCTTGGTCATTTCCTTCGCATCTCCATTTCATATATCTTCTTGGGAATCCACTTGTTTTCCATTCTCTTTAAGTGCTCACACAATCTTTGCTGTAATATTTCTCTCCTGGTCTGCAAGAGTTTCTCTTTCACTATTTCCTTAACCCTTTTATTCCTCATCCTCCTCCTCCTTGTCACACCTATGCTACTTATCTTTTCTTCATTATCCGTGTTTCAGAAGCTTAAGTCTGTATTGGAGTGCAGTAACTTTTACATATTACTTCTCTGCTTTTTTGTGGGATATTTTTACAGTAACTTGAATCAGACATGACCACGAGACACTGGCCACCAAGCTGAAGGTGCCAACAATGAGTCAATGAAAAACACGGAAGGAAGACAAAACGAGGATGGACAATGAAGACAACAAGGCAGAAAGACATGTACAGAGACTGAACTAAATCAGAACCTAGATGTAGCAATATCAGGAACCAAACAATGATGAATACAATGAACAATACAAGATTGCAGTCAGAAAATGACTGAGGTTTGGGCCCCTGTGGTGCTAGCTTTATAGTGTGGCCACAAGGGCCAATACACTGGTGTGTGGGACATGGCCTGTGCATAGCACCAAGGAGGCAACAGCAGTACTTGCAAATTTTAGGAGCGCAGCATGGTGGCTGTCATCTACATCCATGAGTTCTGGGCTGGGATACCAGAGTCTTTGTTGTAGGAATGCTTCTGCCTGTCTGCCACATTCACTGATCTCGTTCTCATTTCTTCCGTCTTCCTCTCTCACACTTCCTAAGTAACCGACATTTTCCACCTTCTTCAATTGCTCAACTCTTTCCTTATTCCGTTAGTTAGCCTGTCCTTCATTCTAATTGTAACCAGGATCTCACATTTATTTACATTTAATTTCATTCCATACTGCCTCACAGTTACTTTCCAAGTACCCACATGTTTCTGAATTTCCTCCCCCCTTTCCTGTAATCATGTCATCCATGAATACTAGTGCTTTCATCTTGACTTCTCCTGTTTTTTCTGCCACCTTAGTCATTATCTTATACAAAACCAAAATGAAGAGGAGAGGTGTCAATGCACTGCCTTGTTTTGCACCACATGTTTAATAGAACAAATCTGCCCCTTATTTCCAACTTTTACACAACTGAGATTCCTCAATACATCGCCTTCACTCTGCTTGTTGCCACTTTTTCCACTATCCTTTTCTAGCACTTCCCACACATTTCTTCTACAGACACTATCAAATACCTTTTCTATATTGAGAAAGGCTATCACAGTATCTTCCCCAAATTCGCTGTGTCCCTGGAGGTGCTTCACTGCAAACATGAGGTCAACAGTTGATGTCCCACGTTTGAAGCCATGATGTTCTCTCAATTTGTTCTAGACTCTTGTTCATATACCTTGGCACAATGTCAAATCAGTGTGACTCCGCTCCAGTTTCTACAATCCTTAAACTCACTCTCTTGAATATGGGGACAATTAGTGCCCTCTCCTAATCTTCTGGAGTCTTTTTCTCATTCCACAAATCACTCATCACATGGTACAGCCGTTGTTTCCCAACATCCCCTGCTGCCTCTATCATTTTGATACTTACTTCGTCCAAACCTGGTGCCTTTCCTCCTCTCGTCTTGTCTTTCCATTCCTTTCCATGTTAACCTCTCTTCCCGTTTATTTTTTACCTCCTTTATTCTATTATTCTCATCTCCAAGTACATTCAGATTTAACAAGTGCTAATAGTACTCGTTCCACACTATTTCAGTTTCTCTTTCACATTTTTATCCATCACTGACCATTATTGTATCCTCTCTCAAACCTCTACTCTTTTTTTTTTTTGCCACTCCATATAGACTTTCTTATTTCCTCTGCTACCTTCCTCATCATCTTTGCCCACTCTTCCATCTACTTTGTTCTCTCCTCAGTCACTGTACTATCTGCCCGTTTCTTCTTTTTCTTACACTTCTGAACTGGATTTAAGCTGTAGCACATTACTTTGTGCCTCTCTTTCTTCTGAAACCAGGAGTTACCAATCACTAAGCCATTTCTCTTGAATTCCGGCAATCTCTTTCCTTCTCCATTTCTACTTCCCATCCTTCTGTTCCCATTACATTTTCATACCCTTGTATGTGCATTCAAGCCTCCCGTAACTTTTCTCCTCTGTCAATTCAACCGTTTTTATGCCTGAGGCATACAGCCCACTTGAGGGGTGTACACTTTAACCATCCCCATGCCTCTTCCCCATGTCATTATTCTTCTATTCATTATTCTGTCACTTATCCTCCGTATCTTTTTTTAGACCACTCTTCCTAACAACTCTCACTTTCTTTTGTCTTCCTTCTTCATTTCCACTCCAGTAAAACCTGTAACTTTCCTCACTTCCCTACTGCCTTCTCTTTTCCATCTTGTCTCTCCCATGCCTAATATATCCAACTTTCTCCTTTCCATCATATACACCATCTCCTCTACATTCCCTGTCAGTGTTCCAATGTTCAAAGTTCCAATTCATAGTTCATTTGCCTTTCACGGTTATTGCATTTTATATCCGTCCCTTCTGAGGCTAATTCCCTTCTTGAAAGCTGGCTGGTGATCCACTGTTGGCTAGCTATGCCTATCTAGCTTCACTGAAGACGTGACTAATTATGGCAATTCACACAGTCTTCAAATTTTCGCAATATACTAGAGCCAACAAGAATGTACTTTACCCTAGGGCTATAAGCAAACAGAAAACATGACGGCGTGAAAGGTTTTCAGATCTGCATTACAAAATGGATGTGCAAACACCTCCAAGCATAATATTTGCATAACTATAATTTGCCTGCTGAGCTGAATGTGATCAAGCAATGTTGCAGATCAGCACCTCTGCACTAAGCATCTCTACCTCTTGGTTTGAACATACAATGACATCACCAGGATATTCCCGGAGAAGAGTGCAGAGCTCTGTACACAGAAAGTGACAATTATTTGCAATGTGATGCAACATGTTACTCCAGTAAGTAGTCACTCATGAGGGATGGCCATCAACTCATCATGGTCATTTTCATTACTTTCTGAAAACTGCTCTAACAAACAACTTATTTTTCCATTGCTTGTGGAGTCTGGTTGGTATATTAGATGCAGTTGATGGTGAATTTCAATAGCCAGCAAGTTGTGTCTCTTAGAAAACCTTATCACAGGCCTATACAAACAAATAAAGATTTTAGAAAAGTTTCTGTAGAATGAAAATACTTTTGGATTAAAGGAGACCACTCACCAAGGCATAGACAAAAGAAAGAAATCTTGCTAGCTTTTTTTTAATGAGCTAAAGCATTCCATACTGTGAGCTCAAACACAGTGAAGTACCTCGAACAGAATGACCTTCTGCATGCCAACCAGGATGGATTTCAAAAACATTGATCATGTGGAAGCCAACTCACCTTTTTCTCTCATGACATACTGAAAGCTTTGAATCAAGGCAAGAGGCACATGCAGTATTGCTCGATTTCACTCAATACCACACCTATGCTTATTGTCGAAAGTATGATAATATGGGATATAAAGTGAAATTTGTGACTGGATTGAGCACTTTTTGGTAGGAAAAATGCAACATGTTATCTTGGATGGAGGGTCATCATCAGATGTAGAAGTAACTTAAATTGTGCCCCAGGGAAGTGTGTTGGGACCCTTGCTGTTCATATTGTATATTAATGACCTTGTAGACAGTATTAATGGTAACCTCAGACTTTTTGGAGATGATGCAGTTATCTATAATGAAGTACTGTGTGAAAGAAGCTGTACAAATATTCAGTCAATCTTGATAAGATTTCAAAGTGGTGCAAAGATTGACAACTTGCTTTAAATGTTCAGAAATGTAAAACTATGTATTTCACAAAACAAAAAAGTAGTATCCTATGACTGCAATATCAATGAGTCACTGTTGGAATCAGCCAACTCATAAAAATACCTGGATGTAAGACTTCGTAGGGATATGAAGTGGAATGATCCGATACGCTCAGTCATGGGTAAGACAGGTGGTAGACTTTGGTCTATTGGTAGAATACTGGGGAAGTGAACTCTGTCTACAAAGGAGATTGCTTACACATCACACTCATGCAACAGAGTCTAAAATGCTGCTGAAGCACATGGGACCTGTACCAAACAAGACTAACAGGGAATATCGAACATGTACAGAGAAGGGCAGCACAAATCATCACAGGTTTGTTTGATCTGTGGGGGAGTCTCACAGATATTGAAGGAACTGAACTGGCAGACTTCTGAAGATAGACATAAACTATACTGTGAAAGTCTATTCAGAAAGTTTCAAGAGCCATCTTTAAATGATGGCTCTGGGAATATGTTACAACCCCCCTCCTCCTCACATAGGGATCATGGAAGGAAGATTAGAAGAATTATTGCACACACAGATGCCTTCAGTCAATCATTATTCCTGCACTCCACACGTGAATAGAATGGAAAGAAACCCTAATAACTGGTACAATGGGATATACCCTCTGTCACGCACTTCATGGTAGTTTGCAGAGTACAGATGTAGATACACCTGGTCCTTGTGAGTGATGGGAGGATTGGAGATGTGTAGGGATACGACACGGGAAATCTGTTTGCAGACTAGGTCTGGGAGATAGTGCCTGTCTGTGGCAGCCTTAGTGAGACCTTCAACATACTGGGCAAGGGAGTTCTAGTGCCTGCAGAAATGCCGTCCCTGGATGGCCATCCTGTATGGAGGGATGTTTTAGTGTGGAAGAGGTGACAGCTGTCGAAATGCAGGTACTGTTGATGTTGGTGGGCTTAATATGGATAGAGGTGTGGATGGAGCGATCAGAGATGGGGAGGTCAACGTCAAGGGAGGTGGCACATTGGGTTGAGAAGGACCAGATGAAGCAGGTGGGATAGGTGTTGAGGTTGTGAAGGAATGAGGACCGTGTGTCTTGGCCCAGAGTCTTCAATGAACCCGAACCAGACCAGGGGTTTCCTCTACATGGCCCATAAACAGGTTGACATGAAAGGGTGCCATGCATGTGCCCATGACTGTGCTGCAGGTTTGTTTGTATACTTTCCATTCAAAGGAAAAGGATGTAGTTAGTAATGTGTACGAGCCTCTCCGGGGGACACCACCTCGACGAAGCACTGTCTGTGCGGGTGGAGAGGCCTCCGTATCTGTGGGAAGCTGAGGACTATGCCAAAGGTAGAGGACCTACTGCCAGAAAGGCCTCAGCCGATGTATCAAGCCAAGTCCCACAACGACCCATCTTCCCTATCCACTCCTAGTCCTACCCTATTCCCTGACCCGTGTGATGCGATCCGTGCTGAGGGGTGCGTGGCAAATGGGAAGATGTGTTGCAAACGGAGCTTCAGGGATACCGGGCGACCTCCCTGAGTAATTAGCCTTACACCGCGCAGGGTATTCGTGGTGTGGACCTTCCAGATCCCCAAGTCTCATAGAACCAATATGGACACGATTATATAAAATAAAGGAAAAAAAAAAAAAACTGAGGGGCAAATTGAGACCTAGATACCCAAACATTGGGGACAGAACCGATGGAATGCATTCCCACTAGTGAATCAGGGTCTAGACCTGAACCAGAAGTGGGAACTGTCACCGAGAAGCTAGACCAGATAAAGATCAAAGGCTTGTCTGGGGCCCAAAGGAGGAAGCTACTCAGGGAACAGAGGAAAAAGGAAGGGAAAGAATGGCTTCCTAAAGACAAGTGGAGGGAATTAAAGGGACTAAAACCTAAGACCCCCAGGAAGAAACTGTCTCAAGTTGAAGGGGGCACGCAGACCCTCCACAACATCAAAGACAGGTAGTAAGTGGATGAGGGAAGAATCAAAGACTCCCTCCTCCCTGGATAAGCGAGTCCAGAAAAAACTGAGGCAAGAAATATGGAAACAGACCTATAGTACTGCAGTCTCGGTTTTTAGGATGACAGTTATCCAGGAAGGTTATCCACTGGTAGCCATCACCTTGCAGCAGGAGGAACTGGTACAGATGGCCCTCTTTCAAAAGATTGGGGGGGGGGGGGGGGGGATGCTGGCCCAGGACCCAACTTCAGGAGGGTCTATCTAGATTGTGGTGCACTCATTTTTGTCTGTGGGGGGGTGCACACGGTAGAATGGCTCAAGGACAAGGTGTCCATGATATCCCCATGGGAAGATGCGAAGCTGCTGGTCAAGACAGCAGCAGAGCTTCTTAAGACCGCAAAGATATCATTATGGGTATCTAAGATCCTTAACGAAGTCTCTCCCAAGACTGTTCGGGAAAATGGGGGCCCAGAACCCAAAAGTCTCGACAGAAGACTGGAAAGTGATTAACCAGAAGGTTGCTTCAGAAGGACGAACCCTGGTGGAGGAGATCAGTGAAAAGTCCCTGAAGACAATGCGGGAGCAGGACCTGAAACTGTTTTTAGGGTTCTCGCAGGTCACCATCAGGGTTCTCAAAGACCTCAAAAGAAGGCAGCAAGACGGAGCCTGGAGGTGCTGCAGATTAATCTGCAGCACAGTAAAGGGGCCTCTGCTGCCCTGAGCCACTGCCTGGAAAGACAGGAAGTGGACATGGCCCTGATACAAGAACCCTATTTATACGAAGAGGGTGTATCTGGCCTCGGTGGTACTGGAGGTAAGCTGATCTATGCTAAGAATCTAAGAAACTCCAGAACATGCATCTATGGAAGAAATGGCATTTCTTTCATGCCAATGACGGATTTCTACTCTAGGGACTTAGTGACCATTAAAATGCAGCAATGTGAGGAATGTATCATAAGGGAAATTATTTTGGTCTCAGCATACCTTCCTTACGGTGACAGCTCTCCTCCTCCCTTGGAGGTGAGGAGACTGGTAGAGACTTGCCATCGGCAAGGTGATCAACTCCTGGTGGGATGCAACACCAATGCCCACAACCTAGTGTGGGGCAGCAAGGATACCAACAGTAGAGGTGAGTACCTTCTTGAATTTCTTTTAGCTAACAACTTAGAGGTCCTGAATAGGGCAATGAACCCACATTCAGGAATAGCAGAAGGGAAGAAGTAATTGACATAACCTTTGGTTCCATGATGGGTGGGTAGCTATGTCAAACAATGGCATATGGTGTTGGAGCCATCCTCATCGGACCACATGTACATCAAATTCAAGATTGAAATTGGAATCAGACCAACCATGACCTATAGGAATCCCAGGAAAACAGACTGGGAGACATATAGGAGGGACCTTGACTTAGGCTTATCGGAAATTAAAACCTTGATAAGGAATCCTGTAGAATTTGAAGAAGTAGCAGAGGCTGTCACCTCTGTCATAGTGACCTCATATCAGAACAACTGCACAATCACTAGGAAGTGCACAAATAGGAGTGTTCCTTGGTGGAATAACAAACTGTAAAATGCAAAGAAAACAGGTACGGAGACTGTTTAATAGTGCAGGACGTAAAGGACAATGGGCTAAATATCATCAATTACAATCTTGCAATCAGACAAGCAAAGGAGCCATCCTGGAAGGCATTCTGTGAGGAAGTGGAGGGCATGGTTGCACAAGCCACACTTCACAAGATTCTCACTAGAGTACCAACCAATCCAGGAGGTACATTGTGGAAGGAGGATGTGGAATATATAAAGACAGCACATGAGACACTGGAATTGCTCCTCAAAACTCAATTTCCTCATTATGCTCTGCTGGACAACACAGACCAGTATGCGACCCCAGAGCGACAACAGTTCTCAGGCACTCAAAAAGAGGACTGGGAATCTGCCAAGGAGTGTGTGAACTTCAACAAAATCCAGTGGGCGGTGGGAACATTCCAACCATTCAAGTCACCTGGCCAGATGGAATTTTTCCAGTTCTCCAGCAACAAGCAGTCGGAAAGCTCATAAGAGTCCTATGCAGGCTATTCAGGGTTAGCCTAGCAGTAGGAATCATTCCCAATGCTTGGAGGGCAGTGAAGGTTGTCTTCATTCCAAAGCCAGGGAGAATTAATCATACCAAGGCTAAGGATATGATACCAATCAGTCTGTCCTCCCGCATTCTCAAAACATTGGAAAAACTGGTAGATCATGTGAGACAGCTCTCCACCAACTTATTGGGAAGGTGGAAAAAGCACTTCACTTCCAAGAAATAGCCCTCTGCATCTTCCTGGATATCGAGGGGGGCCTTCAGTAACATGACCTTAGATTCCATGGTAAGGGCAGCAGAGGTGCATGACCTGGGGAGCACTATATGTAGGTGGACCAGGGCCATACTTAATGGAAGGAAGGTAGAGACTACCATGATGAATGAAAAGATGGTAGTTAAGACCACTAGAGGCTGCCCACAAGTAGTAGTTTTGTCTCCTCTATTGTGGAACCTAGTGGTGAACGAACTCATTGAGGAACTAAGTTCTACACAATGCTTCTGCCAAGGATACACAGATGACCTCGTCATAGTAATACTTTGCAAATTCACTGACACAGTCAGGAATATGGCACAAGGATGATTGGACATTGTGCAAAAATGGTGCATTAAACAGGATCTGAGAGTTAATCCTAAGAAGACTGCTGTGGTGCCATTTACGAAGAGACATATTCAACACACAAGTTGGAAACTAAAGCTCTTCAATGAAACTCTACCTGTGAAGGGGATAGTGAAATATCTAGGGGTAACCTTGGATGAGAAGCTAACTTGGACCCCTCATATTAAGAGCACCCGCTCCAAGGCAAAAAATACTCTAGTGAGTACTAGGAGGATTGTGGCAAAAACTGGGGCCTAAGCCCCAGGGGTATGCAATGGATATACACCACAGTGGTTAGACCTAGGATTTCCTACAGGGCCGTAGTGTGGTGGAAGAAGGTAGAACAGTGGGTTGCTGCTAAAGAGCTTGCTAAGGCGCAGAGATTGGCCTGCTTAGCCGTAACGGGCGGAATTAGTAGCACACCAACTGCTGGAATGGAAGCCATGCTGATATGCCTCCACCTTTGGGTAAAGATGGAGGCAGCAGCTGGGGCATACAAACTTAAAACTGGCCAAAACTGGGTCTCATTCAGATATCCAGAATCACACACTAACATAGTGAGTGAGGTAAATATAGGTATGGCTGCGGAAATGCCTGCTGACTATATAATAACTCCGAACTGCCTCGACAAGCGTTACAACATAATAATTGGAAGTAGGGAACAGTGGGAGAAAACAGTTCGACACCACACGGGGGACATCGTTTGGTTCACGGATGGGTCAAAACAGATCAAGGTGTTGGGGCAGGGCTGTACAGCGTTCAGAGCAGCATCTCTCTAGGGAAACTGGCCTCCGTATTCCAAGCCGAAATTACTGCAATCAGGGCATGTGTGGAGAAGAATATGCGTAGGTGCTATAATGACCACAGCATCTACATCTATTCAGACAGCCAGGCAGCCCTGAAATCATTGGCAGCTCCTGCAACAAGATCTAAGATTATTGCAGATTGCCACAGGGCTCTGGTGGAGCTAGGGGGAAGCAACAGGGTAAACCTAGTGTGGGTCCCTGGCTACTTAGGGATCTGTGGCAATGAACAAGCCGACAGATTGGCTAGGATGGGGCAACAACTCCAATTATTGGACTGGAAACTGTCCTGACCATCACCAAGGATATGATCAAATTAGAACTACGCAACTGGCTTAGGAAACAGCATGTAGGATATTGGACAAAGGTCCCTAAACAAAAACGTGGTAAGGTAATGATGCCCAAGCCATGTTTTAAAAGAAGCTCTGTAATCCTGGGATTGAACAGGAAAGAGATCACACTCATGACTGGACTGACGACCGGCCATGGGAATTTCAAAAAACACCTACACACAATGGGTATAACAGAAGAGGACACTAAATGTAGGATCTGTGATGAGGGTGAAGAAATTGCATCACAACTAATCTTTGAACACATGGCATTGGAGAATAAAAGATGCAGAATCTTCGGGACAACTAGACCTGAAGAAATTGTGTCTAACAAAAAACTGGTAGAGGGACTCCTTGCACTATTTAAGGGCACTGGTTGGCTTTACTAGATATACAGGGAGCAATCCCACACAAAAAAACTTAGTTTTGGTGCGGGCAGTGGCGGGTCAGACCTAAGCTGTTTTAGCTTCCCTGTTAAAATCCATCAATCAAGGTGTATGAGGAATAAGGTAGCGTGTTTGGCGTCTTAAAGATGGTGGGAGAGGTAGTGTTCAACAGTGGCAAGACCATGAGCAAGAGGGATCTTTGTATATGGGGCGGTGGCGACAACACAGTTGAGTAGGGACTCAGGAGGTAAAGTGGTGGGAATAGGAGAGAGGCAGTGAGGGAAGTGGTTGGTTTCTTTATCACAGGAGGCTAGATTTCGAGCAATTGGTTTGGTCAGTGAGGGCCAAAATTCTTTCAGTGTGGGGACAATAACCAACTACAATTGTAGGTGTCTTAGACTGATGTGTTACTGGATTTTGGGGAGCAAGTAGATGGTAGTTGTGTTGAGTGCCACAGGTATGAGGAGGGAAATGGATTCTGGGGAGAGGTTCTGGGAGGGCCTAAGGCTCTAAGTAGGTATTGGAGGTAATGTTGGACTTCTGGAATGGGAGCACTCTGGCAGAGTTTATAGGTGAAGAAGTCAGACAACTGGTAGAGGCCCCTGTGATTCATATTGGTAGTCGTGGAACTTTTTCTGAGGGAGGATGATTAGTTAAGGATTTGTTTTGAGGCTGTGTGCTGTTGTCCTTTCTTCTGCTTAAAGGCTAGCGTTTTTAGGAAGTGACTTGGAGAGATGCTGAGACATAGTTGAAGGTAAGCAATTCCTGCACTGTTACCAGAGTGTGATTGGGTGGGAGAGAGGATCGCAGTTGCTTGGTGGTATGAACTGGGAGGGCCAGGCTTCAATGTTGGGATTTGGTTGGCTTTGGTTGGAGGGACTCATGGCAACGAAGTGATTGCATTACAAGAGTTTGGAGTACAGTAGATCTTTGAGAAGTCCCCAAACAGATGGGAGTAGTCCTTATAACATGTAGTCTGGAACAAAATTATCCCAGGTTGCGACAACAGGTTATCTCCATACCCTCCATCCAAATTTCCGACCCCTCCATCATATCACCTACTTCCAATTCACGTCCATTCACCCTCATTCTGTGCCGTTCTCTGCCAATGCACTTCCAAGTCTTTTCCCCTCTCTGCTCCTCTCCTGTTCTGCTCCCCCCCACCACCCACCCCCACCCTCTACAGCCTCCCAACGCTGCAGCAATCAGCATTTCCCGCCACCTTCATAATCCTTGCGAATTCCACTACACAGTACCTTCCCTTCTTTTGTGAAGAGGGCTTTGGCCAAAAGTTTTTTCGTTGTGCCTTTCTCCAGCTCGAAGTATCATCTTCACACAGAGTAACATTATATTTTTTTCATAGAAAGCAGTAGGAAACTGGAAGTGGTAGTTGTTGCTTATGATAGCGACGTCTGCCATCTCTTAGTCATCAACTTGCCTTTCATAAAATGTACATTGCCACCTTTAGGGTGTTTATGAAGGTTACCTTGTGGATGTCACTCTTATTTAAATGCAACTATGTATCAAGTAACTGTTTTCATGTACAACAGTAAACAGTTGAAAACATGCAACCACATGGCATTTTTTTGCTTATCCCACACACTATTACGGTTAGCTTCATTTTCTGGCTTAATTAAACAGTTGTCTATAAGGACATGTAAGCTGTACGCAGGAAAAATGTGGAACACAACTATATGATATTTAAAACAGATCTAAAACATCATTTACTGTGAAATGATTTTGCTGTGTATCCCTTTCCAATATTTATAGATCTGTACATTTCACAGGAGGTGTCTATTAACATAATTAATTTGCAATCTTGACTGAAAATATATCCATTGTAAATTCTATTAAGTCTTGCTTTTAGACTACACAATATTACTGAAGGAGTTATGACAAGTCTAATAATTAGCTCTCAATTCATTAAAAAGGCACTCGATCAGTTGCAAAACGCATAGCTTATCATCAAAATCTGAAGTCCATAAAATCTGCAGACAACATTGAAGGAAACTGTTCCGAGGTGACTTCATCATTTCCAACAATTAAGAATAACAACTTGCGATAGTTGTAAAGTCTATAATGTTACCACTTACCATCAGTCTCACGAATATCAATCACCCTTTTTATGTGTGTTAGGGGCATCAATCTCACATGTTTGAAAGGTTTCACTGAACTCATTTTTGCTGAATGCAAACTGCTTGTGTTTGGACTCTTCAGAGAATTAAATGTCTTTGATCGCTTCTTACATACCTATGAAAAGTTTACAATACATTCAGTTTACTAAAAAACACAAACACATGGGAAACAAGAAAGATGATTTATTTATAATTACAATGATAAACACAGTACTACACAGATGAAATGTCAGTATACATTAGGTAACCTTCCAAGAGTCTGACATAATAAACTGCCTTATTGTTAGTTTGTCTCCTGCTTAAATTTATTCAACACTAAAACCCACACCAAACTACACGATCAGGCCAAGAGGACCACCAGATGCCAACCAGCCTCTGCATTATACTCTGTTAACAGTGCAAGGAGAGGCATACACAGTTAGCACACTACTCTCCCAACTACTAACCATTTTTCACACCTTAGACCTGCTTCTTCTAAAGTAGCTCCTCAATCAGCATCATGAGGCTGCTTAACCCTGTTCGATTCCTCTATGCAACGAAAATTTGTTCCACTCCTTGTGAAAATCCTATTCTAATTCTTTCACCAGTGAATACCTCTTCCAGAATTCTTAATTAAGATTGAAAATGCTTGGCAGTACTGGGAATCGCAGCCAGGTCCTCTGTGAGCCAGGCAAAGACACTGACCACTCAGATATGGAGAACTACTTTAAATACTGTCATTTAATCAAATTTTTACTTTTAGAAACTTATTTTGTGTATGAACATGAAAACTATATTTACAGTATCTGTTTTCTTACTTTTAAAAGGGTAGTTCGGAAAGTGTTGAAGAAAACAGAATTTTTTTTAAAAACAAAAAATTCCATGTTTCCTACGTAAGTCTCCATCCATGGCTACTCTTTTACATCAGCTACATTTCAACTTCCACCACAAAAATAGGTTATGACAAACAGCAAAAATTGCTGCTTTTTTGACAACTTATGTCATCGTCTTTCTTTTACTGTTTTCTTTCTTTTTGCTAGCATGTCACTGACACGTCTGTTCTTGTCTTCATAAAATATTTGTTCTTATAGCAATTTAGTACAGGTTCCTGTGCCCTACGTAGGATATCTCTGTAGCACATAAACTTATGCTGTTGTTTCTGCTTGTCATACTATGTCTTTCTTTGCTGGTCATACTTTGTACACCCAGGCCATGTGGCATAACGATTATTTAAATTTTGTTTGAAAATATAAAGATACTTACAGAAAAAAGCTTTCTTCAATTTTAGTTTTTCACATTTTTTATATATGATACAAGGGTCGTCCACAAAGTAAGTTCCGTTTCTATTTCTATCTGCGGCAGCACTACGATCGCAGTTCCGAGCACGCGCAGCAGTTACTCTGACTCAAGGAGAAGACATGTAGGCCATTTTCAGAGTGCTGCTGCCGACGTGTGCTTTGTAGTGCTTCTTTATAATGTCAGCCGTAATTGAAAATGCTCCCGCATGTTAAATCAGATCTGTGATTAGTTTTCTAAATGCAAAGAAAGTTAAACCAAAGGAAATTCATTGGCAAATCTGCGAGGTTTACGGACAAAATGCTGCGAGTGATCCAATGATTAGAAGCTGGGTCAGACTCTTCAATGAAGAATGTGATCAAGTGCATGATGAAGAACAAAGTGGACGCCCATCTGTGGTTACTGATGAACTAGTTCACACAACTGAAGAGAAGATTAAGCACAACTGTAATTTTATACTTAGTGCCCTTGCTATGGAAGTTCCACAAATCTCATGATCTCTAATTCATGAAATTGTTACTGAAAAACTGAAATTTTTAAAACTTTGCCCAACCTCACACGGCGAATGTAACCAAAATGATCATCCTCTGTACAGAGGAGGAGGAGATTAGTGTTTAACGTCTCGTCGACAATGAGGTCATTAGAGACGGAGGGCAAGCTCGGTGAGGGAAGGATGGGGAAGGAAATCGGCCGTGCCCTTTCAAAGGAACCATCCCGGCATTTGCCTGAAGCGATTTAGGGAAATCACGGAAAACCTAAATCAGGATGGCCGGAGACGGGATTGAGCCGTCGTCCTCCCGAATGTGAGTCCAGTGTGCTAACCACTGCGCATCCTCTGTACAGCCCGGACCTCGTTCCTAGCGACTTTCATCTCTTCTTACACCTAAAATCTGTCCTTGGTAGTCAACACTTCAACGACGACGAGCTGAAAGAACATGTAACCACATGGTTGATTACACAGGCGGCAACCTTCTATGAAGAAGGCTTACAAAAACTTGTGCCATGCTATTACAAGTGCCTGCAAAATTTCGGAAGCTATGTAGAAAAGTTGTTTAACAGTTGCAGATTTTTGTACAATAAATATTTTTTCTGCATCTGTACAGGTTTGTTTTATGTAAACAAATGAAACTTACTTTGTGAAAGACACTCTTACATTACTTTTTTTAAAGTACTTAATGTAGATGTGTTTTAGCCCAGGTCAGTCTTTGTAATCTTTGATTTCTTCATGTATTGTCCATGTTAGTTGCATGTTTGTATTCCACAGTATTTGACAATGATGTTAGTGAACATATGTGATACTGTTATTGACTCTTCTGAGCCAGATTATTATCTTTATTCAAACTGATCAGCATCTACTTATCATACAGTCATTGTGTATCAGATCTGTACTGTTTCAATTTGTCTCTCTTGTGTTTTTGTAAGATGTATGACATGTAATATGGCATTTGTAATGGCATTTTGACATAAGTATCTTCTTCTGAATGTTATTTTTTGACCTAGTAGGTCATGTTTTTCACTGTATTTTATTTCATTTTTATTTTGTATTTTGTACAGTACTGTGAGCATGACCTTGGACTGAAACCAGCAGGTGAATAAAACACAAATCAGTGTGTTAGGCATTTCTAAAAACAATGTATTTAGATGCAACTGTGGCTGACATAGGATGTGTTTATTAGCTCCTTGCTGAGACATCATCCCCAGCTATTTGCTGTCTGGAATACTACTTGTCATTTTGAATAACCTGCAATACTTTTCATAATTTGCTAATAATGAATGTTTGATGTTATTGTCAAACACTTAATGCCAGTTAGTTTTCATTTTTTTGAGCTTTCTGTGATGTGAACCTTATGAGAAGTGGAGTATTAAAATTAGCATCACATATGATAAATGTGGCTGTTGATATCCATTAGTCACTCTGGAAGCAACATGTGAGGATTCAACTTCCTCAATTCTTTTGGTTAGAAATAACATTATCCACTAGTGAGGTATACCATCAATTCCATAAAACACCAACTTGTGCTATTTTGTTATTTAATGCTTTTAGCCTTTTGTGTGTGAACTTGTAAATGGCATTCTTAGCAGAGCAACTCTTCTGAAATCTGAACTATGATTTACTGAGGGTATCACTGTCACTCAGGTGAGATACTATTCAAGAATGCATTAAGATGGAGTAGGAAAATATCTAAATAAAGACAGACTTTACCATCACAGCCCCCCTCCCTCCCCCACAAAATGGCTCTGAGCACTATGGGACTCAACTGCTGTGGTCATCAGTCCCCTAGAACTTAGAACTACTTAAACCTAACTAACCTAAGGACATCACACACATCCATGCCCGAGGCAGGATTCGAACCTGCGACCGTAGCAGCAGCGCGGCTCCGGACTGGAGCGCCTAGAACCGCACGGCCACCGCGGCCGGCTCCCTCCCCCACAAAAAGAGCTGATGGTGCAATTATTCAAAGTAGACAAGAAATAAAACATACTACATAAAAGTATTGTAACTGCCATTACCTCCATAGTATCGGAGAAAAGAAAGAAAACCAAATTATCTCCTCTTCCACTAAGACCATCACTGAGCTCCATTACATCACAGCGAACAATAAAACTTCGATGTGATGAAACCAAATGGGGCTGAAAGAAAAAAAAGTTCTAGCACTGCTAATTTTGTATCCCAACATATTTAGATGATATATAAATGTAAAATTTACAACTTTGAACTTACTGGACAATTGTCAATGTCATTAAAAATATCAAACATAACGAGCTGACCCTCAGTCTTGCGTTTATCTTCATTGATGTGCGTCATTACCTCTCTAATACTTGCAATTGCTTTTTCAAGAGCAGCATGATCTGGATTGCTTTTTGAAGTGTGCTTCAAAATATCTGCAAAATAATAATAATAATAATAATAATAATAATAATAAAATGAAAAACCAATATATCTGAACAGTGTTAATGAAATAGCAGAATGATTTTTATTCTTTGGTGTTTATTTAAGAAAACCATACTATTTAAAACAATGTATGTAACACCAAAGAGATTACAAAGAATTGATTTGATTGTAGACAATGGTTTTCTGTGGTTATTCCTATTTTTAAATACATAACAAAATATTAATAATAAAAAGTATTATTAATGTTTTGCTATATATGTAAAAACAGTTTGTAACAGTCTAAACATACATTTTTACGGCCCACTCCTCCTAAAGAAGATATTTTCATAAATATTGAAACGTAGGTCAGGGGCTAAATAGCCCTCTGGTAACTGGCTGGTTGACTTTTTCAACCTCTTCCAATTTATATGGTTGCTGAATCACAGCCATGTTTAAGATTTTTAGCTCAAAAGAAGTATGGTAATTGAACAGTGGAAAATTCAAGTAGGATTATCAGCAACATACAAAAAGACACATTGCTACTTATCATTAAGAAGACACATTAAGTTGCAGACAGGCAGCTTTTGGTATTCCGGCCTGAGATGCTGGCATTAGCAGTCAAGTATGCCTTAGGTGTGCTTGCTTGTGTGTATGAATGGTGTGCATTTCTCTTTTGCTGATGAAGTCTGGGGCCAAAAACTTTGTGTAGTGTATTTTAATTGTGCCTGTCTGCAACTTAACAGTCTCCTTTCTGGTAAGCAGCAAAGATATCCATTCTTTGATGTGACCCTTTTCTGGTTGTATATGATGTTTCCATGGTTCTTGGGTGTACTGCCAGATCCTATTGCCAAAAGTCCACAGTATCTGGCAGACAACCGTTCTGCCGCCATCAGGTGGTGACAATGGAATGAGGTGTCTGATGCGGCCTTGTGGTACTTGTTGGGGGTACATATATGGCTGCGACAATGGAAGGGCGAGTCTCAGTTGCCTTTCATCCGGCATCACTGTTGCATCTCTTGTCTGGGTGTCTTGTTTTGCTTTAATGGAGCTAAGTGTTGACTCCCACACCTTGCTCAATTGGGAGCCAGTTTCCCTGCTGATCAAATTATCATTCACATAAATTTCAGTTGTTTCTTTGACAATGAAGTCCCAAAATTTATTATTGGTAGCCAGAGCTTTCGTTTGGTGGTAATTCATTTTATGTCCATTTTCAACGCAATGCTCTGCTATTGCAGACATGTTAGGTTGCAGTAAGTGGGCATGGCACTCATGTTCTGCACATAGAACTTCAACTGTGCAGCTCATTTGTCTAATGAAAGTTTTTCTGCTTTCAAATGGAACTTTGTATACCCCCACTTTTTGGACCCAGATTATCTTTCACTCTCCCTAATGAAGCTCGTGTTTTGGTCGGTGGGCAAAAAATGGCGTTACATAGTGTTTTCGCAGTGGTCTGGCAATTTTTAATGATACATTGCCAATGAACAGTATGTAAGCGGTCTTCTTCTTCTTCTCCATTTCCATCCTCCATGCCATTCTTTGGGCTCCTGCATTGGTGAGCTGTCTAAATCGGTCGGCTGCAGTGTCAGTTCTCCTGGATGACAGGTTCCAAGGGCCGCAGCTCTGCCATCAGACTTTTTGCATCTGAGATGGAATGTGCCCCGTATACTAGAGTGTTGAGCACACTGTTCTTCTGTGAGGGATGGTGGCAAATGGTAACATGGAGATAGTGAAGCTAAATGAACATGTATCAAGCCTGCAGTTAATTGTAGATGTACTAAGGCGGGACATTGCGCATTTAGAAAATGAAAATGCCGAACTGAAAAAGGCGCGTAACATCCCGATCGCCAAAGCAAGTAAAACACGGAACTGGGAGCACAGGACTAGCATGATCATGGAAGAAGGAAGCGAAAAGGTGATAAATACAACGAATGGAACGAACTGCGGCAATAAAAGCAGTTTCAGTGTCCTACCTACAATAAACGAGTGCTCTGAAGTGGATATAGGCCTACAGGCAGAAACAACAAGGCAACATATGTTTACTAGGCCAAAAAGGGTTGGTCGTGTGAAACCCAGTGACTGTAGAATTCCTGTGGTAACAAAAAACCATTTTCATGCGTTAGATTCAGATATAAATGTGGAATCCATGGAAAACTGTGACGAAAACAACACGCCGAATCTATATAGTGACAAGCACATGAGCAGAAACTTCCGCAATAAACGTGAAGACAAACTCAAAGTGAAAATATTCTCTGATAGCCATGGACGTGAGATCGCAAAAATACTACGTTACAGTCATTGTATACAAGCAACTAGTATTGTCAAACCAGGTGCACCCATCCAAGAACTCATTAGAAACATAGAAACTGAAAATGATCGTCATATTGTCGTCATAGCTGGAGCCAATAATGTATATAAAAACGACCTCCACAGTGCAACACGAAACCTTAAGGCAATACTAAATTCAACACAAGAGAAATCAGTTTTTGTAGTCGGAATTCCACATAGGCATGACCTTTCGGAATGGTCATGTGTGAACGTGGGAATCATAAAAGCAAACAGGCAATACTCAAAGATTTGCAGGGCCTACCAAAATGCATATTTTATAAGTATGGACTCCTTGCAAAGAGACTGTTACATGAGACATGGCATGCACCTTAATAACAGAGGCAAGAAGATTCTGTGCCAAAACATCAGCATGATACTGAAAGCATCTGACAACCAAGAAGTAATTGCTGCTCTTCCTGTTCCTTGCTCGACGCAAGCAGAGCCTGAAGAAATGGTTACTTCTATTGCAGCAGTAGAAGTAGAGGTGGAAGCAGCAATTATACCTACACACATAACAAACGCTGCAGCAGCAGTACCTACCACACTTCATCTACAGGATTCAACAGCAGCAGAAGATGAAGCAACATCCAAATCTCCACTCTCACCAGTTGCCACAACAATGCCTACAGCAGCAGCAGCAGCAGTACCTATCACACTTCACCAGCAAGATTCAACAGCAGCAGAAGAAGAAGCATTCGCCCTATCTCCTCAGTCACCAGATGCCACAACAGTGCCTCCACACACCATAACAGCAGTTCCATCAATTCCTGTAGTAGCAGCCTCATCTACAATATCATCACAAGGAGGGAAGAGTAGGCATACAGCAGTAGATGTGCTACCACTCCAAGTGAACAATTTTTTAGTAAAAGGCAACAAGAGGCAGAAATCCAAAAGATAAGCCCTGAAAAAGGTTTGAAAACCAATCACCATAGTGTTCAGTGTTTAAGCAATAAGAGCATGGATCTTAAAATATGTTACCTTAACGTTCAAGGACTGAAAGATAAAGAACTTATCATAAATGAGTTTGGTCTTGATAACCAGTTTGATATTTTTTATCTGAGTTAACACTGGGCTAATGAGAATAAACTTGCAGTTGCCAAATTTGACAATTTTAGTATAGTAAATAGCTACTGTAGGAAAAAGCACATTAGAGGTGGTGTGGCAATTTATTCCAACCAGTCACTCAATTGTACAATAACCAAACTAGACCTAAATTCCTTGTGTGATGAACAGCACTTTGAAGTTACAGGTATAATCATTAATAGTCATAAGCTAATGTTCGCCTTGATCCTGTACCCATTACACATGTTGTACAAATGGAGATGATATTTTTAATTACTGACGACGCCTTTTGGCATAATTGTTTCATTATTCTCCAGTGCATGATGTAATTTTAGAAATGTACTTCTGATGAAGGTATATTTATATGTACCGAAACCTTGGTCAAGAATTTTAATAAAAAAATTTCTATCCTGCAACTGTTTTTGGCTGCCATCCTTTATTGTGAAGAATTTTAACAGTTGCTGCTGCAGCCATGTTTAAAATCTTGAAATAAGCTAATAGTAGTATCCATGTACAGATCACCAAAGGGAAGCATTAACATATTTTTAGAAAAAATGGACATGCTATTGAGTGAATTAAGTAATATTAAATGGCTACACTATGATATTGCAATAGGAGGTGATTTGAATGCTGATTTTGATTTTACTAAATGTAAGGGTAGTGTTGCAGATCTGGAAAACTTACTAAGACAATACAATTTACATCATGTTAATAACAGGCCCACAAGAAACAAAGCATGTTTAGATAACATCTTTGTAAACTTCAAGACCACTGAAAACACATGCGAAGTTGTAGTGTTCCCATTCTCTGACCATGACTACGTATCTCTAAATTATGCAAGTAAAATTCCCATCAATAGGAGCAATGCAAACAGACCTGTCCCAACAGTTGTGATTACCAGACCCGTAAGTGAGGATAAAATTAACACATTTCGTACTTCCCTTGCTGACAGAGACTGGTTTGGCCATTGTAGTGTCGATCGACATTACACTTCAAGTAATGACCTGCCAGCCAAAATAATATTTGATAGATTTTTTAATGCATTCTTGACCCTATTTAACTATAGTATTCCCATAAAGAAAATCAAAATAATGGACAGCAGCCACAAATCCATATCTCAAAACAGACAAAATATATGGTACACTAAACAACTGACAGATCTAAAGAAACAAGTTTTGTTACTGTATAACATATACAATAGTATGAAGTCTGACAGTGCCAAATCAGCCTAAGTGGAATGCAGGAATGAATACAAAAAAGCCATCCTGCAGGCCAAAAAAACCTACAATGCCAACAGCATACACCAATAAATGCAAAACCGCTTGGAAAGTAATTAACAGTGCTGCCACAGATACTAAAAAAGACAAAATTAATATCCCACCACAAACACTCAATGAGTTTTTTATTAATTCGGTGAAAGAAATAGGAGACGCAATTATCAAACCAGACATTAGTCCATCTGACTTACTCTCCCAAAATTGGGGTAGACAGTCACTAAATACAAGCATGCTAACCTTCTCCGAAGTAACGCCTAGATATGTAAAGGGGTCATAAAACAACTGAAATCATCTGATAGCTTAGATATATATGGCATATCATGCAACCTGCTAAAAAAAGTGTGTGATTGCATTCTGTACCCTTTAACCCATTGCATAAACAAGTGCTTACTTGAGGGATATTTTCCTGATGAGTTAAAACTGTCTAGGGTCGTCCCAGTATACAAAAAGGGAGATAAAGACTCTCCATCTAGTTACAGGCCTATTTCAATAGTACCCGCATTCTCCAAGGTAATAGAATGCATCATGTACCAACAATTATCATCTCACTTTGAGAATCTAGGAATAATTAATGCTACACAATACGGGTTTAGGAAGAATCTGTCAACCATTGATGCAATCAACACAGTAGTCAGTTACATCCTCAAAGTTTTTGAGAACAAAGGCTTTGCTCAGGTCTCATTCTGTGACCTAAGCAAGGCCTTCGACTGTGTTGAGCACACACCACTACTAGAGAAACTAGAATTCTACGGCATCAAAGGAAACAGTCTCAGACTATTAAAAGCTTACCTCAACAACCGTAAACAGGTAGTTTGTGTTGGTAAGGAAATGTCAAACATAGAAAATGTTAAAGTAGGTGTGCCTCAGGGATCTGTACTGGGGTCCTTCCTGTTTCTGATATTGATCAATGACCTCCCCTCGTTTGTTAGATCCACCACTGTATTGTATGCAAATGATACGACTTTTCTTCATAGCAGTAACAATCTTAATGATCTTAAAACCTGTGCTGAAAATACACTCACCTATGCAGCATATTGGTTCAGAGCAAATGGTTTCCTGCTAAATGAAAATAAAACTCAGCAGATAATCTTCACTCTAAGAGACAAGCCACTATCTGATGACCCTAGTTCTGTTAACTCTTTGATGCACAGATTTTATGTTTAATTAATTTTTTAATAAAACATGCATTTTCTATGTCTGGTGGGGTTGCTAATAAAGGAAAACATGAATTAAAATTTTTTATTGTATTGATTTTGGTTTTAGATGGTGGTATATATAATATACCACCATGCCACTTAGGGCCGTACCTAAAGTTTTTGAGATATCTTGGTTTGTGCTTGTAACTCACCTTTAAATTCTACTCTAAGCAGTAATAATTAGTATAATTAATGTAAAATAATTTTATTTCTGGCAATTGGTCATTTACAATACAAAATCAAATTACAAACCTTACAAATAAAATATGTTTCTTATTCCTTTTTGTGAAAATCTTGAAAGCACCTTTTTGTTTTGCTAAGGCACAAAGGCACTTTGCATTCAGCGCACATCCAGAAAGTGCGCACTTGCTTCTTTTTTGTACTGCATTTCGCACAACGTCTGGCGGTAGTACGCTCTGGCTGGTGGGATGAATTGTCGAGACGCTGGCGTGAGGAAACATATGGCTTGTTTTTCTTTACGTGGACTTGACTCTCATGAAGTCTAGATGGCCTCAATGGTGTTTTCTGGGTTACTAAGCTTTGCAGGATACTCATCCTGAAGACTTTGGCAGTCATTTTTTCTCTATCGCCTAGTTCCTTCCAAATTATATAGCTGTTGACGATACTGACATCAAGCAGGTGAAAGAATATTCGGTGCCACCACTTTTTACTTCTCCGGCTTATTTCATATGATTTTTTCAGTTGGTCGAACTTGTCGACATTGTTCATGTGTGCATTGTAATCCATCACTGCTTGAGGACAAGGTAGCTCTATGCGTGAACCATCTCTTTCACGGCGAGTCACTGTAGTAACTTCAGGACTGTGAAAATTTGAAAGGAGATGAACAGCTCTCTTATCTTTCCACTTCAAGTAGAGGATGCCACAGTTGCTGACCCTCCAGTCAAATTCACCTCTGCTTAATTCTTTGTCTGTTTTTAATTTGGGTAAATGTTTCCTTGTTGGTTGAACTGTCCCACAGGCATATATGTTTCTCTGCTGTAAACCAGCCAACAAGTTATAGCTATTGAAATAGTTGTCGAAATAAAGATAATGGCCTTTATTTACGAGTTCAGAGGACAAACTCAGCACTACATGCTCCCCAAGGCCTGTTTGCACTGTGTCACCTACTTTTCCGGTGTAAATATCAAATTTCAAGTTGTAAGAGGTCTTGTCACACAGCATCCACACTTTGTAACCACGCTTTATGGGTTTATCTCTCATGTATTGTTTCATACTGTTGCGGCCTTTGAATTTGATCATTGACTCATCAATTGCTAGGTGTTTGCTGGGTTGGTAACACTTGGAAAAAGATTCAGATAGTATCTTGATCACTGGTCGCAGCTTGTACAGTTTGTCATAACCTGGGTGTCCTTTTTCTGGATGCAATGTGTTATCATTCAGATGAATGTTCCTCAGTAACCATCCAAACCGATTTACTGCCATCAGAGATGCAATATAACGATCATGAAGTTCTGGGGCACTAGACCAGTAGTCTCTGTATGCTGGCATACGCTTTATACCCATCAAAATGTTGATTCCCAGGAAAGTTCGTATTTCATTGTCAGTTGTTGGAGTGAAAGACTTGCCAGATTGCGTCGCATATAAATTTGTTTGGAAAACGATTAGCTGAACTAGCTCTTTTGGAAATATTTTTTCGAATATATCGATAGGTTCTGGATCATCAATGTCCCTAATAAAAGCACTTGGTCCTGATTCACTGTCGAACTGCATTCCTGAGGTAGCATTGAATTGTTGTCCCCAAGTTGGCGCTGTGTCAGCAGCGCGTTTTGGCGGAGTGGACTCACTTTCTTCCTCGCTCTCTGAAACTTCGCCTTCAGACGACACAATAGCCTCCGCAACAATGCTTGCTTCATAATCAGATTCGTCATCTGTGGTGTCAACAGTGGAATCCTCGTCTGATGGAATTTCACACAATAATCGTTCGATTTCTTCATCTCGTAAGCCTCTTCTTGACATTTTCATTTTCAAACAACAGCCTGAATCCAAGTAAAGAATACGTAAGCAAAACAAAATGGAGAAAGAGCTAAAATAAGTCACAACACAATTAAAAACTAAACTTTGTAGCGGAGGATTTCGAATTTTATACTAGGAAAAAGAATTGCAATAGAATACTGCTACATGCACGGTGGTACAAATAATATACCACCAAAATAAATTGTATATAAATAACGGAAGATTGTGCATATGAATGTATACATGGGTTCATACCGTAGCTGTGACGTCCAAGATATGGAAAAAACACAGGCGCAACAAGAAATTCGTTATAAACCACTATTCACACGCAAAAACCATGCACAACTCAGCACGCAGCTTTCACAGTTGTAATCTATGCAATTCTTGGCGGGAACTGATTCCTTATAGGCAGTGAGTGCCATCTGTCTGATAAGTAGAGAACTAGGTGAGCATATTAGAGTGGTGGTCGTGCAGTTAAACCACTGTGCAAAGAGCCAAGAAAATTTTCAAAAGGTGGTATACTATGTATACCACCGTGCTCCAAAGAGTTAAATTCCTGGGAGTTTATTTAGATGAAAAGTTATCCTGGGGCCAACATGTAAACTACACTCCTGGAAATGGAAAAAAGAACACATTGACACTGGTGTGTCAGACCACCATACTTGCTCCGGACACTGCGAGAGGGCTGTACAAGCAATGATCACACGCACGGCACAGCGGACACACCAGGAACCGCGGCGTTGGCCGTCGAATGGCGCTAGCTGCGCAGCATTTGTGCACCGCCGCCGTCAGTGTCAGCCAGTTTGCCGTGGCATACGGAGCTCCATCGCAGTCTTTAACACTGGTAGCATGTCGCGACAGCGTGGACGTGAACCGTATGTGCAGTTGACGGACTTTGAGCGAGGGCGTATAGTGGGCATGCGGGAGGCCGGGTGGACGTACCGCCGAATTGCTCAACACGTGGGGCGTGAGGTCTCCACAGTACATCGATGTTGTCGCCAGTGGTTGGCGGAAGGTGCACGTGCCCGTCGACCTGGGACCGGACCGCAGCGACGCACGGATGCACGCCAAGACTGTAGGATCCTACGCAGTGCCGTAGGGGACCGCACCGCCACTTCCCAGCAAATTAGGGACACTGTTGCTCCTGGGGTATCGGCGAGGACCATTCGCAACCGTCTCCATGAAGCTGGGCTACGGTACCGCACACCGTTAGGCCGTCTTCCGCTCACGCCCCAACATCGTGCAGCCCGCCTCCAGTGGTGTCGCGACAGGCGTGAATGGAGGGACGAATGGAGACGTGTCGTCTTCAGTGATTAGAGTCGCTTCTGCCTTGGTGCCAATGATGGTCGTATGCGTGTTTGGCGCCGTGCAGGTGAGCGCCACAATCAGGACTGCATACGACCGAGGCACACAGGGCCAACACCCGGCATCATGGTGTGGGGAGCGATCTCCTACACTGGCCGTACACCACTGGTGATCGTCGAGGGGACACTGAATAGTGCACGGTACATCCAAACCGTCCCATCGTTCTACCATTCCTAGACCGGCAAGGGAACTTGCTGTTCCAACAGGACAATGCACGTCCGCATGTATCCCGTGCCACCCAACGTGCTCTAGAAGGTGTAAGTCAACTACCCTGGCCAGCAAGATCTCCGGATCTGTCCCCCATTGAGCATGTTTGGGACTAGATGAAGCGTCGTCTCACGCGGTCTGCACGTCCAGCACGAACGCTGGTCCAACTGAGGCGCCAGGTGGAAATGGCATGGCAAGCCGTTCCACAGGACTACATCCAGCATCTCTACGATCGTCTCCATGGGAGAATAGCAGCCTGCATTGCTGCGAAAGGTACTAGTGCCGACATTGTGCATGCTCTGTTGCCTGTGTCTATGTGCCTGTGGTTCTGTCAGTGTGATCATGTGATGTATCTGACCCCAGGAATGTGTCAATAAAGTTTCCCCTTCCTGGGACAATGAATTCACGGTGTTCTTATTTCAATTTCCAGGAGTGTATATTAGTAGTAAGCTATCTAGAGTAATTTATTTATTAAGACAACTCAGAAATTGTGTACCTGAAACATACATCAGATCATCTTATTTTGCATTTTTCCAAAGTATAATATCCTATGGCATTATCTTGTGGGGTAACTGTAGTCATATACATGACATCCTATTATTGCAGAAGAAAGCCATTAGGATAATTACAAATTCTTCACATATGGCTCACTGCAAACCCTTATTTACCAAACAAAAAATGATGACTGTAATAAACCTCTATGTATACAATGTCTTAATCTTTACGAAGAAGAACCTACAAGATGTGAAACATAGAGAAAATGTACATTGTTACAACACAAGAAGTATCAAACACATATACACGCCTTACCACAGGCTATCAAAATCAATAAATAGCTATGAAGTCACAGGGCACAAACCATTTAATATAAGCTGCCACATGCCATACAGGATCTTCCTGAACATACATTCAAAGAAAGACTGCATGAATGGTTTATTGCCCACCCCTTCTATGATATCAATGAATTCTTCAACTGTAAAATGCAGTAACCCAACAGATGACCCACTGTACATTTATTGTAATATAAGCTAAAATATTTCAGTAGTCAATACCTTATCACACTGTATTATAAATTGTAACTTCATTTGACGTTGTCAATTGCTGTAATGGCCTAAAGACAATAAAATCTTTATTATTATTATTATTATTATTATTATTATTATAAAAATCTTTAGGCATTGGCTTACGGCATAGACTGTAGGCAACCAAGCCACTGACCCTTCGCTGAACTAGGATGTTGAGAAAAGGAAGTTCATCATCTTTATCTATTTCCATGGTAAACTGGATGTTTTCATGGATGGAAATCAGATGCTCTACACAGTTCTGTAGTATGCACAATCACTAAAGACTGGCATGTAGTCTTTTCCTGTGTTGAGGATTGTGGTGTAACATGTCTATTCTACAGAATAACAAGTTCCACTTAAGCCCTCAGACCAAAAAAAGATCTTCATGGAAACTGCAAATGTTGTTTAGGTAATTCTTAAGTCTGGAACACTATTGAGCTCTGGTCTGCCTTAAGTGCAGATGGGGTGTCAAAGACGTCAACTCAGAACGTGGTCAAGGTGCAATGGCGAGTGAGCATCTCCGCCTGCTATGGAGGGCCATTTATGATTTGGCACCGTGGCTTGGAAGTCACAGGGCAAAGAGCATGGGTGATTACGTCAGTGCCTGAACAATTGAAGATTGGATGAGAACAGCCATTCTGTAATGATATGTCAGCACAGGAACACATGTTGTGATCTGTTTTGATCTACAGGTTAAGAAAGATCTGTTTACCAACAATTGTAAATGAAGTTGCACAATGTAAATATGGGATTTATAATATAGAAGAGTTAACGCAATGTGTCTATGCCACTTTAGTAGCTTAAACAGATCGGAGCTCTCTTTCAGCATTTGTACCTGTGATTGCAAGGCAGATTCACTGTGGTGAATATCAACCACAAGATAGTTATAAGGTTAAAGTTGGCACACCTATTATCTGTGTGGCAGATCAAGTGTGGAGTGGATCATCACCACACCAAAACCTCACAAGTTTCCACTTCAGAATTTAGACAAGGTTTCTGCATTCTTCTACAAAACTTTCAACACACTGGCACAGGTGGTGCAAGAATGTGGAAATATTTACAGTTCAATAGGAAATTAAAATTATACCTAACAACAGACCTCTATTCAAGTAACATGTAGATAACTGTTATTCCTTGGCACGTGTCAGCCAGTTCTGCAAATATTACACAGCAAATAGAACATAAAAGCAACTATTTTAGTATACAGAGCTAGAAACATAACTCAAAGTAGCTTCTTTCCTGCTTGCTTTACAATGTTCATTTCGTGCTATGAAAGGATAAACAGTACATAGCAGAAAAAAAGAAATATTAGTGTTTAAAGTGACATGGGAAATGGGGGCATTTTGAAATAGCTATGGCTGTACAGAGAGAGTGGTAATTGTCAACACAATACACAGAATTGGTTTCTAGCAGTTTCCTTTCTTTGTTAATATATAGCATGACCTGTTCCACATCCCACAATCTTTGGTTGTGGATGAGATGCTGCAGAAAACTGTGTGTTTGCTGCTGCAGGTTAATAAAACTCCGATTAAAATTACTTTGCAACTGACTGATTGCAGTGGAGGGTCGAGCAGTGTTGCCAGCCATGCTTCACAAGGTGCTGCATGTAACCTAAAACACAGGCAATGCAGCAAGAACATGGCACTTGGGAAATAACTGTGACTGAATGGCAGCTAGCTGCTACTACTCAACATGCTGAAATATCAATCACAACAATTTTAGTAAGAATATAATGGTTTGGGATTGGTATGGGGGGATTGTGAACTGCTGTTTTACTGTGGCAGATATCCTACTAATGCTTGGGCCTACATGTTGCAACCATCGTTTGGACTGTCTGTGTAAATTTCGCTGGGAAGCCTTTACACACCCTCCATACAGTCCCAATCTCTCCCCGTGTGGTTTCCATACTTTTGGGGGTCCTAAAGAAAGACATTTGCTTTGGAAGAGATGCATGCCTGGGTATAATCATGGTTCTATAGGCACCCATAAACATTTTTTCCATGAAGGCCTTGATCATCTTGCCTGACAGGGATAAATGTATTAGGAGTTGATACGATAACTTTTGAGATAATAAACGGTTTACTTAACCTTTTTTAGCTGTCTCCTTTTTCATTTAATCACCCTTTGCAAATTTTTATCCAGTAGTGAATGGTCCCTCTGACAACGATGCACAGCTAGCCATATTAAATGCCTTATCTGTTTATAGTGAAGTATTATCATGGGAAACAATTAAGAGAAAATAAAGCACAGATGTAAAGGTTTCTGGGCAGTCTTGTAGGAAGCTTATTTCAAGGATATGTATTGTGGCTGATGTCAATTTGAAATTTAATATGTAACAACAATAGAAATTCGTTGATAGAGCCACATGGAGTAGCCGCGCGGTCTGAGGCCTTGTCACAGCTCATCTGGCTCCCCCGTTGGAGATTCGAGTCCCCCCTTGTGTGTGTGTGTGTGTGTGTGTGTGTGTGTGTGTGTGTGTGTGTGTGTGTGTGTGTGTGTGTGTGCTGTCCTTAGCGTAAATTAGTTTAATTAGTGTGTAAGCCTATGGACCGATGACCTCAGCAGTCTGGTCCCACAGAACCTCACCACAAATTTCCAAACAAATTTTCCTTGATACATAATATGTAAAATAAAGGAATGGTAACCACTTTCACCTACAGTTAACTGATGAGTAGTGCACAGAAATATACAACAAAACAGTATGTTTTATTAGCTTAAGAGCTCTTGCTCTTTCTCTAGAACAAGTACACACATTCACACAGACAGCCAAGCGCACATGCTCATGGCCATGGCACTCAAGGCGTGGAAGTAGTAGTGGCGTAGTGGGAGCAGGGTCTTTCGACAGATGACTCAGTGGCACCACAACAAGACTAAAGGAGTTCAGAGAGTAGAGCACATAAGAGGTAAAGGGAGGGATGAGGGATGGGGAGGGGGGAAGGGATAAGAGGAAAGGAAAGGAGAATAAAGTAGAGATGAGGAGGGAGACAGGCAGGGAAGAGAGAAAGGGAGACAGGCGGACAAAGGGGGGAGGGGTGGATGGGGAGGGGGGGGGGGGGATGACCCTACCCACATCACACAAAGACATTTTCTGCTGTCCACTCAATCAACAGAATATTCTTGTCCATCTTCATCCTGCACCCCAAGGGTCACACTCTTGTCATCGCCAGAGGTGCAAGACCTGTCCCTACACCTACCCACCACCTCCCACTGCTCTCCAGTCGCATGCATTTCCTTTCCTATAGATGGTAGAGCCACTTGTCAAAGCAGTTGTCGTACGTATCAGCTATGCTGCAATTACTGTATAGTATACTACTGGGCATGACAAGTACCCAACTGTACTCTCATATGAATGGCTACTGCCAAACTGTGCCAAAGTTGATCATCCAATTGCCGAACATACTGAGCACCACAACGCTAACAACTTCAACAACTGCTTCACTAGTGGAAATTCTCTCTCTATCCTAAACCTCCACTAACCTGTTTCCCCTTTACCTTTTCCCTACTCTTTTCTGTCCCCCCCCCCCCCCCCCCACACACACACACACACACAATCCTCTTATATGCTCCACCTAAAACATAACCAGCTTTCATGACTACATTTCAGTTACTTTACTTGTTGACAATCGATGATTTTGATTGAGGTATATAAGTCAGGTTTCTTGCACGTGCTCTACCTAGAATAACACCTATGTCCACTTTTACACAAGTGCAATGTGTGTCCAGTTAACCAAACAACTACATAGCCACAACAGACAAAATACAAAATAGTTCTTAAATATGTTTTAATGCATCACGACACAGATAAGACTTATATGGATTTGGTACTTAAAAGCCGCTGCTCCATATCAACTGGACAGTTATATAATACGTTAATCTATTCCAAATTCTTTGAATTTACAGTTAAGATTTCCATACAAATGCTGGGTCAGTCTTGATCGTGCAACTGTAAATATACCATTCCCACTTCATGTGAGCAGTTGCCTTAAGTGCTTTGGCTATCCGATCCCAATTTCAACCTTGTTGCATACTACTTAGGTAGCATCCTCTGTAGCGGGAAAACCGGATCTGAGTCCCAGTCCAGCACAAATTTTCATTTATTGCCACTGAATTCATTTCAATGCCCAATTGCGGCTGAGTTCAGAATTTACAGTATAACCCTGATTTTACGTTCCCCGAATTAATGTTTTCCCACCATTTATGACATTATTTATTGTTCCTCTTAAATTTCCTTTGTCCACAATGTTAATTTGCATCAACGTATTTATAATTTTCCCCGCAATTTATGCATTAAGAAAAAGTACTTGTGGAGAAAAAAATGATGCTGGCTTGATGTTGGCTGTCCAGTAGTGTTTATAAATATTACGTGGTTAAGTTTATTTACACCAGAGCACTATACTCAGCGGATTTGAACCCATAAACATGTAACAGTTGGAAAAATTCGTGCCGTATCTCCCGCCACTGCCAAGCTCTATTTGGCATCGTGGCTGATGGAAGTAACTAGGTTTGTTTCAATAAAGATGATACGAACAACCACAACAGTTACCAAACTGCCTGTACTGAGCAAATGCATTTTCGTAGTAGTTGTGATCATTGTGACGCCCTTGTTGAATCACATGTAGCGTGTTTCGGCATTTGGCAACTTGTAGTGCTAGTTGACACCATCACTCAATCCTGAGTTGCTCAAATGTTTTTACTTTTTAGTATAAACACAGTGCCGGTTATGTAATTTTTACATGCTGAGCAAAATGTGTTTCGAGAATTTGTTCTCATAGTCAAGTGCAGTTTTACGTATGTATTTTTTCCCTTTGTGATGCTACACAAACAATGTCAGTGATAGTTTGCGTGTGTGTGGTGTTCTGCATAACTGAGGAGGGCACAGAACCTGCTAACCTCAAAAAGATGACTAAAGGAGAGATGCAGAATACCACATGCTAACACTGCACAAAATTCTTATCTACAATATTTGCACTTGGCAATGAGAGAGAATTCTCGAAACACACCGTGCTAAGCATGAAAAAAATACTTAACTAGTGCAGTATTTCATTATTTAAATAACGAATGACAGCTGCAGACTTTAAAAAACATTAATTATGACATATGGAATTGAGTTAAACGTTCCTACTTTACAGACAGTTATCAGTTCCAGTTACATCGGTGGTTTTTATTAGATAATAAAGCTTTATTAGGTGACAAACAAGTTCCTGACAAATCTTTTTGATGCCTGTTATGCACATATATCACATATAATGTGCGAAAATGCAAGGGTGTATCCTATACATAACTTTTACAACTTAAAACTTTATTTCCCGTATTTTTACATTTTCCCGCATTTTACACCACTTTTTTTTTAAGACCCCTTGAGAAATGTAATAGCGGGGTTTCACTGTATTTATTTCATCAATTAAGATTTTACTACTGCTTTTAGAAAACTGATTATGGTATTTGGCTTTAAGAATCGCTGCAATATTTCTGAAGCAGTTATCATGTTGAAATATTGCAATTATCACACCAAAAGTACCTGAAACATACATCTACAACAAAGGCTTAAATTATTTTTGTTACTTGGTTTACAAATAGTGTGGTTTTAGTTCGTAACATAAATCCTGTGTGTTTTATTGTTGGCTGCATTGTAATTTATATCACCTTTTTACGTGAGTTCCATAAATGATAAACTGCGCTTTTGCTTACAGTAGGTTTGACAGATTTTTAATTAGTAGTTCAATATCTTCTTAAATTCAATTTTTTGCATTTATGTCATCATCATCATCATCATCATCATCATCATCATCATCATCACTGCTGCTTTTATACTTTTCTTTTTGTCCAAATACAAGAATAGTTACAGCCATACTTTGCAGGAATTCATTTGTGTTTCTTTCCTTGTTTTTCTTTCTAGAGCTCTTCCAACTGTTCCAAAGACAGCTAGATATTTATTAACCTTCTTCACAATGTCTTTGCCACAGTAATTAGTATCACATTATGGATAACTGAAATGGGATACTTGTTCTAAAATTTTCTCATTTATTATTATTATTTTCAGTCTGACTGGATTCTTTCCTTTGAAAGACATTATCTTTGTCTCGTTTGAGTTGTAACATATTGCACTTTGGCACACTCTACTTACTGCCCTTTGCAAATTATCTTCCGTTTCCCATACAATTATCTTGTTATCAGCAAACAAAAAGAGTATTTAATAGTATACAACATCCATTTTAATTTCTAAGTGTAGTTTACCTTTACACTTCATAACTAGGTCATCAACATATAAATTAAATAAGGTGGGTGATAGAATGAAATTTTCACTCTACAGTGGAGTGTGCGGCGATATGAAACTTCCTGGCAGATTAAAACTGTGTGCCAGACTGAGACTCGAATAGGAGTGACAGGCTGCAGCCTTGTCTAACACCTTGATTTAAAAAATTTCACCTGACATTTTCAAATCTAAACGACTATTTTTGTATATTAAAAAAAAAAGATGCTGTGACTTACCAAACGGGAAAGCACTGGTAGATAGACACAATAAAAAACACACAAACCCACACACAAATCTCAAGCTTTCACAACCCACGGTTGCTTCATCAGGAAAGAGGGAAGGAGAGGGAAATACGAAAGGATGTGGATTTTAAAGGAGAGGGTAAGGAGTCATTCCAATCCCGGGAGCGGAAAGACTTACCTCAGGGGGAAAAAGGGACAGGTATGAGTGCACACACACACACACACACACACACACACACACACACACACACGCACACACACACGCACACGCACACGCACACGCACACCTACATCCATACTCCGCAAGCCACCTGACAGTGTATGGCGGAGGGTACCCTGAGTACCTCTATCGGTTCTCCCTTCTGTTCCAGTCTCGTATTGTTCGTGGAAAGGATTGTCGGTATGCTTCTGTGTGGGCTCTAATCTCTCTGATTTTATCCTCATGGTCTCTTCGCGAGATATACATAGGAGGGACCAATATACTGCTTGACTCTTCGGTGAAGGTATGTTCTCGAAACTTTAACAAAAGCCCATGCCGAGCTACTGAGCGTCTCTCCTGCAGAGTCTTCCATTGGAGTTTACCTATCATCTCCGTAACGCTTTCGCGATTACTAAATGATCCTGTAACAAGCACGCTGCTCTCCGTTGGATCTTCTCTATCTTTCCATCAACCCTGTTTGGTACGGATCCCACACGGCTGAGCAGTATTCAAGCAGTGGGCGAACAAGCGTACTGTAACCTACTTCCTTTGTTTCCGTATTGCATTTCCTTAGGATTCTTCCAATGAATCTCAGTCTGGCACCTGCTTTACCGACGATCAACTTTATATGATCATTCATTTTTAAATCACTCCTAATGCGTACTCCCAGATAATTTATGGAATAAATGCTTCCAGTTGCTGACCTGCTATTTTGTAGCTAAATGATAAGGGATCTATCTTTCTATGTATTCGCAGCACATTGCACTTGTCTATATTGAGACTGAATTCCCATTTCCTGCACCATGCGTCAATTCGCTGCAAATCCTCCTGCATTTCAGTACAATTTTCCATTGTTACAATCTCTCGATACACCACAGTATCATCTGCAAAAAGCCTCAGTGAACTTCCAATGTCATCCACAAGGTCATTTATGTATATTGTGAATAGCAACGGTCCTATGACACTCCCCTGGGGCACACCTGAAATCACTCTTACTTCGGAAGACTTCTCTCCATTGAGAATGACATGCTGCGTTCTGTCATCCAGGAACTCTTCAATCCAATCACACAATTGGTCTGATAGTCCATATACTGTGTATATGTGTGTGCGCGAGTGTATACCTCTCCCTTTTCCCCCCGAAGGTAAGTCTTTCCGCTCCCGGGATTGAAATGACTCCTTACCCTCTCCCTTAAAACCCACATCCTTTCGTTTTTCCCTCTCCTTCTCTCTTTCCTGATGAAGCAACCATGGATTGCGAAAGCTTGATATTTGTGTGTTTTTTATTGTGTCTATTTACCAGCACTTTCCCGTTTGGCAAGTCACAGCATCTTTTTTTAATATATTTTTCCCCATGTGGAATGTTTCTTTCTATTATATTCATATCAACAATTTTTGTATTTACATAAAGACTCTTTATGGAATTAAAAAGAAGTTTACTAAAGCACTATTTCCAATATTTTCCACAAAAAGGCCTTTTTACCTTATCAAAGGCTTTCCTCAAAATAAGTAAATGCCAACTGTGTTTCTAAGCCAAATTCCCAATGCTTCTCAATAATTTATCTTCTTATAAATATATTACCACTACACAAACTTCCCACTCTGAAGGCTGATTGTCCTACTGAAATTACTGCATCAGTGATAGTTTGTAACCTTTGATTAAGAGTTTTACCATAAATTTTATATCCTGCACTTAGTAAACTTATTCCTTTATAATTTCCTGTGTCTTTCCTATTGCCTTCTTTACACACAGAAATTATTTGAGATGTGTTCCATTCTTCAGGTACAGAACAGTTCTTCCAACACACATTTAAAAAATGGAGGAAGCAAAATTATAACATGATTCCTCCATAACTGATTAATTCAGCATTAATGCCTTATATGCTAGCACCTTTCTTTGTATCTGATCTCCAGAGTTATTATCAATTTTTATAGAATGATTTATGCAAGTTCACATAAACTTCATTTGCTAGTATCATATTCTTCAATATATTCATAATCATAGCTTTCATTACAATATAGTCAGAATCATAGCTTTAATTAAATATTGTCCTATTCTGTTACATTCTAAACCCTTTGAACTCCTTTCGTCTTGTTGCGCAGCAACTGATTTATGCGTCAGATGTATCTCACACTATGCCACAATCCCCTCCTTGCCTTCGGTGCCCTTCCCTACCCCCTTCTGACCTCCAGGAAACTGCTATCAATAATCAACCACCAGTCTTTTCACAGCTGGGAGTGTGTGTGTGTGTGTGTGTGTGTGTGTGTGTGTGTGTGTGTGTGTGTGTGTGTGTGTACTGTTGTTCGAGAAAGAGCAAGGGCTCTAAAGCTAGTGAAATACCGTTTCTGTCACGTGTTTCCATGTGCTACATACCAGCCAACTACAGGTGAGTGGTTGCCTTTCTCTTATTTATAAAATTTAATATATTTATAGATGGGTTTCTATTTAACATTAACACTGCTTTCCCAAGAAAACAAAGCATGATACTAATAGGCTTTTTTAAAAAAAAAACTGGGTAACAAAAAGAATCAAATTATCACATGCAAGGAAAGGGAAATTTTATTTGAAAAGATTAGAACAAGCAGAGAACTAGGATTCTTTACACATTACAAGGAAACCTGTGCTGTCACCACATGTTCACAACTGCTATCACCGTCAGCTCTGCTTGGAACATAGTATTACAATTATTCTATTCTCTGTCAAATGAAAAACTTTGAGTGAGTAATACGAGGGGCATTTGAAAAGTCCAAGAGATGCCACCACCAGCGTATATAGACGTCATGTTTAGTTAGTAGCATCTTTAGAAAGAGCGCACACCAAGTTTCAGCCATATTGGTCTATTTCTTTGTTTTGCCATTCATGTGAATCAAGGAGATCCAAGTGATTGAGTGATTGTCAAAAAATGGACGAAAAAGAATTTTGTGTGGTGATTAAACATTACTTTATGAAAGGCAAAATGCATCGGGCAACTAAAGAGAAGATTGATAAACATTACGGTGGCTCTACACCTTCGATTAGAACAGTTTATAAGTGGTTTCAAAATTTTCGGAGTGGCCGTATGGGCACAAATGATGCTGAATGTTCCGGACGTCCTGCGGAGGTTAAGACTCCGGAAATCATTGATAAAATCTATGAAATGTTGATGTATGACAGAAGAGTTAAGGTGCGAGAGATTGCTAGTGCTGTGAGCATCTCGAATGAAAGAGTACATAACATTGTGCACAAACATTTGGACATGAGAAAGCTTGATGGGTTCCACGACTGCTCACGCTTGAAAAAAACAGAATTGTGTGCAGTGCTGAAAGGATGGTTTGCAGCTGTTCAGGAAGAATCCACAGGACTTTAAGCGTCACTGCGTCACTGTTGATGAAACATGAATACATTACTATGCTCCTGAGACCAAACAACAATCTAAACAACGGGCTTACAAGGGAGAATCTGCACAAAAAAAGGTGAAGACCATTCCTTCGGCCAGATAGATTATGGTGACTGTCTTTTGGGATTCACAAGGGATAGTCCTCATCGACTATCTGGAAAAGCATAAAACTATTACAGGTGCATATTATTCATCATTATTGGACCGCTTGAAAGCCGAGCTGCAAGAAAAACACCAGCGATTGGACCGTAAAAAAGTCCTTTTCCATCATGACAATGCACCAGCACACACCTCAGCAGCTGTGGTCGCAAAATTAATGGAAATAGGATTCCAACTCGTTTCACATCCCCCCTATTCTCCAGACTTGGCTCCCTCGGACTACTATCTGTTCCCCAATTTGAAGAAATGGCTGGCGGGACAAAGATTTTATTCAAATGAGGAGGTGATTGCAGCAACTAATAGATATTTTGCAGACTTGGATAATTCCTATTATTCGGAAGGGATCAACAAATTAGAACAGCATTGGACGAAGTGTGTAAGTCTGAAAGGAGACTATGTCAGAAAAAAAAAAGGTTTACCACAAACATGTAAGTAGTTTTTATTTTTGCACGGACTTTTCAAATGCCCCTCGTACATAGGGACCTGAAATGTAGTATCTGTTTTAGGTAAGTTGAGAAGCAGCAGCAGCATTGCTGAAGTTGGCAACATCATAAATGAGGTAGTTTAGGCCCAATCTCTACCTGTATCTTATGCAGCCATAGTTCAAAATACTACACATAAAGCTATCATGTTATAGCCTCTGTGATTTCATATAATACCAACTTTAGCTGGCAGATAAATGTATGTATTCTTTATTCTAAGATGTTAAGTCTCACGGGTGAGACCAATGTCGCAGTATGTGGTATGTACCTTAGAGAGACCATTCAACTCCCCACTGTTTGAAATAGGACTGAAGTGTAACTTAAAAGTGCACCAATTTGTCACTGTGTTCATGCACAGGTGTGTTCTTTATTTTGTAAACACATCCTTATGCACATACTGTTTCCAAATTGGGCTTCACCAGATAAATGAAAATTGGTTACATTTTCAATATTTATACGCAGATAAAATAGTTCATCTGAATACCATTTGCTATGAAATAACATTTATTACATACATTCATATTTTTTACATTTTGAGGCTCACATTGCACCTATATTCACTTTTATCGGAAATGTGAAGTTTTCATGTCTCTGATAATACCTCACATTAGGTTCTAAAATTATGTTTCTTACATATATGTGATGTATTTAGTCACACACGCAATGAATCACTGTCACCATTGATATCTCCCGACAGACGGAAATATGCTAACGTTAGACACCTGTAGAAGATAGGTAGTAAGACAAATAGTAACAATTATAAAACACTCTCACTACTTACACAGCCTGTCAAAAAAGTTCAAAGACTGATTTTGTTCTTGGTGCATAATTGACATCAGTGCAAGCTATGGTGGCACCTAGAACTAACAACTGCAAGCAACATATGTGTGTTCGACCAGTCAGTTGAGAGAATGCAGTGAACATGTAGCTATTGTGTGTCAACACTGATGAGTTGCCAACTCACAGTGGAGCAGCCAGTAGTGATTCAATGACACATTTCACTTGGTAAAATTGTTATAGGGACATCTGAGTAAATCACAAAGGAGCAACCGGCAGTGATTCAATTACATGTTTTACTCAGTAATATTGCTACAGGGACATTGTGTGTATGAACAAGACTTACAGCGATAGTTGTTTAAGTTGCACATGAGTGTTTGGTTGGTTTGAATGTTAAACGAGGACAGGTCTGGCTTGTGGACAACGAGAAATCATCCAAAATTAACATTGGAATAACGTGTTTTGTTTTGAAAACCACCACCATCTTTCATGCGGAAGTAATGATGAAGATCTGAAGTGTTAAAGACATTCTCCAGAATGTTTTGGAGGAAGGAAAAGTCTGTGGAAAGCTTGTCTATACACTTTTGACTATTGAATGAAAACAAAACATGGATGTGGCATGAGGCTTGATTGAAATGATTTCCGTGGACACTTATCTCCCCCCCCCCCCCCATCCAAACAAATAACAACAACAACAACAACAATAATAATATATATCATCATGTTTGACAAGATTGATTGATTGAGGCAGGTTATGGGACCAAACGGCGAGGTCATCAGTCCCGCGATTCCGAGGTTAGTCACAGAAGAAAGAGAGTCTGCTAAAAGTGGATAGATCCAGTCAGAGTCAAATTATAAAATAATGAACATTAAACATACACAGTAAAAGGCATAAAAGGTGACACCAAATCTAAAAATCGGGAAAAAAAGGGGGTGGTCATTGGATCACAGACCAAGAAGACTGGAAAAGATGTCCCAACCTGCCCTTGCTCCAAGACTAAAGTAGAAACTTATACGCGGAAACAAAAACCATTTTCATGGAGGAAACTGAGGACTGGTTCAACCACCTGTGAATCGTCTGCTAATATTAAATTTAAGAAATCATGAAGAATATATTTAGCACAAAGGGCTGAAAGAAGGGGACATTCCATCAATACGTGGAATACTGTCAGTCTGGCTCCACAGCCGCATTGTGGTGTGGGTTGTTACATAGGAGGAAACAATGGGTGAGGCAGGTATGACCAATGAGTAAACAGCATGAAACAATGGACTCTTTCCAAGAGGAGAGGAAGGAAGAGCGCCAAACTGCAACAGTCTCCTTCATTGTGCGGAGTTTATTACTATGAGTGGTAGAGCTCCGGATGGCATTACACTTTTGGGGAAAGAGAAATCTGACATAGATCCGCACATATGCAGCTGGAATATTGAGAAAAAAAGGGGGTGAAGTATCTGTTTCTCTAGCCAAATGGTCAGCCAGTTCATTCTCCGGGACTCCCACATGACTTGGGACCCAGAGGAGGACAACCGAACAGGCGACACATCCAAGAGCAGACTGGAGGTCACAGATAGAGACCAAAGGGTGCCGAGGGTAGCATCGGTTGATAGCCTGAAAGCTGCTCGTTGCGTTGGAACAAATTAAAACACTGTGGAGGGAGGCCTGAGAAACAAACAGGTTGACCCTGCGAATGGCTAGAAGCTCTGCTGTGAACACACTACATGATCCCGACAATAAATGGTGTTCGAAGGCAGTAGGAGACGTGAAAGCGTATCCCACCTTATTGATGTCTTAGAACCATCAGTGAAAGATGGTGGTGGCACCCTGGAACTATGCAAGGATGGCACATAGAAGATGCCAGAAAACCGTACAAGCGACAGTGATCTTAGGACTCTGGAAATGATCGGTCCTAATCCGTGGTATGGGCACCATCCATGGTGGGGTATGGGACGAAAGACATGAGGTGCAGGCCTGAGTGGAGATGGAGATCCCAACAGAGAGAAGTGAGACACTTGCCAACGGGTGTTACGAGGGAGACATCCCTCATAGGCAAAGAGCACAGGATACACAGGTTGCTCAGGGAACTGGAGAATGGCGACTGTGTACGAAATGAGGAGTTGGCTTCATCTTATGTGAAGAGGGGGAATCCCCACTTCTGAGAGGAAACTATCAATGGGACTAGTGCGAATGGCACCAATAGCCAGACGCACCCCACAATGGTGAACAGGGTCAAGCAGTTTCAAAGTGGAAGGAGCTGCTGAGCCATGAACCTGCTACCACAATCTAGTCTGGACGAGATCAGACCACGGTAAAGATGGAGGGGGGGGTGGAATGGTCTGGACCCAAAGATGTGTGGCCCAGGAGATGGAGAGCATTAAGCTTCCGCATACATGTAGTCTTAGGAGGCGAATGCTTCTGCATACACGTAGTTTTAGCTGGCGAATGTGGAGCAGCCGTGTCACCTTGTTATCAAAAATAAGGCCCAAGAAACGGGACTGTGCTACAACATCGAGGAGCTGGTCACCTAAATAAAGTTCTGGATAAGAGTGTACTGTAGGTCGACGACAAAAATGCATAACCCACATTTTGGAGGGAGAAAAATGGAAGCCACGGGAGGCCTGTCAGATGGTGCCTTGGCGCCGGTGCTCAGCAGATGTTACCGAGTGGGAGCTGCACCAGAAGCAAAAATCATCGACGCACAACGCCGGGGTAACCAGAGGCCCAACAGAGGTCACAAGCCCATAAATGGCAATGGGGAAGACTGATGGATGACAAGACTACGTAGAATGGGTCTCTGATGATTTGTGCAGATCAAAGAAGGTGTGAATAACAAAATTGAAAGTTAAGATAACACTCACTGTCTTTTTTACGTACAGTAACCGTAAATTTCCACCACTACTTGGGATCAGTTGCACAAGAGGCTTCAGAAGGTTCGTTCAGAACACTTGAGTAGGAGGGATTTCTTCTTGCGCACGACAATGCACCTGCTCACACGGCTACAGTAGTTGCGCAGTTTTTAACGAAAAACCAAGTGCCTGTTCTCGACCACCTCCATCATGCCATGGTGACATTCAAGTTGAGTAACATACCAACACGAGGACTTTCAGTATGACTGTGCTGTACATTATACTCAAGTGGAGGGGAGGAGGGGGACTATAAAGAAAACTTGAAACATTAAACACATCATCTTAATTTTTCTCTATTTTTTATCAATCCAATCTCTAAATGTTTTGAACCGAGGGGATATGTCATCCTTGAAAGTAGTGGATAAAACTGTGTGTGCAAGAGCTCTAACACACCTCTCTCAAAATAAAGAGTTTATTCACAAATTTTTCAATTCGCAATTCAGATTACGCAAAATTTAAATGACAAAATATAGTGAACTGGTATTTTCTGCAACCCATCCAAAGTATTTGTGCAGTTCATAGTATTCTCGTAGAAAAGCTCATATTATTTTATCAGAGATGCTGTTGGTAACTAGTTTTCATCATATGTAACTAAAAGGATGCAGTGTAGCATTAAGAAACCCTTGGAGTGTACAAAATTCACATTCATTTTCAGAATGGGGAACAGTCACTGCAGGTGTGCCACATGGATAAATATTGGGTCCACTGCTGCTGTTCTATCTAAATGATCTTCCAACATACAACCAAGGAATAGAAACAGATATCTCTGCTGACAATCCAAGTATTATAATCAAGCCTAATGGAGTAACTTAAACAATCTAAAATATAAATATTTTTTTGAAAACTAATAACTGGTTCTCTGCAAATGGATTTTTACTGAATTCAGGTACAACTAAATACATGCATTTGAGTACTGTGCAAGGCCTGCCCACACCATTAGAAATAATGCGTGAAAGTAAATCAATTACATTATAGTTTCAAAAATTTATTATTTTCATTATTCTTCACATAAGAATTTCTGAGTTTGGAATTCTATGATGTGCAGATTATGTGTAAAAGTACTTTGAATAATAATCAATAAAAATAAAAAAAGCAGTGAAATCTAAACTACACTTTATTTGTAGTTCTATCAATACTGCAAGTTATAAACTCTTGGTGCTCCAGGAAATTCCGTCATTACTGTTGTCCCTATTCATTCCAAGTCACTGTATAACATAAAGTATATGAGAAATGCACATAAAAACATGCTATGACTGTTGTCATTGGAATATAAGACCACCAGACTTTGGCAACAATGATAGATCATATTTAAAACCAAATATCCTCAATATTATGACTACTGTTAAATTGAAACATGAAACTGTGAGAACTTTGGCGACGTACTGTTTTGCACTGGAAACCAAAACATTATGACCATCTGCATAACAGAATGTTAGTCCACATCTAGAACTAAATACAACAGTAATTCTGCATGAAATGGATTTGAAAAGTTTCTCAATGTATGTGACACCAGATATCTACCACACATGCAGCTACTGTGTACTAAGGGCCAGTGGCTTGCAGGTGCGAAGCTGACATTTGACAGTCTCTCAGTTGTGTTACAATAGGCGAATTTGGAAGCCAAGACATCAATTCCTCAAACCATTTTACCATTATTATGGCCTTTTGAAGCAGACAGTAATTCTGCTGAACAATGCTATCACCACGAGAGAAGACAAAGTATGAAGGGATGGTAGTTGTCCGCAATAATGTTCATGTACTCCACAGCTGTCACATCATCATCAATGATTACCATGGGTCCCACAGAGGACCAAGCGTATGTCCCCCATAGCATAACAACTACCCCACTGGCATAAGTCAATGGGGCAGAGCATTTTTCCAACCACCAATCATCTGAATGACAGAGTGGGACCCTATCTATGACGATCAAATTGGTATAACATGAAACATGATCCATCCGGTCAGGCTGTGGCCAAGACATGTCTCCGCAAGGTTCGCAGGAGAGCTTCTGTAAAGTTTGGAAGGTAGGAGACGAGGTATTGGCAGAAGTAAAGCTGTGAGGATGGGGCGTGAGTCGTGCTTGGGTAGCTCAGTTGGTAGAGCACTTGCCCGCGAAAGGCAAAGGTCCTGAGTTCGAGTCTCGGTCCGGCACACAGTTTTAATCTGTCAGGAAGTTTCAATGTACTTTGTTGTCAGATCTGCCACAAATCAACTGCCTATACTGCTTTACACATCAGGCAAGGCATCTAACCTCCTGTACTGGTTCTGTGATGAGGCACGGAAATTCAATGTTGTCATCTTCTCATGGTTTCGCTGTCCTTCAACTGCTTTCCATAGATGCTCATGACACTAGCATATGAACAGTCCACCAGCTTCACGATTCTCAGATGCAAATTCCTGAGCATTGGGCCATTACAATATGCCCTCTTTCAAAGTCGGTCATGCCAGGGAATTCCCCCACTTGCGGTCCATATGATCACTAGAATTACTCTCCACTCATCTGTTCTGCTTATATACATTTCTTACCACATGATGTGACTGGAACACCACAAGGTGGTATTCATTTTGCAGTGAGCAGTACTTCTAATATTTTGGCTCTGTAGACATCATACGGAAAGTTCTGGCAGAACGTAAATAATAGTTTACGAATGAAAGTAACAACTAACCAAATAGGGGGAGCATTGAATTGCTTACAGGCACACAAAAAATAAAGAAAAGATTGCTACCTTTTGGACAAATCCTTGTCTGTGCTACAATGCACATGCCCCCCCCCCCCCCCTACACACACACACACACACACACACACACACACACACACACACACACACACACACACACACACACACAGAGAGAGAGAGAGAGAGAGAGAGAGAGAGAGAGAGAAGACAATAAATGTTGCAGTGTATCAAGCAGTTCCTTTGAAATACCATTCAGAAGCAGACTGATGCTCGGGAGCCTCTGTACTGGTCGTATTAACAATTCCTGAAGACTTTGGCGGCCACATTCTGGCTTTGTTTGACATATCTTCAGAAATGCATGGAAACGTGGTTTTGTTTGATCACACATTACCAGCATTTCTTTGGTGTTCTCGAAGAAGTTTACGAATGGCGGATATGCTTTGACTAGATCTGGTACCTGAAAAATGGAACAAAGTTCACAAAAAATCAGCCATGAAAAATTGACACAATTTTTGCAAAATTTTGTCGTTTGTGTGTGTGTGTGTGTGTGTGTGTGTGTGTGTGTGTGTGTGTGTGTTGGGGGGATGATGATGATACACAAACAAACAAACAAACGTAAGGGCACTCTACGGCCCTCCCCTATCTAAAACCTATCTCTGAGGGAATACGCACCTTCTGTTTAACTCAATCACTTTTCTTCATTTAAGTGATACGGATTTGTGTTTGTTAAAAGATTTTGTTTGGGCCCTCCAAAGCAACAGACAAATTTGTTACTAAATCCTTCTCTTACCTGGCATACAGCACACTGTACACGGATAACACTTGGCTAGTTTGGGGGGGGGGGGGGGGGGGATAAAACTCTTATAAACAGTGGAGGCAAACAATTATCAAAAGACATAGATTCAGGGCAAATTCTCTTGTTCCTTTCTCCCCTCACTCTTTCCACCTGATATAACCCTCCCCTCAATCCATCTGCATTGGCAGCTCAATACAGATGCACCTCTAGTATTCGGTGAGTTATTTACCTTTATTCCATAAATTACTTACACATTACGAGAAATTTTAATCACAAGGTTTAAGAAGAATCATCTTATTACAGCAGCAAAAGCACAATGCTTGCTACAACTCATTTAAACCCAAGACCGGGAATTCTGTTTCATCAACTATTTCAGGTGTTAGCCTTAAAAAAAGAAAGGAAATAAAAGACATGAAGAACAAAATCTTAACAAAAGGAAGTGAATGTGTACATCGCAAAACTGCTAAGTGGATCTCTAAACAAGTTGAGATAGGTAAAGATCTATTTACAAGGCAACAGCAGATAGACAGATTGGCAAAAACATTAGTATTTGACATTTTTAGTACCCGTACCCTCTAAAATTTCTAAATCTAACCTGCACACTGTGTTCTTGCGTATCCTCATTCCTGAGATTACAGATGACACTAGTGTAATTTCACCAATCTTTTTGATATTGTTTGAACAAACAAAAATTAAAACCTAGTTCAGACAACTTCTGCAGTATTTACAGCTCTTACTTCTAATGTAGAAATCATAGTATCTTTGTTTAGTTGTGTCAATGTACAAAAGACTCATTACTGAGTACAAGGTAACAAGGTACGGCTATAGAGCTGCTTGTGGGAGCATGCTGGGACATGGTGGGGACAGGATAGAGCTGCTATACACTGATCCATGATTGATTGTAGTTCGTGCAGGTCAAGACAAACATGGGGACTGCTTTGTTGTGGTTCTAAGTGACAGATGCGGTACACACAGGCATGTGCTTTGTGCTTGATGAATGCACGCGTCCCACAAATTACATCTCTCACTTGCTTGTGTAGAATTTGTCACTCACCACAACCATCTGCCCTGACAACTCACAACAAGTGGAATAAAAATTCACTAAATAACTCACTACGATCCCATGTAACACTCAAATTGCATGTAATATTCACAGCAGAGATCTACTGAACACTCACTGGTTGCTACAAAACGTGACTTAGTTGCGCATAACCGGCCAACTGTAGGTGCAGCCAGGAGGTTTGACCAGGGTGGTGTGTCCAGACGGCAAAAGGTGTGAACCAGTCACTTCAGTGAAACTGATGTGTTGGGCAGCATATTCAGCTATTGGGCAGTACAGCTGTCTTGGCCACAGTGTCAGTGGCTGCTCATGCAGATAAGTGGCTTGTTGGTTTCTAAGCCCTTTTAGAACACAGCACAGTGGTTGCAGTTTAGTTTGTCGATCACATGACTGGTTTAACAGGTAGCCCTGTCTTTGATGGGACAGGTGACGCTTGGGAGGTGGAAGACCGGTCCCATACATCCCGGGGCCTCTCTCGAACCTCACAAATGCACCTAGCAGGCCTAACCTGTCAGCACCACTTTCCTGCATGCTCCCACAATCAGCAGTACACCCTCCTCCACTGCCCTCCCCATCCCAGCTTCCTCCTCAACCCCACCACCCAGACTGCTGTCTGGCCTCGGTGGCCAGAGATAATGGTCTCTCTCTCTCTCTCTCTCTCTCTCTCTCTCTCTCTCTCTGTGTGTGTGTGTGTGTGTGTGTGTGTGTGTGTGTGTGTGTGTGTGTGTGTGTGTGTGGCAGAACAGGAAATGCACAATTGATATTTTGTATTTGTTTGTTTCGATCATTTCAATGTTTGTACATTTTTCTTCATTATCAGTAATACAGAAGTCATATATAAATTAGGTGGACCACTATTTTGTCAGACAGCCCAAAATACAGATTTTTCCATCAATTCAAAATTGTCATGTTCTCCAAAGAAAACTATGGTAAAAATTTTTTGAGTGACCTAAGTTTTCTCTCTGTCATTACACACACACACACACACACACACACACACACACACACACAAAGAATTGGAGAATGTAACTGGCAGTAAGCATACCGGACTGCATAAGATGCACTCTACACTATATAAACTACTGGAATCTGTGGGTGCTTGTGGTTTCAAACTGTAAAGCAGTAACACAAATTTTATGGTGCTTGCAAGGTGTGTTCATGTTCCAATTAATGGCACAGGTTTAAGAGAAAGATTTAATTTGTATTGCATACAATGAGATGTTCAACAGATTTCTGTAATATTCACTGCAATGGACATGCTGAAATCGTAAAACTGTCTGAAAGACATAATCTGATCCTGGACATCTGTACTTTTGCAGGCCAAGTTCTCCAACTCAAAAATTCAATCTCGTGGAAGAACTAAAAAATGGCAGTGTTTGGTACAAATAAAGAGAAAGTAGCTGGAAGTTAAATGCCTATGCTGACTTTTGAGGTGAAGTAACTGTTAGGGAACATTGCTGCAATAAAGATCCAGTGGCTGACTGGCCAATTTTCTACCTTCTGTGTTTGCTTTTTTCCCTTTTCACCATTGCAATCTATTCCTTCATATTGTTACTTGTTTCACGTTGGGAAAAATTAAGAAATCCTTGGCTCTGAAAGCAATCATTTTTTTTAAATTTCTGTTTAAGCTTAGTTTCTGCTTCTACTTGGTAAAAGATTTTATTTTATTTATATAAATTTTATTGCGTTTGTTGGACCACTTTAGTCAATCTTATAAACACAATTTTTCAGTTTCTTGTTGGCCGAGTACTACTACGTCCCCAGACTCAACTTTCTTTTTTCGTCTGAAATTACCTATCCTATTGTTTGTTCACTGATACTGATTTGTAACCTGGCCTGTTTGTCTTCAAGTTCCTCGCCTTTGTTTTATAAACCTTCTAATCTAATTTGTAGTTCCCTCACATCTTTCTCAATTTTCATAATCCATCATATACTGCTCAAACTGTTCCATAATTTCTCTGTAATTCTGTTGATGATTTCTTTTTCCCTTGTGTCCTGATCAGATGACCAAAGAACCAAGTGTGTTTTTTCCTATCACGATCGTAACTAGTTCTATTTCCTTGCAGACTGATCCATTAGAAGCTAGCACTGTCCATTTTTTTTATGCATCTTTTGATTACTTATCTTCCTTTCTTGAGTTTTCTTCTTTTTTGTGTAGTGTTCCAGTTAACATAAATTCTGTCCCGTAAGAGTTCCGGGTATATGTGTGCATCCGCACAGAAGGAGGAGGTCATGGCCGGTATTGCCAGAACTATATACTTATATGGATATGGTGTCTGTTCAACATCTCCATATAAGTTTATAGTTCTGGCAATACGAGCCATGACCTCCTACTCCTCCTGTGCAGATGCACATGTATTCTCCGAACTTTTGCGGGACTTGGTAAGAATGTCTTCCACGAGTAATGAGTGTGTTGGGGCATGCGAGAGAGAGTCCCTGCCGTCACACTATCCTCTGTGTCCTCGGTCGCTCAGATGGATAGAGCATCTTCCGTGTAAGCAGGAGATCCCAGGTTCGAGTCCCGGTCAGGACACACATTTTCACCTGTCCCCGTTGATATATATCAATGCCCTTCAGCAGCTGAAGGTATTAATATAATTCTAATTTAATTCTTCAGTGTTGGGTGTTTGTGTGTTTAGGACTGGTCTTTATTAGGATTTCAATGTTGACTTTTTAAAGTTTCTGAGGCTCTTCATACTTCATACTCAGACAGTTTGAGTGGATTTTTTCTGGTATGTTTTAAGTTGGTGGATGACATTGTCTTCTGTTTTGTGGGTCTGAAATTTTAGCCGTGCCTGGTGTCTTTCTTTATGAACTGTCACATTCTGAGTCCACATCTTATATGAGGATTTAAGAGAGCAACATTTTCAGCTTCTTGTTTGATACTTAGTATAATTTCTTCTAAACTGTACATAAATTTTACGAGTTCTATGATTTCTTGATAATTATTATTTCTAATTAATTGATGTAAGTCATAATTCCTCATTTATTCGTTGGTTTTCAGTTTATTCTTCTTTCTGGTGTGAATTTAGTTATGATTTTGGCTTTGGAGTGGTCTGAACTGGTGTTTATTCCTCTTAGTACCTTAATACTGCAAAATTCTCTGTGAAAAGATTTGACAATGTTTACGTGGCCTAGCTGCACTTTTTTCCTTACTCAGTCAAGATGTTCTCAAGTTTTAAGCTTGCTTTGTCTTATTTTGAAGTATGTTGATGTGAAGATGACGTTATGCTGTCTGCAAAAGTTCCTTGGTCTGCCCTATTGGTACCTTTCTGTAGAGACCATATATATATATATATATATATATATATATATATATATATATATATATATATATATATATATATATAAAAAACAAAGATGATGTGACTTATCAAATGAAAGTGCTGGCAGGTCGACAGACACACAAACAAACACAAACATACACACAAAATTCAAGCTTTCGCAAGAAACTGTTGCCTCATCAGGAAAGAGGGAAGGAGAGGGAAAGACGAAAGGATGTGGGTTTTAAGGGAGAGGGTAAGGAGCCATTCCAATCCCGGGAGCGAAAAGACTTACCTTAGGGGGAAAAAAAGGACGGGTATACACTCGCACACACACATATGATTATAACAGAGGGAAACATTCCACGTAGGAAAAATATATCTAAAAACAAAGATGATGTGACTTACCAAATGAAAGTGCTGGCAGGTCGACAGACACACAAACAAACACAAACATACACACAAAATTTGTGTTTGTTTGTGTGTCTGTCGACCTGCCAGCACTTTCATTTGGTAAGTCACATCATCTTTGTTTTTTTTTATATATATAGGGTAAGGAGTCATTCCAATCCCGGGAGCGGAAAGACTTACCTTAGGGGGAAAAAAGGACGGGTATGCACACACACACACACACACACACACACACACACACACACACACACACACACACTGTCTAACTGAACATTTAACTTGATTCCTAGGTTATCAAAATAATGACTACAAACATTAAGAATGGAATTTCTAAAAACAGAATTTTGTTAACATTAAACATAAATTTAAATGGTAGGAAGTCTTTTGTGAAGGTTTTGAGGTTTTAGTCTGGGGTGTAGCCTTATGAGGAAGTGAATCATATGCAGTAAACATTTCAGACAAGAAGAGAACAGAACATTTCAAAACGTGTTGCTATACAAGATTGCTGAAGATTAGATATGTGGATCAAATAACTGATGAGGAGAAATTGAATAAAACTGGGGAAAAAAGGAATTTATGGCACAACATGACAAGGAGAAATGATCAGCTGTTAGAATACTCCGAGGCATCAACAAATTGTGAATTTGGTAATGGAGGGAAGTGTGGAGGATTAAATATGTAAAGGGGACAAAGGCTTAAATACAGTAACCAGATTCAAATGGATTTAGGTTGCAATAGTTATGCAGAGGTGAAGAAGCTTGCATAATATACACTAGCATGGAGATCTGCATCATACTGGTTTTCAGGCTGAAGAAAACAGAAAACAACAACAACAACATTTAATAACAGGTCCAGCTACTCTTTTCCATGTCACACATGACAGCCATGTTCAAAAACATCAAAAATTTACAGGGTTTTTTGCAGTCATTGTCACTTACGTATTTCAGAAATATTTTTCCAATGCTGATTTCCTCTTTCCAACTGGCTGCAGCTGAGCGTAGTTCTTCCAACATTTGTTTGTGAACTTCATAGATAGGAGGAAGGTTTCCAAAAATTATTTTTAATTCAGTGTTATTCAACAGCGCACCACCCTGTTCCGATACATCCTCCAATGGGCTCTTGAACAGCTGCCAAAAAGAGATGCACAGTTATTAAACACAATACAAAACAGACTCAACCTGCAATATACACCTGATTAGGCATAAGATTTGTGTATAATTCTCTCTCACCCACATAAATTGTCACTAATACAGCAAAAACAATGTAAAATCTGGGCAGTCTGGCCTCACTGGGATGAGTGAGTGATCTCAGTTGGGTTGGATAGTGAGGGTATAAAAGAGGTGAGGGGCGGGAAAGGGGATGGATACCAATTTGCCAGCGGTCTTTCACATGGACAGACAGCTTGTTAGTGGTAATGCCCACAGACTGCCACACAGTGGTTGCAGCAAAATAGGCTGCTTTCACGTATGGCCCTGCCTTTCATGGTGCAGGAAATTCCTAGAATGGGTGGTACCACCTACAATGGATTTTCTCTGATAGACAACATCCAGCAATCTACTCTTAAATGTGCCTGTCTGCCACTCAATGCCGTCCTTTTTTTTCTGGTGCATAGTAATCGATCTACACTTAAAGAACTATTCTATAATCCATAATTATGTATCTGACACTATTTCTATACCATTCCACTCTCTAACAGTGTGTGGGAAAAACAAACACTTCAATCTTTCTGTGCAAGCTCTGATTTCACCTATTTTATTATAATGAGCATTTCTCCCTATGTAGATGGGTGTCAACAAAATATTTCATTCGGAAGAGAACACTGGTGAGTGAAATTTCGTGAAGAGGTCTCGCCACAACAAAAGACATCTTTGTTTTAATGATTGCCACCACAATTATCACATCTGTGACACACACTCCCTATTTTACGATAATAAAAATTGAGCTGATCCTCTTTGAACGTTTTTGATGTGGTCTGTCAATCCTATCTGGCATGAATTGCATAGTGCACAGCAATAATCTCGCACATGACAGACACACAAGAATAGTGTAGGCAGTGAACAATACAAGGAAAAGACAGATTGCTACTTACTGTAAAGATAACACATTAAGTTGCACAAAAGTGAAACAAAAGACACTTACACACACTCATTTACACTGGCAAGCACACGGCTACTATCTCCAGAAGCTTGGACTGGAATGCAGCTAATGTGTAAGTGCCTTTTCATTGTGCCTGTCTGCAACTTAAAGGGTCACCCTTACAGTAAGTGGCACTTTTATCTTTTCCTTATATTGTTGTCCAAAATAATATTCAGAGAAAGCATTTGGTACATTTCAGACAATATTTAATCCTACAACCAACTCTGAACACGTAATTTTGCCAACAAATCAAGGGTAGATGGAAGTCACCACCAAGTATAATTGTATGAGTGGAGTACTTATTTGAAATGAGACTCAAGTCTTCAAGCTTTCAGCAACTGTATCATCTGAATCAGAAAGTTGGTAAAATGAACCAGTTCTTAATTTATTCTGGTTGTCAAGTATAACCTCTACCCATACTGCCTCACAGGAACTATCTACTTCAATTTTGCCACAAGACAGGCTACATCTAACAGCAACAAACACACCACCATCAACTGCACTTAATTTATGCTTTCTGAACACTGCCCGGTCCTCTGTAAAAATTTCAGCTGAACTACTCTGGTTTTAGCCAGCTTACAGTACCCAAAACAATTTGTGCTCCAGTGCTTTCTATTAGCACCTGGAGCTCCGGTTCTTTCCCAACAGCTGTGACAGTTTACTACTATAATACCCATGGGTCATATGTCAATTCTTGTCCCATGTTTGATCTGCACCCTTTGAAACTAAAACCCTTTTCGTTCTTCTCCAAGACCCTCTAACCTAAAAGAACTGCCTAGTGCTCTACGCACAGCCCTCCACTACCCGTGTAGTCGATCCCTGATCTATTAAGCCCGATGATCCACCACATTATGGTGCAAGACGAAGAATCTGCAGCCTACATGGTTGTCAAACTGTCTGAGCCTCTGATTCAAACCCTCCATTCGATTCTGTACCAAAGGTCTGCAACTAGTTCTGTCAATGATGTTACAGATTAAGTAATTTTTTGCTGCGGGTAACGGTAGCTGAAGTAATCAATGTTTCTAAAGTAATCCACTTTTACAGGAACGCGACCTGTTTCAACTGATCTAAAAGCTGCCATTATGTACGTAAGGGGGTGATTACAGCTGTGGTATTATTACTGGGACAGGTATCTGTTTTACTATTACAATGTCAATTGTAGGTTTCCTATCTTGTAGCTATACACCCAAAGATTTGACTTGAAACCATGAAACCAGTCTTGTTCATGTAAAATTTTATATACAGCTGAAAGGAGTAATTTCAGAAACATGGATGCTACAAATGGCTAGCTCTGCCTCCATCTCGCGATCAAGACTGGCAGTCTTTGCCAATTCAGCTACACTACGCGATTAAAAGTATTCCAGCACCTCCCTTGAAATGACTTACAAGTTCATGGCACCCTCCATTGGTAATGCTGGAATTCAATAGGGTCTTGGCCCACCCTTAGCCTTGATGAGCGCTTCCACATTTGCAGGCATACGTTCAATCAGGTGCTGGAAGGTTTCTTGGGGAATGGCAGCACATCCTCCACGGACTGCTGCACTGAGGAGAGGTATTGATGTCCGTCAGTGAGGTCTGGCACAAAGTCGGCGTTCCAAAACATCCCAAAGGTGTTCTATAGGATTCAGGTCAGGACTCTGGGCAGGGCAGGCCAGTCCATTACAAGGATATTATTGTCGTGTAACCACTCTGCCACAGGCCGTGCATTATGAACAGTTGCTCAATTGTGTTGAAAGATGCAATTGCCAGCCCCGAATTGCTCTTCAACTGTGGGAAGCAAGAAGGTGCTTAAAACATCAATGTAGGCCTGTGCTGTGATAACACAACGTTCTTCCACTGTTCAATCGCCCGATTTTACGCTCCTTACACCAAGTGAGGCGTTGTTCAGCATTCACTGGTGTGATGTGTGGTTTATGAGCAGCCGCTCGAGCATGAAATCCAAGTTTTCTCACCTCCCGCCTAACTGTCATAGTACTAGCAGTGGATCCTGATGCAGTTTGGAATTCCTGTGTGATGGTCTTCAACTGTCGGCAGTCTCTGCCAGTCAACAGATAACTTTGGCCTGTAAGTTTTTGTGCTGTACATGTCCCTTCACGTTTCCACTTCACTATCACATTGGAAACAGTGGACCTAGGGATGTTTAGGAACCTGGAAATCTCGCGTACAGATGTATGAAGCAAGTGACACCCAATCACCTGACCACATTCGAAGTCCGTGAGTTCCGCGGAGCGTCCCATTCTGCTCTCTCCCGATGTTTAATGACTACTGAGGTCACTGATATGGAGTACCTGGCAGTAGGTGGTGGCACACTGCACCTAATATGAAAAAACATATTTTTGGGGGTTTCCAGATACTTTTGATCACATAGTGTGGCTGACTGAAACCAGAGAGAATCTATTCTGAATCAAAGTGGCACACATTACTAGTACACACATGAGCCATCACTTGCAGCTGGCTGCACACTGTGCTCTTTGTGGCATCTAGAAGGATGTGTTTCACATCTTGGATGACTCACCCCGGTATGCACACTTTGTCCATGCAATTTAAGGATGTTGCTGATGGGCATCATTTTGGGGGACCTCTCCTCGGTAACCATGTCCTTAATGGGGCCCATTATGTGCATAATTTTGGAGCTCCCAATTACTAATAATCCCACCCTCTATAATTGCTCAGATCTTGCAGGCTGAGAGGCTTCCTCTAAAATGAGACAAGCGGCTGCATCTGAGTCAGAATTTTTATCAGCCACAGATAGCACCTTAAACCTGTTTATAGATAAACAGAGGGATTGGGGGGAGGGGGAGGGGTTGTAGTGTAAAGACTGGAATCTTGCTTTTAACATTTAGAAACGTAAAATTCCGCAAACTGAAAAAAAGCTTAGTAATCTATGACCATAAAATCAATGAGTCACTGTTGGAATCACCCACCTCATACAAATGTCTGGATGATGCACTTTTTAGGGATACGAAACCACATAGGCTCAGTTGCAGGTAAAGCAAATGGTATGCTTTAGTTTATTGGTAGAATGCTTGGGAAAGTAATCAGTCTACTAAGGAGATTGATTACAAATCACTTGTGCGACCCATTGTAGAATATTGCTAAACTGTGTGGGACCCATACCGCATAGGACTAACAGGAGATATGGAATATGTACAGAGGAGAGGAGAGGAGGCAGCATGAACGGTCACAGGTTTGTTTGACCCATGGGAGAGTGTCAGAGAGATCCTGAAGAAACTAAACTGGAAGGCTCTTGAAGATAGACAAAGTATCCAGAGAAAGCCTACTTACAGTGTTTCAAGAACTGGCATTAAATGATTATTCTAGAAATACACAAATCCCTACTTATCGCCCATGTACGGATTGTGAGGAAACGGTTAGATTAATTATTGCATGCATGCAAACTTACTGTTGTCCATAGGTGAATGGAACGGGAAGAAACTCAAATATTTGTTACAGTGAGGTCTCAACTTCTGACATCCACTTTATAGTGGTTTTCAGAGTCCAGGTGTAGATGTAGATATCAGAACACTGTGCCTAGGAAGCTCACAAACACACAAGAAATTTAAGAATGAAACTAATAACCACACAAGTAACCGAAAACACTTCACTCCTGTTTGGAGTTCGTAGCTCATTGTTATTCCATCAGTAATACAGATGTTTTGCAAAAATTAACCCAATGTATTCTACAACACAGACACATGGCATCTCTGTGGGCTCTTATACACACCATTGCCACCCAGGCGGTGAGCACATAGTACAGAGCTGTGAGTGTGTGTATCTGGGAACAGTGAGGCCATAACCAACAATTAAGGTATAGATAAAAACAAAAAGTACACTTTCATTCAAATATATTTACATATGCATTACCACACAAAACTTTTTGTTGTGTGATATGTTTTTAAACTCTTTAGGATGGACTATTTCCATCACCATATCTCTTAAATTGTTTACAAATGAATCACTGTCATCAACAAAATCATTCTCTCACTTATTTTCACCTACACATTCCTCTAAAAAAACTACAATCTCTTCCCTAGTAACGACTGTGCATGATGATCTTTTGTGCCTACTAAATTGAATGTATTAATTACAATCATTTTCCTCCATACAACTGCTACAGTTTTCAACACCAAGTTAACACAGGCATCAACAGATGACAGTACTATGCAGCACTGATGCCTATACAGTCATATTTGAGAACGTAGCATATGAGAGCTACAAAACATTATGTCCAATTAGGCTTGACGTTGGAGTTGAAAACAAGGTGCAGTGTGGAGCACCGCTCACCACTGGAATGGGAAGGGTAATTTCAATATTTGTGTATTAATTCATCCTACAACTGAAGACATTACTACTTTTGTCAAATAGAATAACTGGGTACCTGTAAATTTGTTTACCTGGGGTAGTCTTACCTAACACAAAATTCACTGAATTAACTGCCAGCGATATTTCTGTAGGCAGTGTACATACAACAGTTAAATATGAAGAGTAAACCTCACTCTATGTCATATGCAAAGACGTAGCAATATCAATATGTCCGTGATAAGATTAAAAAAAATTCCTGTCCCTCCTACAGATACATGTTTCTACAGTGTCACGATCTCAGCGAAGGTACTTCACTTGAAGCACCAAGGATGAAGTTGCATTTCAAAATGCATATTGGGTGGCAAAATAAATATTTGTAGAACAGAAGACTGATTTTGAAAGAGAGAGAATGGCTGCTAGTCCTTACTTTACGGAGCCGAAATTGCAGTAATGCTTGTAGGAGCACACACAAGAGAAAAAAACTATCCTAGCTTTCAGAATTATTAGTTCCTCCCTCAAGGAGGAAAGAGGGACAACTCAGTAATGAAAATAGATGTCTGCAAAGGGGTACAAGAGAGAGCACTTGCTCCTGCCCTCCTAGAATCTGGAGTACAAAGTTTTTATTATATGCTCAGTGGACAACCATCAATTATCAATTATCTATTATCTGGGATATAATAAGGTTTTTTGGCATCACCGATAAAATTTAGTTCTTATAGTATGATGCCTCTTGAAACTGATCAATTTATTTGTATCAAAAGTGGAAATTTTAGTATCTTTACCCTCCTTGGAAAAATTTCAGAGTAAGTATGAAGTGAAAACAAATGCGTCTACGACTAGTACTGGAATTTCAGCTCCTGAAAGTAAGAACAGGCAAGCCAGTCTGGTTATTCAGTAACTTTATAGTTTCCTCAAGCGAAATTTTCTTTTGATACAGCAGACCATGTTTTCATTTAACTTTTCAAAGTTTGCTACGCTCAGGTTTTTCGTCTATCAACTTAGAACAAGAACATATGCAGTGGAAAAACATTTGGGGACAAGTTACTTGGTGTATGAATATCAACAAAGGATTTCAGTTAAGTAACAAATGAGAAATTGATTCTGAATAGGGTATAACCGTAAGGGTCTACATGTAGAGTGAGTCTGCATGAATTGTGCAAGCCCAATTCAATAACAGTTCTGCAAGTTCAAAACTTAAAGTGACCAATAATCTAACACTATTCTTTTAGGACTAAAAGAGAGGGACCACTGAACACCAAAGACATTAGTGACAACTACTCTGGGGATTTTCACTGCAAAATCAGTACAGAAAAAAAGGACACACTGCCTCCCAGAGACAACTGAACAGTTCCTTACATTATTGTGCTGCCGCTAAAGAATAAAAACATGTAACATTTGTTTGCAGTGGTGCAATAAATGTAGTGCTTGCTCTGCATGGCAGTGGGAGGTTGCATGGAGTGTTCTTTATTGATGCATACAATGGGTAGTGGAGTGACTCTGTGTGTGTGTGTGTGTGTGTGTGTGTGTGTGTGTGTGTGTGTGTGTGTGTGTGACCCTGACAGAAACTTGACGAACAGTACTTATCCACACATTCTGTGGAGTGAGAGTAATTAAACAGAGGTGGTATGATGTCCTGTGACAGTCTTCTCTGGTTTTCATTCATACTACTGTATTAACTTGGATGAATAATGAAACAGACGTGTTTTCATAAACACCTCAAACGTCAGTATCTTTCCTATAGACTACCAACCACTTGCAATTATGCATCCACTGCATCAGCATGATAGTGCTCCCATAGCGACAACAAATAAAGAGTGCTGTGTTGATATGAATTTAATACGAATTATCATCATGACAAGCAATCAGTTATATTATGCGTATGACATGAAATTTGGGTAAAATGGTGACAGAGACCAGTATTGCCCACTCCTTTTATGTTTCTTCTATTCCATGCTAACAAGCTATTAATGACATTTCCTTTGTGGGGGACCACAGTCATACAGAATTTTTTGAAAGAAATTTCCACAATTTGATTGTTAATTATTCATTTATTGTACACAATCATGATTTTGGCTTGCCATTTTTAAGGGCATGTTGAAACTTAAAATATGTTTGACATGTCCATAACAAATAACCATCGAAAATACATTATTTCTGGTCTTACAGACCAGATGTCATGTTAAAGATATGAGTATATCTAAAAACAAAGATGATGAGACTTACCAAACAAAAGCGCTGGCAGGTCGATAGACACACAAACAAACACAAACATACACACAAAATTCAAGCTTTCGCAACAAACGGTTGCTTCGTCAGGAAAGAGGGAAGGAGAGGGAAAGACGAAAGGATGTGGGTTTTAAGGGAGAGGGTAAGGAGTCATTCCAATCCCGAAAGCGGAAAGACTTACCTTAGGGGGAAAAAAGGACAGGTATACACTCGCGCGCGCGCGCGTGTGTGTGTGTGTGTGTGTGTGTGTGTGTGTGTGTGTGTGTGTGTGCGCGCGCGCGCGCGCGCGAGAGAGTGTATACCTGTCCTTTTTTCCCCCTAAGGTAAGTCTTTCCGCTCCCGGGACTGGAATGACTCCTCACCCTCTCCCTTAAAACCCACATCCTTTCGTCTTTCCCTCTTTCCTGACGAAGCAACCGTTTGTTGCGAAAGCTTGAATTCTGTGTGTATGTTTGTGTGTCTATCGACCTGCCAGCACTTTTGTTTGGTAAGTCTCATCATCTTTGTTTTTAGATATATTTTTCCCACGTGGAATGTTTCCCTCTATTATATTCATATCATTAATTTAAAGATATGAGTACATATACAAGATACAAAACAGAGCTGACATACTGCACCGTGTGATATCATTAACATACAGTGTGGCATATTTAACAGTTTATATATTCCTGTGACCTGCATTCATTACTTCTGTTCATCAACTGTTATCGGCATATGTCAGAATATGAAAAGAAGTGATGAATGCAGGTCACAGGACTATATTAGCTGTTAAAAACTGTTAAATACACCACACTCTCTTACTGATATTGCATGGTGCACAATGTCAGCTATATTCTGTATCTTGGTTATGTACTCGTATCCTGTAATATGACAACTGATCTGGGAAACCAGAAATGTGTATTTATGACAATGACACGTCAGACATATTTTTAAAATTTCAACTTGCACTTGAGAATGGCTACAAAGCCAAAACCATCACTGTGTACAATAAATAAACAGTTAACAGTCAAATAGCAGGAATTTCTTTAAAAAAGCTAACAAGTTATGGTTTTTACTCCCCACCTACAAGACCTTACATCAATATGCAGGCATTCTCTGTTTCCTTTTATGACAAAGGGACGTTAAACTCCATTGTTCCTTACTTCTAGAAACTGCACGATTCCTACTGCTTCAACAATGAGACATTCTCAACTTGACTTTTGTTGGGGGAAGAACGCAACTGCGATGGTAAGCTCTGAGAATGGATGCAGCCCTTGGCCAAAATACAGTAGAATGTGGCTTACAATGTTAACCAGGAACATAAATAATAAGATGTTGAAAGGAATAAGCTGTACTGTGGTAAAAAGAATAATATGCCTTTGGCGGAGAACATTTGGCGGGGAGGGTGGGGGTGGGGGGAGTTTAGTCTTCAGGTCTTTCATATCATATCATACATTGTGGAAGAAGGAACGGTTTGTGAATTTTATAGTCTGTCTCGAAGAAAATACAGAAAGTCATTTAAAAATACTGTTTTATTTTGAATAAAATTAGTTGCATGGTGTAATTATGGTCTGTTATCAGTGTTAGCTTCTGAAATTCATTAGCTGTAATGTTACTGCAGTCATAATTTGAATAGTGATAAAAGTCAGTCAGATAACTGAAAATGATATTGTGGCAGCACATGGCCTTTTATCTTCATTGACAGGAGCTTCCTCCACACTGCAAATCTGTGACACAAGGAATATTTTAATTCCAGGAAGAATTGTTTCACTGGCAATATGTTTCTCTTCTTGCGGCAGATAAAGTAGCTCAGGGCAAAGTAAATAGTACCATTAGAGAGACGACACTCTAGTGATTATTTATTTCTCACATCAGAATCATTCATACATCAATTAGCTATACGGGTACTTGTGTCTAATAATTAATCCTTTTGCTGTACTTTAGACATATTTGACCCATTTATAAACCACCTTAATGAAACGATCAAGTTGTATTACAGGCAAGGCGACCCCATCTGTGGTGTTCTGCTCGCTAGTGTAAGTCTTTATTTGACGCTACTTAGGTGACATGCATGTTAATGACGAAGAGAACAGCAGAACACGCAGTCCCTGAGCGGATAAAATCTGCAACCCAGCTGGGAATCGAACACCCCCTTCCCCCGCCACATGGCTGTGACCCCTGCTGACTGCTGAGCTATTGAGGCAGATAATCTCCTTAATAATTGGACAAAAATTGAAGTAGATTAACCTGCAGGACCACTATCTATTCTTTAATTTCGTAGTACCTGGCGGCAATACTTACTACAATTATCACAAATTGTTGGTGATTACTGCTTCAAGTGTGCATACATATGTATTCACTTACACTGTGCATTTTATGGTCTCTGCTTTATCTTAAAGGTTTGGAACAATATTTAGACAAGTTTCTCTTTAACTTTGGAACATTTCTTTGTAAAGCAACTTCAATTAACCAGTGAAAAGGCTCATTTACATTCCTTGGGGCAATACTGTCCCAACATACCACAATTGCAGCTTATGTACTTGCATCTGAATATCTTCTTATGATATGTAATATTATACACACTAATCAAGCACTGGGAACAGAAGTTTACTATCAGCTTGTAGTACATTGGCTGCTCAGACAAGTCCCACCACCTTCTCTCAGGGCAGCCAACTCATAATTTATAAAAGAAACGAATGTGTAATAAGGTTGCAGAAGTTACACAAAAGTTCATGGTGAGGTGCTAGAAGGGGCAGGTACCAGTGAAGTCTCATCACTCATTCTTGTTAATAATACTGGCAATCACTAGGTATAACACCACATGCATACATAAAAGGGAGATAGAGAACCTTGCACTAGTTTAATTTCAAATCATCTTTTAGGTCATGTACTCCTGAAAAATAGAATTCATTGTTACTGATTAAAGTGTTGTGCTGACAGACAGACAGAAAAAGTCACATCAGAGACAAATGATGAGGTACTCTAATGCCTTCCAGATTTATCAGAATTTAAATGGGCTGGACCTTACCAACCAAGACAGTTCACTGGTTATGTTAATAATGTACTTGGCCATGTGCTTTTGTTTAGCATCAGTGAAAATGGTGAGATGCCAAAGTCATTTGCCATTTTTTGTTCGAAGATGGGCCTAAAATAAAAGCCTTGCCGCATTATCTACCAATTCCCGAAAGTATTCGATAAGCAGAACAAACTGGAAATGCTTTCAGCATAAATGAACCTGGTAATGGGATACCATATTTTACCAACACTTAGAAGCTACTGGGCAAGTGAGCCCGCTTTGGGTGTTTTTATACAGTTAAGATTATGACAATACAACCATTTGTAGACTTACAATTGTAAATATGTACATTTATCACACACTACAGATCAATCAGTAAAGAAAGATTACACAAACAAAGTGAGACCTGTAATTGAAGAACCACCTGCACAATTCAGAAAAGCTGGTGCTGCTGGAAAGGATCCATATGGCACAGGCTGTGAAGCAGTTATTAAAATGAAGTATGTCATTTTTGGCAGCGTGCTCAGCAACAAGGTGGTCCATTTGTTTCTTGGTCACAGTTTGTTGGTGGCTATTCATGCTGACAGACAGCTTGTTGGCTGTCACGCTCGCATAGAATGCAGCACAGTTATTCAGGCTTAGCTTTTAGATCACAACTGCTTTCATAGGTAGCCCTGCCTTTGAAGGGATAGGTGATGTTTGTGACTGGACTGGAGTAGTTGGTGGCGGGAAGGATGTATGGGACAGGTCTTGCATCTATGTATATTACAGGGGTATGAACCATGGGTTAAAGGGTGGGAGCAGGGATTGTGTAGGGATGGATGAGTATATTGTGTAGATTTGGAGGACGGTGGAATACCACTGTGGGAGGAGTCAGAAAGATAGTGGGCAGAACATTTCTCATTTTACGGCACGAGATTTGTTTTTGTACAAGGTTGGGAGGATAATTACATTCTGTTAAGGCTTCAGTGAAACCCTTGGCATATTTTTGAGGGGGACTGCTTATCACTGCCGATGCGATGACCCTGGGTGGCTAGGGTGTATGGAAAGGTGTATGAAAAGGTATGGTATGAAAAGGGTGTCAGCTGTCGCAGTAGAGGTACTGCTGGTGGTTAGTAGGTCTGATAGGGATGGAGGTACTGATGTAGCCATTTTTGAGGTGGAGGTCAACGTTTAGGAAGGTGGCTTGTTGTGTTGAGTAGGACCAGGTGACGGAAATGAGGGAGTAGTAGTTGAGGTTCTGGAGAAATGTGGGTAGGGTGTCCTCACCCTCAATCCAGATCACAAAGACATCATCAATGAAGCTAAAACAGATGAGGGGTTTAGGATTCTGGGTGTTTAGGAAGGATTTCTCTAGATAGCCCATTAACATGTTGGCATAGGATGGTGCCATGCGGATACCCATAGCCGTACCCGATTTGTTTGTAGGTAATGCCTTCAAAGGAAAAGTAATTGTGGGTGAGGATATAGTTGGTCATAGCAATTAGAAAGTAGGTTGTTGGTTTGGAATCTGTCAGGTGTTGGAAAAGGTAACGTTCAATAGCGGTAAGGCCATGGGCATTAGGGATGTTAGGTACATGGAGGCTGCATCAATAGTGATGAGCAGGGCACCATATGGTAAAGGGGCAGGAAATGTGGAGAGTCAGTGGAGGAAATGGTTGGTATCTTTCATATAGGAGGGTAGGTTCTGGGTAATAGGCTGAAGGTGTTGGTCTACGAGGGCAGACATTCTCTCAGTGGGGGCAAAGTAAGTGGGCACACTGGAGTGTCGTGGGTGGTTGGGTTTATGGACTTTAGGAAGCATGTAGAAGCTAGGAGTGCAGGGAGTGGTAGGGGTGAGTAGAGAGATGGCCTCGAGGTAGAGGTTCTGGGATGGGCCTAAAGATTTGAGGAGTGTCCTGCTGGATTCCGGGAATGGGGCCACTGTGGCAAGGTTTGTAGGTCGATGTATCTGACAGATAGCAGAGTTCTTCTGCCAGGTAATCATTGCAGTGCAAAACAGTGGTGGAGCCTTTGTCCGCAGATAGGATTATAAGGCTGGGACCAGAACCTCCATCCATATCAAACCTACTGACCACCAACAATACCTCCACTTCTACTGCTGCCACATGTTCCATACCAAGAAATTCCTTCAATACGGCCCAGCCACCGGGGTTGACGCATTTGCAGTGATGAGCGGTCCCTCCTGATATATACCGATAGTCTCAATGAAGCCTTCACAGACTGTAATTATCCTCCCAACCTTGTACAAAAACAAATCTCCTTTGCCTTATCTTTCCAGTCTCCCATCACCTTTCAAAGCCCACTGTCTGGCCAAAGAGGTGCATTCCCCTCGTAACTCAGTACCACCATGACTGGAGCAACTTGGGTTTCCACTACATTTCATTGTGTCCTGAAATGAGAAATGTCCTGAAATGAGAAATGTCCTGAAATGAGAAATGTCCTGAAATGAGAAATGTCCTGAAATGAGAAATGTCCTGAAATGAGAAATGTCCTGAAATGAGAAATGTCCTGAAATGAGAAATGTCCTGCCCACTATCCTTCCGACCCCTCCCACATTGGTATTCCACCATCCACCGAACCTACACAATATACTTGTCCGTCCCTACACAACCCTGCTCCCAACCCTTTACCCCATGGCTCATATTCCTGTTAATAGACCTAGATGCAAGACCTGTCCTCCATCACCAACTACTCCAGTCCAGTCACAAACATCACCTATCCCATCAAAGGCAGGTCTACCTGTGAAACCAATCATGTGATCTACAAGCTAGCTGCAACCATTGTGCTGCATTCTATGTAGGCATGAAAACCCACAAGCTGTCTGTCTGCATGAATGGCCATTGACAAACTGTGACCAAGAAACAAGTGGACCACGATGTTGCCGAGCACACTGCCAAACATGACATCCTTTGTTTTAATGACTGCTTCACAGCCTGTGCCATATGTATCCTTCCCACCAGCATCAGCTTTCCTGAATTGCACAGGTGGGAGCTTTCCCTGCAATATGTCCTACGTTCCCGTAACCCTCCCTGCCTCAACCTTTGTTAGTCATGGTCCTCACCTGTCCAGCCCCCTTAGCTGCTCCCATTCCAGCACTACAAATCACTCATTCCACCACTGCACGAAGTCTTTTTACTTCTCTCCTTCACCGTTATCAACAGGTCACATCTCCCCTGCCCTGGCAACTGCATATAGCTGCCCCCTACTGTCCACCACCCCTACCCTACTATACCTCCCTGTCCCCAGCCCTGCCTCCTCCTCAACCCATACAGTCAGCTCTGCCATCATACACTGGTGCTGCTGCTTGCAGTGTGGCTTCAGTTGCCTGAGAATGTAGGAAGGATGGATGTAGATGGTGATAAGTGGTGATAACGGCACCCAATGGCGATGTCTTTAGCACCCACGAAAAAACAGATTGAGATGGGTGTCAGTAAAATACCCCATACAAAAAGATAAAATAGCAAGTAAAACACATCTAACAAAGAGTTGAAAACCACATGGACCCACAACGAAGTATGGCATCAGCAGGAAAACATTAATAACACAGGAAGAAAGTGTTAGTAGAGGAGATGGATGTGGCTGGCAGACCGCAAGGGGGAGGGGTGGGGAGAGGGTGGGGGGTGAGAAGAGAGAGACAGAGAGAGAGAGAGAGAGAGAGGAGGAGAAGAAGAAGAAGAAGAAGAAGAAGAAGAAGGTGGCACCAGCCACTCCGCAACACATTAAAACCTCCAGCCTAAAAGTCTAGGCCAGAGGCCGGACACATTGTAAAACTTTAAAACTCTAAGTACACTCGTCTCATGATGAACTGAAATAGAGGGCAGATCCCCACCAATTTTTGCCACTGCCCTTGCATCACAGTATAAAACACACTCTGTTAATACATGGCGGATAGAGATATGCTCACAACAGGCATCACAAAACAGAGGATCCTGCCACTGTAATACAAAGCTATGTGTGAGAGGACAGTTCCCAATCCTAAGACGAGTGAGTGTGACTTCACCCCGCCTGAGCAACAGGCAGGAGGAACACCATGGCCGGGTTGAGGACTTCACCAACCGTAGCTTATTGGCAGTCACTGCCAGCCATTCCTTCTCCCACAACTGCATGCACTTCCTGTGTAGGACAGAAACGAAAGACTGCAAGGGAATAGGACACTGTGTCACGTCCTGTCCCATGCAGGCCTCCTTGGTCGCCTGATCAGCCTGTTCATTGCCCCATATACCGACATGACCAGGCACCCAGCAGAATGACACCTGCTTACCCCGCTGGTGGAGCAAGTACAGCTGGTCAGATATGAGCTGGACGAACTCCTCAGCTGGGCACAGGTTCTGCAACAATTGCATGGCACTAAGGGAATTGGAGCAGATAAGGAAACGTTTGCCAGGAAGACGACGCATCTGCTCCAATGCCTTCAGGATCACGTGGAGCTCTGCTGCAAAAATAGTATACTCAGCAGGATGGCGAATCCTGGTGACACGGTCTGAGAACACTACAGAGCAGCCGAGGGAATTCCCGTGTTTCGAGCCATTAGTGTAAATGACTGTGAAACTGTGATGCATATCTAAAATGTTAAAAAACCAAGATTGGTATGTAAAATCTGGTGTACTATCCTTCTTAAAATTAGTCAAATCTAAAATAATTCTGGGTCTCTGGAGGAGCCAGGGTGGAAATCTGCTCCAACCTCGACGTAAAACATTGAGACCAGCCGCTTCCATCTCTAAAAGGCAAGCCTGTGCGCAAATCCCATAGTGCCTCGTTGCACATTGCTGGGAATGAAAAAGCCATGCCAGTGGAAGCCGAGCAACGGTATGGTTTGCAGTTGTGTATGGTGTGGACAGCGTTTTATGTATCTGGTGCACCATAAGAAACTGTCGCCTGATGTGAAGTCGCGGTTCACCAGCCTCTGCACAGAGGCTTGGTATCAGGCTTGTTCTAAATGCCCCAGTGGCCAATCAAATGCCTTCATGATGCACCATGTCCAACATTTTCAAATAATAAGGTCTCGGAGACCCATATACTGGGCACCCATAATCGAGCCGAGATCGCACAAATGCCCTATAAAACCAGAGCAGCGAAGTCCTGTCTGCTCCCCATGTAGAGTGACTAAGGTATTTTAAGATACTGAGAGCCTTAAGCGACCATTTCTTCAGGTCCTTAACTTGTGGCAACCATGTAAGTTTGCTGCCAAATATAAGGCCCAGAAACCTCACTGTGTCTGTAAAATTAAGAACAGCAACCCTCATCCTCAACTCAGGAAAGGTTAAAATGGAATGAGAATAGTTAAAAAGAACACACACAGACTTCTCAGTTGAGAACATAAAACCATTCTTCTGCGCCCATTCATCCAAATGTCGAAGAGCGAGTTGCAACTGACGTGTTGTCGTGGCAAGACTGGAAGAGAAGAGAAACACAGAGAAATCATCTACAAACAAAGAATACTGGACAGGACTTTGCACTGCTGACGTAATACTATTAATAGCTATGGCAAAGACAGTCGCACTTAAAACGCTACCTTGAGGGATACCGTTCTCCTGCTCAAAGCGCTCAGACAGAATGTCACCGATTCGGTATCGAAAATAACATGGCGACACAAAGGACCGAATAAAAATGGGAAGACAGCCACAAAAACCCCAGCCTTGAAGCTGCTCGAGGATACTATGCCTCCAAGTAGTATCGTAGGCCTTCTCTATGTAAAAAAATATACCTAAAAGGTGATGCCGGTGCAGGAAGGTGTGTTGTATTGCCGCCTCTGAGACGGCCAGGTTATCAAAGGTGGAGCGATACCTCCTGAATCCACACTGAAAGCGACTAAGGAGATGACTAGATTCTAACATCCAGACCATGTGGCGGCTGACCAACTCCAAGGTCTTTCCCATGCAGCTAGTGAGGGCAACACTACAATAACTACTCAGGCGCGTACGGTCCTTCCCAGGTTTTAAAAAGAGGAATCAAAAAGGCCTCAAGCCATGAGTCCGGATAGTGACCCGATGCCCAAATGGCATTAAAAAGTGCAAGGAGTGTACTTATGTTTCCGGTAATAAGGTGCTGCAGCATACCACAATGGATTCCGCCGTGACCAGGGGATGTGTCACGAGCCGCAGACAATGCAGAATCCAGCTACCACATGGAGAATGGGCAATTGCAATCTTCATCAGAGGTGGACCGGAAATACTCTCAGCAACCACTCTATGGTACTAGAAAGCTTGATCCTGACTGGCAGTTGCAGTAACCATGGCAAAATAGGCCACCATTGTCTCGGCAATGTTTCGCAGATCGGTTTGGAGAGTGCTGTTCCCCATTACAGCAGCCATGGGGCACCTCCCACCTCTCTCATACTACAGAACTCTTCATGGAATGAGTAATAGTGTTCAGGAACTGTTGCCACGACCTCTTCTTGCTTTCTCGAATAATATGACGACACTTCACCCTCGCTACCTGAAAGGCTGCAAGATTCCCCGCAGTTGGCCGACACTTGAACCTACGCAAAGCCGCATGCCTAGTCCTGATTGCAGAGCGGCATTCGTCAAACCACGAAGGGACAAGGTGCCTCTTCTGCTGTCCCGTCGACTGTGGAATGGGTGCCGCAGCAACGTGGTGGGTTATTTTGGTAATATGATCCGCCCAGTCCTCAACATCGGCACAGTGTTCAAACTGGGCTACCTGCCAGTAAAGTGTCCTAACTGCTCTACGGAGCACCCATCGCAGCGGCTTCTTACTGGGTCCCATCCCATCTGGCAAGTGGATCCAGATGGGGAAGTGATCACTGCCATGCAAGTCGGTGACCACTTCCCATTGAGCCATGTGAGAAAGGGCTGGAGAGCAACATGAGAAATCGATGGCAGAGAATGACCCAGTCGCAGTGCAAAAGTGTGCGCTCTGTCCCATATTTAGCAGATATGCACACAAAGACATGAGAAGCCTCTCAACTGCTCTCCCCAGGGACAGGTAGTTGCAGAGCCCCAGAGTACACTGTATGCTTTAAAATCACCACAGAGGATGAAGGGGTGGGGGAGCTGTGTAAGAATGTCGTCGAGAGCCTTTTCGTCAAGTGCATTATGTGGCGGCACGTAAAGGCAACATATTGTCAACGGAGGATGCAAGTGCACTGATATTGCAAATGCTTGTAAATTCATCGTAAGGGAGAGAGGCAAGGAGTGGTAGTCGGTATTGGCGAAAATACCGTCTCCTCCTCTAGCTCTCTCTCCACTCAGGGCATCATCTTTGTGGAGGACATAGCCCCGAAGCTCAAGGGTGTATGACTTGACGGAAAAGTGTCTACTGGAGACACAGTAGTCTACCCTGAGAGAGTAGACAAAGTTCCTCCACATGCGTCCTGAACCCCTGCAAATTCCACTGAAGTATGGGAACCATCTATCATGGGGGTGGCACTTTCAACCTGTCTCTCCACCAGGGTGGGGAGACGAGCAGGTGGAGGGGCAGTCATGGGTCAAGATGATTGCCCTACACATTCCTCACATTCCATCAGCTCTGGGGAAGAGTCAGAAGAAGCAACATGTAGAATCAGATTGACAAGTTTGGATGGTTTACCACTTGACTTTACCTGCTGTTGCTGCTTTACAGTAGCTTTTCACGGCTTTGTGGGCTTTGATTGAGCCGGAGGAGGAGTGGTAATGGCCATGCTGGGCTTCTGAAAAGGCTCAGGCGGTGCCTGGGGCTCGCTCAAGTTGGCCCCTGTAGCTTTGTCTGCTGTTATGGGGGGGAGGGGGGGGGATGTTACAGGCGTTGGAACACTTGCTGCTGGCAAGTGCAGGTGTTTGTGCCAACACTCACCACCTCCGTTTGCATAGAGACATCAGATTTCAGAGTAGGCTTCTAAAGAATGGACACAAATGACGTAGCAAACGTGGGAGGCTGCATGGACTTTTAAATCTTTTTGGGCTCACCATAGGGAATACGCTTAGTTTTTATTTCCTGTACTTTGTGTTCCTCTAAAAAGATTCTGCAGTCCCTACTCCACACTGGGTGTTGTCCAGAACAGTTGATACATTTAACTGGAGACGAGCACCCAACTCCTTCATGAGCAGCCTTACCACAGTTTCCACACATCGCTTCTCCTTTACACCCAAGGGTTGTACGCCCAAAACGTTGGCATTTCGAACAGCACATTGGGTTTGGGACATAAGGCTAGGCTGTACGTTTAGGTGAAGAAAGCCTGCCTTGACATGCTCTGGGAGTTCGAGGGCGTTGAAGGTAAGAGTGAAGGAGTCAGATTTCACCAGATTTCCATCCACCCTTTTCATAACATTCTGGACATCCACAATTCCCTCCAGAGCCCACTCACTCTTCAACAGGAATATCCACTAGATCCTGACACGGCAAAACACCTTTGCTGAAGTTCAAAGTGCTGTGGAGCTCTGTATCGATGGCATATTTGCCCAGGCACTTAGCACTCTGTAGGTTAACAGCTTGTTGGGAACTGGATGTTTCAACCAACAGCATCCTATTTCACAACCACTTTACAGATTTTAAAGTCCCAGCAAATTCCTTCTAAGCCCTTCTGGATGTAGAAAGGCGAGACCATCTCGAAACTACCTTCTTTCCTTTTGATTACTAAAAACACATTCTAATTACCATCCCGTGCTCTGATACTCTTTACTGCTGTGTGCTGTCTTACTCTTGCATCTGTAGGGCTGGCTACCCGAGCCTCCTCATTAGTTGGGGTGTTAGTACCTTCCAGTAGCCCACTCACTCCACTGGGAGGAGGAAAGGAACATTTCAGTTTCACAAGCAGCTAGGGAAATAAGGGTCCACTCAGACAGAGCCCCGTGTGCCTGAGTAAACCTTATACAACTGAGGTGAAGCAGGTTCCCCCAGAGGTCACTGTTAATGACAGTTCCACCCCAAAAGCCAGGCATCTTATCAGCGTGCAACACACCTTGCGATTGAGATTTTTTTTATAGAGGTTTGTTCCGTCCTCGTGATCTGGGCGGTCAAGCCAAGATCCCCGTTCCCTGAGACACACAACGTTCCACCACCGCGTCGCATGGTGGTCGCTGAAGTATGCCCAGAGCTTATGGTGCAGGGGGACTGGCCGCACTAACCAGTCCCCAGCTCAGGAACCCCCGGGTCGCCAAGCCCATACCCAGCGAGCCCCTGTGTGTGTGTGTGTGTGTGTGTGTGTGTGTGTGTGTGTGTGTGTGGGGGGGGGGGGGGGGGGGGGGGGGCACCGGTCATCTATTTTTGATGAAGGCGTTACTGGCTGAAAGCTTTATTTGTGATAGTCTTTCTGTTGTGCCTATCTGTGACTCAGCATCTCGGCTATAAGGTGAGTAGCAACTTACCTTTTCATAATATTGTTACATCCTATCCTGGGTTTTCCATACAATAATTTAAGAGTATGTGTAACAATAATTAAAAATAGAAGTCACTATTACTTATTTATTAAATTTTTCTGGACCAATATTTCGCCACAGAGTGTGTAGGCTGAAGCCTTACCTGATCTCTGGCAATGCATGTAGTTGGGCACACACTGCATTGCAATAGGTGATCTGTTCAAAACCATACTCACACTGTGCTAACTGTGTAGCCCATCTGCGTAGGTTGAATCTGCACCATGTGACCACTTCAAAGTCGGCTGAGTGTCTTCCAAATGGCACAGTTTTCTGTGTGGCCAGGGGGCACTCTCTCAGTTGGTACCAGCCAGTCTTTGCTGTGCTGGCTCCTGTTGCACTACTCCTGAAATCTTCCTTCCTTAAGTGGTTCTGCAAGCACCTTGGTTGTTCTCAGAAAGCTCTTTCTTGACTTAAGTCTTAGTTGTACTGGATGGTGTCCAAAAAGAGGAGGGGTGGGGATGGAGGACTGCAGATGTTGTGGCTTTGATGTTATAGTTTTTGGCTGCTGGAAAGTTGACACAAGTATGCGGAAGTTTCACTCCTTATTTTATATCATCATTCCTTTCCCTCACTTACTCACATATACAATGCAGTTATTACTATCTATTAATTTCCGAGAGTGGCAACAGAATCCCATTTACCCCTCACTTACTCACATATACGATTCAGTTATTACTATCTATTAATTTCCGAGAGTGGCAACAGAATCCCATTTACAGCCCCCCCCCCCCCCCTTTCCATATTTTATTCCTATCATCTTTCTCTTTCTCTCCCCAGAAAGTCTGGGAATGTGACAACACAAATTTTGCGCCTTTTTCCTGTATGGACAAAATGTGCTTAGAAAAGAAGAAGAAGAAAGACTGCTTTTTATGTATACACATTCATATTTGGAGTCGGATAATCTTGTTTACATTTTATGTGATAGAGTTACTTAGACACACAGCTTACTCGAATAACTATCAAAACCTTCTTACCGTCATGATAGTGTCAAGGATTCCCACATAATTTGACTCTGTCTGCAGAAGCTCGAAGAATACTTGTTGACGAGGGCTTAAATTTTTTCTTGGTGTCTCACTAAGCACAGCTTCAACTTCTGAAATATAAAGGTATTACAAGCTCATAACATAAAATATGTTAAACCTGGTCAGCAAAATAATGACTTTCAAAAATCGTGAGACAGTAGTAAGAGACTGTTTTCCCACACTAGAAGTCATGGCACCATGACAATGTGTAAGTACTAAAATGTGTGTAACAAAAAAGGAGAACTTACCATCTTGTTTGTCAGGTGTTGCAGAACATGAGTCAAGGAATGATCCACTCATACTGAGTAGACCCGCATCACTGACTGATGATCTCCTTTTGTGAATGGCTGGAGATTCATTTTGTTGCAGTAGGCGTGATGCCACATCTCTTAAGCGTTTCCGCTTCCTTGCACGAACAGAAGCTGTAGAAGATGGAGTACCCTGCGAGGTACGCCAGCCTGCTGGACTCTGAGCTGTTTCTAAGTACTGGAGAAGAATAGAAACTAGAGTGTAGCAAACAAAATCAAAATGATGAAGGAATGAATGAAATTGTGTGGTGCTGAAAATCGAATTTCAAATACCACACAGGTGTTCACATTCATTGACCAACTATAACTTAGGCAGGTATTAACCCTTGCAGTGCCAAATACGATCCAATCGGATCGTGCGGTACGTGCGGAAAGTGCCAGGTACGATCTAATTGTACTGCCATTTACGCGCACTTTTCTTTCAAACTGAGGCACAGATCGTGGTATATTCATGTTGTGAAGACAAACTAAGGTCAAAAGATAGTCGTCAGGTACTTCGTTTTGATTGTCGATGCCAATAATCGATATTTTAGAGTTTCAAACACATGGTTGTGTTTTGTTCATTTCAAAGGTAATATGCCGCCACCAAGCAAGAAGCCTCGTTTGAGTGTGATGTATACCACAGAAAGTAGTGAAAGGGAGAACGATTTTGCAGGTTTTTCGGACAGTGGATTGATCTATGAGTGGTCTAGTGGTGATATCACATCATGCGAGTCATCAATAGCCGAATCTGCACCCAGCAACGATGAAGACAATGTTGAAAGATTGACTGCAGCCAGCAACACGTTTGCTGAAATTGGAACGGATGAGTTGGACAATCCTGCTCCCCACCGCTTCACATTTTCGGAATTACCAGGCCCCAAACATGTACCAATAAATTCTAAGCCAATTGATTTTTTTTAACTTTTTTTTCAGTGCAAGTGTTTACGTTAATGGCAATGGAAACAAACAGACATGCTTGGCTATTTCTCGAAGCAAATGTAAAGTTATCAGTGAACTCTCGTGTGAGAAACTGGTATCATACCACAGGCCACAAATGAGGGCTTTTGTGGCACTAATACTAAATATGGGACTCGTAAAGAAACCAACAATTTTTAGTTACTGGTCAACAAACGGAGATATGGCAAATCCATGGTTTTCCCGAATGTTTTCGCAAATAGATTTCAGTTGCTCCCAAAATTTTTACACTTGACAGACAAGTAAAAAGGGATTACATCCCAAATCTGTTGGTCAACATTTGTGTGTCAATAAATGATCCTAAAACTTAATTGGTATATGTTATTTTCTGTTGGAACTAGTGACAAAATTATAGATGTTTTACCCATTTTTCGCATCAGTTTTTTCAGGGTGCATTATTTTCTAAAATATGTGACACAAACACACAAACAAATATAACATCATTCAGAATACTATTTAGACTGATAATATGAACACAAATTTTAAATTCAATTATTTTACATGTGGCTAAATATGACTTAAAACCAAAGTTTTACTTTTTTCCACTCAAAAACTCTAATACAAATATTGTTTTCTTTAGAAGTATGAGGCCTAATAGTGTACTCTGCTAATATTCCTGTAGCTGAAGGTACTAGCTACATAAGAAAAACAAAACGAAGGTCCAATGATAAACGGTTCAGATTTTATGGTAAGTTTAACAAACTTCTGCAATTCACTACAAAATCGCCTGGCACTTTTCAGCTGATACCTTGAAAATCGCATGGCATTAAAAGGGTTAATGCAAAGTTCCCAAATAAAGAACCAAGTCTACAGTTTTTGTTCCACTACTCAAACATTTGTACAGCAGTGGAATCAGCAACAAATGTTTAATTTATTACTATTAATTTATTACTATTAATTTATTTACTATTGATACAGGTATATTTGATAGGTTAGAGTTATAAGAAATAAAGCAGTTTTTCATTCAATAAAAACTGAGAAAGAAGTAGTCATGGTCCGTTTACATAACCATCGCAATATTCAATATTCAGCTGAAGCAACAGCAGGAAACCATGGGCAGCATCAGATGGCCAGGCAGGGATGGGAGACATGCACGGCTCATATGAAACATCGAAAGCTTATATCCACAATAAGAAAGAACTTAAAGGTGTGTGGTGTGGAACTGTTAGGAAGAACACAAAAAAAAAGAAAGTACAGGGAAAAGGTGAAACATATGGAGAAAGATATAATGAAAGGAGTGACGTCATCAACTCACTGTAGCTGAGGAGTCAGCAGGAACCTAAATGAGACAGGAAGTGTTCGTGATCTATTGGACGAATCATTTTTCAGGGACAGCAGGATATGCATAAACCTGCACGACTACATTGCACCAACACTGCAGCTTGCACTGCACTTTGATACCTATGAAAATAACAACCCAAGCCAACAAATCTAATAAACATTTCACAATATCACAATTTCTTAACATTATTGTGTAAAACTGGTCAGCAGATTTCATTAATTAGTGAGGAAGTCGAAGTTCCCAAGTAGTTCACTTCCTCTGGTTATCTCTGGTACTATCGCAGGAGGCAATGAGCAAGACTGAGGCTGGCTGGAATAAACAAAGGATACATTGTTCTGACCTGAACAGATCCAGTTAGTGGATCAGGAATTACCAACTAGTGTCCTCTGTACACATATTTCTGGTATTATTGTAGGGGCTATGAAAAAATTCAGATGATACTCATCTGTCAGAGGGTGGGGGAACAAACGCAAGTCAAGAAACACCTTAAACCAGAGATGCATTCTGATTACAGGTGGAAAATGATGCCTGGCAACAGAAACAATCATTCGTCAAAAGCTTCAATAGATCCAAAAGAAGCAAACAAGTGAAAATCATTGAGAAAAACTGTTCAAAGTTTTTGCGAAAGGAAATATTTTAGTCAAAAAGCTTCCCAATCACAATTTTTTTTATCAGTCAATTTCAAGGCACTCGTTCTTCGTTTTCAGGCACATAGCAAAGTATACAGGTTTTTCCCTGGAGATGGGTTAGTAATTAACTCAATGATTTTTATTCACCTGCACATGAAAGTTACACGATAATCACACAAAGAATGTTCAGAAATAAAAATGCATATACTTCGTCATTTCACTACAAGAGACAGTGTTTGGTGATGGTAGGTACCAATTTACTTACGTCTTCAAACAGATGTTCCTTCTCATCTGCTTGTGCTTCATTTTGTACAGACTTCCAAAACCATTCTGCTTTGACAATTGGAGCATTAATGGTCAGGTCAGGAACGCTTTGTACATTTGATTCATCCACAACCTAAAGAGAATAAATGAAAACATACAAAATTATCTTTGAATGACAAACACTTAAATAAATCTAGCTACATTAAGTTTTCAAACCAAATTAATTGTATCTTGAAACAAAACTATTAATTTCCTAACAGGCTAGAAAAACTTACAAATTACTAAGAGAAAATGGATGGCTAGTACTTACCTTCAAGATACTCTCAATAAGACACGCAATGACCAAATGTTGCGACCAAAGTACGTGAGACCTGTTTAACTATTTTCTTCCTGTATTTCCAACTAGATTCAGTGTTATATAGTAAAGATATACACAGTGTACTAAAGGAAACAAGAAATCAGATGACAGACAATGAGAAGGAGTGCATCGTACCACCACAAGAAAACAATTTGTTTCATGTGAAGAGTTAATGATGGTATAACAGAAGAAATAGTAAAATCTGGGGAAGAGATGGTGAAAAAGCCTGCACAATTATTTAAAGAGTTCCTATGTAAGAAAGCAACACCAGATAGTTGCAACACCACTGGGATTATTAGATCCACAAGGAAGAGACCAAAGAAGATTTGACGGCCCATTATTCTTTTTAGTAGAATTTAATATTTTTATAAAACTGCCTGTAAAAAAGGGCATTAGGAGTGTGTAGAGCACAATTGATCATTTAAATGTTGTCAAAACAAAGGCAGCAGCAGACATTGTTTTGCCAACAATCCCACATTCATCTTGGATCACATCTGGTGAATGGAACTTCAGACACTTTTATGTTCAAAAGACCTAAAAGAAAGGAAAGCAGGGGTCCAGAAGATAACTGAATTGAGAAATGATGATGATGCTACATCAGGGGACCAATCTGTTAGGCCTAGGAAAACAACTGTAGTAAATCCAGATGCAACTTCACTTTTGGAACGGATAGACTGGTTAGTATATGAACCTCCATTTACTTATGAATTCAAAATATGAGAAATAAGGAAATAAGACAGTTTATTCAATACCTAATGCAAGTTGCAAAGTGGCAGTGTTATGGACAGTCCGTAGGGCAGTATGTGATGAGGACAGAGGCTTCTGGCAAGATGAGAAATGGGAAGGATATGTTAAGAGGCCAGAAAGAAAGCAGAAGATTGTTGTCTAAGAATCAATATAAACAAGATTGGATTAATATTTTTGGTTGAAGCTTTTTACATTATTTACACTGCATTTTTAGCGATTGATAATAGAGAAAGAGAATATAAAGAAAATTGTCTGAGGTCATTAATCCACTTTTTGAGCAAACTTTGGTGAAGTTTATTTTAATTTAATGCTTTAGCGTAAATTTACCAAGCTAGATGTTTATGAATAACAAAAAACCTTTTAAATCAGGATATTACACATCAAAAGGCACATTTCGGGCTCCCTCATTCACAAAATCACTAAATTTTATTATTGACCCCTAAAATGACACATTCTACTGTCAGAGAATAAGTGACATCACATGCACAGAATGCACATAAACTCAAATACAGGGCACAACAAAGAAACTGCTGTGAAAGCTGTAAAGCAAGTAACAATATTTAAAAGTTTTTTTCAAGGCAGGCAAAGCAAGTTCAACATTGAAGAGAGAATTCATTCTACGAACCCACATGAATTTATACATTCAGACGTCTGTGGGTTGGCGTCACTTGAATCAACTAGTGATGCACATTTTCTTATATCACATTAAAATGATGCAACCAGGTACAGGATTGTTTACTTTCCCAGACACAAACCTGACATCATTGATCGAATTCACAAATGCAACACTCACATCTGAGTGACAGGAAACAGCTTGTGAGAAGCCTTTAAATTTAGCTAGAAACAACTGTTCAACACATAACACAGTAGAACAGACAATCCCAATGCGTTAATCTAAAATTGTTGAAAGTGCGTGTATGATGTTGAAAGCCAAGACGATTCCCAAGTTTTTATGGCACATGCAGTTAATAATGCTGTATAATACTAAATAGGATTCCAACAACACTTCAACACTTAATTTGAAATGTACTCCATACGAGTTGTAGAATGGACAAAAACCCAATGTTGGACACCTTCAAATCTCTGAATTCAATGCATTTGCCATAGAAATTCTGAAGAAAACTTGGTGCCAAAGTCATATGGAATAGGTTCTCACACACACACACACACACACACACACACACACACACACACAAACTATATATATATATATATATATATATATATATATATATATATATATATATATATATATATATATATATATATATATATATAATGTTCGAAGACTTCAGAAGTTACGGAACCCAGTACATTGTCCTCGATGGTGAGCATTCATCAGAGACCAGGGTATGATCAGGAGTGCCCCAGAGAAGTGTGATAGGATTGCTAATATTCTTTATATACACGCTTGATTTGGCAGACAGGGTTGGCAGCAATCTGTGGCTGGGTGCTGGTGATGCTGTGGTGTACGGTAAGCTGTCGAAGTTGGGTGACTGTAGGAGGATACAAGATCAAAAAAATTTCTAACTGATGCAATGAATGGCAGCTACCTCTAAATGTTAATGCGTATGAGTAGGAAGAACAAACCCATAACGTTCAGATACAGCATTATTAGTTTCTGCTTGACATAGTCACATCATTTAAACACCTGGACATAATGTTGCAAAGCAATTCTAACTGGAACGAGCTTGTGAGGATTGGTGTAGCGAAGGTGAATGGTTGACTTCAGTTTATTGGGGGAATTTTGGGAAAGTGTGGTTCATCTGTAAAAGAGAACACATACAGTTCACTAGTGCAACCCATTCTTCAGTACTACTTGAGTGTTTGGGATCCGTACCAGGTCGGATTGAAAGAAGACATTGAAGCAATTCCAAGGCAGGCTGCTACATTCATTACTGGTAGGTTTGAACAACACATTTGGAACAAATTTGTGTTAAAGAGACACTTCAGAAACTCAAATGGGAATCCCTCGATGGAAGGCACCATTCTTTCCAAGGAAAACTATCCAGAAAATTCAGAGAACCAGCACTTGAAACATAGTGCAGAACAATTTCACTGCTGCCAACATACATTGCACGTAAGGACCATGAAGATCAGATATGGGAAATCAGGGCTCATACGGAAGCATATAAACATACATTTTTCCCGCGCGCTGTTTGCGAGTGGAATATGAAAGGAAATTACTAGAAGGTACCCTCTGCCATGTGCTATACAGAGGCTTGCAGAGGATTCATGTAGTTGTAGATACACTTTCTAGTTTTCTGAGCTGTGCACATATTTACCTTTCATTTTTCATAACTGTGTGTGTTCTTCAGTCAACTACTGTAAAGTTCAATCAAATAAATGAGTCATTTAACTGATATAAGAACTTTATTTATCTCTGCAAATCTTCAAGTGTTGTATCAGATACTGTTCCTATACCACAGCTGAAACAAACTTTCATATTGTACATATTTTTTTCTGGGTTCACACACTTGTCTATCTTCAAGGAGGTCAGATCTCGTTGTGCTCCAATGAAATAAAGGAGTGTTACCGTATTTACCCAAGTATAAGACGACCATGACTATGAGATGACCCCCTTTTCCTCAAGAGACTTTTCGAGAAAAATTTATTTTTAACATATTCCGACTAATCAAAATTACAAACTTTTTTACAAAGTACATGCCTAAAAAGTTAACATCATACTTATATTCAATTTAAGCCATTTATTGATTGTCTACATTTGAATAACACAAGGATAAATAAAATAAATGAAGAGAAACGGTTTACATTAATTTGTGGACCATCATCTTTCCTACATTTTTTGCTTGCCAACCCTGATATCTGTGATATCACTATTTCAATCATCGTTATTCAAACACCACAGCTGAGAAATTTCTATCTTTGTTGTCACAAATATTTGGCTGGTTCTTCCAAATATGTTGCAATTTCCGACATTGTGGCTAGACCTGAGAACATAGCTGTTTTGATCTGAATATGTATTGCATTTCACTTCTATACTGATGTGAAAATGTTACAATGTCTCTTGCTTCCTAACATATCTGCCTGTTTCTCTCTCCCTGTTTGCATAGAACAAGAAACTGACACAACCCCTTTCATTCTCATCACATCACAATGAACACTGATAACAGCGTAGGAGGGGGGGGGGGGGGGGGGGGGGGGGGCAACAATAAGATTCAGAAGTTAGGAGGTTAACTGTCATTTAAGATAGAATTTGACATAACAGCAAAGATGCAAGATGAGATGGACACTGGGCAACAGCCAACTAGTGTCAAAGAACCAAATAAAATCCAATTTTAGGTGGAAAACTGCAATAATAGTTACATAAACTGCTATAATACTGAGCAGGTGAGGCTCGTAATTAAAGGCTCTGAGGCGGAGCCGCCCCAAAATATATGTTAAAGTAAATTTCGCAAGAACGTATTACATAATTTAAAGTATCAGGACGAATTTTGCATATTTCCCATTCCGATTAAAATAACAACAGTTAATGTTTTTGAAACTGTTTGTATCGATAGATGTTTTCTGAACAGTTAGTAGTGTTTAGGCTGTGCCTTGGAACATCCGTAAGCTGCATGTAGTAGCAGTTTGGGGGTGTGGCTTCTACATAGTACTGCTCTTTATGGGCGACCCGAAGGCTCAGAGCTTGCGGCCTAAGGGTGTCATATCAACCACCACACATTTTTCATGTTCCACTATCTATGTAAGAAAGGAATGTAGAGTGGCCGAAACTTCGCTATCCAAACTCTGTCTCTGCACATCTCTACTACGCTTAGATGCGTCATTAATCAACGTTTAGTATTATTGTTTTGATAATGTTTTACATAGTTGTTTTGTTTCTGCCACTGGCTATTTTATCCACATTTAGAATAAGTTTGCAAATATCCCGCCAGAGTGCAAAGACTACAGTAACATAACAGTACTGCCATCTAGGAGAGTTTCATAAGTGATTAGAGGACAAAGCACGCGAAATTTGTTCCGTTACTTTACTTTCCTAGCTTGCTGATGCTAACTGCTTTTGTTGATACCGTGTGATATTAGCAAGTTTCTTTCTCATAGTGTATTTTGCAAGATTTTAGTGAGTTTTACTTCCTTGTGAATATCTGCGACATACCGCGAGTGTGAAACCAGCACAATATGAATTCAGTGTGCAATTTAATAGGTAAAAACTTGGAACACAGCCATAGGATGAAAGTGAAAGAACTTGGTGCACCCAGACCCGATCTAACGATTAATCAAGAACAGAAACAGTGTAAATCTAGGCAAGGATACAAATGCAGTTTTAATACAGCAATATATGATGCAGCTCGAGTGGTTGTGTGGTTGTGAAGTGAAAAATGCATTTTTCTGTTTCACCTGTCTTCTTACAAATATTACTGATAGTGCCTGGCCTGAAACTGGTATCACTGACAAAGAATTTTCACGCAAAGGTGAAAAAACATAATTCCAGCGAAAAATATTTAAGTGGTTTCATTGAGTTTTCAATGCTAGGGAAAGTGGACATTATGTGCCAATTAGACAGTGCTTACCACTGTAATATAAAGATATATAATGAAAATGTGTCAAAAAATCGGTATATTCTGGGTAAACTGATAGGCTGTATTAAATTTTGCGGGAAATTCGAGCTTGCCTTAAGGGGCCACAACGAAACAGAAGATTCCAAAAACCCACGAATTTTTCGAGGATTAGTCAGTCTTATGGCAGAACTGGACTGCGTCTTGAAGCAGCACACTGAGAAATCAGAAAATCGTGTTTTCTTAGGCCTATCAAAGACAATTCAAAATGAACTCCTGGAATCAATTTATGAGGTATGCCTCAATATCATCAGGAGTCAACTGTCGAAGGCAAACTTTCTTGCAATAGTAGTTCATGAAACTACTGACTGCGCAAATTTGTCACAATTGGTCCTAATAATTCGCTATGATCTACTGGGACAAATAAATGAAAGATTTATTTCCTTTGTACGCCCAAAAAGTCACAGTGCAGACGATGTAACTGCAGCTGTTCTCTGCGAGCTAGAGAAAATGAATGTACGTGAAACACCTGAAAAACTGATAGCTCAGTATTCCGATGGTGCTCCTGTTATGAGTGGCCATAAAAGTGGAGTTCAAACTAGAATTAGAGAAATGTACAGGAATGCTCACTTTATTCACTGTTACGCCCATCAGTTCAATTTAATTGTTGAGCGTTGTGTGACAGGCAATAAACAAGTACAGATCTTCTTTAGCAACTTGGAAGGAATTCCCACCTTTTTTTCCCCCGGTCTTCTAGCCGTACAGCCATTCTTGACGAAGTAGTGAAGAAGCATATTCCTACATGTACTCGGTTCATCAGATGGAATTTTAAATCACGGAGCGTAACCACTGTGTACAAATACCAAAAGGAAATTGTTGAGTGCCTAGAAAGCATTATTGATGATGATGCCAGTGATTACAAGACAATAAACAAGGCCACGGGACTGAAGGGTTTCCTGCAAGACGAAGATTTCCTCTTTTGGTTAATTTTTTTTAATACAGTCATGCCTCATTGTGACATTCTCTTTAATCAACTGCAGCAGAGGAATATTGATGCAGTGAAAACTGTTGAATATGTATCACACTTTGCAGATTCTGTCTAGCAAATTAGGGCCTCACTTGAACCTGCCGATCACTGGGAACAGGTAGAACCAACTGCAAAACGGGGACGTTTCACAGAATCAAGAATAGTGTGTGCATGAAACGTTTGCGACCTCACAACAACTCAGATCAGAGAACGATTCAGTTTCAGTGATCACTTATTGATTGCACAACTGTTTGATCCATCGTTGTTTGCAAAACATCAAACTATTTTTCCGGAAAAAGAGCTTAAAATAGCTGTTAATTTGTTCAATTTACAGTCTTCAGATCTATGTCACGAGCTGAACGTGTTGTACAGCCAAAAAGATTTGATGAAGGCATCGGGTGCTTTGACCTTGTTGAACTTTCTTTACGATAACAATCTGGCTAAAGCTTTTCCTGAAAGTGTAAAACTTTTGCAAATAATCGTAACCTTCCCTATGACGAGCGGAGAGGCAGAACGCTGTTTCTCTACATTAAAGCGAGTGAAAACATTCATGCGCAACACTATGAATGAGGACAGACTTTGTGCGCTTGCAATGTGTTCCCTAGAAAAAGAATTACTGAATCGCCAAATCTCAATGAAATGGTCATACACCATTTTGCTGCGCAGAAGGGGATACGAGCTGACTTCATCTATAAACAAATGAATTGAGGTAAGCAAAAGTGCATTCATAATTGATAAGAGGTAATTTCTTTATATTTAAGTCCTACTTAGCCTATTAAGTGAAGTGAGTAAAAAAGGGTTGTGTCATGTTTAGCCAGTCATAAACGTGATGACATTTTCTGAAAGGAATCACTTTTGGTACCGTTACAGTGTCACATTTTGTGTAATTTAGCACAACAAACCATACTAAAAATGACGTATTTTGGAGAGATCTTTAGTGCGCTATTTCACATAAATGCATATTTTCATAATACACAATAAATACGAACTGCTCGCTTCTCAAACATGTGAATTAATATGGCAGTTGCACAGATTGCTCATGCCACCCAATCACAGCACAAGACCTGTGACGTCACCAAAACATCACAGTATCGTCATGCGAACTCGTAAACTTCGGGCTTTGGAGGTAAACCACAAACCCCTTAAGTTTAGAACTGAAAACACCAAAAATATTAAGCAGCCGCAAAGTTAACATTCATCGCATTAAAGATCTCTCCGAAACGTGTCTTTTCATATGATTTGCTGCAAAGTGTCAGAAAATGTAATGATGACGTATAAAATCACTAACCAAAGATTTTAACTCAAAGTTAGCTTCTAATGACATTTAATACCTGATTATAGAAGATACAGTATGTAAAATTATGGGTACAGAGTTATCTCTCCACCCCCTCCCCCTGAATTCTTAGTTGTTTATGTCAGACTAATCTGTAACGTAACCCGAGGTCTATGTTGGCTCCGATTGATAAATGCCGCAGCCCTCCCCAGCATAGAAACCACGAGCCACACCTGATACTGAGAGGTAGAACTGACAATGGCAAAAAAGGAACTGAAGTTACAGAGAATGACAAAAGAGAGGAGCCTTGGGAAAAACAGCTAAGGTCTGAAATAAGCTTAGCAAAAACAATGAGAAGAGTTATTAAAAGAGGATAATGATCACCATACTAACTCTTGCACTCCCTTCAACATGGAGCTTCCACCCCCCCCCCCCCCCCCCCTCCCCCCACGTTACATGAAGATGCAGTCTTTGAAATTCCTGAAAGTTGCTAAATCTCAATGATTAATTACATAAATTTTCAGTTTTTCACACTAAGAAAGAGCACAGCTCCAAAAATTAAAAGCTTGTTGTCACATCACTGTGTGTGCCAATGAGATGTTGTGTTGTTACCACTATCAAATAACTAGTGGCTGTTTTATAATTAACCCACCTACTTATTATTTATGCCTTTATCTGGCAAGTTTAAGACCTTTACGCTCTTCGTATTACCACATACAAAAGTTAAACTGGAGTTTTCTGAGAAAACAATCTTAATTCATGTGAATTGCTACTCTAAAGTAATCTCAATCAGCACCTACATATACTATCGGCCTAACAAACCATTTGATTTCCATGTTACAATTTGGCATTTACTTTTATAAGACCTACCACCTACCTACAAACGCCTGCCGCCCCCCCCCCCCCCCCCCCCTACTGGTTTACTAATTAAAGCACAATTATTACACAAAATCATGCACAGTAAAAAGAAAAATAAGTATGCACATCACCATACAGAATGGAAAGAAAAGTATGAGAAAGACGAATCAACAAAGCATCTTCAATTCTCACAACCAGAATTATCTACAATAGAAGATATTATACCAGAACAAGCATATCATGCAAAAAAAGATAAGAATTTAAGCAAACATAGCTAAGCAAAAATTTTATATAATCTTGTTTCAAATGTTCAATTCATGCTCTCATCAACATGCTTTTGTCTTTTTTCCACGTATAAAAGAAGTGGATGTGATTCAACTTAAAGTCACTTTTATAACTACAAATAAACACTCAAGTCATATGTAGTCCTACAAAGTAACCTGTTCCTTTTCCTGTACCACTATGCAACTACAATGATACCTAACATAATCAATATAGAGTACAAGCTTTATAAAAATCTCAGTTCAGTTCTCTCATAATAAAGTGCGCTGGTAACATCCCTACCATATAAATAAATATAAAGGAACAGGCCACTAAGAGGATATTATGGACAAAAAATGAGATTAAAAGTTAACATATGCAAGTACCAGTTCAGTTAATACATCCTCTTCAGCTACACGTGGGTATCCACATGACTTCACTGTTGGTTTGCACACTGCTGTTATTGTGGGAGAGGAAAACTGCGGGCTTCTGCCTCTGTCTGAATCCGAAATTACTTCCATAAATAATGTCTCGTAAGGTCCAAAAGATGTATTCATTGCTGATTTGCAGGCAGATTCTTCATGTACTGACTCCCTAGCTTTTCCTGTCTCAATATCAAATTTTGGCATTTTGTCAGGCACAAAATAGTCTTCAACAGATAATTCTGTTCCAAGCGATGAAGCAGAGCGCTTTGGAATGCATTTCCTGTGTTGTGCACTCTGAACAGAATGTTCCATGAGACTGTTTGTCCTAACTTTAGGAACTGAATTTGTTATTTGCTTGAAAACATGGCGTTCTCCTGAATCGGAATCATTTATTAGAGTGACACAGCTTTCATTCATGACATTTTCAATGTCAACCATGTCACATTTATGTAGTACACTTTCACCAAAAGACAGGCATCTGTTTATTCCATTAGAGGCTGGTGATATGCTTCTGTCTTTTACACATAAACTAGAGAACCCGGAGTTGTTTTCCATACTTCGTCCACAATGACAGTAAGGTGTTGAACATCTGGGTGATGTTAATTGCTGTGGAGCAAGGTCAGTGGGCGTATTGTTAGACAACCTTGTAACTTTAGTGTTAAGATTAGTAGTAGCAGTGCTGCTGGTTGGAGACAGAGACCATCTTTTACTGATCACCATCCTATGCTTCAGAAGATAGTATTTTTCAGCCCCGTCAACAACCTGCAAAATAGTGTTACATTTCTTTCACTGCTGATACATGCTAAGGATGGTAAATTCATATTGACATCTTTTGACAGTAAGCAATGCAACCTGATTCCAGCAAAAATGTGTTAATATCATGCACAAAAAAAGACAGAATTATTTAAGTGATTAGTTCCCAAAACCAACTGAAAGAAAAACAGGCTCTGAAGGACATCAGGAGAAAGCATAGAAAAGGATATTAAACATATTAATATTTTACAATGGAGAATACCTTTCTTGTCCCAATACATATATCAAATTAATTTTGTAAAACACTTGAATGTACTGAGTGATATTCACGAAAACAGGTAATTTAAATCACAACAAAAAAATAAACTAAAAGCAAAAACATTCTAACCACAATTTGAAATATCAACAGAAGACTCTTGCAATTATTAATAATTCAACAATTCAGCAAGTCACGTCATTGCAAATTGTTAGCAAAAAATGTGTATACAACTGATAAAATATTATTATATTTTACTGGTCGCCTGGTTTATCTAAGCATATGCCTTCACTGAAATGGACCTACACTGATAGGAATCATTAACTGCCATGCAACCGAAGATTGCCATCAAGATCTCCCACACAGAACTGTCTTGAAATGAACTATATTTAATTGAGATATTATAGCTTTTACTGACACAGAATTCTTGCATCTATCTTTACGATGATTTAACACTTAAGGTGGAAGCTAAAAATGAAAGTCTAAAATGATGATGTTAGGATATACTGGGGCCTTGTTGCTACATTAAGGCTGACAAGATGCCAATGAGTGGGACAATCACAGCTGACATGTAGGCCTTGAGAATCAACCAAGCCAAAAAGAAAGTGTATTCCCATGTATCTGAAAGCTGAAGAAAATCTGCAGTTTCATTCAAATAATGTGTCATGGAGGGAGAATAATATTGCCTATCCCCAATTACAAATTGGTTGCATGTTCATATATCCTAATGGGAAATTATTTATTGCACTCTTGGAAGTCTCTTCAAGACAACTGTCGTAACAGTACTTCAACCATATGAAAGACCAGGAACCAATCCCAATTATTTTTCCCTACTTTACTGTTAATAAATCTGTGCTTTTCCATGTTAGCAAACAAAGCAACACAAGTAATTGTTAATAGCAGAATGCTAATGCTACAAAACATTAACACAACATGACAGGAAAAAAGAGGGCTAGCAAATTTGTAAAAAAAAAAAAATTATACAAACACTGCATTAAAGTCTAATTTTCATTTTTATTATATGGAACCCACAAAACAATCTTACTGCCCCGTAACACATTCTACCTTATTGCCCTTTTCCTAATCCCTATAAAAAGTTAACAATAGAGAGATTCTTCATAACTTACAACATGAGTGCTTGTTCCATCTTCCACATCGGTTACTTCACCACCATTTTGTAGTAATATCTCTGTCATGTGCTGTCTTTCTTCATCTGGAAACCCATAAAAACAAACACGAGCGCCCACAAATGGTTTCATCTTATGGCACATCTGTAAAAGCAGTTTTTATATGTTTTCAGTTGAATTATTTGTAGTAAATCGGTGTGTACTATTTATTAAAATGAAACTTAATAGTCAAAAAAGAATTATGAAAAAACATGGGTGACAAGTCCAAATAAGATCTTTAAATTATAGAAATAACACAATCTGTGTACAAAAACAATACCATAAAATTCAGGAAATACACTGAAGCACCAAAGAAACTGGTATAGTTGTGCGTATTCAATTACAGAGATACATAAATAGACAGAATACGGCACTGCGGTCAGCAATGCCTATATAAGACAAAAAGTGTCTGGGGCAGTTGTTAGATTGGCTACTGATACTACAATGGCAAGTTATCAAGATTTAAGTGAATCTGAATGTGGTATTATAGTTGGTGCATGACTGTTAGGACACAGCATCTCCGAGGTAGCAATGAAATGGAGCTTTTCACGTACAACTATTTCGTGAGTGTACCGTGAATATCAGGAATCCAGCGAAACATCAAATCTCTGACCGCTGCGACTGAGAAAAGATCCTGCAAGAACAGGGCCAATGACAACTGAAGAGAGACTTTGAATGTGACAGAATTGCAACCCTTCCCCAAATTTCTGCAGATTTCACTGCTGAGCCGTCAACAAGTGTCAGCGTGCAAACCATTCAACAAAACATCATCAATATGAGCTGTCTTGTATACCCTTGATGACTGCACAACACAAAGCTAATTTATGCCTCTCCTGGGCCCATCAACACCGACATTGGACTGTTGATGACTGGAAACATGTTGCCTAGTTGGATGAGTCTAATTTCAAATTGTATTGGGCAGATGGACGTTTACGGGAACAGAGACAACCTCATGAATCCACGGATCCTGTATATCAGCAGGCGACTGTTCAAGCTGGTGGAGTGTAACGGTGAGAGGCACGTGCAGTTGGAATGATATGAGACCCCTGATACACCTTGATACAACTCTTGACAGGTGACACGTATGTAAGCATCCTGTCTGATCACCTGCATCCATTCATGTCCATTGTGCATTCCGACAGACTTAGTCAATTCCAGCAGGAAAATGAGACACCCTACACTTTCAGGATTGTTACAGAGTGGCTTCAGGAACACACTTCCAAGTTTAAACACTTCCGCTGGCCATCAAACTCCCCAGACATGAACATTGAGCGTATCTGGGATGCCTTGCAATGTGCTGTTCAGAAGAGATCTCCACCCCCTTGTACTCTTACAGGTTTATGGACAGCCCTGCAGGATTCATGGCGTCAATTCCCTCCAGCACTATCTCAGACATTACTTAAGCCATGCTACGTCATGTTGCAACACTTCTGCATGCTCGTGGGGGGCCCTACGAGATATTAGGCAGATGTACCAGTTTCCTTAGTTCTTCAGTGTAATACGAAAGTGTGGGATGTAATATGAATCATCAGACATTATGCAGGTAACTTAAAATTAAACATAAAACGGACAGCTGTTTGAGAAGATACCACTTTGACTTTGTCTACTTGATTTTTTGCAAATTGTAATCACCTTCACTTGATTTTCTTTGAGGTTACTTCTTACAAACAATTTGTTATTTACAAGATATATAAAAATGTCATTTGGGTATCTTTTGATATAAACACTGACAATTATAAGTTTGTTAAGTTTGCCACTTGACTATTGAAGTTTATCATAGTAGAGAAGGAAAAAAAAAACAGGTTTATACCAAAATCTTTAATTGTCTTCTTTTTTTCAACAGTTTTACTATGGTGATCAACAATGTGTCTGTCCCTAGACATGATGATTAATACCATTAAATAGGTATCTACTTATCAAATACTTTGTTTATTTAAGCTAATTGGAGATGCGCGGGTGTTTCTGTGAAGCGTAGGGAAATACACGACCTACCTTAACTCTCTTAAATTATTTTGTTTAGTAGGTAATCCAGCTATGAAAAATCATTTGAAAATAAAACATCCATATAAATTCCAAGCACTTAATGAAGGTACAGTCACTGCTGTGTGTACACCCCCTTTTGATTATTACTAATACAAGTTCACCCTCAACACCGACAGAAAAGCAACTGACTGCGTCAGAACGGTTTGAAAGGGAATTGCTTTGGAATGTAAACAACTTAAATAAAAAAAGGATAATTATTTAATTGCAGAAATGATTGCACTAGGCTGTGAGCCATTATCTATCATAGGAAGGGCTGGATTTACAAGACTTAGAACAAACTTTACCTCACTATAAAAGTGCCAAGCTTTTGAAAAAAAATTGTTCCCAAAATAAAAGAAAAAATTGATATATGCATCTGTTTATGTAATAACGACAGTTTCTCGAATGTCATAGCTCACTGGCTATATCCTAAATTTCAGCTGGAACCTTTTCTAGGTTCTCACACTTGATAAATATAGCTTGGAAGCTTAATATTGTCACAGATCACTGGGACAGACAAAATCAAAATACATTTACCCATTCATAACAATGGCACTAACATTGTGGAAGGTGTTCGAGTGGCTGAGTATGTTTCTGCTAAATGTTCCATCCATTGCCTTCTGAGAGTTGTGAATGAATTAATGAAGGTCCAGCCTAAAGGTTTAGGAATGACCACTATAGTTAGATGTTTTGTAATGGATTTCAATCATTCTGTCTTAGCTCAAGAATAACTGTTGGCTATTCAAAATGAGGTAGATTTACTGAAGCATCAGTTGGTGCAAGATATCAGTATGAGGTGGAATTCCACATTTTACATGGCAGAGCACCTGTTGTGTTAAGCTTTTGATGTCCTTTGAAGAAATAAAATAAGTTCTTGTCTCTTCTGTACGTTCAAAGTAATACCACATGTTGTGGCATTAAATAAGTACCGTATTTACTCGAATCTAAGCCACACTTTTTTTCCGGTTTTTGTTATCTAAAAAACCGCTTGCGGCTTAGATTCAAGTGCAAAGGCGGAAGTTCTGAAAATGTGGGTAGGTGCCGCCACAACTAACTTCTGCCGTCGAATATATATAGCGCTACACAGGCATGCTTTGTAGGTACAAAGATAAATACTGGGGCCAAAGCCTCTGTGTCAGTAAATAAAAAATAAATAAATAAATAAAAATTGTGGAAGACGAGTTTTTTTTTTCTCCGCCCCGATTTACGACCACTGCATTTTCGTACATTATCCAACGAAGTAAATACAAATTCCGCATTGTTCATCTTCGAATGTAGCAGAATTTCAATGTACTACAAAAATCCGAATGGCAAGACTGACTGGGATGTCTGTCAATATGGCCAACTCTACGTTCTGAATTTTTTCCTACCTGTGAGAAGAGATGGTTGCTAATAGGAACCTGATGAATTGTGAATCACATGCAGTATTCTCTTCACCATAAGAATAATACGAATATAAACATTTTGCCATGTATTCTTTCGTGTTTGCTGCTATCTCATTTAAATCCTGTCTGCCTAATAAACTACGAAACTAGAGTGAGACAACAGCAAACGCGGAAGAATATACATATTATGTCACGTTTATATTTGTATTATTCTTATGCCTAATAGTGATACAGTCAGAAATGAAGCACGGCAATTGACTAGATTTTTAAATCTAAGATGACTAATTTCTGTGCAGAATTTGATGTACTAAAGAAGCGGCCGCACGGATTTTCAAACGGAGAAAAATTTTCGCCTAACTCTCGTTCAGAACATGTTCTATCTTACACAGTCTATTATTTGGTTCTTGTTGGTCATTATCAAAGAAAGCAGCAGTGTAAGTAACAACAAATAGCAGTCTCTTGCCATTGTTTCACTAATGAGACGATTCTCTTTTTTTAAAAATTGTAAGCGGCAGTAGTTGCACAAAAGCAAGCTATGCCACGAGCAGCGACAGGCTGTAAACATGCACTACCAGAATGTGACAAACAATGCACGACACAGTTCAGTAACGCATTTTCAGCTTAGAGTGACGTAAACATCTATAACAAAGAAATCGACACTTATCAGATCAAAGCAAAATAAGCAATCAATTCAAACCAGATGAAGCACGTGAAAAAGGAAGGATACCCGTATAAATACGGACGGAGTGCCTGACGCATAGCAACGGCTACCTGGTAAAGCTTAACTGCTAAGCTTACGACTCGAACCAAACTACTGTAGCTGTATCTTGATTCATTCGACCTAAATTGTGTCTCATACTATAATGGACCAACTTTGTTTCAATTTGGAGGTGCGGCCTAAAACTTTTCTCTCCCCTTTCATTTCGGGTCTCAAATTTCATGTGTGGCTTAGATTCGGAATTTTTTTTTTTTTTTTCTTTCTTTATTTCGAGTCTCACTTTTCAGGTGCGGCTTAATTCAAGTGCGGCTTAGATTCGAGTAAATACGGTATTTAGATAATGATGATACAGTGTACAAAACATCTACTTACCACACACAAGAAAATTGTAAAAGCTGAATTAGAAAGTTGTTTCAGCTCCTTAAATTAAGGTATAAATTACTTGATTTGCAAACTTGCTAGGTCAAAGACAGACCTACTTGGGGACCGTTGAAGCTGAAAGACGCTGATACGAGATACCACTTAAATTTGACGAAGCAGCTTCCATATCAAGAGCAGTTCATTTCCCATGTTTGTTAAAAAAATAAAGGAGACAAGACTGAATCAGCTGGGACTCACGAAGCTCATGGGAGGTTTTGGGACTGCTTTAGTGAGGTGGAAAATGAAAATAATAATAGTATGATAGTCTAAAACAAAAGCAATTGTGAGCAAGATTGATTATTATTTGAAGATAGTTCAAATCTGTTGCAATCAGCTAATGTAACACAGAACCTGAACTCGACAAGTTAAAGAATTTTCTCTAAGCTCCTTGTTTATGATGACAAGTGAAATCACTTATTACCTGTTAATTGCAGAGAAACTGGTGTTGATTCACCAGATTTTGCCTCTGGCTCAGTACGAGTATTAATTTATTATTCATCTTAACAAAAAGCAGTGTTTTGATTTGAAGATATAGTCGTTTTATTTGGGTTTCGAGTATCTTATATCTGAACTGAATATAGTTCATTTTATGAAATTTTCATAATTTATTGAAAATCAGGTTGTCTGCTGGATACTGACCTACCACCCGGTATACAGCCAGATAGTAAAACTGGGCCCGATACCAGCCAGTTCCTCGATATCCATTTCACCTATACTTGCAGTACAACTTATTTAAAAACACGCTACACAATTCAAAAAAGCAAGTATCACTTTTAGTGTACAGATTTTGATGATAAATAAAAATGGTTTACACACGGCCATGGTATCTGCCCTCTAACAAATGATCTAGCAGGATCAAGTAATCTGTGTGGCAGGTTGTATGCATATTTCATGTATCATATTTTAATGACACTACCTACCTTCACAATTAATGAAATGCCCCAGGCTATGCTGTGGGTTTTACCTTAAAACCCAACGTTTCATCCCCACAATGTCAGGTTTTAAGGTGAAACCCATTTGAACACTGCATAATATCCCGGAGCAGTTTATTAACTGTGAAATTTCTGGCCATGAAATGAAAGTATACATTTTACCATTACCTTTCTTATAAGTACTTTAACGCAATTCTAAAAGTGCTTTGCATACATCAATGCAGACAAAAAAAAAACTATACAATTACTAAAACAGTATCCCAGAACTAGATACCAGTTGCAGTGTAGAGACAACAAAAATTTGATTTTCAATACTTTGCATAGTTACTGATCAAATTTAAAATGCTGACATAATCTAGTCATTAAAATGCATAACCTTCTGTCAAAAATTTAACACAGTAAGACCAGTAATACAGTTAGAAACAGTCTGTCTTGAGGCAGCATAACTGACAACACGAAAATGAAAGAATTTAATTCATCCGGCATTTGAGAATGAGGGCATTTACCAACTTCTAACAAATATTACACATGATTTCAATACTTTATGAAGCTTTTTCTCACTGACACCCCCCCCCCCCCCCCAACCCACACCACAAAAAGATGAAAGGAAAATTTTTTATCGCTTACTACATTTTCACTGTTCATGTAAAAATTGCCACAACACACATTATATTTTATTATTTCTTTGCTGCTAGCTCTATTCACAACTTTTTACGCAGTATCTGCATATATCACTTAATGTACCTGCAAAATTGTATCACTGTATGACACACAGAGTTCAAGAGATATGATGCCATACCCACTGAAATGAGTGAAAACCTAGTTTTCACTTAAAATGGAGTGCAAATTACCCAGTTCATGTCCATTCACTGTTTCATACTTAGAGCACTTAGTGACTTACAACAGACTTTGTGCATAATTTCAAACCTTTCCTAAACTTTTTCTTGCTTACAAGGTTACAGACAAATGTTTGACACATAATTAATTTGTAAGGAAATCAGACATTTGAAGCTCTTTTATACATGGTAGTTTGATTCTTTAAAGAACTGGGGGTTTACTGTTGTGATATAAAACAGCTACTGAAATATGAAACAGTAATTAATGTAAATGTCTCTAGTGGCTAACTACAAGAGTGTACTTGCTAGCCTTTCTTCATGTTGTGTGATCATCTGTAATAAATATTCTGCTTTTAAATTTCTTTCTCAATTTTAATGAGAAGCCAGCAAAAAACTAACTGCCTACCTCCCACACTTCCCTCCAGTAATAAATTGGTAATCCCCTAACATCTCAGGGTGTGTCCTATCACCTGATCCCTTTTTTAGTCAAGCTTTGTCACCAATTTCTTTTTCTCTCAATTCCATTCGGTACCATCTACCCATCTAATCTCGAGCATTCTTCTGCAGCATCCAGTTTAACAAAGTTATTTTCTCTTCTTGTATGAATTGTTTATTGTCCACATTTCACTTCCATACAGGCTGTACTCCATACAAAATACTTCAGAAATAAAATCTATATTCAATGTTAACAAATTTCTCTTCTTCAGAAACACTTTTTGTACCATTGCCAGTCTACATTTTATACTCTCTCTACTTCAGCCACCATCAGTTATTTTACTGCCCACATATCAAAATTTGCCTACTACTTCTAGTGTCTCTTTTCCTCATGTAATTCCCTCAGCATTACCTCATTTAATTTGACTACATTCCATTACCCTCGTTTTGCTTTTGTTAATGTTTGTCTTATATCCCCCTTCCATTCAACTGCTCTTTCAAGTCCTTTGCTGCCTGAGAGAAGTAATGAATGAACAGATCGAATAATATTGAGGATAGGTAAAATCCTGTCTCATTCTCTTCTCGACCACTGCTTCCCTTTCATATCCTTTGATTTGTCTAACTGCAGTCCCATTTCTGTACAGGATGTATATAACCCTTCACTCAATGAATTTTCCCCTGCTACCTTCAGAATTTCAAAGAGTGTATTCCAGACCACATCGTCAAAAGCTTTCTACAAAGCAGGGTGTATTTGCGGACAGGGAAAAAATTCCCTGATTTCCCGGGGTGAAACACACTTCTCCGTGTTAAGTGGCAGCATACATTCCCTCTGAACTGAAAAACTTTCCAATCCTTTGAATGGCAAAGGCTTTATACACTGCTGTAGAACTTCCTGGCTCTTTAGGGAAAAAAAAAAAAAAAACTCAGCAAAGGAATATCACGTTTTGGAAAGATCTTTGCTGTGCAGCAATATGTATGCTGCATATTTTCGTACTACGAAAATATAAATACGAATTCCACCAAATTCAGCATCTTAATTTCCAAAGTGCTGGAAATCTGAAATCGAGGTTGTGATGCACTTTTGTCAGCCAATCATAGCTCACATCACGTTATCTAGCCGGCAAATGACAGCAGATATTAAGAGGATAGGACACGTAATCCAGCCAATAGCAACATCATTGTTAAGCAGCACAAACACACAAAGATGGTAGTATACCTACAAGAAAAGCTAAGCTCTGACATTTAATATTTTTCTTTTTTGCATGCGTTATTCTTTAAGATATATCAAACACAAATACGCCTCAAATTTTAAATGATGACCTAAATGTCTGGTCTTCTGGGGCCGAAATGTTTTTAAGTGGCTGGTGCTCAAAGTGTTAAATATCGAATAAGAGTAAAATGTTCTGTTATTTACGAAATTTATCGCACATTCTCACATGTAACATAATCCATTTTGCATAAAAGGAAATTTACTTTGAAAGTAACACTTCTCTAACTACCTGACCTGTTAGGAAGAGGTTGGTTTGGGCAGTTGCCACAAAGCACCAGAAGACAGGTGTTACTGTGCTTGTGTCGCATTTCTATTTGGAATTTTGTATGAAGTGGGGCATCATGTGACCATGAGCAGCAGTGCGGAATTTCCTTTGGAGGGGACATATGGAGTTCTTGTACTTACAAAAAGATAATTGTTTTATCATATCCTATCCAGATAAGAAGTGCAAAATTAGAAAGTACAATATTCATTTCAAAATTACAGCCCACAATTCCCAAATATTTTACCATGTGGTCATTTTAACATAGATTTTTTTCCCCCACATACTCCGCAATACTGTCATGCAGCATTTCAAATCAAGTTTACATCCAAACGCCACTGTTAGTAAGAAGGAATACAAATTTCCTTAAAATAGTAGTTTGTATACACCAGAACAAAAAAACAATAAGCTTTTCATGACTTTTCAAACTGTACAAAAATTAACAAGGTTACTTGTGAAACCACAAAATTGTATAACTGGCAGTTTATATTCCACTCCAGTAGTAAATATCAAGCCTTGTGGGAGAGTTGCAAGAATAAGATATGGTGTGCTGCCAGTCTATAATTTACTGAAGAATGGTGTTCTCTAAATCTGACATAAACAACGCAAATTAAGACATAACATCAAGCCTACAGGTGATACCAGACAAGTTTTGAAACAGGTCTTGTTATCAAAAAACATTATGTTTCATGGAAGGCAGATATGTAAAATTGTGCTAAGGTTTTCAGGGTCATTTTTGGATTAACATTACTGTGTTATCATATATTTGGTTCTTTATTAGGGCATAATGCCATACATGCCAGAAGATGGAAACGCATACTTGAAAATCAGCGAACACTTGAAATTAACAAAGTCGACTTTGTTTCAATTAAATTGACTGCCTCTGTGGAAAAGATCAATGAAAGCCAAATTTCTTTAGCAAACTGACAAAAATAACTTCATTGTTCTGCTAAGCAATTAATGCTTCATTGTCAATAGCATGGAAATAAAATCAGAAAACTGAAACTAATAACATATTTTAGTTTTCCGTAATTATGTGAATGTATTTTAATTCATCTGATAGCTCCTAGCCCCAGAAATCTATTTTGTTTTCATTTGACGCGAAAGCTGTAAACCAAGAGACAACAGCAAAATCTGAAACGTAAACGCAGGTCACATGGAGACTACTCCCCACTACAACTCTGTTCTGTGCATGAGCAAATCTGTCAGATTTCTTTCTGGGTAGCATCTGGCTGCTTGCAGCTACAGCTTCTACATCTAACAGCCTCACTTCAATAGCAAGAAGAGGGAGAAGATGATGCTCATATGCAACTTCCACTTGGCACATGGACACGAGCCCACCGGCAACTGCTCAAACAACCTAATTTAGACAGTTATGACAACGCTCATCGAAAGCCATTTGTTGTTACAAAGTATTGCATAGTCTTCATCCTGGAGCCTTTGATACAGTTTACTGTTGGCGGATGCTTGTGTGCACACTGTTTTGTTGTTGTAAATGGTGCATTTTCTTTGCAACTTTAGTGTTATATTGGTGATTTTCCCTCATTTATGTTTTATTGTTGCATTATTATTCTGCACTAGTGGGCTAAAGTAAAATTCTTTGTTTGAGTATCAATTCTCACCAGTCAAAATTATAAAAATTTAACTCGTAACCAATTAAAAATTACCAGAATTCTTAAAAGTTACCAGGTGTAGCTTTCTCCCAGATGAAAAAAATCCTGGGTTTTCCCCCGTTGTCCCAGGTTGTATATACCCTGCAAACCTACAAAATCTATAAACATCTGTTTGCCTTCCCTTAAACAACCACCCATGTCCTAGGGCCAGTGTAGCTTCAGACATTCCTACGTTGCTCCACAACCCAAAGTGATTTTCCCCGAGATTGGCTTCTATTAGTTTTTTTCCATTCTTCTATAAACAATTCATGTTAGTATTTTGCAATCATGACTTCGGTAGTATTAACACCTGTCAGGATCTGCTTTCTTTGGAATTGGAATTATTCCATTCTTCCTGAATTCTGAAGGCATTCATCTGTCACACATATCTTGCATACAAGGCGGAACAGATTTGTTATGGCTGGCTCTACCAAGGTTATCAATAGTCTTTAGGGAATGTCATCAACTCCAGGGTCTTGTTTTGAATTACGTCTTCCTGTATTCTGTTAAATTCTTCTCACAGTTTCGTATCTCCTATCTGATCATCTACATCCTCTTCTCTTCTATAATATTGCCTCCAAGTATATTTCCATTGCACAGTCCTATGCACTCCTTCCACATTTAAGCCTTCCCAATTTTGTTTAGTACTGGTTTTCAATCTATGCTCTTGATATTGATACCAATGTTTTCCTTTTCCCCAAATGTTTCTTTAATTTTTCAATAGGTGGCATCTATCTTTCCTCTAGTCATGCATAGGTCTATACCCTTATGTTTGTTTTGGAGGTATTCCTGCTTAGCCATCTTGCATTTTTTTTTTCCTGTCAATCCATTTTTTTCAGGCGCACTGTGATATCCAAGGATTTCTATTACCCCTTGTCTTTCTACCTGTTCAGTCCTCTGCTGCATTCACTATTTCATGTCTCAAAGTTACCCATTTGTCTTCTACCGAATTCGTTTTGCTTATTTCATTCAATCATTGGCTAATGCCTGGTCTCAAAACCTCAACAGCTTCTGATTCTTTCAGCTTGCCAATGTCCCGCCGCCACGATTTCCTACCTTTTGGCAGTTTCTTTACTTTAAATCTATGGATCACAACCAACAAACTGTTGTCAGAGTGCACATCTGCCCCCTGGAAATGCCTTACAGTCTAAAATGTGTAACTTTAAAATGAGGCTACCCACAACCGAAATGCTGCACACTGAATAATAAGTATTTTGCTAAGGTAGTTAAAGTCCTTTATTGGAATGTCACAAGTGGTTTTATATTCTTACAATGTAGCATCAGGTGATATTATCCTAGAAATCATTATAGTACACAGGAAGAACAGTTCAGCCAAGTACCATCATTCGTCATCAACAAAATAAAAATAAGTTTGCTGCCATGTTACCTTCCTGAGCAATCTATGGATAAGGTTGGTTTTTTGACCCAACCATTTTAACTTTGACTACTGCTTTACAGTGAGTTACTTATTTTCTATAGCTTTGACAACGAGCAAATAAAGGACTTTAATAGCCTGAGCAGAAGACTTTTTATTCAACACATTTAAAATCTGGTTCTAAAATCACTGTCTTACTACTGCAATCAATCTGAAACCTTGCAGTATCCCCAGCTCTCTTCCATTTATATAACCTTCTTTCACAATTTGTAGATCAAGTATTACCAATGATTAAATTCTGCTCTCTGCAGAATTCTACCGAATAGCTTCCTCTTTCATTCTTTTCCCCCAGTCTGTATTCACCTGCAGTTTAACTTCCTTTTCCTACTATTAAATTCCAGTCCCCCATCACAATTAAATTTTCCTCTCCCTTAACTATCTGAATAATTTCTTTTAGCTCATCACACTTTTTTTCCCAAGTTGTTCTTCAGCTGCAGAGTTAGTTTTCATATAAACTTTTACTATCTGGTGGGTGTTTGCTTTGTGTATATCTTGGCCAAGATAACGTGCTCACTATGCTACTCATAGTAGCTTACCCGCATTCCTATTTTCTTATTTATCATTAAACCTACTCCTGCATTACTCCTGTCTGATTTCGTATTTACAATACTACACTCACCTGAACATCCTGTCACCGAACTTCACTACTCCCAACTATATCTAACTTCAACCTATCCATTTCCCTTTTTAAATTTTCTAATCTACCTGCCCAATTAAGGGATGTAACATTCCACACTCCCACCCATAGAATGTCAGGTTTGTTTCTCTTGATGACGACAGCCTCCGCAGTGGTCCCTGCTTGGAGATCCAAATGGGGGATTATTTTACCTCCAGAATATTTTATCCAAGAGGATGCCATATCATTTAACCATAAAGCAGAGCTGAATGCTCTAAGGAAAAGTAATGTCTGCAGTTTCCTCCCGATTTCAGATGTTCGCAGTAAGGCCATGCTGGTTGATCCTGGTGCGAAAATTCAGGAAGGCGTAGCAGGCTGCGATCGTGAAAGAGTAAAAAAAGATTATGTCATTGTAATAGATGGTTCGAACAATGTAGCCTGCAATGAAGGTTTTGATGTTACACGATCACTCAAGGAGAAGTTTAGCAGCATTTGTGTTGTACATACGAGTAATTTTCAAAGAGGGTTGTTTACCAGACACGGCATGCACCTTAACAGATCAGGTAAACAAACCTAGATACTCTTTTAAATGCAGCAATCATGAAAGAAAACAACAAAATATCTCCTCGCTCTGAACCTATTCCCCTTAAATGGCTCCAGGTATCCTATCAGACTAATTTTCAAGCTCAGAATTTCTGTGAAACAGTTAACAATGAGCCTACTGTTTCTGAGTCCACAAATACTTTTTTAGGCAAAAGCAGCCGCTTTCTGCAAATACCAAAGCTATGACAATTTTCACCATAATATAGGAGGACTTATGAACAAAGTTAATGAAATTTCTGTTCTTTTAGATGACCAACAAGAGATAAAGGATGCCGATGTTTTATGCTTTAGTGAACACAACATGAGAAATGTTGAAATGTTACAGCTCAGTGGTTACTGTCTAGCAACACATTACTGTAGATCTATCATGAAGAATGGTGGAGTAGTAATTTACTTAAAAAATAACGTATCATATAGCACATTGAATTTAAAGAGTGACTGTATTGAACAAGATATTGACATATGTAGCGTAGAAACTACTGTAAGTGGCCGTACAGTTGTAGTGTTAGCACTGAACAGAGCTCCCTCAGGGAACATAAATGTGTTCCTGACGCAGTTAGATACTGTCTTATTGCAAGTGTACTAAAAATTCAATGATCTAATAATTACAGGTGATTTCAATGTAGATTTCCTAAATGAAAGCAATGGTAAAGCAGATCTAGAACATCTAGTAGATTCTTAAAATCTGACGACAGTAGTAAATTTTCCAACTAGAGTTACCGAGAACTGTCAAAGTCTGATGGACAACATATTTATAGATAAGTCAAAAGTCAACAGTATCAGTGTTCGTCCAATTCTTGGCCTTTCTGATCAAGGTACTCAACTGCTTACTCTCACTGACATCAATCTGAGCAACAGTTCTGAAAATTCTTGGAAATCTTTTAGGATAATAAATGATGAAACCCTCCAAATGTCAACACTAGCCCGCAAGAGATAGACTGGAGTCCAGTTTTCAATGAAACAGATGTGAAAAAAAAGTATAATCCATTGCTGAATGAATTTCTATCTTTGAAGCCAAATTTCCCAAAAAAATAATTAGAAACAGTCTAGTAAGCACTGTTCAATAATTCATGGATCACTGTAGGAATAAAAAAATCCTGAGTAACAAAGAGGAGTTGTATTATTCCCTCAGAACTTGTAATGATCCAAAGAAATGTCAGCACTACAACCTTTATTGTAGCATCCTAAAGAAGGTGATAAGTCATAAAATATGTGCATTAAGTCTGAAATTGAGAAGTCTGACAACAAAATAAAATCAATTTGGAATGTAATAAAGCAGGAAACTGGCAAAAAAAGGGGGGGGGGGGTGGGGGGCAGCAGACCCACTGAAATTAAACAAGGTACCAATATTGTAAAGAAACCTGAAATGGTTGCAGAAATCTTCAACAGGCACTTTTTGTCAGCAACAGAGAAGACAGGCTGTAAAGGTTCTGTGGATGAGTCATTGGCTCTTCTACAGAAAGCAACCAGTAATAGACCCCCACAATTATCCTTACCTCATGTAACAGTAAGAGAGACTGAAAGAATTATTACCTCATTAAAAAACAAAAAGTCTGTTGGTGTGAAAAATATTTCCTGTAAAATAGTGAAATATTGCTAAGTCCAGTCTTATACATCTCTGCAAGAAGGAAAAGTCCCCGACAGGCTAAAAATAGCTGTAGTGATATCACTCTTTAAAATAGGTGAGAAAAACAATGTTACAAACTATCACCCAACCTCACTCTTAACCATCTTTTCAAAAATTCTTGATAAACTCATACACAGGTTGATTGTCAATCATCTTAGCTTCCACAATATCCTAAACAAGAGTCAGTTTGGATTTCGTGCTGGTCTTTCTACAGAACGAGCTGTATGCTGTTTCACCAATCAAGTTCTGGAAGCCATGAACAAAAACATTTCTTCGGTAGGTATTTTTTGTGACCTCTCAAAAGCCTTTGATTGTGTAAACCATCTAATCCTTTTGAAAAAGTCAGAATATTATGGTTTGGGTGGTACCGTTGGTTCATTGCTCCAATCATACCTAAGAGCCCGAAAGCACACTGTAATGCTGAATGGCTCATCCAGAGAATCTGCCTCATCTGAGTGGGGCTCAGTAAGTTGTGGTGTGCCACAAGGCTCTGTTTTGGGTCTACTGCTTTTTCTCATCTTCATTTATGATGTCCAACTTTGTTCTGACACAAACAGTAAATTTACTCTTTCGCAGATGACACTACAATTCTAACTGACTATTTCACAGACAACAATCTTGAACAAACTACGAATAAAGTTCTCAATTATATTGTGAACTGGTTTTCTTCAAATGGTATCTCACTCAATACAGATCAAACCCTTTATATGAGATTCCATACTCCAGAAAGAAATCTGGAAGAAATTAAGTGCAGAGATCAAGAAATACAAAAAGCTGAGGTTACAAAATTCCTGGGTACTTATATAGACAGCAAACATAACTGATTGGTACATATTCTTCATCTTTATAAAACACTTAGCAATATTTGCACTATGCGTAATTGCTTCAGTGGCTGAAGTAGACATCATTAAGGCTTTGTATTTGGCTATTTTCATTCATTAATGTCATATGCTATTATATTCTGGGGAACCAATCTCTCGCAAAGAAAATTTTCACTGCACAAAAAAAAGGCGTTAGAATAATGAGTGGTGTTCATCACAGGCACTCTTGCAGGCCCTTGTCTCGAAAGATGGGGATCCTTACCACCTCCTCACAATATATCTTTTCCTTGTTGACCTTTGTCTGTAAAATCCCTTCTATCAACAAAGATAACAGCCAATTTCATGACTATAACACAAGAACCAATAACAGTCTGCACATTGAACTGAAAAGCCTCACAATGGTTCAAAAAGGAGCTTATTACTCCAGCATTAAGCTGTTTCATGATCTCCCACCACACATCAAATGTCTTCACAAAAGATTGCCAGCATTCAAACAAACTCTCAAGGGGTACCTGATAGAGAAATTTTTTTATACAGTTGATGAATATGTGAAGGAAAATGTATATAATCACTAAATTTGTATGTGTTGTAAACTTAGTATATAATTATGAATATAATAGAGGGAAACATTCCACGTGGGAAAAATACAGGGTGATTCAAAAAGAATACCACAACTTTAGGAATTTAAAACTCTGCAGCGACAAAAGGCAGAGCTAAGCACTATCTGTCGGCGAATTAAGGGAGCTATAAAGTTTCATTTAGTTGTACATTTGTTCGCCATTTCAGCCAATAAAGTTTTTGGTCCCTTTTTCTTCGAAGGTGCTACTGTAACTGGACTACAGTATCTGGAGATGTTAGAGAATTGGCTGTTCCCTCAGCTCGAACAAGAAACACAACAATTCATATTTCAGCAGGATGGAGCGCCACCACATTGGCACTTATCTGTCCGTAACTACCTGAACGTCGACTACCCGAGGCGATGGATCGGCCGCCAGGCAGCCCGTGATGGAGCACTTCATCACTGGCCTCCAAGAAGCCCTGATCTTACCCCCTGTGATTTTTTCTTATGGGGGTATGTTAAAGATATGGTGTTTCGGCCACCTCTCCCAGCCACCATTGATGATTTGAAACGAGAAATAACAGCAGCTATCCAAACTGTTACGCCTGATATGCTACAGAGAGTGTGGAACGAGTTGGAGTATCGGGTTGATATTGCTCGTGTCTCTGGAGGGGGCCATATTGAACATCTCTGAACTTGTTTTTGAGTGAAAAAAAAACCTTTTTAAACACTCTTTGTAATGATGTATAACAGAAGGTTATATTATGTTTCTTTCATTAAATACACATTTTTAAGGTTGTGGTATTCTTTTTGAATCACCCTGTATATCTAAAAACAAAGATGATGTGACTTACCAAACGAAAGTGCTGGCAGATCGATACACACACAAACACAAACATACACACAAAATTCAAGCTAGCGCAACAAACAGTTGCTTCATCAGGAAAGAGAGAAGAAGAGGGAAAGACGAAAGGATGTGGGTTTTAAGGGAGAGGGTAAGGAGTCATTCCAATCCCGGGAGCGGAAAGACTTACCGTAGGGGGAAAAAAGGACAGGTATACACTCGCGCGCACACACACACACACACACACACACACACACACACACACACACACACACACACACACATATCCATCCACACATACACAGACACAAGCCAAAGCTTGTGTCTGTATGTGCGGATGGATGTGTGCGCGCGAGCGTGCGCGAGTGTATACCTGTCCTTTTTCAGTAGACACACATACATTTATGATACAGTCACAACCGAATCCCAAAGTAGAGTAATTCGCACAGATCAGATCCCTGCACCTGGCTTGTCTGATCGCCTGGAAGTCAAATGCACAAATTCGTTCAGCAGCTGCTGGGCACAACAATATAAAAGTGCAAACAATCAATTGTTTCACTGATCCTCTGCTGCCCAAAATAATGGACTTTTTAACTATTCTCTGACCTCCGGCATCTTCACAACAGCCTGGAAGCAGGGTTTCACAAAACCATTACCCAAATTGGAATCTGCCAAAGAACCCTCTGACTAAAGGCCCATTTGCCTTTAACTAGCATTATCTAAAGCTCTAGAAGACATAGCTCATTATAAGCTTCCTAATTATGTAATGCATAACATTAATGGAAAAGCCTAAATGGAGCAATGCATAAAATAAGGGAGAGGCAACCACTCACCTATACCTGATTGATGTATGGAGCACAGAAACACATAACAAACAGTATTCACACTAGCTTTTGAGCACTAGATCTTTTTCTAGCAATACTACACACATTCACACACAGACACCCGAACGCACACTCCTGTGACCACGACACGAGTCTCTCAATGAACTAAGCAAACTTTATAGCATTTTGTCTTCACTGCTAATTTATTTATTTACTGCTTATTTAACCTGACCAGATTAGGGTTTTGAAGGCTCTCTCTTACACTGATTAGGAACAACACATAACACAAAATATTATGTAATGATCACAATAATAATAATTTACATTAATAATAATAATAGAGGGCATTCATTCATAGAACAGCACCGGCAAACTGCCAAAACCATCAGGCAGATTAAACGTCAGTACACTCAGGACCAATTGATTCAATTTGATGAAGATTTTAAGAAGAATAACACTAGAAATTTTTACCAAACTTTCAAGCGAAACCTTAGAAGCTATGCCCCACCCAGCTTACACTTCAGAGGACCACATGGAAACATAGCCTATAATGACAAAGACAACTGCTGCATATTGGCCAAATATTTTGAGAATCTCCTCAACTGAGTCCCCTAAAACCTTCTTTATCTATCAAGACAGTTCCAGAAACCAAACTCTCATCCTCCAACAGAAGGTCCCTGAAGAATAATGAAGCACCAGGAGAAGACACTATAGTTGCAGAGCTGTGGAAGCAGGCTGGAGACAAAGCAATCAGCAAGTTGACCGAGGTCCTATGGAACATTTGGGATTGTGAGAAGTTACCAGATGACTGGACATCATCTCTGATCCACCCCTTACACAAGAAGGGTGATTTGACTGACATCAACAATTATGGAGGGATCTCATTGATACCAGTCAACTATAAGGTATTATCTAATGCATTATTGAACAGAGCCAAACCTCAATTGGACCCAAAACACTGAGGTTATCAGGGTGGTTTTAGAAAAGGACGTTCTTGTGCTGCAGATCCTTAACTTGAAGTCAGTATTACGTCAAATTAAACTAGCAAATAAACAATACATAGTTACTTTTGTTGACTTCAAGAAAGCATATGATTCAATCGACAGACATACTCTTATGAGAATTTTGCAGGAAATGGGCCTGGACCAGAAAACCCACAGCCTTATCCGAAAGATCCTAAGTAACACTAGCTCACAAGTAAAGTTCAAGGGAACAATTTCAGAAAGCTTTGAGAAAAGGACAGGAGTTAGACAGAGAGATGGACTCTCGTCTCTTCTCTTCAACTGCCCACTGGACAAGGTGATCAGAGAGTGGCGAAAAGAAATGAAAGTACAAAATACACCGAGCTGTATTTACCTGGGACACAGACGGAAGGGACTAGTAGTCAACTGTTCAGCTTTCACAGATGATCTGGCACTTATAGCAAGCTTGGTGGAAGTAGCAGTAAAGCAGCTCAATATGCTCAAACTACATGCTGCCAGGGTAGGACTTAATTGTCACTAGAAAAGACAAAATACCTCTCCAACATCAATGATACTCCCAGTGAACTACAGCTGGAACAAGGTCAAATTGAGATAGCTGACAGATTCAAGTATCTAGGAGAAATTTTGGAACCTAATCTATCAGAAGGAACAGCACTAACAACTCAGATTATTAAGTTACAATTAGCATATCGATTAACCAAGAATGTCTATAATAAGAAATGCCTATTTCACAATTCCAAACTGAAACACTACCAAACAGTTATCTGTCCTGAAGCCCTATGTGCCCCAGAATGCTTGAATCTGAACATGAAAGGCTTGAAAGATTCAGGAGAGGAAGACCCTGTGAAAAATTCTGGGACCGATCAAAACAGATGGTGAGTATAGAAGACAAACATACCGAGAGAATCGCAGATGCAGCCAGGAAGAGGTGTGTGTCTTTCTATGGACATATCACAAGGATGGACCAAACAAGACTGACCAACCGACTTTTCCAACTGCTGGAAGAGCAGGAAGACAGTGACACCCTGGCTGATAGAAGTCAAGAAAGACATCCAGGAACTGAACATAACTGAAAGTGACATTAGAAACCGAGCACTTCTCAGAAGGATACTAAAAGAAAAGAGGTTTCAGGACAGATCACCCCTAAAAAGACCAGCACCCTTTGGACAAAGGAGAAACATAGCCACAGAATGCAGAATTACTGGTCAAACATCAAGTCCCTCTCCAGGCTGAAAAGTTGAATATTGTGGTCCTTAGCTAGCCCATTCCAAAGAAGAAGAAGAAGAAGAAGAAGAAGAAGACATTAAGAATGATGATCGTTGGTTTGTTACATTTGAAGCCATGTTTAGCACTATCAGAAGTGGAAGGATAATGAAAGTGGAGAAGAATGAAATGAAAGTAACAAGAACAGAATATCAATAGAGAACTCTGTAGATAAGGGGACAGAAAAGTGATGAAGGGAGAGAGACGGTTGATATGAATAAGCTGCAAGTAAGTATCTATCAGAGACAGCTATTGCGACAGAAGGTGGAACATTATCTATCTTTCGATGTCTGAAAGAATTTTAATTTCTCTGATATTTTGAGGAAAATTTTACCAGAGTTGGATTCCTGATGCAGTGTTTTTTAAGAGATCATGGCTGTTATGTACTGGTACAGAGAGGATTTTACTTAGTTGAGAATGAGTATTTATGTTCTGCTGCTCAAATAGTAGGGGTTGAAGGCAAATAAGAGAGTGTCAATGATTGAGAAGACAATACAGCAAACACAGGGTATGATGATCTCTATGCTTATTGGCATGTAGTCGTGATAATTGTTTGTAGGAAGAACTGATATGGTCGAAACAGCATGCGTCACAAATTTATCATACACAAGCATTCATCATCAGTGCAAGCCGCCACGAGCTCTTACAAAAGTCCTTGGAGAACAGTATCGCCATAATCAAGACTGGCGAGTATCAGTAACTTTGCAAGTTAAGAAACAGTTCAAGAGAAAATAATTTTTGGTATTTCTATAGCGAACAGAGTGAGTCTGACACTTTCTTACAGACTCCAGTTGTGTGTTCAGTCCGGTATAAGTGATGGTCCAGAATTCTCAAAGTTCTTTGAAGAAAAAGAAACTATTATTTCTGTGCCATTTAAAATTATGGGTGGAACAGATTCTCTGAACTAGGGGGTAATAAATCTTTTGTGAATGACTAAGGCTTCATATGTTTTATACAGGTTAAGTTGCACCAGCTATGATAAAGAAAGAAAGACTGCATTTACATGGCTGTGAATAGGTTTGTTGGTCTTGCACTTGCACATATATATTTGCAACGGGAGAGAACTACTGATACACCCTTAACATAATATTGAGAAAAGTAATAAGCCTAATATTTTTGTTTATAACTACTGACATCGTTGGTCCTCAGTTACTACTTCATATATCAAAGTCTGTAGCAGTTGCATGATTAATGTGAAACAAAATATCTATTGCAACTTAAGTGTTTGCTGTACAGTTAATGAACAATTGTTGTAGCCATTTTTATTGTCTGTGGCACTAGAACAGTACCTGTGATCCTGGAGTTTTGCAACAATGATGAAATTAAAGTTGAAGTACTGGATAATAGACAGGGTACCAGTTTCGATAGCACGGAAATGGGAAATCTCATTTTAGACAATGAAAAATATTCACAAATTTAAATTACGATAGTAATAAAATTATAAAAGTGCACTCCCATAACACAATCTCACCTATATTTAGACATTTATCTAAAATAAAACTTCATATGTCCATATTAGTTTGTGAGACTGTTGTCCTTCAGATTGACTGCTGTACTAATAACCCAAGATCACAGATTATTCATTGCAGTTCACAACATGGCAAAAGATGATAGAAGAAAGTATTTTAATATTATGAATCAATACAGCATAGAAAATTATCACCAAATGAAGACAAAAGGTATTCTGCATAGAGAGAAATAAAACTTCTGTTTGTAATTTGAGAATTGCCGATTTTTAGATGACTTCAATATTAAAATCAACAATGACTGCACCAAAAATAAATAAAATTTGTATTCTAAAATATCTGTAGTTGCCAATCAAACAAACTGTAGTTCATAGAGTAAAGCGATTTTTCAAAGTGCTGTGCAGTGATTAAAAAATCCAGTCTCCTGTACTTATTAACCATGCATAAAAATTTAAATAGCCACATGTACAACACACATACTAAAACAATGTTAATAGGTAAAATGAAACCATAAACATACCATTTCATCGGATACTGCAGAAAATCCTACTTTATCCCTCTGTTCCCAGCATTTGTAGACCCATGTATCAGACATGATTGGGACCCTGAAAGTTACAGCATAACGATACTTCTCTCCTCCACAATTATTAGCTATTAGGTGTGTCACTTTAGCAACCATATCTTTTCTTATGCTTCCTCCCATATTGTGAATTAATGTTATCATTCTGTTCTGAAAACAAATATGGACAAGTAATTATTTTCTTGTATGCACTCTACTGAACTTTACACAAATTATTATACAGATGAACAATTCCAATTATTCAATACAAGTATGACAGGTGTTTTAAATCATCTATACATAGAAGTACATAGCTCACTGCAAAACCAGAAAGTACCAAGCAAAACTGGAAAGTACCTAGCAAAACTGGAAAGTACCTAGCATATTATTTTATAAATTTTACGATAATAGTTTAAGAATAAAGCATATCAGAGACAAGTTAGTCTGACTGACCTTAACATTTAAGGAAGTTTCCTTTGAAACAAGACAGTGACAAAGGTAATTATTGTGCCATACACATACGCCAACTATACTATCCATACAATGATGGATAGTGACCTGAAGACTAGAGAATGAATTTTCATTTATCATCAAAACACAAAATATGTACGACAAATATTTCATTACTAAAAATTTAATAAAAAACCATTTTTACTGAAATTAACTTGTGAATCACACCACAACCTACTTTATTATCTCAGTAAGAACTTAAATGTACCAGGAACACGACAAACCATAACAGTCTGCACAGAAAATTGCTAAGTTCCCTATCAGGAATTCTCAGCAGCTACATCACAAAATGCGACAGCACTTTTGCCCAGTTAACGCAGATCTTGGTTTATAACAGCAAGGTGATATCACACAAGAGAGATGTACATCAGAAATTAATACCAATTAAACATTAAACACAGAAACATAGGATGTCGACAGTAATCACGAAATACATATTGATATGACTGCAGCATTACATCAAGTCTCAAGAAAGTGTTAACATCGCTGTGCAGTACTTCATGGTCAAAGTGCCTAGTTGTTATTCGGTGACTCAAGAGTTCGGTTCCCCCATCTGGCAAATTTTTTTTTGTCCCCATTGTGGTAGTTTCCAATGGCCTTTCTGTGGTGACTTCTCTTGTCTTGAGTTCATCACTGGTGCATATTATTTACTGTCTTTTTGTAGTATGAACTTGCAAAAACTATATCAAAAAACTAATAAAATTTTAAACAAAATGCATCCAAGTTATTTTAAGGGCATTTGTTCTATAGGATTGAGAGAATATCATTATTTTTAGGAATGAGTGACTTTAAATCAATGCAACTTCTAGCAAACATTACCTTTTACAATTTCAGAAGTAGAAGCGAGTTATCAATCTACTAATTGTTCAAGAAGAAACTAGTACTGATACTTTTTTTTCCAAATTATATACTCAAATGTAAGCACCAAGCTCAACAGAAAACCATTTGCCCTTTTATTTGGAAACACTAACACTTATTATCACTCTCAATTTCGAAAACAGTCAGGTCCAAATTAAGTTGCCGAATAGAAAGTTTTGTTTGCGTGCATAAAACTATTCACAGAACTAGCAGCAGAATGAGAAAGCACATGCAGCAGAAATAATCATTAACATAACATTGTGTAAGAGAGAATGAATGTTTAATGATGAATGCATAAATTGGTCTCTAAATAAAATTACAAATGTGTTGGGGAAACTAATTTCAACTATCAATGTAACGGATCTGAGTAAGACACTTGAGTTTGTCAGATGATATTTACTAAAATCTGACAATGGAAAATCTAGGATGGAATGTAACAATATTAGGAAAAGGAAAGTTGCAACTTACCATATAGGGGAGATGCTGAGTCGCAGCTAGGCACAACAAAAAGACCGTCACAAATACAGCTTTTAAGGCCTTCATCAACAATAGACGACAGACGCACTTTGTGTGTGCAGCTGCTGCTTGCAGTGTGGTTTCAGTTGCCTTAGACTGCAGTTTGTGCGTGCGCACGCGTGCGCGTTGTTGTTGTTGTTGTTGTTGTTGTTGTTGGCTTTATTTGTGGTAAGTCTTTTTGTTGTGCCTACCTGCGACTCAGCATCTCCACTATATGGTGAGTAACAACTTTCCTTTTCATAATATTGTTTATTAAAATCTGGATGGGTGTGTATATGCTCTGAAAGAGGTAAGTGGATATGAAGTTGTATGATTTTCCAATTTACAAGACAGGTTTAGATTTTGATTTTTCAATGGAAATATGGTTCTTTTCTCCCTAATTTTCAATGGCAAAGAGCTCAGCAATTTCGGTGGTCTGTAGATATGAAACTACAGATGCCATATGACAATGCACTTTCTTTGCCTTACTACTATTAGAATTTAATTTGATGAGGTGGTTACGTTTTGATCTGAGCTTGTTTTTAATTTACCCAAATGATACTATCATTACTTGAAATGATTTTGAATATACAGGAAGGTGTCTATTATGGGAGAGTTTGCCAATGTGGTACTAGATTCTGACTAAATTACATGCTCAGCTCTGTTGGAACGTTACCTGAACGTTTTTTTCGCAGTGCCTGAGGAATAGGGCAGTTAAAAGTAAGATCGTTATGGAGCTGGACATTGTTAGAAATCCCGGAGCTTAAAAGTACTGATTTCCAAGTTTTTTGAATGTATGTGCCCTTGTACGTCTTTAATTTCCAAAGTTTAGTAGTTACTGTAACAATAATTATATGACTATATTCTTCACAACATAGTCTTTTATTTATGAAATGTTAACCCAGATGAAGTAATAACCTCATTTTGGTTATGTGGTTATCTGGAGTGGTCTACTCGAGAGCAGTAACAACAGAAAATGCCATAAACAGTTCCTGGGAAACTAGATTCTTCCCATGTAACTTGCATTTACTTAGAGGCAATGACTTTCGAATACGCCAAAAGTCTGAAATATAAAATGCACCAATGGAGTAAATGTGGTCTCAATGGTATCCAAGCAGCTACCAAAATCATCAAGCCACATCAAGAGGCACCAGCTCTATTAAAATGAGGCACAGTCTGAATCTGTGAGGTAGCTATCATCATCTCCACAACCTCTTCAGTTCCCACGTGTCATATACGACACTGGTGAGTTTTATCTCCATACAGAACCCACGTAATGCGACAGGTAGACATGCCAATATTCCAATATTTTGCTTATCTTCTTCAAGGTGCCACTACCTACTGCCACAAGTTTCAGCATGCTGTGTTGTCAATTAAATGTAATATAAATATTACTAGGATAAACACACTGCTGGTGCCCTGAGGTTAAAAGTAATGTTTGAAACAGTTCAAAGAGAAGAAACCTCCAGCAGAATCAAAGGACACAGTAGTGAAGGTTTTGTTTTTGAAAACGAAAAAGAGAAAAATACAGGACAAATAATCTTCCAGTCATTCAGAGTCTGATCCAAATTTGAGGACAAGGCTTCAGATGCACCGTCTGAGGAAGAACATTGAATGCTTATTCTGCAGTTGTCATTTCTCTGCAGACTAACATACAAAAATGGGCACACTACATAGAACACTCTCCTTGCATTCCTGAAGAAAACTTGAAAAAGAACTTTTGTAAAGCCCTGGTCGCACTTCTTTTTCACAATAATCCCAGACAATGTTTGAGAGACAATGTGGAAGAGAATATTATATCAGTCTGTATTATTAGTTTTCTCCAACAGTTTGCCATTAGGACATTCAAATTCATTTGTTTGTGCTTTTCCCAAATTTACATGTCTTAAGTGTTAAACAGCATGTATTTTACAAATAAAATTTGAAGTACAATGATTTCATGCAGATTTCCAAATCCCAAATATACAGTTATATCAAATGTTGTAATATGAAGTGGAGTAATGTGAGGCGACAAAAGTTCGCAACAGGACTGAGGCTAGCGTGAGGCCCACCACAATTGGTATCAATTACCTGATCATCCGACGAAGCATGGAGACGATCAGCTTCTAGGAATATATCTGTCTGTCCACTAGACTCTCCTACACATCCAAACGTTTTTCAGCTGTGTGTGGACCTAGTTTCAGTCAGTTTAAGATCATGTGACACTTCATTTTGCCCCAAACTTCCAATGGGATTCCAGACTGGCACTTGAGCAAGCCAGTCAAATCATGCTATGTCACCCTACTGCAAGAACCACTGCTGAATGGTTCAACTCATGTGAACCAGTGAGTGATCATATGAAACTGCATCACTCCCTGGGGATAGAGCATCTCCACACTTGGCACAATAGTAGGTTTCATGATGTTCATCACACTGAGCCACAGTGAGATGACCATAAAGTTAATGAAGTGTCCCTACCTTACCTGATGACATTTGCCCCCAGCATGAGGCTGTGATGCAGCCAACACACGAATGCTATGCCACATACTGTCGGTTGTAAAATGCTCCCAGTAGTCTGTAGACCATCACTGGACTCTCATTCGAAGATCTAAATACTGATTCATCTGAAGAGATGATATGGTGCCAGTAACAGTATACATTAAATTTAGTGAAGGCATGCCTATTTTTTGAGTATCAGAGAGGACTTCTGTATTAGCAGCTCTATGGGCTCAGAGCATCCCATTAGCAGCTGTGAACAGTTTGCAAAACTCCAACAAAACCGGTCTCATTCTTCAGTCAGATGGTGTTTAAAAACGTACATTCCATATCAGTGTCAACTAATACATTGTCTTTCTGAGGTATTGACACCTTCCTACTCCCAACCCTTGAAGCCAGCCAATTACCCTTGCCGTGCTCCACGACTTCATCCAGTTCTAGGCACACAACTTTGAAGACCAGACCTGGCTGCTGCTCCATGCACACTGAAACCATCATACTGGATGAGCGACAGTAAGCTGTCTCTTGTGGCCTGCATATCCTGTGACACCCTAGCAGCACGACTGTCATATACCCTTCTGTGGCGCAGCATGCTATCATCTTTGACATACCTCGGCTATATCTGTGTTATGCTTACAACACATTAAGAAACAATACAATGCAAAAAAATTGAGGGCACGTGAATCCTTATCTCTTCACAAAAATTCCGGGACCTAAAATGCTGCCACACAGTTACCATGTAACTGTACAGACTTGCTCCTTTCCCCTCCCCCCCCCCCCCCCCAAGGTAGAAGCACCTCTGTGTTACAAACAGATAAAATTGAATGTTATAACATATATACAAAACAATATGCAGTCCTTATAGAATTATATTCAATCACAGAAAATCCAGAAGATCTTTAAATAAAAGTCTTAAAATAACAAGGGAACAAATACACTGCTACAAGTGTATTGCATGTGGCGCTGCCACCTTTGGCAGTGTGTGTTGCATTAGCACTGGTGCAAGCTACACATAACGAAGGGTATCCAACACTGTAATGACATGTGCAAAGTTTTCTTGTCAGTCCACTTGAATTTGACATTCATAACCATTTTTACAAAGGAAACCCAACAGATTCTAATGCATTAATGCTGCAGGCAAGGAAGCCAAAATGCTATGGATGCACTCCAGTGCATATTCAACTGTAGGTTCAGTAGAAGCATTTTGTGCCCCTTGTACTGAGATTTTCCGGAAGAGAACGAATCACAGATTTCAGGAGTCAAAACTTTTCATTATAAAACACAGTAGCTTCAATCCATGTACCATACCTCATTCGGACAGACTCAGGTGGCAATGCTAAATTCAGTAGCAATTCTCTATAGGATGACACATTATGTAGCTACAGCACACTTCTTCGGCAGGGACGACAGGTGATGTGGATTAAATGCAAATGGAATACATGTAGGGTAGTTGCCGCTATCAGCATGCAGACTGCGGCATCCAAATACATAATAAGAACATTTTGTTCTTGAATTCAGCGAAACCATAGTACTTTAGACTGTCACTCACAAATCATTCCACTTCTGAATGATTTGACTTGGCAGCAAGTCAACAGTGGCTTTGCGGGTTCTTCATCATCAAGTTTGCCAACAATGAAATTGCCAAAGAAAAATTTACATACACCATGTGATCAAAAGTATCCGACACCCTCAAAAACGTACGTTTTTCATATCAGGTGCATTGTGCTGCCACCTACTGCCAGGTACTCCATATCAGTGACCTCAGTAGTCATTAGACATCGTGAGAGAGCAGAACGGGGAGCTCCGCGGAACTCATGGACTTCGAACGTCGTCAGGTGGCTGGGTATCACTTGTGTAATACGTCTGTATGTGAGATTTCCACACTCTTAAACAGCCCTATGTCCACTGTTTCCCATGTGATAGTGAAGCAGGAACGTGAAGGGACACATACAGCACAAAAGTGTACAGGCCAACCTTGTCTGCTGACTGACAGACACTGCCAACAGTTGAAGACGGTCGTAATGTGTAATAGGCAGCCATCTATCCAGACCATCACTCAGAAATTCCAAACTGCATCAGGATCCACTGCAAGTACTATGACAGTTATGCGGGAGGTGAGAAAACTTGGATTTCGTGGTCAAGCGGCTGTTCATAAGTCACACATCACGCCAGTAAATGCCAAATGACACCTCGCTTGGTGTAAGGAGTGTAAACATTGGACGACTGAACAGTAGAAAAATGTTGTGTGGAGTAGCGAACCACTGCACACAATGTGGCAATCCGATGGCAGGGTGTGGGTATGTTGAATGCCCAGTGAACATCATCTGGCAGCGTGTGTAGTGCCAACAGTAAAATTTGGAGGCGGTGGTGTTATGGAGAGGTCCTGTTTTTCATGGAGGGGCCTTGCACCTCTTGTTGTTTTGCATTGCACTATCACAGTACAGGCCTACATTGATGTTTTAAGCACCTTCTTGCTTCCCACTGTTGAAGAGCAATTCAGGGGTGGCGATTCCATCTTTCAACACGACTGATCACCTGTTCATAATGCACGGCCTGGGGCGGACTGGTTACACGACAATAACATCTCTGTAATAGACTGGCCTGCACAGAGTCCTGACCTGAATCCTACAGAACACCTTTGGCATGTTTTGGAACACCGACTTTGTGCCAGGTCTCACTGACCGGCATCGATACCTCTCCTCAGTGCAGCACTCCATGAAGAATGGGCTGCCATTCCGCCAAGAATCCTTCCAGCACCTGATTTAACGTATTCCTGCTAGAGGGGAAGCTGTCGTCAAGGCACCACGAACTTGTAAGCAGCCAGGAGTCGGATACTTTTGATCACATAGCGTTTTGTCAAGTGCGGTGGTTAATTATGTCGCACCACATACTCTATGGAACCTCCTAGCACCAAAAATCTAATTAGTTTTTCCTTTAATGTTGATTCATCGCTGATACTGTTATCTCCAGTACTTTCATAGAAACTATACGATATTGAGGCACTTTAAGTTTGTATCTAGTAATATTCGCAGCAACCACCACGGATCATATATAAGGGAAACATTCATTCATGGAGTTTGGAGTTTTTTGCATCTGCGTTAATAATGTTTGCTTCTTAGAGGATTACACTGCTCTATTATTTGTAAGAGTATCACTACGTATATGTTGCTCATCTTAAGACTTCATAGAGCACTATCCGCTTACTACATACTTTACGTAAAACGATCTCCCTATCAGTAGTGTAAGTGTTGTCCACAGTAAAATTAGATCTTAATTCAGAAGGTAATCCTGATAACAAAGCAATAATGTGTGATTTTATGTAACCAAATTAAAATATGTAACTCGGGTGAAACATGTAAAAATATTTAAAAATATTTAAAAATAAAATAAACTGTACCAATCATGGCAACATAATTCAGCTGCAAAGTTAAACTTCATTCTGCATAATCCGCGAACATTTGCACTTTTCACATGCATCGGAGCAAAGGAAAAAAATATGTAATCACATAAAAATCCAGGCACTACTGATGACATGTACACACACACACACACACACACACACACACACACACACACACACACACATCACACCTGTGCATAATGATTTAGTACCTCAATTATCAACTCAATGATTAACAAACTTCATTGGTGCCATAACTACTTTGTTCTTTTACTGGGATACACAATAGCAAAGTTTTTATTTCTAAGTCTTGGAATTTCTTAAGGCTTTTGTACTGGTATCTTACTATGTGGTTATTATAATGTAACTGGACAGATAAAAAATTTAATAACAGGTAGTGGTAGGAGACAACACATACAAAGGTATTTGGAACCAGTGGCTCCTCCAGCATTAGGACTGAAGGTAAAGGAAGAGGAGTGAAGGAAAAGTACTGGTGAAGTTTAGAAAAATTCCCAAGAACCCTAGGTCAGAGAAGACTTATAGAATGAGAAGAATGACATGAGATGGAAAGAATGATTGTTGAGGACTGCACAGGACGAGAATTTCAAATCTCGCCTGGTGCAGCCCCCTACAATCAATCTTTCCTTCTCATCCCACTTGGTAAATCTCCTCTGACTTTGGGCTCTGGACGACTTTCCCAACACTAACCATTTCCTAAACCCCATCGATCCTTTTCCTTCACCCCTCTTCCTTCCCCTTTAACCCTTCTCCCAGAAGGAGCCACTGTCTCCAAAAGTTTGCAAATTTTAATACATTTACATGTGTGTTCTCCAGCCACCGCTGTATGAGTGGCTTTTTTATCTACCCAATTACATTATATTTTCAAAAATTGATATATTAGTATACAGATTTAATGTTTAACAGTGTGTCTGTATCAGGTTATGATGAAACTAGTCTAGAATGCCAGTGCATTTGTTTCATGTCCTGGAAACTGGCATTGTCTTAAACATAGCTTGGCACAAGACTGTTAATCAGTTAATGGTTAATTAACAAAGTTAACTTTTCAAGTAACTGATTAACTTTCAACTTAAATATCAGAAAATTTTAACCATCTCTTTAACTTCTACTAGGTTTCTTTGAGATAGTTAACTAGGCACATACTATTTATGACAAAAATGATGTCGCACTGACTTCGGGAATCATGTTCTGACAAGTTCAGGTCATGTAGGTATGTGGCTACGTCGGGCAGCATGTGATGTAAACAAACTATGTGGAGTGCAAATAACTAGGTGTTGGCTGGTTATTATTGTTTGTTTACTGAGTTCGCATTAACTATGGTTTTTTGTAAGTGGATTAACAATGGAAACTAAATCATGATATTGGATTCTAGCTCTAACAACAATATAGAAGCCTAGTCTTAATACAAATGTAAAATGTAAAGCCCAGAGTCTAGTCAAAATGTGGTTGGGCATGAAACCAAAAGACTGAATCAATGATGCAGTATCTATTGGGGAACAGAATGCAGTAAATTTGTTTATTAAATTAACACCTGAATTCATTTCTACATGAAAGATAAAAAAAAAATCACGGTGCTTCAGAGGTACCCAAAACACTCCGGATTGATTGGTTAATTGAGAGGGTTTATAGGACCAAACAGTGAGGTCATCAGTCCTGTGATTCTGAAGTTATTCACAGTGAAAGAGTGTCCATTAAAAGTGGACAGATCCCGGCAGGGGAGTCAAATTCTAAAATAATGAAGTTAAAACATAAACAGTAAAAGTATAAAAGGGTAAATCCAATCAAAAAACAGAAAAAAAGAGTGGTCTTTCCCTGGGGGAGCGGTCATGGGGTCGCAGACCGAGAAGACATGAAGAGAGGTCCCTATCACAACCACCCTGCCTGTACTCCAGGAGTAAAGCAAAACCTTATATCTGGAAATAAAAAATCACTTTCATGGAGGAAACTGAGGACCACTTGTGAATCATCTGCTAATATTAAAATTAAGGAATCTGGAAGACCACACTTAGCATAAAGGGCCAAAAGAAGCGGATATTCCATTAATATGTGGGATACAATCGGTCTGGCTCCACAAACACATTGTGGAGACAGTTAATTTTCTTGTTTTTTTGTTTTGTTTTAGCACGCAAAAATAACTAGGGTCATACACACCCATGTCAGAACTGTAGTACATGAAGACAAAGACAGGAGTTAAAAACCACTACACATTAATTCCAATCGAAGGAAGAACACAGCTAAAAACAGAGACGTGGAGAAAGATCTATAAAATACACCATAGAGAAACGGAGGCCCTGAACTAAAAATTAAATGGCCTTCGCCATATTGCTATGACAGATAAAAAGTAAAACACAGACAACAGCCCGCACGAAGATCACTAAAACGGCCGGTAACTCAGATGGGAAAAAACACCGAGAATATATGGTTTTTTTTTTTAAGGGCATTCTGTCAGGAAATGGTGGACCATCAAAGGTTGAGCACAGTTAGTGCAAAGTGGTGGGGGAGCACCACTAAACAAATGGTGATGGCTAAAAATACAGTGTCGAAGTGCAACCTAACTAAAATGATTTCCTCATGGCGAGAGGGCCAAGAGGAATTCGTCCAAGCTGCTCGGAGAGGCTTAATAACCAGGAGCTTTTTCCCATGAAGGGAGGACCAGTGATGATGCCAAACTGACACCACGTGCTGACAGACGGCACTACAGACCTCAGCGGAGGGAATATAAGTAACTAGCAGGCTGAGGTATGAGTACTGCAGGCCCAGGGGTTAGAATATGCCCGAGGTGTTCCTGTCTGTCATAAGAGACGACTAAAAGGAGTCACACACCTTTCGGGCTTTATGAAATGATCCCCTGTAGGGTTTGACCTCCATTTTTCAAAATTTTCCCGAAAAGCGAACCAATTGGGGAAGGGTGCCTTACATGGTGCATCGTGTCCATCGTGCATTGAGATCTTTAGCTCACTTTCTCATCGTGGCATTGCAGTCCCACTCATCCTCCATCTCTTGAGTGTGGACATCTTCCTCGGTGCATTTTCCTATACCCACTACACAGTGTCATTTTCTGCGCCGACGAGGACCATGGACTCCCAATCCTTTGCACCTCATATCCAGCACGGTAGCCAGTCCGTTGTGGTGGAGCCGCCATGTACACTGTTGTTGTAGCCCCCTGACACCACAGGGATTGCTCTGCTGATGCCTGCACCATTAACTCCCCATGTGTGCCAAGTAGTACATGCTCATCTCCCTGGGACATGAGGACTCCCGGCAATGACCATCTACCAGGTGGCCCTTGCTGAGGTTGGGTCGCACCTGTGGGGAGGGCCCTTGGTCGGAGTGAGTGGCATCAGGACGGATGACACACCATGAAGCGTACAACGTCATCACTTGCTGGAGATCAAATGCCAGCAGTCTCTTAAGTATTCCAAGTCTCAGTACAATGCAAGAAGGAAGTACGATCATAAATCATTGCCCATTGTCCTCCCTGGCCAAACCATGGGAGGAACGCCAGGCCAAGGACGGCAGTGGAGCTTATTCGCCCCGGTACCTCATATGTACAAGAATTGATGGGGAATTCTGGACTGTGACCACTTTCCTGTGATTCTGTCATTCCCCTGTTGCCACCAGGCAGACAGACCCACAAGTTGGGCTTTCCGCAGGGCCAACTGGCCTTTATATACATCTGCTGTGCATTTTGATGCCACATTTTCAAGTTGCATTGATGCAGTCGTGTAAGGTGTCTCTGCCACTATTCTTCATGCTGCTAGCACTGCTGTCCCTCTATCCACAGGTCCCCTTCATCGTCGACCAGTGCCATGGGACCAAGGCTGTAGCAGTCACTCTCCAGGACCGCCACCGGGCATTGCAGACATTTAAACACCACCTTTCACAGACCAACCTTCTCACTTTTAAGTACTCCCTGCTAAGGCTCTTTACCTTCTTAAGCAGAGTAAAAAGAAATGCTGGGGCCATATGCCTCTTCATCGGAAGTTTGGTCCAAGCTACGTAACCTTTTGGGCTGCCAGCGACAGTCAACTGCCCATGGTCTTAACGTCCAAGGTGCTCTGTGCACTGATCCTTGCAGAACACCTCACGACACTTTGCGACAGCATAGGCGTCCCCTTCCTATCCCGCTAGCTTTCTCTGGCAGAAACGTCGAATTGAACAGACCCCCCAGCCCCTCTGTTTCAACTCGCACAACTCTGAACCCTATAATGAATCCTTCACAGAATGGGAATTGTTGCAGGCTCTTTCTTCTTGCTGTGACACGGCCCCAGGCTCAGATTCCATCCACAACCAGATGATCCAACACTTGGACACTCCCCAGAGGCAACATCGGAGTCTCCAACCACAACCACATCGGGAAGAACCCAGCGTCTCTCAACAGCTACTGCTTGATTGGCCCGACGAACGTGCTTCGTAAACTTCTTGAGAGGATGGTTAGCTTCAGATTACTTTCGGTACTTGAATCTCGGGGCCTTTTGTCCCCGCATCAGTGTGGCTTCCGGGAAATGACGTTTTTCCACTGACAAAACTCATTGTATGAATTTCTGGCAGCACAATTGATTTGTTTCACTGTCTTTACATCTTGGGACTGTTGCTCTTCCATTTGTTGTAACTACAAAATTCCTGGGGCTCATGGTTGAAAGGAAACTTTCTTGGTCCTCCAACACTTCTTAGCTGGCAGCCCCGTGTATGCGGTTGCTCAATGTCCTACATGTCCTCAGTGTTACTTCCTGGGTAGCAGGTCAAACCACCCTCCTCTGTTTTTACCAGTCTCTTGTCCATTCGAAACTTGACTATGGTTGTTTCGCTTGTGTGTCTGCACATCCATCTCTCTTATGCCGCATCAATGCTGTCCACCATTGTGGCATCCGTTTGGCCACTGGCATCTTTTACAGTAGACTGGTTTAGAGTCTGTATGCAGAAGCTGCTGAACTGCCACTATCCCACTGCTGTGACTTTCTCCTCAGCAGATATGCATGCCATTTGTCTGACATGTGTGGCCATCCATCCTATGCCTCTTTCTTCAATGACTCCTTTGATTGCCCTCTTCTCTGTTACCTCTTTGAGTTCGCTTTCAGCTCTTGCTCTGTCAATTTAATATCATGCTACCTGCAATTTTATCAGTGGGTGTGATCCATTCAACATCGTGGCTTTGTGCGGCAGCCCGTGTTCATCTTGGCCGTCACTGGTTTGTTAAGGACACTACTCAAGCTTCTATCACTTTCAGTTTCACGAGCTACACACGGAACTTCCCTATAGTACCTTTGTGTGCAGCCTTGGCAGCAGCCTCCATTCCTGTCAGACCGACGTGACCATGGATCCACATAAACATCACAGAGACTCCATCAAGAGTGAGCAAGTGACAGCTTTTCTGGAGCTGTTGCACTAAGGCATGGACAGTGTACAGCCACAGAGGCATTGAAGGACACAGTGTGTCGAAGCAGATGACGCAATTGAAAAGCCTGTGTCGCCCAATGTAATACGTGGCCTGATACAGGGTGAAGAGTTCTGTTGTAAATACTGAGCAATGTTCTGGAAGCCGATACCGAAAAATGTCAGTGCCAATGACAAATGCTCATCTGACACCATGGTCAGTCCGAGAGCCATCAGTGTACAGTGACGTAGACCGCATATCTTTGACTGGAATGATGAGAGAGAATTTGGGGATGGGAGATAAATATCTGCTTCTCTAGCCAAATGGTTAACCAGTTCATTCCCTAGGAAGCTCACAAGACTTGGGACCCAGAGAAAGGCAACGGAGCAGGCAGCACAGTCAAGGGCAGAGAGAAGGTCATGGATAGCAGACACCAAAGGGTGATGAGAGTAGCAGTGGTCTACACCTACAAGGATGCTCTCCATATCACGTGTAAATGCCTGGCAGAGGATTCACAAACATCTTCACAATAATTCTCGATTATTCTATCTCTTAAAGCGCGTGGAATACACAAACACCTGTATCTTTCCGTGCGAACTTCTCTTATTTTTTTATGATGATTGTTTTTCTCTATGCCGGTCAGCATCAACAGAATATTTTCACAAACAGAAAAGAAAATAGATGACTGAAATTTCACGAGAAGATTCTGTCACAGCGAAAAAGCCTTTGTTTAAATGTATCATTTCAGTGTCTGGACAAGACCAGAGCACGGTAAAGATGGAAAAGACTGGTACAGTCTGCACACAAGATGTGTGGGCCAGGAGGCAGAGAGCATTAAGCTTCAGTACGCATGTAATCTTTAGGTGGCGAAGAAGGGGCAGCCACGTCACCTTTTTATCAAAAATAACGCCCAAGAAAGGGGATTGTGCTACAATATCAAGGAGCTGGTCAACTAAATAAAGTTCTGGATCGGGGTGTACTGTGGGTTGACAACAAAAATGCATGGCCCGCATTTTGGAGGGAGAAAAGTGGAAGCCATGGGAGATGGTCCATGCAGAGGCCTGTTGGAGGGCACCTTGGAGCCAGCGCTCAGCAAATGCTACAGAGTGGGAACTGCACCAGATGCAAAAATCGACGTATGCCAGGGTAACCACGGGCCCAACAGAGGATACAAACCCATTGATGGCTATCAGGAAGAGCGTGACACTTTTCACAGAACACAGTGGGATACCGTTCTCCTGAATCTGAGGGGCACTAAGTGAAATGCCAACTTGAATCCGAAAGAGCCGGTGAGATAAAAATTCATGGACAAAAGTTGGTAGACGGCTACAGAAGCCCCAGTCGTGGAGGTTAACTATAACGTGATGTGCCAAGCCATGTCATATGCCTTATGTAGGTGAAGGAAGACCGCGACAAGGTGCCAGTAGTTAGTAAAGCCCTGTTGGATTGCTGTTTCCAATCTGAGTAAATGGTCAGTTGAAGACTGTCTTTCCCGGAAGCCACACTGATGCAGGGACAAAAGGCCCTGAGATTCAAGTACCGAAAGTAATCTGAAGCTAACCATCCTCTCGAGAAGTATACGAAGCACGTTCGTCTGGCCAATCAAGCAGTAGCTGTTGAGAGACGCTGGGTTCTTCCTGATACTGTTCTTCCCGGGCTTAATGATGGGTATTACTGTACTGTCTAGCCATTGTGACAGGAAAGCTCACGTGAGCCAAATGTGGTTGGAGACTCCGATGTTGCCTCTGGGGAGTGTCCAAGTGTTGGATCATCTGGTTGTGGATGGAATCTGAGCCTGGGACCGTGTCACAGCAAGAAGAAAGAGCCTGCAACAATTCCCATTCAGTGAAGGATTTATTATAGGGTTCAGAGTTGTGCGAGTTGAAACAGAGGGGCTGGGGAGGTCTGTTCAACTCGACGTTTCTGCCAGAGAAAGCTAGCGGGATAGGAAGGGGACGCCTATGCTGTCGCAAAGTGTCGTGAGGTGTTCTGCAAGGATCGATGGATCAGTGCACAGAGCACCTTGGATGTTAAGACCATGGGCAGTTGGCTGTCGCTGGCAGCCCAAAAGGTTACGTAGCTTGGACCAAACCTCCGATGAAGAGCCATATGGCCCCAGCATTCCTTTTTACTCTGCTTAATAGGGTAAAGAGCCTTAGCAGGGAGGACTTAAAAGTGAGAAGGTTGGTCTGTGAAAGGTGGTGTTTAAATGTCTGCAATGCCCGGTGGCGGTCCTGGAGAGTGACTGCTACAGCCTTGGTCCCATGGCACTGGTCGACGATGAAGGGGACCTGTGGATAGAGGGACAGCAGTGCTAGCAGCATGAAGAATAGTGGCAGAGACACCTTACACGACTGCATCAATGCAACTTGAAAATGTGGCATCAAAATGCACAGCAGATGTATATAAAGGCCAATTGGCCCTGCGGAAAGCCCAACTTGTGGGTCTGTCTGCCTGGTGGCAACAGGGGAATGACAGAATCACAGAAAAGTGGTCACTGTCACAAAGATCATCACAGGATGATCAATGTAGGGAAGCCACAAGAGTACAGGAGAGGAAATTGTGAGATCGATAGCAGTAACAGTGCTATGAATGGCACTGAAGTAGGTAGGGGAACCACCACCGAGGAGAAACTGCAAGATCCGGAACTGAAAGAGAGCGGGTGACCTTGGGGTGCACAGATGGTGTCTCGTGGTCAAACTGTGGTACAAGGCTTCCGGTGTGAGACACCTGGGAGGGGGTCCTGGTGGGGAAGGGGGAAGCCCCATCACTAGCAGGTCCAAAGAAGGAGGGGCAGTTCTTCAGCTGGGGAGAGGGAGTGGCTCCCAGACAGGAAGTCATGGGCACTGCAGGGGAGGGGGAGGAGGTGGGGGACAGGGCTGGGGTGACGAAGAAGTAGGTGGTGGAAAGGATGTAACAGAAGCAAAAGTTGAAGAAAGTGATACTGGATGGAGTGTCTCATATTTTTGCTGAGCTTCAGCATAAGCCAGGTGATCCACGCACTTTTGCTCTTGGCTCTTCCTTTCTCTCTTGTAAGCAGGGCAATCCAGCGAGTGAGGGGAGTGGCAGTCATGACAATTGACACACAGGTGGTGGAACACAGGGGCTTCACTCATGGAGTGGGTGTATACAGTCACCACACAGAGGGTCCGCCATACAGCTGGAAGACAAATGCCTAAAATGCAAGCACTGAAAGCACCTCATGGGTGGTGGGACGTACAACTTCATGTCAGATCTGTAGCACATAACCGTGACCTCCTCTGGGAGGGTATCCCCCTTGAAAGCCAGAATGAATGTACCAGTATTGGAGCAGGTGTCTTTGCGACCCCTCTGCACTCGTTGAACGAAATTAACGTCTTAGTGCTCCAGATTAGCCAGGAGTTCCTTACCAGTTTGCAGGATGAGGTCCCTGTGAAAAATCCCTTCCTGGACCATATTTGGAGATTCTTGAGGGGTAATAGATACTAAAACTTGGCCAAGACAATCACAAGCATTAAGAGCTGCAGATTGGGCAGCATAAGAAGGTTCGATCAACAGGGACCACGACTGCATCTTAATGAGAGAGTCCACATCACAAAACTTGTCCTCGATATGCTGCACAAAAAAAATGGCTTTGTGGTGATGAATGTGTCCCCATTTGTCCTAGTTCAGGCAAGGTAGCGGGAAACTGTTTCAACCCAAGGTGGCGAGCCTGGTCCTCCTCCCACGGTGTAGCCAGGGAAGGGAAAGCCGCAGGGTCATACAAAGCAGCATTCAATGATCCATCACTATTCGAAGAAGCCAGGACGTTTGAGAACAGCCAGATGTGTGCAGCTTGGTATGCTTCATGCACCAAGTGTCCGACCTGATACCACCCACTCGGGTCACACTAAAATCAGAAAATTTAGAAGTGGAGGTCTAACTAAAGTGGGGACCTAAATGCCAAAATGGATGAAACAACAGACATACAGAACAAAATTGAAAGCAAGACATGGGTGTGACCCAGCCACAGCAAGGGCCACCTGGCACAACAGCCGTTGCCATGAGTTCCGATGCTCCAAGAAGACAATAGACCAATCCTTGGCATACATGGGGAGGGAGCAGCTCAGGTATCAGTAATGTGATCCCTATGTAGTCGGGAGCTCAGCCAGATGGGTATATAACAGCCCCATCTCACAGACTGGCTACACGTGCTGGTGACCTAGCACAGTGGAGGGGGGCTACAGCGGGGAAGGAAGATGGGAGAGGAATCCACATTGTAGACATTTGGGAGGGAGTTCTTCCCCAAATGGCTCACACTAAAATCAGAAAAATTTAGAAGTGGAGGTCAACTCAAGTGGGGACCTAAATGCCAAAAAGGATGAAAGAACAGACAGATGGAACAAAATTACAAGCAAGACAGGGAAACAAGTGGATAGCCAGGTCGATATAAATCAGAACACAGAGAGGGGAAGGAGGGGGCAACGAGAAAGGAGCAAGGATAGGGAGGGAGGGCAGGGTGAAGGAAATCCAGCCAGTGAAGGAAGAATAGGCCACAATAGCTCGGGGCCCCGTGTGCACCACACATAAACTCGCAAAAGACACGAGCCCCCTGGGGGTGAAACACTCAGGAGGATGCAGCCCTTGTAGGAGTGTTGGTAGATTCTTGCAGAATCAACACTTACCAGCACTGGTACTGAAACAGTTAACCTCCCAATTATTAGTACCAGATTGGTATGATGTGAATTCTGGACATTCTGCATTGTAGGGTTAAACGACATTTTTCTGTGGGCAAAGACATTTTGTCTCCTAAACGATCCTCACACTCTCTCATGAAAACTTTATACATGATGTTTATGAAAGAAAACACACGCTTTATGTCGGATGTGATCGATTTTCATGTACAGGGGATAGTAATGTGATGGTTGTGTTAGAGGGTCAACAACGCTGGTAAGGCATGTGTTGCGTTGGACCATGTGTGTTCAGTACAGACTAGGCATCAGTGCAGGTTGTTTATGAGTAGCGCACACTTCGTATATGCATTCATAGCCCGAGGTCGACGTGCAATGAAAGGCCAAACACAGTTGCGAAGAGGGCAGATTGTGGGGACTCGATTAGCTGAAGCATCAGTAACCAAGACAGCCAACTTATTGAATGTTTCAAGAGCAACTGTTCCAACAGTCATGACAGCCCACACAAAACATGGAAAGACATCATAGTGTAAACGCAATATTATGCGCAAATCAAAACTAAATGACAGAGACTGTCGTACACTAACACGAATTGTGTCAAAACAACACAAAACTACGATGGCTAAAGTGACTGAAGAGGTCAAAAGCCATCTGTAAAATAATGCTTTAATGCTTAACGAAGTTAACTTCTTTAGTAATGGATTAACGATTACTGAAATTAACTTTTTGATTAACGTCGCCCAGCTAGGGGTACAAGATCCTCATTACTGGTTGTTTCCAGTTAATTGCAGACGTCTCTGTGTTTGCAACAATGTTATCAGAATTTTAATTCTTTCAGGCAATTCGAAAAAGGTAAAGAAGTTTGGTTATTCCTTACACTGTCATCTCAAAAGGAATTATAGATGGCGATTCCCTCAGGAGCTGCTATTATGCAGCAGGTTGCTAGCTGTGAATGAAGTTTAAAAGCACAATGTCATAATTTGCCGAGTATGTCAACTGCAGCAGAAACTAATACAACAGCAATTTAAATTAAACAAATGAAAGTTACAAGTTACAAATTTATTTAAAAAATACCCACTCATAATATAACATGTTTGGAAATTTTTTTGGAACCGTGATTCATTTCATGTTCCTGTAGCTTTTCCACACCTACAATAGCCAGCTTAATTAGCAACTAGTTTTTGGTCAGCATGTGAGCAAGACATTTACGTCATTTTCAATTAGTCCCTAATGTATATAAATCTAACACGCAACCAAAATCAAGACATTCAATGACTAAGACAATCAGAACACCATGTTACTCCAATAAACACTGAAGGAAATGCCACATCCCCAGGTTACCATCTACGACATAGCAACCAAGCATATAGCTGTGCACAGCAGGTTGCCACTTAATGACACTACTCCTTGACATCGAATGACAATCTGACAACACAAACATGCTGTCAATTGTGCACTGCAGGTTGCTGAAGTTCCAGCCCACTTAATGACACTACACGTGGAGATCGAATGAAAACAATCTGACAAGACGAACTTGTTGGGTTGTTTTTAAGCAAACCTCCAGTCAGCCTCCCCACCAGAGGTATAAGCATGTTGCTAAACTGTGCCATAATCGCAAAGTACCTCGTTTCCACATGTCAAATCGGTATTTCTCTGCTGAGCAATTATTTTGGTCGCCACCAAGTCCACCTCGACATCATTACATTGCTGGACTCTTTTCAGTCCAACCTCTAGCAGATTACCACTCTCTGCCGACCACCACGACATGGACTTCGTTTATATTCGAACATTCCACTGAAACGTGACTATCAGTATAAACCAAGTAGCATGGACTTATGTCCGAAGAAATCTTTGTCGTTTTATTCTGTTCCTTAAACTTAATAATCATGAAGTTGTTCTTTGCCACCTGGCACTTCAATTTTAATAAGTTCTTCCCCTTAGTCAAAACCCTACAGGAAGTATAAAAAGTTTGAAGATCACAGGCCCTGCCACACTAAACCAAAAATCCTGATTAATGCAATTTACAGACAGCAAAGCAACAACTGATTCATTCTTGAGGCAACGGGGGGGACACACACACATCGGTGCTAGTTTCGGTGGCATAAAGTTGAATTTAGTTCTTAACATACTTAATACCTTCTTATATCTCTGAAAATAAAGATGATGTGACTTACCAAACGAAAGCACTGGCATGTTGATAGACACACACACAAACACAAACATGCACACAAAATTCAAGCTTTCGCAACCAATGGTTGCTTCATCAGGAAAGAGGGAAGGAGAGGTAAAGACAAAAGGATGTGGGTTTTAAAGGAGAGGGTAAGAAGTCATTCCAATCCCGGGAGCGGAAAGACTTATCTTCGGGGGAAAAAAGGACAGGTATACACTTGCACGCGCACACACACACACACACACACACACACACACACACACACACACACAAGCAGATATTTGTAAAGGCAAAGGGTTTGGGCAGAGATGTCAGTCGAGGCAGAAGTACAGAGGCAAAGATGTTATTGAATGACAGGTGAGGTATGAGCGGCGGCAACTTGAAATTAGCGGAGGTTGAGGCCTGGTGGGTAACGGGAAGAGAGGATATACTGAAGGGCAAGTTCCCATCTCCGGGGTTCTGACAGGATGGTGTTAGTGGAAACCAGATAACCCCCTTTGGTTCCATCAGATTCACCTGGTCCTACTCCAAATCCCATGCCACTTTCCTTGATGTTGACCTCCATCTGTCCAATGGCCAGCTTCACACGTCCGTCCACATCAAACCCACCAACAAGCAACAGTACCTCCATTATGACAGCTGCCACCCATTCCACATCAAACGGTCTCTTCCCTACAGCCTAGGTCTTCGTGGCAAACGAATCTGTTCCAGTCCAGAATCCCTGAACCATTACACCAACAACCTGAAAACAGCTTTCACATCCTGCAACTACCCTCCCGACCTGGTACAGAAGCAAATAACCAGAGCCGCTTCCTCATCCCCTCAAACCCAGAACCTCCCACAGAAGAACCCCAAAAGTGCCCCACTTGTGACAGGATACTTTCTGGGACTGGATCAGACTCTGAATAAGGCTCTCCAGCAGGGATACAACTTCCTCAAATCCTGCCCTGAAATGAAAATCCTCCCCACTCCACCAAGAGTGTCTTTCCGCCATCCACCTAACCTTCGTAACCTCTTGGTTCATCCCTATGAAATCCCCAAACCACCTTCCCTACCCTCTGGCTCCTACCCTTGTAACCGCCCCCGGTGTAAAACCTGTCCCATGCACCCTCCCACCACCACTTACTCCAGTCCTGTAACCCGGAAGGTGTACACGATCAAAGGCAGAGCCACGTGTGAAAGCACCCACGTGATTTACCAACTGACCTGCCTACACTGTGACGCATTCTATGTGGGAATGACCAGCAACAAACTGTCCATTCGCATGAATGGACACAGGCAGACAGTGTTTGTTGGTAATGAGGATCACCCTGTGGCTAAACATGCATTGGTGCACAGCCAGCACATCTTGGCACACTGTTACACCGTCCGCGTTATCTGGATACTTCCCACTAACACCAACGTGTCAGAACTCCGGAGATGGGAACTTGCCCTTCAGTATATCCTCTCTTCTCGTTACCCACCAGGCCTCAACCTCCGCTAATTTCAAGTTGCCGCCGCTCATACCTCACCTGTCATTCAACAACATCTTTGCCTCTGTACTTCCGCCTCGACTGACATCACTGCCCAAACCCCTTGCCTTTACAAATGTCTGCTTGTGTCTGTGTATGTGCGGATGGATATGTGTGTGTGTGCGCGCGAGTGTATACCTGTCCTTTCCTTTCTCCCCCCCCCCCCCCCCCCCCATTGTGGAGGGGACAGAGTGGTGGGAGGTGGGGGATTGGGGAAGGAGGAGATGTAGTGAGGAGAACACTGAAAAAACTGAAGACACTATTTGTGGAACTGCAAAGGTGAAGGCAAGAATGGAACTGAACAGGATCATGGGAGACAGAAATAGAGGAGCATATTAAGGAACAGAAAGATGGTAGTAGGAGGTACAGAGGAAGAGGCGGCGAACTTATAGTCCCATCATTACCACAAAACACAGGTACCAGTCCCTTCTTGATAGTGTTGGTGGCACAACAGAGTGATTGGCTGCTAGAGCAAATTCATAACATCTAACTCTCCTACTATATGAACTACACCAATTTTTTGATAATAATGTTTGGTGAGTCAGTGGATAAATGCCAGACTATGGTTCCAATGGACTCGTGTTCAATCTCTGGTCTGTCACAAATATTTTAAAGCTGTGGATTCTGAAAAACCGTTAATATTATTTTATTGGTTATTAGTTTCACCTTATCTACAAGCCGTCTTCAGATCTTAAGCAGTTTAACATGGTGCCATTCACGTGCCTTGGCACGTTTATTTTATTGTGCATGTTCAAATTTGCACTGACAATGTCAAACAATAAGATAAATGTACCAGGTCAAGAATCGATGGTAAACCAAAATTAGTAATCAATAAAATTACATTTGTGATCTTTACTATTAAGGGTTTTTCTGAAACCACAGCTTTACACAATGGATCACTTATCTCCTAATTTGACAATGTCAAATAATAAGACATTTTAATCTTCTTTAATCACTTGTTTCTGCTCTGACTATGTTTGCTGATGTGAAAAATTCAAGTTGCACCATGGTCTGAAACCCACATTAAACTGTAGACCCTTCTAATTGGCTGGGTAAGACATGTAGAAGGATGGAGGAAGGCAACAGCATACTGTATCCAAAAGGACGATGCCTAGCAAAGCACTGTAGTGTTCAAACCATGCTTCAGACTACGGCAGCTATATTTTTATTTACTTAACCCGGCGGTGCATGCACCTGGAAACAGGACGGCAGTACACGCAGCTGGTCTCACTGACCCTTGCAGTTTCTATCTTTCTGAATTAGCATTTAAATGTATATTATGGAGGGAAGTGTCTATTAAATGAAGTAATATCATTAAAATCAGTTTAGTAAATATATTTAAGGGATAAATTTAATATTTTGGTCAAAAATATTTACACAAATGGAGATACATAAAATTTAGCTGTTATCAAAATAATGCATGTATCCAATCAGATATTTTGTCGATACAGTCTTGGCACACAGTAACAGAATGTTCAATGCAAATGTATTTCTTGCAGTTCTTACAAATATACCTTGTTTTTCTGTTTTTGCTTCTGCAGCCCACACTCCGTCCTCGTGAAGCAGCAGTTGATTTCCCTTCAGAAATTTTCACACTGAAAGCTCTCCAATTCTCTCAGTTATCTCCCTTGGCAATATTTTTAACATTACTCTTTGCTGAAGATGATCATGCTGAAGCGCAAAAGAAAGCTGCCTCAAAAACTCTCTTAATCTCTGTTGTTTTTTCCTATTTGAGTTGAAAATAATAGCACCATTTATCACAGCTGTGTTCATGATGCTATAAAAAAAATAAAAAAAAATAAAAACTGTTGGCCATCATCTTGTGTTTCTAGCTACATTATATGTTGCACTCATTCTGTCTACAATGTCAACTCCACCCTTAGTAAGGTTATAGAAAGTGATAATTTCTAGTTTTTTATCATTCCCTGTATTTTCGTCAATATTTCCATTATGGTGCATCGTTGACAGTAGTAATACCACTTTATTTCGTTTCGGCACATACGAGACTAAGATACAATTTTTCTGAAACCCAAACACAGATGACTTTTCTTGTCGGTTTTTAATGTTAATAAATCCCCTTGGGACCTGTCTCTTGTTCTTCCTCAGGGTACCAACGATGGTCGTCTCCTTCGTAATCAATGTGTTTGCAAGCTCGTAACTTGTAAAATAATTGTCGCAAGTTATGTTGCGGCCTGTATTCAGGATAGGTTGGCAAAGTCTCTGAACAAGTTTAACTGGTCTGTTGTCCTGTCTGTAAGGGCCTTCAGGCTGTTGCCCAACATACACCTCCATGTTGAATGTGTAAAACATTCTGGCATCCACTGCTGCAAAAATCATTACTCCATACTTGTTTGGCTTATTTGGCATGTACTGTCGGAATCTGCATCTTCCACGGAATGCGTCTAGTTTTTCATCAACTGTCACGTATTCAGAAACTGTATAAGCCTTCTGAAAGTTTTCAACAATTAGACTGAACACCTGTCTTATCACCGCCATGTGATCTGTTTCCTCCCTTTCCATTCTCGTTTGTTTATTGTCAAGTCTGAGGCATCGAAGAAGAAAACGAAATCTGTTTATGCCCATTGTGAGGTGAAATATTTCAACTCCTGTGCCATCTGTTCACCACAAATCTTGTGGACTTAGTCCATGGGCACACATTACACCAGCGTAGTACAATAATTCCAATAAGGCCTTTATTTCAGCTTTATTAGTTTGTTGTGCATCTCTTTCCCTTGAAAAGTTTCCCTGGATACTTAGAATGTACCTACTAGTGCAGTCAACAAGTATGTGTATAATGTTTTCATCAAAAAACAGTTCCCAGCACTGTAGAGGATTTGTAGCACTTTTCGCAGCACCTTTCACATCTGGTAAATGAGTTATGATGTTATAACAACGTGTGCGGGAGTACTTTGGCGGAGCACGTGAGTTCCGTACTGTTCCGTCTTTACCGACAAACACATCACTGTCAGCACCACAATCACTGTCTTCTGATTCATCACTCTACATTTTTTGTTCAGTGTCGGTATAACTTTTCCACTCTGGGTCCGGGATTTCTTCAAAGTCGATTTCTCCATCTTCAGAGTCACCAGCGTCACTTTCTGCCATTACTTCTTCAATCAAGTTCCTAATTATCTCCTCCTGTGCCTTGTAAGAATAAGCCATGATGCAGTTAGAACACTTACAACACACTAAAATAAGGTACAAAGCACGAAAAAATCTGTTCTACCACTAAACTAAGCAGATACCGCAAATATGCGAGCGCTTGAATAACCTTGGCGGAGCTAACAATAAACTGACACCAGTGCACGCGGCTGGCCTGTGAGACCCTAGACGTCTTTGTTGTGAGCTAACCGGAAGTGCTATTGTTGAAATACCAGATACACCATACCAAATGACTCTTATTACACTCACTTAAAGGTGAGAAGACAGCTTCTTGGAAACAAATTTCAGACATTGCATTAATGTGAAAATATTCTCCTTGGTCCGACAGACCACTTGCGTGTACTGACAGGTTAAATAACAAATTTTTGTTCTTTAAAAAATAAAAATAGAACATGCCGATTTCCTCGAGGAGACCATACTGCATCCCCTTCCACTGTTACTACAGTAAGGAAAAACCATAATTTTATTCCTGTTCATTTACTCAACACTTCATTAGTAGTGTCAGGACAGCTCACTTCTAGCAAAGACAGCACGGGTAGTATGTTGCTTACATTTAGTACAGGTGGGTATACACGTACATGAGAAGAGGTTGGGGGGGGGGGGGGTGAGGAGGGTGATTTCCCAGATTTTCTGATTAAAAATACACTTCATCCTGTGTGTAAATATCCTTTTTTCTCAGGTGAAAGTACATGTTTTGTGTGTTAATAGACAATATATTTTCCCTCACTGCTGTAAAACTTTCAACCCTTTGAATAGTAAGGTTTTATACATTGACGTAGAACTTCCCGGCACTTTGGGAAACAGGGGGGTGGGCCCATTTTGTAAAGCTCTTTGATGCATGGAATCAAATACACTGCGTATTTTTGTATTAAAAATGTATAAATACAAATTCCACCAAATACAGCACAGTAGCTGCTCAAGCACTTAAATCAAGATTGTGATGTGCTTTTGTCAGCCAATTGTAGCTCATACTACGTGATCACGCCAGTCAACAGCAGCAGATATTCAGAGCATAGGACACGTGATGTAGTCTGCCAATAGCATCATCACTGTTAAGTAGCATGAACACAAGAATTGCAAAAGTTAATGTTTAAATTAATGGTTGGTTGTTTTTGGGGAAGGAGACCAGACAGCATGGTCATCGGTCTCATCGGATTAGGGAAGGATGGGGAAGGAAGTCGGCCGTGCCCTTTCAGAGGAACCATACCGGCATTTGCCTGGAGCGATTTAGGGAAATCACGGAAAACCTAAATCAGGATGGCCGGACGCGGGATTGAACCGCCGTCCTCCCGAATGCGAGTCCAGTGTCTAACCACTGCGCCACCTCGCTCGGTTTAAATTAATGTACATGAAGTATAGCTACAAGAAAAGTCAAGCTTTCACATATAATATTAGCCGTCAAAAATGTTTTGCTATATTCTGCAAAGGTGTGGTCAGGTGGGATCCTAAAAACACATATTAAATTGCATTTCTGACAAGCACAATTATAAATTTCACTGCTGTTCACTAAACAATTCATAAGTTAGCTGGCTGAATATATGTTTGGTCAAACACATTGACTTTTCCATAGAAAAGCCAATTATGTGTGGTATTACTCAAGAACTTACCTCACACTGTTTTTCACGGATAATTGTACTTTCTGCCAGAGTTATTTACACTTTGTAATCTATGAAAGAACTAAAATAAGTATGAAAAACTGACCTTTAATGGCATAAATGGCTGGTCTTCTGTCCCCGAATTTTTCTAAATGGCTGGTCCTCAAAGTGTTAAGTTGTGAATGAGAGTCAAACATGTGATGATTTAAGAACTTCATCACACATTTTAACACAGAACATAATTCATCTTGAGTAAAGGAAATTTACTTTGAAAGTAATGCTTCTTGAACCACTATTTGCAATATTTTCCCACAACCTGATTGAAATGTAACTAGTTGTGACGACATACTCATCAAAAGCATGTTTGTTGTTACGAAGTACTGCATAGTCTGCGTCCCAAAGCCTTTCACTCATTTTGCCGTCAGCAGACGCTTGTGTGTGCACTGAGTTTTGTTGCAGGAAATGGCACATTTTATTTGTAACTTAAGTTTTATTTTTAAAAACAAAGATGATGTGACTTACCATATGAAAGCGCTGGCAGGTCAATAGAAACACAAACAGACACATACATACACACAAAATTCAAGCTTTCGTAACAAACTGTTGCCTCATCAGGAAAGAGGGAAGGAGAGGGAAAGACGAAAGGAAGTGGGTTTTAAGGGAGAGGGTAAGGAGTCATTCCAATCCCGGGAGCGGAAAGACTTACCTTAGGGGGAAAAAAGGACGGGTATACACTCGCACACACACACATATCCATCCACACATATACAGACACAAGCAGACATATTGGTCTTTAAATATGTCTGCTTGTGTCTGTATATGTGTGGATGGATATGTGTGTGTGTGTGTGCGCGCGCGAGTGTATACCCGTCGTTTTTTCCCCTTAAGGTGAGTCTTTCCGCTCCCGGGATTGGAATGACTCCTTACCCTCTCCCTTAAAACCCACTTCCTTTCGTCTTTCCCTCTCCTTCCCTCTTTCCTGATGAGGCAACAGTTTGTTGCGAAAGCTTGAATTTTGTGTGTATGTATGTATCTGTTTGTGTTTCTATCGACCTGCCAGCGCTTTCGTATGGTAAGTCACATCATCTTTGTTTTTAAATATATTTTTCCCACGTGGAATGTTTCCCTCTATTATATTAAGTTTTATTTTGGTGTTATTCTCTCATTTATGTTTTATTACTGCAATATTATTCTGCTGCAATGGGCTAAAGCAAAATATTTTGTTAGAGTGAAAACCCTTGCCAGTCAAAATTACAAAAATTGAACAGAAAACAACAGCAATGAAATTCCTGGCTTTTTGCAGGATGAAAAAATTCCTGTGTTTTTCCCAAATTTTCCAGTGTGTATACACCATGTAATATGACAAATGATGGGTTGGAAAATTCTGAAACACCTCAACTGAGTTGCATGAAGCAATGATACACCCTTGTGGACCATCATGTTCTTTCCATTGGGCACTGAGAAATGATTTACGATAGATTCCTGAGCACCATCTTTTGGCAATTCTTCCTGCACCTGCTACCACCTCAACAGGCAGTCAATACATTTTACTGTATCAAAGGAAAATTCTATCAAGAAAACTGACCAATAATGTGTAGTACTTCCAACAGACACATAGGAAAGTGTAAGTGATATGCTTCCTATTGTTTGGAAATAATAGCTCCATCCTTGTGGGGCACTGCAGGAGGAGGGGGCAAGGGGGGGGGGGGGGGGGATGAAAAAGAGTACAGAAGGTTAAAATTAAGTGCATGTCACACAGAACCAAGGATTAGAGGGATCCACCAGTAGTGAGAACAAGGGTATAAATATTCAGCTTTAGCTTCTGGTGTACACACAAAAGAAAGCATCATGAGGAACCCCGAAGTCATCAGGAATGACCAACAAGAAGAATCTATGCAATCATTTTGATCACGGGGGAAGATTATTGGTGCAAAAGAGGAGGGTGTGTAACAAACTTTATACAATGAATATTCGACAAATGCTCTCTGAGAATGCACGAGTAAACCAAGCCAGTCACCGCAATTTGCTTGTTAGATCATTGGAGGAGGAATGACATTGTGTGAACTATGTTCTTTTCTAAGAGGAAGATTTTTATAAACAATATTAGGGATAGGCTAGATTGCCACTCACCATAAAGATGAAATGTTGAATTGTTGAATTGCAGACAGGTATAATGGGAACACTGTTACACATTTAGCTTTTGGCTAAAGCTTTCCCCAAAAAAGTGTGTGTGTGTGTGTGTGTGTGTGTGTGTGTGTTTGTTTGACATGGCATAACATAAGCTCACCAAGTATTGTAGATGTTTACAGTGAAATGGTAAACTGTTATGAATAAGTTGGATTTGGTGTGGGAAGTCTCTCTTGCCTGCACCACTTCCCATCAAAATTTCCACTTCTACATTAACTTGGAAAGAAGTAACTTTAAGCCTCTGCGAGTGAATGGTTCTGAGGAGTGAGATAATGCTTAATGCTCTCTAACAGAGTTACATCACGCCTCGCTTTCAGAAGGAGTTTCCACAGAGCAAGTTTAAGTCCAATTTTCTCAAAGTACAGAAAGTCTCGCTTCGCGATCTTCATCGGATTCTTGAGATTGCATAGTCTTTGTCTTTTTAGCCGTTCTGTAGTATTTAGAAAGACTCAACTGCCTTGTACGCATGTTTATTCGTAAACAGAAAGAACTCAAACCACAAAGCAAATTTAATAAACTCGTTTTTCCTATCAAAAATACAAATAAAATCTCTCAAAACTAGCAAAGCAATATCATTAAATGTTAGTTCGTTTTTATAAAGATAAAATTGTGGCATTTAATGCTGTCACTGACGTAAACTTCTGAAAATACATCAGTCTCTGATATAGAAAAACTAACGTAACCATCACTTGGTTCTTTAGCATACTGCACCATTATGACTGATTATCTGAAATACTAAGCTGAGCAAACAATTTTCGACAGAACTTTTGATTACAATATTTTTTTCTGTTTTCCGATTTAGATTAAATAAAACCTGCATTTGTCCCAAGCTACGCTCAAGTTATCTGTGAAAACTCCGTAAAAATTTGTGGCAGTTTTGGCGATTAGCTTATTCAAACAGAAGACAGACAGACATGAGAGCTTTAGATAAAAATTTAAATCACAATATCTTTATTCTGAGATCCGATTCTGATGAAATAAAAAAATGTCCGATCCCCAAGCTATGCTCAAGTTACTTATGAAAACCGCATGAAAATTGGCCGAGCAGTTTTGAAGATTAACATGTTGAAACAGGCACAATAGTTTTATTATTATTTACTGATGTTTCATAAATTATAACCTCTGTTCACACAAAGTGTAGGGTAATCAACTCATTGTCTTAGAAGAGCAAATGATAAATTCCTTAAATTTATATCATACTTTTTATATTGTATACTGTATATAATAGTGATGAAGCACTGAAATTTTATGCACTCTTGTGGATTATCATGTTCTTTCTTCCCAAAACTAATATGAACAAAATGTATAAACCTTAATATTAAAGAATGAGCACACAACTCTTATCAGTCTGCAAGCCCCTTTCTACAACTGCATATGTGCATATAAAACAGAAATCACCTGTGCTAAGTGTGTCTTGAAGATTATTTTGACTTAAGTAAAAAGCAGAAAAAAGGTTGGTTGTAGACTACACCGGCATACAATGTGGACAATTAATGTTAAATGTATGTAGAATGTTCTACAAAGAATATGTAACTTACCAGTTCATCCTTTTTTCTGAAGCCTGTAAAACATACGACTAGGCCGGCCATTGCGTGACAATAGAGAGGTCTTGTATTGTGCGGTAATGTATCACCTTTCTCAGCACACTCTTGTAGTGCAGTAGGTCCCATAATCCTTAAAAACATAACACATGTTTCAAACCAAATAATCACGTACATTGTGTGTGTGTGTGTGTGTGTGTGTGTGTGTGTGTTCTAGCACACAGGCTGCAGTAAAATGGCAATGGCAGCAGCATTCAAAATGGCCCGTCATATTTTTTCTTCAATATCATATTCAGTTTTTTACTTTGATCATAATTATGATTGATGCTAATTTTTTTTCTCCTTTTTACGATGCTGTACTAGGATTTACAAATTAGAGAATTCCTACACTAAATCAGAAACTGACTCCATTGATGACAACAAGGATTTAGTTCCTGAGACAAGTGAAGATGAAGATGGCAACATTATGAACAAGGACGGTAAGTGGAGGAGGGTTGAGGTCCTGATCAAAGTCAATCCAAGATGTCCACTAGGAATGGAACCAAGTGAAAGGTTGCCAATTTTTCATCTTCTGTAAGTTGGTCAGCTGTGAACATTCTAAAGGGGAGAGGAAGTCCCACTACTTACATTTGCCAATGAGCAGATGACTGACATTACTGCGTTCCATTTTATTTTTGATGAAGCAGTGCTACAACTGTTGAAGAAACACACACACAATAAAATTCTTGAAAGGTACTAAAGAATTATGACTGATGTCGCTTGAGGAACCAGAAAAATCTACAGCTGGGGTGTCATTTGTACAAAAGGTACATCTGCAGATACTCTTTGATCACATTCTTGGGGCCTGCTTCAATCAACATTATGCCCAGGACCAGATTTCTGTGGTTAGATGAAAATTCAACCCAATCTGAATGCCTGACGGCCCTCAAATTCATTCTTATCTCTGAAATTTCGAGAAAGTTCATGTAAAACAGAATTATTTACCATCCAGGAGAAAATATAATCACAGATGACAAACTACAAACACACAAAACAAGATTCAGTTTCCCCCAATTCATGCCCAAGGAACCAGACAAATAAGGTCTCAAATTTTGGATTGCTGCCGGTGTAGCGACAAAGTCTACAGGTTGAGTCACCTTAGCTTCCCTTTTATTTCATGAACAGTTCCAGAATCAATCGCGATACTGAAGCAAGTATATCATTCTATTTAAAAAATCATACTTGCTTTAATATCTCTATCAACAGAAGTCTTAAGACACTTTATTACATACCACTGTACACACTCATCATCATCATTTGTCAAAAACCTTATTTTGATACCTGGAATCATTCAGGAAATAAAAGGGTTGTGACATGACTCACTTTGTATATTAATGCTTTCTCAAATCTTGGGAAAGAGGATATGGGTAGAGAGAAGCAGCTACTCACAAGTCCATAGTTCTGGATCTTGTGGAAATACTTCGCAATCTGGGAAGAAACATGACAACAAACAACCACTTCACATATCTTCGACTTGCTAAGAAGCTCATGGACAAGGAACAACATTGTCACAAAATATCTGATGAGGTAAAGAAGCCAAATGCTAGAATACATTCCATCACCACCCTGTGACAGACTGGCAACACAGACTGCACCATGACTGTATACCATGATAAGAAAAATTAAAATGTCTTTCTTCTGAGTCAAAGCATGTTGAAGTAGTAATAAGCAAAGAAGGATAGAAGAAACATGAAACTGCAACATACTACAATGCAAAAAAAGTATATGGTGGACATGGTTGATCAAATAACCTGTTAATGTAATACAAAGGTTGCATGTGGGAGATGGCAGGTGCATGTCTTACACAACTTACAGGACACAGTGGTTGGTTGGTTGGTTGGTTGAGGTTTAAGGGACCAAACAGCAAGGTCATCAGTCCCTTGTTTCAAATATGCGCCATTCCGCTAATGGGCCAACTCAGTAAAGTCAGAACAATAAAACGGAAAAAGGGAAAAAACGTAAAAAGGCAGTCATGTTGTCAATGGTAAAAAACAAAATGAGGGAAGCCTGTAAGAGAACGAACCCAACACTATGCTGAAGCAGCATAGGCAAGACCACCTGTGACTTGGAAGGTACAACTGCTATAATGTAGAAAGTACGTATGGGAATAGAAAGACTAACCAAGCCTTTTTTTTTTAATAATAATAATAAGAAAAAAAATAATAAAAAAAAGGTAAAAAACAGAGTAAAAGGGGAAGGAAAGAGGAATTCGGTCAGGGAGGTGAATCAGGAATCTCCAAACACTGCTTACAGTGGGAGACACCCAAACACTCACCGCCCTGCCCCAACACCAGAGAGAGATTAAAAACCTTAAAACTGAGAATAAAAACCACTTTCCCGGAGGAAACCGAGAACCAGAGAGACCATCCACGAATTGTCAGCCAATATCAAAGGTAAAGTGTGGGGGAGCCTGTACTTAGCACGCAGATCCAAAAGAAGGGGGCATTCAATCAAAATGTGGGCTACTGACTGGAAGGCTCCACAACCACATAGTGGGGGCGGTTCATCACGCAAAAGAAAACCATGGGTCAACCGAGTATGGCCAATGCGGAGACGACACAGTGTGGTCAAGTCCTTTCGGGAGATGCGAAAGGAAGAACGCCACAGGCCTGGTGTCACCTTAATTGCACGAAGTTTATGAGACAGGGGAGTAGCCTCCCAAGAATTGGCCCATGACTGTGCAAAGTGGGATTTGATGTGAAGCCGTAAATCCGCTGCAGGAGGGGCTACAGAAAACGGGGGGTAAGTAACTGCTCCCCCAGCCAAACGATCAGCGAGCTCATTACCCGGGATACCCACATGGCCAGGGACTCAAAGGAAGTCAATAGAACAAGCAGCACGGTGAATATCAGCGAGATGGTCATGGATGGCAGAGACCAAGGGATGGCGCGAAAAACACCGGTCAATAGCAAGAAGGCCACTCATCGAGTCCGTGTATAACAGAACGCGGTTGTGTTGGGACTGTTTAATAAAGGTAAGGGCCTGGGAAATTGCCATCAATTCCGCAGTAAGCACCCCACATGTAGGTGGCAGCAGATGGCTTTCCGTTCCAACAGAGGACGTGAAGGCATACCCAACACGATCAGCAGATTTAGAGCCATCAGTGTAAAAAAACAACAGCATCCCAAAACTCCCATAAAATTTGGCGGAAAAAGGAACAGAACACCACTGGGGGGGATGGAATCTTTCGGACCGCGGCGGAGATCCATCCGAAGTCAAGGCCGAGGAACTAACCAAGGAGGGGTGGAGGGGAGGGAGCGAGGAAGACAGGACAAAGAAGGAAGCTGAAAATCACGGCAAAGAGACGCAAGGCGCAGCCCAACTGGTAAACCTGCCCGAGGGCGGGAGTCGGGTGGGCGACGTCCATGGTCTGGGAACAGGATAGAATAGGAAGGATGAGTGGGAGAGGAACGGATAGTGAGTGCATAAGACACCAGAAGCTGGGACCGCCGAACAGAAAGGGGGAGGGATCCCAGCTTCAACCAGGAGACTATCAACAGAGCTAGTAGGGAAGGCACCGGTGGCCAAACGGATACCACGATGGTGGACTGGATCCAGCACGTGCAGTGTGGAAGGAGCAGCTGAACCATAAACTTGACAACCATAGTCCAAGTGAGACAGAACTAGAGCACGATAAAGACGGAGGAGGAGGGAACGGTCCGCACCTCAAGAGGAGTGGGCAAGGAAGCGAAGGACATTGAGTTTACGGAAACATCCTACCTTCAGGAGTCTGATATGGGGCAGCCAAGTGAGCTTGTTGTCGAAAAGAAGACCCAGGAAATGAAACTGTGTGACCACAGGCAATCGTTGTGCAGCGAGATAGAGCTCTGGATCAGGGTGGATCGTAGTACGGCGACAGAAGTGGACCACTCGCAATTTTAAAGGAGAGAACTGAAACCCGTGTGAGAGGGTCCATGCAGAGGCACGCCGTATAGCTACCTGGAGCTGCCGCTTTGCAGATGCCATCGAGGAGGAACTAACCCAAATGCAGAAATCATCCACATACAGGACAGGGGCGACCAAGGGACCGACAGAGGCTACAAGTCCATCGATAGCAATGAGGAAAAGAAGGACACTCAAGACAGAACCCTGTGGGATGTCCGTCTCCTGGGTCCGTGGAGAACTAAAAGCAGTACCAACTCGAACTCTGAATGACCGATGGATCAGGAACTGGCAGATAAAAATCGGGAGTGGGGCCCGAAGACCCCACTGATGAAGGGTAAGTAAGATGTGATGGCGCCAGGCCGTGTCATAGTCCTTGCGAAGGTCAAAAAACACTGCAACCAAATGACGGCGCTGGGAAAAAGCCTGCCGAACTGCGGATTCCAAGCGAAGTAAATGATCGATTGAAGACCGTCCCTCTCGAAAGCCACACTGGTAAGGCGACAATAGATCCTGAGATTCGAGGACCCAATTGAGCCGACGGGCTACCAACCGTTCAAGTAACTTACAAACAACATTGGTCAAACTAATTGGCCGATAGCTGTCAACAGATAGGGGGTTCTTACCAGGCTTAAGGACAGGAATCACAATGCTATCCCTCCACTGAGAAGGGAAGTCACCCTGGAGCCAGATACGGTTAAACACCTGAAGAAGATGTTGCCGTTGTGGAGCACTGAGATGTTGAAGCAGTTGGTTATGAATGGAATCTGGGCCAGGGGCCGTATCATGAGAAGAAGATAGAGCAGAAAGAAATTCCCATTCAGTAAAAGGTTCGTTGTAAGATTCTGACTCACAAGGGGCGAAACATAAGGTGGAAGCTTCAGCCAGCTGTTTTTGATGAAGAAAAGCAGCTGGATAGGAGGCTGACACTGACGCCATTGCAAAATGGGTCGCAAGATGTTCTGCAAGAACTAATGGGTCCGTACAAATGCCATCTGGGAGGTGAAGGCCTGGGAGGGTGGACTGCCGATGGCAACCTTGGAGAGAACAAAGTGTAGCCCATACCCGTGACAGAGGGACAGTAGAACCAAGGGAAGAAACAAATCGTTCCCAACATATCCGCTTACCCTGTTTGATTAAATAACGGGCTTTAGCACGGAGGCGTTTAAAGGTAGTAAGGCTGCCTACGGATGGGTGCCTCTTAAAGTGTTGCAAAGCTCAACGGCGATCATGGATGGCAATGGCAATGGCTGTACTCCACCACGGGACTTGCCGGCGACGAAATGGTCCAGATGAGCGCGGGGCAGCAAGGCTAGCAGCGTGAACAATCGCATCAGACACGTCACATAGGACGTCATCAATACAACCTGACAAAGAGGGAGAAAACTCGACCTGTGCAGTGTATAGAGGCCAATCGGCGCGGTGGAAAGAGCAATGAGGTAACCTGTCCATCGGGGAGCGGGAAGGGAGCGTGATAATCAACGGGAAATGGTCACTATCACAAAGGTCGGCATGTGGCGACCAGTGTAATGAAGGGAGGAGAGAGGGAGAAGAAAGAGAAAGATCAATGGCAGAAAAGGTACCATGACCGGCACTGAAATGAGTAGGGGAGCCATCATTAAGAAGGCACAGGTCGTGGTCTGCAATAAATTGGTCTATAAGAAGACCTCGTCTAGATGGAAAGACACTGCCCCACAAAGGATGATGAGCAGTAAAATCCCAAAGGAGGAGGAAGGGAGGAGGAAGTTGCTGAAGAAGGGTGGTTAAGGCAGCAGGTGTAAGAGTCCTGTCAGGAGGGAGATAAAGATTGCAAACTGTGACTGCAGAGTCTATGTGGACCCTAACAGCAACCGCTTCCAATGTAGTTTGGAGAGGAATCCACATGCTAGCAATGTCTGTACGGACCAACGTACAAACGCCACCAGAAGCCCGCAAGGGTCCGACCCAATTTCGACAGAAAACACTGAACCCACGGAGGGTCGGTGAGTGAGCATCAGTAAAATGAGATTCCTGGAGAACCACACAAGCTGCAGAGTAGGACGAAAGAAGGGATTTCAATTCCGGAAGGTGACGATACTATCCATTACAATTCCATTGGAGAACCACAGAACGATGGTTTAAATGAGGGCTGAACACAGTAAATCCAGTCATACCGCTGGGTCCCCACCCGTCACCGACAAGGAGGGGGCGACATCCATGAACGACAGGTCAGAATCCGGTTGTGAAGTCGGGGAAGGGACCTCCGGTGACACCAGAGGCTCTTTGTCCCGGGACTTATGTTTCTTCTTCTTTTCAGGCTGAGATCGAGGAGGGCTGTGTGGCATAAAGGAGCCAGCTGCAGCAAGATCAGGAACAGAAAGAGACCGGGCGACCTGGGGGCCGACAGACCGCGGCTCTCGCGGTCGTCGCGCGGCAGCAGACCTTTGACCTGGAAGGTGCCGGGAAGGGGCATCCCGGGAGAGGCGCCCTTGACCGGCAGACGCCGAAGGAGTGGGACACTTCTCCGGCTGGGGAGGGGGAGCAGCACCCATAGGAGAAGGTGTGGGAGCCGCAGGGGAGGGGGGGAGGAGAGGGGTCCGGGATGGGGGTAAGGAAGGGGTGAAGATGTAACCAAGGCGTAACTAGATGTCATGGACACAGGGTGCAGTCGTGCATATTTCTTACGGGCCTCTGTGTAGGTTAAACGATCGAGGGACTTATACTACTGTATCTTTTTTTCTTTCTTATATACTGGGCAATCTGGTGAACGTGGAGAATGACTACCATGACAATTTACACATACAGGAGGGGGAACACAGGGACTCCCCTCATGGAGTGGACGTCCACAGTCACCACAGAGAGGGGCCTGGGAACAGCGAGAAGACATGTGGCCAAAATGCAAGCACTTAAAACACCTCATAGGAGGTGGGATGTACGGGCTTCACATCACAGCGATAGACCATAATCTTAATTTTCTCAGGGAGGGTATCCCCTTCAAAGGCCAGGATAAAGGCACCAGTATCAATACGACTGTCTTTAGGACCCTTCTGAACACGCCGAACAAAGTGAACACCCCGCCGTCCGAGATTGTCCCGAAGTTCCTCATCAGTTTGAAGGATGAGGTCCCTGTGAAAAATCACACCTTGTACCATATTTAGAGACTGGTGAGGGGTAATGGACACAGGAATTGTGCCAAGATGGGTACAGGCACGAAGGGCAGCAGATTGGGCAGCTGAAGCAGTTTTTATCAGCAACGAACCCGACCGCATCTTGCTCAGGGAGTCCACTTCGCCAAACTTGTCTTCAATGTGTTCCACAAAGAATAAAGGTTTGAAACTGGTGAAAGTATCTCCATTAGTCCTGGTGCAAACTAGATAATGGGGGAAAGGTTTTGCCCCTAGACGATGGGCCTGACCCTCTTCCCCGGGGTAGCCATGGAAGAGAAGGCCGAAGGGGCAAGAGAAGCAGCACTTGAGGAATCAGTTCCACGCAGAGAGACGGCCGGAGAAGAACGGCCAGAGTTTTGGACCCATATGCATTTCATCTGCATAGCGTCCGCCCTGATACCACCCACTCCGATCAGGGGTTCTCCTCACGGGCGCCACCCAGCCACAGCAAGGGCCGTCTGGCACGGCGGCCATTGCCGGGAGTTCCGATGCTCCAGGATGACGAGCAACCACTCCAAGGCATGCATGAGGAGGTCACAGCTCAGGTATCAGAAGTGTGATCCCTGTGTGTTCAGGGGGCTCAACCAAAAGGGTACATAGCGACCCCACCACACGGGCTGGCTACCATGCTGGCTATGCACCCTAGCATCAGACAACGACATGAAAGAAAAGGTGGAATGTACTAGGAGGGCGCACGTTGGAGACACTAGGTAAGGTGCTCTTCCCCAAATGGCTCACACTACGGAGGAGAAATTTTGTAATGGAGGTCAAACCCCAGGGGGGGACCAAGGAATGCCAAAAGGAGGAGATGATTACGCAACAAAGCCGGAGTGTAAAACCAGGAGGATAGCGGGGGCCAACATAAGCAAGGACACCAATAGAGGGAGAGGAGTGGGCGAGGGGAAAGGAGCATGGAGGGGAAAGGAGGGGAAGGGAAAGGAAATGCAGCCCAGGAGAGAAAGAAGGCTGCAATGACTCGGGGCCCCGTGCTCGCCACGCACGTATCCACAAAAGAGTTGTGGACCCCCTGGGGGGGGGGGGGGGGGGGGGGGGGGGGGGGGGGACAGGACACAGTGGCAAGAAGTGCATTGCTAATCTACAAAATAGCAACAAACAACAAAATGGGATGGAAGAAGTTCGTATGTTAGCTGGTGAATAAACTCAAGGTAACGGAAGAGCAACACGAAGAACAGACAAAAAAAGAGGACACAGGACCAAAATCATCCTGACAGCAGAAGTAGTATCAAATCAGTCTCCGAAAAGGCAACAAGATCTGTGACAACTGCGTTAAGGTCCACAAAGCCATATATGAAAAAAAATGTGTGCATTTAACTGAAATCACCTGCGTTTAATACATCTAGTGGGTTCTTATGACTTGAATGAAAAGTACAACAAAGCCACGTGTAGAACACATGCAAGTATAATAGGGATTCCTAATGCTGTGTAATCCTGCTCTATGTTACTTTTCCACTGTGTGCGAGGTCGGCTCAATTGTCTTGTTGCTCGGAAGGTGCCTTCAATTGCCTTCTTAAGAAAATTCTGTTGGTTTCCATTCCAGCCACATGCCCAGCCCATTGCTGTCTCCTACTTTTTAATTTCTGGATGACAGTGGGTTGCTTTATGAAGTTCATCAGTTTAGTTATCTTCAGAAGTATAAATATAAAAAACATAAACAATGGATACAATGAGAGAATATCCTCAGGATCAAGATGTCTGCATGCTCTAAGCAGCCCACTCAAAAGTTAAGCTTTGTCAGTCAGCACAAAGATGAAAATATATAACACCATCGCATGCCCAGTAGTACTGTATGGTTCAGAAAGCTGGATGCTTACCAAGAAGGAAAGAGAAAAACTGAATGTTTTCAAAAGAAAGTGATGAGAAAAATCTGGTGACCTGTGTTGGAGAATGACACCTGGAGGAGTTCAAAAGAACACTGAAATTTACCTACAAACAGTTAATATACGAAAATCTATAGTCTAGGAAATGTGTTAGCAAGAGCAATGATAATTAGGTATGATATCTTTTTGTTGGGATAAGTTACATAAGTACAATGTACTATCAATTATAGACTGTAATTCAGGACTTGAAAACTGCAGATAATCTAATTCCATGGATAGCACACAAAGTACACAGTAATGTATTAGAGTTGTTCAAAAACAAAAATTAATTACAATGCTATAATTAAAATCACTTAACTTTATTCTATTTTATTCATAGTATTGTTTGTGAGATACAGTACTCACAAAGAACGTGCAAGCCAATTTCACATTACACTACACTAATGTGAAACAAAATAGTCTTGAGTTTATTTCTGTCTCAGTGAGGTAGCTTGTCTTTTATACATCTCACTACATATTTTACTCAACACCAACTTGCCAGAAAGGTGAGTGCCTTCTTGCTGTTCCAGGTAGTCCTGTAATCCTTCAGCACATTTGAAGTGCTGATGCATGACTGATTAATGTTTCTGGAATTAGGGGAATGTAGTCATCTTCATCACTGTCATTCACCACCTCAGATTTTCTTCATACTCACTGAGCAATAGCACTGTCACTCAACATCGCATCACCTGGCTCAGTGCAGTTCACATCAAACCATTCAGAAATAGTTTCTTTTCAACAGTTTGACAACCTCTGGAGGTCTTTTCAAAACTGCAGCTAACGCTGCTAATGAGTAGACTTCTTCATCATCAGAACCACTGATTTCATCAAGTTTAGGATTAATGTTTTTACATGACTTTGCCTTGGCTGATTGTTTTACTTTGCACCACAACTTCGACACATTAAATTGCATCTAGCACAATCAATTGTTTCCAAAACATTTGAAGATTGTTTGTTGCCCAATCAATAAGTCTTTATAGCAGATTACCTCTATAAATTTTCTTCATTGTAGCAATGATACCCTGATCCATTGGCTGAATTAAGGCCATCACATTGGGGTGTAAATGTTTTACAAATATCATCCCATCATTCAATTTAAGAAAAAGTGCATTCAGGTGTGATTGTGCATTGTCCAGTAACAATACAGCCCTTGCAAGTAGACCCTTCAACATTCTTGCACCTGTGGTACAAAGCAATTATGGAACCATGTTTGAAATATTGTGTGGTCCATCCAGGCCCCTTTCTGGTGAAAACAGTGGACAGGTAAATTGCGAATTTCTTTTCCATTGAAACGGCTCATTTTTAGCTTTACCTATTATAAAAAGTTTCACTTTATGTAATCCTGTACCATTAACACTACACAATTACCGTTTCCTTACTGATTTATGACAAGCCACGCTATGATCTGCCTCAAAAGCTGAAGTCTCTGTTGGCAGACACTTCCAGAACAGTCCAGTTTCGTCCGCATTATATATTTACTCCAGTTCTATATTTTCTTGTGCAATAAACTCCTGGAAACCATTACAAAATTCTGAAGCAGCCTTATAATTTACAAGTAACTTTCCTCCTTGGATGGGAATCTCCTGAACCACAATACCGTTTAAATCTTGATAGCCAAACCGGAAGATACATTAAAATCTGCTTCAATCCTCAAAGATTTGAAGAAATGCTGGGCCTGTTTGGTGTATATTGGGTCGCAAACTTGTGTGCCCTCCACCCTTTCCTGGTGACACCATATGGCTTTATCCAGTTGTTCATATGTAGGCATTTTCATAGCCTTCCACTTTGACATACTTTTAGAGCAGTCATTCTGCTAGCAAATTGAATTAGTTTGTTTTTGTTTTTTTCTGAATATCATGGAGTGTAGTTTCACCTACACTGTAACTCAGAGCGAGAGTCAGCGTATCAATATTGCCTTCAAGTTTGCATATTATTTCCAGTTTCTGCTGTATCAGCACAACAACACGTTTTTGCTTTACAGAAACTGTTGGGTACTAACAGAAAACCAAATTACTACAGTATCCACCGCAACAATACACTCCAGTGCTTACGGTGTTTGAGCAGCACATTGTTTACTTCACTTGTGTTGTAACTTGACATCATTGATCGGTAACCAGTCCTGGGTAAACAAAGAATTTCAGCAAAAAGCTTAAGCAGCCTTTCTTTTTTTTAAATAGAAGGGGGAGGGGGGACGGCAAATGGGCATGTGGATAACCCACTCATATAAATCGAGAGTTTACTGTAACATACTAATTATCATGTTAAATAATTGTCATAATAACTTCCAAAACTTATGAGTCAAATATGAGAATGTTTTATGACACCTTTCCATTGTTTTCAGACTGTCAGAAACTCAGCCTTTCTCGTGTTACAGGAGGTAAGCAGTGTACGTGGTAATAATGTTAAGGAGAAAGTAAACTTCAGACAAAAGTATAGAGGACAAGTAAACTGAAACAACATTTAGTGTAAAAACTCGAACTGGTATGATTTCGTGTTTCCTTTAAGGAAAAATGAATTGTGGCATTTGTATTACTCTCAATTGATCTAGATAATAATAATAATAATAATAATAATAATAATAATAATAATAATCTGTTAGAACGAGCAGAAACTAGCAAAATACACAAAGCAATCACCCACATAAATACATCGGCTACACCACTACAATTTCATAACCACCTCTACAACCCTTTAGATCACATAACATCAACAGATACAAAGAAAGTAAATTGGAAAAAGAAAACACTACATGGCAAGCACCCGTATCATCTAACACAGCCACACATCGATCAAGACGCATCCAACACATGGCTAAGAAGAGGCAATATATACAGTGAGACAGAAGGATTCATGATTGCAATACAGGATCAAACAATAAACACCAGATATTACAGCAAGCATATTATTAAAGATCCCAATACCACAACAGATAAATGCAGAATTTGCAAACAACAAATAGAAACAGTAGATCACATCACAAGCGGATGTACAATACTAGCAAATACAGAATACCCCAGAAGACATGACAACGTCGCAAAAATAATACATCAACAGCTTGCCTTACAACATAAACTTTTAAAACAACACGTTCCTACATACAAGTATACACCACAAAATGTACTGGAGAATGATGAATACAAATTATACTGGAACAGAACCATTATAACAGATAAAACAACGCCACGTAACAAACCTGACATCATACTCACCAATAAAAAGAAGAAATTAACACAACTAATTGAAATATCCATACCCAATACAGCAAATATACGGAAGAAAACAGGAGAAAAAATTGAAAAATACATCCAACTGGCTGAGGAAGTCAAGGACATGTGGCATCAGGATAAAGTTGACATTATACCAATTATACTTTCAACTACAGGAGTCATACCACGCAATATCCACCAGTACATCAATGCAATACAGCTACATCCAAACTTATATATACAACTTCAGAAATCCGTAATTATTGATACATGTTCAATTACCCGAAAGTTCCTAGACGCAATGTAACATATACCGTACAGTTAAAAGGAAGTGACGCTTGATCAAGGTCCGCGTCACTTTCATTCCGAACCAGACCTAAGGTCTGAGAAAGGAAAGATAATAATAATAATAATAATAATAATAATAATAATAATAATAATAATACTATTACCAGGTATTACAAGGATATTAGATCTGTCTGATTACAAGAATATTACTCATCTGACTAGTGCCAAAGCAAAATCTTATCATCCATTCTTAACTATTATGGGGCTTATTGTAACTGAGCAGCACAATGTGTCATTTGTTGCCCAAAGAACAACTTCACAAGCCACAGTGAGGCACTAGGGATATAAAAGCCAACAGTCCTGCTCTTGCGTCCCATGGGGAATTATTAACAATACACCAATCTGTCTACTGCAGGCACCTCTGTAGTGCAGGTACTATATTAGTAAGTTGCATTAAATACACCCCCCCCCCCCCCCCATGAACCATAGACCTTGCCTTGCCGTTGGTGGGGAGGCTTGCGTACCTCAATGATACAGATAGCCGTACCGTAGGTGCAACCACAACGGAGGAGTATCTGTTGAGAGGCCAGACAAACGTGTGGTTCCTGAAGAGGGGCAGCAGCCTTTTCAGTAGTTGCAGGGGCAACAGTCTGGATGATTGACTGATCTGGCCTTGTAACACTAACCAAAATGGCCTTGCTGTTCTGGTACTGCGAACAGCTGAACAAGGGGAAACTACAGCCATAATTTTTCCCGAGGACATGCAGCTTTACTATATGATTAAATGATGATGGCGTCCTCTTGGGTAAAATATCCCGGAGGTAAAATAGTCCCCCATTCGGATCTCAGGGCGGGTACTACTCAGGAGCACGTTGTTATCAGTTGAAAGAAAACTGGCGTTCTACTGCTCGGAGCATGGAATGTCAGATCCCTTAATGGGGCAGATAGGTTAAAGTTAGATATAGTGGAAATTAGTGAAGTTCGGTGGCAGGAGGAACAAGACTTTTGGTCAGGTGAATACAGGATTATAAATACAAAATCAAATAGGGGTAATGAAGGAGTAGGTTTAATAATGAATAAAACAATAGCAGTGCGGGTAAGCTACTTCAAACAGCATAGTGAACGCATTATTGTGGCCAAGATAGATACGAAGCCCACGCCTACCACAGTAGTACAAGTTTATATGCCAACTAGCTCTGCAGATGACGAAAAGATTAATGAAATGTATGATGAGATGAAAGAAATTATTCAGATAGTGAATGGGGACGAAAATTTAATGGCCATGGGTGAATGAAACTCAATAGTAGGAAAAGGAAGAGAAGGAAACGTAGTAGGTGAATATGGAATGGGAGTAAGGAATGAAAGAGGAAGCCGCCTGGTAGAATTTTGCGCAGAGCATAACTTAATCATAGCTAACACTTGGTTTAAGAATCATGAAAGAAGGTTGTATACATGGAAGTTGCCTGGAGACACTGGAAGATTTCAGGTACATTATATAATAGCAAGACAGAGTTTTAGGAACCAGGTTTTAAATTGTAAGACATTTCCATGGGTTATGAACTGTAGATTAAAACTGAAGAAACTGCAAAAAGGTGGGAATTTAAGGAGATGGACCTGGATACACTGAAAGAACCAGAGGTTGTATAGAGTTTCAGGGAGAGCATAAGGGAACAATTGACAGGAATGGGGGAAAGAAATACAGTAGAAGAAGAAGAATGGGTAGCTTTGAGGGATGAAATTGTGAAGCAGCAGAGGATCAAGTAGGTAAAAAGACGAGGGCTAGTAGAAACCTTTGGGTAACAGAAGAAATATTGAATTTAATTGATGAAAGGAGAAAATATAAAAATGCAGTAAATGAAGCAGGCAAAAAGGAATACAAACGTCTAAAAATGAGATCGACAGGAAGTGCAAAATGGCTAAGCAGGGATGTCTAGAGGACAAATGTAAGGATGTAGAAGCTTATCTCACTAGGGGTAAGATAGAGACTGCCTACAGGAAAATTGAAGAGACCTTTGGAGAAAGGAGAACCACTTGCATGAATATCAAGAGCTCAGATGGAAATCCAGTTCTAAGCAAAGAAGGGAAAGCAGAAAGGTGGAAGGAATATATAGAGGGTCTATACAAGGGCGATGTACTTGAGGACAATATGATGGAAATGGAAGAGGATGTGGATGAAGATGAAACGGGAGATATGATATTGCGTGAAGAGTTTGACAGAGCACTGAAAGACCTGAGTCGAAACAAGGCCCCGAGAATAGACAACATTCCATTAGAACTACTGCCAGCCTTGGGAGAGCCAGTCCTGACAAAACTCTACCATCTGGTGAGCAAGATGTATGAAACAGGCGAAATACCCTCAGACTTCAAGAAGAATATAATAATCCCAATCCCAAAGAAATCAGGTGTTGACAGATGTGAAAATTACTGAACTATCAGTTTAATAAGTCACAGCTGAAAATACTAACGTGAATTCTTTACAGACAAATGGAAAAACTGATAGAAGCCAACCCCGGGGAAGATCAGTATGGATTCCGTAGAAATGTTGGAACAGGCGAGGCAATACTGACCCTACGACTTATCTTAGAAGATAGATTAAGGAAAGGCAAACCTACGTTTCTAGCATTTGTAGACTTAGAGAAAGCTTTTGACAATGTTGACTGGAATATTCTCTTTCAAATTCTGAAGGTGGCAGGGGTAAAATACAGGGAGCGAAAGGCTATTTACAATTTGTACAAAAAGCAGATGGCAGTTATAAGAGTTGAGGGGTATGAAAGGGAAGCAGTGGTTGGGAAGGAAGTGAGGCAGGGTTGTAGCCTCTCCCCATTGTTATTCAATCTGTATATTGAGCAAGCAATAAAGGAAACAAAAGAAAAGTTCGGAGTAGATATTAAAATCCATGGAGAAGAAATAAAAACTTTGAGGTTCGCCGATGACATTGTAATTCTGTCAGAGACAGCGAAGGACTTGGAAGAGCAGTTGAACGGAATGGACAATGTCATGAAAGGAGGGTATAAGATGAACATCAACAAAAGCAAAACGAGGATAATGGAATGTAGTCGAATTAAGTCAGGTGATGCTGAGGGAATTAGATTAGGAAATGAGTCACTTAAAGTAGTGAAGGAGTTTTGCTATTTGGGGAGCAAAATAACTGATGATGGTTGAAGTAGAGAGGATATAAAATGTTGCCTGGCAATGGCAAGGAAAGCGTTTCTGAAGAAGAAAAATTTGTTAACATCGAGTATAGATTTAAATGTCAGGAAGTCGTTTCTGAAAGTATTTGTATGGAGTGTAGCCATGTATGGAAGTGAAACGTGGACGATAAATAGTTTAGACAAGAAGAGAATAGAAGCTTTCAAAATGTGGTGCTGAAGATTAGATGGGTAGATCACATAACTAATGAGGAGGTACTGAATAGAATTGGGGAGAAGAGGAGCTTGTGGTACAACTTGACTAGAAGAAGGGATCAGTTGGTAGGACATGTTCCGAGACATCGAGGGATCACCAATTAAGTATTGGAGGGCAACGTGGAGGGTAAAAATCATAGAGGGAGACCAAGAGATGAATGATTCAGAAGGATGTAGGCTGCAGTAGGTACTGGGAGATGATGAGGCTTGCACAGGATACAGTAGCATGGAGAGCTGCATCAAACCAGTCTAAGGACTGAAGACAACAACAACATTTAATACAGTTTGTCAGTTGCATCAGATGACGCTACAGTTTTGTTGGTTACATTCATGACATTCCTAGCTGACAAGTGCACTGTGCATGGGGACTGACATTTATTTTAGTCCCATTATCAACATAGAGTACCATTATCCAAGTACAGGTCTTCCAATTAAACCATCGTCAGTCACGCTTACTCAAGGCATTTATTCAGTATCTTTGCTGGTCATTACTGGTTAATTGTCTTCTAGCAGCTTTAATCAAAAACGCAGGTCTACTTTACAAAACTTCGTAGTGAAGTTCACACAGAAGGGCTTGAAATTAACTACAAATTGCTGCTGCTAGTGCAAGCCTACTAACTGCATCTCTAAATAGAGAGTAATTTTTTTGTCTGATTTATATTTACTCATAAAAATAGTCATTAAACGTATGTTAACAATTTAAGGTTGAGGACGACGAGAGGGAGTTAGTAAAGAAAACAGGAAACACAAATCAGGAATCAAATACAAGTTTACAAACCTCTGTTCGGATCGATGAATAGCTTCAAACGCAGACCCAGAGAAATCATTTGTAATGAAAACTGTGTCACACGTTCCATCATTTAGGAACTCACTACCACTATCTGATTCCACAACAGGGATGCCAAATTTCTGAAAAAAATTTTTGAAGATTATTACAACAAAATCTATTTAGCTAGTGATAGGCAAATAACATATAATGGGTTTCTAAAAACTATGTAATTATTTATTACACAAATGTTGATAATTGCTTCTTTTAATGCAGTATGAATTCTCAATTACTGCTAAATACTATCACCACTGCTCTAGCAAGATCCTTTTTAAAAGATTGACAACTATAACTTGACTGAAATCAATGCTTTTCATTTACATGTATACTATTAAAGTAGTGATATGGCAAGCACATCTTCACATTTGCTCATCATTTCATAAATGAGCAACAAGGATGTGATACAGAACTACAGTTTGACAAAACATGGGGGACGGGAGTTGGTAGGGAGGGGGGAGATAGAGAGGAGGGGGGAGATAGAGAGGAGGGGGGAGATAGAGAGGAGGGGGGAGATAGAGAGGAGGGGGGAGATAGAGAGGAGGGGGGAGATAGAGAGGGGAAGAGGAATGAGGGTGATTGGGGACGAGGGGCTGAGGGTGTGTGGTGGTGGGGGCGAAAGGGGCGGAGGGGGTGTGGGGAGAGGGGCGGAGGGGGTGTGTGGGGGTGGGGGGAGAGGGGCGGAGGGGGTGTGTGGGGGTGGGGGAGAGGGGCGGAGGGGGTGTGTGGGGGTGGGGGAGAGGGGCGGAGGGGGTGTGTGGGGGTGGGGGGAGAGGGGCGGAGGGGGTGTGTGGGGGTGAGGGGAGAGGGGCAGAGGGGGTGTGTGGGGGTGGGGGGAGAGGGGCGGAGGGGGTGTGTGGGGGTGGGGGGAGAGGGGCGGAGGGGGTGTGCGGGGGTGGGGGGAGAGGGGCGGAGGGTTGGGGGGGGTGGCGGAGAGGGGCAGAGGGAGTGTGTGGGGTTGGGCGAAGAGGGGCAGAGGGGCGGAGGGGGTGTGTGGGGGTGGGGGAAGAGGGGCGGAGGGGGTGTGTGGGGGTGGGGGGAGAGGGGCGGAGGGGGGCGGAGGGGGTGTGTGGGGGTGGGGGGAGAGGGGCGGAGGGGGTGTGTGGGGGTGGGGGGAGAGGGGCGGAGGGGGTGTGTGGGGGTGGGGGGAGAGGGGCGGAGGGGGTGTGTGGGGGTGGGGGGAGAGGGGCGGAGGGGGTGTGTGGGGGTGGGGGGAGAGGGGCGGAGGGGGTGTGCGGGGGTGGGACGAGAGGGGCGGAGGGGGTGTGCGGGGGTGGGGGGGAGAGGGGCGGAGGGGGGGGGGGCGGAGGGGGTGTGTGGGGGTGGGGGAAGAGGGGCAGAGAGGGGCGGAGGGGGTGTGTGGGGGTGGGGGAAGAGGGGCAGAGAGGGGCAGAGGGGGTGTGTGGGGGTGTGGGTAGAGGGGCGGAGGGGGTGTGGGTAGAGGGGCGGAGGGGGTGGGGGGAGAGGGGCGGAGGGGGTGGGGGAGAGGGGCGGAGGGGGTGGGGGGAGAGGGGCGGAGGGGGTTGGGGTGAGGGGCGGAGGGGGTTGGGGTGAGGGGCGGACGGGGTGGGGGAGAGGGGCGGAGGGGGTGGGGGAGAGGGGCGGAGGGGGTGGGGGAGAGGGGCGGAGGGGGTGGGGGGAGAGGGGCGGAGGGGGTGGGGGGAGAGGGGCAGAGGGGGTGGGGGGGAGAGGGGCAGAGGGGGTGGGGGGAGAGGGGCGGAGGGGGTGGGGGGAGAGGGGCGGAGGGGGTGGGGGGAGAGGGGCGGAGGGGGTGGGGGGAGAGGGGCGGAGCGGGTGGGGGAGAGGGGCGGAGCGGGTGGGGGGAGAGGGGCGGAGGGGTTGGGGGGAGAGGGGCGGAGGGGGTGGGGGAGAGGGGCGGAGGGGGTGGGGGGAGAGGGGCGGAGGGGGGTGGGGGGAGAGGGGCAGAGGGGGTGGGGGGAGAGGGGCAGAGGGGGTGGGGGAGAGGGGCGGAGGGGGTGGGGGAGAGGGGCGGAGGGGGTGGGGGAGAGGGGCGGAGGGGGTGGGGGAGAGGGGCGGAGGGGGTGGGGAAGAGGGGCGGAGGGGGTGGGGAAGAGGGGCGGAGGGCGGAGGGGGTGGGGGAGAGGGGCGGAGGGGGTGGGGAAGAGGGGCGGAGGGGGTGGGGAAGAGGGGCGGAGGGGGTGGGGGAGAGGGGCGGAGGGGGTGGGGGAGAGGAGGGGCGGAGGGGGTGGGGGAGAGGAGGGGCGGAGGGGGTGGGTGAGAGGAGGGGCGGAGGGGGTGGGGGAGAGGGGCGGAGGGGGTGGGGGAGAGGGGCGGAGGGGGTGGGGGGAGAGGGGCGGAGGGGGTGGGGGGAGAGGGGCGGAGGGGTGGGGGGAGAGGGGCGGAGGGGTGGGGGGAGAGGGGCGGAGGGGTGGGGGGAGAGGGGCGGAGGGGTGGGGGGAGAGGGGCGGAGGGGTGGGGGGAGAGGGGCGGTGGGGGTGGGGGGAGAGGGGCGGTGGGGGTGGGGGGAGAGGGGCGGTGGGGGTGGGGGGAGAGGGGCGGAGGGGGTGGGGGAGAGGGGCGGAGGGGGTGGGGGAGAGGGGCGGAGGGGGTGGGGGGAGAGGGGCGGAGGGGGGTGGGGGGAGAGGGGCAGAGTGGGTGGGGGGCGGAGGGGGTGGGGGGTGAGGGGCGGGTGGGGTGGGGGGAGAGGGGCAGAGGGTGTGGTGTGTGTGGGGGGGAGGGGCAGAGGGTGTGGTGCGTGTGGGGGGGAGAGGAGCAGAGGGTGTGGTGTGTGTGTGGGTGGGGAGAGGGGCGGAGGGTGTGGTGTGTGTGGGTGGGGAGAGGGGCGGAGGGTGTGGTGTGTGAAGGGGGGCAGAGGGGCAGAGGGTGTGGTGTGTGAAGGGGGGCAGAGGGGCGGAGGGTGTGGTGTGTGTGTGGGGGGAGAGGGGCAGAGGGTGTGGTGCGTGTGTGGGGGGGAGAGGGGCAGAGGGTGTGGTGCGTGTGTGGGGGGAGAGGGGCAGAGGGTGTGGTGTGTGTGGGGGGAGAGGGGCAGAGGGTGTTGTGCGTGTGGGGGGGGGGGAGAGGGGCAGAGGGTGTTGTGCGTGTGGGGGGGGGAGAGGGGCAGAGGGTGTGGTGCGTGTGGGGGGGGAGAGGGGCAGAGGGTGTGGTGCGTGTGGGGGGGGGAGAGGGGCAGAGGGTGTGGTGCGTGTGGGGGGGGAGAGGGGCTGAGGGTGTGGTGCGTGTGGGGGGGGAGAGGGGCTGAGGGTGTGGTGCGTGTGGGGGGGGGGGAGAGGGGCAGAGGGCACTGAAGAGCTCCCGCTCTGTAAATGTGGCATTATGGGATTCACTGCAGTGTGTAGTGAATGAGAGGACATTCCCTTCCAGCCGCAGTTTGAGTGTACGAAAGGCTGGGGGTAATTCTCTAACACAGAGGATAGAGCAAAGTGCTCTGCAATCGTGTTTGAGTCGAAACATAACTCGCCATTTATAGTAACACCGGGGACAGCTGTTGGGGCCTGGTACCCGAAAAAACGTTTGATTTTTTGCTCAGACTTGGTAAGGTGACGTGTGGCACCCAATGGTGGAGAAGTCTCTCTCCCCAACACTCCTTCCGTTGTTTGATAAGGTAGCGAACACAGGAACAGAGCTGTTTAAAGGCTATGATGTGCTCTAGGGAAGGGTACCGCTTATGCCACTGTAGAGCTCGCCGACACTCCTTAATTGCTTCAGCAACTTACGGCGACCTCCAAGGGACTGCCTTACACCTCGGGCACCCTAAAGAGCAAGGGATTGCGTTTTCTGCCGCAGAAACTATTGTGCTAGTCACCTGCTCAACCGTCACATCGATGTTACCGTGTGGGGAAGATTCAGCCCATATGCACAGGCATCCTTGTGCCTGACGCTGGGCAGTGACAGGAAGATGGGGAAATGGTCACTACCACACAGGTCATCATGTGCTCTCCAGTGGATAGATGGGAGAAGTCCTGGACTGCAAATTGATAAATCAAGGGCCGAGTAACTACTATGAGCCAGACTGAAATGTGTGGCGGCCCCAGTTTTTAGGAGACTGAGGTCGAACTGCGACAGTAAAGTTTTGATCTCTGCCTCGGCCAGTAAGCATGTGTAGTGTCGCGGAATAGTAAAGAGTTGGAAACGTGGAATATTGTCAGAGATTCGTTGCCTATGCCGAGAGCCAGAGGCAGTAGGTTAATCAAGAGGTAGGAGGATTTCACATATATTGGAATGTGTCGTCACACAGGGGCAACGTCCTGGTTACACACAACAGGCGAGAGAGAACTGCTACAAAACGTAACTCTGTCGCAAGAACACCTGGGGGCGAGTACGAAGGATGAATCAGCAGTATAAGTGGAACGAATGCGGTCATTACAAACGAGCATGACGTCAGGACGCCGCTTGTGCTTCCTTTAAATACACCAGCTTGGATAGCAAGAAGGCACTCTCAGTTAGACTTGCAGTTAGATGTATACTGGGTCACTGCGTAGAGCTTAGCTCGGTGATCAACATCTTAATCTTTATTAAGGAGATGATGTAGTAAGAGCGGCCCATCCAGCAGCAGAGGCGAGGGGACAGTACCAGCTCTGGTCCTCTCTGCTGCCGCTGTCAATCATCAACCCAGGATTAGCAGACATCGTGGCAGGCTCGCTCACCGCCAATGCTGACCACATCAGTGAGCCATCGTCAAGATCCTGTGCATCCGCCGTCACTACCGGGTGAGCCGACGACGCTGGGGGACTGCAGCCCGTTCCGCCCGTCCACCGCGGACGAGCCACCAGGAGGAGCAGGGAAGAAGACGGGGTGGGATAGAGTACATTCCGTACTACGAGAATGCTTCTGGTGTCGACAGTGCCGGGGACTCCAACCCAGAGCCTCTACGCGCAGCAGCCCGCTGTCCGCCGCGAGCCGGGCACCGACATCCACGCGCGGCCGAAGTAAGGGCTACGAGTCAGCGAGGACTTGGGGAAGGTCGTTGATGTCACCAAGCCACATTGTACTCGGCAGGAATAAATGTGTTATGAATTAATTATATTTCTTTGGCGTTTCTGACGCTTCTACGGCTACTTCCTAGCATCCTGACAACTGGAGAGGTCACCGCTCGGCCATCCAGTCCACCGTAGGCGACCGGGACCACCGGGGCGCCTACACATGGTACCACCCCACAAGGTGTTATGGGCATTAAAATCTCCCAGAAGTAGGAACGGTTAAGGGAGTTGAGCAATCAGTGCAGCTAATACATTCAAGGGTACAGCACCATCTGGAGGAAGATATACATTGCAGACAGTTACTCCCTGTGTCGTCCTTATTCTGATAGGCACAGCCTCAAGAGGGGTTTGAAGGGGCACATGTTCACTACAGACCGAGTTTAGGACACGAACACAAACTCCACCTGACACTCAATTATAGTCGCTATGATTCCTGTAACATCCCTTATAGCTGCGGAGGGCAGAGGTCCGCATTGCTGGGAACCATTTTTCCTGGGGGGCAAAGCAGATAGCAGGTATGAAGTTTAACAGTTGCCATAGCTCAGCCAGGTGGTGGAAAAAACCGCCACAATTCCACTGGAGGGTGACATTGTGAGGCTGGGAAGGCATGGAACATTCAGTGAGGCAGTTTGCACCTCAGAGTCACCTGCTGCCACCGATTTATTGTCTGAGCAGTCTATATCCATTGTGTCTGAAGGTCTGGCAAGATCTAGGTCCTCAGTGGACGCCACGCAGAGCTTGTAGGTAGTGGGGTGTGGGTGCCACCGCAATTTCCTTGGTCTCTCACTGCCCCTTGGGTTTCCCTGTCTGGGAGGACTTCACTGGGTCAGTCTCCGGGACTGAGGATGAGCGTGAAGCCCTACGACCAGCTGCTTTTGGGCTCTTCAGCCACTGGCAGGTGTCGTCTTTCCCACTAGAAGAAACATGGGAAGGGAGTAACCCAGGGGACCCCTTCCTAGTGAGAGAAGTGGAAGAAGACTTATGCTTCTCTGGCTTAGAAGTTGGGGGTGGGGGTGTTGCTCCCGAAGTAAGTGGTGCAGGAGCAACAGGGAGGGAAATGCCCCCCACCATAAAGGGGGGCAGGTGTAGTCTTCCGGCTCCGAGAGCTGACGGTGCCAGAAATGTTGTAGCGGCGGCATAAGACGATGTCATAAGCACAGGATTCAGGCGTTCAAATTTTCTCTTCACCTCAGTGTAGGTCAGTCTGTCCAGGGTCTTTTACACCATGATTTTCCTTTCTTTCTGGAGAATCCTGCAGTCAGGCGAACAAGGTGAATAGTGCTCTCCGCAGGTGGAACAGATAGGAGCGGGGCACATGGAGTATTGGGATGTGATGGGCGTCCGCAATCTAGGCATGTGACGCTGGAAGTACAGTGGGAAGACATATGGCCGAACTTCCAGCACTCAAAGCACCTCATCAAGGGCTTTACATCACATCAGTAGACCATTACTTTGACCTTCTCGAGCAATGTATCACCCTCAAAGGCCAAGATGAAGACACCGCTGGCAACCTGATTATCCTTCGGACCCAGGTGGACAAGTCGGACGAAATGTACACTTCGCCGCACTAAATTGGTGTGCAGCTCATTGTCGGACTGCAAAAGAAGGCCTCTGTGATATATGATACCCTGGACCATATTTAAGCTCTTATGGGGTGTGATGGTTAGAGAAACATCCCCCAGCTTGTCACAATGAGTAACTCCCATAACTGGGCAGAGGATGCTGTTTTGATCAAGACTGACCCAGATCTCATTTTGGACGAGCCCTCCACCTCCCCGAACTTGTCCTCTAAATGCTCAACAAAACAACTGAGGCTTCATCGTCATGAAAGATTAAGCATCAGCTCTCGAACGTACAAGGTACCGGGGCGAATAAGATCCTCTGCCATCCTTAGCCTGACGTTCCTCCTATGGTGTGGCCAGGGAGGGAAACAATTTGGGGTCTTACTTCTGTGCATTGAATTGAGTTCGTGATCGCTTAGAGACTGCTGGTGTTTCACCACCAGCAAAAGATGATGGACTACGCTTCATCGCGTGTCATCCGCCCTGATGCCACCCACTCCAACCAGGGGCCCTCCCCACGGCCACCACTCAGCTGCAGCAAAAGCCACCTGGCAGGGGGATGGGCAACTACCCCTTGGCATACGTGGAGAATTAAAGGTGCAGGCATCGGAAGAGCGAACCCTGTGTGGTCAGTGGGCTACAACCAACAGAGTACATGGCGGCCCCACCACAGCAGACTGGCTACCATGCTGGATGTCAGATACAACCAACTAACAAGTCCATTATCATTGTCAGCACAGAAAACGATACTGCACAGTTGATGGAAAAATGCACATCCAGGAGGGTGACCTCACCCAACAGCTGGAGCATGAGCTGAAATGCAGATCCACGTCAACGAAGGCTGCGATAGGTCTCAGCACATGATGGACACGACGCACCATGTAAGGCGCCCTTCCTCAATTCACTCTCTCTTTGGAAAAATTTTGAAGAATGGAAGTCAAACCCTACAGGGGGCCATAACAAAGGCTGAAACATGAGAGACTCCTTTCAGTCGCCTCTTACGACAGGCAGGAATACCTTGGGCCTTTTCTACCCCTGGGTAGGGAGGAGACGGGGTACGGAGGAGACGGGGTACAGGTGCAGATTTGACAATTAGAGACATCTGTAGTTGACAAGACATTTTCTACACCTGCATGTGCAGCTACATACGTACTCTGCAAGCCACCATATGGTTCACGGTTGGAGTACTTTCTACCATTACTAGTAATTCTGCCTTTAAACCACTTACTTGGGACATACTTCTCCAGAATATGATCTACAATCAGTTTAACTTTGCCATAGTTCCTACACATTCATCATATTGCAACCAAATTATGTTTATTCACTGCCTAAGTGGATGCCAACAATTGCTTACAGTATCCATTCCTTCCAGCATAAAAACTCTCCCAACCTTCTTCATAGATTGTTAACTTTAGCAACCATCATCACTATGATGACTCACCATTAATCCCTGTCTCTATACTTTACAATGTATGACAGAGGTTCACCATGTACAACTGCCATTTCGCCCGTGTCCTCTTGCAGTTCCAGAAAGTGTGCAGGATGAAACTACAGAATCCATCACACGAGCTCAAATGTCTCAATAATCATCATGACTAGGAAGTAACGTGTTGTTTGATGCTTTTTTGTATGTAAATGCAGGTGCTCAGAATTTTGATAGTAGACCACACTGCAATGCACAATTGCCCTTCTGTAGTATCCGCCACTGAAGTTGGTTAATCATATCCATGACATTCTCTTATTTATCATATTAACTCATCATAAAACATCCTGCTCTTCTTTTTTTATTTGCTCTGCTTTCCCTACTAATCCTACCTGCAAAGTTCCCACATTGACAAGCAGTCTCAAGAGTCTGTAAAACAAGGGCTTCATAAACTGCCTGCTTTGTGGACGAATTAAATTTCCTTGTGATTTTTCCAATGACTGTCTGGCATCTGAATTTTGTATTACAACTAGGGTTATGTGGTCCTTCTACTTTAGATTGGTCCAAATGCAAATTTCGTGATAATTAAAACTGATCTATGTTTCTAGTGACATGTTTCTAGTGATTACTTGGCAATCACGTAATCAAATAACACTGACTTTCAGGATATTTCTACCTAACGGGTTTCGTTTGTTTATGCTGAGGAATAAGTGCCAGTACCTGCATCAACTATTTGCAGGTTTTTGAGCACTTCACTACAAATCTTTTGTGTCACAACTTCCCAACAGATAACAGCACCACTCTTTAACAATCTGAAAGATGTTTCTGCTGTTACCCGCAATAGAATTTCAGGTAACAGGAGAAACAGCCCTATAAAACTCATTTGGCATACATCTGAAGCTACTTTCACACATGTTGATTTCTTTCCATTAAGTATGGTGGAGTTAGGAATTCTTCCATCCAATTACAATCCTCGTCCAATATTCCATAATCTCTTACTTTGTTCATTAGGTGACACTATGGAACAATTACAAATAACTTCCCGAAATTATGAAATACTGACTACATTCACTTGGATGCCATCATCTGCTGTCTTCTGAATCTCGCTGAGAAAGAGGGAAAAAGCTGAGGCAACATCACTATTTGCAACCTCGTGTTTATTTCTATGGAGGAGATTTTTAGACTTATATACTACTATAACAGTAGAGCACAGAAGGTAGATTGCGTGCGATATTATATGGACCCAAGCTGCACAAATGCCACAGTAAAGGAGGAGACAACAGTAGTGGCGGGGGCACCATTGTGGATGAGACAGTGCATTAGAGGAGGTGTAGTTCTACAGCTTAAGCTTTCATACAAACACCTATTTCACACAACTTGATGATGATGATGATGATACGATGATTTTAGATGAGAGGTGCCAACATCTTGGTCATCAGCACCCTGACAAAGTCAGCATGCCAACCTCATGGGTGGGAACGAAGGCTGCCCCACACGCAGAGCAGGTTGTAATGCATTGAAGCCTGCCTCCCCCTCCCCCCCCCCCCCCCCCCCCACTACCACCATCAATTTAGGTATGATGCCTGATTGTTCACAAAATGTCACCATTCTTGTATCACTGGAATCAGTATTGGTGAGGATGGTGTGCACATACCTCCATCGAGATTGAGGGCTGCCCTGGTATCGGTATATAATGCACATGTTGCCAAAGTATGATAAACTGAAAGTGGCACACCACAAACCTCAGAGTGGTGGATCCTCCCAGAGGAGAAAGCCATATGTTAAAGGGCTATCTCTGATGCACAGCATGGTAAACAGAACCTCCTTCCCATGGTGAGGCTGACATGAAGTCTGCCATGCCTGTGTGATCAATTTGAGCAACCTCAGTTTGTTTTCTGTCACTTTCAACCATTCTGTCCCCCACCAACACATGACGCACCTGTCAGAAAACAAGATGATAGCATGCAATGGGATGGGACATTGATGGACAACACCATCCCGACATGCTTTCTTGGCTGCTTTGTCAGCCATGTTGTTTCCCTGTATCCTGATGTGGCCAGGTACCCAGCAAAAGTTCATCTCCTTGCCATGGTGTTGGAGCCACTGTAAGGCGTCATGGATGAGCTGAATCAACTGGTCTACTGACTACATTTGGTGAAGTGCTTGTATGCCACTAAGAGAGTTGGAATATACAAGAAATATTCTATGAGGGAGTCTGTAAGTCCTCACCAGTGCTGTCATAATGCCATATGACTCCACATCATATTCTGTAAATTGTTCCGGAAGATGCACCTTTGAAAGCCTCCGATGGAAAACAGCAGAACAAGCGAGGGCATTTTCTTGCTGGGATCCATCTGTATAAACAACGATGAAACCGGTACATACTTATAATGAAAGAAAACGAAGTCATAAAAACGTAATCTGGAGTACAAGTTTTGTTGTACAGCGTCAAGCTTAAAATCAATTTGGGCCTCTAAAGACACCCAGCCTGCAATGCATTCCATCCCTGGCTGTGTATTCGGAGGTCTGATACATCCAGATCCTTAACACAGTCAGCAGTATGTATCCTGAACGACTTGGCCACGTGGGGCCGATTCCTGAACAGCCATTCAAAGTTGGGTTGGACCACTGCACTAAATGCCAATGCCTGAGGTGATGTTGCGATTTTCAGTGCCTGCCAAGACAAAAGCATACGTCGCTGAATCCAGAGTGGTGGTTCACCAGCCTCTGCACAGACTCTGAACTGGGCCGGTCCGAAAGGCTCCAAACAATATCCAATGGCAGTCATGTTTGACAGTGTCTAACATCTTTAATTACGGGCCGATTCACAGATCACATTGCCTTAATCTAAACGTAATTGAACAAACACCCTATAAAGCTCCAGGTAACGGGACCTGCCAGCTCCCAATGATTTTCTACCGAACCATTTCAAAATATTCAAAGACTGGAAGCCATTTGTTCATAGGTCTTTCAGGCGCGGGAGTCGAACTAATTTTGAATGAAATAATAAACCCACGAAGAGCACAGTTTCCTGTATATTGTCCTCATTGTAAGCACTGGTTGGTTAAAACATTGACGAGCAAGGTTAAAACTGTCACATGTAGTCTTCTCTGTTGAGAACCGAAAAAAAGTTGTCTTGGCCCAGGTTTACAGCCTCCTGATGGTCAGCTGTAGCTGTCTCGTCATCATTGTAAGATTGGAGGAAGAGTACAAGATTGTGAAGTCATTCACAAAAAAAAAGCATTTGACAAGGTTCCTGGCTGGAGAGGAAATGTCATTGATAGTAATGACTAACAATGTGATACTGAGTACACTGCCTTGGGGGACCTCGTTCTCTCGAATGTAACAGTCAGACAAGGCATCACCAGTGTGACATCGAAAGCACCAGTCCTGAAGAAGCGGCTGATGCCCACTTAGTTCCCATTTATGAAGTTGGTAAAGGATGTTGTACCACCAAACAGTGTCATGCTTTTTTGAGGTAAAAAACCACACAAACCAAATGGTTTCATGGCAAGGACGACTCCTGTATAGCTGTCTTAGGTATAATTAATTTGTCAAGGGTGGAGTGCTAGAACCTGAAAGTGCACTGGGAGCGGCTCAGGTGACTTTGGAATTCCAGTAGCCAAACAAGACGGCAGTTGAGTATTCGTTCAAGAGTCTTACCCATATAGCTGGAAGGGCTACACTCTGGTAACTGTTAAGGGTGCTATGGTTAGAGGTATGCGCGGATGCAAATATCCGCGGTATTTGTTGCTTGGCGGATAAAATCGCGACCGGCGCGGATATCCGCGGGTCATTTGCAGATAATGAGCAAGGGATCTGCCCAGTACGTATGTTGCAATGTTAGTTGAAAACTTCAAGTCTGTTGACATTCTTGGAATGTTCCTGGGCCCGGGTAGAGCGGATGTCTGTTGTCCTCAGCCCCTGGCTGTGACCGACGTAGCTGTACCCAAGAGACCTGCGCCTAATCCATTTCCGCGACCATGTCCTTTGTGTGGCCTGTGAAGTGCTCTCTGGGTGACAAACCTGCCCACTGTCTACCAGACAGGTGCCCGTTGCAATTTTCTGCTGCCTTCAGTTAGCGCTTTGTAGTGACCGAGAGACAATGTGCATCGTAGCAAATATCAGTGAGAGTTCTTTCTTAAAATGAACACCATATTGATGGATACAATTTAATACATTAGTGAAGGAAAACAAATTGAAATCACCAATTTGGAAAAAATTCGGATACGTATTTGAGGGCAAAGAAAAGATAAAAGATATAGTGGCTTGTTTTGCATGTAAAAAAGTATATTCCAACACTGGACACAAAAGTGGAACTTCAAATTTGCTAAAACATTCGTGTGAGGCTGGACAAAGTAGCATAATTACTTATTTACGGTAAATACCAAGAGACACGTGAAAGTTCCTGAAGTTCCGCCAAATTTGAAGACAGCTGCAACAGAAAAACTTATCAATCTTGTCAGCAAAGACATTTTACCATTCGAAGTTGCGTGTGGATCTGGGATTCTCGAGACGGCACAGTTTCTTATTGATGTGGGAGCAAAGTACGGTGCAGTGAGTGCTAAGGAACTGCTACCTCATCCAACCACCATATCCAGAAATTTGAAGGAAACGGCCGATCGTCTGCTTGAAACTGTCTCCGCAGAAGTGAAGAATATATATTCAGAGATATAGGTGGAGCACTAACTGTCGATTTATGGACTGATTTGTACCGTAAAATAAACTATATGGGAGTGACTGCAAATTATGTTAATTATGAAGAAATGAAACTTGAGGGTCGAGTGTTGTGCACCAGAAATTTTGAGAGTGAGATAAAAAAAACACACCAGGAGAAAACATTAAATTTGAATTAATTAAGATACTACGGTCGTTCGATTTATTCAATGCTGTGAATAACATCGTGTTCATTACGGATAGAGGTCCAAATATTGTGGCAGCACTTCGCCAATACAAGAGGATCTCGTGCTCAGCACACATTCTTAATACTGTGCTGGAGCGCACGACTCGAGGAGATGCAAATGATGAGAAGAGTGACGTGCAGCGACTAATAAATTCCTGTCAAGCTATCACAACTTTCTTTAAAAGATCTGGTCTTCAGAATCACCTTCGAAAGTCACTGAAAGGAGATATAGACACACGATGGAACAGTAAATTGGATATGTTTGAGTCTATTAACTCACAATGGTTTGAAGTTCTGTCAATTTTGTCAGAGAAAAATCAAGATAATTTGACTGATTCTATAGACAAGATAGACAAGAGGATGTTGGAAGATATAATAACCTTTCTGACACCATTTAAAATAGCTTCTTGTGCTCTCGAAGCCTCCAAAACCCCTACGCTTTATTTGTGTGTGTTGTGGAAGTTAAAATTTCTCTCTTTCCCTGAAAAAAAAAAAAATGATGGGGACAGCCCATTTCAGATAGATTTAAAGAGTACAGCCAAATCTATTTTAATCAGCAAATAGGACATAACAGTAACCCATAAACTTGCAACGTTTTTGAATCCAAAATATAAAAACCTAAAATTTCTTAGCAGTGCCGAAAAAGATGAAGTTGTAAAGGAAGCGAAAAATTATGTTGCGAGAAATTGTCCACAGTTAAAAGATAAGGAGGAAACAACATCTGGAATTCCTGCAAAAACACAGAAGTCCGACGTACTTTTTAATGAATTTGAAGATTCCTCAGAAGATGAATCGACGAGAGATCTTGACTTTGCGTCAGATGAAATTCTCAGATATACAAATGATAAAGTCCAATTTTCAGAAGGCATCGACCTGACAGCTTGGTGGCATGGACGTGAAAACGTCCATCTGCGTCTTTCCAAACTCGCATACTTCGTGCACTGCATTCCAGCAACCAGCGTGTCATCTGAGAGATGCTTCTCTACTGCAGGACAAATAACGCAGGACCGACAGATGTCTTTGAAGCCACAGACGATTGATGACATCATGTTCCTGCATAGTAATCTTCCAAAGTAAAAAGCTACTTGTACAGCTTCTCTTACTTCACTGTATTTTTTGGGCTTATCTGAATTAGTTACCATTTTTTTCCATCAGATTCTTTCTTTTACAGTATTTGAATCAGAAGCAAGCAGAAGATGAAAATATTGAATCTGAAGCCTGTGACTTTTTATTGTAATTATTATAGTAAAGAATTTCCTCGACATATTGTTAGTATTTTTACTCTTCGCAACAAGAACATTCAACAGCTAACACGTCAATATTATTAAACTAGGTAATGATGATCTCATAAGTGCCTACCTAAATTTTAGCGTGCACTACAGTAACATTTGCAGCAGCCGACAATTGTCGCACTTTGTGAACAGTGAAACAGCCCGGCCGGAGCGGTGGCACGGCGGACCTTGTAATTAATTACAAGTGGGACTTCAAATTACGGCTCACAACTGCTAACAAGCTGTGACTGCGATAGCACATGAAAGATTATTCTGATCACATTGAAAACTTACAAAATACTCATCCAAAACAATAATGTGTCTTTTAAATTACCAGCCAATTAGTAAAGATAAGGGCTGAAATTCGTGACAAAATTGAACATTTTAACTGTAACTCGGTATTGCTTAACAGGGAACAGTGCCTAACATTTGAAGTTATGGGACAGTGGTTTTTATATAGACATCTTGAAATCGTTTGCAGTTCCATTAAACTCTAAAAAAAAAAATTTAACATTGAAAGTATTAACTGCGATATCTACTGCAAATTTTGTCTTAGTAATTTAGACCAATGTTGAGGATGTTTTAAAGTGTCAAAAACTTTGTTTAGTTGAGAGTGAAACAGACATTTCATTTATCGCTAGGTCTTAATTCGATAAATCAGCCAAAAGGTAAGGTTCGAGATTTCAATCGTATTTTTAGCTAAAGCTAAATGGACTCCTAATTTCTATAACCACTGATTTTGCTGTCACTCTTCGGAAGATGAGTTATTTCTTCCAGACAATGTCAATTATTGCTGGCAGTTTAACTTTTTCACAGGTGCGCCAGCGTTTTGCAGTGTAGGCCTAATACTGTAAATATTTTCACCTGGAAATGACGAGGACTGAACGCGTAATCTATAATATAATCATAAGCTCACATGAATGGCTTCAAAATTTGATACATCCAAGCAGTGAGTACAAAAAAACTGTCTGTAAATGATGCAATGTGCTAGTAACAGTTTAAAAATATCGTCATTTTCAGCTGCCTTGGCACAAGAGCAGCGAAATATAATTGTTTCTATACACGTATTTTCATCATTTAATACTATTACATTTAATTTTATTTTTTTAAATAGCGTTTCCAATCTCACGAGATCCGAGCCGCTACTGTGTGTGCTCCGAAGCGCCAATGGAGCATTTCCTGTGATTTAAAGTAAAAAGTAGATAAGTTGTCGCAGAAATGGCACCCTAACAATAACTATGTCATAACATTCCATAATTCTAAGTACTACTGTCTATTACTATTAATTACTCATTCAAAAAAATATATGCGGATGCGGATTAGGACCTTGCGGACGCGGATTGGGACCTTGCGGATGCGGTGCGGATTGCACTTTTCTTATCCGCGCAGACCTCTAGCTATGGTCCTTGCCTGGTTTCCAAAATGGAATTAATACTGCTTCCTTCCAAGTTGTGGGGTACTGCCCACCACACAAGATCTGATTGAAACAAGAGAGAAGCTGTCCTTTCAGTTCAGGGCATTAATGATGAAGCATGGCATAAAGAATCCCATCAGGTCCTGGAGGAGTATCTCTGGCCATAGACAGAGCTGATTCCAGTTCCCAAGTTGAGAATGGAAGGTCGTAAACTTCCTCATCACGTGAGAAGAAATGGAACTTCCTCATCTATGCAAACCCTCAGAACATCTGAAACGCAGCAACTTGTTCGGATGATGCAGTGACTGTAAAAAGAGTATTCAGCTGAAACCTGAGGCATTTCTTTAGGCACATCCACAAAGACCACATTTCTTGATGAGTCCGTAAGGGGATGTGTACTACCCTTGCCTGAAATCTGCCTTATTGAGTCCCAAACTTGTGCAATGGAAGTGGACTGATTAATGGAAGTTGTGAATTCCTTCCAGGAATCCCTCTTCCATTCTTTTTATCACTCGCCTCACTGTTCGCCTGGTTCTTGCCCATCGACAGTAGTCATTCCACCAAGGTCTGAGGTGGTTTCTTGACTCGGGTGATGGGCTCTACATCAGCCCATTAGATCTCGCAAGTGATGTGGGCCACAATCTACTGGGCACAGTCCTTTTGTTCAATATTAGCCTGTTGACTGTACAGCAATCAATTTGCCCTTTGAATCATCCATCTTCATCGCCTCCTGTCGATCACTGTCCAAGTGGGCAGAGGAATCCGTACTGGGAAGTCGTCACTCGAATGTAAATCTATAGCCACTTCCTACTGAACTGAGTCTGCAACGGCTGGGGTGCAAAAACAAAGGTCAATGACTGAAAAGACCCTGTAGCTGTGAACAGTGGTCATCTGACCCGAGTTTAAAAAGCAGATGTTCTTAGAATGGACAAGTTGCTCGATAAATCAACCCTTGCAGCAAGTGACAGCTGAACCCCACAGCACACTGCGTGCATTAAAGTCACCATCAAGCAGGATGGGTGTGGGAGTGCCCGGCAGAGTTCTGTCAGTGCATCTGCATCCAAAGGCTCATGAGGTGGAAGATATAAGAACACACTGCCATGATAAATGGTGCTATGACTTACACGGCAACTGCTTGTACAGCCATCTTAAAAGGGACATGGAGGGGTGGCACCTCTCATCAATGAGAACAGCCACCCCACCTTTAGCCACGTCTCCAGTAATGTTGTCCTTCCTGTAGAGGTGACGACACCTTAATGCAGGTTAATCAGTGACTAAAATGAGTTCCTTGCAAGCTGAAGCAGAACAGTTTCTCTTGGACCAGGAGCTGTAATTCTGCCAAATGTGATTGATATCCATTTAAATTCATAGAAGTCCCTGTGGAAGTCATTGATTACTGATGGTTACTCTTCTTTCTCCCTCAGACAGTGATTTACCCACAGGGTCACAGGGAATGTTAGCTGGTGCCTGGTCCTCCAATTGGAAATCGGAGAGAGCTAGCCAATCCAAAGGTTTAACTGCCATTACCTTTGACTTTGAAAACCACTTTTTGAAGTACTTTGTCCTTTTTATGGGAGGAGTTGGTTGCACCAAAAACTGCATGTGCTCACACTTGAATCTGTGGTCAGAGTTTGGATGGAGGCATCACACTTGACGATTAGCTTCTTAAGGGCTGATGCAAAAGAAGTAGCAAAACCCGGAGGTTGCATAGCTTTGAAACCATTTTTAGCTTCATCATAGGGTATGCATCTCTTGACTTTCAACTCCTGAATTTTCCTTTCCGTGTTGTAAACCTATCACTTTCTGCTCCATATTGGGTTATCCCCAGAGCAGTTTATACATTTCGGAGGAAGTGTAGAGAACTGCCCAATTCGTGAGCTGAGTCTCCACAATTTCCACTTGTAGCCCTCCCATTATTCACACAGTGGTATGGCCAAATCTTTGACACTTGAAGCATCACATTGGGTCAGGAACAGTAATTCTGGAGTGCTAAACATTAGATGTTGCAGATTTTTCCAATGTACCACTGACTCTCCTCATATAGTGCTGCACTTCTGTGACACCCATTTTTTCCATTCTTCACATAACTCTGCAGGGTTCATCTCCATTATATCAGTGCAGGTAGTCACTTAAGGCCTTACATCCCAGAAACTTAAACACTTGGTTTGAATTAGCAGTTTCAACAAGAAGTGTTCCATTACAAACTCGTTTGACACTTTTTATGGACCTAGCAATAACGTCCAATGTCTTGTGAATATAGAAAGGCAAGACCTTCTCAAAGGCTCCCCCTGTTCTCTCGATTATAATGAAAGTGTTACGGCACACTAAATCCCAAGAGATTCTGAGACTACTTCTCAGGAGGACTGACCAACCATTCTCTCCTAGATGAGGGGTTGTAGGTACTACCTGACAGTACACTCTTCCATAGGGATCCCAAGAGATGCTAGGGGAAACAAACATCGACCCAGGCAGAGCCCTGCATGCTTGAGCAAGCTGGGGTGGCTGGTACTCCTGAGGTTGCCTGCAAGAGACTGTTTTACCTCAACAGCCATTCACCTCATCAGTACGTAGCACACTTTGAGGTTGAGGGTTTTTTATAGGGGGGTGTACCTTCCTCATGATCCACACTGCGAAGCCAAGGCCCCCGTTCTCTTAAACACACAACATTCCACCGCCATGCTGCACAATGGTTGCTGAAGCATGCCCTGAGCTTATGGTAACAGAGGACTGGTGGTGCTTACCAGTCCCCAGCTTAGGAACCTGCCGAGCCCAAACCCAGCAAACGAATGCTGAGCCCTTGGGGGGAGGGAAGGGGGATTTCACAGCTAGAGCTAGCGAGCCTGCAAACAGTAGTATAAACATGTTATGCCAGCATTACAAATAATTTGACAAATCAACCATTCACTAGGTGTGGCTATAAAATAACGTGACTACAGTAAAACATTTCATTTCAAAAACATAAACATGCAGTTACTGTCACCCTCAATATACTCCCCTCTATCCTCAATGTGAATTTTCCACTGATGGAAACAGTTCTGGAAGTATTCCTCTGTGATCTCCTTGATGGAGTATGTCAGTTTTTCTTTCACTGCCTCAATGAACTGAAATCTTGTTCTTTAATGCAAAAATGGCCTTAGGCAATACGTAAGTCACCTGTATTACTGCACGCACTCCACCTTCTGTGCTCTGATGATATAATATTGTACAAGTCAAAAATCTCCTCCAAGCAAATGAAGTGGGCGGTCAAACACTGGGATGCTGCGCTCTGCTAGAATCCTCGTAACAGACAATGCGGTATGAGCTGATGTGTTGTCTTGATACAGAACCCGTGACCCATTCTTCCAAGATTTGTGTCTTTTTCCTTATTTTCTTGTGGAGTTGCACGAGACCATCAAGGTAGCAATGTTGATTAGCAGTTTGACATTCAGGAACCCAGTGAAGATATACAATTCTACGAATATCGAAAACAACAAATTTGTTGCTTTGAATCTTGATTTGCTCATTTGAGCTATTTTTCACTCAAGGTGAAGTTGGGCCCTTCTGATGCATGGATTGGTGCTTAGTTTCTGGATCATAAGTGAAAAACTAAGATCTGTCCCACGTTACCACTCTTTCCAGGAACTTAGGATCATTTTCAGTGGCATTCAAAGTGTCAATACAAACATTTTTACAAGTTTTCTTTTGTTTGATTGTGGATTTTTTTGGCACCTGTTTCACACACACTTCTCTCAACTTAAATATGTAAAATTTGCCTTACGCATTCTTTGTCAATTCCTACAGTTTCAGCAATCAATCAAACTCAACCGACAGTCAGATCAAATCAGATTACCTATTTTCTTATATTTTCCTAAGTTTTCAATGCTGAAACTTTAGCACAATTCATTGCTCTAGTATTATACTTCCCATTATTCTGGCAAAATAAAATAACAGCTCTCCCACAACCAAAGGCCACAGCCACAGTGTTTTGTCTAAAGACAACAGATGCCTAATTTGATTGAGAAGGCTTCATGCTTCGCAGCTATTGCTCGTTTATCTTTGGTGGACAAGTACTTACTCTGTGAGAGCTCAGTACTGTTCTTTCATAGCCATACCTCATATTAACAATGTGGGTACAGTATTTTGTTGGAATTGCAACAGAGATAGTTTTTTTTATTTCTGCCTATCTTTTACACCTTCTCTCTCTCTCTCTCTCTCTCTCTGCCATGTTTCACCAAATTAACATGCAGCTGCATTTGCGACAGAATCCTGAATACCTACTATTAATCAAACAACTGAGAACGAGTGAAGCCAATAGCTTACAAAATGCTCACACTCAGTACAAAAACAAAAATGTGATTCCTTCATTTATGTTGTTCCAAAACCACACTAATTCTAATTTCACCAGCTATCGATGGCTCTTAAATGAATTATGTTATTTCATTGAAAAAAATCTGTGTCACTTGTAGATCACAACAGATAAGAAAGTTCTGCTCGTTAGCTATGCGGCAAAATACTCTATTTTTATGCTATCATTTGCCAAAAATTCATTTCAGCATCTCAAACTGTTTATGATATATAAACAAAATTATGAATATTTCACTTCCGCTCTATCGTTTGTGGAACTGAGTCCACTATATATAGTCCATTTTCTCAAGACTGGCAATAGGTATCGATGTCGTATTAAGTTTAACACATACTGAACACCAGCTTATAGCAATCCCTATTTTTCGTTGCTAACTATTTGAGTTTCGCACAGTACCTTACTAAATATATGAGGCGTGTTTTTAAAGTAAGTACCGTTTAGAAATTAAAAAAAAAAGACATGATAAGATATCTCAATAATTTTATTTTTAAATGAAAGCCTGTACCTTAATCTACTTTTCTACATAATTTCCATCAATACTGAGGCACTTGTCACAATGTTGTACCAGTTTTTGAATACCCTCCTCATAGAAGTCTGCTGCCTGACTTGTTAACCACTGCATCGCCACTGTTTTGACTTTGTCATTGTCTTAAAGATGCTGACTGCCCAGGTGTTTCTTCAAGTGCAGGAACAGATGGTAGTCACTGGGCACAAGATCGGGGCTGTACGGAGGATGATCTAGCGTTTCCCATCCGAAAGATGTGATGAGACCTTTGGTCTGATTCGCCACATGTGGACGGGCAATGTCTTGCAGCAAAACGATGCCCTTGTTCAACTTGCCATGTCTTTTGTTCTGAACTGAATGGCGCAGATTGTGCAATGTCTTACAGTAAGCTGCTGCACTGATTGTCTCATTATGAGCCAGAAATTCCACAAGCAATACTCCTTTTCTGTCCCAAAAACTGTGCACGATTTTCCGGGCAGAAATTGTTTGCTTAAATTTCACTTTTCTGAGTGAATCTGAATGCCACCACTCAATGGACTGTTGCTTTGATTCTGGTGTGACGTAGCCCACCCATATTTCATCGCCCATAACCATTTGGCTTAAGAAATCACCACCGTCGTCGTGGTACCGCTAAAGGGAAGTCAATGCACTGACTAAACGTTTGGTTTTGTGCACATCAGTCAACATTTTCTGTACCCAACGTGCGCACAATTTTCGGTAATTCAAGTGCTCGGTCACAACGCCATACAAAACACTACGAGAAACATTAGGAAAGTCATCCTGCAAGGAGGAAATCGTAAAGCACCTGTTTTCTCTCACCTTATTGTCCACTTCCTGCATCAAACTTTCATTAATGACCGAAGGACGCCAACTCCGTTGTTCATCATGCACATTTGTGCAGCCATCTTTAAATGCTCTCACCCACTTTCTTATCATTCCATAACTCATAATGTTTTCTCCATAAACTGCACAGATCTCATGATGAAATCTTATAACAGTCCATACTTCACAGTCAGTAGGACTCACGATTATTGGAGGCATCTTAAACACTCAGTACACAACGTAAACAAGGAAGAATCAGACTGTAACGGCACCAGTGCGTAGACAACAGATGTAGGTACCCAGTGCGCATGCGCAGAACGCTGACCGCAGCGCTGCAGCCGCGGTGTGGAAAAAAGGTACTACTTAAAAAACACTCCTCGTAAAAAAAAGTATCATAACAACTACAACAATTAATGAAATTATGAAATTATGGGCAGTTCTTCGTGAAGCTTATGAATGAGGCTATGAGATGTGTGAGGATCATTTTTTTAACCAAATAATTTCTTTAAAATTATTTGCAAAATGTTACATAATGTCCATGATGATATGTGTACACCTCCATTCGAGCAGTGTACCCAAGGTGGTTAGAGAATGTATCATTGTAACAGCTGGAGCTCAGTAGGTAACAGGCAATGAGTTGCCCACCCTTTTAGAACTGGCTCAGTTATGAGAATGAGAACATTTCTGTGGACAGATCATGAATCTTGTGCGAGCTCTATTACACAATTCTACAACAAATTCACATTAGCGATATAAGCCTGTAGTTGCGTGCATCTGTACAATAAGCCTCCCTGAAAATGAAAATACTCTGTAAATCTTCCCAATCACTAGAAACAGTTTATCACAGCACTGATCTAGGATAAACAGCTGTGGGAAGAGGATCAAGTATACTCACAAAATTAATGCAAAAACACCCAGGGATGAGTTTCCATTTTGCAATCACTTATCTCAATATTAGTCATTTTAGCACTTGTGTGACAATTAAAAGAAGAAACTGCAGAGTGATATCCCTCAGTGAAAGATTTTCAGAAAAACAGAATTCAGTATTTAAGCCTTCAATGCTAGAGTGATCAACAATAACTCAATAGACGATTCACTCATTTATCAAGTTAATGTATGACCGAAAGACCAAGTGGCCAATAGCCTTCTCTTAACAACAGAGCAGTGGTATTTGTATAGAGCTGCCAGACAAGCAACACTGCATGAAATAACCGCAGAAATAATTGTCTGACGAACAACGAATGTATCCATTAGGACAGTGCAGCAAAATTTGATGTTAATGGCCTATGGCAGCAGTCGAGCACCAAGTATCTTTGCTGACAGCACAATGTCACTTGCAGTGTCACTTCTGGGCTCACGACCATATTGGTTGGACCCTAGATGACTGAAAAACTGTGGCCTGGTCAGATGAGTCCTGATTTCAGTTGGTAAGAGCTGATACTAGGGTTCGAGTGTGGCGCAGACCCCATGAAGCCATTGGCCCAAGTTGCCAATAAGGCACTGTGCCACCTGGTCGTGGCTCCATAATGGTGTGGAGCTGTGTTTACAGGGAAAGGACTGGGTCCTCTGGTCCAACTGTGCTGATCATTGACTGGAAATGGTTATGTTCAGCTAACTGGAAACCATTTGCAGCCATTCATGGGCTTTATGTTCCCAAACACTGGTGGAATTCTTATAGATAATAGTGCGCCATGTCACCAGGACAGCTGTACGCAATTTGTTTCAAGAACATTTTGGATAATCCACACGAATGATTTGGCCGCACAGATTGCTTGATATGACTCTCACCAAACATTTATGAGACAAAATCGAGAGGTCAGTTCACGCACTGGCAACAGTTTCACAACTATGGACGCCTACAAATGCAGCATGGCTCAATGTTTCTGTATGCGATTTCCAATAACTTGCCGAGTCCACGCCGTGTTGAACTGCAGCACTACGCCAGGCAAAAGGAGGTCCGACACAATAGTAAGAGGTATCCCATGATTTGTCACCTCAGTGTACTCTGCACACACATACAGGGCTATTACAAATGACTAAAGCGATTTCATAAATTCACTGTAGCTCCATTCATTGACAAATGGTCACGACACACTACAGATACGTAAAAAAACTCAAAGTTTTGTTCGGCTGAAGCCGCACTTCAGGTTTGTGCCGCCAGAGCTCTCGAGAGCACAGTGAGACAAAATGGCGACAGGAGCCGAGAAAGCGTATGTCGTGCTTGAAATGCACTCACATCAGTCAGTCATAACAGTGCAACTTCAGGACGAAGTTCAACAAAGATCCACCAACTGCTAACTCCATTCGGCGATTGTATGCGCAGTTTAAAGCCTCTGGATGCCTCTGTAAGCGGAAATCAACAGGTCTGCCTGCAGTGAGGGAAGAAACGGTTGAACACGTGTATCTGGACATGCTGGAAAATTGGCTCATGCCACAACTGGAGACCGACAGCGCCAACATCTTTCAACAGGATGGTGCTCCACCGCACTTCCATCATGATGTTCCGCATTTCTTAAACAGGAGATTGGAAAACCGATGGATCGGTCATGGTGGAGATCATGATCAGCGATTCATGTCATGGCCTCCACGCTCTCCCGACTTAACCCCATGCGATTTCTTTCTGTGGGGTTATGTGAAAGAATCAGTGTTTAAACCCCCTCTACCAAGAAATGTGCCAGAACTGCGAGCTCGCATCAACGATGGTTTCGAACTCATTGATGGGGACATGCTGCGCCGAGTGTGGGAGGAACTTGATTATCGGCTTGATGTCTGCCGAATCACTAAAGGGGCACATATCGAACATTTGTGAATGCCTAAAAAAACTTTTTGAGTTTTTGTATGTGTGTGCAAAGCATTGTGAAAATATCTCAAATAATAAAGTTATTGTAGAGCTGTGAAATCGCTTCAATCATTTGTAATAACCCTGTATATCTGGCAAAGATCTGTTAATGAGTCTGACTGTGAAGATATCTGGACACGAGTAACTGGCCAAGAAGAACTAATTACTATATGTTTTGCTGGTCACTTGTTTTTACAATAACAGTTGTAGAATCATTGAAACAAGGCTTTGCTCAGTTGCACAAATCACCCTGATCATCCAGTATTACTTGGAAGTGACTTTAACCTACGGTGAATAAACTATGATGCCTCTGGTTTCACTGCAGGTGATATCGACATCCATCTTGCAAAGAAGGTCTGAACACTTCCTCTGAAAACTGAACCAGAAACTAATGCTCCTCAAACAGTACTACCAGACACTACAGGAAATGATACAATTTTGTAACTATCACAGGAAAAGAAGAGTTGGAACGCACACACCTGGCTTAGAGAGAGACAATCTAAATGTCAAATTTTAAGAAAGAGAAGCCAAGAAAGTGTGACAATGAGAGAACAGAGAAAATTACTCAGATCCAAATACAACCGAACATGGACAGTGTGTTGCCAAAGAACAACCATGGAAGAGAAATCAGGACCCAAACAACAAACCTAAGATGGATGATGGTGAAAGCTGGAGAATACAAATGAGGCCTAGTCATAATACTATGTAGAACACAGAAAAGCATTTGACTGTGTATCTCACTCGAACAGGTGCAAAGTATTAAGGTCAGTGGGAGTACAGAGCACCTGATTCAACTGATTTGAAATTCGTACAAAAATCAAGGAGCAAGAGTAAGAACGCCTCCAGAATGTACATAACTTTTTGGGATACGGAACAGCTTCAACGGATCCAAAGGGTTTCATGGGCAGTAAAAGAAAAAGACATATGTCTGTATAGGTCTTTTGCAGATTTTAGCATATGAAAGTACAAAAATCAGTTGAGTCTTCTGTATTTGCATGGTAAAACAGAGGGTTTAAGGTGAAAAGGAAAGTGGAGGCTAAGATGAATAGGTCAAATCAGTGACAGCACTAAGATATCCTTGGAAGATTTGGAGAACAAGAAAGAATCCAGTAATAAGAGGGCATGCTGAAAAGTGAAGCCTCCGAATTTGTGTGGAAACTCTTAAATCTTTATAAATAAAACAAACTTTATTACCATTCTACATCTTTATTCCCCACCTAGTCACCCTGGCAACAAACATTTCTCCCAATTAGAGACCAGTTTGTTGTTACAGCCTCAGTACAATGTTCGATTTTGTTGATGGAGCCACAACTGCACCTCCACTTGTGCCGCTTCATCACTATCAAAGTGAATTCCTTGAAGGTGTTCTTAAAAGATTTGGGAACAGATTAAAATCAGTTGGGGCCAAGTTTGGAGGGTGAGCGATGACAGTGAACCCACAGTGTAATTGTTACAGCACTCTCGTGTGATCTGGCATGTCATGCTGACAGAGTAGGTGCTCCACGTGTGGTCAAACTCTTTCAATTCGTGCTTTCAGTTTTCTGAGGGTCTCCAGTACCTCGCAGACTTTACAGTTGCGCCTTTAGGCATAAAGTATATTCTAGAACATGGTGAGCATTCCTTCACCTCTTCAGTTTTTTTGGTCTCGGTGATCCTTTGCGGCAGAACACTAATGCTCTCTTGTTTTCAGGGTCAAAACGGTGAAGCTACCATCACTTGTCACGCCGTTGTTAAAAGGCCCATCACCTTCACACTCAAAACACAAAAGAAATTGATGACAGATGTCCAATCTCATCTGTTTCATGTTACGAGAGAGTATTTGATGCACCCACAGTGCACACAGTTTTCTGTACCACAGTTCTGCAATGATGGCCTATAGATGCTCTCATATGTCACACTTACCTGAGAGTTATGCCTGTGTTATCTGATAATTCTCTGATATGTTCATCAACCGAATTCCAACGAGTCATCAGCTGCCGTATGTTATTGTCCATTCCAAGTTCTGCCACACACATCGAGGTTAGCATCACTGCTTCCTTCATTACAAACAAGAACAATGAAGGTACGAGCATATGGAATAGGTTCATGACTTCTTAAGTAAGAGAACCCAACGTCATTCTCAGTCGCGAGTGTTCACTAAAGACACGGGTATTGTCAGGAGTACCCCCAGGGAAGTGTGACAGGACCACTATTGTTTTCTATATACATAAATGTTTGTGGTGGACAGGGTGCACAGCAAAACCTGCAGTTGTTTACTGATGATGCTGGGTGTACGGGAAGGTGTCCAAAGCGAGTGACTGCACGACAATACAAGACGAGACAGAAAATTTCTAGTTAGCGTTAAGAATGACACATGGCTCTAAACGTAGAAAAATGTAAGTTAATGCATCATTAGTAGTGTGCTGCTCAACACGATCATGTCGGTTAAATATCTAGGTGTAATGTTGCAAAGCTATATGAAATGGAATGAGCACCTAAGGATTGTAGTAGGCAAATGGTCGACCTCAGTTTACTGGAAGAATTTTAGGGAAGTTTGTTTCATCTGTAAAGGAGACTACATATAGGACACTAGTGCAATCCATTCTAGAGTACTGCCAAGTGTTTAGGATTTGCACCAGGGTCATTCCACACCAAGTGGTCTAAAACTGAAAAAAGTTCCCACCATCATGGTCTCCAATTTTCGTCAAATTTTAACTGTAGCTTTAGTCAAGTGTTGAAGTAAGTTTCCCAAGATTTCAGGCCTCTAGCTGCAATAGCTGCTGATCTAGACCCCCTTGTCTGAAGTGTACTTAGTCCGTGTGCATGCAACATAAAAAAAATGTCATATTTGGAGTCTAATAAAATCGAAACTAATTCATAAGAATGGTTAGTAAGATGCGACCCTATACAGTTTTTTTTGCTGATTCCAACGAAATTATGTATAACATTACTCATGCAAACCCCGGTCAAATAACTCGACTCAAAGTATACTTCAAAATTTGTCGTGACACAACGCGACAAATTTTGACCAATATTAAGACTGCAATGATTTCCTTGCAGTTGAAGATATGGACTTGAACTTTTGGCCAAGCTTCATGCTTGTGCTAGACATAATGCAGCCGGATTTGCAATGATCCAGGCCATATGGTCGCCCTGCAGTATCTCTTCAAATTAGGCAGTGTCAGCACAAACGGTAAAATTTACCAAAGTTTCAAGCCAATTACTAAAAAATAGTTGGCCTGAATCTGCTTGTGAATAGTATCACCTAAAAGAGAAACTCTTGCTCTACAAGACTGACATTTGTTTTTTTTGCAACGCGACCATTAAGTACTCATTAACTCACATCAAAGTTGTTATATTTTGTATGCGCGATGCACTAATTTTTCTTCATTTCTAGGAATTTGAATCTTAATAGTCGCTTAGAATTACTGATATAATTGGATATTTCATTCGTGTTTTATTCAGTGATTGGCCAGTGAGAGATGTCAGAAGTTAATGAAGAAGAAGAATCGTTGGCCCCCTGTTCAATTGGAAAAGATGCTGCTGCATCGAAGTGCCATGTTATCTTCTATGCTAAGAAGACTGGATTCAAAGCGTTTAGTGATTTCACAGAATGTGACCAGAAATTGCTTGTTTCGCGTTCAGAAGCCAAACTTGACGAAAATTCCATCATTTGCTTCCACCATGAAGCCCTCTTCCTACATGAATATCAAGCGATGCAAAAGAAATGTTGCAATCCATTCAAGAAGAGGAATCACAATGTAAAAGCTGGACTTAGACTGCTTGATAATGAAACAGCTGCCAAACTTTGCCTGTTAAAGAAAAAAGAAGTGATTGATATAAAACCTGGTCAGAAGCTTTGCCCTCGCTGCATGTCGGCACTGAACCAAAAGCTAGAAGATTCATCATCACTATCAACCCAATCTGAACAAGATTTCACAACGGATGAAACTGAACCAGCCATCAACAAAAGTTTATCATTTATTGGTGCTTCACCATTGAAAAGAAGACAACTAAGTAAAAGAGATAAGCAAAGCTATGCAAAAAGAAAGATCTTGGATGCACAAAGTTTAATTGGGAATCAAATTGCTGCTGCTGTAGGAATCAATTACGATGAACAGCCAAGTTCAAGTAAAAGTCGCCCATGCAATAATTGTGCAGATCTTGATAATCTTATAGAAGAGTTGAAAGAAAAATGTAAAGTGTCAAATCGTAGGACAAAAGTTCAAATATTGACCTTGGTTCCAAGAAGCTGGACAATTAAAGATACGACAACAGCATTTAATGTATCAGAAAGAATGGTAAAGCAAGCGAGAAAACTGAAGAATGAGCAAGGTGTTCTAGCTTTTCCAGCAAATCGGCAAGGAAGGAAGCTTTCAGATGAAGTTGTCCAGAAAGTACATGACTTTTTTCAAGATGACGAATTCAGCAGACTTTGTCCAGGGAAGAAAGACTGTGTGCCTGTGAGAATTTCAGGAACAAAGGTGTACAAGCAAAAGCGGTTGTTGCTTTGCAATTTGAAGGAAATGTACGTGTCTTATCAGAAGCAAAATGGACCAGAAATTGGCTTCTCAAAGTTTTGCGAGCTTAGACCAAAATGGTGTGTTACAGTTGGCTCTGCTGGAATGCACTCAGTTTGTGTCTGTACAATACACCAAAATGTCAAGCTTATGCTCACTGGTGCATCAATCAATGAAGACTACAAGGAAATTCTTAGCAAAGCTGTTTGCAGCTTGGAAAACAAGGATTGTATGCTTCATCGTTGTGAAAACTGCCCTGGTCCAGAAGGTGTAGAAGCAGTTATTGCAACATATTTTGAAGATAATGACCCTGAAGAACTGATTGAGTACAAACAATGGATTCATACCGACAGGGATACTTTAGAAACAAAGCAGCTTTCAACAGAAGAGTATGTTGAAGATATTGCAGCAAAAATTTGGAACCTGTCTTGTCATCACTACATTGCCAAGCATCAAAGCCAGCACCTGAAAGCTCTCAAAACTGATTTGAAAGAAGGCGAATTCATAATACTAATGGATTTTGCTGAAAACTATTCATTTATTGTTCAAGATGCAGTGCAAGGCTTTCACTGGGAAAACAGTCAAGCAACAGTTCATCCATTTGTAGTCTACTACTGTGAAAACGAAGAGGTGCAATGTGTGAATCTTTGTGTTATTAGTGACTGCCTTCGACACGATACGATTACTGTCCATGTTTACATTGGAAAAGTAATCAATTACCTGAAGATGCAATTTTCCAAAATAAGCCACATCCACTACTTCAGTGATGGTTCAGCTGCACAATATAAGAATTTCAAGAATTTTCTCAACTTATGCTATCACAAAGAAGATTTTGAAATAACAGCAGAATGGAATTTCTTTGGAACAAGCCATGGAAAGTCGCCTTGTGATGGCATTGGAGGCACAACAAAACGGTTGGCAGCAAGAGCAAGTTTGCAACGTCCATATGAAAACCACATTCTAACACCCAAAGATCTTTTCAACTTCTGCAATGATAATATCAATGGAATCAAATTCTTTTTCATCAGCAAAGAGGAAGTTGAAGAAGAAAAAGCTTCTCAAGAAGAAAGATTCCTGCAAGGGCACACTCTAGCTGGCACAAGAGAAAACCACCATTTTTTGCCCATTGATATGACGACAATTAAGGTCAGTAGAGTTTCTAATGATGCGACATCTTTTTTGGCCAAAATTAGTGCTGCTGAAGTAGTAGTTCAAGTCATGGATCTTCAGCCTGGGCAGTATGTTGCTTGCATTTATGAAAAGAAATGGTGGATTGGAAACATCGTTGAAATCTCAGTCGAACAGAAAGATGCTTTCATAAGCTTTATGCATCCTCATGGTCCTGCAAGTTCATTTTATTGGCCCTTAAGACGTGATACTTGCTGGATTCCAGAACAACTTATCATTGGTGTTATTCCAGCTCCATCAGTGACATCATCTGGTCGGCAATACAGTTTTCCTGAAAGCATTCTCTTGCAAATCAACGATGCTTCCAGAATGATGAAGTAACTGAGGAAGACAGGCTTGGGAACCTGCATAAAGAAACCCACAATCAGGCTTGGGATCCTGTGGTAAAGACACCCTGTAATCAGGCTTGGGAACCTGCAGTAAAGATACCCACCCGTGGCTGTTACTGCATGGCTATCGGGCGTGGCCCCTATGGCGATGGGGATGCTGGTTTTATTGTGATAACCAGTAATGGCTCAGCCATCATGGACCAACGCAGGGCACTGCGCACACAAAATATAAGATACTTTGACCTGAGTAAATAAGCACTTAATGGAAGCGTTGCAAAAGAAAAATATATCCATCTTGTAGAGCAAGAGTTTCTCTTTCAGATGATACTATTCACAATTAAATCCAGGCTGACTATTTTGTAGTAATGGGCTTTGAACTTTGGTAAATAAAGCCATTTGCGCTGACACTGCCAAATTTGAAGAGATTTTGCAAGGCGACTATAAAGCCTGGGTAGTTGGAAATCCAGCTGTATTATGTCCAGCACAAAGATAAGACTTGGTAAAAAGTTCAAGTCCATATCTTTATCTGCAAGGAAATTATTGCAGTCTGAATATTGGTCAAAATTTGTCGCATTAAGTCACGACAGAATTAGGGGTACACTTTGAGTCGACTTGTTTGACCGGATTTTGCATCAGTAATCTTATAATTAATTTCGTTTGAATCAGCACAAAAAACTGTACAGGGTCTCATCTTACTAACCATTCTTATGAATTGGTTTCAATTTTATGAGACCCCAAAAATGGCATTTTGTCTGATGTCGCGCGCATGCGAACTTACTACCCTTCAGACAAGGGGGTGTAGATCAGCAAGTATTGCAGCTAGAGGCTTGAAATCTTGAGAAACTTAATTTAGCACTTGACTAGTGCTACAGATAAAATTTGAAGAAAATTGGAGACATGATGGTGGGAAGGTTTAGACCACTTGGCATGGAATGACCCACCAGGTTGGACTGAAGGAAGACATCGAAGCAATTCAGAGTCAGGCTGGTAGACCTGCTATGGTAGGTTTGAACAACAAGTAAGTATTAAAGGGGGATGTAGGTAAAACTGATCAAAAAATTGCCACCAGATACTTCTGTAGCTTGTTCGAAATAATGTCTCCAATTTTCACAGATTAATTCAAACTACAAATGATAGAAAAGCTGTCTTGTTTCAATCACTGCACAGCACCACACCCACTTTTCTAAATGACACTCTTCTTGTTTGCAATGTTTTATTACTTCCTGCTGTCATAAAAGCTTTGGAAGAGAACAGACCAATTTAAGTCTTGTTACCTTTGCCTTCCGCTAGCTATTTTTGGCAGGTTATTGACTGTGGTGCAGAAATATAAACATTTCAGTTCTGCTCTTAGTGTGAGAATTACAACTATGTTCAAGCTATTTTTTTATAATTTACCATTTAAAATGCCAAGATATGGTGGTAAAGTGTTTAAGAAAGTGGCTAAAGCTCGCCATTTACGTGTGAATAAACAGTTTCTATAAGCGAGGCGTTGTAATTCAGCAGAAGATAATTGTGAAGAGACCATGAGCAGTTCATATAGTGGTGTGAGCTGTGTGCATTCCCAGTGGGAGGGAACTTACAAAATGAGAATATTGTTTGGAATATTTCTTTGGCCCGGGAAGATTCCCAAAAATTAGGAATTTATGAAAATTTTAAGATTTTGAATGTTTTAACACTTATTAACAGTTAAAGAACCTTAAAACTACGTTAACTAGGTAAATTCACACATTTTAATCCAAGATTTATCATTCCATGTATTAATTTCCTTGCAAATTTCATGTGAAACATCATTTAACATAAGTCTGGAGGAAAAAATAATTTAAAATATTCACTAGGCCTACTATTTTTAGGCAAGAGTTGAAACCCCCATTTCTCTGAATGAAATCTAGACTTACAAAGTATTTCTCTGGAGGTGTAATTCTCAACCGGCCATCATCTGTAGTATATTTTAACATTTCCAAACGAATGACCAGAGGTGTTTCACTGTCAGAATTCAAAGACACCTCATTTCCTGCGATGAATTATGATTTATACATTTATTTTCCTAAATATCGCTAACACTTTCACTTTTAGGATTTTTAACTAATATTTTACCATGTTTTATGTCAATAACATCACTTGTATTTTCAAATAAATCATAAATCTCAGCCAGTTTATTCACATAATTTTTCCCAAAATGCTATTTAATGACTAATGTTTACAAAATTCACATGTGTCTAAAATAAACTTTATAGCCTAAAATATCTCTAACATCAACAGAAAACTTAACAAATTAAATAAACAAACTTCCCTGTGCATTTTAGTAACTTTAGTTTCTCACTAGATGGCATATCAATAACTCAGTTTTTCTGAAGGTTGGTTACTTTGACATTGGCAGTTCTAGGAAATATAAGTCGTAAATTTCGACACTTGGCAATTCTAGGGCTAATTCTTTGATATTTAAAACATTGAAAACAAAAAACGTGTTTATTTCTAACAACAACTATAACATTTTACATTTTGGTTATTTTTCTGATGTTTTTATTCAATTATAATATTTTTGAACAAATAAGTGTGTTCGTGTTTTTTTTTTAAATCACACAATTACCACACTGACCTATTAATTTGAGCGATTTCATTTTTAAAATAGTAAATTTCCAGGTATTTTATTTAATTATAATTTTATCTTAAAATATATTTCAGTTTTTTAATTTGATTTAACATAATAATTACTGCTTTTACTTATTAAGAGTTTTTTGAGCTATCTTGCTACTTAATCATAAATTCCCTGGAATTTATGCATTTTGGGAATTTTTCTTCGATTTTAAATTCCCAGGAATTTTACAACGTTAAGTTCACAGAAGAAACTTGGAACTGGTTTAGAGTTTCAGTCCACTAAAGACAAAGTGAATAGTGGTTTTAGGATAATTGATTTAGAAATTGTGTATTCTATTATTAGAAATTCGCGTGCATGTGGTAACTGTGGCAATAAATCTTAAAGATTATATGACAGCAATGAGAGAGATGGTATTGTGTGTATTATGCACTTGTTTAGTGACAACTGCCAAACTGACATTCAATTCAAAACATCAACTGCTAAGAATTGGGTATATGAAGCCAACATAAGATTCTGCTATGGGATGAGATGTGTTAGTGTTGGAAGGGAAGGTAGCAATTTGTTTTGTGCAATAATGAATATGCCATCTCCGACTCCCTTGTACTCAACACTAAACAATCATCTTTTGAATGCCTTGGAAACAGAATGCAAAAGCAGTTTGTCAGCAGCATGAAAAAGGCAGTTTTATTTAACAAAGACATTCAGACAGATGTAAATGACCCTTTACCTTCTATAGATCTATGTGTTTCATGTGCTAGCACTTGGATGAAAAGGGCCACACCCCCTTACATGGTGTTTCATCAGTTATAAGTGTTGGCACAGGAAAAGTTTTGGATTTGCAGGTGATGTCCAAATATTGCTCTATTTGTGCACAGAGGAACACGTTAGACAATAAGGAGGGAGAGAGAATGGGAAAACACAAAATAATTTTCAGCAAGAATTATGATGGTTCTAGAGATGGCATGGAGCCTGCAGGAATGAAATTAATAATTGATCGGAGTGAAATGAGTTAGATATGTGAAATATCTTGGTGATGGAAATTCTAGTGCTTTCAAATCTGCTGTAGAAAGCAAGCCATATGGAAATGGATGCAACACTGAAAAGCTAGAGTGTGTGGGGCACATTCAGAGGAGGATGGGCAGGAGACATCCGAAACGAGAACAAAAAGGTGTAAAACTCAAAGATGAAAAGCGACTGGGTGGGCCACAGCACCTGACTGACAAAGATATCCACAATTTGCAAATACGTTATGGTAAGGCAATAAGGCAAAACACTGGAAATTTGAAGACAATGCTGAAGGCAGTACGGGCAATATTTTTTCAACAAGTTGTCCACTTATGAGAGGCATGTACTTTAATTGTGTGGTGTATCCTAGTGCAAATATAAGCAGGCAAAAGCAGAAAACAAAACCTATTCACATACCTGAAGCAGTTTTAAACACCATAAAGCCAACATTCCAGTTTCTAGCTCATCCAGATTTGTTAAAGAAATGTTCCCATGGTGGAACACAAAACCCAAATGCTAACTTCAACAGTCATTTGGAAGAGACACCCAAAAACAATATTTAGCTCATCTACTGTTAATACTGCCACATACGATGCATGTTTAATGATGGTAACATTGGAAGAATAAGGACCCTTACTGGGCTAGGATTTGTTGCAGGTTGCTTGACCGAGAAGTTACTGAACTAGATAGATACTGCGTATGTTGTACATTCTGAACTGTCTGTTAAGGATATAGCCAAAAGGGCACACCAGAAACATCAAATAAAAAGCACATACATGAAGAGCAAGAAGACCAAATGTATGGTTACGGTCAATATTAAGGTACTAGTTTATGGTGTAAATCCTTGCAAAATCTTTTATGTGCATTTCCCAGAACTTTCATTTTTCAGTTTATAAGGAACATTTTCCCCTGAACGATTGGAGACAAAAGAGAAATTTCAGCAAACTTTGTTCATAGCATAACACAACTTCCTGTGGTACAAACTTTTTTTTTCCTAAGTGTATTTCTGTCAAAATTATTTACTTTTCTGTGAAACTGAAATTGCTTTGTTTCATACACATAATTTTTTAAAAATAAATTGTAAGAGCTCTAAAACCGATATTAAAAAAACTGTTCCATACATCTACTTATCTGATTATTAAGAATTACCTACCACAATATGAAACTTTTAAGTAAAGTAATTTTTGTGAAAATGTTCCCTGTGTGATAGCATGAGTTGCGAAGATTTGCAACAATACCATGATCAAATTTTTTTTAGAAAAAAATTTGAAAAATTCCTCGCTTCTAATATCTTTCGAACACCAAAAACTGTTAGATTATGGAAACACATCTATTTTTCCCCATGTTCCCCCTTACGGAGATGCTTCGGGAACTCAAATGGAAATCTCTGGAGGGAAAGCTATATGTTCTTTTCAAGGAAGACTACTGAGAATATTTAGAGAACTGCCGTTTGTAGCTGACTACAGAACAATTCTACTGCCACTAACACTCATTTCACACACCAACAACAAAGGTGAGACAATGGAAATTGGGGCTCATACGGAGGCATCTATACTGTCATTTTTCCCTTGCTCTACCTGTAAGGGGAGCAGGAAAGGAAATGACTAGTAGTGGGGCAGGGTCCCCATCACCACACACGTACAGTGGCTTGCAAGTACTTATGTAGACGTCACATATTACTGATGTCAATACAATCATCTGCATCTACATGGATACTCTGCATACCACATTTAAGTGCCTGGCAGAGGGTCCATTGACCACCTTCACAATTCTCTATTATTCCAACCTCGTATAGCGCACGGAAAGAACGAACACCTACATCTTTCTGTACAAGCTCTGGTTCCTTTATTTTATCGTGGTGATCGTTTCTCCCTATGTAGGTCGGTGTCAACAAAATATTTGTGCATTTGGAGGAGAAAGTCGGTGAACAAAAAACACCTTTCGTTTAATGATGTCCAGCCTACATACTGTATCATTTCAGTGAAACTCTCTCCCAATTTTCACGATAATACAAAACGTGCTGCCCTTCTATGAACTTTTTCGATGTCCTTCGTCAGTCCTAAGGATCCCACACTGCACAGCAGTATTCTAAAATAGGATGGACAAGCATAGTGTAGGCAGCCTCCTTAGTAGATCTGTTACATTTTCTAAGTGTCCTGCTAATAAAACGCAGTCTTTGGTTTGCCTTCCCCACAACATTATCTATGTGTTCCTTCCAATTTAAGTGGTTCGTAATTGCCATTCCTCGGTATTTAGCTGAATTTATGGCCTTTATATTTGACTGATTTTTCATGTAATCGAAGTTTAATGGATTCCTTTTAGCATTCATGTGGATGACCTCACACTTTTCATTATTTAGGGTCAACTGCTAATTTTCGCACCATTCGGATATCTTTTCTTAATCGTTATGCAGTTTGTTTTGATCTTCTGATGACTTTATTAGTCGATAAATGACAGCGTCATCTGCAAACAACCTAAGATGGCTGCTCTGATTGTCTCCCAAATGGTTTATATAGATAAGGAACAGCAACGGGCCTATAACACTATCTTGGGAAATGCCATAAATCACTTCTGTTTTACTCAATGACTTTCCGTCAATTACTACAAACTGTGGCCTCTCTGACAGGACATCACAAATCCAGTCGCATAACTGAGACGATATTCCATAAGCACACAATTTCACTATAAGCCGTTAGTGGGGTACAGTGTCAAAAGCCTTCTGGAAATCCAGAAATATGAAATCTATCTGAAATCCATTGTCAATAGCACTCAACACTTCATGCAAATAAAGAGCTAGTTGTGTTTCATAAAATGATGTTTTCTAAACCCATGTTGACTGTGTCAATAGACCGTTTTCTTCGAGGTAATTCATAATGTTCAAACCCAATATATGTTCCAGAATCCGGCTGCATATCGATGTTAATGAAATGGGCCTGTAATTATGTGGATTACTCCTACTACCCTCCTTGAATATTGGTATGACCTGTGCAGATTTCCAGTCTTTGGGTACATATCTTTCATCGAGTGAATGGCTGTATATGATTGTTAAGTATGGAGCTAATGCATCAGCATACTCTGAAATGAATCTAATTGGCATACAGTCTGACCAGAAGACTTGCTTTTATTATGTGACTTCAGTTGCTTCACTACTCCAATGATATTTATTTCTACGTTACTCATGTTGGCAGCTGTCCTTGATTCGAATTCTGGAATATCTACTTTGTCTTCTTTTGTGAAGGCATTTCGGAAGGTTGAGTTAGTAACTCTGCTTTGGCAGCACTGTCTTTGACAGTATCTCCGTTGCTATCGTGCAGAGAAGGCATTGATTGTTTCTTGCCGCTAACATACTTCACATATGACCAGAACCTCTTTAGATTTTCTGCCAGGTTTCGAAACGAAGTTTCATTGTGGACACTGTTATAAGTATCTCACATTGAAGTCCACGCTAAATTTCGAGCTTCTGTAAAAGATCGCCAATCTGCACACAGCTCCCATTCTTCTATGTATTTCTACTGGAGGCATGATTTCTGTGGTTAGAAACTATGACATGTAACACCTCAACCAATATTGAGAACAGAATAAAAATTCAGACGCATTACTTTTCTGCATGCCCTCGTATATGACCAGGCATCACTCATGTCTCTAGGAGAAAGAGAGGTCGAGTTCAGCCTAGTATGTAAACAATAGTGAAGAATTTGCAAAAGACTACAAAAATTTTGAAACTTGTAAAGACGATGTACAGAAATCTGTTCACCTGCTAAATGAAATTTCTTTAAGAAATAACTGAAAAATCTTGATAGGAAAAACTATGTTCTTGGCATTTTGACAGAAAGACTAATAAATAGTTTTAACTGTGCTTGAGAAGATGTAGTGTGAAACACTGCAAAAAGAGGTGGATGGTTCACTCAGAAAAAAGTCAAATGGCCTAAGGTGGATGAGAAGTACTATTCAAGAGCGTCAGCTGCGCATTATTTCTACATGTCCAAATTGACAATTCGAGTTCAGTAATTTCCCTAACTTCAGTTAATCCACAACCAAAATTCCTTGTATTAATTTATTATGAAACATGAGCAATACCTTATTTTCTATGGGCAGCAGGATGTAAGTATAACGATAACAAATGTTCCCATTTACAAATTCAACTGAAGATGTTCAAATTTCATCAATGAAAGAACAACACACGTCCAATAGAAGTAAGTTCAAGAGAAAGTGAACAGATTTAGCTAAGTAAGATGCTGAAGGAAATGAAGTTACTAAACTGATAGGAACAATTAGTAAATTTTTATGAGGAAGAATGCAGAATTGTATGTTATAAAAACCTACAGACAGTTGCATATAACTTGCATTACCACAGGTACCACCACAGAAATTGTTACCCATGCCCCTTAAGTGAGTGTTATCAATGGCAGGAACTCTAAGAGTCATAATTTTCAGAATAGGCTATGTATCATTAACTGTACTTACAATCAAGAATAGGAACAGTGATGTTACATTATCTTGCTTTTCCATGTTGACAGTTAAGATGCATTACTATGCACAATGGGGTTTGTCAACAGTTGTAAGTAACCAGTGTGAGAATAGCAGACAAGTGTGTTTTGAATTTGTGATAATGAATAAAAAGTTATGTCCTATGTTCTGATCACAATATAATCTTAGACTGTGCAGTTTATCCAAAAAGAAGTCAAGAACATCCAGTAGCTACAGCAGAAGTATAGTCTGTGTCTCAAAATAATCACTATCTCTGACTGTGCCGTTGTTTCAAGAAATGTCTGAGAGCAATGAACACACACTGGCAAACATTGAAAGCTTTTAATTTTACAGCAAAGAACACACTGTTGCTTGTTTTATTACCCCTTTGGTTACACGATACTGATGTACTGTAAACCTATAAGGGCACTACAGGAAAATTGGGGGTCAAGAGGAATGTTTGATAGTAGTCGTGATATAATGTTAATGGCTGCTGTGACTTCACCTTCTGGTAGCCCCCCCCCCCCCCCCCTTCTTTTTGGGGAGGGGGGTGGGGTTAATTGGTCCAGCCACTGAATGTGAAAGAAAAAACACTGATTGTGGCAAAACTGATCTGTAGCTTAGCCCAAGGTCTATGTAGATAGATGATCTGGTAGAGAGTAGGTGAAGCTAATGAATGTGAAAACAAAATACCTAGTTGTGGTGACAGACGGATCTGTAGCTTAAGCCATATGAAAAAATACACTGGTGTGATGTTCATAGCAACCACAGTACTTATGCTTGTAGTGTGTTTCCTGCATCATTGGTCAAAGCCAATGGCTAGTATAGAATATTCCTCTTTATCTGAAAACTGTGCTGGCAGCCGCCACCCTTACAGTTAACTTCAGCCACCCACTGTTACTAGCAATTGTTTTAATTCTTATACTATTAATTGGTAGATATGATTTACATATATTTCAGATCTTTATTGTACATATTGAAATATTACCTCTGCTGCAACAGTTGTCTTGGAATCCTTTCTCACATCTCCTACTAAGCAGATTCTGGTACAGACAGTCAGAGGATCTGAAACCATTGATAAATCTTACATCTAGATGAAAGCTCTAACGTTACTAAATTTTTACTAAATTTGAATCAATTAAACACCAAATATCATACACTCAGACAAAATATTTCAATGCCTGCTTCCAAACATGCATTTTTATAAATGCTGGAACTAGAATATACTTCTTACCAAAACAGTTTATAATCTAATACAGTATGTATCTGTGATACTAAAGAAAGTGTAGGCCTACATGAAAATAAATAATAATATCTGAAAGTAAGTTATGTATTGGGCTCTTCCTGATGTCTTGGATGTGGTGACAGACTAATCCGTAGCAGCCCTCATTCTACGTTAGGTTGGAAGGTGTCAATTTGGATGTGATTACACAAAGCCAATGAATGTGAATGCAGAAAATCTAATTGTGGTAACAAATTGACCAGTAGCAAAGCCTACTGTTTACATTCACGCCATACTGAAAAACGCAGGAGGGGGATCCAAAATATGACTTTCACCAACAAATCTTGCAACTAAACTTACATCTATTTTTAAAATGAACCCTGTTACTAAGCCATAGGAGAAAATGCAGTACATCAAAATTTGGGACTGCAGAGAGGAACGACAGTATGGACACAAAATCTAACAGAAATTTGGTTCAAGCCATGTGCTTGTAGTTGCACATTTTTTCAAAATACAATGACTATGACACACACTGTATTTTGCACTATGTGTGTACAACTTATTTTGTTTAACAGTAACTGCAGTTTAAAACATTTAGCACGTCAGTGTAGTTTCACTTCTCCACCAAGTAGCCCAATTTCTTTCACAATTAAAATAGCACTTCTGCAAGAGCTTTGGTTACCTGAAAGACCAATGTTTCACTGTAGTTTGATACCCACATTTAAAAGCACACTAATTTATAACTTGCGGAGTACAGACTACTTCAATAGGACCTACTCCTCAGCAACACTAAGTCATATAAACTTGGTGTTCAAGCCAACCTAGTGATTCACAAGTTCTTTATTTTGCCATATATATGGGTACAAAAAAAAACTTTACCATGCTAGTGGTAACTACATTTCCTTACCTCCAGTGAAACATGAACTAGGAATATTACAAACAATAGGAATGAATTCACAAGCTAATGAGGTGGAATTCTCACCACTGTCCATTTTGAACATAGCCCTGTTCTTCCTGCTAGTTTGCTGTCGTGCGCCCATCACAGACACAACCAACAGCCATAATCCGCAATAGTAAATTACGTTACAGCAGCTTATCATACAAGATCTTGAAATTTACGAAACTCTGTCACAATAGGCTATGTTGTGTATAAAGCAATTTGATACAACCCCCTCTTCTACATTGCATAAATAAATTTAATCAACAAATACTTGTTTCACTCTGTAGAAAAACGCGTCCACTACTTTTTAACCCGCTACACATTCCTCGCAATTAACATACCACGAAACAAGTGCATACTTTTAATTAACGAATGCTGCTGTTAACCCGTTATGGTACATTTACTGTCCTGAAACCATTAATGAAATGACAGTTATCTTATAAATCTATGTGGCTGCTCTGGGACTTGGCAGACAAAAGATGCAACAGAACTCCATGGACAAATATTTTGATCCTTCGTGCAGTTCTGTTGGAAATTAAATATGTAATTTTCACTACTGAATTCGTGTTCTTCATCATAAATCTAACGCCTACAAATGGATTGTAACAGGAACGTCTGTAGGCGTAACCAATGTCAAACCATACGTCACATTTAGAATCCAACTCCACAAACAAGTGAGTCTGACAAGACGACGACATGGAGTTTGAGCCACCATACAAGGTCTTTACTTCTCAAAAAAATATAAGTTCACAGCACAAATTTTGCCCTTCTATAATTTTTCGAGAACAGGCTACTGAATCGCTGCACATAGTTTACGACTAAGTTGACGCTAATACGAAAAAGAAGCTGCAATCAGTAGTTTTGTGAATACTTTGCTTATGTCCGTATGTTATGAAAGAGACGTAAAGTTTCAACGCTGCTCACTCTAAAAATTCACTAACCTCTAAAATTCACGTCGGCCAAACAAACGGCTGCCTCGTCCATCTTGTTAAAACAGCACGCCAATCTTCAAAATGCCTATTCTTTCAAAAAACTTTTGATGCACTGAATTCCTTAACTTGATGTAAACTATACGTCTCATCGTCACAAATGTTGTACACATAGATCTAAAGTCAAAAGATGATTCCAATGCTTTTTGTTTTTTTTCCGCACACACACACACGCATTTACAACAAACTCAAAACTCCAGTGCCATTCAAATACTTCGCTTCCATGATTGGCTGATTTGATCACGTGACTGTTCTCAGAGACAAATTACCTCATAGTCAACCTTCAAAGCGTACGAGGCTGTTTAGCATCAGTGACGTCTCCCATTTATGAGTCATAGATCAATTGCCTTCCATTTTCATAAAAAAACAATCTGTAATTGCTTTGTAAATAAAAATGTCCTCCACAAGTGGGTGCTATCACAAAAGTAGTCGACTGCTAGACGGTTGAGAAGCATCACTCTATGCTTCTTCTGGAGACCGCGCTCTTACATATTTCTCTTGTTACGAAGAGCTTCAGAACATTCATTCTCACATCGTGCTCCGTAAATTCTTTTATGATCGACGACCTTTAAGGCCCGTCCACACGCAACGATCTGTCTGCGCAAATGTCTGCGCACATCACATCTGCGCAGACAGATCGTTGCGTGTGAACAGAAGATTTGCACCAACCTGAGGTGTGTGCAAACATGGAAGTTGGAGTTGGAGGTTTGAGCGAAACCTCTCAAATCTGTCGGTTCAAACCACATCTGCGCAGACAAGTTGGAGCGTGTGGACAGGAGATCGTCGCAAATCTGGCGCGAAACAGCTGTTTGCTCAGTCTAGTGTTTGTATTTGTGTGCACAGGGCATTAAAATGGCTGATACTCGTCAGTGTTCTCGAGAGTTTGTAAGTGAATTCATTGAAATATACAGAAACCACCCATGTTTGTGGAAGATTAAAAGTAAAGAATATAGTGACAGAGACAAAAAGACAGCAGCATACAATGCTCTAATTGAAAAATTGCGGGCAGTTGGCGCCTCGGCAAACAGAGAAACGGTAATAAAAAAATAATTTCGTTGCGAACTGGCGAAATTATTTGCGGATGGATGTCGAAACTTATAATTATCTCTTAAAGCATGTAACCCTTCATATTATGAGAAAAATACTTGTATAAGAAGGGAAATTTCTCCTCATGAACGCCTGGCAGTAACATTAAGATTCCTAGCAACAGGAAGGAGCTACAATGATTTGGAATTTTCATCTGCAATATCGAAACAAGCATTGAGTGAAATAATACCCAACACATGTGAAGCTATTTACTCTTTCCTGAAAGATGAGTTCATGAAGGCAAGTCAAGTAAATTAGTCTGTCAGCGAACTGTTTACCGAAAAGAGTTATCCAAAGTTCAGAAATCTAGAAGATCTGGTGTAGGAGTAGATCAAGTATACCAGCCAACGTTATGGTATTTTGATCTACTTGGCTTTCTTAGTGATCAAGAAACGCCAAGACCAAGCAGGAGTACAATTGAAGATGAAATTGGAGTGCCAATGTGCGAGGAAATGGAACACGAGGTTATGTAAAACAAAACAGGTTCGCCCTGCAACTCTCGCAGTAAATTTACGTGACAAAACTGCTTTCGCTTTAGCAGCCACTGTCTGCACCATTTTGACCGCTTTCTCTGTTTCCTGCGGTTGGTCTGAATGTTTTTTGCAACACAAGTTGCGAACACAGACCACAACAGAACTTCCTCCATTTCTATTTTTCAAAATAACTGACTTAAATTTTGACGTTTTCGGGGAGCGTAGTCGCTTGCCACTGATATTTCTTTTCTACACCGACAGATGGCGGGCGAGTAGTAGATTGGGGTTTGTGTCGTGTGAACACACCACATTTGCAGCGATCTTTTGCATGTACAGACATCTGCGCCGATGTCTGCGCAGACAGATCGTTGCGTGTGGACCGGGCTTTAGGGATATGGAACGAGGCAAGTTCCAGTTTTACAGAGAAAAGCAGCCCCTGCTGATTGACATAAAGTATACTAACAAAAATTAATGACTACCTGTAGGGCTCATTGGTTAAAGTTGTGAATAGTTTTGTTTAATAACACGAATGTCATTTAAATATCGTTGTCTTACTAGACACAAATTGTTTTGAGCTCTTTCCCACAATGTAAGTGTTATTATCGTTGTTAAGCGTTAATCAGGAGACATTTAAGAAACTAATGTGTTTCAACTGCGAAAAACTTGTGTTACTCCTAAATAACCAAATAGGTTATGGGCGTAGTTGTACTACTATGTAATCTGAAGTAAATTGAAGAAACACAAGTTTTAAGTTTCGTACATAAGTGACAGGTATATTTTGAAATCAACGTATTTCGATTTTCGTATACTGAAGTAACTTTTGGGAGTCAGTTCGTGAATTTCGACTATGCGTTCGACAAGAGTCTACTGGAAGGGCAATGAAACTGAATACAAGGAAATTTCTGTCTACGTGATATTTCTTGAGCACTTGGCGTTATTGAAGGTAGGTTAGTTGAATCTGCGGAAGATGCAACTGGTCACGTAAAACAGACATGTAAGAACGCATTAAATAATTATCTTAAGGCTGACAGCAACGTTTGCATTGTATCGACTGCGAATATAGCAGAGGAAACATCGCAAAAAATAAAGCATCTTAATAAATCTCTTGAAGCATGGACAGAATTAAACAAATTGTTTGATAGTGATTCTCAATATAAAGTTTATGATCCTTGCTTACGATGTTTTTGGAATTGTTAAACTGTCTAATGGTCATATAGCAACTCACACAATGTGTGGAATGATCTGAAGTAAGAAATGGCAAAAGATGTAGAAAATAATCTTCAATCATCCGATATATTTTTGATTTGTAAAATTTTAGGCGCACTACCAGATGCGTATTTTTCACTCAAATGAAGTTGGATGTTTCTGTCAAAAAGTGATAAGGCTATTGATGACTTGACAATTCAAGTTTGCACACTTGAGAAAGCTTTGTCGAGTAGAGAATGAGGTTCTACATCTCAAGAGGCACTTATAAGTAACTCATTAAAACAACTCTTTAAACAGCCACAGCAGACAATGAAAATTGTTTGTCATTATTGTAAGAAGCCGAATGGTGTGACGGAGAAATACCGAAACTAGACTGTGTATGGTTAGTTTCAAAAGCCTCACAAAAGTAATTTGTCAGAAGCTGCTGAAATTACAAATACTACTATGGTTCTCTTCGCTGAAAGAAAACCTGTTGCCATGAGTGTGATACTGGTACCTGGTTTGTAGATAATGGTGCAACAAGTCACAGCACCAATACTGACCATTGTCTCGAGACATATGAACCATTTTCTAAATACAGAAAAATGTTCAAATGTGGACTTAACTGTTAAAGCCATCAATCCCTAAGCTTACACACTACTTAACCTAAATTATCCTAAGGACAAACACATATGCCTGAGGGAGGACTCGAACCTCTGCCTTGACCAGCTGCTAAATACAGACACATACATTAGCAGATGGTGATACTGTTGAGGATGCTGGCAAGGACACCATACCAATGGAAGCAAAATTAAATGGAAAGTGACATAAGATCACTCTGAGAGATATATGGTATGTACCAAAAATTAAAAAGAGTGTATTTCCATCTTAGCCCACAAGATAAAAATCCAAAAACTACATTATTATCCACAACAGAAAGATATTTAATTTAAAATTGGTGAAGTCACAACTTTAGTTGGCAGTTGTGATAGTTATGAAGGACTAATTAAATTAATGATACAATGATGAAAAGTATTAAACCTACTATTCCTGCTGAAATAAATGAAATCAGTAAAGAAAACTTACTACGGTTGTGTTATGAAAGATTTGGACGTCACAATAATCTACATGTCAAGACGTTAATCTCCAAGATCTTAACCATAAACGTGGGATTGGAGCTCTTTGAAGACTGTATTTATGGTAAAACACATCGGTCTCCATTTGGTACCTGGAAGAAAGCTTCTGAACTAGGAGAGTGGATTCAAATAAATATCTGTGGTCCTTTTCGAATGTCGAAGTCTGGGTATCGCTACTTTGTTTTGTTCAAAGATGATTACAGTTAATTTCAAGCTGTTTACTTCATCAAGGAAAAATCAGAAGTTCCTAATAAACTGAGACAATGTATAACTGAAAGAGAAACTGCTGGGCATAAAACTAAAAATCTCTTAAGCGATTATGGAGAAGAGGTCAACAGACAGGGATTTTCTACAGAAGGAGGGCATAATCCTACATTTCACTATACTGTATGCTTGGCGACAAAAAGGACGCAATCAAAGAGAAAATTGAACTCTTTTTGAAACATCCAGGACTATGATACATTTTCACAGAAATGTGATGAAATGATAAATTCTGCAAGAAACATCCTCAATTGAAAGGAACCTTCTAGTGTTCTAGGGATGTCTTCATATGACACAGGGTATTGAGAGAAGTCTGGCGTGAAGCATCTACATAAAATAGGCTCTAAATGTTACATTCAAGTTCCAAAGCAATTAAGTGTGAAAGTGGATAGAAAAACAGTAAAAGGGATTCTGATTGACTATGATCTTGTTTGGTGATTCTCAGGTCTGATGTGAAAATACTCATCAGCTAATGACATCAGTTTTGAAGAAAAAATACGCAGAAGGAAAGTCTAGTAGTTCCTGTGGATCTTGAACTCCCTCATTGAAAGCCTCAAGAAACGTGAGGCGAAACTGAGAGCAAAGTAAAAACTAGTTTTCCAAGAGAAAAAGTAGTCTATAGTTGTGACGATTTACAGGATGAAACGGAAGAGAGTTTAGAACAGTCCAATGATGAAAGGATGAGGCCACAATTGTGTGAGTGTTTAATGCTAAAACGTCCAAGAAGACTTCAAGACTTAATGCAGTTAATTACCTTTGAGGAACCAAAATCTGCAGCAATAGATCAACAAACGGTGGCACATCAAGAAAATTGAACTGGGCTGTAGAAGATTTACCTTCAAGAAAAAGGGCACTACCACATAAGGGGATCTACAGACTGATGGATCGGTTGACAGATTCGAAACAAGATTGGTTATGAAAGGATTTTTTCAAAAGACATTGATTGATTATGAATAAACTTTCAACCTTGTGGTGAAGATATCGACTATTCCAACATTACCCAGCGTTGCAGAGAAGGAGAAGATGAACATTGCGAAAATGGATGTAGCTATTGTTCTTTTTTACAGTGACCTGAAAGAAACGATATTTATAACACGATTTGAACATTGTAAAGGTAGTTCTAGAAAAGTCGATTAATAAACTATGGCCTGAATCAGGCTCACCATTGCTGGAATGAGAGATTCACTAATTACATCATGGAAATACTATAAGAGAAGCAGGGGTGATCCCTACCTCTTTATGAGATGGAAAGGTTCTTACCCTATGTTGATGATGGACTGATTGCAGCAGACAATGATAATGAACTTGGAGAATTTATTGAAGATCTTAAAAAAGAATTCAACATAAAACCAAACCCAGCATCATATATCTTAGGGTTGGAAACTGATAGAAAAGATGATGGATCCATTCAGTTAATTCAGACTCACTACACAAAGAAGGTTTTGCAACACTTTGACATGAGTGATTGCAAATCAGTTGCAACTCCAATGACCAAGGAAGGTGGTATGGAAGAGAACTCTATAACACTGAATATTCTTACAGACAAGCAATTGGATCACTGATGTACCTGATGTGCGGGACAAACCCAGACATAGCGTATGTTGGTGGAGTAATATGTAGAAGTCTCGAAAATCCGATAGAGTGTGATACAATAGTGGTAAAAAGAATCTTTCGCTGTTTGAGAGGCACAAATAACTATTGTCTTATTTTCAAAAGTGGTGAAATCAAAAAGCATTCTTGAATATTATGGTGATGCTGATCATGGAGATGCAACGATTGGGTGATCTATCTCACGTGTTCTTTACCTGTACATCTGTGAACCTGTCAGCTGGTTCTGCGACAAACTTCATTTGCAGTCTCTACTACAAAGCTGAAGTTGTAGCAGCCAGTGAAGTAGCATGAGAAATTGTTTGGAACAAGAGACTCTTAACTGAACTTTGCCAATTAAAGGAGCGAAGCCTCGCATACGAGTATACAATAGAGCTGTTTAACTCCCACATAGTCCTGAATTTCACTGACGGACAAAATATATTCGTCCCAGACCCTTCTTCGTTTGAGAGTTAGATACAGCTGGTGAAACTCCTATTTCAAGAGTAAATACAGAAAACCAGGTTTGCAGATTTATTAACAAATCCGTTATTTGCTGTCTGATTATGACAGCTATGCAATAATATTAGAGTGTGTAAGTTATTAAATCAGAGAGAGTGTTTCAGTTTTATTATATGAACAGTTTTATTTAATAACATGAATGACATTTAAATATCTCTGCCTTAATAGACACAGATTGTTCTAAGCTCTTTGTCACAATTGAAGTATTTATCATTGTTGTTAAGAGTTAACTTTTGGATGTTTAAGAAACCAATGTTTTTGAATGAAGAAAAACTCTCTCTCTCTGTGTGTGTGTGTGTGTGTGTGTGTTAGGAGAAAACAACTTTTTTGTAATACGCCACAGCTTCTCCTCCTCCTCCTACACTACTCAGCTGCTGTTTTTATCTAATAGTTAAACAAAGGACGTATGTGAGTTACACAGACCTCTGTCAGCAGCCTGTGTACTCACAAAGTCAGGATCTATGTAATACTGTAGAGTTACACAGAAATACATTACTGAGTCCAGGTATTTTCATAAATTGTAGACAGAAAGGTTTGCGTACACATCAGTCTATAAATCAGGATTCAATTGCATTTTTTCCTTGCAGTAACTGATCTTTTGACTCTGACAAATGTTATGCGCATAGAAAAATGCAAAACTGAGCTGTGTATGTGATTCTATGTTAAAGTGCGCATCCATATTATTCATAATTGACTGGAAGCATCCACAATTCGAAAGAAGACATGGAAAATACAGTAGTAACTATCTGCTACTGTATCACATCTAGTAAAACACTGCAGTGCTCCGACAATGGTTAATGACTGCTTTATTATGCTATGAAAGACAAGCTGATGTGCTGTGAACTAATGGTGATTGTCCATTTTCAGATAATGATCTACCTCTACATATATACTACACAAGGTAGTGTACTAGGCATAGTGGAGAGTACAACATTCCATTATTATAGATTATCTGTTCTATCCCATTCACATATTGAGGTGAAAATGACTGTCTACACACATAAGCCTAATAGCTATTGTAAACGCCAAATAAATATCTCATTCGATATTCCTTTTAAAAACCTGTAAAGCTGATTCCACTGTACAGTATTGTAGGTCTATACTAGTGGTTGTGTCTGTAAAGATAAAATGAAATTTTCTGAGATGTTAAGACAACAGAAGTTCGATTATGGTTCAATTATGAACTAAATTATTTTGTATAAATCAATATTACTATCTTGCTGTTTTGTAATTAATTACTACTTGATGATGATGATGAGATCCCATACTCCGAGTAGTGTAGGGGACGATGCGGGAGACACGCACTGCCATACTAGGTGAGGTCCTAGCGGAGGTGGTTTGCTATTGCCTTCCTCCGACTGTAATTGGGATGAATGAGGATGATGAAGACGACACAACAACACCCAGTCATCTCGAGGCAGGAAAACTCCTTGACCCCGCCAGGAATCGAACCCAAGACCCCGGCCGCGGAAAACGAGAACGCTACCGCAAGACCACTAGTGTCATCATATAAAAGACTTTGCATCTGTTGTGGTTTGGCATGTGCCACAGTGGATCTATTAATTACACTGTTAGAAATACACATGCATTCGACGATGACAACTAGCTGCAACCAGACACTTGCTTGGTGTCACATGTTCAACCAGGCAGTTGCATGGTATGACACACACATTATTTGCTTCACTGGGTTATTACGTGTGTCTGCCTTTTTCAGATAGTCACTTGTTTTACTTTTTCCAATAGTCACTTATCAATTGAAGGACTCATGATGTGCACTGCGCAGTAAATGCACTTTTATTATAGAGAAAGTATATCTATGGAGTGAGCACAGTGTACTAACATAGACTACCCTACAGTCACTTGCAGTACTACCAATGTCACTACCATCGAAATGAAAGTGTCATGTGGCCTATGTATGAACTTGTTTTTCACATTTTGCACTAAGTGACAACAATGATGCTGAATATTTCTGCTGCAGATGCAAATCGAAATTTACCATGGGAGGAAAAGTTACTTGTTATTGATAAGTACCACAACAGTCTAATCAAAATCATCATACAAGTCAGATGTACTTTATGTACTGATAAATAGTAGGAAACAATGTAATGAAGGCATAACATTGTAGGGCAAATTTATGTGATTGCATAGCCATATATTTATGCGAGAAATGCTACTTAACTTTGACAGTGACGGAATGAATCCCCACTCATTCACTTTATATACGTTTTAAGCAATATTCATTTGCAAATAAGATTTATGTATAATAGTCCTCAGTATTACACAGATTTCCAAATTACTGCGCTTATTTTAGAGTAATCACAATAGGAGGCTATACTACTGGTACCCATCGTGTGGAGAATGATTTGCAGTTAATTTTTTTCAGTTTTCCTAAGTTTGAATGAAGACTAAAATAATTGTGGCATCAAAAAGGAAAAATGGAAAAATATTTCTGTAAAAACGTTTTAGAATGCAGTCGCTAATTTGCTGAATGTTATATTTCGGAATACATTGTTTTTTAGGAAACTTTCATTTTGCCATACTAGGAAGCCGTTTCACAATACCCTTTTGCATAATTTGTTAAAACAGAGACTCAACAATATGATCAAGTGAATTATAAAAATTAAAAAGTATAGCGACAAAGAGGCTGTGATACTATCCACAAACAAACAAAATACTCTTGCATTCAACACTTTAAATCTTTAAGCCAATTTCGTTTCAGATATTACGTGCAGATTATTAAGATTCCTATGAAATTCATGTACAAAATCCACAGTACTTCTGAATGCAATCTGCTTGTATTAGCAATCTAATGACATTCAAAATTCACTTATGGAAAAACCTGAAGCCACACCATAGTCATGCACTTTTGGAGTAAATGTTTGTTGATGACAAAATTTTAATTCTGCACATTTGAAAGCTCAGTCCAAGATATTTCTACTGACCAAGACACGGCTAATTTACAATATTACCATCTGTACACTGTCATACTTAAGTAGTTGAACTGTTAAGACATAAGTAGATGCATAAATTTCTTTCTAATTAGTAATTATGGTAATACAAGCTTTAACCATAAAAAGTTCATCACAAATTACTCTGACACGTTCAGAATCTAAAAATCGCTTCACTTTATTTGATAAAGGTTCTTCCTGACGTCTAAAGAAGAATATCAGTGAAATGGCTTCCCAAGAACTTCATACAGAGAATTTATTAAAAGAGAATTTTACATTGTATATGTATATAACAGAGAATGTCTTTTCACCTTGCTGTGAGAATTGTGATCACCTTTGTAAAGAATTTATGAAACTAATATTAAGACCTGAGTGTATTATGAGCAGTGCATGTTGCTGAATGGCTGTACTGTAGTCAAATGAGTTAAAGAGTATGCAAATAAGGTTAAGCCCTGAGTATAAATTGAGAGAAAAATATATACAACATTACTATTACACACTGCCAGAAAAAAATTAGTACACCCTTTTAGAGGTTTCCAGTTCACTCAAGAATTATTGTTACAACAGTGCGTATGCAGTACATGAAATGATAACATTTACAGATCAATAGATAAGCGATTCTGAGGTACAAGGTATCAGGTATCACCAGGGAAGCTGTTGCACGTCTTGTAGAACACACATAATTTCACAGGCAGTGTGTAGGTGGGCATTATTCTGTTGGAACAACACTGCACCTTCCTGTTGCGAGCTGGTGAAAGAGTGGGTCTAACAATATTCTGCACGTACCAAGTGCAGGGTATCATTCCTTCCAGGACAACAAAGGTGAACGAGAGTTGTAACTTATCGCACCCCAGACCAAAGAGCCTGGGTTGGGGCAGTGTGTCTTGGATCAATGCACTCTAAGAGACAGCGCTTACCAGGTCTATGTATAACACACAAAGGAATATCTCCTGCATGCAGGCAGAATCCACTTTCGTCACTGGAGACCATGGTACTCCATTCCGTTTTCCAAGAGAACCTCTAATGGCGCCAGTTGAACCATACACATCAACGCTGTGGCGTGACCGGAAGACAGGCTAGAGGTTTGCATGTCCATAGTCCCACCGCTAATAACTGGTTTGCAACAGTTCGCGTTGTCCCATCTAGGCTCACAAGCCCTCTTATTTGTGCTGTGGTAACTGTGTGATCTGCCATTACTGTGCCATCAATAAGAAGATCCTGGCACGCGTCTGTGACGTGCGGAAATTCAGAACCTCATCTATGGGTGTGTGAATGTTCAAGTGACCACAGATACCAGCATCATTGGACAACTGATGCAACATGTCCAATTTGTGTGGCAATTCTCCAAAGGGTCCATCCAGCCACTCTTCCTACAGTTTGACCACTTTCAAACTCACTCAGTTATCTGTAGGAAGAAAAGTGTGTCTCTCTGCCATGGTTGCCTGCTTGCTTCACGTATCACCACACTGAGTATTCAGGCTGTGAGAAATCACTGTTAAAGGGTAGACACAGGCGGGATTCTGATAGCTATGCCACTACGTTATCTGTGGTGGACAATGCTGAAACCATTATCAGCGCATCGATACCCCCCCCCCTTTTCCCAGATGGCATATGCCATCATCAGATCAGAACGGATGTCCTCTTCCAGATATACTAATTTTTTCCAGCAGTGCATTTGCCAATCTGTTGTTTTACATTATAATATGTCTGCTAAATATCTTACAACCTTAGATTAAACTGACTTGTTCTACATTACAGGCTCATATGAACTATACATTATATATAATCAAACCAAATACCAGAACTGAATTCTGAATGTGCCTCAAATAGAGTTTTTCACTGCAGAATAAAAATTGCAGACACAGTTATATCAACTTGTAAATAATAGATTTCAGCTACTAGTCATCCTTTAGCTGAAATCTATTATTTACAAGTCAATATAACAGTCGCAGCATGCAACAGCCTTCTGAATGGAAGGTAGCCTGACAGTTATATCATTCCAAATGTGGGCATAATCATTGTTGCAAGTTTATGAAATCATGAAAATTTAAGGCTCAAAATATCCCTACGGAAATCTATAACATATTTTCTCGTCATATTGCCATTAACATTAAAAGAGAAAATTGGTTTTCATCCCAGCATTGGCAAGTGGCGCCACTTGAAATAAAACTATTGAAAAATTAACACCTTATCAAGCATTAGATGAAAGTACACAATTTTCAGTAACCATTTACTGAATATTGACTTCTGACAGACCTAAATTTATCACAATTCCTCCTCAATAAGTGAGTGTCTTACGACAGGGCACATTCCGCTGCATTGTTGCGTATTAACTAGAAATTGACATTGTGAGACTAGCCTTTCAATCCAGTCCTGACTGCAATAGTAAACTGCTACTGCCTGATTCCTGGCTGTAGTTTTTTGATTTATTGAAAGCTTGAGTCTATGATGGCTACATCGCATGAGCATCATAATTGCTTAGGAATACTGGTAATTCTACATGTACATCTACATCCATACTCCGCAAGCCACCTGACGGTGTGTGGCGGAGCGTACCTTGAGTACCTCTATCGGTTCTCCCTTCTATTCCAGTCTCGTATTGTTCGTGGAAAGAAGGATTGTCGGTATGCCTTTGTGTGGGCATGAAATCATGAAAATTTAAGGCTCAAAATATCCCTACGGAAATCTATAACATATTTTCTCGTCATATTGCCATTAACATTAAAAGAGAAAATTGGTTTTCATCCCAGCATTGGCAAGTGGCGCCACTTGAAATAAAACTATTGAAAAATTAACACCTTATCAAGCATTAGATGAAAGTACACAATTTTCAGTAACCATTTACTGAATATTGACTTCTGACAGACCTAAATTTATCACAATTCCTCCTCAATAAGTGAGTGTCTTACGACAGGGCACATTCCGCTGCATTGTTGCGTATTAACTAGAAATTGACATTGTGAGACTAGCCTTTCAATCCAGTCCTGACTGCAATAGTAAACTGCTACTGCCTGATTCCTGGCTGTAGTTTTTTGATTTATTGAAAGCTTGAGTCTATGATGGCTACATCGCATGAGCATCATAATTGCTTAGGAATACTGGTAATTCTACATGTACATCTACATCCATACTCCGCAAGCCACCTGACGGTGTGTGGCGGAGCGTACCTTGAGTACCTCTATCGGTTCTCCCTTCTATTCCAGTCTCGTATTGTTCGTGGAAAGAAGGATTGTCGGTATGCCTTTGTGTGGGCTCTAATCTCTCTGATTTTATCGTTACGGTCTCTTCGCGAGATATACGTAGGAAGGAGCAATATACTGCTTGACTCTTCGGTGAAGGTATGGTCTCGAAACTTCAACTAAAGCCCGCACCGAGCTACTGAGCGTCTCTCCTGCAGAGTCTTCCACTGGAGTTTATCTATCATATCCGTAACGCTTTCGCGATTACTAAATGATCCTGTAACGAAGCGTGCTGCTCTCCGTTGGATCTTCTCTATCTCTTCTATCAACCCCATCTGGTACGGATTCCACACTGCTGAGCAGTATTCAAGCAGTGGGCGAACAATCGTACTGTAACCTACTTCCTTTGTTTTCGGATTGCATTTACTTAGGTTTCTTCCAATGAATCTCAGTCTGGTATCTGCTTTACCGACGATCAACTATGCATGATCATTCCATTTTAAATCACTCCTAATGCATACTCCCAGATAATTTATAGAATTAACTGCTTCCAGTTGCTGACCTGCTATATTGTAGCTAAATGATAAGGGATCTTTCTTTCTATGTATTCGCAGCACATTACACTTGTCTACATTGAGATTCAATTGCCATTACTTGCACCATGCGTCAATTCGCTGCAGATCCTCCTGCATTTCAGTACAATTTTCCATTGTTACAACCTCTCGATATAGCACAGCATCATCCGCAAAATGCCTCAGTGAACTTCCGATGTCATCCACAAGATCATTTATGTATATTGTGAATAGCAACGGTCCCATGACACTCCCCTGCGGCACACCTGAAATCACTCTTACTTCGGAAGACTTCTCTCCATTGAGAATGACATGCTGCGTTCTGTTATCTAGGAACTCTTCAATCCAATCACACAATTGGTCTGATAGTCCTTAAGCTCTTACTTTGTTCATTAAACGACTGTGGGGAACTGTATCGAACGCCTTGCGGAAGTCAAGAAACACGGCATCTACCTGGGAACCCGTGTCTATGGCCCTCTGAGCCTCGTGGACGAATAGCGCGAGCTGGGTTTCACACGACCGTCTTTTTCGAAACCCATGCTGATTCCTACAGAGTAGATTTCTAGTCTCCAGAAAAGTCATTATACCCGAACATAATACGTGTTCCAAAATTCTTCAACTGATCGACGTTAGAGATATAGGTCTATAGTTCTGCACATCTGTTCGACGTCCCTTCTTGAAAACGGGGATGACCTGTGCCCTTTTCCAATCCTTTGGAACGCTACACTCTTCTAGAGACCTACGGTACAAGAAGGGGGGCAAGTTCCTTCGCGTACTCTGTGTAAAATCGAACTGCTATCCCATCAGATCCAGCGGCCTTTCCTCTTTTGAGCGATTTTAATCGTTTCTCTATCCCTCTGTAGTCTATTTCGATATCTACCATTTTGTCATCTGTGTTACAATCTAGAGAAGGAACTACAGTGCAGTCTTCCTCTGTGAAACAGCTTTGGAAAAAGACATTTAGTATTTCGGCCTTTAGTCTGTCATCCTCTGTTTCAGTACCATTTTGGTCACAGAGTGTCTGGACATTTTGTTTTGATTCACCTACCGCTTTGACATAAGACCAAAATTTCTTAGGATATTCTGCCAAGTCAGTACATAGAACTTTACTTCCGAATTCATTGAACGCCTCTCGCATAGCCCTCCTCACACTACATTTCGCTTCGAGTACTTTTTGTTTGTCTGCAAGGCTTTGGCTATGTTTATGTTTGCTGTGAAGTTCCCTTTGCTTCCGCCGCAGTTTTCTAACTCGGTTGTTGTACCACGGTGGCTCTTTTCCATCTCTTACGATCTTGCTTGGCACATGCTCATCTAACGCATATTGTACGATGGTTTTGAACTTTGGCCACTGATCCTCAACACTATCTGTAATTGAGACAAAACTTTTGTGTTGAGCCGTCAGGTACTCTGAAATCTGCTTTTTGTCACTTTTGCTAAACAGAAAAATCTTCCTATCTTTTTTTAACATTTCTATTTACAGCTGAAATCATCGATGCTGTAACCGCTTTATGATCGCTGATTCCCTGTTCTGCGTTAACTGTTTCAAATAGTTCGGGTCTGTTTGCCACCATAAGGTCTAATATGTTATCGCCACGAGTCGGTTCTCTGTTTAACTGCTCCAGGTAGTTTTCAGATAAAGCACTTAAAAAAATTTCACTGGGTTCTTTGTCCCTGCCACCCGTTATGAACGTTTGAGTCTCCCTGTCTATATCTGGCGAATTAAAATCTCCACCCAGAACTATAACATGGTGGGGAAATCTACTCGAAATATTTTCCAAATTATCCTTCAGGTGCTCAGCCACAACAGCTGCTGAGCCAGGGGGCCTATAGAGGCATCCAATTGCCATGTTGAGCCTGCTTTAACCGTGACCTCCACCCAAACTGTTTCACATTTTGGATCTCCGTCAATTTCCTTCGATACTATTGCACTTCTTATCGCTATAAACACGCCTCCCCCTTTACTGTCCAGCCTGTCTCTGCGGTATACATGCCAATCTGAGTTTAGCATTTCATGACTGTTTACATCTGGTTTCAGCCAACTTTCTGTCCCTAGTACTACGTGGGCATTGTGATCGTTTATTAATGAGAGCAGTTCTGGGACCTTTCTATAGACGCTCCTGCAGTTTACTATTAGCACATTAATATTGCTATTCCCTGTTGCATTTTGCCTACTCCTACCTTGCCGCGTCTCAGGAGGCGTCTTGTCGGGCCTAGGGAGGGAATTCTCTAACCTAAAAAACCCACATGTGCACTCCACACGTACTCCACTACCCTTGTAGCCGCTTCCTGCGTGTAGTGCACGCCTGACCTATTCAGGGGGACTCTACATTTCTCCACCCGATAGCGGAGGTCGAGAAATTTGCATCCCAGATCTCCGCAGAATTGTCTGAGCCTCTGGTTTAAGCCTTCTACTCGGCTCCAAACCAGAGGACCGCGATCGGTTCTGGGAACGATACTACAAATAGTTAGCTCAGATTCCACCCCGCGAGCGAGGCTTTCCGCCTTCACCAACTCCGTCAACCGCCTGTACGAACTGAGGATGACCTCTGAACCCAGACGGCAGAAGTCATTGGTGCCGACATGAGCAACAATTTGCAGTCGGGTGCACCCAGTGCTCTCTATCGCCGCTGGCAGGACCTCCTCCACATCTCGGATGAGACCTCCCGGCAAGCAGACCGAGTGAACACTGGCCTTCTTCCCCGACCTTTCCGCCATTTCTCTAAGGGGCTCCATCACCCGCCTAACGTTGGAGCTACCAATAACTAATAAACCCCTCCCCTCGTGTGCCTGCTCGGACCTTGCTGAAGGAGCGGCCACATGACCACTCACAGGCAGAGCGGGCGATGCCACACTCCCAGCCACACATTGGCCCTCCGCCTCGTGCTCCGCGAACGCCGGTGAACCCGCCACTCCTCCTTGGGGAGAGGGTGGCCCAACCGTGCCCGGTACCCGCGAAGATGTCTCGACAGCATGGACAGTGGGTGAAGCATGTAACACCTGGGGTGTACCATGTGATGCACCAGACTCCCCACTGCTGCTACACACCGAGGCAGCAGCCTGAAGACGGCTGACCGCGGCCATCAACACGTTCAGCTGTTCGCGAACAGTGGCCAGCTCCTCCTGCGTCCGTACACAGATTTCCAGAACGAAGGTGTTTCGACAGGAAGACGTTCGAAGCAATTAATCGGCGTCTTAGGGAGCACAGAACATTCCAGCCTATGACTCGCGACTGAGGAAGACCTAGAACGACGCGGACACCTGCAACAAACGAGGCAATTCTTCGTGCAGTTGACGATAACCCTAATGTCAGCGTCAGAGAAGTTGCTGCTGTACAAGGTAACGTTGACCACGTCACTTTATGGAGAGTGCTACGGGAGAACCAGTTGTTTCCGTGCCATGTACAGCGTGTGCAGGCACTATTAGCAGCTGATTAGCCTCCACGGGTACACTTCTGCGAATGGTTCATCCAACAATGTGTCAATCCTCATTTCAGTGCAGATGTTCTCTTTACGGGTGAGGCTTCATTCCAACGTGATCAAATTGTAAATTTTCACTATCAACATGTTTGGGCTGACGAGAATCCGCACGCAATTGTGCAATCACGTCATCATCACAGATTTTCTGTGAACGTTTGGGCAGGCATTGTTGGTGATGTCTTGATTGGGCCCCATGTTCTTCCACCTACGCTCAATGGAGCACGTTATTATGATTTCATACGGGATACTCTACCTGTGGTGCTAGAACATGTGGCTTTACAAGTACGACACAACATGTGGTTCATGCACGGTGGAGCTCCTGCACATTTCAGTCGAAGTGTTCGTATGCTTCTCAATAACAGATTCAGTGACCGATGGATCGGTAGAGGCGGACCAATTCCATGGCCTCCACGCCCTCCTGACCTCAACCCTCTTGACTTTCATTTATGGGGCCATTTGAAAGCTCTTGTCTACGCTACCCCGGTACCAAATGTAGAGACTCTTCGTGCTCGTATTGTGGACGGCTGTGATACAATACGCCATTCTCCAGGGTTGCATCAGCACATCAGGGATTCCATACGACGGAGGGTGGATGCATGTATCCTCGCTAACGGAGGACATTTTGAACATTTCCTGTAACAAAGTGTTTGAAGTCACGCTGGTACGTTCTATTGCTGTGTGTTTCCATTCCATGATTAATGTGATTTGAAGAGAAGTAATAAAATGAGCTCTAACATGGAAAGTAAGCATTTCTGGACACATGTCCACATAACATCTTTTCTTTATTTGTGTGTGAGGAATGTTTCCTGAAAGTTTGGCTGTACCTTTTTGTAACACCCTGTAGATATCCTGCAGCTACACTATGCAAAAAAGTATCCCTTTTTCGAAAGTGTTCGATTGAGATCCTCTGCGATGGATGTCAGTGCTGCGACACCCAGCTTTGAACTCGTGCGGTTTTATTATGGGTGGCTGAGAAAAACATTTCAGACACGTCACCACACACAATCGACAACCTTAGGGGATGCGATAAAGGGCATCAATGAAACCACTTCTTCCCTTGGGGCGCTTGATTCCGACACCTTTGCGGACCAGTCAAAACCATCTGACGAACTTTGAACGTGATCTGAAGCAGCAAAGAGTGTTTATGCTTTTTCTGCCCTCCTGTCTCGTGCCCTCCGGTGGTGTGATCAAGGAGAGGTGCAATACTGACATGTGCGTGAATAAAACCGCAAGGAGTCCCTCTAGGAGCCCCCAGTTAGGCAATATTCTCGCATCTTTCCTGGACATACTAGAAATGTACACATGAGAGACTTTGACACCCATTCAGCTGAGTGCTGCATCACAGCTGCTTTAGCGCCTGAGATCAAGCAAGCCATTCGACACCACCTAGAAGTGATTGGTTGTTCTCAGGGGCTAGAACTGCCATGAGGCACCACTCGGCTGAATGGGTGTCGATGTCTCTGATAGGTACATTTCTAACGTGCTCAGCAAAGATACGGGGTCTTGCTGAACTGTGGGGCTGTTAGAGGGATCCTGTACCGCATTACTCATGCACATGTCAATGTTACAGCCTTCCATGCTCAAAGGCTCAAAGCACAGGAGAGCGCGAAACAGGAGTGCTGGAAAATCATAAACAGACCAGGAAGTTCTGGTATTACGTCAAATCTGTAAGTGGCTCGAAACGGCATATCCAGACACTCCGGGATGATGATGGCATTGAAACAGAGGATGACACATGTAAAGCTGAAATACTAAACACCTTTTTCCAAAGCTGTTTCACAGAGGAAGACCGCACTGCAGTTCCTTCTCTAAACCCTCGCACAAACGAAAAAATGGCTGACATCGAAGTAAGTGTCCAAGGAAGAGAAAAGCAACTGGAATCACTCAACAGAGAAAAGTCCACTGGACCTGACGGGATACCATTTCGATTCTACGCAGAGTACGCGAAAGAACTTGCCCCCCTTCTAACAGCTGTGTACCGCAAGTCTCTAGAGGAACGGAAGGTTCCAAATGATCGGAAAAGAGCACAGGTAGTCCCAGTCTATATCTCTGATGTCGATCTGTTGTAGAATTTTAGAACATGTTTTTTGCTCACGTATCATGTCGTTTTTGGAAACCCAGAATCTACTCTGTAGGAATCAACATGGATTCTGGAAACAGCGATCGTGTGAGACCAAACTCGCTTTATTTGTTCATGAGACCCAGAAAATATTAGATACAGGCTCCCAGGTAGATGCTATTTTCCTTGACTTCCGGAAGGCGTTCGATACAGTTCCGCACTGTCGCCTGATAAACAAAGTAAGAGCCTACGGAATATCAGACCAGCTGTGTGGCTGGATTGAAGAGTTTTTAGCAAACAGAACACAGCATGTTGTTCTCAATGGAGAGACGTCTACAGACGTTAAAGTAACCTCTGGCGTGCCACACGGGAGTGTTATGGGACCATTGCTTTTCACAATATATGTAAATGACCTAGTAGATAGTGTCAGAAGTTCCATGTGGCTTTTCGCGGATGATGCTGTAGTATACAGAGAAGTTGCAGCATTAGAAAATTATAGCGAAATGCAGGAAGATCTGCAGCGGATAGGCACTAAGTGCAGAGAGTGGCGACTGACCCTTAACATAGACAAATGTAATGTATTGCGAATACATAGAAAGAAGGATACTTTATTGTATGATTATATGATAGCGGAACAAATACTGGTAGCAGTTACTTCTGTAAAATATCTGGGGGTATGTGTGTGGAACGATTTGAAGTGGAATGATCACATAAAATTAATTGTTGGTGAGGCGGGTACCAGGTTGAGATTCATTGGGAGAGTCCTTAGAACATGTAGTCCATCAACAAAGGAGGTGGCTTACAAAACACTCGTTCGACCTATGCTTGAGTATTACTCATCAGTGTGGGATCAGTACCAGATAGGATTGATGGAGAAGACAGAGAAGATCCAAAGAAGAGCGGCGCGTTTCGTCAAAGGGTTATTTGGTAACCTTGATAGCGTTACGGAGATGTTTAGCAAACTGAAGTGGCAGACTTTGCAAGAGAGGCGCTCTGCATCGCTTTGTAGCTTGCTCGCCAGGTTTCGAGAGGGAGTGTTTCGGGATGAGGTATCGAATATATTGCTTCCCCCTACTTATACCTCCCGAGGAGATCACGAATGTAAAATTAGAAAGATTCGAGCGCGCACGGAGGCTTTCCGACAGTCATTCTTCCCGCGAACCATATGCGACTGAAACAGAAAAGGGAGGTAATGATGTAATGACAGTGGCACGTAAAGTGCCCTCCGCCACACACCGTTGGGTGGCTTGCGGACTATAAATGTAGATGTAGATGTAGATGATGCTTCAGATCACCTTCACGTTTTGTCGAGTAGTTTTGAACAGCAGCTCGTGGCTCCACCCAGTACACCAGAGCAAAAATTGGGGTCAGGTGACGTTCAGTGGTGTTGCAACCCCACAATGTTCTTAGGGTAGTCTCGAACGTTGTCGATAACTTTGGCCTACTGCTGATCGCACTGCGAATTGTTTTCGACTGCGAAACACGTGGGAATCAACGCCCCAGAGGTTTTGTCCTCAATTTCACCTCCAGATGGCTTTTTGTTTCGATTCTGTCCGGCGATATGTCTTGTGAAAAATTGTCCTTGGTCATTCATAAGGCTAGGCGCAAATTGAGACGCGTATAGCGCGACGCAGTGCAGCGCGCGTTTTTGTAACATCGTAGGATCAAATGGGACCGCGCAAATTGCGATGCGACGCGACTGGGACGCGACTGGGACGCGACACGCGCCTTCGCCAGGTCGCGCGGCGTTGGGCTAGGCGCAAATTGAGAAGCGTATAGCACGTGTGACGTGACGCGACACTACAGCGCGACACGCACGTGCCGCACGGGTCGCGCGGGTCCAGCGCATATTGCGACGCGTACACCACACTTCGCACGCGCCGACTGGCGACGCTCTGCGCTGACTGAACCGAAGCGCGCGAAACCTCTTATCTTTCTCAAACGATTTTACAGAAACTATTCACTGAAAATATATGATTTTTGCCTTACTTGTAGCGTTATATGTCAGCTTCGTGATGAAGTGCTGATCACCTCTCTAATGACCATTCTTATTGTGATGTACACATTTTAGTAAGACACTACGCAAAACACAAAAAGTTTGCAGCGAAAATTAGGGGTCGCTATGATTTTGCGTTTGGTGCGTGTTACACCATATGTTGCTGTGTATGAAATTTAGTTAACATGCTGAATTTTTATTTAGACTTGGGAGGAGATCTCTATCTGCCTCCGATCTCGAGAAAATGGATCCCATGTAGCGCACTCACTTCCGATCTCACGCCCGTGAGAATGAGTTGAGTGTGAGTTGTTAACCTTTTCTCATTCGAAGAAGCATCACCATTTACGAGTAAAGGCCACATTTCTCTTGGTGACTGGTTTAATTGTACTTCCTTTGGCACAATGTAATTTGCCAAACTCATCTCACAGCAGCTATTGAGACAGAATTCCGAAATGTAGTGCCTCATTAAACAAGTAATTGGCAATCACAAAGATCAATAGCTTACGAAAAACCTCATAGTATCGGTTTGCAGTAACATAAAAGAAGAAATTTCATGTTTATTTTCATACTAGGAAGCTCTTGTTTCGCTAGCTGTCGATAACTCTTAAAAAATTACAGCACTAGAGTGAAATAAATAAAAAAAGAAGTATAAGTAGTGATATATCGCCATAGATAAGAAAGTTCCGTGTCTTTAATAATTGGCAAAACACTCTCCTCCTTGTGTGCTATCATTCGCCAAACTTTCGTTTCGATGTCTCGAGCGGTTTAGGAGGTATGAGAGAAGTTGCAAGTATTTCATTCTCGCGGGCGTGAGATCGAAGTGAGCGCGCTATATGGGATCCATTTTCTCGAGATCGGAGGCAGATAGAGACCTCCTCCCAAATCTAAACAAAAATTTGGCATGTAGCTAAATTTCAAACACAGCAACATATGGTGTAATACGCACCAAACACAAAATCATAGCGACCCCTAATTTTCGTTGCAAACTTTTTGAGTTTTGCGTAGTGTCTTACTAAATTGTGTACACCACAATAAGAATGGTCATTAGCGAGTTGATGGGCACTTCGTCATGAAGCTGACATATAACACTAAAAGTAAGGCAAAAATCATATATTTTCAGTGAATAGTTTCTGTAAAATCGTTTGAGAAAGGTAACAGGTTGCGCGCGCTTCGGTTCTGTCAGCGCAGAGCGTTGCCAGTCGGCGCGTGCGAAGTATGGTGTACACGTCGCAATATGCGCTGCACCCGCGCGACCCGTGCGGCACGTGCGTGTCGCGCTGTAGTGTCGTGTCACGTCACACATGCTATACGCGTCTCAATTTGCTAAGAGAACCGCGTGATTTCAGCGCTGGTTGTCGCGATTCTGACCTCAGTAGCAGAGGCGTCTAAATAAAGCGTGAAATGTGGATAAGAGGGAATGTGACAACCTTGCCATCGTATGACACATCCGAGATGAGGTTGGGCAGAAGTGTGATGAAATCTGGTGCCAATGTGACATCATTAACCTCACATGAACTTCTGATACGTGGTCTTTTTTCGCATGTAAAGACACTTTTCTGTTTGAAGAGTCACTGAGACCGAGGGTGATGTCACAGGGCTCCATGCTTCTGCACCATTACGGAGTAAGGTTGTAGGCTACTTTGATCCTAATTGCAAACATATGCATAACAATGGGAGATAATTACAGTTTTTTAAAAAAGTTGTTTCAAAAATACTTTTACAAATTTTGGGACAAGTTCCTTAGACCAAAACAAGTAAAAATTTCTTATAGAAATATATCTGAAAATCCTTCATTTTAATGTTATTAATGAAAGATTACAATTTTGGCCACTGGAGTTCTTCAACACATAAACTCAAAATAATGTCCAAAATGTCCTTCTCTTGATTCTAAACACGCAAGCATTCATCAAAACATGCATTGTCATATCCTTTCAGGACTTCCTGATAGTTTTCGAATGGTTTTACAGGCTTCCATGATACGTATATGGGGAATTTCTGCATCCGAGTGGTCTGGTGCCTAGACAAATTGTGTAAGATGCCCCCAAGGGTAATGATGCAAGAGACTGGAGTCTGGAGAACAAGCTAGCCATGGAACTGGTCCTCCTGTACCTATCCACGTGTCATGGTAGACACTGGTTAATATTGAACACTGAGATTGAAATGTGCTGGAGCTTCTTTATGCATAAACCACACGTTTCTTCTTATTTTCAGAGGTACATCTTCTATGAGGTCCAGGAGGATGTTGTGAATAAAGCACCCCTAAGAAACGTTTGGTCAGCATATGGCAGTCACCTACAATTTCACTTCACACATTAATCTCAGACTGACGATGATATCCAGACTGTGTTGTAGCATGGGAACTGCGATCGGACCATATATGTTGGTTGTGGAAACTTGTTATTTCATCTCTTCCAAATAATGTCTCATCTGTAAACAAAATCGAGGAGACAAACAACGGATTGACAGTTTGCACCATCAGCAAAAGTTCTGCCATGATGGGTAATACTCAGGTGTAAGGGGCACAAGTTGAATACGATACAGAAACATGAGCTGCTCATGAAATATCCTTGATGATATTGGAGATGTACTACATGCCAGGGCCACCTGTCTTAGGCTGATACCTGGCTCTTCTTTTACAGCACATAGAACGTGTTCTTCTTGCGGTCAGCTCTATGAGCAATACCCAGTCATCCTCGGTCAGTAATTTGTGACAGTACAGCTCTTGTTCCAGCTAAGCAATGATACACAGCACCAACTTATTGAGGCTTTAAGTTGAGGTGTTGTCTTTCCTATGCGTATTATAGCATGCATCATGATGGAAGGCGGCCCCATTTTCAGCCGTTCTGCGCATCCCCTACCATTAACTGCTAGTAGCCAATTAGATTCATTCTCTTCCCGAGCGGCTAGCCGCGAGTTACGGTCTGGACTGCGAGAACCTCTCCCTCACGGGGTTTCCTGTTGCCGTAGTTTGCGACAATGCAGTTTCATTCAAAGAGCGACCGAATTATTCTTTCAGATGTCGATGTTACTTTCTTGTAGCAGTATAGCTGTAAATCTGCATCTGTAAACGTTTTAGTGTGGTTTCCAAATGAATATGTCAGGCGACGGCAACAAACGTGAAGTTCCTCACAAGCAACTTTAATTAAATTGTGTGTCTATGGAGAATCGTCTTAGTAATGTAAAGTCTCAAGTTCGTACAAGATGAAAAACTCGGCAAGTCTGTGTGGTCAAGTTTGTGCAAGATAATGAGTTCGAACGTACGTCTTTCAGGCGCGTTTTGACTTCCTCTCTATTTGACGCTTACGCGATTTAACAGGAATGAATTCATGATCAAGTCCAAACATGTTCCTGATATTTTAGTATTTTATTATTTTGATTAGAAAATGAAGTCAACTTTACTCACTTAACCAAGTGCAAAGTTTTCCTATTGGTACCTTAGTACAGAGGTATTTTGTATCAATAGGAAAAAACTAAAGATAGGCCCCCTTATTCATAATAGTCTGCTAACTTTAAGCATTGCTAATTCTCACTCTGTCTTCTTCTATTGACCTAAGTCAGAATGAAAAATAACACTCTGTAGCAGCTGTTTTAAGTTAGCGGACCATTATGAATAATGTGGTTGATCTTAAAAGTAGGTAATTTGGCCATGGGGGTCTGAGGTAACATTTCATTTTGGGAAAGGGGTCACTTGTCCAAAATAGTTTGGGGATCCCTGGTCTACAGCATACTTATACAGTTACGTTTTGGTACACTGCCTCTTGTGTGGAATCTCATCGAAGTTTCGTCTATATCGACCCTCAATTAATTTCCTAGTTTTATCTGTGACAAGAAAGACACACTGGGAGTTATTCCAGCAATGCCCGCATGTGGTAATGAATTCATTGAATGACACGTCGGTTTCTACATGTGCTTTGTAAATATGCTTTATATTCAGGTTGTTCTCTTTGAAAGGGATAATAAGGTTCGTATCATCCCGTACCAACTGCTTTGGGGTACATAAGTATGTCTGGCTCAGATGAAACATATAGACTTGCATATGGCGGCAAAAGGAGGAATATTTCTGGGTCTCATCCTGGTTTTCCACTACAATATAAAATGTTTGACTTTAATTCAGGTGGTGGAATATCATTTCTTTCGCTGACTGTCTCATATGTTACTCCTTGCCAAATCTCCTGCAATAGCTAATATTTTGGCTGAAACAGAATTTTTGAAAAAAATACATGCATGCTCTAAGCGAATCCCTTAAGGATGTGCTAAGAATGTTACAACAAGGTTAATCTTCGTGCAATCTGAAGGTCCAATAATTAAACTGAATTTTCTTCTACTGAGAACTTAAAAGGTACGATCTATGTTTTACTTGGGGGAAAAAAACTTTCAGTAGCCAAGATTTCATAAATTATTCTTTATTGTGGACAATCAGATCCGTTACAGACCAGAAGATGATCGTTACAACCGTCGAAACTGATTGTCAGCAATAAAGACTAATTTATGTGATCTTGGCTACTGAAAGTCTTTGCCCAACAATTAAAACACATATGTTGTCAGGAAGTAATGATCCATTCTTCTTCTTCCAGTTTCCAGCATCGTCACTGCAAGACCAGTCACTTACAACAAGACCTTAGAGGTGAGATTGTTTCCTCTTCTTGGTCATGATGGTAACTATTTGTTTACATTAGGATGTGGGGGATTTTATAGAGAAATAAATAACACACATTTAGCTCTTCAACTTTTTAAAAACCATAAACATTTACAAATAGCTCTGTATATAAATAAACTTAAATAAGATGATAGTTCTGTGTCCACAACTGGCAAAGTTGATTCACGCATTTCCATTTCTATCAATGCACAGCATGAATCGTAGAGTTTTGTTATGGTTTCTTCTAATGAATAGGCAGTTTGGTAGGGTAACGCAACTCCACTGGATTACTCCACATTGTTGCATGAAATCGATGAACATATGGCTGACACCCTATTCAAGACTCTAGCTCATGCTATATTGCATAGATGGTATACCTTAAATTCTACGAATAAACAGGGACCCAATTATCAATATTTTTAGTTCTTCAAGGTATTCCCTGCATAATACAAGGTTTCTTACTCCAGCAATGCACCTAATGGCTTCCTTCTGTCAGATAAAAATTCTTTTCACTCCAGAGGAATTGCCCCATAGCAGTACTGCATACATGAGGTGGCTGTAAAAAATGGAATAATAAGATTTCTGCAGTAGCTCATCAGTCACACAAGCCCTAAGCTTAAATCTATATCTTTGTAGTCCTCTAACACAAGCATTCTTGTAAATTTTATGTACCCATAAAGATTTCTTACTTTTTTCATTTAAGGAATTGTCTATGTGTGACTGAAATTTCGAAATAATGTCACCAGACCTTTAAAAACCGTTCTGTCTTCTTCCCAATTGATACCATGATAACATCGACTCACCCTGACGTACTCCCACTCATTTTGAAGCAATTGATGGCTCTGGATTGCTTGGAGCAACAATTGTTGAAAATATTGTGATAACTCGTCCCTCGCTCATGAAGGAGAAAAATAAAATGTTTTCAAATACGGAATGTTCATGATAATAAAGAGCCTTGTATGTCGAATATAATTTTACCAGTTTGAAGTTCCATCATGAAATGGTTTAGTTGTTATGCTAAAACTATTAATTAATGCAAGTCTCCACACAATTCTGGTACGTGAGCTATAGCTGATGATCTGACTATGTAGTGTTAATGTGAATGATGATGTTTTTTCTGAGAAGTTTTCAGAGGATTCGAATTCAGTGCAAACGTCAACATTATCACCCTTCACTGACTCATTCTGTTTTGAACAGTCTATGAAGGCAATTGGAGCTATCTCCTTAAATAACCTTGGAGTGAGCATACATGCCTCATTCTCTTCACTCTCATAGCATGTAGAATGAAAACTAGTGCACATATGAAAAGCAGACTGTATAAATTATTAAGCGATTTGCTGTCATATAGGTAAAATTCGGCATTAAAGTATACTCAGATGTTTGCTAAATTACACTTGTAGAATTCGCTCAAATCGTGCTTGAGGTTCACTTTCCTACTGGTTTGAAATGCAAGAATGATAAATGAAGGTGTTTCTGATTCAACTGACGTCTTAACAATCTACTGTTGTCTTGAAGAGCTTGGGAGTAGAGGCTCTCAAGTTATGAAATTTAAAGGCGGCTGAATCCCAGATCCAAGTATTTTTAAAAGTTGTCCTTCATTGGTTGCACAGACATGAGACACAATCTTTTCCTCTTCTCCATCAGCACCTTGGATATATGTATTATCATCCATTTCACTTCTTACTTATATGAGTTCCTGCTTCGCATTAAATAATTCCTCCTCGTATTATCAGAGTAACTCATCGGCATTTTAAGAGGTGTGTATGCACCAAATCCTTTGTACTCGTTCGCTGAGGGTGGTTTTTATATAGACCATCCTGATTTTCGAAACTGTTCAAGTCTGACTTTGACTCTGAAAAGTGTTTTTAGGGTTGATGTGATACCTATATTCCTACTGCAGTCAGTTTCAACACCATTCGGCTTGCATTTTATTTCCTGAAAGAGGGAGGTGAATGCATTATCTGTAAGATGAGATGCTGTCATGGAAATCCCATCCTCTTTTTGTGAATTTACCTTCCAGTTATTTGAATTTATTGCTTGGAAGAGTCAACGCATCCTGGTGTTGGATCACATTGAGGATCTGATCATTGTTATCGAAAGTTGCTGTAGCAAAATGTTTGTGTAAGAAGTTCTTCTGACAAATGATTCATTCATCATACTCGACTGGAGCGGCTATGTTGAGTGATACATTGTTCTTCTGGAGTATCAAACATAGTGATTTAAGGAACTGACGGTTCTTTGGTGTTAACATATTGTGTTTCAGTTGTAATGTGAGGTGCTGCTGGCCGTGTGTGCTGGTTTTATACCGTACACCCACCCAGCTTCAAATGAAGGAGTATAACGATGTCTTCACCATGAATATCGATGAGCTAATCGCTCTGGTCCACAATCCTCAGCTTATGGTCTAATATCTGAATAGCAACTGTGAAATAAATCACGTTGCTTTGTGTTTCCACAATTTTATATCCTGGCCTGATTGTAGGTAAGAACTCATAGACTGTCAGTTTGTTGCTGAGAACTGAATTCGCCTCAGTATTGCAATCTATTTATTTGTGCTAACTGGGAATATATTCACTTAATGAGCTTGCTCATAAATTTATTCAGATCTTTTTGGAGAATTCGTTCCTTTGAGAAATCTAGCAGCGGTCCTATTGAATTTTCCTTTGGAAAATCTATTACATGCTCAGGCATTCTTATTTCAGTTTTCAGTGTGTTGACATTTAGGGGTAACTGGAAAACTGGTACTGTCCATTTCAAGTCTCCAATTAAATCACCCATGCTGTATGTGCCATGATGTACATGCACAAGTCAACCACTTCCAAGATGGAGAGTGCAGTTTGATGCAGTGATATTAGAAATGGTGTTGCATGTTTCTAAGCCTGTCAGTGTAATACTCCAGCTCCCTTTGCTTAATTCGACTGGTGGGAAGTAACTCGTGCTTAGTACTGACAATCAACCATTTAATACTAGAGCTGCTGATATTTCGACTTACCTAGAACTACAGCTGGGTCACTAATGACCTAAATATCTTTCTCTTTATTATGCTGTGTCAGTGGAGTATTGTTACTACTAATGAATCTATTCTTTGAAGTGCTGGAAATTTTATTATGAAATCAACAGAAATCAATAAGCTTTTTCACAAATTATCATTTATTATTTCAAAAAAGCTTACACACATTTGTTGGGTGCCTTTACTGGTAACCATCACATAATGAGCACAAATAACAATCTTTTGATGTACATTTTCTGCAGTTTTCTTTGACATCTGACACTTTACAAATGATTTGTTTCCTTAACAGTTAGGCTTTACAAGGCAATGTGCTCGCTTTTATTGTCTCTCAGGAATGTCTTTGGGTGTGACTTCCTGGTTGCTCTGTGCTTCTCAGCAAGCTCCTCCCCCCAGCTGCAGTATGAAGTCTCTGCGTTTCAAATTTTTCACGTTTAGAGCTATGGGAGCCTTTATATTTTATGAAGTAACAGCTTTTTCATGAGATGAGAAAACATTTTATTTTTCAAGCAACAGATCAACAACTAACAAGAATAAACAACTCGTAACCAAGCCGACTACAGCAAAGATAAATATATATCAGCTGCAGCTTTCACCCGCTGTTTTTGGCGCAGTGGATAAATGACGTCGCCACATCAGCCACCCTCCTTTTGAAACCGGGTGCACCAGGTATGTGCCGGCCGAAGTGGCCGTGCGGTTAAAGGCGCTGCAGTCTGGAACCGCAAGACCGCTACGGTCGCAGGTTCGAATCCTGCTTCGGGCATGGATGTTTGTGATGTCCTTAGGTTAGTTAGGTTTAACTAGTTCTAAGTTCTAGGGAACTAATGACCTCAGCAGTTGAGTCCCATAGTGCTCAGAACCATTTGAACAATTTTTGAACCAGGTATGTGGGAAAACTTGCACTTGATTTTTCTACCAGCTCTCGTGAAAACATCTGGTGCAGGCAATGGCTGCTCCTGTTCTGCACTTGCTGCTTCGTTGTCCTCTTCTGAAACCGAGGGCTCGGCGAGACTATCTGCTGTTTCTTTGGCCTCCACGTTTGAGGGTGATTTTGCAGACCGAGGAAGGAGTGTACCCTCTTCGGTGTAAGCAGGTTTAAGCCGCTCAATTGAGACTGTCTCTTCTTTACCATCCTTATCGATTTTGAAGCTGTGGCTTCCTCTTGTGATTACCCTGTATGGTCCAGAGTAAGGCGAAACATAGCGGCGGGCGCACCGTATCATCCCTAAGCCACACGTGGGACGTTGCTTGCAGGTCTTTATGTACAAACACTCTCCCGTCCCCATGTCTGACAGGGTTAGTGGGTTTGATGTTTCTCATTCTAAAGCTGAGTTGTCTCGCGAATTGCGTGCATAGTTCAGGGGCGAATGGCTGTGTAGATGCTGGAACGATAAATTCTCCAGGAATCCTCAATTGCTCGCCATAAACCAATTCTGCGGAAGAGCATTGTAATCCTCCTTCACGGCCGTTCCCAATCCGAGTAGGACCAGCGGTAGTGTTTCAGGCCATGACGTGGAACTACACATTAATGCAGCTTTGAGCGTGCGGTGTAGTCGTTCCACCATTCCATTACTAGATGGATGATAGCTCGTGGTGCGTAGGTGGTTGCACCCGCACAGTAGTAAAAGTTCATTGAAAAGTTGGCTTTCAAACTGCCTTCCGCGATCTGTTGTTATGTTTTGCGGAACGCCAAACCTGGAGAACCATGAATGCAACAGTGCTTTTGCAACCGACTCCGCAGAAATGTCTTGTATTACAACTACTTCTGGCCACCTGGTAAAACGATCAATGATTGTGAGCAAATAGCGTTGTTCTGAAGAGCATGATAGCGGGCCCACAATGTCCACGTGTATATGTGAAAATCTTGCAGATGGCGTCGGGAAGTCAGCAATAGGTGCAAAGACATGTCTGCTGATTTTATTACGCTGGCATGTTAGGCATGCACGCGCCCATGCATTACAATCTTTTTGTATTCCAGGCCGCACTACTTTGGAGGACTAACTCGGCTGTAGCTCGTACTCCTGGATGTGATAGGTTATGTAGTGCACTATAAATCTCACGACGATATTGTTCTGGTATGTAAGGTCGCTCCTTTCCTTTTGTTACATCACACCAAATTCCGTCTGGAACATTTGGGACAGACACACGTCTGAGCTGCAGCGCAGTTCTCTGTTCCTCTATTAGACGGCGCAAGAAAGGATCTTCTCGTTGTTTAGACGCTAACTCGGTCCAACGAATTGAATTTAAACTGGCACAATTCCTAGACAGGCAATCTGCGACCAGGTTGTCTTTTCCTAAAATGTGACGCACGTCAGTTGTGAACTGTGCAATGTACTCGACTTGCCTGCACTGACGTGGTGAATTGAGCTCTGTGTCTCGTTGAAATATAGCTACTAACGGCTTGTGATCGGTAAAAATTGCAAAGTGCCTCCCTTCGACAGACGTGCGAAAATGCTTTATGGCTAAGTAAATAGCAAGCAACTCACGGTCAATAGCACTCCATTTTTGCTGCTGTCGAGTCAGGTTTTTAGAGAAAAATGCGAGCGGCTGCCATCTGCCATCAACTTCTTGCTGTAGCGCTGCACCCACTGCTGTTTGGCTCGCATCAACCATGAGCGCTAAAGGAGCGCTCAATCTTGGATGTCCCAGTAGTGTTGCCCGAGAAAGACATTTCTCAAAGTCATGAAAAGCTGCTTCAGCATCTGGACTCCATGGAATTTTACGATTTCCTGTTGTATTTTTACCTGCAAGTAACGTTGTGAGTGGCTCTTGAGCGGCAGCTAATTTAGGTAAGTGACGTCTGTAATAGTTGAGCATGCCTAAAAATCTGCGAAGTCCTTTGTAAGTTGTGGGAAGGGGCATCTGTTGTACTGCTTCAACCTGCTCAGGCAAAGGTGACAGGCCTGCTGCTGAAACCAAATATCCCAGGAACTTAACCTCGCGTTTTCCAAACGTGCACTTTGTTTCGTTAATAATTATGCCATACTCTGTCAGACGGCGGAAAAGCTGCCGCAGATGTTCGACATGCTGATATACAGAACCAGAGAATACTAAAATGTCGTCCATATAACAAAATACGAATGGTAATTCTCGAAGCACATCATGCATGAATCTGCCATGTTTGGGCAGCGTTTCTGAGGCCAAATGACATAAAATTGTACTCAAACAAACCGAATGGTGTGATAACTGCTGTTTTTTTAATGTCAGATGGAGCCATGGGAATCTGGGAAAATGCTTTGGCGCAATCAATCACACTAAATATTTTGGCATTGCTAATCGTACTGTTAAAATCAGTCACATTGGGTACTGGGTAGCGGTCGGGAATTGTGCGCGCATTGAGCGCCCTGTAGTCTCCACATACTCTCCATGAATTGTCTTTTTTACGGACCATGTGAATTGGAGATGCCCATGAACTATCGGACCTACTTACAATACCTGTTTTTAGAAGTCTGTCGAACTCAGCTCGCGCCGCGAGCAGCTTCTCTGGAGGCAGACGCCGCGGGCGGAAGGCAACGGGTTGACCTTTTTGACGTGCTGATGTGGTGTTGAGTATTGTGTCTGCATTTCCTGGTTGCCTTGACGGGTTCGGTAAGTGCTGGAAAGTCTTGAAGCAGTTTACGAAAAAGTGATTCCTCCGACAGTGCTCTGATATTGCCTACAGCATATGAATCGTTACGACTGTCGGGTGTCTTCTTGCGTGACGCACACGTGTGCGCCCTGCTTAGTTGCGGGTACGAAATCGTATCACAATATCCCGACGCGGATGACGCGGTAGAGGAGCCGGAAATCTTTGTGCGGAAAGACACGGGCACATCGCACTGCACTTGAACCGACGCGGAAGACGCAGTAGGCAATATCCCTTCTGTGGGAACTGTCACCAAACGACGGTTAACCAGGTCGGGCATAAGTCGGTAGTTCCGTAAAAAGTCCGCTCCAATTATAGGACTCGGCACATCAGCAACCACAAAAGTCCATTTTGGATGGAAGTTGGAATTCAGATGTAATGCCAACTGTTTCTCACCATAGGTAGATATTCTGGAATTGTTTGCCGCAGTCAGCACATGTTGCGTTGTTGTCGTGAGTATATCACCTCTCTTTCTTGGATAAACACTGACTTCTGAACCTGCGTCGATCAGAAACTTCTCACCTGAAGAGAGGTCCAACACGAACAATCGGTGTGATTGGTTGACTGCAGATACCGTGGCGTTTTCACCTCTTTGAATCACGCTATGACTCGGGCGCCTATGTTCTTGTCGACGAACGTTAGCGCCCTTTATCGCCCGCCTCTTAAGTTTGGATAGCTGCAAGGTTGAAAACATTGACGGGCAGTGTTACCGAAGCGTCTGTGGTACCAGCACCATTGATCTGTCAAATCCTGTTGGATAGCATTTCTTCGTCTTTTCCAACTGCGACTTCATAGCTGCTGGTGGTGTGAAGTTACTTGCACGTTGAGTTTTGCCACTTGTGCTGCCAGTTGCTGTATGGTGGGTTCGGTCGATGAGCACTGCTGTTGGGAAGTATTATTGCATCTTCCTGGCTCACTGACGTCAGATTCCATCACACTACACGTTCTTGGGCCTCTATCCTGGCTGTAGTTGTATTCGGAACACGCAGAAACTTCGGTTAAGGTGTTTGCGATGGTGTCTGCCTTTTTTGCTAAGACTTGCAATGGTAAGTCTGTTTCTGCTGCAATGACGGCACGGATGTTGGCAGGAAGTTTACCAAGCCATATTAGACGTAAAGGCTCTTCAGGTAGGAGTTCCGGGCCGGCTAATGTACGTAAGGCTTTGAGTACTTGTGACGGAGTCTTGTCGCCCAAATCTTCGTATGCGAAATTTTTTTGTAGTCGCAAATCTGCTGACAACGTATAATGCTGTATAAGAGCTTCCTTTAGCACAACCGCACGACTGCTACGGTCGCAGGTTCGAATCCTGCCTCGGGCATAGATGTGTGTGATGTCCTTAGGTTAGTTAGGTTTAAGTAGTTCTAAGTTCTAGGGGACTGATGACCACAGTAGTTAAGTCCCATAGTGCTCAGAGCCATCTGAGCCATTTGAACCTTTAGCACAAAGTAATTTTGTTGCGACAAGGTTTCTTCTCTCTATCACTTCCAAATTTAGATGTGAAACCACTATATTAAATTTATCAATGTTGTTAGACACCCCACGCTGCCGAAATATGCATTCAGCCTGCGTAAACCAAAGCTGGGGGCGCGTCGGCCAGAACGCGGAAAGCTTAACATTTCCGTGTCGCGCGTAGGTACTCCCATCTTTTGCGTGAACATCTGTCGTTCCGTTTTGTGGCGAAACAAAGGGCGTGGACCGCGATCCTTGGTCGAACAGACTGTAGTCTTCAATCTTTATTCCATTGCCCCATGCTTTTGTCTCTGCATTCATTATTCTCGTCGGTATATATACAGGGTTATTACAAATGATTGAAGCGATTTCACAGCTCTACAATAACTCTATTATTTGAGATATTTTCACAAATGCTTTGCACACACATACAAAAACTCAAAAAGTTTTTTTAGGCATTCAAAAATGTTCGATTTGCGCCCCTTTAGTGATTCGGCAGACATCAAGCCGATAATCAAGTTCCTCCCACACTCGGCGCAGCATGTCCCCATCAATGAGTTCGAAAGCATCGTTGATGCGAGCTCGCAGTTCTGGCACGTTTCTTGGTAGAGGAGGTTTAAACACTGAATCTTTCACATAACCCCACAGAAAGAAATCACATGGGGTTAAGTCGGGAGAGTGTGGAAGCCATGACATGAATTGCTGATCATGATCTCCACCACGACCGATCCATCGGTTTTCCAATCTCCTGTTTAAGAAATGCCGAACATCATGATGGAAGTGCGGTGGAGCACCATCCTGTTGAAAGATGAAGGTGGCGCTGTCGGTCTCCAGTTGTGGCATGAGCCAATTTTCCAGCATGTCCAGATACACACATGAAACTTGCCCGGATGCGTTCAACTGTTTCCTCGCTCACTGCAGGCCGACCCGTTGATTTCCCCTTACAGAGGCATCCAGAAGCTTTAAACTGCGCATACCATCGCCGAATGGAGTTAGCAGTTGGTGGATCTTTGTTGAACTTCGTCCTGAAGTGTCGTTGCACTGTTATGACTGACTGATGTGAGTGCATTTCAAGCACGACATACGCTTTCTCGGCTCTTGTCGCCATTTTGTCTCACTGCTCTCTCGAGCGCTCTGGCGGCAGAAACCTGAAGTGCGGCTTCAGCCGAAGAAAACTTTATGAGTTTTTCTACGTATCTGTAGTGTGTCGTGACCATTTGTCAATGAATGGAGCTACAGTGAATTTATCAAATCGCTTCAATCATTTGTAATAGCCCTGTATTGTCTTTATGCTTCTGCTACGATTTTTCGGGGTCACCACTATGGGAGCCTTTATATTTTATGAAGTAACAGCGCTTTCGTGAGATGAGAACACATTTTATTTTTCAAGCAAAGATCAAAAACTAACAAGAATAAACAACTCGTAAACCAAGCCGACTACGGCAAAGATAAATATCTATCAGCTGCAGCTTTCACCCGCTGTTTTTGGCGCAGTGGATAATTGACGTCGCCACAGAGCGTTGTACAATACCCAGGAATTTATCCCAGCCAAATCCAGCAGGTTGTAAAATGTGTGAACAGTCCAACGTCTCGATGGTGCTTTGGCAGAGTATTTGCGAGCCATTTGGTCTACCACGTCCACTCCATATTCAGAGCTATTATAAAATGTAACTGTATCTGACCTCCTTTTTAAACCAACTTCAGTTTTGACGCAAGGATACTTAGCGCTGAGAATCGGGACGTTCTTGTTGCTCTTTCCCCATGAATTGTCAGTGTGTTGTCATTGTTCTTCAACATTACTGTGTTGTGTAACACTTCCTTTGCCTGGAATTTTCCTGTGAGATCAATTTATAGTACCCACTAGATTTACAGTATTTGCATTCAAGGCTTCAGAGAGAGCAAAGGAGATGAAAAAATTGCCACATGTGACATTTCTTCCTTTATTGAGGTAAGGTTGCATCGACTTTTCACAACAAAATCGCAAATACGCCTATTACTTAACCTAGTGTCATCCTTTCCTAGATAATGGAATGCATTCACAATATATTTGGAACCTCTCCGTTGCCATTCAATATTTTTGCCCATATTTGTCTGGTTTTGAGACCATGTACTGGGTGAATCTTAAAGGCACTTTGAAGGAAAAAGCTGTAAGTCGATTGTTATCTATGGACCCAGTATGTAGCTACATTGTGCATTCACACTCAACTGATACCAGATTCCTGATACCAAAGCAAACTTCTCTTGTTTCAGTCGTTCTGATCTTGTGGATCTAACGTCAAATCTTAGATAATGCATTTTCTGAAACTTCCTGGCAGATTAAAACTGTGTGCCGGACCGAGACTCGAACTCGGTACCTTTGCGTTTTGCGGGCAAGTGCTCTAGCAACTGAGTTACCCAAGCAAGACTCACGCCCCATCCTCACGGCTTTACTTCTGCCAGTACCACGTCTCCTACATTCCAAACTTTACAGAAGCTCTCCTGCGAACCTTACAGAACTAGCACTCCTGAAAGAAAGGATATTGCGGAAACATGGCTTAGCCACAGCCTGGGGGATGTTTCCAGAACGAGATTTTCACTCTGCAGCGAAGTGTGCGCTGATATGAAACTTCCTGGCAGATTAAAACTGTGTACCGGACCGAGACGCGAACTCGGGACCTTTGCCTTTCACGGTTGGAGACGAGGTACTAGCAGAAGTAATGCTGTGAGGACAGGGCGTGAGTCGTGCTTGGGTAGCTCAGCTGGTAGAGCACTTGCCCACGAAAGGCAAAGGTCCTGAGTTCGAGTCTCGGTCCGGTACACAGTTTTAATCCGCCAAGAAGTTTCATATCAGCGCACACTCCGCTACAGAGTGAAAATCTCATTCTCGAAACATCCCCCAGGCTCTGGCTAAGCCATGTTTCCGAAATATCCTTTCTTTCAGGAGTGCTAGTTCTGCAAGGTTCGCAGGAGAGCTGATGTAAAGTTTGGAAGGTAGGAGACGAGGTACTGGCAGAAGTAAAGCTGTGAGGACGGGGCATATGTCATGCTTGGGTAGCTCAGTTGGTAGAGCACTTGCCTGCGAAACGCAAAGGTCCCGATTTCGAGTCTCGGTCCGACACACAGTTTTAATCTGCCAGGTAATTTCATATCAGTGCACAGTCCGCTGCAGAGTGAGAATCTCATTCTGGAATGCATTTTCTCTCTGAATCAGTCACGAGCCATTGTTGGCTGCACAAAATTATTTCCCCACTCCACTAATAACAATGTGTCTAGTTCTAAGCTCTTCACACCTATAGCGTCATGGAAGTGCAATATAGTAATAACAGCTTCCACTTCTTCAACATTCGTAGTCCAATCATATGAATCCAGCACATGATGTGAATTGGTCACAGTGCATTTTACTATGTGGTTCAAAATTTTGTTCTTATTACATCCAAGACGTTATCATAAGATACCAAGCACTTTAGTATGTCTCATTCATGTTTCGTCTTGCATGCAGAAATGGTCCTCCATGGTATGTCAAAATATTCTGTTGGCTATATCTGTCAGCTGAACAGTCACATATAATTCCCACTTTCCAGGCCACTCCATCTGGTGCTAAAATATCTCTACCTGAAGGTAACTGAAATAGTCCACAACCTTGGTCATTTCGTTGTCCACAATTGCAGAATGTCCACGGCCACAAGTTAACTTCGGCTTTTTGGAGGTGTTCCTATAATAGTAGTGGTATTCAATATATTGTGGAATATTATAACAAATAACCCACCTTCATAAATGTAATTAAGACTTGTAAAAACTCAAGAAAGCATCAACACACAAACGTATATGTTGCAACTGAAATCTGTATCTATGCACAACAATAATTATTATGAAAACAAACGCATCAACATGTACACCTTTCTCATCAATATTCAGTAGAACATCCTGCTGAGTAACATCATCATCTGATGAAAAATTTTGAACTACAGGTGATGGTTATTTTTCCTCAGATGAAGACTCCAGTAGCTGGCCCTGAGATTCATTATCCAAAGTTTCATTTAGCGCACTTATTATGTCCTCTTCTGTTCATTGATGTTTCTCCATAATAAATTTATATTTTATTTACACAGTTGGAATGCACTACTAAAACAGTGTTTCATGAAATAAAGCACTGGTTGCGCTATACTTGCATACATGGTCAGATATATTGCAACCTCCGTTCCTCCCTTGCTGGAAAACAGCTACATCATCAGGCTATGTGATAAAAGGGAGTTTTTTGATTATTGACCGAACGCAGTGTAACAATAAACATGAAGCTACAGGAAAAATGCGATTTTTATAAAGGCAGCAACAGAAGTGTTAGAACTGACCTGTCCACAGTTCTAGGTGAATCTTCATATTTATCTTTTAAGGTTTCCCCATAAAACGTAAAATTAAATACAATCGCTAATTACCTTATTTTATTAAAAGTCAGAAATTTAGCATTCTAGGCAATAACGAAAAAGAGCGACGTACGACAGAATTAAAAAGTGGGTAACAAGTGAACCAGTTGTAGTCCTAATGTATGACATCGCTTCTGAAACTCAGGTGACGAAATGGTGTGCATGATTATTCTTTTAGTGGAGTGGAAAACTGTAAAATATACGGTTACCAGCAAAGTAGTCACATAATTCTTCTGAAGGTTGTAAACCGCTCGACGAGTCAAAGTAGTAAACACCATTTATGGTTCCTCTTCTGACATACACCACCCAGTGAGTTCTAGGTCTTCCTGCAACGTCTAAGTTCAGAATTCCACATTCATTCGATTTATAAATTGTATCAGGAAAATATTGTATTCTGCATGGACACTCCACAAAATCTTGGGATAGAGATCTTTTTAATGAAATTAAGCAGATCAATACTTGTAAGTGATCTGTCAGACAGTATAGGTGCGATTTTTTTAAATGAACAATCCAACCCCTTTTATATGCAGTCCTTTCCCAGTAGCCACAGATTCCATGAATTTACTATGTCTTTTGGCTTCATCAAGCTGCTGCTGTGTGTTTTCCACGTTTTTATCTGTTGTGGCTGTAGCTGCCACACTGCTGACTAGTGAACCAACTGCCGAAAGCCCCACTAACGGTGCAATTAAGATCAGAAGGATTCCACCCAATGTGCTTCACAGTGGCAAGACACTAGGCGTTTTAATCTGTTTCCTTTTGAGGTCCTTTTAGGTGCCGCCAGTAATAACTGGACACTTTTTTTTTTTACATGCTGACGTGCCCCTCTTCTACTTATTCTTCTTTATATTCGTCATTAGCCGATGCGCGGCGTTCACAACCCGACTGAAATTTCGCCCCATACCCTATTTTAGTTTTTTGCACATTGCTTTATCTGCTAAAAAGTGGGGGTACGCTGACCAATACCGATATCCCTTTTTGAACATATTTTCAGTCAGCTACTACTCTATCTGCAACATGATGTCCTGGGAGATCATTATTTTCCATGTATGCTATATCGTGAAGTCTGAAGGCCTCATCTGGAAGATCACCTTGTCACAACGCATGAGTCATTTGTCAAGCTTATTTCCAGCTGCACAGAAGTTATATGTAAGGATATGAAGCTCAAATGGCAGATTGTCGAAGATACCGCTACCTCTACTGATGTTTTTCCCATCATGCATGTTATGGTAACGTGCTGGTTTGTGGGCCTTGTGATACAGAAAATCAGTCTCATTCACCTAACTATTATGCTATGAAGGGAATCCTGATCATTTAACCAGAGATTCTTCACCATTCGCCTTATGATGCATACTTCAAGGGAGATATTTGGTTCACTGCTTCTTTGTAATTCTTCTGTATTAAAACTAACGACAATTTCACTACCACTGCTGCCTTTTAAGATTTAAGTTCCTGGGTTTGTAAATTGCAGCTTGCAAACTGTAAATATCTCTGCTGACCGGTATGGGAGGTATGATTTTTCAAATGCTGTCATGTGTTTTGAAGTAAGTACAAAATCAAACTAAACTAAAAACTAAACTACACCTGAACACGCCATCAAGGCCCATTGGTACCGACCGGCCACTATGTCATCCTCAGTCCACAGGCTTAACTGGATGCTGGTATGAAGGGGCATGTGGTCAGCACACCACTCCACTGGCAATATGTCAGTTTACGAGACCTGGGCCTCTACTTCTCAGTCAAGTAGCTCCTCACTTCGCCTCATGAGGGCTGAGTGCACTATACTTGCCAATAGTGCGCGGCAGGCCGGATGATCACCCATCCAAGTGATAGCCCAGGCCAATAGCACTTAATTTCGATGATCTGCGGCAAGGTCATTGGCAAGTGCGAAATCACTTACATTAAATCTCTGTCTGCATGGATGTACCATCATATCATAATATTAATATGTGAACACGAAAGCTGAAGTACCGATTTTTAATATTAAATACACATGGAGCTCAGTGAATCTTATATAACACGAAAGGTACTTAGCCATAGCTGTGCACAAAGAAAAAAATATAATGTGTACATAGCTGTTAAGAGTAGTAAATATAGATGCTTTCATATACTCATAACTATTGTGATACCTTCTCCATCATGCTTTAAAATCTCCAATACGTGAACATAGAAATTTAAATGCTACCAACTTCGTCACTAAGCACCAATCATTTGCTATGGTAGAAATGACACATGAAAGTACGCCTACTGTGGTGCTATGAATCGACAACTGCTAGGTCGATGATGTTGTCAGCAGTGGAAATTAAAATATCGTATATTACGTGTGTATTGACGTCATTATTTCACTTACTTTTCTGTAAGAGTAACTTTATAGTCATTTGCCGCCATTACTAGAAAATTTGAAATAAGTTCCTAATTTTTAATTCCTCCATTTCGATAATGATGATGATGTTTGTTTTGAGGGGCGCTTAACTGCGCAGTCATCAGCGCCCATACAAATTCCCAACCTTTGCTCAGCCCAATCTCGCCACTTTGATGAATGCTGATGAACTGATGAGGACAGCACAGACACCCAGTCATCACGAGGTAGGTGAAAATCCCTCACCCCAGCGGGAACCGAACCCGGGATCCCGTGCTGGGGAAGCGACAACGCGACAGCGAGACCACGAGCTGCGGACTCCTCCATTTAGAATAACTAAGACTTCCGACTTCTCCTATTATACGGAAACTACATTTGTGTTAGGATATGCCTAGAAGGAGAATGCTAACAAGTTGGAATGATAGATGCAGAGATAGACAGACCCAATTCTTGCATAGAAAAAATAACACGAATGTGGACATTCACAATGATAATGCAACTGTTTTACTGACTGATACATTGAAAGGTGCACTGAAACAAATTTCACATAATTTTGAAAGTTACAACTGCAATTCGTTGAATTTGCGATGCAGATTTTGTAAGGCAAAACTCTGGTGCCGCACGCTGCAGAATTTGAATCCACGCAAGACGTCATAGACATCGAAGACCTCCAGAGGTCACTGCACCAGCGTGCCTGGCCCACATTTAGTGTGATGGCGCCACAGTGGAACATGTGGTCCGAGCGGCCAATAGCGGCTCCCCCGATTGTGTATTTAAGTGCCTGCCTCTCGCTCAGCCAGTGAGTCTAATCGTTGACAAATCGCCTCGACAACAAACAGCGCGTTTACCATTCTTTGTTTTCATAACTAGTGGACGTCTTGAATTCGTTTGGTTGTCCCTGTCACCCTGCTGCTTCTTGCGTGTTGTCATTGTAAGGTCTCTCTTGATCATCCGTCGTTGTTTCGTGTCCGTTCTTTCTGTTCGTTTGTTTGTTCTCTCGGGCCACTATTCGTTTGGTCCTGCCGCTCTTTCTCGGCCACCCGGAACGCTCGCGGTTACAACAAAAGCATTTTGCATCAGAGGTTACTGTATGCAATACAATGGCATTCGTGTTATGTTTCATAAGGGAAAAGTTAATTTTCTGGAGTTAAAACAAAATTTATTTTTCAATGCACTTTATCAAGGATGCACTTGAAATGATCTAAGAATTCTAGAGAAGTCAAAGAACCATTTCTATAATATTCACAGCTACAATGCAGCATATGCTATGGTCAGTTCTGAAGCCAAAATTTCAGACACAGTTTTATGTGAAGCTTCTATGTATGGTCTTTCACCATGTTATGCACAATAATATTTTTATGACATACACACTGTAGTTCGCTATGGACTGTAAGAACAATCAAATCAGTCATGTAATACTAATAACAATGGAATGCATGAAATTGCTACTCAATTAGATGCATTAATCGTTTTTCATGTTCTTTCACTGTGGTGAAATATTATTATGCAAGAGTAGAATATGAAAATAGCGAAATTTGTATGGCTATTATGGTTAAAGAAAATATGGACCTCAACCTTTACAGTGATGCAGTTTAAACTCATGTGGCTGCTATTTTTACCATTTGAAAGAAATATGGAGCGTTTTTTAAACATTGCTAAAGTCAAAAACATCACAGTGTTAGGTTCTTCACTGGATCCATTTAGCATATCCATTATTACTTCCTAATGGAGACACTGGGTGACATGCTACTTCATTCCATAATACACCAAATACGTTCATGCAAGGCAGCCTAGAAATAAAGCTACTATGTTGCAATATGCATGCTATCATCTTGCAGTCGGCTATGATTTCAGCCTTTTATGTCATTCACAAAAATTATTTTTGCAATGGATTGTTGAATTGTATGTACATACTGTAGGCATGAGACTATTTCAGAAGGCAGAACCAGTTTATTTTAAGGTCAGAAATTTATAATAACTTAGGTGATCATTTTCAGCTATGCCTGAATGACACTGTAATTATTGGAAGAAGAATTATTTTGCCTTCTTCATTAAATGGTTCTCTGAGAAATATGTATCAAAACTATTTGGATGCAATGTCTGTTGTTCAACATTTCGGTAAACATTCATTATTCATTACAATGACTTGCAGTGCTAAGTGGTCAGAAATTATTATTAACATTGATCAACTTGAATCTGCTAATTTCTGTCCAGAAACTATCTTGCAAATATTAAAAGCTAAATTAAAAGAATTAATTGATGCAGTAGCAATGAAATACATTTTTGGGAAGGTTCAGGCAATCATTTACACAACTGAATTTTAAAAAAGTGGGTTGGCACATGCCCTTATTTTAATCACTTTGGGTGACATCGATAAAATAGTAGACTTCTAGGATACTGATAAAGTCATATTTGTAGAAATTCCAGATATTCTAACACTCTGTAAACTATAAGAATATGTTGCAAAACATATGATGCATGGACCACATGGTGCACTTAATGAAAATGATGGGTGTTTGAGAGATGGAAAATGCAAAAAGAAGTTCCCTAAAGACTTCTGTGAAATCACACATCAATCAGTTAATAGATACCCACTGTATGGACGACGTGATAATGGTGTTACCGTTAATATTCGAGGTCAGTCATTTCACAATCGTTATGTTGTACCATTGAAACCACATTCACTTGCTAAATTCGGTTGCTATATAAATGTTGAAGTTTGCACTACAGTTAAAAGTGTTAAATAAACTTACAAATACTTAATTAAAGGATATCATAGTGTAACTATAGAAGTACACAATGAAAGATTACATGAGACTGAAGAAGATTAGATTGATAAAGCGAGTAATTTTGTGAATGGCCATTATGTTGGATTAGCTGAAGTGGTGTGGTATATTTGTGAATTTGCAATGTATTTTCAGTTGCACACTATCATTAGGTTTGATATTCATTTACCACATATACAAAGGTTAGCTACAGAGTAGGACAAGAATATCATGCAGCTGAAAATGTGAGAAAATTATCATTCTTCACATTAAATGAAACAGATCCTTCACATTTGAAGGCGTTATAACATATAATGGAACTGTTTACAATATGCTTACTGAAACATGTCACACTCATGGCATTGGTTCAATTGAAAATGAATGGCAGGAATGTTTGAACAAAGTAAAGGAACTGAATTCACCAAAGAAAATGTGGCACTTAATTGGTGTAATTTGTGCATTGAATATAGTAACAAATGCCTTAGTACTGTGGCTTGAATTTAGAACATTTCTTTGGGAAAATCTCTTAAAGGAATACAATAAAGAAATTTCTTACAACAGAGTACTATTAGAAATTGATGATATTTCAAATGGTCACAATTTGACATTTCAATAACTTGGATTACCTACTCCAGCCTTGATTCTAGAATTGCCTGACTTAGATATTTTAGATCCAATCCACGAAGAGATACAATTTAATGAACTTTATGAAACAGCTGTGAACAGGATACCATAATTGAAAATGTTATTCATGAAGTTCAGTGCCATGACATTGGTACAACTGTGTTTTGCTTAATGGCTCTACAGATTGTGGTAAACCATTCACACAAACTGCAATTATTCATAAATTGAATTCACTGAACCTTTGTTGCATTGAAATAGCCTTTAGTGGCATAGATTCAACTCTGCTAATGGGACGAAGACCCTTGAACAATGTATTTAAATCCAATCCAGTATTGGAAAATTCAGTGTCCAATGTAACATCAATCACTAATTATGGTTCATACATTAATTCATCCCCCCACGAACGATGGACCTTGCCGTTGGTGGGGAGGCTTGTGTGCCTCAGTGATACAGATGGGCATACCATAGGTGCAAACCACAATGGAGGGGTATCTGTTGAGAGGCCAGACAAACGTGTGGTTCCTGAAGAGGGGCAGCAGCCTTTTCATCAGTTGCAGGGGCAACAGTCTGGATGATTGACAGATCTGGCCTTGTAACACTAACCAAAATGGCCTTGCTGTGCTGGTACTGCGAACAGCTGAAAGCAACGGGAAACTACAGCCGTAATTTTTCCCGAGGGCATACCGATTTACTGTATGGTTAAATGATGATGCCGTCCTCTTGGGTAAAATATTCCGGAGGTAAAATAGTCCCCCATTCGGATCTCCGGGCGGGCACTACTCGAGGACATCGTTATCAGGAGAAAGAAAACTGGCGTTCTACGGATCGGAGCGTGGAATGTCAGATCCCTTAATCGGGCAGGTAGGTTAGAAAATTTAAAAAGGGAAATGGATAGGTTAAAGTTAGATATAGTGGGAATTAGTGAAGTTCGCTGGCAGGAGGAACAAGACTTTTGGTCAGGTGAATACAGGGTTATAAATACAAAATCAAATAGGGGTAATGCAGGAGTAGGTTTAATAATGAATAAAAAAATAGGAGTGCGGGTGAGCTACTACAAACAGCATAGTGAACGCATTATTGTGGCCAAGTTAGACACGAAGCCCACACCTACTACAGTAGTACAAGTTATATGCCAACTAGCTCTGCAGATGATGAAGAAATTAAAGAAATGTATGATGAGATAAAAGAAATTATTCAGGTAGTGAAGAGAGACGAAAATTTAATAGTCATGGGTGACTGGAATTCGAGAGTAGGAAAAGGGAGAGAAGGAAACATAGTAGGTGAATATGGATTGGGGCTAAGAAATGAAAGAGGAAGCCGCCTGGTAGAGTTTTGCACAGAGCATAACTTAATCATAGCTAACACTTGGTTCAAGAATCATGAAAGAAGGTTGTATACTTGGAAGAATCCTGGAGATACTAAAAGGTATCAGATAGATTATATAATGGTAAGACTGAGATTTAGGAACCAGGATTTAAATTGTAAGACATTTCCAGGGACAGTTGTGGACTATGACCACAATCTATTGGTTATGAACTGTAGATTAAAACTGAAGAAACTGCAAAAAGGTGGGAATTTAAGGAAATGGGACCTGCATAAACTGACTAAACCAGAGGTTGTACAGAGTTTCAGGGAGAGCATAAGGGAACAATTGACTGGAATGGGGGAAGGAAGAACAGTAGAAGAAGAATGGGTTGCTCTGAGGGATGCAGTAGTGAAGGCATCAGAGGATCAAGTAGGTAAAAAGACGAGGGCTAGTAGAAATCCTTGGGTAACAGAAGAAATATTGAATTTAATTGATGAAAGGCGAAAATATAAAAATGCAGTAAATGAAGCAGGCAAAAAGGAATACAAACGTCTCAAAAATGAGATCGACAGGAAGTGCAAAGTGGCTAAGCAGGCATGGCTAGAGGACAAATGCAGGGATGTAGAGGCTTACCTCATTAGGGGTAAGATAGATACTGCCTACAGGAAAATTAGAGAGACCATTGGAGAAAAGAGAAGCTCTTGTATGAATATCAAGAGCTCAGATGGAAACCCAGTTCTAAGCAAAGAAGGGAAAGCAGAAAAGTGGAAGGAATATATAGAGGGTCTATACAAGGGCGATGTACTTGAGGACAATATGATGGAAATGGAAGAGGATGTAGATGAAGATGAAATGGGAGATACGATACTGCATAAAGAGTTTGACAGAGCACTGAAAGACCTGAGTCGAAACAAGGCCCCCGGAGTAGACAACATTCCATTAGAACTACTGACAGCCTTGGGAGAGCCAGTCCTGATAAAACTCTACCATCTGGTGGGCAAGATGTATGAGACAGGCGAAATACCCTCAGACTTCAAGAAGAATATAATGATTCCAATCCCAAAGAAAGCAGGTGTTGACAGATGTGAAAATTACCAAACTATCAGATTAATTATTCACAGCAGCAAAACACTAACACAAATTCTTTACAGACGAATGGAAAAATTGGTACAAGCCAACCTCGGGGAAGATCAATTTGGATTCCGTAGAAAAATTGGAACACGTGAGGCAATACTGACCTTACGACTTATCTTGTAAGAAAGATGATGGAAAGGCAAACCTACGTTTCTAGCATTTGTGGACTTAGAGAAAGCTTTTGACAATGTTGACTGGAATACTCTCTTTAAAATTCTGAAAGTGGCAGGGGTAAAATACTGGGAGTGAAAGGCTATTTACAGAAACCAGAGGGCAGTTATAAGAGTCGAGGGGCATGAAAGGGAAGCAGTGGTTGGGAAGGGAGTGAGACAGGGTTGTAGCCTCTCCCCGATGTTATTCAATCTGTATATTGAGCAAGCAGTAAAGGAAACAAAAGAGAAATTCGGAATAGGTATTGAAATCCATGGAGAAGAAATGAAAACTTTGAGGTTCACCGATGACATTGTAATTCTGTCAGAGACAGCAAAGGATTTGGCAGAGCAGTTGAACGCAATGGACAGTGTCTGGAAGGGAGGATATAAGATGAACATCAACAAAAGCAAAACGAGGATAATGGAATGTAGTCGAATTAAGTCAGGTGATGCTGAGGGAATTAGATTAGGAAATGAGACACTTAAAGTAATAAAGGAGTTTTGCCGTTTTGGGAGCAAAATAACTGATGATGGTCGATGTAGAGAAGATATAAAATGTAGACTGGCAATGGCAAGGAAAGCGTTTCTGAAGAAGAGAAATTTGTTAACATCGAGTATAAATTTAAGTGTCATGAAGTCGTTTCTGGAAGTATTTGTATGGAGTGTAGCCATGTATGGAAGTGAAACATGGACAATAAATAGTTTAGACAAGAAGAGAATAGAAGCTTTCGAAATGTGGTGCTACAGAAGAATGCTGAAGATTAGACGGGTAGATCACATAACTAATGATGAAGTATTGATTAGAATTGGGGAGAAGAGGTGTTTGTGGCACAACTTGACAAAAAGAAGGGACCGGTTAGTACGACATGTTCTGAGACATCAAGGGATCACCAATTTAGCATTGGAGGGCAGTGTGGAGGGTAAAAATCGTAGGGATGAATACACTAAGCAGATTCAGAAGGATGTAGGTTGCAGTAAGTACTGGGAGATGACGAAGCTCGCACAGGATAGGGTAGCATGGAGAGCTGCATCAAACCAGTCTCAGGACTGAAGACCACAACAACAACAAACATTAATTCATGTTCACTGATTCTTATTGATGAAGTTTCCATACACCATTTCAAGTATTAAAACTGCTACACAGATTATTTAGAGATTTCTCTACAGAAGAATGTATTAAACGTAAGACTTTTGGAGGTAAAACTTTTTTGTGTGGCTATTTTCGACAAATTTTACCTGTGTTTACCTGTGTCCGTTTTACTTGAAAATTGCATTACAAATTGGAATTCCATAAATTCCATCATGTTACCTTAACTCAAAATATGAGGGCTCTGCCACATGATGGATAGTTTGTGGATTTTTTGAAACAAATGGGTAACGACCAAGCAAGGAAATTTCCACAGTTTGGTGTAAATATTATTGAAATACTACAGCCATTAGCTTACAATCAAAATAATGTCATTAACGATATTAATGGCAATTTTGCAAAAAACATTTTACCACCTTCTGTGTTAAATTAAGTTATTCTAGCACAAAAAAAATGAAATTTATGCCCTAGTAAATAGCGATATACTCAATGCTATGCCAGACGACACAAAAATTTATCACAGCTATGACAAAATAATTTGTAATTAATAGTTTATATCCAGTAGAGTTTGTGATTCTGTCTCTGTAAGTGATTTACCACTATACAAATTACAATTAAGAATTAACTGTATTGTTCTTCTTATTAGAAGTATAAACACCAAAGAAGTATTACTTAATGGAATCAGATGCATGTCAAATGTTTATGTAATAATGCTGTTCACTGCCAAGTTTTAACTGGAATCACACGAATTTTATTCTGTATGTATAGCTTATTCAGGTACTATTGTAACTTTTCAGTTTCATAGAACATGATTCGGTATTATTCCTGCATTTGTTATTACCGTTAACGACTCACAAGGACCAACATTCGAAAAGGTTGGGATTTTATAAAAGTTGGGATTTTATTAAGACATCAGGGTAGTTATATATAACAACAAGTATTGTCCATTCTATCGATGGTTTGAAATTTCATATTTGTGAACACAGTGAGCTAGGATATTTAGCAAATGATGGAAGAATATTTACTAAACATTTTATTTATACTGAGTCTTGCTAAACTGTAGAATAAAGCATTTATTTTCTTTATTTGTTTCTTTCATTCTCTCATACTTCTTCTGCAGCGTTACCAACCACTTTTCTCATAGCATATGGGTAATACCTAAAAATTTCATTAGTGTCCAGGTAAGAGCTAAGAATCTGCACATGATTAAATTCTGGTTATTTATATTTGATGGAAACTTAGTTGGGCGTTACTTTATAAACTCTATTGCTCAAATTCCGACCACAGGATTAACTAGTTTTGATATGACTATTAACAGCACTTACAAGCTCATTATCATATACATGAATTGGCCTGATTTCTATTGTCCTGTGGACAGAGTGGTTGTACATGTAATTGTTTTGGGAGGATATCAGTTCATTCATGAGAACCATGAAGGTAAAAACGTACCTACATTGGTGCTTTTATCATCCAGTTCAAATGCTTCACAATGCATGATTTCATCCCAGAGAACATCGAGTAGTGATGTATTCCATATTGTTCCATTACTACCTTGAAATATCTGTTACAAAATCGCCACTGTGACATGTTTGTAGACTGTGTGGGACTGGTTGCTGTCTCCAGCAATTGTTCAGACATCTGTGCCTTTCCTGTCTTTGTTTTCACAGCTAGATGCCATGCAAATTTCGGTTATGTATCAGTGACCATTAAAATGTATTTGAAACCTTTATTCTCCTGTAAATGTTGCCTCATATCTATGTATTGTGTGCTGTTTGATAGGAATGTTGAACAGCTGTCTCAGTAATTGTTAGATGATAAATTTTTTTCTACGTTCTGAAACTATAGAAATGATTTCATCCAAATGTGCAGTATTCACAGGTGAATACGATTCTGTGAGTAGTCGTAGTCATTCAACTATTTTGTTAGGATCTTTGTTATACATGTAGCCCCTACTGGGGAGATATGATGACAATTTTCTTATTGTGAACGTCGATAGTGCCATTCCCAGTTATATGTTCGAATGTACATTTAACAGCATCTTTGCATTTCGAGCTGTTTGTGTATTTTGCTCATTCTCCTACGGCTTTCTTATATACCTCCACTGTAAATGACATTTGGCCATAATTTACAATATCTTTCAGTGATTCAGTTTTTAAGAATATTGGGGTCAGTAAGCCAAGTGTTCTTTCGAACTCTCTGCCACCGACCTAATTTGTGTTCTTGGTTAAACATTACAGGTTGAGGACCCAGCCACATGGTTTTTCATTGCTTATTCTGTAAGTTCTATCAATCTGAGAGTTGTTTGAGAGATTTTGTGATGGGCCTAAATGTGCCTCTGAGTGACTGATCTCTTTCCAAATGTGTTAATTTCAGCAATCGCAGTTCCTCTCAGATAGTCTTAAGTGCTTCGATGTCTTTATGTTTTGTTAACATGTTGTCGTATACTAAGCAGAGTTTGGAACACTATACGAATTATATACACACCCACTTGTCTCCTTTTGAGTCCATTGAAGCTGTGCACTTAACTGCTTGTCTTCTTTTCAGTTAAATCAACCCTGTAGTTAACTCACTGAATAGAATGGTTTGAGAATAAGTATTTAATCCTTTGATACTTTTGTTGATTAGTTCCAGTCTTGTAGTTATGACGTTTAGTACTGTTGTTGAGCATCTGAATTTTCATGTCAATGTACAGACGATTGTTCTGCCCTCCCCTCTCAGACTGATTGGAGGTTAGACACTGGACTCGCATTCGGGAGGACGACGGTTCAATCCTGCGTCCGGCCATCCTGATTTAGGTTTTCCGTGATTTCCCTAAATCGCTCCAGGTAAATGCCGGGATGGTTCCTTTCAAAGGGCACGGCCGACTTCCTTCCCCATCCTTCCCTAATCCGATGAGACCAATGACCTCGCTGTCTGGTCTCATTCCCCACAACAACCAACCAACCAACTGATTGGAGGCAGATGATTTCGTGAACTTGTCTATATTGGTAAGTGTATTGATGTAATATTTCTGTTGATGTGCAATATTTACACACACCATCATCTTTTTAAAAAATTCTGAAAGGTTCTATGGTGTCGACCGTCATTCAACTGTCTTGCTTTATTGATAACAAAAAAGTTATACTGTGAATGATCTCAGCAATCACTGTATACAAAATGCTTGTCCCAATTGATTGACTCACTGACTTATCGTTATCCAGTCCTAACCACTAAGGACAGGAACCTGAAATTTGGAAAGTATGTTGATCTTATATTGTAGGCGTCGTTTAAGAAGTGATTTTTCAAAATTCCACTCCTCATTGGGTGAAATAAGGGGATTAAAGGTTTTTGAAAAATGTCGCTAATAATGCACTTTTGAAGCTAGACCTACGAAAATTGGTATTTAATTTCTCAGTCAGAAATAAAGAAATATATGTATTAGCACCTTTTGGAAATTTAATCCCAGTGCAGGAGTAATAGTGGATGAAAGTTTATTTTAAATAAAATGTTACTGAAGAATTACCAAAGTAATTTTAAAGTTACATATACGAAAATTGCTATTTGACTTCTCAGATACAAATAAGAAAATACATGTTTCAGTGGTTATGGAAATTCAACACTTAAAAGGGATGGAACAGAGGATGAAATGTTTTATGAAACTATTTCTTTCTGAAAGCATTTTAAAGCTTAATCTATGAAAATCTGAATTTGGCTTTTTAGCTAGTAATAAAAAAATCCATGATCCACTGTTTTTGGAAATTCAATCCCTATTGGAGTGAAATGGTTTTTGACAATATTAAAATGTGAAAGCATTTTTAAAGCTAAATCTTTGAAAATTTGTATTTGGCTTCTCTGTGACAAACAAAAAATATGTATTTCCCTATTTTTCGAAATTCAACCCCTTCAGGGGGTGAAATAGGAGGTGAAACATTTTGTGAAAATATTTCACTGTGAAAGTTTTTTAAAAGTTAAATCTATTAAACCTGGCATTTGGCTTCTCAGTAAGAAATAAAAAAGTATGTGTTTCATGGATTTTGGAAATTCAACCCCTCTGGGAGGCTAAATAGGGCTAAACTAATTCGCTCAGGTAGAGTGGGGACATGGTTGGTAAATAGCTATTTAGCACAAATGTGAGAGTAAAATAAACTGTTAATTTGAATAGATGAGTCTATGTGGCCCTTCATTGACCTACATTCTCATCTCAACTCTCTACCACTTACCATCCTGGATTGGAGCCACCCTTGCATCCCCATTGTCAGCTATAGTTGGCGTAAGAAGTGGTGGTGTCATCTTTACATGGCAGAAGGTGGTTTGTCATCCACACAGCACGATGTCTGTACCATTGCCTGCAGTGTCATCACATAGTGATAAATGGTTCACTGAGCACTATGCGACTTACTTCTGAGGTCATCAGTCTCCTAGAGCTTAGAACTAATTAAACCTAACTAACCTAAGGACATCACACATATCCATGCCCGAGGCAGGATTCGAACTTGCGACCGTAGCGGTCGCTCGTTTCCAGACTGTAGCGCCTAGAAGCACATGGCCACTCCGGCCGGCACATAGTGATAAGTGAGAGAGCTATCGGTTTTCTTGGTGTGTATGACAGGCATGGGAACTTGGCAGGTATACCACCATAATTTAAAAATTAATTTTTTTAGGCCAGAGGTATTGGCTAACGTTTCTGAATTTCAGGGTAACTACAGGGAACAGTATTATATTTTCGCAGTGTGATCTGCTAGGCCCAGTGTGGGGAAATAGAGCCCCATTGGCAACATGCAGACCGCTAATGCTTTTTGTGTGGCTCACCAAGACATTCAGAAAAATCTGCCTTGAACCAAGATTTCCTTCCCATGCTAGGCAGAAGATTTCCACTAAGACGGCCATGTCAGTACGCATGCATAGTCGAGATACTGTTTGCGGAAACCAAGTTTATGCTAGGCACGGTAGCTGTTGGAAACATTCCCATAAACCATGTGCTGAGTGTCAACTTGATGGGAGGTTATGTATTTATTACAGCGGACAAGAAACTCAGATCCACCAAAACAGAAATTGAAGATGCATGTGAGACTGTTTGGGTAATACTCAGTGGATCCTTCTATTGCCCACCAGACTCATCTACTTATGTAACTGAAAACTCTAGAGAAAGCCTCAGTTCATTTGTATGTAAGCTTCACAATCTTACTATAATCACTGGTGAAGACTTTAAACATTAATTGGGAAAATTATACTTTTGTTAGCTGTGAGCATGACAAGAGATACTGTGAAACTTTACTAAATGCCTTCTCTGAAAACTATCTATAACTAGTTAGGAACACCACTCATGATGAAAATATATTGGACCTAATGGCAACAAATAGACCCGATCTCTATGAGGATGTCCGCATTGAAATTGGTGCCAGTGACCATGATGTGATTGCGACCACAAGGATTACCAAAGTAAAGACAATTAAAACAAGCAGAAAGACGTATGTGTTCAGTAAACTAGATAAAGAATTTGTAATGTCCTATCTCAGTGACGAACTTGAAATTTTCAAAACAGGTCAGCAGCATTTAGAGAGACTCTTGCTCAAGTTTAAAAGGATAGTTGACCATAAACTGGACAGATATGTACCCAGTACAATATTTTATAATGAGAGGGATCTTCTATGGTATACAGTCACTGTAATGAAACTTCTAAGGAAACAGAGACTACTGCATAATATGTGTCAAAGAAAGCTTAGGGCTACAGATAGAGAAATGCTGAATGAAACGCATTTGGATGTCAAACGACCAATGCATGATGCCTTCAATGACTACCATAGCAGATATAGTCAAATGAGATCTCACAAAATCCAAAGAAATTCTGGTCATACACAAAGACACCAAAAGTTAGTGTCCAGTCCCCAGTGAATGAGACAGGAACTGAAATCGAGGGTAGCAAAGCAAAAGCCGAAATGCTTAACTCCGTTTCCAAATGTTTCTTCACAAAGGAAAGCTCATGAGAAGAGACTCAATTTAATCCTTTTACCACTGAAAAGATGAATGAAATAAGTATTAATATCAGTGGTGTTGAGAAACAGCTGAAATAAGTTAAAACTGAACAAAGCTCCAAGCCTGTCAGATTCTATATTGAATTTTCTGCTTAGTTAACCCCTCTTCTAACTATAATCTTAGATCCTTCAAACAAAAAATTGTACCCAGTTCTTGAAAAAAGCACAGGCCACACTTGTCATCAAGAAGGGCAGTAGAAGTGATCCACAAAACTACCGTCCAATATCCCTGACATCGATTTGTTATAGAATCTTAGAACATATTCTGAGCTCAAACGTATTGAGGTATCTTGAACAGAATGACCTCCTCAATGCCAACTAGCAAGGATTTCGAAAACATCGATCATGTGAAACTCAACTCGCACTTTTCTCACTTGACATACTGCAAGCTTCCAAGAAGCTACTCCAGGCAGATGTAAAATGAATGTGCGCAACGGAAAATAATAAACGCTAAAATGAAGATTTGGTCCTGTCTGACTACCCCCTGATCTGAGGATCTCTTAATTCTATAAATTACAATCGAAACATAAATGAATGATGAAGGCAACTAATCCTACTAAATGATAAACTTTGTTCCTGCTTATATATTTATTGTATATTAAAAAAAACTTTATATTACAAAGTTTACATTTCCTAAGTAAAATTACTGATCAATTGCTCAACTCTGCCCCTTATTATGACTGTGCGGTCTAGTATCAATAACGCGGAATGACTGACATCGTCTACGTATCAAGCACTAGAAGACACTACTTTCAAAGATGATCTACTATGGTGTGGAACCTCAGTGGAAATAAACTAACGCGATCACAGCTGTTTAGCTTTTATAGCCCTAATAAGCCGATGCAATTTGAGATATCACCGTATGTACTGCGTCCGGTGCGTTGAACTGATGGTTCTCGTACTCGTCTACGACGATGGAAGAACACCAGCCACAGATAAACTCTTAAACACTATGACGGCAGAAGGCGGTCCTCTGACTAATATACTCTAATCCTGTCTTCTCCTCTCTGTGTTCAACAGACGAGAAACGCGAACTCCCAACCACAAGGACGCAGTTCAGATGAAGTCTCAATGTAAGTATAGGCAGAGGAAGTGATCTCAATTACTGAACGCTGCACACTCAAAGACGACTTCCAACCCAGAGGTGAAGTCCAGAATCGTATAGGTTTGCAACAGTACAGTTCTAACTATTCTAACTATAAACTCTACTGAGAGCAAAGACAGCAAGTCTGTCTGTACCAACAAGAGCTGATATCGAGCGACCATCACACGCGGGCACTCACAACGAAGATCACGTCTCTCCACTGCTGTCTTCCCAGCAAAGCTCGGCTCCCCACCATCGTAATCCCGAAAACGAATCATATTCCCGAAACCAAGGGATATTCTCCCTCTCTACAGATTCTTACGAACGCTGACCAACCATATTTTAGTCTTTTGTCATCCAGCACGGATAGTTTGCAAGGAAAAAAACCTATACTCGTACAATGGTACGCTTCTGAGTAAAAATCCTTGAAAATAACCCAGCCTGCATGGTTTCTGAGGTGACGCTTCCTCGTTCCTCTCAGCTGCATGCAAGATTTTCGTAGTTTCCGAAGTATAATCCTTCCCGCCCAGCTACAATACTGGCCGGTCGCGACTCTATTGTGCCCCAGCATTCAGGTGTCACAACTTCCATCTTGATACTTCCTGTGTTTAAGCAGGACCAACACACATGTGTGGGCCTTCCACCCAGGGCTTGAGTTCCACCTGCTGTTTCATGTCCAATGTCATTCCAACCTCTACTAGTATGATAATAAAGACACTCTGTCACCTTTCATGCAATAAGCGTTAACAATTATTTACAAGGCGTATGTGACCAATGTCAGTCTCCTTTATATATATTCATATATACGATGTACACCCTATCACATGATACCTAATTGTATTTGTAGCTCATTGCAAAGTATGTGGATGAGTTCTTGTAAGGTGCGAAATTATAGCCACCTTACAAGCTTTGGATCAAGGTAAGCAGGTAGATGTAGTGTTTCTTGATTTCCGAGAAACATTTGACTCAGTACTGCACCTATGCTTATTGCCAAAAGTTCCATCATTTGAGGTATCAAATGAAATTTGTGTCTGGATTGAGGACCTTTTGGTAGGGAGGACACAGCGCGTTATCTTGGATGGAGCGCCATCTTCAGATGTAGAAGTGGCTTCAGGTATGCCCCAGGGGTGTGTGATGGGACCCTTGCTGTTCATGTTGTATATTAATGACCTTGCAGACAATATTAATAGTAAAATCAGGCTTATTCCAGGTGATGCAGATATCTATAATGCAGTACTATCTGAGAGAGGCTGCATAAACATTCATTCAGATCTTGATAAAATTTTAATATGGTGCAGAGAGTGGCAACTTGCTTTAAATGTTCAGAAATGTAAAAATTTGCACTTCATGAAACGAAACTGTGTAATATCCTATAGTTATAATGTCAATGAGTCACTGTTGGAATTGTCCAACTGAAACAAATACATAGGTGTAACACTTTGTAGTGATATGAAACAGAATGATCACATAGGTTCAGTCACTGGTAAAGCAGGTGGTAGACTTCGGTTTATTGGTAGAACGCTGGGTAAGTGCAATCAGCCTATAAAAGAGATTGCTTACAAATCACTCATGCAACCAATCGTAGAATATTGTTCATATGCGTGGGACCTGTACCAGATAGGATTAACAGGGGATATTGAACATATACAGAGAAGGGCAGCACAAATAGTTGCAGGTTTGTTTAATGAATGGAAGAGTGTCACAGAGATAATGAAGGAACTGAACTGGCACTCTCTTGAAGACAGATGTAAACCATCCCCAGAAAGTCTATCGACAAAGTTTCAAAAACGGGCCTTAAATGATTACTCTAGGGATATACTACAATGCCCTAAGTACCACTGACATAGTGATCATGAGGATAAGATTAGAGTAATTACTGCACACACAGAGGCCTTCAAACAATCATTCTTCCTGCCCTCCATACATGAATGGAACAGGAAGAAACTCTAATAATTGGTACAGTGAGACATTTCCTCTGCTTTGCACCTCATGGTGGTATGCAGAGTATAGATGTAGATGTTGACGTAGATTTGCGTGAACAGTGCGACGCAAATTGCTTTTCCAGTTGATCTGGTTTATTTCCACTTTGTCTGTGCAACAGTAACTATATCAATTTACAACTTTGGTGAAACCTTTAACCCTCAAAGGAAATGTGAAATTAGTGACGAATATCGTGTGTTTTAGTGAAGAATGCACAAAAACATATTTGTTGAAACAAGAGAAAAAAGCAGTGTGTGTTTGTTTCATAAAACGAAAGCTGTGTTTAAAGAGTAGCATCTGAAATGATATTGCAAAACAAAACATACACAATTTGGCTGCAAACTTTCCATGGAAGAAGGCAAACTGAAAGCTGTGGAGTGCATGAAAAGGCTGAAGAGGCAACATACATCATTTATAAAGCAATCAACTCTTCCTAATAGGGCTACAGAAGCAAGTTTCACAACAATCACAACAACCTATAAAATTGTAAAAAGCAAAAGCCTTTTTTCAGATGCCTAGTTCATCAAGCAGTGTATGTGTATGGTAGAGTGTTCCAGAATGTTAGAAGCAAATTTTAAAGCAAATAACTCATTGACATAATTAGTGACAAACTCACAGAACATGTGAAGACTGTAAGCAAAGATATTGTTTCCTTTTCCTTGGCAATGGATGAGAGCACAGATAATGAAGACATTGCACAACAACTCGCCTTTATGCACGAAATTAAGAAAAATTCATTAATATTTAGGAATTATGTTGTCTAAAATCAATTAAAGGCAGAACCACAGGTGAGGAGTTCCTTGAGTGTGCTATGAATTGTGTTGAGAAAAGTGGCTTGCCCTGGAACTAAATTGCGAACATTACAACCGATTGGGCTAGAACTTTCATTGGAAGAAATGTAGGTCTGTTAAAGTTTTTAAAAACCAGTTGCAAGCACAAGACACAGACAGTGATATCTCATCTCTTCATTGCATTTTGCATCAAGAGAGCCTTTGTAAAGCTACATTGGGCTTAACGCATGTGTTAGATCCTGTGGTTGGTGTTGTGAACACAGACAGAGCAAGAGCACTCCACCATCAACAGTGAAAATCTATTCTTGAGGGTGTGGGGGCAGAGTAATTTGCCACAAGAGTGTGAAATGGTTGTGCCTCGGCACATTGTTAAGAAGAGTCTGGGTATTGTAGAATAAATTCTCCTTATTTCAGGATAAGAAGGAAATATCTCATGATTTTGTTACAAAAATAGGATTTCAGGAATGGAGATATAAGATGATGTTTGCACATGGTATATCTGTGAAACTGAATGAACTCAATGTGGCATTGAAGGGAAAGGGGTTATTTGCACATGAAATTTGGACATAAAATCATTCAAAGCAGAAGTAGGTCTACTTGCAAGACAAGCACGTGAATGCGATTTCTTTCATTTCTCTCTATTATCAAAACAGAAAATGCCTGAAAGTGTTTCTTCTAAGTGTGGGAATCATCTGCAGAGTTTAGAGGACGAGTTCACAAAAAGATTTCAGACCCTTAAGAAAAGAGAGCCTCAGCTTAATTTGCAATCCTATCCCATCATTGGTGATATTAACACAACACATCTGAGGAGCTGCAGCCTGAACTTATTGAGGTGCAATCAAGTCACACAGTTGGAGAAATGTTTAACGCCATCACATTAGTTGACTTTTACAAAACTTTGGCATATGAAAAATATCTATGAATGAAGAAATTTTCTGAGAAAATGTTCTCCATATTTGGGTCTACATTTATTTGGAAGCAAAGTTTTTCTTGCTTTAAGATCAAGCAAAGTAAATATCAAATTCTCTTTCACAGACATTAACTTGCAAACTCTAATAAGAATCACAACAAGCAATCTCACCTTTGATTTCAAGAAAATTGTACAAAAGAGTGATTAAACGTTTGTCTAATTAAAATGGTTCTAAAAATAAATGTTCTTGCAGAGGTAGATTATATGAAATTAGTAAATAAACTGCGACTATTTAATTTACATTTATTGATTTTCGTGATACAATTGGTATCTTTTCTGAAATGCAAAGTTACCTAATGAATACAAACATTTTGAATGGTGTGGCTCTCCGCTAACATTCGATTCCACAAAGTGGCCCCTGAGACAAAACAATAGGCTATTTTCCTATGTTAAAAATATGGTTCAGGTTGTTGTTACTCTGATTGATTATAACATTTAAATAATACTTATGGTCAATATTGTTACAAAATATTATTTTTATGTAATTAAAGGTTAAAAATCATTAAATATCAAGATTGGTAATGTGATCGGAAACGCTGTGTTATTGGCTGAGGCTCTGGTGACGTCACAGGCTAGGAATAAGACGAAGCTTTGCTTGTGTTATTGCAGCGTTAGCCGAAGTTACAAGGTTTTTACATACTTTTATTGCAAACAGTTTAGTTATTTAGTGATGGAAAACGCAATTGCAGCTTTTAAGTAACAACAGAAAGGAATTTTGTGGGGATAGTGGAAGCCTTGCGAAAGTTGAGTTTATGCTCCCCCCATCTAGGTCAGCGATATTTGCAATGACAGACATTCTTTTCTCTTCTCTCTGCAACATCGTTAAACTTGCTCAAAACTAAGGAATTGTAGAACTTTTGCAAATGAGTCTGTATGTTATAACTAGATTGTCGACTATCAGTCATAAGATACGACTCAAAACATTAATTATTCTTGGTGAAATTTAGTGCTGATTTCCTGTGTAGAAGCCACTCAGCAGAGATGCTGCACTTGTTAGGCGATCCGTGGCGCAATGGACAGTGTATTCGACTGTAATGTATGAGATTACATGTTCGAATTCTGGGAGAGTTATATATTTTTAAAAGTTTTACACGAAATACGAAAACAGGGTTATCAAGAATTGATTGTAGATGTTGTTTCGATTGTGGCATGTCTTATACATAGCTTCACATTAGTCTTAGCCTGAGAGACGGACAACAGGGGATAAATGCATTTACTTTGCGAACAAACAATTCGGTTTTTCGGAAAGCATTGCTAGTAGTAAAGATATAACCATACATCCACAGTATAACGAGGTGTAGGTCGATGGGGTTACACAGAGAGGTACAAAACACATACAACATTCAGGTAACACAACTCCAAGGGCTGTGATGTTGGTGGGTTAAGCAGTGAGGATCATACAAATTAAAGGCAGGTAAAAAACAAGGAAAACAATAATATTCTGTGCCTTATCGGTGTGTTGAAGTTTTGTAATTGTGATTTGGTTTTCATATGAGAGTCGTTTTGCAAATATGTTAAAATGTTCGTTTGGTTTAGATTCGAACCAGCAATCTATGGACATCGTCTTATAAAATTCAACATTTTATAACTCTAACATCTGTGCTACTGAATAATTGAGATGTAGTTAGGTAAAACGTCAATTTTCACTAGGAATCTAATTTCGTTGAATGACGGTATCCTTCGTTGTAACATAGCAGAGCATATCAAAAAATGGTTCAAATGGCTCTGAGCACTATGGGACTTAACATCTGTGGTCATCAGTCCCCTAGAACTTAGAACTACTTAAACCTAACCAACATAAGGACAACACACACATCCATGCCTGAGGCAGGATTCGAACCTGCGACCGTAGCAGTCGCGCAGTTCCGGACTGAGCGGCTAGAACCGCTAGACCACTGCGGCCGGCGCAGAGCATATCTCTGGGGAGATAACTTAATGGTGACTTTACAGTGCAACACATTTTTAATGCAGTAAACTTGTGTGTCGACATGGTGCCAATTTTCCAGTACAGTGCAACACTCAAAAACCACTTTTCAGGAGTTTTTGTAGCTGTATTTGTGCCATATGGAACCATACACCACCTTTAACCCATTTTCTGAACAGTAAATTCCAAAACAAGAGCCGGTCGCCGTGACTGAGCGGTTCTAGGCGCTTCAGTCCGGAACCGCGCTGCTGCTACAGCCTCAGGCGTGAATGTGTGTGGTGTCCTTAGGTTAGTTAGATTTAAGTAGTTCTAAGTCTAGGGGACTGATGACCTCAGATGTTAAGTCCCACAATGCTTAGGGCCATTTGAACCGTTTTTAACCTGAACAAGACATCTCTGTGAATTAGCATTCTAACAGCAGAAGCAGCGAGCTAGCCAGTGATGTTACAGTGGCTCGAATGGAGCGTTTTAGCGAGCATTCAAATTACCTGGATTTCATTTCCGTTTTAATTTCATTTCCGTTAGAAAAGAATACTGAGTTTCAAATGGAAAAAATCACATTAGGAGCATAAAATGACATAATCAATCATTTAAGACAATTTCCAGTAAACTGTCTAACACCATTTTGTTCACCCCTCAAATAGGGCAGAATGTGCCATGTGCAGTCACTATATTTAACTTGTTTTACGTGCCATCATTATGGTTATGTTACGAAACAATGCAGGAAGTAAAGATGATTAATGATAATGCGTTAAATGTAATTGGTTGAAAACTGACAGACTGTGAATTGTTGCATATTTGTATTGTGTGTGAATGAGGGGTAAAGGCGTCGCAACAGCAGTCAAAGACGAGGGACAATTTGGAGCCAGGGCAGTTAATTTGCTGACAGAAAAGGTAGAACAGCTATAAACAGATAATACAGAGTTGCAGGGCAAATTGCAGTTAAGGATGAGCAAATAGCATTGCTCCAGTCAACATACCATGAAGTAGATCCAGCTGCCACTAGCCTGATCATTCCCCTTTTTGGAAGGGCTTCTGAGAATGCAGTATCGTTTGTTGGGAACCTGATGACGTCGAAGAGTATGGTGGTTAGTCCAATAGTCAGTTCCTATGGGTGGCAAAATTACGCCTACTAGGAGAGGCGAAAACCTTTGTAAGGTGTGCAGAGGCATTAAGGAAAGCAGATATGTCTAATCAGCTGAAGCAGGGGCTCCTGCAACATAAAAGAAACAGAGCCATGCAAGGTTCTTTCAGAAGCGATTGAGTACTGTTACAAAGTGGCATGGAGAAGCCTTAAAGAATTTTGCCATTAGGAAAAGAAAGGTGAATTTGCATACATATGAGATGCGGGAGAATGTTACTTCAGGAATACCATGGAACTTCCAAATGATGTGTCAATAATGGTATGCACAGGTACACCAAAAGATCTCTATTTTACATTTAGCTAGCAATGGAATGTGAGGGGATTGCTATGTCAACAGGCATATGTAAGAGCTGTGGAGTGTTCTCCACATATGTAAGATGTTATAGGTGTGGATAGACAGGATACCTTCAGTGTGGCCAGCCACATTGGGATAGAGATAATATGTATAAGTAACGAAATTTTTGTGATGGTAGTAGATGTGGACAGGGAGGAAATAGGCAGCATTCAACACAAGAGCAGATGAGGCTCATAATTAAAGGCTATGAGAAAGAGCCGCCACAAAATATGTATTTAAAACAAATTCTCAATAAAGTATTATAGAGTTTAAATTCTCAGAACTCATTTCGCATATTTCCCATAGAGATTTAATTAATGGCAGTCAACACTCTTGGAACTTTTGATATGTGATGTCAAGCGATGTTTTTCGAATAGGTAATATGTTAAGACTGTGCTTGAAATGCCGTTTAGCTCTGTGTAGCAGAGGTTTGGGGGCGTGGCTTCCTCAGAGTAGAGTTTTTATGAGCATACTGAAGGCTCTGGTGTTTCAGCTTAAGGCTGCCCTACCAACCTGCACACAATTTTCATGTTCCAATGCTCACGACAAAAGGGAATGAACAGAGTTGCAGAAACTTCACTATCGAATCCCGGTCTCTCTATATCTCTAGTAATATTATTATCTTTGTAGTGTTTTAGACAGTTCTTTTGTTTCTGCCACTGACTATTCTATCCAGTGTTGGAATAAGATTACAGATATCACGCCAGAGTGCACTAGAATACGATAAGTAACAACACCTAGCGAGAGTTTCTCTAATAATTAGAGGAAAAGCACGTGAAATATATCCTGTGAACGAAATACACTCCATGACGTTAGTTTCGTTGATTGCCAACTCAAGTAATGTGCGTAATTAGAGAGTTTCCTTTTGTGAGTGTGTCACAAATGGATTTAGTGAGTTTTAAGTTCTTGCAAGCAGCATACCACAAGTTTAGAAACAACACAATATGAATTCCGTGCGCAATTTATCAGGTAAAATATTGGAACATGTGCTTAGGAGGAAAGTAAAGGAACTTGGTGCGCCCAGACCCGATGTAAACATGAATCAAGAACACAAACCGTGCAAGTCCAGACAAGAGTAAAAACGTAATTTTAACAGAGCAATGTACAATGATGGTGAGTAGATGTGTGTACTTCATTACTTAAATGCATATTTTTCTAATACAGAAGTATAAATATGACAAATACAGTGTGTAAATTACTATGGCAGTTGTTTGGGATGCTCATGTTAGCCAGTCATAGCACAATATCTGTGACATCATGGAAACATCACTGTTTCGTCACGCGAACTCATAAACTCCACGGTTTGAGCGCACGGAACACGAAACATCTAAAATTTAGAAATGAAAATACCAAAAGCGTTAAGGAAGCAGCGAAACCATCATACACCACATTAAAGATCTCTCCAAAAGGCGTCTTTTAGTATGTTTTGCTGTGGTAAACTATTAGGAAATGTGACCTTGGGGATAAATAAGCTGCCTACAGATTTTATCTTGCAGTAAGCTTTTGACGTTATTTAGTAATTGATTATGAGACAGAAAGAAGATACAGTATGTAGACGTTTGGCTGGAGTGTGATATTGCCACCCTCCGCCCCTCCTCCTGAAATCTTGGTTGTTGTGACAGACTGAGCTGTAGCAATGCCAGAATTTCTAGGTTAGTTCCGATTGATAAATGTCATAGCCTTCCCCTGTATGAAAACCACAAGCTATGCCGGCAGAAGAGGAAAGCTGAAGTCCACGAAATGCATTCCTGTTAGACTTATATGCAGCAAGTATGTATGCAGAGGCAGAATGTGCAATAATAGATGTTGTAAAGAGCACAAAGTATACGATTTTGTTGGACACAGGGGCGCGTGTGTGAGCAGCTAGTAAAGGCTTGGTGGGTTGGAGGCGATTCAACCCACCAAATTACAGGTTGTGTGTGTGGGAGATAATGTTGTAAGGCCACTGGGGTTGGTGAAGACAGATTTTCAGGTGGAGGCGATAGTTTAATCAGTGTGTGGCAGCGCCTCATGTAAGCAAGGGTTACAGCATGGTCCTTGGGTTAGACGTTTTGTGTTAACATCATGCAAAAACTGACCTTTGGCGACATGTGGTGGAACATACAGGAAAAACATTTCAGCTAAGAGAAGCTGTCACCAATGTAGAACTGTCACAAGGTGCTTCTATTGTATGAGGCAATCCTGTTAAACTGCATACAAGTATGTTAAGGCTTGATAAACGTGCGTGTGTGCCAGCTAGCACTGGGAAATCGCTTTGGGTGAGTGTTGAGGGAGTCTTACCTGTCGATATACGTAACTTAGCCATTGGACGGGAATGGGGTGCTGGATTCAGTGAGTTGTTTGTTAAAAGGAATACTAGATACATACAGAAGAGAGATGGCAGGAAGGTAATACTCATGAATGTAGATAATTTTGATATCTACAATGTGAAGTTGACAAAGAGTATGTTAGTACCAAGTTTGGACATCCTGGACAAGGAGGATTTTGGCATGAAGGATGTAAACAATGAGCACTCACATGCTGCCGCTGAGACTGTGTTACATAACAAGACAGACCATCTAAGTGGAAGAGAGAGAATGCAAATAGAGGAATTATTGTGGGACTTTGAAGACTTTTTTTTCCTCAGGGTCCATTGCCAGTGAAGTATGTTTCACAACAATTTTTTGTTTTTAATTCATTCTGTAAGTTGACATGTGTAGTAGTCTTGTGCGATTTTGGTATACCACAGCTTGAATACTATTTATGTGAACAGCCAGAAAGTGATAGAGAATCTACAGCTCATAGAGGGTCCAGTCACATTAATGTCACCACCACCTACGTTTGATGTGTAATAACCACTCATAGACGGCAGGTGGCAGCACTAACAGTTGAGGGTATATAAAGCATATCTGGGGATGTGGAAAACAATGCAGTCATTGTCATAAAGCGGAAACGGAGCGATTTATCTGACATCCAAAATGGCATTGTTGTGTCTAGGAATCCTGCATACTCTGTTCGCTAGACAAACAATCAAACAACTTGTATTAATGATTTTTACTACAACAAGGCAAGTACAAATACTTAATTTTGGTCTGAGAATTCTTGTAGTCCTTTATACATGATCATCCACAAGTGCAATTACACAGATGTGTCGCAAGTAAAGGGCGACATACGAAATAATCAGTCTTCTTCAGAATAGACAATCACAAGTAACACTTCTGGTCCTAACATCCACTACTAACAAGAGTCTGTCAACTGAACTGCAGTGACTGCAGATCTCTAACTATACTACATAGAGATTGCTAATGAAGAGGCTATGATGCGTTGGCTAACAAAGTGGCTGAGGTTGAATCTGCTTTCGAAGTGAGCTGTCACCAGTCAGGCATGGCGCTTATGTCGTCTTCACCTAGGGGCCGCTGCTGTCTCGTTGTCGTCGTGGAGGGACGTCGGTCAGCATGCGATTCTGACAGCCTTCTCTTCTCTGTTGTTCCTGATTGGCATGCTAGCACTGACTTTACGCCGTAAGAGGCATGAACATCGGCTTTTGGGCCAAGGGTGGAGCTATTTCCGAAATGGGTCCATGGCAAAACAGCACTATCCAAAACTGGCGCCAAGCAGCTGTGGTGCACCACAGTCCATAGATGACAGGGGTGAATGACAACCCCCGAGCTGTGTACTGTTACCAAGCCCTCTCGATTTTACATAATCTAAATCTATGCTTTTAAGAGGTGACAAATTGCATACAGTCACTTCAACCTTCTTATTTAACAGTTTTTGTAAAACTGATGTTTTATGACCATTTGGTCTTATAATTATTGTTGCATGAGATAAAATCATCTAAATGCATAAAGTATGGTCAAAACTTTAATACTGCGTAACGAAAGCTATTGTCTCAATTCGCCAGCCACTGTGCCAGAAACTGGGTGCTGTAGCTGCCACCTGAGTAGTTGTAGCATGTGGCCTTGTCTGTGGCATTGATTGTAATTTTTAGCCTTCGCAATAATTATCAGTGAACACCAAAGATTTGCCCTATCACTCACTGGCGTATTTGCGTTGCATTTATGTAGGCAACAAATGATATTGTTATTAACTGTTCTGAACTGTGTGTGTGCTAAATGGAATGTTGTTAAACAGTTAAGGTGATGGAGTACTAATTCCAAAGTAAATGATGGATGTAGGGGCTTGATCATCAGATTCACTTCCTACTACAAGAACACTACCTCAGTCATAGCACTGCCTACTATCAGTAATGTTTTGACACTGAATATATCCATCTGCTGAACAGCTTAAGTTACAGGTGCAAATGATTGTGTCTTACCGTATTAAATGCACTGAAATAAATATTATATCTAAGTTGCCAAGGTCTGAAGAAGCTAATTTGATATTAACTGCTTTTGAAATTTACTGTGAATATAAAAGAAAACTTCTAACGTGGAAGCAAGCAAAAATGATTTTAAGTTCGTCTTCAGGCAGCCATCTTTAAAGTATGTTATGTAATTAATTACCGAAAATTATTAACTGGACTGTGAATTTTCAATAATTAGACTTTACTTCAGTATATGGATAAACAATGGCGACCAATGAATGGAAACTTAAAATCTCTGTTAAATAAATTGCACTATTAACGTTGTATTCTGAAATATTATATTCTAAAAATATTATTACGATTTTAAAGATCGTAAATTTAATTAAAGGTAATATTTTAAACAAAATGAAAAAGAAACGAACTGAATGAAATGAAAAGAATTAAGAATAGTACAGTTATGGATTTCTATAGAAATAACAATGAATGTTACTTCATATGTCTCCATGTATCCCTAAACTGTACATCCACAAAGGCTCTTAGTCCCCCTTTCGCTCCCAAAAAAAGTGTATGTCACAGATAGTTCAGGATATACGACGTCATAAACAATGAGATTCCACAGCGCGAAAATATCCAGATTTATGTATCCACTATTTGAGAATGAGAACACATGGTGACCTGTAACAAACTTTACACATAATTTCAAATCTCTACGAATTGTTTTTCTCCTTGACACCCCCCACAAAATGACGAAGGGGAGAGATGTTATCGCTTTCTACATTTTCGCTGTACGGACCATAAAATTGCCACATGAGGTATGACGTAGTATTACGTCGCTACTACAAACACTATTGACAACGTATGTTGCCTACAGTATCCATATATATCACTAAATTTGCAGGCAACTTTATATGGCTGCACAACACATAGTTCAGGAAATATGACGTCATAAACAATGAGGTACGTGAAAAACTGCCGCGTCAGCAATGACGTTTTGTTTTATTACTTCTTTAATACTAAAGCTATTCGCAAAACATTTCGCAAACTTATTTTAAAAAGTATATAAACCACGGACGTATACTAATGCAACTTGTGCAAGATTTCAAATCAATCGGTGAAGAACTTTCCGAGATTTGCTACAAAAAAAAAAAAAAAAAAAAAAAAAAAAGGGCATCTCGCTGCACGTGTTGATATTAAAAATTGATATGCCTCTCACTCAGCACAGCTTTGTAGCGGTCCCAAACTTTCGGTGAAAAACATGATGAACATCACCGAAGCTGCAATACCGTTACCATGGATACCAATAATTCCAACAGATGTTCCATTCGAGTTTAGACGCTTCTAGCTTCCGGTGTGACTTGGATTTGCAATGACTATCCAAGGTGCAGGGGCAATCATACACGTGTGTGGACTATATTTGAAAAATTTGTGCTTCTTGCATGGGACTTGCTCACGCGTTGGAAAACCGTCTGTCCTACTGCACGAGCATACAAAGTTGACATTCGGCGCAATGGCTGATAGGAGCGACCGTAAAGGCTTTTCCTATTTACCGTAGCTCCCATCACCCACCTCACCGAGTGTCAACTTTCTTTGCACGAACAATATTCGTGTACGCACCAGAAGGAAAAATCAAAAATAAACTGTATCCAAAAGCACTTCAATAAACAGATTATAAAACGAACCACTTTTTTCCTTACTCTGGCACTGCAACGCAAGCCGGCTACAGCTAGTATCAAATAAAAGTCTAACCACTGTTGCTGATAAACTATGATATTCTCTATGATTATTGTTCCACTTTAACCTAAAATAACTGGTACTACTTACATGATGCTACTGAAAAAACTGTGTCTTGCCTCGACGTGGTTCGCGCCAATGGTAGTGTGACTGTGGTTGCATCGTCAAAACCGTTGTTAGCAACGATTTCATACAGCTTCTTCGCGTCTCTGTTAACGTAATGCACGCCAATCAACACGACGTGCCTTAGTGCCATTGTTCCAGTGGCATCCGCGACTCACGATAGTTCACAGCGTTAGATATCCAGAAATTCTTACATCTATGTATGGATGATTGCAGAGACGACATAATAGCGTGTAGGTAAAATGCCATATCAGTTTGAAGAAGATTCGACGCATTTTTAGCACAACAGGAATTTTACATCCGCAGCCACCGACGACGGTTGCCACCATACAGAATTTCGCCACCATCTCTCGTTCAGGTGAGGTACACGGCACCACCGCATGCGCCAAGCCAATCGTTCGAAATGGTTAATAGATTTTTGCATTATTAATTTTTTTCTTAATCAGAACATCAACTAAACCTCTGGGGTAGGGAATCACTGCACTTTGATAAATTGGATATTACATCTTTTCATCAATTTTAAATAACATGGAAGGGGACTGTAATATGTGCCATGACGATTTTCAAGAAGATTTGTCTGTAAATGTGACTGAATTTGCGAATTTGATAAATCTACTTAATCCCCATATTATCGATATAACCGTAGTTCTTGTAAGTCTGTTCTTGAGACCACAGATGTTCATTAGAGAGGTTACGTCTTTTGAAGAGAGTAGCATGTAGTGTGTGTTAGACAGTCTGACTATGTACTTGGTTTGAAAAGGATGGAAGCTGGCCTGCTATGTAGTTAAGGCAGCATTATTTTAAAAGGATTTTGTAACAATGTTTTGAGAAACAATTTTGAGGAAATGATATGAATGCATGAACGAGAAAAGTGCATTTTAAGGAAATCAAGGCCTTTTATATTTGTAACTGTGTAGTTTCTTATTGTTAGAACATAATGTATGGTTAAAGTTTGCTGTAGAAATTTTATAGTGAAGCACATGAACTCATCTGACAGTCGAAGAAAATGTAAAGAACGGTAATTATACACAAGAAAATTATTAAGAAGTATTATGAATTAAGTCCAAAAAGCTGCTTCAATTTTGAGATGTTTATTTATTTAATGACGACAGGCCTGTTTCAGCACTATTGCCATCATCAGGTGATCGGAAAGTAATGGTTTTATTATATACTATTTTCTAGGACACATGGTAGGCTACTTGTCATATATGAGATTGAAAACATACATTTATGGAATTCTTAACTTACCTATAACATCACTGGTTAGTCACTCAAGCGTTTTTCTTACGTCTTTTAAAGTTGTTTTATGACGTGGCTTTCGTAGGCTATATTTGTTGGAAGTTATAGCCTGAATTTTATTTGTTGTGTGTGTGACAATTTTTTGTTTGACGTTTAACCAACGCTGTTATAAGTTTACATCAGAGCAGTTACTTATCGATTTCCCTTAGTTACCATGTTGTTTATTGTTATCTGTGAATGTGTTATTGGTTTGGCTTAACTTACGTTGGTTGGTTGGTTGGTTTGGGGAAGGAGACCAGACAGCGTGGTCATCGGTCTCATCGGATTAGGGAAGGATGGGGAAGGAAGTCGGCCGTGCCCTTTCAGAGGAACCATTCCGGAATTTGCCTGCAGTGATTTAGGGAAATCACGGAAAACCTAAAGCAGGATGGCCGGACGCGGGATTGAACCGTCGTCCTTCCGAATGCGAGTCCAGTGTGTAACCACTGCGCCACCTCGCTCGGTCTTAGCTTACGTCTTTGGTTGTTTATCTGTTTTTATGATCGATGATTTGAATAAAGTTTTCTATATAGTGTTTATGTTTTAGATCTAATTGCTCGTTGAGTATTTGTTGTGGATGTTTGTGTGCATGTGTGTAGATTTCGACCTCTTCCAGAATATTCAGTAAGCGACCTTTAAGTGTTATGTGCAAAATTTGGATTATTTTTTCTGCATTGTCTGTGGTATGTTGTTCTATCTGTAGGTGGTGAAAGAAGGTTGATGGGTTATTAAGAAGTATTTTGCTAACTTGCCTGGGCGTGAGAACTTTATGAAAAGTTGTATTGTTGTCATGATTCAATGAAGCATAGTTAAACTTAAGAGTCTTTATTCTCTTTTATGAGCTGTTCAGATTAGTTCCTTATTCTTATTTACTTTCATGACTATCTGCATACTCTCATTGCTCACCATGATACTGAGAAGCATTTTATGAAAAGTGGTAAGATACCGTCTTGCAATGCACATCGTAAGTACAGTAAATGAAATTTGATTTTTGACAGTCTCAGTATAATCCTAATAGTGACATGCTGCAGACCAGACGAGCATTCTGTGTGCAAAGGTAGGCCAATAAATTTAATTACCATCAAGGTTCATGTCCATTGTCAGGCATAGTGATTGTCAGAATGTTTATTTGTGAAAATAATACCATATCAGTTCAGAGGCTTAATATCAGTTGAAGATTTCAGTAAAGTGTTGTGAAGTTTTTTTTTCAAGAAGTCAGATGTAAGTCAGATGTTTTAAGTTTTGTTTTCATTTGCTCTGTAATTACAGTAACAGTTATGGTACAGCGATTCTTTAAAAACCTAAGATAAACTATATTCAGGGCCAACATTTTATTTGGAGCCATTTGTTTTGCAGTCAGATGGCGTATGTAAATTTTATTGAAAACGGATTGTTTTCTCACAGACGAATTGCCTAATGTACCGGTTGGTATGGATTCTGCTTCATGTAGCGCGACTACACGTATTTCCCATTCAAAATTAAATTTTTAACACAATTCCTTTGCCCTGCACTGAGATTTACATATTCCGATATCAAAATAAGTTTTATACTTTCCTCACATACCATCCAGACAATTACAAACACAAGTTTATACACATTGCGTCCAAATGCACACATAAAAAGTAATAATATTTTACAAGTTTACAGAGATATCTCTATTGATAACCTCTGTTTCTTATTCGAAGAACAATCGATCGGTATTAGTATCAAAAGCGATTTTAAAAAAGTCGTTTGTGTGGGTGGAGCAGTCGTTCTGTTACAGCGTGTGCGCATAGAGGTGCAACTGTTGAACAGCTGACCACCCAGGCGAATCAAGGGGCTACAAACAGTGTCTCACAATCATTGTTCAGCGGACGTTGCAGCAGATGAGCCTTTGCAGCAAGTTCCTGGTCTATGCACTCATGTTGACTGCAGTTCATCGGTGACAAAGGCAGGAACACATGCATAAAGGTTAGTTTCGAAAATCATTAAAGATTGTTCTGTCATTCAGCACTTGACATATTTCAGAGATGATTCTTCTCTTAATTATGTAAAGCTACTTGCTCGCCTTAAAACTGGAGAATTACCTCAGAGACTTACCACACTGTTCTCTATAATATAGCGTAGGGCACACGAAGCAGAACACTGGAAACGAAATGTGGGCTTCCCAGTTAAATTACTAATCCAAGTAAGTTCACTTTAACACAGTTTCACTAGTATACACGATATCTTATTCGACTGAAAAACAATTATACATGGTGGCGATCATATAATCTCCTCTGCGCAGATGATTCAGTCTTATATTCTTGGTGCACCCTTTTTGACTACCTAAGGATTTATATTGTTGTTTGCTGAAGATCTGCAACGATCCCATTTTCTCTAAATAAATCTATAGTCTGCTGATATTGTACAAACTTTTAAACTTAGAATTTTTCAAACAGAACCAAGGGTAGATAGTGGCCTCTGCACTGCCTCTCTACTTATTTCTGTACCTCTGTTGAATTACAATGACCTAGTGAAAGTTTGTGCAGCGCTGTAATTGTATGTTATAAGCTAAGGTAAGGTAATCTAACTCTTTTTTATAGATTTTGGCACGAAAATTGGCTTTTACTTAATAATTCAAAAAGTAATGAGGTAGCTTCATTTAAACTCCTAGCATACGTTTTTATGATAAACTGAACCTAATTTCAAAGGTAGTAATTTATAAATGTAATATTATGTATTTTCAATATTTCGAAAAATGTGATGTAATTCAAAAAGTAAAAGAAGTTAACTTCGTGAAAACCTCTGCAGATTATTTTTATAACCAATGGAACCTAATTCCAAAAGAACAACTTTCTAGGTTTAATATTACACAATTTTAAGATTTCGTAAAATCAGGAAATCTGAACTAATTAGCAGACGACAGAGAGGGGCAGGCCCAAAATGACGTGAAGATGATCAGTTGAAGCAGAAGGTCAACAGTAAGAAATAGGATGGGAAGAAGTGAAAATAATAGCAGAAGACAGAACAAGATGGCGATACTTTGCTGCAGCTCCATGCTCCACATAAAGAGTTAAAGGAATGAATAAAAAACTAATAATTATCAGATCATGTGAAGACTTGAAACCTTTGACAGTGGCTTAGTTTTACATAATCTGGTCAAGTTTTGTAACAACATTTAAACATACGATTATTATGTAATCTCTTTGTTTGTTCTGTTCACGGCATGCTTTAGGTGCTGCCATCTTGACCTTGGCCAAGCGACAAATAAAAATCAATATTTTTCTCACCGCACTAGACATATCCATATTACACTCTTCTTTATTTTGTGACAGCATTTTTAGAAAAAAATCGCATTTCGGAAGCAACTATTTACTACCAACTCAGATCTCAACGAACATATGTTACTACCAAACTTTACTTATTAGTAGATGTACAAGAACAGTTGTATATACACATCGATACACAAATCAAGCAATTATTACATGCATTAACAGGCTAAGATCAGTGTCCAATCATCCAAAATTGATTGAAATCAAGTTTAATGAGAAGCTCAGACAGGCAGACACTACAGATGTTAAAATATTACAAGTACAGTTAAAAGTAATGTTATTATGTCAGAATATTCTCTTAAAAGCACATTGAACAATAATGTTAGTATATTTGCATCAGAATATCATGGGGTTAAAAAGTAAAGTATGTGAGCTTCTTGTTTGTTTAGAAGATTTAAAAACTGAGGGCGGAATTAATGTACTATGCCTGTCTGAAATCATACAGTCACAGGTATGGAAATGGTAAATGTAGGTGGATATAAACTTTTGGCACATGTAACTAGAGACACTGTGGAGAGAGGAGGATTTCCCATATAAGTTAAAAATCTGTCATAGTGTGAAAAATCTGGAAACTGAAAATCTTGTTTACAGCAACATAGAGAAGAATCTGCATGTGAGCTTAAACTAAATAGTGGTACTTTTATAATTGTTGCTATGTATAGGTCCCCACTGGGAAATTTTCAGCTATTTTTGAAAAACTTGAATTCTTTGTTGGGCTATCTGTCACACAGAGGGAAGCAAGTTAGAGTTTGTGGGGATTTCAATGTAGATTTTCTGAAAGAGTTAGATAGAAAGCTTGACCTTGAAGTATTACTTGGTTCTATCAATTTGACATCAGTTACTGAATTTCTTGCTTGGGTGGTACAGGAAAGCAGCACATTGATAGATAATATTTTTATAGACCAAGATAGCCGCTGTCAGAAAATAACTACTTAACTATAGCATCCCATTAAAAAAAACAAAGTTGACCTTCATACCTCTGAAGCGACCCCACCTAACAACAAAAAACCAATGTAATATTATGGCCCCCATTGTCCCATGCAACTTTTGTCCCACACGCTTTTCAGCTCCTATCATACTTCCGTAGTTATTCTCGGTGGAAATACACTCCTGGAAATTGAAATAAGAACACCGTGAATTCATTGTCCCAGGAAGGGGAAACTTTATTGACACATTCCTGGGGTCAGATACATCACATGATCACACTGACAGAACCACAGGCACATAGACACAGGCAACAGAGCATGCACAATGTCGGCACTAGTACAGTGTATATCCACCTTTCGCAGCAGTGCAGGCTGCTATTCTCCCATGGAGACGATCGTAGAGATGCTGGATGTAGTCCTGTGGAACGGCTTGCCATGCCATTTCCACCTGGCGCCTCAGTTGGACCAGCGTTCGTGCTGGACGTGCAGACCGCGTGAGACGATGCTTCATCCAGTCCCAAACATGCTCAATGGGGTACAGATCCGGAGATCTTGCTGGCCAGGGTAGTTGACGTACACCTTCTAGAGCACGTTGGGTGGCACGGGATACATGCGGACGTGCATTGTCCTGTTGGAACAGCAAGTTCCCTTGCCGGTCTAGGAATGGTAGAACGATGGGTTCGATGACGGTTTGGATGTACCGTGCACTATTCAGTGTCCCCTCGACGATCACCAGTGGTGTACGGCCAGTGTAGGAGATCGCTCCCCACACCATGATGCCGGGTGTTGGCCCTGTGTGCCTCGGTCGTATGCAGTCCTGATTGTGGCGCTCACCTGCACGGCGCCAAACACGCATACGACCGTCATTGGCACCAAGGCAGAAGCGACTCTCATCGCTGAAGACGACACGTCTCCATTCGTCCCTCCATTCACGCCTGTCGCGACACCACTGGAGGCGGGCTGCACGATGTTGGGGCGTGAGCGGAAGACGGCCTAACGGTGTGCGGGACCGTAGCCCAGCTTCATGGAGACGGTTGCGAATGGTCCTCGCCGATACCCCAAGAGGAACAGTGTCCCTAATTTGCTGGGAAGTGGCGGTGCGGTCCCCTACGGCACTGAGTAGGATCCTACGGTCTTGGCGTGCATCCGTGCGTCGCTGCGGTCCGGTCCCTGGTCGACGGGCACGTGCACCTTCCGCCGACCACTGGCGACAACATCGATGTACTGTGGAGACCTCACGCCCCACGTGTTGAGCAATTCGGCGGTACGTCCACCCGGCCTCCCGCATGCCCACTATACGCCCTCGCTCAAAGTCCGTCAACTGCACATACGGTTCACGTCCACGCTGTCGCGGCATGCTACCAGTGTTAAAGACTGCGATGGAGTTCCGTATGCCACGGCAAACTGGCTGACACTGACGGCGGCGGTGCACAAATGCTGCGCAGCTAGCGCCATTCGACGGCCAACACCGCGGTTCCTGGTGTGTCCGCTGTGCCGTGCGTGTGATCATTGCTTGTACAGCCCTCTCGCAGTGTCCGGAGCAAGTATGGTGGGTCTGACACACCGGTGTCAATGTGTTCTTTTTTCCATTTCCAGGAGTGTAGTTAGTGACTCACCCTGTATAGTTGGCCTATGAAGAACAATTTCTCGTACATCGTCTGACGTTTCTGCGTATCTAATCCCTGTTGTCTCCAAACATCCGTGTCTACATGTATACCCTGTGAACCACTGTGAATATCATGGCAGAGGGTATGTCTCACTGTACAAGTTATTAGGGTTTTTTTACCGTTCCATTCAAGTACGAAGCATTGGAAAAATCATATATGTGAATGTAGGCTTTTGCGGCGAATTTTGGTGACGAAGTCTTCTCGGATTATCATCTGAGTCGAGGCATCGTTCTGTGGCAACGTTTAGACAAGTTTCATACTCTTTGGGCGAAGCGTTGGATCCATGTCCATTGCATATCTTTATAGCCACTGGACTGCAGGCTCCTCTGCCTCCTGTGCAACGCCTGCGTCAACCAGAGCTTTTGTAAGGAGTGTCGCGAACGGTGGGGGATGAAGGGGGGGGGGGGGGGGAGCTGCGGACGGCAGTGAGCAGCAACTCACGACGCGCTGGAGGGTCCAGGCATCGCGTCGTGGAGCGTCTGTTCCACCTGCTGCCTTCGTCGCCTTCACATAACACTCTTGGCGTAATATTGGAACCGCCACATGCCATTGTCAAGACCACCATGAACAAGTATCTCCACTGCCTCTTTGATGATCACCTTCCAGAACCTGCTCATCGAGCACAGCAACTTGGTCTCTTCAAAGTAAAACATATGACCTATGTTGATGGTGTTCTCTGTAAATGCAGATTTGTCCGTTTGGCCAAGGCAAATGCTTCTCAACTGGTCTGGATGGTGCTGTGAAATACACTGCTGCGTCTGGCCAATGTACTGTCTATGGACTACAGGTGTCCTTACTCATAATTCGTGTTTCATTGAGCCGAGCATATTTTTGACTTTCAATAATCAATAGAAACTGGTACTGATGTTATTTTTCTCCAGAATACTGGCAATCCTGGCTGTGGGTGGTTCAGAATATGGAAGGAAAGTCCAACATTTTGTGACTTCTTCCACATTGTCTTCTTTTTTCTTCTTGCTTGGCTGGAAAGCGCGTCTTATGTGTGTCTCCAAGTAGCCCTTTCTGTGAAAGGTTTCCTGCAGATGCTGTAACTCTTTGGGTAGACTCTCCTAGTCACAGATGTCTTATGCTCTGCATACCAAGGTGGTGAGCACGGATCTCTGATGTGCTGGGTGGCAGCAGTTACTAACATTTTCGTACAGGTTGTAATGATTCCGATAAGACGGAGAAGAAGTATGGAAGTATACGATACTGAGGATAAATTACGGTTTTTCAGTAAATTAAACTCAAATTAGTTATCTTTTGTGTGGGTGCAATTATGCAATGTTTTTCAATGTCATTTATATATAATATTTCGATCCAGAAGAGATTGCAAAAGAAAGGTACATTTATTTAAACTGTTTTAACACGAATATTTCATTAGGAACTGTTATGTTTTGCTCACATAGGCTTATTCAAAGTGTCAACGTTTGTGACTATTAAATTGCTCGTTATAAAATATGGCCAGGAAAACCTAATTATTCACTACACTTAGTATGAAAAACAAATAAGTTTAATAATACTTTTGTACTGTATACTCATGTAATTTACAGATTTGCACTTTTTAACCCCAAAATAATGCAAATGCGAAAGGTCATATTCAACGCTTTGTAATCCAGCTATATCACTTGGTTGACACTTGTAATTATTTGTAAAATGCACCATTTATGTTTTTAATCTAAACACCTGACCACCAGAATCATTCATAACTATTTCATGTAAATAATTCATTTAATAACAATTTAATTGGCTCTAAAAAAGAGATAATTTGTTGATCTCTTTGGAAGGTTATAAATACGAGCACTGTCAAAGACCGGCAGGCACTTGGCTCAGTGTAGTTGTGAAAGTCATGTCGGTCAGTGTTTTTAGTGCCGGCTACTTCCACTGTATGTAAACGTGTGGATCACAGAACCAAAGAGGTTGATGCACAAGATGTAACTGTTTTGTCAGAGACGCCATATAAACTTTATGTGTGTTTTTTAAAGAGGAATAAAAACGAGTGATGACTTTTATAAAACTACTAGATGTCTCCAGCCTTACCTTTTTTAAAAATCCGAATCTCTTATAAATATATAATACCCTAGACAATAAAAGTGAAGAGCCATAAACTTTATCTTTGAAACAGTATTATTCAGCATTGTGACGACCACCCTGCGAACATCTTCGAAATGTTTTGATGAGAAGTTATATTCTCCTCAAGTATGTGACAATTTATTTACTAACATAAAACTGAATTTTCATCATATTAAGGGAGGGGGCCGTTATAAGCTCCATGTGCATCTTTTTTCTGTAGACAGAACGTCACAGTGTGCTACCAGTTTTCTTCTTTATCAGGATATCAAGGAAAGGTACACATCCGTTTTCTTCTACCTACCTAGTGAACTTTATATTTTTGTGTATGCTGTTAAGGTGGTGAAGAAATTCTTACAGGTTTTCTGCACCATGGGGCCACACTACGAATGTACCATCCACATATTGGCAGGGCACCTTTGGTTTCAGGCACACAGTTTCAAAAGCCGTTTCCCTGAAGTGCTCTTTGTGCAAGTTTGCGATGCATGGTACTAGGGGTATCATGTGTTGACTCTTAACTGTTGGTAGAAATTTCCAACACATTGGAATTAGGTGATAGAGAGTACTTGGCAGAACAATTCCACTGTGTCTTGGTTGAAGCAGCTCCCTAGTGATGTCAAGGAGTCCTCTAGCGGTTCCCATGTGAAAAGCAATGTGCCATTGGAGCTGATTAAGAGAGATACATTTCCTGAAGTACCATCACAAACTCCGTTTTTGACAAACGAGAGGCTTTTACAGACCTTTCAAGTGTTTATCTTTCCCATGTGGTGCTGAATTTATCTTATACACTATTGGACTTAGCAGAACTCCCTCTTTCCCATGTGGTGGTGAATTTATCTTGTACACTATTGGACAGAGCAGAACTCCCTCTCTGTGTAACTTTGGGAGGTCATAGAACCATGGTGGTATTGGTGCTCTTAGATGCAGCCTTCTGACCATATCTTTGTCCATTCCTGTGTTGTTTAGGAGCGAAATAATCTTCCCTGTCGGTGTTGGTATAGGATTATTTCTTACTTGCTTGAAGGCTGGGCTTGTAATAGCATCTCAGTCTCCTTTCAGTAGTCAACTGATTGTAGCAGTATCGTCACATTACCTTTATCAGCTGCTAGGACGACTATGTCTTCATCTTCTCGAAAGTCACGTGTCGCCCTGCATTCTGTCGCAGAGGTGTTAGTTTTGAGCTTTTTTGCTTTGTCAAGGACCCTACAGGTCTGTCTCCTCAGCTCTTCAGTGGAATTAGAGGGAATGGCCTGTTCGATGCTGCTGCTGATTTCCCATTTAGGTAGTGCGTTAAGAACAGGAGCAAAATTTAGTCCTTTTGACAGCATGATTGTTGTCAGCTTGTCTAATTCCTTTCCACTCAAACTGATGATGGTCTTCGAGTCCTTAGTGTTGGTGTTATGTGTGTGATAGAAACACCTTTCCATGTGGTGATTTCTGCAAGCGCAAATCTATGTTGAAGCAATGCAAGTTCCACCAACTTCCAGCAGCTTACACAATGCCCAAATGGGAAATCACCAGAAGTGTCAAGCAAGATACTTAACGACTTCCCTCTGATACTACCAAGGAGGTGAGGAGTGAGACTACAGAGTCCTTGACAAAGCAAAAAAGCTCAAAACTAACATCTCTGTGGCAGAACACAGAGCTATACATCAATACCGAGAATATCAAGACAAAGTCGTCCTAGAAGCTAAAAAGGCCACGTGACAGTTGACTATTGGGAGAACATTGAGATGCAATTAAAATACCCAGCATACAAGCAAGTAGAAAATGATCCTCCTATGTCAAAAGCGACAGGGAAGACCATTTCACTTCCAAACAACATAGGAATGGACAAGAATATGATCAGAAGACTCTACGCAAGAGCACCAATACCACCACAGTTGTATGGCCCCCAAAGATACACAAAGAGGGAGTTCCACTACATCCAACAGTGCACAAGATCAATTCACGAACATATGGGAAAGCTAAACACTCGATGCAGCTACTAAAGCCTAGTGTGGATCACTGTACACACCATGTGAAAAAAATTAACTGAGTTAGTGAAGGTGCTTCAGGAACTGTTCCTAGACAAGGGTGATCTTCTGGTCAGTTGTGAAGTCCTGTTGGTTTTTACACACGTACTGCTAGAGGTCTCCTTGACGTTACTAGGGAGCCACTTCAACCAAGACACTGTGGAATTGTTCCGCCACGCCCTCACTACCACTACCACCTGCTTCCAACAGATGGAGTCGCCATAGGATCCCCCCTAGCACCAGCCATCAAAAACCTATATATATAGCACTTTGAGGAACTGTCACTTGAAACCATGCGCCTAAGGTACTCTACCGATAATCGGACAACATAGTCGTGGTGTCGACACATAGTGAAGGAAACCTGCAAAAATTACTTGACCACCTTAACAGCATATCAAAATCAAAAAACCTGACACATAGTGAAGGAAACCTGCAAAAATTACTTGACCACCTTAACAGCATACATGACAGTATGTAACCTCCCCCTCACTTATCGACCTTAATGACAGTGAAAATTTAAACCGCGTGTACCTAATGGAAATTTGGGAAAAAGCAATCGTCACCGAAGTTAATCTGTCGGTAAACAGGGAGGAAAGGGTTACATCTAAATGAAAGGAAAAATGCAAATGAAACTGGTGGAAATTAATTTTGAAAAGGGGTAAAGTTAATGAAGAAAGTAAATGTGCGGCCGTTACGCCAACAATTAACTAGCGGTAATTAGATATTTGAGATTTGGGGGAAATTACGGTCGCCAGTCCTAAGGACAATTACTATAGTAACTGAAAAAGAAAGGTAATTACACATATAATTAGCACTAGAAGCGTGGCAACTGAAGGTTGACACATGTAGTGTGAAAACTGAAAGTTTGTCAGAAGTAATAACTTTCGCTCCACTCTGACTTAATTTAGCAAAAGAATTAATAAAACCAGAAAACTGAAAGTTAATTTAGTGACTGAAATTATAAGAAGCTTTCTTTCTTAAGCACATCGAAATTCAGTAAAATACGGTTAGTCTTGGACTACCTCAACAATCATTTCAAAAGCTACTTGAATCTACGCAATTTAGAAATAAGAGATTTAGCTTTGAACTGGAATTAAATGATTCTGAACAATTAACAATAGTAAGATTTAGTACGTACCAAGCTGAGCTGCAGTCACAGGTAAGCTAAAATACGGTAACTAAACTCGCACTCTTAATTTGTGCTTGCGTAATCTAAATATTGTAGCCAGCTATGAATACTTTAACTGAACTTTGAAATTAAAGCAGTGAAATGGAATTATGCTGGCGTTTGAATTTCAACGACACTCGGGTTCATTTCGGAAAAGGAAGGGACCCTGCTTGGTAATGCAATTGGGACAATGAGCAACAAAGGTTCATGCTAAGTAGCTGTAATTTTGTGATGCAACAATTTTAAAAGTTTGAAAAGCTGAGGTCTGCCATTCAGTTCTAAAACTTTACGCGCTTCCAGTCTTCCTTGTTGGTTGATTGAAGGTTTGAAGCCGTCGATCGAGGATGTGGCGACAGTCACTCATTGTCGGCCGTCGCTGTTGCAGAAGCTGGACGTTGGCGCGTCTTCTTCTCGTTACGGTCACCAGACGAAACGGGCTCTTGACGTGCGCCAGCTAATGCTTCCCGTCCGCGACACCATGTCGGAAACTATCATCGCAAGTTGAGCGCAATTACATGCTGCCAAACCCCGAAAGCGCGGCAACTCGCGGGAGCTTCACGCCACACACCTGCTCCACTGCACCACCCCAGCCAGACTCCCTCTGCCCGCGCTCCACGCGGCAGAGTTCACACTACCAAAGATCCTACACACTTTGATTCTTCACACGACCTATCGATGTAATCGTTCGATAGCAGTTTTCCCTAGGCAAGACCCAGCGTAAAAATAAAAATAATATTTACGAAACAAACCAATTATACATCGACATAAGTGCATAAATATATATATACAAACAGTAAAACAATTACAATATATAAAGAGACAGAAATGTCATATTTGAGGTAACAAAACAAGGAAAAAAATAATAGTACAATAGATGGAAATAGGAGGATATGCATTTCCGGCGTCAACGTGCCCCACATTGTATGAGGATGTTCGTGTAACGTAAACAGACTCAGAAAATGTCCCAAAAAAGAAACAGCGGAAATGCATATGCTCAAAACATCAACAAAATTTAGCATTCGTCTAATTAACCATAAATCAATTTTTAGACCATAATAATTGAGTGGAGACACTCCTAATCTTATTCCACTCTGTCATCTTGCACAAAATGAAACAGGTTGACAACATATTAAAATTCATAGAAAATATAGAAAATGGTTTAGCTATTCCAAAATCATTAAAATTCGTAACACTATGAGAAATGGAATACTATTTGCAAAATTAATTAGAGTGCATGGTCATAAAAACAGGTAGATCAAAATACGCAAATAAATAATTAAATAGACTACACATTTTATATAATCTTTTCATAATTAATATTCTCGTCACGAGAATCTATTTAACGCTAAACAAGAAAGTAATGTACAGCAGATCGACAAAAACATAAATATTAACAGCAGAATTCTTTCAGCTGTCCAGGAAGAAAAACAATTCCGCCTTCCGTACTCGCAAGTACAAAGAATGCCGACAGCGGCACAAGAGCCAACAGCGGCACAAGAGCCGACAGCGGCTCGCCTCGCCAGTATTGTTGCGCCCGCGTGTGCGGCGCGCTTGATCTCACTCGCCATTGTGACGGCGTTTCCAGAACGTCCGTTTCACTGAATTCTTTCGGAAAAACTCACTTCCGAGTAATCTCAAGGAGTCCATAAACACTATCACAGTGGATAACTCAACACTGTCCATCATCACACGCATGTACTAGCCTGAAACTTAAAACAGCGTCTAAGTACATCGGCAATGACTAGTAAATCACATATTTATGAAATCTTACAGCTAGTTACAAAATCATATTTACATTGCTTAATCTGCTGCGACTCAGCTGAAAACTTAAACTAGCAGCTTGGATTTTTCAATTGATAAATAATCACTCTCTGTTAAATCATTTAGTACAAGTTAATTACTTATTAATTACAACTTATTTAATGTCCTCTTGGTCAGGCAAAAGCATGGCAATCTAGCAAATCGTTTAAATCGTACACTCTATATTTACATACTGTACAAATTACCCATTCTGTGGTATTAATCGATCCTAGGTTGGTACAATTTCAAGTCTACAATATTCCGTATACCTAATCGTTTTCCAGAGCTTGGATACTCTAAGCAATAAGCATTCGTGTGAGGTATACCAATGACTTTATATGGTCCATTATAAACAAACTTAAATTTAGAGATTTCATTGTCTATCTCGCTCGATTTCTCATGAGCTTTTACAAGTACTAAGTCTCCGATTGCAAACTTAGCAAAACGCGCTTTAGCGTCATGACAACGTATGCGAGCATCGGCTTTAAGCTTCATTACTTCTCGCAAACGATCTTTTTTCACACAAATACTAATGTCAATCCGTGGAGGGAATTTGATTATCTCTTCCACTAAACTTTTACTTCTGTCATCCAACAGGATTTCCTCTGGAGAAAATCCCGTAGATTCATGTCTCAAGGTGTTCATAATTCTCTCAAATACTGCTACGTATTTGCCCCACGCCCTATGATTGTGATGGCAATAGGTACGGCACAGTCGGCCTAGCTCGCGCATATACCTCTCAGCGGGATTCCCAGCCGGACAATAAGCTGAAATATGGATCACCTCGACCCCATTACTTTCCATGCCTTCATTCCACAACTTAGAAGTAAATTGTGCCCCATTGTCTGATAGAATCGCCTTGGGCTTACCAATATGAACAAAATAATCGTTCACAAGCTTGCTATAGACCGCTTTGGCTGTAGCTTTCCTAATCGGGTATAGTTTGATGAACTTGGAAAAAGCTTCTAGCACTACTAAAATGTAGGCAAAGTTTCCTGATGACTTGGGCAAAGGTCCATACAAGTCCACGCACAGTAATTCAAAGGTGTCGTTAGGCCTTATACTTTGCATAGGACCACGACTCGTACAGTTGGTCACCTTCACCTTCTGACATAAATCGCAAGTTTTCACTCTGTCAGTAACGCGTTTTAACATGTTGTTAAAATGCACTACTTCACTCAGCTTTTCCGTACATTTCTTAGGTCCACAGTGACCATACGCCAAATGGTAGTAGTCTATTATTTCCGTGACGTATTTGGTGGGCCAGCATACCCGCCAAATATTACTATCTTCACCGTTACGTATGTACAAGATATGATCGTATATCTTGTAATACTTCCTTAATTTCTCTCCTTCTGGACTCTTTTCGTCATATAGGGTTTGCACCATATTTAAACAACCATCCTTGTTCTGATGACGACGTAGATTCTTACAGATGTTCATTATTAATTTACGTCCCTCAACTTCTTTAAAATAGTATAATTTGACCACTCCATCTGACTCATCTTTCAATACATCTTGATTAGACTCGGGCAACCGCGACAGCGCATCCGCAACGCAATTGTCGGTCTCTTTCACGTAACAGATGTCATAGTTAAATTGCTGTAACAACTCGTCTTTTAATCTCTCTAAAGCGGCCTGACACCCGTCAGTCCACACAAACGGAACATTTTTGCGTAAGAGGTTATTCAAATTTTCATCATTAAACACTTGTCCTTTTACAAATTTACGGTAAAATCCTGTGAGCCCTAGAAAACTTTTTAACTGTTTCCTAGACTTGGGTGGAGGACAATTCCTTATTGCCTCTAGTTTCTCTGGGTCCTTCGTAATACCAGCAGTGGTAATTACATGCCCTAAAAATCTCAGTTCCTGCTTCACAAATTCGCATTTCTTTAGCTTTAGAGTCATTCCGCCACGGCGCAATGCTCTAAAAACTTCATCTAACAGGTCACAATGGTCATGCCAAGTGGCATTCGCCAACAATAGGTCGTCAACATATACAGTTAATCTTGACTCAAAGCCGGTCCTAGCACTTTATCTAGGGCCCTGATGAGTACGGACACAGATATATTAAGTCCAAACACCTGCCCGCAAACAAGAAGGCGGTGTATGGCCTAGATTCTTCTTCGAGTTCTATTTGCCAGTAACTAGCCGTCAGATCGAGGCTAGTCATGAACTTAACGTCATGAAAACGTTGCGAAATCTCCTCCATACTCTCTGGTCTGTCTGTTTCGCGTTGAACGACCCTATTCAACGTGCGTGCGTCAATCACAATACGCACACTACCATCCCGTTTTGCTACAATGACCAAACCGTTATTGTATGGACTCATACTTCTTTCAATCACTCCCCATTCGATCATCTTATCTATCTCCCGTTGCACTGCTTCCTTTTTGGACAGCGGTATAGCATACGGTCTCACGAAGAATGGTTCGTGCGGAATTACATGCAACTTGCATTTATATCCTTCCACAAGTCCCGGTTTGTCTGAAAACACACTCTTATTCCTCATTATTACTTCATACAGGCCTCGTCTTTGTTCGTGTGTTACGTTTGACACACCATCTACAATACTTTCCAATTCACTTTCTACACTATTGTCAATGCCGAGATTCCTCACATTACAGTAGTTCAAATTCATACCTACGTCAATAGCATCCGGCCAGTTAACAATGTGTATAGGCTGGTATTGCCTATGCACACTATCTCCTACCTCGTCAAAACTAACTACTATTGGTTCTATCTTGTGACGTACATGTCAAAGTTTTGCTTTCGCAATTAATCACTGCACGGTACTTTAATAGCCAATCTAACCCGACAATTACTTCCGTAGTTAAGTCTGGCACGACGACAAACTCTTGTTCAAATTGTGCCCCACATATCTCGAAGTTGACAAAAATCTGTTTTGTGACCGGTTTACTGGCCTTCCCAGTAGCACCGATAATTTTCACTCCTGTTACTGGCATAACTACGATACCAGGTCTGTCTTTCAGTAACTCAAATATTTTCCCAGATACAGCACTCAATTCTGCACCGGTGTCAATCAACACGTTTAGTTGTAGGTCGTGCATATTAACAGACACTACTATCTGTCTACACCTGTCCTCGACTGTTTCTTTATTTTCCCACAGTAAATCCTCGTCTATATCCAGGTCATTCCAGAAAAAACCATCCGGCTTTGATCCTAAATCCGGCTTATCTGGCGGCCTTTTCAGCCTCTGTTCACATACAGTTTTAATTTCAACACGTTTGTTCTGAGGCTTAGTCTGTAGCTTCGCCTCCAATACCGAAACCTTTTCCTGTAACTCGTCAACTAGTGAGTGTTGCTTTGCTATCAATTCACTAATTGTCACCTTCGTTGATTCCTCTTTGGCCAGATTGGTCTCATCTGCCAATCTACCTGGAGGAATGTGCCCAGTAGTATCTGCAATTACTTCCTCTGGATCTGCGCAACCCACACTGCTACCGTCTGACCGTATAATGTCAGCTCTAACCTCATATACGCTGTAATCTACGTGCTTTTTTACCAATCGTGTCCGGCTATCACTAAAATTTTCGTAATCCTTCTCCTTAATACTCTCGCAATGTTTAAACTGGAGGTTTGCGTCGGATGGGTCGGCTACTTCTACTACTACAACTTTCGGCAAGGTCTGCCGGTTAGGGCCAGAACTTTCCGTTATTACTTCAACATCTAACTCCTGCGGGACGAAACACGACGAATCTTGCTCGTGCTCCCCATTAACATCAACTATTTCTAGTAAAGTCTGCCGGTTAGGGCCAGACCTTTCTATCACTTCACAAATGCTATCTTCCTGTGGGACGAGACGTGGCAACTCCTGCTCGCGCTCCCCATAAACACTTCTCCCGTACAGGCCCCTATAATCTCTTAGTTCGTCGTATAAGCGACCGAACTGCCTTAACCAGACCTCATCCCTCTCTGCATCCCCTCGCTCAATGACGGACGTGTTATCCGACATCTGATCTTCTCTCAACAATCGCGAATCATTCTTAAACTCAATCTCCAGTTCCGCTGTGGGTGTTACAGCTGCCACTTTATAATCGATTTCCGGAACACTACTTCAATTGTTCTCACTGACAGTGAATGTATTTTCTACTGCCGTGTATACAGCTGATCTACTACTTGTGGGCGCACTCCTTCCTCTTAACACTGGCACACTCTCTCGCCGTTGATTATTCCATACGGAATTTTCATAACGACGACACCTCGGTTTTCTACTGTTATTGGGCCGCCAAAATTTCTCCACGCCCGGTCGGCCCCTCACCAGCGCGGCTAATGGTTTCCCTGTCTCCTCCCAGCAGATACGCTCCCCTGATGCTGCTGAGGCGGCTGATCACACCCTCTGGCGTTATTACTATTCTGCGAAGCCCGTATCACGCTAGTATGATACTGGTTCCCGTCATTCCTGTTGTTATTTGCATTGTATCGATTGTCATTACGGCCCGAACCACTATTGTTATTGCTGCCAAGATTGCGGTATGCATTATTCCCATAGTTGTCGTTGTTGTGGTTGCTGTGGTACCCGTTGTTGTTACCACGGCCTCTACCACTGTCGCGATTATTGCGCCAATTGTCCTCGTCCTCAACTCTTTCCAGGAAATCATTGATTGTCCTGTAATTGCTTCCTATGTAGCGTTTTGTATCATCTGGAAGCTTCTTGTAGAGTTCCCAGACTATTTCGGATTCCGTGCGGCGATCACGCAAATATTCCAACTTGCGGATCCAGCCCTCACAAAACTCCTTCATCGAGCCGCGCGAATTCGCATCGAAAGGACTCGATACGACAAATTCGCGCCAGACACTTTGCTGTTTTTGCTCTGACCAGTATTCAGCCAGAAACAAATTTTTAAACTCGTCAAAATTCATGTTCGTAATGTTGAGGTTTAAGCCCCAACGCTTGGCATCACCAGCCAACACATCAATAACCGCATTAATTTTTCTCTCATTAGTCCATGATCTGGGTAAAACTCTTTCACAATTTTTAATGAAATCCGTCGCGTGTATACCGCCTTTTTTCAAGGGGTCGAACCGCTCCTCTTTCGTCAACAATTCCGAACTATGTGCACAGATTGGCACATAGCTCTGTTTTTCGTCAAGTTTCTTTTCTAATTCCGACACTCTCGTAATTACTTGGCAAGTGGTTGTCGCAAGCGTTTCTACTTCCCTTTTTTTCTCTTCGCAGGTATTAGCCTGCTTCGTCACTTTGGTATCTACTTCGGATACTAAAGCCTTTAAAGTTTCCGCCTTCTTTTGATCCTCTTTTTTCACTAATTGAATTTGTTGCGTCACCTTATTCTCGATGATCGGAGCAACTGCTTCTCCTACACTTTTTTCGATTCTGCTAATTTCGGAATTAAAACGCGTATTTATGCTCGCAATTTCCGCCTGAACGCCTATCATTTCCTGTTTAAGATTACCGATTTCGGTATTAATCACAACAATATCTTCTTTGATTTTATCAACTTTTGCGTTAACAACTCCAACATTGTTGTTAACAACATCAATAGCTTTGTTTTGATTGTCTAGCTTCCTGTCAATTTTTTCAGACTGAGCTTCTTGCTTGGCAGCCTGAGCTTTAATTTCTGCCGATTGAGTTTCTATCTTGCTAGACTGAGCCTTGATTTCGTTAATCAAAACATTCAATAAATCAGCTAAATTCCCGGAAACTACCGGTTTTACTTCCGTAGCGGCTTCCTCTTTAATTGTCCCCCCGTATTCGTCATCAAGGGATTCAGATTTGATTTTCACTTCCGATTCCGAAACATTTTCTAAAGTTTGGAATTCCATTTCTGCTCTTTGTTGCGTTTCGGCGGTCGCGTCTTTCATGCTAGCCGCCTGCCTCTGAACAATGGGTACCGCGGTGCGCGTTTCCCACTGTTCGACCGATTGTTCCGTATCCAAGTCTACCAAATTTTGGCAGTTGTTGCTTTCACTCATTTTAATAATTTTCAATCTAAATGCCAAATCTCAAATATAATTAGAATTCCTCCCACTACTTAATCTCGCTGGCGTAACTATCTGTTCGTAACCAATACTTTGTTACGACATTTGCACCAAACAAAATTCGTGTCCAGAACAACCTCAAATCTGAAGATTGTCCTGTCACGGTCGCCACGTGTAACCTCCCCCTCACTTATCGACCTTAATGACAGTGAAAATTTAAACCGCGTGTACCTAATGGAAATTTGGGAAAAAGCAATCATCACCGAAGTTAATCTGTCGGTAAACAGGGAGGAAAGGGTTACATCTAAATGAAAGGAAAAATGCAAATGAAACTGGTGGAAATTAATTTTGAAAAGGGGTAAAGTTAATGAAGAAAGTAAATGTGCGGCCGTTACGTTAACAATTAACTAGCGGTAATTAGATATTTGAGATTTGGGGGAAATTACGGTCGCCAGTCCTAAGGACAATTACTATAGTAACTGAAAAAGAAAGGTAATTACACATATAATTAGCACTAGAAGCGTGGCAACTGAAGGTTGACACGTGTAGTGTGAAAACTGAAAGTTTGTCAGAAGTAATAACTTTCGCTGCACTCTGACTTAATTTAGCAAAAGAATTAATAAAACCGGAAAACTGAAAGTTAATTTAGTGACTGATATTAATAAGAAGCTTTCTTTCTTCAGCACATCGAAATTCAGTAAAATACGGTTAGTCTTGGACTACCTCAGCAATCATTTCAAAAGCTACTTGAATCTACGCAATTTAGAAATAAGAGATTTAGCTTTGAACTGGAATTAAATGATTCTGAACAATTAACAATAGTAAGATTTAGTACGTACCAAGCTGAGCTGCAGTCACAGGTAAGCTAAAATACGGTAACTAAACTCGCACTCTTAATTTGTGCTAGCGTAATCTAAATATTGTAGCCAGCTATGAATACTTTAACTGAACTTTGAAATTAAAGCAGTGAAATGGAATTATGCTGGCGTTTGAATTTCAACGACACTCGGGTTCATTTCGGAAAAGGAAGGGACCCTGCTTGGTAATGCAATTGGGACAATGAGCAACAAACGTTCATGCTAAGTAGCTGTAATTTTGTGATGCAACAATTTTAAAAGTTTGGAAAGCTGAGGTCTGCCATACAGTTCTAGAACTTTACGTGCTTCCAGTATTCCTTGTTGGTTGATTGAAGGTTTGAAGCCGTCGATCGAGGATGTGGCGACAGTCACTCATTGTCGGCCGTCGCTGTTGCAGAAGCTGGACGTTGGCGCGCCTTCTTCTCGACACGGTCACCAGACGAAACGGGCTCTTGACGTGCGCCAGCTAATGCTTCCCGTCCGCGACACCATGTCGGAAACTATCATCGCAAGTCGAGCGCAATTACATGCTGCCAAACCCCGAAAGCGCGGCAACTCGCGGGAGCTTCACACCACACACCTGCTCCACTGCACCACCCCAGCCAGACTCCCTCTGCCTGCGCTCCACGCGGCAGAGTTCACACTACCAAAGGTCCTACACACTTTGATTCTTCACACGACCTATCGATGTAATCGTTCGATAGCAGTTTTCCCTAGGCAAGACCCAGCGTAAAAATAAAAATAATATTTACGAAACAAACCAATTATACTTCGACATAAGTGCATAAATATATACACTCCTGGAAATTGAAATAATAACACCGTGAATTCATTGTCCCAGGAAGGGGAAACTTTATTGACACATTCCTGGGGTCAGATACATCACATGATCACACTGACAGAACCACAGGCACATAAACACAGGCAACAGAGCATGCACAATGTCGGCACTAGTACAGTATATATCCACCTTTCGCAGCAATGCAGGCTGCTATTCTCCCATGGAGACGATCGTAGAGATGCTGGATGTAGTCCTGTGGAACGGCTTGCCATGCCATTTCCACCTGGCGCCTCAGTTGGACCAGCGTTCGTGCTGGACATGCAGACCGCGTGAGACGACGCTTCATCCAGTCCCAAACATGCTCAATGGGGGACAGATCCGGAGATCTTGCTGGCCAGGGTAGTTGACTTACACCTTCTAGAGCACGTTGGGTGGCACGGGATACATGCGGACGTGCATTGTCCTGTTGGAACAGCAAGTTCCCTTGCCGGTCTAGGAATGGTAGAACGATGGGTTCGATGACGGTTTGGATGTACCGTGCACTATTCAGTGTCCCCTCGACGATCACCAGTGGTGTACGGCCAATGTAGGAGATCGCTCCCCACACCATGATGCTGGGTGTTGGCCCTGTGTGCCTCGGTTGTATGCAGTCCTGATTGTGGCGCTCACCTGCACGGCGCCAAACATGCATACGACCATCATTGGCACCAAGGCAGAAGCGACTCTCATCGCTGAAGACGACACGTCTCCATTCGTCCCTCCACTCACGCCTGTCGCGACACCACTGGAGGCGGGCTGCACGATGTTGGGGCGTGAGCGGAAGACGGCCTAACGGTGTGCGGGACCGTAGCCCAGCTTCATGGAGACGGTTGCGAATGGTCCTCGCCGATACCCCAGGAGCAACAGTGTCCCTAATTTGCTGGGAAGTGGCGGTGCGGTCCCCTACGGCACTGCGTAGGATCCTACGGTCTTGGCGTGCATCCGTGCGTCGCTGCGGTCCGGTCCCAGGTCGACGGGCACGTGCACCTTCCGCCGACCACTGGCGACAACATCGATGTACTGTGGAGACCTCACGCCCCACGTGTTGAGCAATTCGGCGGTACGTCCACCCGGCCTCCCGCATGCCCACTATACGCCCTCGCTCAAAGTCCGTCAACTGCACATACGGTTCACGTCCACGCTGTCGCGGCATGCTACCAGTGTTAAAGACTGCGATGGAGCTCCGTATGCCACGGCAAACTGGCTGACACTGACGGCGGCGGTCCACAAATGCTGCGCAGCTAGCGCCATTCGACGGCCAACACCGCGGTTCCTGGTGTGTCCGCAGTGCCGTGCGTGTGATCATTGCTTGTACAGCCCTCTCGCAGTGTCCGGAGCAAGTATGGTGGGTCTGACACACCGGTGTCAATGTGTTCTTTTTTCCATTTCCAGGAGTGTATTTATCCAGTGCATAGTCAACTATTCTTTTAAATATGAGGCATAGTTCTTCTACATGCCCTTGTCCTAAGCTAATACTTTCAAGTTCCTCATTGCAATATGACACAATTGCTTCTCTATCTAGTTTGCTGAACATATAAATCTTTCTGTTTGTGTTATTTGCCCTTTGCACTTTGGTATCCACTGCTGTTATAGCTACCTCATGACCACTGATACCAGTTTCGAAGTGGATTTCTCAAAGAGGTCAGGTTTGTTTTTTGTCATTGGATCTAATGTATTTCCATCATCAGTGGGGTTGTGAATTATCTGTTCTGGGTTGTTTTCAGAGAATGCATTTAGTAACGTTTCACAGGATGTTTTGTAATTCTCACCAGTAGCAAACGTTAATTATACCAATTGGTTGTTGAGTGATTAAAGTCTCCTCCAATGATTGCGCTATGAATAGGGAACTCATGTAAAAGCGAAGTGAGCTTTTCTCTAGAGTTTTCAATTACATCAGGAAGTGAGTCTGGTGGTCGATAGATTAAAACCCTATTATAATTTTATGCCTACCCTTAACATTGAGTCTTGCCCAAATAATCTGATATGCAGCTTCAATTTCTAACTCGGTGGACTTGAGCTTTTTTGTCTGCAGCGACAAATACACAACCTCCATTACTATTTCTCCTATCTTTTCACGATCAACTTGATTTTTTTCCGATACATCTTACTACTGTCAAATTCAGGTTTTAAGCAGCATTCTGTACACAGTATTATGTGAGCTTCACCGCTTTTCAGGACCGTTTTGAACTATGGCAGTTTGTTGCAAATGCTTCAGCTGTTAACCACTACGAGTTTAATACTCTCACCTATGGAAGATGTTCTGTGGGTCTTAGACAGTAGACTGGGTTTCCAGTAGCTATCGTTATCTGGATTAGATGGAGAGTCACCTAATCTAAAAAAAACCTTGTGTGAACCCCACACACAGTCAGCTACTTGAGTAGTTACTTCTGAAGTATAGTGCGCACTTTACACTTTAGGGGGACCCAACAACTCTCATTCCTATGGCACAAGTCTTGGAAATCCCAGTGTAGCTTGTTGTGGAACCTTCAAAGTCTCTGGTTCAAACTTTCCACTATTCTCAGAACTAGACGACCAAAATCTGTTCTGCAGACAATGCTGCAGACTGTGAGCTTTGTTGAAACTCTGTGGTCAAGGCTAGACTTGTCAACCCTCTCTCTAGTCGCAGGAAGTATTCAAGTGTCAGCTCAGAGTCAAGACGATAGGCATCGTTTGGTCGAGTGTGTACCACAGTCTGTAGTTGGTTGCACCATGCTCCCTCAATTGATGCAAGAATAGCTTCTTCAACATCCTGAATGAGGCCTCCATGCATACACACAGAATGCACCTAGTGTTCCTTTCCATCCCTTGCTGCCATTTTCCTAATGAGTACCATTATTCGCCATACGATTGAACTGCTAACGACTAATAGATCCCTACCCCTTCCCTTTCACTGCCCCTTGACACAAGACACAGCAGGCTTCCAAACAGATGAAGCGAGTCGCACTGGCTCAGTTTCGGTTTCAGTGGAAAACAGCACCTCAAACCTGTTGGTTAGTTGGTTGGGTTCAACATCCTGAGTTCTCTATGATCTCTGTCTCACCTGTACAGGACGCCTAAACCCACCGTTGACTCACCACTCTCTGTCAAGTGGAAGAATAATGATGGTGTTGTATTTCCCACAGGACAGAAAATATCTACCTATCTGAATAGTACTTGAGGTACCTTTGGTACTCCTGGTACAGAACTCCGATAGACTACCCAACACACCCATAAACAGCAGCTTCTTATCACTTGACAGTAGCAAGGGCGATTTCCAGCTGCTTACAAATTGCATCCAACTCGTCTCCTGTCCAGGAACAGCAAATACAGTGGGGCTGCACTATGTCTGGTGAAATATTTTACAGGAAGACAATATACTAGTATTTATTTCAGCAATGCAAAACTTGGTGAAAGATTTACTGCTTCTCTGAAGAGCTTTCCAGGATATTTTCACTAAAAATATTCGACAGTAGTGTTCATTTATGATAAATGCTGGCAATATGTACTCCTATTAAAAGAGACAACTAATGTGACACCATAATATATGTTACTTATTTATAGTAAGCGTATATCACTAACACCAATTTATTACGAAGCAGGTTATGCAAAACACTCGTATATTATGAAAATGTTTGCAATATCTGAAACTTCTCAAGAACATATCTTTTTCAAGTAAATATAGGCTACAATCAAACTTTGCAACTGTTAGTTGTGAATGAGAATGCTGGGCCAAAGATTCTGAAAAGTACAGTCCAGTTTTCAGCTGATGATATACTACAACGCAATAAATCACGTTTCTGAAAAGCACGGGTTGCGCTTACAACTGACAATTTAACAGTACACAATATATCATGACATCCACCTGAATTTTTATAAAATCAGCGCAAAAACTTTGACATTTTATAGAACACTTTTAAATTTTATGTCAGGTTTTTGTGCTCACGTTTTCGAAATGAATTTACGTGACACACACATAAAGATTTTCTGAAACGATTTGCTACAAATTGTTGACCGTTAGTTGATGAGAGACTTTTGGGCTTGCCAATGTTTACAAAATAGTCTATGGCGACCATCGCTTACCAATGATTTTAGAATGAGGAGGGCTCTTTCTCTGGGAGCAGTGAGCTTTCGGAAACGTTTGGTCTTTGGTGGTTTTCGCATGCTGTGCTATATTTTCGTGTGACTGTGTGTGAATAAAGAGTGTTTGATTGTAATTGGTATTTCTATCTGGAGGCTGATCAATGTCGATAGAAAACCCACATTGGTCACCCCATGAAAACGTTTCAGTATGTGTGTCACTTATTACCAGTTTTGTGCCAGCTCAAACAATGACTCAATCTCCACCCTTTGATGCTGACTTTCTCGCCAATTACACTATGTCATTTAATGTGCCGACTTCCGCACTGGCCAATGGAATACGTCAGTCAACCATAGAGGGTACCCCTGCATCTTCTCCACCTTCCATATTGGGGAGACCTTGTGCGACGTTTCAGCCATGATTTCAGCCCCCACCCACCACTCGGTACTGCATCACAATTTCGCACCTTCTTTTGGGAAACCATCCACATTGATCACTAATGCTTCCACATTGGGTTTCGCTTGTGGTCATGTGTGGCCTCATCCCATACAGTCCACAGATTATCAGCAGCACACTTCGGCACCACTGCTTTCGTTTTGCCTGTCTCGCTTTATGATTCATCTGTGTTCATTGTGTGGCTATACAGGCCCCTCCTCCACACAACCTGTGAGTGCTGGGCATCATATTGCACCAACACAAGTGCTGGACTTTCATCGGAACACCGCGCCTGTCGATGCCACTGGATGCCACCGCGCTTGTCGATGCCACTGGATGCTTCTTCTCCAAACCATCACTCGGTCCATGCTCTGCCTATTATGTTGCAAGCTCTACCTGGGATCATTTCCCAAAGTTGCTGCTCATGCAAATAGACAACCCCATGATATGGTTTACATTGGTGAACAACTTATTGGACATTCACAGTATCATAGACGATGACACTTGTTTTGTTTGTTTGGTGAACCATTTTCATGACCAACCCGAGCTTAGTAGTGAGTTGTTGCTAACCTCACACAGACGAGTCGAGCGCCGGAGAGCGGCCTAAATACCGAGGAAAGTGGGCGTGGTCTAGCGTGCACATAGTAGCAGAGAGAAAACTAGTCAAAGATAAAATGTAACTATCGATAATAGTCCGTCATAGATAAAAATCGCTTATCGATTCTGTAACGCCACTGTCCATATCTCGCTTAATTTCAAGGCCTCCTCTTTTCTATTAAAATTATCTTCATGTTTATAAATTTCAATAGCCTCCCTATACAGTCGTGGATAATAGTTCGTGGTAGCACTTAAAGCTGTAGTTTCAGAAAACTTAATTACATGGTCAGCTGACTGCAGTGCATGTTCTGCAACGGCAGATTTATCTATTTTTCCCAGTCGGCAAAGACTTTTATGCTCCTTTACCCTCATATTCACACTTCTTTTCGTAGTACCAATATAGACCTTGCCACAAGTACACGGAATTTTATACACACCGCTATATGATAATGGTGGCCTTCTATCTTTAACAGAACGAAGTACTTGTCCTATTTTTCTGGTAGGTTTGAATACCGATTTCACTTTATGTTTCAGCAAAATTTTGCCGATTCGATCTGCAACCTTACTAATGAGAGGTAAAGACACCGTTTTCTTCCATTGTTGTGTACCATCCTTGTCCTTTGGCCTGCTGTAATTAGGTCTGAAAACTCTATTAATTTCTTTGTTTGAGTACCCATTCTTTTTGAAGGCCTGTTTCAGATGATTCAGTTCCGTATCCAGTGCTACCACGAACTATTATCCACGACTGTATAGGGAGGCTACTGAAATTTAAAAACATGAAGATAATTTTAATAGAAAAGAAGAGGCCTTGAAATTAAGCGAGATATGGACAGTGGCGTTACAGAATCGATAAGTGATTATTATCTATGATGGACTATTATCGATAGTTACATTTTACCGTTGACTTGTTTTCTCTCTGCTACTATGTGCAAGCTGGGACCACACCCACTTTCCTCGGTATTTAGGCCGCTCTCTGACGCCCGACTCGTCAGTCGGCAGGACTCAGCAGGACCAGCCATAGCTCTGAGGATGTCCAACATAGTATTGGACGAAACGTTAGGAATGGAAGAATTCCATGGACCACGGCCATATAACCCGGAAGAATTATCAACAACAGTACCATCCGGTCGTGAAAGCCTTCATTGTATGATCTTTTTATGTATGCCAGTAGATGTAATCCAAGGCACCATTTACAAAGAGAGTTTAGGTGACAGGACCCCTTCCCAGCTGTGGTGACACCTCCATGCTCAGGTCACCACAGAGGTCATGCCAGGCCTCGGACTCTGGGCATTGTGATTAGTAAAACTGCCACAGGAATTACAACTAAAATTGCTTCCTCATACCTCCTCATGATGTGGGGATAAACAATGGTTGGCTGACAAGGTATACATCCACCACAGCTGCAGTGTCTGCTACTGAGGTTGGTATGCAAGCACCTAAACTTCCTCTGTCAGCTGGCAGAGGTTGGGCAGGATCTCATGTTGAGCAACGCAACAATCGTTATGCTGGTACTACACAACTTTCGAGGACGCCGCTCGCACTTTCAGGGGCGCCACTCGCAACCATTGACTGCCCTGTGCATTCTCAAATGCTTTATGCGGGCTGCAGTAGGTGTCATCGCTCGCGAGGATGACGAACAGCACCTACAGACATTGTAATCTGTACAATCTTCTACTCCATAATGCCAATTGTATGCCTTGGATTTATGATCGCCTCGTTATTTTCTTGTCGATACTGGAGCTGATGTTAGCATTGTACTGCTCTCATTCACTGTAGCGGATGTGATACCAACCAAACTTTCACTTTGACTGGCCAATAAATCGACACTTCACATCGACTACATCGTCGTGTTACCTGTTAAACTCGTCCCTGGCATACCGCTCATGTGGTCCTTCCATGTGGTCGATGTCGAAGACCAAGTACTTGGAATTGATTTTCTAGTTCATGTCGGCCTGTCGCCTGACTTCCTGTCATTTGATTTATCGCCCAAGGCCTCAGGCACACATATTGCACATTCACTCGCTCCTCAACTCCACATCCCACTACAGGCGCAGGTTCGAATCCTGCCTCGGGCATGGATGTGTGTGATGTCCTTAGGTTAGTTATGTTTAAGTAGTTCTAAGTTCTAGGGGACTGATGACCTCAGATGTTAAGTCCCACAGTGCTCAGAGCCATTTGAACTATTTTGAACTCCACATCCCCCTCAGCCATCTGATGATACTGACGCAGGTCTCACCGAGTACTCTTCTCTGGTGAACTGCATCATCACTTCTGTCGCCCGGCCTCAATCTGAGAGCTCTGTGGCCGATGATTCTCACTCACAGCGCAGAGCTGAACCGCACTATCTCGATGGCTAAGCAGGTCCTCGTTTGTGCGCAAAGTCTCACACACCAGCTGTGTACGTCACTGTATCTCGATACCAGTGATGCGCCTCTTACGACTCCAGGATGCCGGCCCTCACCTGGACCAACAGCATCTCATGTTAGTGACTCGGGTGTGCAACAAACTCCTGCTCAAGATATCCCCTTGTTGTGTTTGTTGGTTCCAATGAATGCGATTATGAATGATACGACACATAAATTGTCACAACAGACGGCCCTCCAGTGCGTCATAAAGTACGTCGCCTCCCTCCCCACAAACTACACCCTGCTAAGACTGCAGTGGATGAACTTCTGTGGGCAGGCATTGTTCAAGCGTCAGACAGTAACTGGTCTTCCTCGACACACTTAGTTCCCAAGAAGGACAGCTCAGTGTGCCCTGCAGTGACTATCGTCGTCTCATTGTGTGCGCTGTAATAGACAATTATCTGATCTCACATCTTCAAGACTTTGCCCATCTACTTGGTGGAGCATGCATTTTTAGTGCTTTGGACTGCCGCATGACATATTTACAAATACCTGCGGAACAGAGTGACATACCAAAAAGAGCCTTGATCCCCTCTTTTGGCCTTTACGAATTTTGTTACATGCCTTATGGCCTCAAAACGGGGCTCAAACTTGGCAACGTTTGATAGACTCACTTTTCTTTAACTGCTGTTACTGCTAATATACGCCGGCCGGTGTAGCCGAGCGGTTCTAGGCGCTTCAGTCAGTCGAATGCTGCCTCGGACATGGATGTGTGTGATGTCCTTAGGTTAGTTAGGTTTAAGTAGTTCTACGATCTAGGGGACTGATGACCTCAGATGGTAAGTCCCATAGTGCTCAGAGCCATTTGAACCATCTGAACTGCTACATATACCTAGACGACATTCTCATTTTTCCTCGTCTGACGGAGAAGACGAGCTACACCTGGCCATGGCACAGGACTTGCCGGCGTCTAATGAAGTCAACATTAATCATGATAAACCACAACTTCGACGCACCTCTGTTCCCTTTCTTGCGTACGCTGTCTCCTGTGAGGGTGTACGTCCTCCACGAGATTGGGTCAACCACATTCTCGATCTACCAGTCCCAGTTACTTATCGCGAACTGCGCCGGTTTTTGGGGATCATCAATTTTTATAGATGCAGCCCGCTGATGGCGGCAGCTATTCAAGCCCCTCTTACTGATGCATTAGCTAGCAAAGAAAATTCTGGTAATCGCGAAGTACAGTGTTCTGACGATATGATGAAAGCTCTTGAGGATCTCGAAACAGCTTTTGAACATGTTATCGCTCTTGCTCACCCCTTGTCAGACGCTCACATCTCTCTTATGTTGGATGCAAGCGATTTCGCAAGAGGCGCGAGTCTTCAACAGCATATCTGTGACAGAACGCGGCCACTCCGTTTTTTTTTATTTGTTTTTTTTTTTCAAAACATTATAACTATAACACTCAACATAAGTGGCCGGCTTTCGACAGGGAACTTTGTGCAGTGCTCAAACGTCAAAGAAAGGAACGTAACAATTTCCAAGGATCATTATCCGCTCGCGGACGCTATTCACAAACCTACCTTCCTCCACGCAGGTTTCGACATGTAGATTTCATCTGTCAGTACATAATGGACATCCAATGTATCAATAGCTGAGAAAATATGGTGACTGATTATCTGTCACATGTCAATGCTCTTTCGTCTCCCATTAATTTCGACGAACTGGCGCACTTGCAGGGCACTGATACCTTGCTGGAGAACCTACTCCAGGCCTCTTCCACTTTCCAACAAATAGTTTCTTGTAACCTGCTGGGCTCAGTCAGGCTATTATGGTGTGAAACATCCGTTGGTGTTGCTTTGCTTATTGTCGCGGCTGATTTACGTCGCCAAGTTTTTGCTGCCTTAGATAATCTTTCACACCCTGGAGCTAAGGCTATTACGCACCTCATCATGGAATGCTTTGTGTGGCCAGGTATTAAGAAGGATTCCCTTGTACATATATACATATATACTCCGCTAGCCACCAAGGGGTGTGTGGCAGAGGGCACTATTCGTGCCAAAGTCGTATTCCCCCCCCCCCTTTCTGTTCCACTCGGGGATCGCGCGAGACATAAACAACTGTCTGAACGCCTCAGTACGTGCTCTAATTTCCCTTATCTTTGAATGGTGATCATTGCGCCATTTGAAAGTTAGTGGTAATAATATACGCTCTACATCCTCGGCGAAGATCGGATTTTGGAATTTAGTAAGCAGCCCCTTCCGTTTCGCGCGTCGTCTATCTGCAAGTGTGTCCCACTTCAAACTTTCTATGAGATTTGTACCGCTCTCGCGATGACTAAATGTACCAGTCACGAATCTTGCCGCTCTTCTTTGGACCTTCTCAATCTCTTGAATCAGGCCCAACAGGTAAGGGCCCCATATAGACGAACAATACTCTAAGACTGGATGATTACCAGAAGTATTGTAAGCAATTTTCTTTGTTGAAGGACTGCATCGCTTCAGGTTTCTACCAATAAACCGCACCGCAATCTAGAGTTTGCCTTACCCGTTACTTGTGTAATCTGATCGTTCCATTTGAGATCATTTCGAATAGTCATGCCCAGATAATTAACGGATGTTACCGCTTCCAAAGACTAGGCATTTATTTTGTACTCGTACATTAATGGGGATTTTCGCCTTGTTATATGCAGTAGGTTACACTCACTAATGTTAGAGATAACTGGCAGTCATTACACCACACGTTTATTTTCTGCAAATCCTCATTGATTTGTTCACAACTTTCGTGTGATACTACTTTCCTGTAGACATCGGCAAACAGTCTAATGCCGCTGTCGATACCATCAACCAGATCGTTTATGTAAATCGTAAAAAGCAGCGGACCTATTACGCTACCCTGGGGCACACCTGATGTTACGCTTGTTTCTGTTGAGTCTCCCCTTTCAGGACGACATACTGCTCTCTGTCTGTTAGAAAATTTTCTATCCAACCGCTTATGTCATCGGATAGGCCGTAAGCGAGCACTTTTTGGAGCAAGCGACAGTGCGGAACTGAGTCGAACGCCTTTCGAAAGTCGAGGACTATGGCATAACCTGAGAGCCAGTATCTAGAACCTGTTGTATATCATGCACAAAGAGGGCCAGCTGTGTCTCGCATGGCCGCTGTTTCCTAAAACCGTGCTGGTTTCTACAGTTGAGCTTGTCAGAGTCTAGAAAGGTCATTATGTCTGAACACAAAACATGTTCCATGATTCTACAACAAATTAATGTCAGTCAAATTGGCCGGTAATTATGTGCATCCGATTTTCTACCCTTTTTATAGATTGCTGTGACTTGGGCCTTCTTCCAGTCCTGTGGAACTTTCCGCTGTTCCAATGATCTCTGATAAATGATGGATAAGAATGGAGCTACATTTGTTGCACAGTCAACATAAAATCTTACGGGGATACCATGTGGGCCAGATGGCTTCCTGGCGTCTAAGGACCTTAATTGTTTTATAATCCCAGATACACTGAACACCATGTCAGCCATCCTTGCGTTTGTTCGATAATTGAAAGGGAGAATGGTGCAGCAGTCCTCTACTGTAAACGAGTTTTTGATAGCTAATGCCTGTATGCCATGTCAGTGCAGCGAAGTCAGCAGATATATGCAGGACCTGCTTCATAATCTGACACATGCACCTAGATGTCGTTGGGCTGTTACCCATGTCTGATAGTTACAGATATATCTTGTCTGTCATTGAGCATGTTACGTGGCTGGTGGAGGCAATGCCTCTTGTGGACATTGTGGTGGATTCTGCAGCATGAACATTTGTGTCTTTCAGGCTACCTACATTCGTGTGCCCCTCATCCATCTCCACCAATAAGGGTAGGCAGTTCAAATAACTGTTATTTAGCAAACTCCACATGCTCTGTGGTGTGGATAAATTTCGCAATACATTGTAACATCCTCAGATAGGGCTCATCAAGCAATGCACAGGACTCTGACGATGGCCCTGATGTGCCACAGTTGTGAGCGGTTCAATGCTCTTCCCTGGATATGTTAGGAATCTGCATGGCTTATAAGATGGACCTCCAGGTGTCACTTGCTGAGGTCCTGTATGGTGAGACTTTACTCCTCTCACCTGAATTAATTGATGATGCTGCAACCGTCATCCAGTCTGAGCCCCCGGTCTTGTCAAGCATTTTTCAGTCGCACATACCTGTTCTCTGTATGCCTCCCCCACAACCATATAACTGCCACCTGATTTTCTTGCATCCGGCCCCTGGATTCACGTGAGTTTATTATGTTACGAGATAACACAGTGACACCAACACTACACCTGCCTTACTCTGTCCTGCATCGGGTATTGGCATGCATGGCTAATAACATGCACATCCTCATCAACAGCCAGTGTGAGACAGTTTTACTTCAGTTAAACCAGCTTGGATGATCGAGGACTCCGTCACACGACAACATTTTGAGTCAAGTTCTTCACCATCGCACTATGGCCCCAAACCACCACATACCATTCGTCTGTCTGTGCATTAACCAGACCTTGTGTGAGTTGAGCCTATGCCCTTCTGTTGCTCAGTGGTTGCATATGATGATTCCCTTCCCTTGCCTCACTCAGAATCTGTATGTGATCATCTGCTGCCTCAGGTTCAACCATACATTGCAAGTGCATTGCAAGTGCTGTCACCCATTGTTCCCCCAGTGTTCAAAAATGGCTCTAAGCACTGTGGGACGTAACATCTCAGGTCATCAGTCCCCTAGACTTAGAACTACTTAAACCTAACTACCATAAGGACATCACACACATCCATGCCCGAGGCAGGATTCGAATCTGCAACTGTAGCAGCTGTGTGGTTGACTGAAGCGCCTAGAACTGCTTGACCACAGAGGCCAGCATCCCCCAGTGTGTTCTAGTGTTTCTCCCAAGCTACAATTTTTTTTCTCCACTGTCTCCTATAGTACCCCCTATGACTACCATCAAAGAGATTTGCTTTTCTATCAATACTTCTAGGTGCCGGCATGATGAGCTTTCCCTACATCTCCAAGGTAGATCACTCTTCTGCCTTCATGTTAGGTTCACTTCACATGAGATCACATACATTTCACATGTCACCATCCTGTGCATTGTCCCTGTTCGAGACGAGATGGGTGCAGTTGGAATAACATCAACACTTGGCACCAATGGGATGCCCAACATACGTGTCCCAATGTTAGTTCCTCCTCTGACACAGCCATCTCCTATACCACTCCAGTTCACACATACAGGGCGACCAGACCGTCCTCTTTACTGGATGGTGGACTATACCTTCTCTAGTCTACTCTGCATGGACTTCCCTGACTCCTTGCGAAACGGTCCACCCATATCATCCTTCCAGACCAGCCATGGTATGGGTGGTCGTGCAACCTTGCACAATCAACCAACACCTGCTGAGCGACTCACGACACCCTTGTACTTGACTTATTTCTATCCACAGACTTGTCAACATTGATAGAAAACTCACAAGTGCTTTTGCAATTTGTCTACCAGAGTTTTGGGATCTGTTCTTTTTATTGGATAAAATGTTGCGTGTTTCACTAACCAACATAAAACACAAGTGTATCCTTCTCTACAGGTGGGAAGGGCCCCAAACAGATCATTTCCCAGTAATTCTAAGGGTTCATTTGGTTCTACATGCCCATATCTTCTGATATATATCACAGGAAGCTACCCTCTTTGGTACTCCACAATATATATTCACAAAAATCACCTTTTTCCAGTTAATTTGGTGATGCATTTCTTAGTTCCATAATGACTGCATTTCTTGGTTCCATAATGACCATAACTGCACACGATGTATCACTAAGTCCACATACTGAGATGAGAAACACAGCTTCCATTCTGCTGAAACTAGTTTTCGTCTTCAGAACAAAATTCCATTATGCAGGAATCCTGAGCTACCTTAGGGTAACTGGGGTTCCCTAAATGACTGCTCACTAGCTTTAACTGTATGATTAAATTCAAGGTCGAAATGCTGAAGATATATGGCCCACCTCGTTAGTCTTCCATGCCTTAACTTGCTAGTTTTTAAGAATGTAAAATAATTGTGATTGCTATATACTTATTATCACTGTGAGACCTAACAAGTAATGTTTAAACTTCTGTACACCAGATACTATGGGAACAGCCTCTGATTCCCAGGTGCCATAGTTCAACGCCACCTAGGAACAAGACCTCACAGCGTGACTCGTGACGTCATGACTAGGGGTCTGAAATGGGGAGCGACTTGTTAGGCTCTGCGCCACGTATATGAAAACATTAAACACTTTCCTGGTAGACTACTCATAGTGTTTTATACATAAATCTGTAAACAAACGCTAATCATTCTCATTGGAGACTTAAATTGTTCAAATTTCGTCAACTATAGCTCCAAAGGTGAAAATACTTTTTCGTAATTCCCGTCACTCACGCATTCTGCAACTGCGAATTTCTATAATCAGCAGTGTCACGTATATAAAGACATTCAACACTTTCCTGGTAAATTATGCATTGTTTTTTAAAGTAAATATGTAAACAAACATTACAACTACTCATTTCAGAATTAAATTGCTCAAATCTCGTAAACTGTATCTCCGAAGGTGAGAAAACTTTTCCGTAATTTCCGTCACGCGCTTTTGAAAATGCGAATTTCTAATTCCATAACTCTGGCAGCCCTGCATAATTTAATTGAAAATGAGGTACCGTAATTGGAAAGACTGACAATGAATCGAAGTAGGTAGTCTGAGACTTGTATCTACGTCAAATTTTATTTTCGTATGACAGATACCTCATTTGGCAGTCATCTACAGTTTTATACTTAAGAAAACATTACCGTACAGAAACTAGTGCAAACTTCACTGAACCTTCTACATACTACTTAGTTTAAGAGATTTGCCAGTAGAAGATTAGGTAGTGTTAAGTTATTAAGTATTATAAATTGACATGGGAATCACACATTAGAATTATTACAAACTATGAAAAACTTGCCCACTGTAAGCCATTGATTATCAACTTGAAAATATGAACTGTTATAAACTTGCACATTTACACTGTTCTACTGAATACAAAGACTAACTTACCAGAATACCAGCTTAGGCAGGATTTACACTCTCATGGAACTGGGGTTTAACTGAAGAATGGGACACCACCCATCAGTGCCATGTAATGACAGATCTTAAGAACCTGTTATTACTTTTTACTGCACAAACTGATCCATTTACATGCACCCATCCACATACTGATCCCCATCTTTTAATTAAAATACTTGTAATTTGATACATTGATCATTGGCAATGGGTATTACAGTGTTGCAAAAATTTAAAATGTCGTCTATAGGGCCATTTGTGAAAGCAGATGAGTGGTATGCCAATCTTCAGTAATGTCAGAACTAGAAATAGTAGGCATCTTCACATACCTTACTGCAGATTATCTAAATCATAGAACAGCAATGTAGTGGGTATGAAGCTGTTTAACAAACTGCCTCTAGAATGGGTAGAAGCTTTATTTGATTTATTCAAGCACAAGTAGTACAGTTGGTTATCGGTAAATCCTTCCTACTCACTTGAATGTATGAGTATAAATATCACAGTAATAGCTGCTTGGTGAGTGTACCATAATTTCCTTAATGATTTCAATTTAAGATGTACTACACAAATCGTTTTAGCTTGAATATTTTACTGTATGGAAAATCTGTTGTAACATATTGTTTTTTAATTTGTGTAAAGTAATTATTGTATACATGCTGTATACTTTTTAAACATTTGTAATTTGACTGTCTATTGCTGCAATAGCTAAATGACAATAAAATTCTTTTTTATTTGATGTTGTCCCAGAGGAAAAAAAGCACTGCTATTCCAGATTCCAAAAACGTTATCCAATAAAATTGCATAGAATTTCTCTCAAATGAAGAATGGCTAAAGTTACGTATTGTCCGCTCCCCCCCCCCCCCCCCCCCCCTCCCTGAAATATTGGTTGTATTGACAGACTGGACCTGTTCTGCAGATTAATTTTTACTTATGATGATGGCAGACCAACATGCTAATACTGGCAATGAATTGTTCTCCTTGTGAGAATAATTAATTTACTGACTGGACAAAAGTATATACAAAAACTTGTCAACCATAGAGCAGGAGCAGCATTAATTATATATTTACTGATGAACAGAAAAGACTATTCCCCTAGTTCTATGAGATTGGGGTTTCACAGAGAATTTGTGGTAACAAATTAATCTGTAGCAAAGCCTCATGTTTACAGCTACACCATATCAAAGAGAGCAGACGGGGTCTAATACATCACATTTACCAACAAGATGTATGGGATACTGTGCATGAAATATAAACAGAAAATAGAAATAAACATTTATTTCACATCATCTTCCCAAGCCTCAAACAGTAAAAATATACAACCACAGTATAATTTAACATTTTTTCAATCTTTTGTGCACAGTTACTTTTTTAACAGTAGTTTCATCATTTGTCCTCTTGGTGAAATTGTTTAGCAAAATATTCGCACAGCAAAACAGTATGCAATTCATGACAATCAAGTGAGTGCGTATTTTTACAGTGAAACCCATAAATAAGATTGCTGGGAATGTTGTGGGAAGCTGCCTTCACAAGTACATTTCTCTGATTTGCCTGTTCTAAAAATAAAATTTCCTGGTCTTTCAGAAGTTTCTGTAGAGTTGAATAGACATATGTCACACACACCACTACATCATCTGCAGGATTTGTCAACCCTCCTCTGTCTTTTACCATAATCAAATCATCACCCTGCTTCATTTAATCTGTAGTAAGGAATACCTTACAATATTCACAATTTGTTTTTTATAATAGCTTGGTGTGAGCAGTAACCTGCGATGTAATGCAACAGTGGCCAAGTATTCTCATCTATTCCATCAACATCAGTTTCATCTACTGCTACATTTAAAAATTCTGGCATTGATGTTTCTTTTAATCCCTGAATTTCAGTATGAGTAGAAGAAGTATCAGTGGTCTTAATAACAACATCCCCAACTACTTTTGTCTGAAGCACAAGGGAAAACATAGATTACGCCCTTAGTTTTTGTTCAGTTTCAAAAACTTGTCTTAGAGAAACATGATAATTTCCCCCACATAGCTGGCGGTATTTGCCGAACCTGTCTTCTAAACTGTCTGTCTGTACTTTTCCTAACAGCAAATCTGATCTGTTTTTCTCAGAAAGCCAGTAGTCACTGAAGTCGATGAAAGCAGCAGTTGTGTGTTTCAAAGTACTATGTGTCTCTTGAGTAAGTTTTCTTTCATCACTACAATCTTCCCTAGAACATAACCATGAGATGAAGCACTGTAAGAATTCTTGTATGTGATGAGAATTACTAGTCACAGGTTCTTGGAAAATATTTCTTAACCTCTGTCCCTTGAGTAATATTTTTACATTTACAATATCCCACCAACGATTTATTATTTTTATGAATGTCGCAATACTTTCCTAGTTGCTAATTGCTTTCTTTGAACCAAATGTGTACAAAGCAACAACTGTTGTATCATTGAAAATACGCAAAACTAACTTGACATTTTGGAGCTCAATTGAGTTAGGAAATAGAGACTTCAAAGTTAAGGACCTGCCATATTGCAGTAGTTCATCTTTTTCTGTCAAGTGCAATTCTTTCAGTGATCCAACAGATGACAAACCTCCCTTCAAACTGTCACTGAAGTAAGGAAAACACAAGATCTGCTCCTTTTGGTTAAACCAGTTATTGCGGATACACTTCAAAATATGGACAGTGTCCACAAAATAATACAATGGGCGATTTGGAGAAGACTGTACAAGGTGATCATACTTTTTTTCACATCTGGAGGAGTAGAAAACTCAGACACTGCTTTCTTATTATTGTCTCCTACTATACCAACCACCTCAAATCTAACTACTTCTAATTTAATATAATAGAGGGAAACATTCCACGTGGGAAAAATATATCTAAAAACAAAGATGATGTGACTTACCAAACGAAAGTGCTGGCAGGTCGATAGACACACAAACAAACACAAACATACACACAAAATTCAAGCTTTCGCAATCAACGGTTGCTTCGTCAGGAAAGAGGGAAGGAGAGGGGAAGATGAAAGGATGTGGGTTGTAAGGGAGAGGGTAAGGAGTCATTCCAATCCCGGGAGCGCGTTGCAAATGTGTAGAAACAAAATCCTTTAAATATAACAGTGTCCAAAAAATTTTTGCCGCCATTGTGATACATTACACATATACACACATTTCGTAAATCTTAAAGTATGATTCTTGTTTTCCAACATCCTTTTTCACAAATCAGAGTCCCTAACCACTACTCATTATTCCTTATCTTATTACACATATACATATTCGTCGACACTTCTTCCGTATTTCATCATAATAAATACATGTCATAATAAACATTCCTCAACAGCATAATACACATCGTCATCGTAATAATAACATCATAACACCTCAGTCAAATCTTAAAAACGTCGTAGCTTTCTGCAATAATTTCAAAACCTAAAAAAGAATTCTCTGCTCATTTCAATAGTGTCATCTACCTCAAATGTACTTTAAAAATCATGATCCCATACCAAATACATCATTCAAAGCTCTCATAGCATCACAACGGTTCCGAAAAAATATGAACAGTCCACAAAGTACAGACAAAATACAATTTCATAAATGTGAAATTATCCAACTGTGTAATTGCGTAAACATGTGTCACTGACATAAAAAAATTTTTGTTTCTCTGTTAAATAATCAGATAGCTGTGTAATTCTGTGTTGGAGAAATATGGTACCGATGTGTAAAGTTGTATAAGCAAATACCATATTAGCTAGGGCTCCTTGTGCTTGCCACACACATGGTACACAAAGTAAGCGTGTACCCCCCTGAGGATTAATGTAATTATACCCTCAGGTGTTACAGATTACAGCAATGGAATGAAATGTATAACGGAAAACCTTTGTATCATTGTACTTCAAGTATCTTTAAAAATAAATGTTTTAAGTACAAAATTAATCACTCAAATACGTGTGCTGTAGCGCTAAACTGTGCGTCTTGTTGTAAGATAATCTCTGTGGAAGTGTCGTAGTTATCGTCCTCCGAAAGCTAAGTTCTGCAGAAGTCAATGTACTCACCTCATCATAAACAAAAGTGAAATGCTTTGCGTATAGATATCTTAGTTATTACTCTTATTGCCGTGATGAAGAAAGTACTGTGCTGTAACGTATTGTTGTGCTATGGAAAAGGCTGTCTCCTTGTAGCTATACCACAAAAGTTACTACTAAAACATATTTTACTTTCCAGAAGAATTCAGAAAAACTGTGCAGAAATAAAACAAATACACCGCAAAAGCAACATTGTAAATTGTCACTCATTAGTAGCGTCGTGATAAAATCGTGTAGCTGTCACATAAACTAACCACTGTGTCATCTGGTATCTCACAGAAAGTACTTTAAATCCAGAATGTATTTTCAAGTAAACCAAAATGTTGCATTAACATCTCATTAGCAGTACTGGTAAATGTTCTAAGTATGTGAGCCTTATAGTCGTTACATAATCGTGCAACTAACAAGCAAGAATGTACACACACAATAACACTGTGCGTCTGTTCACAACAACAATGCATTCGTAATTTCTGTTTAAATAAGTTCTCTTGGTTCTTGACTGGATATTTAACTTCAAACATTGTTGCATATTAACAGATTCTAAGTCTGACAAAGCATACTAATAATGTAAAGTGAAAACTTATATGGCAAAGACAAAGTTAAAAAGCAGACTATCTTTTAATAAACGGTTTTACCTGTGAAATGTGGTGAAATCCTTTACTCTTCATAGTACTCAGAGTTTGAACTTGAATGCAATTGTCATGCGGTATACGTCGGTAAAGGATACTGGAATTTTTTTAAAGGTTAGCCGGCGCACATGGCTGCCTGCGGTGCGGGTCATTGTCTGTTTCTTTGTTGGCGCGTCGTTATTGGGATTTGGAGACCTAACTTCTACAAATTCACCTTGATGAGAAGGCCTTGCCCTGTTTGAAGCTCACCAGTTCTGATGGAATTCAGGTCTGTCGTTTTGTCGGTAGTTTACATTGTTTCTTGTTTGTTGGTCATGTGGTGGAGAATTTCTCCCGGAATCGTAACTGCGTGGTGGACCGTTGCGTCTGAAGTTATTCTGTCTCCCTTGATAATAATTATTTTGGTACCCAAATTGTCTGTTTCTTTGATTGTCTCTGTGATAGTTACTACCACGGAGAGGTGATCTTTCCCTATAATTATTACTACTCTGCCAACGGTTGTCATACGGGTGGTGTCTGTTTAGGTCACGATTTACGTTGTAAGAATAGCCTTGTGGTGTATTATTTCTGTCATCGCAGAATTGCGACAGATGTGACCTGTAATTGTTGTGTTCCTGTTTTCGCGTTCCGCGATTGTCAGTGTCAATTTCCAGTTCTTGTAACAGTTCCTGAAAAGCTTCAATGTCGTCTTTGCAACGTCCTGCTAAAATAATATGTCGTAAATGTTCAGGCAATTTGATTAAGCAAATACGGATGAGTTCGGAGGGGCTGTATGGGTTTGAAAGATACTGATTCTTGTGCAACATGTCTTCAAAATATTTGACAAGACTGGAAAATTCAGATTGTTCAAAGTGTTTCATCATCATGATGCTATGTTTTACTCGGTCTTGTGTAGCTTGAGACCAATATGCTGAGAGGAAGGCATGACAAAATTCTCCTTCACTGTGGCAATCGTGAATGACCGATCGCATTCTTACAGCTGGTTCATTCTCTAAATAGCCACACATAAATTTTAATCTGTGCTGCAATGACCAGTTGGGAGGAAAACAATGAGAGAATTGATGGAGCCACGCTTGTGGATGAATGTTGTTGCCAGAATTCTTAAATGTTTTAAATTTACGTGTTGTAATGAACAGCTTATAGTCAAAATCATCATGTCTGCGAGTCGCTTATCAGTCATTGTTACGTCGTTTCGGCGGTTCCATTTCAAAATTCGGTGCATCTTGCCAATTTCTTTCATAATTTCCGAAATGCCCTTTGTTATTATTTTGTGGCTTTTCCGTACTTCTAAGTCCCTCTTTCCGTGTTGGAGCGCGAGTGTCCTCTGAAATATGTAATTCTTGTATTACTTGCGCCAGCTGATCTTGTACTTCCCGGATTTCTCTTTTGTACTGTGTATTGATTTGATTTTGATTTTGTTTGAATTTTCTAATTTGTTCATACTCTTCAGTGTCCATGAAGGCTACAGGTCTTGTGTCATTCAGATCCTCATCTACCTTTGTAGATAAGTTAGTGAACTGATCTGAAAGTTCGGCTACTTTATCCGATAGTGAATTATTTCCTCTGTGTGTTTTTCTGAACCAAGTTTCAGAGTGTCCATTTGTGTTGAAACCGTATCTACTGTGTCCATTAAGTTTTCCTGAGTTTTTGTAAGTTGCGTAACCGAATCGGTAGATGCAACTGAGTCAATTTTAGCTTGCAAGGTGTCGTGATTTTCATGAACAATAGTTTGCAGTTCTTTTATGGCTACTTCGTGATTCTGTAATGCATTTTCATGACGCGAAAAAATAGGTTGGAAATGCTCACAAATTTGTGTTTTTACGTCATTACAGACTTTTTGACATTTCGATTCGATTTTAAGTAACTCAGCAGTTAAACCTTCACGTGTTTGTTCAAGTGTGGTATCTAACTTTCGAAGATTTTCTTCCATCGTGTCTAACTTTTCAAGATTTTGTTCCATTGTGTCTAACTTTTGAAGATTATGTTCCATTGTGTCTAACTGTTGCTGTGTTTGTCTCTGATTTTGTTTCATTTGTTGCATTAATTGTAATAATAATGTATTTGTGTCTGGAATCTGTTCCTCTATGCTTTTCGGCAGTGAATTTGCACCAGCAACATTCACATTTTGCCAAGCGGAAAATGTGTCTTGACTCATTTGAGAAAACGATGAGAACCCAAAACCTGAGTCTACAGTATTTGCAATATTGTGTTCTGTCATTCCCGATTCCTGAGGCGAGCTGTTGCCGACCGATCGATCGATAATGCTTCCCTGTTCACTACCTGTTTCACTGTCTACACCATTATTTGACGCCCGCTCCATTTCCCTATTCACAGTTACCAAATTACTACTTTGAATATTAGTTAATTCATTACATGGTGGCGCTAACACACTGCTTTCGTCTTCACTGTCATTTCTCAGTTTACTTTGGAGCCTAGTATTACGTTTTTCACACGCCATCATTGTCACAATATTTCACACGACAACACAGAAAAGCACAATTTGAAGAGCAAAATAAGAAAACACATTAATATAGCATTGAAAATAATATCTAGTTAATTGCAAGCGCAGCTGCGAAATAATTGGTGCAAATTTACATGTGTGCCACACCTGTTTTACTGTACAACAATGAAAGACTGGAACCACAAAGGGGATACTTTCTACAATTACGCGCTAGCAATAAACAAAATCTACACTAATTACACAAACTACAGGAAAAAAACAGAAGATTCCAGTGAGGTATCCTCGGCTAAGGGTCGACATATGAAACGTCCCCTTAGAAAAATTATACAAGACTGTGCTTAAACTGACACAATATTTTTTAGCGCAACGCAATGTGACTTTCAAAAATCCCTACAAAAGAATGGCCCTGACTAACATTAACCTATACATTTCACAAGTCACTTACCTCACAAAAATCTTGGTTACTCGAACTACTGCAATACAGCGAGCACCAATACTGCCAGCTAAATAAAAGATTCAAACTACGGAAGGCACTAACTACTGATAGGCATAGTTAGCAAATGAAAGATTTTAATAGAGAACAAACAATGTATTTTCCTTAATAGTCATCAAAAGTCATAATATATATAGCAGTTCATGACATCCAGTCCTACAAATTTCAAAACTCCGCCATCTCTCTCCCCACATTCACCACTGCTGGCGGCTCACCTCCAACTGCGCAACGCTACGCGCTGTTCACATCCAGCTGTCGCTGCCCAACACTACAATGGCAGACAACAATGCAAACTAGCCACAGACTGCACACAGCACAGCCAGTGATTTTCATACAGAGCGCTACGTAACGTTGCCAATAAGAAAACATAAACAGCCTACTTACAGAGTGTACCAGTTTTCGGGTCATACATGCTGGTACTGCTTAAAATATCGTCCTTGTTGAAATGCAGTTCACATATCTAAAAACAAGAATACAGTTCTCTTTAAAATATATAACGAAAATTAACGAGGTATGAGATTATAAATACATTCTTCTGTTTACTGAATTTTGTTCAGCTGGACTACATTTCCAGTAACTACGACACACTAACCAAACAAACACACTGATACTTACAACAGAGTGCTTACTCGGTGTCCAGTCTTGTCTGTGAACAGCCGATAACCATTTTCGCCTTAAATTCTTGTCAGATGGAAAATAAAATACACTGACTTTAGGTCCATTATCGTAATTCCCCCTGCAATTCGGCATACAACATCTTCGGGGCATTGTAACTGAGTATAGATCAAATAACCACACATGATCAGCACAAAGTACAGTATGGAAACGCTTCGAATCACGTATGTCGGTACCTAGCTTCCTAGACCCCTACCCGTGACGTCACAGGCTCCTTACAAGGGAACCTCCGCATCGCACCTCCCTCAGATTTAGTTATAAGTTGGCACAGTGGATAGGCCTTGAAAAACTGAACACAGATTAATCGAGAAAAGAGGAAGAAGTTGTGTGTAACTATAAAAAAAAATAAGCAAAATATACAAACTGAGTAGTCCATGGGCAAGATAGGCAACATTAAGGACAGTGTGAGCTCAGGAGCGCGTGGTCCCGTGGTTAGTGTGAGCAGCTGCGGAACGAGAGATCCTTCCTTCAAGAGAAAAGTTAATGTTTTATATAATCAACTTCGCTCTCCAAAATTCCAGGACATATTCAGATTTGCTTGGACATAGGCAGGATTTGATGGTCTACACATGGAAAAATTTGAAAACGTTAAAAACATATGTTTTGACAGAGCACAGGGAAAACTGTGTGACTGTGAAACTGCTGCTTTCATTTGTTGCAGTTTTTGTGACAAACTCTTATGTTTTCATCACTTTTTTGGGAATGATTATCATATCCACAAGAAACCCTAAATCAGGCAAGGTAGAAGAATCTTTTTACCCATTCGCCAAGTGTACAAGTCAGGTGGGTCGACAACATATTCCTGTCATGTGACGCACATGCCGTCACCAATGTCGTATAGAATATATCAGACGTGTTTTCCTGTGGAGGAATTGGTTGACCTATGACCTTGCGATCAAATGTTTTTGGTTCCCATTGGAGAGGCAACTCCTTTCGTCTACTAATCGCACGATTTTGCAGTGCGGTCGCAAAACACAGACACTAAACTTATTACAGTGAACAGATACGTCAATGAACGAACGGACAGATCATAACTTTGCGAAAATAAAGAAAATTAACTTTACACTCAAGGGAAGACTTGAACCAAGGACCTCTTGTTCCGCAGCTGCTCACGCTAACCATGGGACCACAGCGCTCCTGAGCTTACACCCTCCATGATGTTGCCTATCTTGCACATGGACTACTCAGTTTGTATATTTTGCTTATTTTTTTCGTAGTTCCACACAACTTCTTCCTGTTTTCTCGATTGATCTGTGTTCAGTTTTTCAAGGCCTATCCACTGTGCTAACTTATAACTAAATCTGAGGGGGGTGCGATGTGAGGCCTTGTTCCTAGGTGGCGTTGCATAGTTATGCTCTGCAGCATGGCGAGTAGAAGAAAAAGTGTGCCGTCTCCGCTAGTTCACTGGTTCAGCCGCAAGATGTCAGTTGCTCCGCTTGTGACCCACGGAAATAAATGTTATTACGCCAAACGCTGCACACGAAATTATTCATTCATAAAATTTATGTAATCATGTGAAAAGTAGATGGATTTAATTAACTTACCTCAGTAGACATCAGTTGTCAGCTAGTTTGGATAGTTTCTGGGCAGTCTTGGAAGTTTTTGAAGACTTCAACTCCTTCCGTATTTGTTTAATGCCAGTGAAAAACCGGCATTTCACATAAAGAAGAATCAGCTTGAGAATGATGTCCATCACATGATATTCGCAGCAACCAGCGTTAGATATTTCAACACTTATGTGGTCCAAACTGAAGTGTTGGCAGAAGAGCCAAGACCGTGTAGCTAGAGGAGGCCGAAATGCACGCGTCAATTACACGCAGACTGGCGGAGGTCTGGAACAGTTAAGGGAATGTATAGTAGCAAATAAAGTACGTAGTGGATGTAATACTTAACTTTAATCCACAATTGTAGAACATCTCTCGTTACTGTACATGCTTCACAATATTAATTATCAAATGCTATGGCGCCTTGCTAGGTCGTAGCAAATGACGTAGCTGAAGACTATGCTAACTATCGTCTTGGCAAATGAGAGCGTAATTGCCAGTGAACCATTGCTATGAACGTCGGCTGTACAACTGGGGCGAGTGCCAGGACGTCTCTCTAGACCTGCCGTGTGGTGGCGCTCGGTCTGCTATCACTGACGGTGGCGACACGCGGGTCCTACGTATACTAATGGACCGCGGCCGATTTAAAGCTACCACCTAGCAAGTGTGGTGTCTGGCGGTGACACCACACAAACTATTGAGGCAATCATAAAAAATATCGCCCCATCGATTGTCCTCATGGAGTTTTACCGCGAATATATTTTTCACCTGCATAAGAACATTGAAGACTCATTTCGATGGATATGTGAGCAATGTCTTTGCGTAATCTCTAATAGATGTAAGTAAAGAGAATGGGATGTCAGACGAATTTCCACGTAGAAGGCACAAACACTTATGGCATTTTACGGCTTACCTGCCAGATGATAAACTAAACATTCCTTTCCTGTGGTGCTTTCAAGACTCTCCGGAATATGTTATGGATTGGGATGAGCCTCTGTGAAGTTATGTGGAACACACGGCGTTTTTTTAATTACGTCTTCCATTTCCAGAACTCTGTCTCTATTCTTTTGTTGCAAATGTCTGGCTAACGTCCGCATTTGGCATACATATGACGTCATTGAAAATTCACATTTATGTTTGCAGTTTCCACTGGAAGATAGGGCTAGTTTTACAGGAATGTAATCGCACTGTAACATGTGCAAGCTCAAGAAGTCTATTACTGACGGGTGATCATTGCATCTCAGAGACCTTACGATACCGAAATGACGTTCAAGTGGGTCCTGATTAAATTTTGCAGTCAAGACATAGCTGAAACATATTTTCCTACAAATATTCAGATATCTCCAATGTACTTTCAATGGTTACTCTTAGAGACTGGAGAGTTCTTTCGGAAGCAAAGCTGTTATTTTTATCGGCGAGAATGCTTTTCCATTTCATTAATGTTTTCTGAGCCTCTGAGTTTTTGTACAATGCGTCCTTAGGAAACGAAGAATTAAGTGCGTCCCTACGTTGTTCATACATCTAGTGAATGATTCCGTTGATTCACTGCCTTCGAATACTGTTGCTTTAATTTCCCTGAAGAATTTTATGCCGTTGGCTACTGAGTTACTGAATAACTGCAGGGCTAATCTTACATTCATTCGTTGAAATGACGTCGGGTTCAAGTGGGTGGAAGTTAACTCGTGGCAAACTTTTAATCCGGCAAATCCTGGGAAATTATCTTCTTGATAGGATCTGCGATAAAAATTATAGTTGACGATCTCATCGTTAAAAAGTACCTCGGTTTTATCACAGAAATTATTTCTTACACACTTCATTGTGTGAACAGCGCTTGAAAATGCCCAAACTCTTCTGGTTTCGTCAACAGGATTTGATATAGAGCAAGTTACTTTTTTTTTTTTTTTGCCACTAATTCCAAGACATTGCCAGACCTTTTTACTTGGTTGACTGCCATCACAAGTGAACGTAATAATTCTTGTTCCGGCTTGTTCCAGCTGGATAATCACTTGAATTAATATCTGTAAGACGACGTCGCTTGGAGTTGGATTGCGTCTTGCATACACAGCAACAGGTTGGATCCAGTTGTGCAACATAGGAGGGAAACATGAACACGAGAGCATGATTGGCAAATTTATTCCTACAGACATTCGGAGTATACTCTCCTAAATTGACGAAACCATAAACTTTCAGGGAATTGTTATTAAATTGCAGTTCTTCTTGGAGCTTAATTTCATCAAAAATCAGCACACCTAAGCGTTTGTTTTCATCTTGTTCTTCCCCAAAATAATTCTTAATGGCCTCCACAGCGTGTGTATTGATTCCATATGAGCATTTGAGACCCTTTACTAAATTTCGAAGGTGTGTTTCAGAAGGAAGTGGCAAAAAACCATGCTTCAAACAATGTTTGTATCCTTTGTCGGCCGTAGTGACCGAGCGGTTCTAGTCACTACAGTCTGGAACCGCGCGACAGCTACGGTTGCAGATTCGAATCCTGCCTTGGGCATGGATGTGTGTGATGTCCTTAGGTTAGTTAGGTTTAAGTAGTTCTAAGTTCTAGGGGGCTGATGACCTCAGAAGTTAAGTCCCATAGTGCTCAGAGCCATTTGAACCATTTGTATCATTTGGGCCACTTAATTTTTAAGGGCATGCTGTCCAGAAGAAACTCTTCATCATACCGCAGTCCCTTAGTGCTTTTTAAATGATATTTCTTTATCATAGTGTCTACTATCATTTTCTGTTTCTTACTCAGTTCGGAATGATCTAGGAGATTTGATTGAGCTGTCTTACGCTTTTCGTCTGAGAGCTGCTTTCGCAGTAGATGGATTTCTGCATTCGCTGTTCTTAGTTTATTACGTAACCGCACAACTTCCAGCTTCTTACACTTTAATGTTCTCTTTAGTGAAATGAGCACTGCATCCAGTACCTTCCGTTCATTTTCCTCGACAGATGAAACACTGGGAAACATCGGAACTTCTTGTTGAATGTTTTCTTTACAGCAGCTACTCTTTTGTGAGTTTTTACTGGCGGTGTTTTTCTTTTGTGTAATATTTTCGATAGATATTTCGGTACATTTTGAAATAAATGAGGAAGTGCCCCTGAATTTAGAGACCACATTAGTCTTGGAATTGTAACTTGTTTACCCTCGATGATAAACACGTCAGTTTTTATAATAAGTTCCTCTCAGAAATGTGTTTCACACACGAAACAACTGTGAGTTAGAATTCTGTATTTCCGAGGAATTGCTCTGACCCATTTTGCAAATTCTACTTCGTCTTTCGAGGCCTACAAAATTTTTTACCTATACTTTCTCGGTAGCCAGATCTGCACGCTGGAACCAAAAAAGTCGGCATTTTTTATCCTTCTTCAAATACGAGTAACTACGAGGGCCGTTCAGAAAGTAACCTCCGGTTGATTTAAAAAAATACCAAGTTAAATAAAAATATTTTAATATATACATCTTACAACTACATCTTTGCACTACTTTTCTACATAGTCTCCATAGCGATTGAGGCACTTATCGTATCTCTTCACAAGCTTTGAAATTCCTTCTGCATAAAAATCACCCGCTTGTGCCTGGAGCCAGCCTGTGACCGCATCTTTGAGCTCTTCGTCGTCATCAAACCGCTGTGACCCGAGCCATTTCTTCAAATGCATGAAGAGGTGATAATCACTTGGCGCCAGGTCTGGGCTGTAAGGTGGATGGTTGATAACGTCCCACTTGAAGGACTCAAGAAGGGCCGTTGTTCTGCGAGCAGAGTGAGGACGGGCGTTATCGTGCAAAAAAACGATACCGGAAGTCAGCATACCACGGCGTTTGTTCTGTATAGCCCGTCGTAACTTTGTTATTGTTTCACAGTACACGTCTTGATTAATGGTCGTACCACGTTCCATGAATTCAACCAACAACACCCCTTTGGCATCCCAAAACACCGTTGCCATCAGTTTTCTGGCAGAAAAATCTTGCGAGGCTTTTCTTGGTTTGGTAGGCGAATTTGAATGTGCCCACATCTTTGATTGTTCTTTTGTCTCAGGGTTCACGTACTTAATCCAGGTTTCGTCACCGGTCACGATTCTGTTTAACAATGGTTCTCCTTCGTCCTCATAACGTGACAGAAAGTCTAATGCAGAGGCCATTCTTTGAGTTTTGTGGTGGTCGGTAAGAATTTTAAGGCACCCATCGTGCACAGAACTTACGGTAACCCAATCTTGCTGTCACTATCTCGTACAAGAGAGTCTTAGAAATCTGTGGAAAACCAGTAGACAACTCCGACACTGAGAAACGTTGATTTTCACGAACTTTTGCATCAGCTGTCTGAACGAGTTCGTCAGTCACCAATGATGGTCTACCACTCCTCTCTTCATCATGAACGTTTTCTCGTCCACTTTTGAATAAACGTACCCATTCACGGACAACTCCTTCACTCATAACTCTTGGTCCGTACACGGCACAGAGCTCACGATGAATAGCTGCTGCAGAATATCCTTTGGCTGTAAAAAACCTTACGACAGCACGCACTTCACATTTGGCGGGGTTTTCTATTGCAGCACACATTTCAAACTGCCACAAAAACTAAACTAGCGCAGGTACGACGTTCACTCGACCACGGCTTGATGCCGACTGACCTGTTGAGTGCGTGAACGCACAGATGGCGTCGCTACTCCCCCCACAACCCGCACTGTGACCAATCGGAGGTTACTTTCTGAACCGCCCTCGTATATCCCTAAACACCACTAATTCACCACAGTCTTCAACTCTTCAACGTTCACTCACAACACTATACATACACTCACAAAATAAGCACAGACAATAGCGAAACACACCTTCGGATAAAGCAAAACCGCGCGAACTTGAGTCTCAAGCGACAGTGCTGCTCGCAGTTCGCAGGCACGCCACCCGTCCTATGCTGCCTGTGTTAATGGGCGGGGAGTCAGCACGCTTTCTCTTCTACTCGTCTGCAGGTTGCAGCGAACGACTAGCAAACACTATCGTTTTATGTAAAATTATCTTTCTCTGTTCCAATCTGAAATACTTCTGTTACTATTCCGCACTCACTTGCATCAACTGAGATACAAAAGGGCTTTCCAAAATCTGGGTGATGCAGCATTGAACTATTTCTTAAACAGTTTTTCAGTTCTTCAAAAGCAGACTGGCATTCTTTAGTTCAAACCCAAGGGGTATCTTTTTCAGTGAGTGGTGTAGGCAAGGTGCATAAATGATTGAGCATCTACAACCCATCTGGTGAACCCAACCAATCCAAACATGGATCTAAGTTGCTTTTTTTTCTTAGGTGCCTCAAACTTTTCAATAACTACCAGCTTGGAAGGACCTGGTAAAATACCTTCTCTGCTAATGTCCGGTCCAAGAAATTTAATTTGTCTTTTAATGCACTCAGTATTTTCCAGTTTTAACTTCATGGCTCCCTTTTCGATTGCTTCCAGCATCCTATCTTGTAGACTAAAACGCTCTTCCCATATTGGGATTAGCCAACAGTACATTATCTACATAAACTGTCAGCTACTCTAACAGTTCTTTCCTCAATACATGAGCCATTTCTGTTACAAAAGCACATATATAAATATTAAATCCCTAATGGACTACTTTACATTGGTAGCACACCCTCTCATATAAAAAGGCCGTATATTTACGAGATTCTTTTGCCAAAGACAAACTACAGTATTTACACATGTATCCATTCAAGCAAAACACTTAACCCCTCGGAATTTTTGCAGTAATTTGTCTTATTTCGGGGATGCTCATTCTTTCTCACTGCGATTTCAATTAACCAGCAGGCCTCCAACACCAATCTTATGCTTCCATCATGTTTAGGTACCAGAGCATGGGCATTATTAAAACCACTAATCTGTTCAATCACCTCCCCCTTCCCTACAATTTAACATATGCTGAATTTCTTTCTTGGCTGCTTCCATCTTAGCCACAAGTATCTAGTAAAGTGTTTTGAAAAATTCTTGCCCAGGGTTTATATTTAAACTACACTCATAACACTTTACGACACACATGGCTTATTTGAAAATATGTTCTGATACTTGGTTAACACTTTTCGTAATTCCGACCTCTTCTCATAGCAAATCTGTTGTAATGATTGTATTTTATCCTGTTTTTCTTCCATGATACATTCTGCTTCCTCATCACCATCCTGCATATTTCTATTGAATTCAGTATCTTCCCCTCAGTACACCTTATTTTTCATTACCCTAATGTGCAGCTCCCATTCACAATATGCTTTCCAAAGAAAGACAAATTAATTACATCAAAATTTGCAAAGTTAGTATTACTTGGCACTGATCAAAGTCAATATTTCCTTGGTTGTTTGATAAGAAATCAGTACTCGTCAACATATCCATTACTAAACCAAAGATGATCTATATTTACGTCTCTCATACGTGTGGGTATCGATGCTTCTTGCTTCACTGGTCTAGAAATTTTTGCAGTAGCATCTACTATTCTTAAACTAGATAATCTCATTGAATTTAAATTATTCTTGTTAGGAATAGAATCAAGGAAAGCTTGGGAAAACACACTTGCTTCACTGCCACTGTCTAGAAGACAATGCATTATTATACCTGAAATATTTAATTCTATAATAGAGTGTTTTATTCCACTTTGTCCAGGTGCCTCACGAAGGCCGTGAAGAAAATATTTTTCAGTCTGCCTCACGAGTAACAGGGGTCATCAATAATCACATTTTCAGCTGCCTTTTCTAACCTGTCCACCAATCTCACATCAAAAGCATTTGACAGCCTCTTCTACGAGGGCAGTTCAATAAGTAATGCAACACATTTTTTTCTGAAACAGGGGTTGTTTTATTCAGCATTGAAATACACCAGGTTATTCCCCAATCTTTTAGCTACACAACACTATTTTTCAACGTAATCTCCATTCAATGCTACGGCCTTACGCCACCTTGAAATGAGGGCCTGTATGCCTGCACGGTACCATTCCACTGGTCGATGTCGGAGCCAACGTCGTACTGCATCAATAACTTCATCATCATCCGCGTAGTGCCTCCCACGGATTGCGTCCTTCATTGGGCCAAACATATGGAAATCCGACGGTGCGAGATCGGGGCTGTAGGGTGCATGAGGAAGAACAGTCAACTGAAGTTTTGTGAGCTCCTCTCGGGTGCGAAGACTTGTGTGAGGTCTTGCGTTGTCATGAAGGAGAAGATTTTTGTGCCTACGAACACGCTGAAGTCGTTTCTTCAATTTCTGAAGAGTAGCACAATACACTTCAGAGTTGATCGTTTGACCATGGGGAAGGACATCGAACAGAATAACCCCTTCAGCGTCCCAGAAGACTGTAACCATGACTTTACCGGCTGAGGGTATGGCTTTAAACTTTTTCTTGGTAGGGGAGTGGGTGTGGCGCCATTCCATTGATTGCCGTTTTGTTTCAGGTTCGAAGTGATGAACCCATGTTTCATCGCCTGTAACAATCTTTGACAAGAAATTGTCACCCTCAGCCACTTGACGAGCAAGCAATTCCGCATAGATGGTTCTCCTTTGCTCTTTATGGTGTTCGGTTAGACAACGAGGGACCCAGCGGGAACAAACCTTTGAATATCCCAACTGGTGAACAATTGCGACAGCACTACCAACAGAGATGTCAAGTTGAGCACTGAGTTGTTTGATGGTGATCCGTCAATCATCTCGAACGAGTGTGTTCGCACGCTCCGTCATTGCAGGAGTCACAGCTGTGCACGGCCGGCCCGCACGCGGGAAATCAGATAGTCTTGCTTGACCTTGCGGCGATGATGACACACGCTTTGCCCAACGACTCACCGTGCTTTTGTCCACTGCCAGATCACCGTAGACATTCTGCAAGCGCCTATGACTATCTGAGATGCCCTGGTTTTCCGCCAAAAGAAACTCGATCACTGCCCATTGTTTGCAATGCACATCCGTTACAGACGCCATTTTAACAGCTCCGTACAGCGCTGCCACCTGTCGGAAGTCAATGAAACTATACGAGACGAAGCGGGAATGTTTGAAAATATTCCACAAAAAATTTCCGGTTTTTTCAACCAAAATTGGCCGAGAAAAAAAATGTGTTGCATTACTTATTGAACTGCCCTCGTATATTTGTTTGCTGTACATCAGCTAAGCAATTTGAGCAACTGCTTTCTTATGTATAATTGCTATATAAATTACCGGTATCGATGTTTCCACATCTTTTGACAAATTATCACTGCTCAAAGATTCGTCGACCTTATTACAGTTGCTACCCCCTTCACCTATTAAGTGTTCCGCAATACTGAATCTACTTTCTCCAGAGGAATATTATTCTACAGACTAAAAAAAAAAAATTGTTCAAATGGCTCTGAGCACTATGGGACTTAACATCTGAGGTCATCAGTCCCCTAGAACGTAGAACTGGTTAAACCCAACTAACCTAAGGACATCACACATATCTATGCCTGAGGCAGGATTCGAACCTGCGACCGTAGCAGTCGTGCGGTTCCGGACTAAACCGCCTAGAACCACTCGGCCACCACAGCCGGCATTCTACAGACTCCCATCATTATCAGAAATATAGGCACTTACCCCATCTTCGTCACTACCTGTTACAAATGAAGTAGTTTACTTTACCCTATTATTTTTACTCTTTTCCTTTTCAAGATTATCCCCTTCCCTAGTGCTCCTAAAACGTTTTCTATTAGATAATCAGTAAGTTTGAACACATTATCAGTACTGATAGTTCCTACTTAAACCTCATTCCAGTTATCAGTTGTGCATGTTGCTTTACGTTGGTCTGCATGTCAGTTACTGGTTGTGTTATCGGCTCTATCTGATAAGCGTCGGTTTTCTGTTAGATGTAGCCTATTACTTTCATTAATAGCATGGATCAGAACACCTTTTACTCTCTGTTCTGTTTCAACTGTAGCCTACATTCTCTACACATTGATTTACATCACAGATTTTAACATGAAGAGGCTGTCTTCTTCCTTTTCTTCTACCTTGTCCACAATAGTTAGAGTTGGTATTTCAAACTACTAAACTTCGCAAATTTGCGTTTCCAGTCTTATTGTTTCGAATATACATTTCTATCAGGGAATCTATGGCTATTATTTTACCATCATTATTATAATGCACCTTTTCCTCATTAGCAGTCACTGTCTCTACCCTTTCTAAGTATTCTGTCAGTCTCTCCAGATTATCTCTAGGCGAGGGAATGTTTCTTTTCTGCCAATACCAAGGCAATTTACCTTCTGATCCCACAAGTATTATTCCTAATTTCATGTTTTCTGTCAAATGCGACGGATGAAAAACCCATTTCCTAGAGAATTCTTTTATACAGGGCCAACAAGATGATGCCAAACTTCACGCGTGCAGCACGGTGGATGCGTGTGGGCCAAGTCTCGGCCTGTCACTCGACTTTGCTCAGTCCTTCTCGGAAGTACATGGAACAGCGCGACATTTCATTTGGCATTACGGTGCAGCACTTTTCTATCTGCCAACTCTATGAGTTTGGCAGAATCGTGTTGTTAGCGCTGTTTAACCTTCACCATTTGTCCGTGGTATTAGGACGTTCACAGATCAAGCGGCTGTTTGCAGTCTAGTGACCTATCGTCACAATCCTTTAAAATGAATGAGGATGACAGAAGAGAGGGATGAGCGTTCTCAATTCGCTTAAGTGGCAAGTACCGCATGTTTGCTACGAAACGACATTACATTACCATGCAGGAAGAATTTAAAGATTTAGTTCACAATGAAAGAGTAAAAAATTACAACCATCGACAGTCAGGAACTTGCGAGGTGGCGCAGTGGTTAGCATACTGGACTCGCATTCAGGACAACCGTTCAATCCCGCAACCGACCATCCTGATTTAGGTTTTCCGTGATTTCCCTAAATAGCTTCAGGCAAATGCACAGATGATTCTTTTGGAAGGACACGGCCGACGTCCTTCCCCATCCTTTCCTAATCCCATGAGGCCGATGACCTCGCTATTTGGTCTTCTCCCCCAAAATCAACCCAAACCTCGACAGACAGGACTCATTGTTCTGTTCACCAAGAAGCACTTTGTACTAAATTAGCATGCCTGGAGCATGTGAAGAAATTAGTCGTACAAACAGTAAAATTTCTTAATTTGCACGCGTTATTCCAGTGTCAGTTGCAACAGTTTTCAGTGGAACTGAACAAAGAATTTGGAGACTTCGTATGTTACTGCCAAGTGCGTTGGTTAAGTCAGGGGGCATGCCTGGAAAGATTTTTCGATTTAAAACTAGCTGTTGTTAAATTTATGAAGGGAAAAGGCGTGCAGGAGCGAAAATTAGAATATCCAGAATAGATTGCAGGATTCAAATATTAAGTGGACTTGACTATACATTGCCCACAGTAAGACTCTGCAAGGTAACTTCTTTATGATTTGATAGGGATGCGTTTAAAAAGAAAATCGCGTTGTGGAAGGGATACACTGTGACAGAGATAGTCCAGTTCCCTAAGCTCACTGACGTTAAAGAAAACGCGAGGTCGGAAAAATTCATTGGGGCTTTGAAAGAATCATAAGGGTATTTCTATAAAGATTTTGAGGCTATGTCAATCGTACATTTGTTTCTGAGCCGTTTCCGAAACTGATTGCCATTTCAGTTGCATGCGCCTCTGCGCATGTGCAGATGTAACTGACTGACCTGCAAGGTAATTCCAGTTCTAATGACAAATCTTTTTATGTTAAAACTAGCCAGGGCGTCTTCATTTGTTTCTTCAGGTAGAGTTTCCAATTCTCTATAATGAGGTTGCAAACGTGCTACAATATGTCGATCGACATATTTGTGTGTAAGAACTTTTTTCACCTATGAAACTAAATATGTCACGGTTACATGGTAACTTGAGTGCGAAACTCTGTGAAATTGTCTGCATCTGCCCGTATGCCGATAGTTTGTACCAGGTAAAAATTATGTTACTTCTACAGCGCCCGAAAAATAATTAAATAATACTAAAAATTTGTTCTGTTTGCGACCCACATTGTTGATAAGTGTGAGCACTGCCGTTTAAATGCGGCTCATTCACAGTTTTCCCCTCATCCTCACACTCAGGCAGCGTGGCGTGGCGGTGAGGTAAATGTGAAGCAGTGCTGAGCACTTTGGCACTCATGCCCGGTCGTGGCTCGCGAGCCGAAATCTTGACCACCCCAGCTTTAATAGATTCACAATCAGCTGCGGCCTTTTATCACTCCAAAATTCCTTTTTAAGACTTCGGTTTGTTTATTATGTGACCAGTATTCGGCCAAGAAAGCAGATTTGAACTCAGAAAGTGCTTTGCACAATATCGTGACACTCAGCTGACCAACGCAAAGCATCTCCGAACAAGTGATTTCTAGTGAAGGCGATTTTTCTCACGTTCAGGCCAACCATTTGGCAACACGTTTTCAAAATCGTTCCAAAACTGTAACCAGTTTATTTGCTTGTGTGCACTGAAGTGCAGAAATTGTGGATATCCAATAAAAAAAACCGTCATCAGAAGCAACATTTTGTACACTAGTGTTACATAACTTACCAGAAGTAACTCTATTTTCTGGGTCAGCAATGCTAGAATTTAAATCTTCTACTTGTAACTCCACTGCTTCAACTTTGTCAGATACTTTTTTACAATCACTTTTTACTACTTTGATTCTATTTGATACGTGTTTACTTTAGGACTAATTTCTTAAAACTAATTAGAGCAAAGTTCGGATTCCTCACCTAACCTTTCTGTTAACTTTTTTTCTAGTTGTTTATTGTCTTTTTTTAATTCATCATGAACTTCAACACTGTAGTTTGTAAAAAATGCTGTGAAATTTCGTTAACTGTTGCCCTAATTTGAATTTCACGTCATGATTTGAATCAATTTTGAAATTTAAACTGTGTCAGCTCTCAGTTATGACCCGCAGTGCATTGTTACTGAAATCAATTTTAAGGTTTAAACTCCCCTTCAATACATGACTACCAGATTTCAACTGATTATTTAAACAATTCGTTAATTCATAACTACTGGATTCCATTTCATTGTTCGTTCCTTTATTTTTGAAAAACAGTAATTGTATCCAATCTGTCATCCTGACATTATCACTCTGTACTACAACTGGATTAAAATAAGAATCTTGTATCACATGATTTTATTTTATTTTAGAGATGTCAAACTCAGTTTTGCTTTCTGGCAAATTAAACACCCTACTTTTTCTTTCTTAATTTCAACTTCTATTATATCACCATCAGAAGCTCGTTCTATCTTTATCTGGGCATTCAACTTCCACTAACCCATCACCCAAAATCGGTCATAATTTTACTTTAACATTGCCCTCTACATCAGATTTTATCTTTGAGTTACTTTCTATTTCTATACCATCATCATTAGAAAGTGATTCTGCTTTAATTTTTATTTCACTCTTTTCAGTGAGCTCCATTTTTGACAAATGGTTAGAAGCAGATAACAAATAATTTAAGGATTCTTGACTTAACTGCTTGAACTCAATGAGTGATGCCGGCACATTTACCAGCAATAGTTCCAACACGTCGCAACATAATCCAGGCAGCAATGGTGACAGTGCTGGCAGAGGGTACTGCCTACAGCAGCAGTGCTAGGGGGGACTGTTACCAGTGAGTGCGCATAGCGACTTGCAGACTGTCGCAGTTCCATGAAGACGCACCGCCTCCATCTGTACTCAGTGCCTGTTGTGGCTGCAGCATGACAGTCTTGCTTTCTCCTGTCACTTTCAAAGTAGTTGTGGACAGCGTACACCATTCAGGCTATACACTTGCAGATAATACTGCTCTGCTTCTATATACTCTGTTTCTGTATCCTACTTGTGCCACTTTTTATAGTGATTACTTTCACTGTTCACTTTTCCAGACTGATATGCACTGTATGTGGGCTGGTGGATAAAATTATTTGATATGTTCTTTATTTTTATACGTTCTTAAGTTGAAATGTTTGGTACTCTTTTTCTAGTTTGGGATACCACAGCCAGAAAGCGATGGAGAACGTACTTTTCATAATCTTCAGTCCACAGGTTCACCATTCACCTTGCCAGAACTGAAATAAAATAATCTATCTCTCAAAGAATAAGGCAGAGGAGTCAAGAACCATGAGGATAAATAAAAGTAAAGCTCACACACACAAGAATTAGTTTGGAAAATCATTAAATCTTGTTCTATTTTACCCAGCACTTAACATAGTTCAGAGACGATTTCTGTTCTTGGTTCCTAATTATATAAAGTTACTTTCTTGCCTCAGAAGTGGAAAATGATCTGAGACATGTGTCATGCTGTTTTGTGTAATACAGCAGGCGACAAACGAAACAGAACATCAAAAACGAAACATGGGCTTTCCAGTAAAATTGTTAATCCAAACCAATTCACTCTAACACAGTTTCACAAAATATATGCGATATTTTTCGACCAGGAAATAATCATGTCAGTTCTCATTAACGCGATCAAATGCTAGCAGACATGGACACAGAACATTCTGTAGCGGGGCATAACACTTTAATTATGACTGATGGCAGTCGAACAACCTCATCAGTGCAGACATTTTGGTCTTTATACATTCTCAGTGCGGATAGTGAAGGAACCACTCGCCCCGAAACTGCTTACAGTGTCTTCGACTACACAGTTATTTATACCATTGTTAGTTGTAGTGATGGGGAGCTCGTGAATGAGTCGTTCAACTGAACGCTTCACTCCAGTGAAGTGTGAACTAACCACTCAATTTCAATGAACTGGTACTTCACACTCCTCACAGATACCACACTCCACACTTTTTTCTAGTTCACTTACTCTCTTCCCCTCTCCCTCTCCCACTACATCGGCGCAACGTCACTCATTCTTCCTTCTCTTCAGTCCTTCCTCTATTGCCTGTCGACGAATCGCGCGGTGTTTGTGGGGAATGATAGGTTTGAGAGGGGTTGGGGGATGAGGGGCGAGGGGAAGGCAGCGTCAGCTGCTTCCTGCAGTGCTGACATCATTACCCGTGACTGTTTGTGCAGTTCAGTTATACTTCGCGGCTACGGGTAGCCTACCGTTGGCAGCGCTTGCAGACAAGTGAATATTAAAGATACAAACGAAGAGGCTGGCTGTGTGAGCACGCACAGCCAACATGAAAATAAAATGCTTACCTTGTGAGTCTGGAAATGAAGCATGCGTGGAATCCACACTTGAAAGATAATCGTTCATGCAGGAATGTTTATCTCGTGCACATTCTTGAAATAATTACACTAAATGTCAATTTGAGGATTGTCCTAATTAAATTTATATATATATATATATATATATATATATACACTCCTGGAAATGGAAAAAAGAACACATTGACACCGGTGTGTCAGACCCACCATACTTGCTCCGGACACTGTGAGAGGGCTGTACAAGCAATGATCACACGCACGGCACAGCGGACACACCAGGAACCGCGGTGTTGGCCGTCGAATGGCGCTAGCTGCGCAGCATTTGTGCACCGCCGCCGTCAGTGTCAGCCAGTTTGCCGTGGCATACGGAGCTCCGTCGCAGTCTTTAACACTGGTAGCATGCCGCGACAGCGTGGACATGAACCGTATGTGCAGTTGACGGACTTTGAGCGAGGGCGTATAGTGGGCATGCGGGAGGCCGGGTGGACGTACCGCCGAATTGCTCAACACGTGGGGCGTGAGGTCTCCACAGTACATCGATGTTGTCGCCAGTGGTCGGCGGAAGGTGCACGTGCCCGTCGACCTGGGACCGGACCGCAGCGACGCACGGATGCACGCCAAGACCGTAGGATCCTACGCAGTGCCGTAGGGGACCGCACCGCCACTTCCCAGCAAATTAGGGACACTGTTGCTCCTGGGGTATCGGCGAGGACCATTCGCAACCGTCTCCATGAAGCTGGGCTACGGTCCCGCACACCGTTAGGCCGTCTTCCGCTCACGCCCCAACATCGTGCAGCCCGCCTCCAGTGGTGTCGCGACAGGCGTGAATGGAGGGACGAATGGAGACGTGTCGTCTTCAGCGATGAGAGTCGCTTCTGCGTTGGTGCCAATGATGGTCGTATGCGCGTTTGGCGCCGTGCAGGTGAGCGCCACAATCAGGACTGCATACGACCGAGGCACACAGGGCCAACACCCGGCATCATGGTGTGGGGAGCGATCTCCTACACTGGCCGTACACCACTGGTGATCGTCGAGGGGACACTGAATAGTGCACGGTACATCCAAACCGTCATCGAACCCATCGTCCTACCATTCCTAGACCGGCAAGGGAACTTGCTGTTCCAACAGGACAATGCACGTCCGCATGTATCCCGTGCCACCCAACGTGCTCTAGAAGGCGTAAGTCAACTACCCTGGCCAGCAAGATCTCCGGATCTGTCCCCCATTGAGCATGTTTGGGACTGGATGAAGTGTCGTCTCACGCGGTCTGCACGTCCAGCACGAACGCTGGTCCAACTGAGGCGCCAGGTGGAAATGGCATGGCAAGCCGTTCCACAGGACTACATCCAGCATCTCTACGATCGTCTCCATGGGAGAATAGCAGCCTGCATTGCTGTGAAAGTTGGATATACACTGTACTAGTGCCGACATTGTGCATGCTCTGTTGCCTGTGTCTATGTGCCTGTGGGTCTGTCAGTGTGATCATGTGATGTATCTGACCCCAGGAATGTGTCAATAAAGTTTCCCCTTCCTGGGACAATGAATTCACGGTGTTCTTATTTCAATTTCCAGGAGTGTATATATATATATATATATATATATATATATATATATATATATATATTGTGGTGTCACCGCCAGACACCACACTTGCTAGGTGGTAGCTTAAATCGGCCGCGGTCCATTTAGTACATGTCGGACCCGCGTGTCGCCACTGTGTAATCGCAGACCTAGCGCCACCACCAAGGCAGGTCTCGTGATACGAGAGTGCACTCGCCCCAGTTGTACGAGAACCTAGCTACCGACCAGATGTACGAAGCCTTTCTCTCTCATTAGCCGAGAGACAGAATAGCCATCAGCTAAGATAATGGCTACGAACTAGCAAGGCGCCATTAGCCATACAGTGATTGTACTTAAAGTCTCCTGTGTATCGTCAAGATCGATATACCACCATGACTGAGTAAAGTTAAGTATTAAACCTGCTCCGTACTTTTCTTCCTAACATTAATTACGTATCCTGTTCCAGTACTTCACGCCCGTCTGCGTTAGTCTAGCTTGCCTTTTCAGCCATCTCAACTTCACGGTGTCGGCCCAGCTACCGACACAACATTGGCGACGAGGGAAAAGAGTTCTTTCTGATTGCTTACATTTAATTGTGTCATGGCTTCGCCACATTCTCCAGATGTACTGTCCGAATTTTATCGCTTGCAGAATCAGCAGACGCAGGCGTTATTGGATGCCCTTGGACAGCTCGTCCAGGGTCAACGTGCGCTGCACACCGATGCGGCCGCCGCCGCTTCTTCGCTACCGCTGCCACTAAACGCTGTTGCACCTCCCTTTCGACCATACGTGGCAGCCGATGAGACCTGGCACGAGTGGTCTCGCCAGTTCAACTTTCATCTAGCAGCCTACAGAATTCAAGGTAAAGAGCGGCAGCCGTTTTTGCTTTCTTGTGTCGGTGTGTCCACATACCGTGTGATAGTGAAATTGTTTCCCCGACGCGACGTAGCAACTCTGTCCTACGAGGAAATTTTGTCTGCATTAGATGCCTATTTCAAAGAAACTGTTAATGTGGTTGCAAAACGGTATACGTTCTTTCGTACAAAACGTACGGCCGGTCAAACTAATAGGGAGTGGGTAGCAACATTGCAAGGACTTACTAGGGACTGTGCCTTTGAATGTGACTGTGGTCTTTCTTATTCAGACACAATGGTGCGTGATGCAATTGCACAGAACGTTTCTGATGTTCGCATACGGGAGCAAATTTTGACACTAGTTAATCCCTCCCTTCAACAAGTGATAGACATATTGGATAGACAGGACACACTTGACTGTGCTCAGGAATCTTTTGAAACTTCGCCAGCTGTGTGTAACATTAACCGGCCCGCTGGTCGCGCTGCGCGGCCCGGTAACCGGGCCTCGCGCACGTCCGCACAGCTGCAGCCGCGCGCTAAGCCACGTGTGCCGCGCCAGCCCACACATGTAGTGAAATCGTGCCCGCGGTGTGCTACTAGACATTCGCGTGAACATTGCCCGTCACGCCAAGCTATTTGCTTTTTCTGCAATAAGAAAGGACATGTTCAAAGTGTTTGCCAGAAAAAGCTCAGATCAGACAATCACAATCATTCCAGGCCCTTTGCTTCGCGCCGGAATCGAACCAAGGACACTCAGGCTCGTGGACCTTCGCCTATGGACATTCATGTCGTTAATTCCACTTCGTCCAGAGACACTTTCTCTAACAGTAACTGTGTTCGTCCCACAAAAACTGTGCGTCGACGTCGCCGGAAATCACGTCAATTAGCAAGTGATTCTGTACCAGTGTCTGTTCCAATTGCACAAAACAGTCGCTCTTGTCGTCAGCAGAACAATAAACTTTTTGTGGACTTAGACTTTGAAGGCAAAGTGATACCATTCCAGCTCGATACCGGAGCTGCAGTTTCATTGCTCAATCACGACACGTACAAACAACTGGGCAAACCTCCGTTGCGTTCCGCAAATGTTAAGCTAACTACATATTCCGGACAGAAAATTCCTGTGTTAGGACAGTGCAGCCTTCTTGCAACATACAAGGGACAAACAAAACTTGTGTCATTTTACGTTCTTCGTTCTTCTTCTGCAGTGAACTTGTTTGGTCTCGATTTATTTCAGTTGTTTAACATGTCTATTGTAAATCAGGTCCTATCAGTGAATCAGACTGTGCCTACAGACAGTGTTTCTCGGCTGTGTGACGAATTTGCAGACATTTTTGCACCGGGCTTAGGTTGCGCTAAAAACTATGAAGCACATTTAGAACTGAAGGTAAACGCGCAACCGAAATTTTTCAGGGCGCGCAATGTTCCCCACGCATTGCGTGATGAGGTCGCAAGAACGTTACACGATCTCGAATCACAGGGTGTAATTGAACGTGTGCAAGCTTCTCTCTGGGCCTCACCCTTAGTAATTTTGCCAAAACCTTCCGGAAAATTGAGACTTTGCGTGGACTTCAAGGCCACAGTGAATCCACAGCTAGTGACTGCTACTTTTCCTTTGCCCCGCCCGGAAGATCTTTTTGCTAAACTGTGCCCGGGAAAATATTTTTCAAAGTTGGACCTAGCCGATGCGTACTTGCAAATACCGGTGGACGACGAATCCCAGCGCGTATTGGTGGTTAACACGCATCTTGGATTGTACCGCTTCAAAAGACTGCCTTTCGGGTGTGCATCCGCCCCTGCCTTGTTTCAGCAATATTTACAAACTATTTGTGCGTCGGTCCCTACTGCAGCAAACTATCTGGACGATATAGTGATCTCCGGACAGACAGAAGAAGATCATCTTGCGAACTTACGAACATTATTTCAGGTCTTGCGGCAAAATGGTCTTCGCTTGAGTAAGGACAAATGTGTGTTTTTTGCTCGTGACTTACCATACCTGGGACATGTCATTAATGCCCAAGGCATACATCCGAGTCCAGAGCACCTCCGTGCCATACAAGAATTGCCTTCCCCTCAAAATGTGAAACAGCTACAGAGTGTGTTGGGTAAAATTAATTATTACAATAAATATGTGCGCAATGCCTCTTCCATTTCAGCTCCGCTTCATCGCTTACGCCGTAAAGGTGTTCCGTTCGTGTGGACGACGCAATGTGAACGCGCCTTTCGCCAGTTGAAATCGGCGTTGCTTTCTAATACTTGCCTTACGCCATTCGATCCCCAGAAACCCCTTTTGTTGATGGTAGATGCATCGGATTTCGGGATCGGTGCTGTGCTTGCGCACAAAGTTGGCTCCCATGATCGCCCTATTGCCTTTGCGTCCAAATTGCTCTCGTCTGCGCAAAGAAATTATTCACAGATAGAGAAAGAAGCTTTGGCTCTCGTGTTTGGTGTTACTAAGTTCCATGATTTCTTGTATGGTCGTCACTTTACCATCATCACAGACCACAAACCTTTGACATCGCTTTTTCATCCGACCAAGCCTGTACCTCCACGTACAGCGCAGAAATTCATTCGCTGGTCTATTTTCCTCTCGCAGTACCGCTACGATATATTGTATCGGTCCACTGCTAAGCACGGAAACGCCGATGCGTTGTCCCGTTTGCCTGTTGCTGAGGATAAAGCATTCGATTCTTCCGAACTTGCTTGCATGTTCATTGATTCGGAAACCGATGAAGTGGTCGAATCGTTTCCGATTGATTTTCGTCGTGTCGCTACAGCCACAGCTGCTGACCCTGTCCTTGCTACTGTTTTACGTTTTGTTGCTACGCGATGGCCTTTGTCAAAGTCTCGGATCGAGGATCCGTTGGTTCGCCGATTTTTTGCTCACAAGGGGAGACTTTTTGTTCGACGTGGTGTTTTGTTGTTGCGTTCTGATAATGATCAGTCCAGAGTCGTGGTCCCACGTTCGTTACAGTCCTCTGTTTTACGGCTTCTTCACCAAGGACATTGGGGTATAGTGCGAACGAAACAACTTGCTCGTCAGCACTGTACTTGGTTCGGAATCGATGCTGCGATTACGAATATGTGTTCTTCGTGCCCGGCGTGTGCCGAACAACAGTCCGCACCGCCGCGGAAAGTCTTTGCGTGGCCAAAAGCCACTTCCCCTTGGCAACGCTTGCACATTGATTTTGCTGGTCCATTCTGGAATGCTCGATGGTTGGTTCTGGTCGACGCCTTCAGTAATTTTCCTTTTGTTGTCCGGATGTCTTCCACGACGTCCTCCGCCACCATCTACGCGTTGTCTGCTATCTTTTGCATTGAAGGTCTTCCGCAGACTATTGTTTCCGACAATGGCCCACAATTCATGTCCGCAGAATTTCAGTCATTCTGCCAGGCCAATG